>NC_137979.1:34669041-36030569 GCF_963924665.1 Micromys minutus | reverse complement strand
TTTGACTTAGTTCACTTCAGTTGGGCTTCAATGACTAGGAATCCACCCACCCCTGGCTGGTACATCTATTGACACCGTGGAATATCTGGCTCTGTGGTTTAACCATCCTTGACCATGGGTGATGGACGGGGGTTGTTTGTGTGGAAGTAGGGGGGGATGCAGGCATTGACTACAGAGGGGCCATTGCTGTTGCCCTGGGGAGTGTCAAGGTGAGGCTACAGAGAGATCCCCTTTACTCTCAGCCCCTCAGCTGATTCCATAGCCCCAGCTGTCTGCAGCCAGAGTCCCTGTGCCAAGAGGCTCGTCTGGGGTCAGAGAGAGTGATACCAGGACAGGAAAGAATGCATGAAGGTCAGAGTTCAAGATACACGTGGCTGCCCCCAGTCCTCCACCAGCCATTTCTCCCCCAGCTACTCCTCCTCCAGCCACTCCTCCTAGGCACTGTGCAAGTCCATAAACTGTCTGCTTCTCTGCTATTTTCTTCTGTTCTGTGGCTGGAATGCTCCTGACTGATGTCTAGGGGTATAGATGATGTGCTGGACCTTCTCAATAGCTGGGGCATTCTGTCCTTGGTCACGGCGAGGGAAAGGCCAGCATCCCTTCTGGCTTTATAGCTCTCACTGCCAGGTATCTGAAGGAGACCAAGTCTTAGACAGAAAGAGGTAAAGCCAAAATGCATTTAGGCCCCTTCCCTGCCACCTTAAAATCCTCTGCTCCGACCGTCAGTCTCATACATGGTAGGCAAGCAAAGAACCACATCTCCAGCCCCTTCTAGACAACCTATGAGGTAGGAAGACACCCCTGCAGTGGGATCTAAATGACTCTCCAATCGCCTTTCTGTGGCTCCATTCTATGCCCTGCCTCACATAACAGCCTAAGTTTCTTTAATTGGGTCATTGAGTTATTTATTGAGCACTTACTATGTCCCAAGCTCAGTCTCATGAGCCACAATTCACTAGTAGACAGAATAAAGCTAGCACTGTGGTGCGGGGTAGTGCAAGCAACGGGAGAGCAGAGCATGGTGGAAAGTAACAACTGAACTAGGAGGCAGGGCAGGCGTGAGGAAGTTAGAGTGATGACCAAGGACGCTGTCCCCAAGAGAAAAACCACGGACCAAGGAGGAGTATGCACTCTTGGCAGATAAGGATGTTCAAGGTGGAAAAAAAGCTCAGTGATTCCTCAAGAAGTTAATCCCAGGGGCTGGAGAGATGGCTCAGTGGTGAAGAGCACTGGTTGCTCTTGCAGAGGACCCAGGTTCAATTCCCAGTACCCACATGGCTGCTCACAACCCTGGGCAAACACTAGCAACTTCAGAGGATCTGGTACCCTCTTCTGGTCTCCTCAAGCTCCTGCGTGTTTGTGGTAAATATGCAGGAGCACGTTTATTTATTTTATGTACATGAGTACACTATCACTGTCTTCAGACACACCAGAAGAGGGCATCAGATCCCATTACAGATGGTTGAGAACCACCATGTGGATGCTGGGAATTGAACTCAGGACCTCTAGAAAAGCAGTCAGTGCTCCTAACCACTGAGCCATCTCTCCAGCCCAACAAAAAATCTTTTTACAAGCAAAAAGAAACCATAGGAAAGAAAAGGGCCTGAGAGAGAAAGCAGTGTAGCTGCATTAATGGCGGAAATTCTTCATGCCTGCCCTCTGCCTTCTAGCTTTTGTCGGGAGTAATACATGTCCGGCCTGTTTCCAAGGGACTAAGGAACCATGGAGAAGGGGCTCCCTGTAGGTGAGGCAGGTACGTGAATCCTTCCACTTAGATGTAAGTGGGTCTGAGTCTGAATCAAGGACACCTGGCATGAAGGAACAATCTCAGGTGCCATGTTCTCCTCCCCTGTGTCACTCTCTCCTTGTGTGACCCCTCCTAGAACCTGCCCTGGATCTTGGTTTTCCCTGCATGGAATGGGGAGAAGTACCCAGCACTGGCTCAGGGTACGACAGAAGCTGAGAACTATTATCCAGGAAGTGGGAGAAGGCTTTTTTTTTTTCTTTTTCTTTTTTGAGCTTCTAGAATGTTGTTAGGAACTCAGACAAGAATCTGACCTCCACGGGCACTGATGGAAGCCAGAAGCTGGGAAAGAGGATATATCAATGGAGAGAAGGAATCCATTTATCACCAAGATCGGGAGAGCAGGGTTGCTGAATAGGTCAGTGTGCCCCAGCAAAGGAACGGATGGGAGGGTTCCAAAAAGAGTCCCCAGGGAGCATAGGGCAAGGGAAAGGACACAGGCCACCAAGATATTGAGCCAAGAAGAAAGACAGCTGCCCTGTGAAGGTAACAGTGAAGGAATGGGCACAGCATAGGACACTGCAGGGAACAGCACACAGAGGCCTCTCAAACATTGCTGCCTGCTCCACAGCAGGACAAGCCGACTTCTCCCTTTGCCCTCCTCAAACTAAGGGGATATAGTCTGTTCCCAGACAATGACACTTGAGGCTCAAGACAGTTAAGACACAAGCCAGGCATGATGTTAATCCCATCACTTAAGAGACAGAGACAGGAGGGTTTCTGTGAGTTCAAGGTCAGCTTGATCCACAGTTCCGGGACAACCAGAGTTACATAATGAGACCCTATCTCCAAAAAGAACAGAGGAGGAGGAGGGTAAATTGAGATCTACCCGTGTAGCTGGGATTTGAACCAGGTTTTCAGTGGCTGATGCACAGGGTCCATGTTCGCGCCTGGCAACTGTACTAAGCAAAATTTGGAGCGGAGGCACCTAGAGGGAGCCGGACTTTGCCTGTGCTAGGAAACCTTGGTTTTTGCCTGTGACAGGAGGAATAGCGACTGTCTGGACGACCCTAGATCCCCACCTAGTGGTCGGAAAGAGCCATTGTTTTTAGCGATTTAGGCAGGTCATTTTAACCACCCGCAAACACTTGAGTTCAGGAGAAAGAAGAGTCATCTGACGCACGCGCACTAACATTCGTAACCTTCGGGGGGGGGGGGGGCGTGGCGAGGAATTTATTAACTCCTAGATTTTGTCCCCCAGGCTTCCAATCAGGTTTGGTCTTCAGGAGAAGCAGTATGCCCCCCAGGCGTTCTGCACAGAATCACCTACTTAGGTACTGTGATCTCTGCTGAAGCACTTGGGGACGGCAAAATGACACAGTCAATGACTGCTAACTGCAAAACATTGTGCTAGGTACCCAACTCAGAACAAAGGTGGCCAGAAGAATCCTGGAGGAACCACTGGGGCTCAGTTTTGAAGGAAGGCAGTATGGCGCTTGGCAGAAGAAGGCCCTGAGGCAGGGTCCCCAAGAGTAGGCTAAAGCAGGGACAGAATAGGGTTCTGGGAGTAGGCAGGGCCCACAAGGACCTCACTGCTAGGCGAAAGGGCCTGAACCATTCTAAAAATGCTGTAGCCTTCGAAGGGCTTCCAGCAGGGAAGCCACCTCATCTCAGAACATGTAGGGAAGACTTTCCCAGCTGCCACGGAGTGGAAGGGGCAAGGCTTTTGCTCCAAAACACAAAAGATACCAAGCTCCCAGGGTACAGGATTATTAGCCCTGCTGGAGAGTCTGGTTGGAAGGCTAGTAGTGCCTGTAGTCTGGAACCTTCTATAGCAGAAAGAAGTCCTCTGGGAAGATGGGAGTGGGGGTGGGAGGTAAAGGGTGAGTGCGCACGCGCGCACACAGGTTCTTCAGTCACCCAACTTAAGCCTTGGTTCTGAGGAGGCTTTGACTGGCTAGGACTGAAGCCAGAGGCCCTCAGGAGTTCTCTACAACGGGCTCCAAGTGGGCTTGGAAGACGACCTTGGGTCTAGGGCTTGAGCAGGAATGCCCTGGAGGAACTCTCCAATGGGCCTTGCTTCCAGACAGTAAAATTCATTCATCGGTTCATTTACTCATCATTTCTTCTTCGAATGCTTTCTGTACCCCTTTTATTTGTTTGAGCAGTTTTTGGTCTGGTGTCTCAGAAGATGATGTTGTAGGTCACAGAGATTTGATGAGATATATACCCTCCCCAGACAAGGCAGTGCACGGGGTCTGGTAGGAAAAGTTGAGCCCCAGAAGGCAGGGGCTGGGGAGAGCCTACCTGTTTGTCTTTAAGACAGAACTTCATTATATTGTATATTGTATAGGGTGGCTCAGTGTGTTCTCTCTCTCCCTCCCTTCCTCCCTCCCCCCCCTGTGTGTGTGTGTGTGTGTGTGTGTGTGCTCACGCTCACATGTGTTGTTGTTGGAAGAGGGGGTTTGTTCTTTGAGATAGAAATGTCACTGTGTAATTCAGGTCTGCTTTCATCTATTGGCGATACTCCTGCCTCTGCCTCCTAAATGCTGGGATTACAGGTTTGAAGCATCGCCCCCAACTATCTTCAAACTCTTTATTCTCCTGCCTCTGCTTCCCCTACACCTGAGTGTAAGTGTATGCAAACAAGCCTCTGTGTTTGCAGGACTGCGTTTGTATGTGGTCCAGCGGGAATGGGCACTTGCATACTTATGCATATTTGTATATGTATGGCTATTGGTACGTATGTAGTCTCTCCATGAGCCTGTATGCACAGGTGACTACGGAGATGTGGTGGAGGGGGGTGAAGGATGGCTTGCTCAGATCTAAGAGGTGTCTACTGGGCAGGATATCAGTGATGCAACCAGAAATCTTATGGGCAAACTGGAAAAGCATAAGGGCAGAGACAGCTACTCTGGGAAGAGAGGAATACCCTGGGTGGGGACAAGAAGAAAGGATTAAGCATGTGCTCTGGGACTAAATGAAAATTGCCCGATGACATCCCATCATGACCCGGGGGGCTCTAATGTCCAGAGACCACAGAGCAGGAACCCTCGGGGCTCTGGGAAAGAGCACTCACTGGCTTGGGAAGATTTTGTGACCTCTCTTGACCCGGAACAGGTCTAAGCCTTGGCTTTTCTCTCTGAAACGGAAGTTCCCATTCCAAGAATGAGAAGGAAATGTGTTTGGCATGTAGTGGGTGGTCCACAGCTCCTCTTGTCAAACTGAAGAGAAGTTGCCATGGAGACAGAAGACATTCTGTTCTCTTCAAGAAATAAAAACAAGAGTGAGGATGGGCCATGTCTAAGCTCCCAGTTAGATTGATGTGAAGCCAACAGCCATCTTGGTCTCCTGGGCTTGTCTCTAATTCAGGCTACTTCTCCTAAAGCCAGAGTCCAGCCAGCACTCCAGGCTCAGCATCCGGCAGCAGAGGTCGTGCACCCAGCCCTTTTGTGCTTTCCCAAAAGGGAGCCTGACTTATACCCACCATCACCTCATTAGCTACTGTTGCCAAGGGCCCTGCCCACTGGATTGTGAAACAGCCTTATCCTTTATTTACTGGATAGCCTGAAGCCCTTCACTCCTCTGAACCCCAATGTCGTCCTCTAAGCTTTATGATCACGATGCTGTCCCTGACTTGACCTTCACTGAGAGTGAGCTCTCGTGAAAAAGTACTTCAAGCCTTCAGCCCAGGAATAAGTAGCCCAGATCTACGGGATACCCTTTAAGAGGGACCCCAGAAGGCCCTCCACTGGTACCGCTTTCTCTCTTCAGGGAGAACCTGCATCCAATCTGTCAGCAACCCCGTGGTGCTGAAGGCCAGAGTCACCTCCCAACCCATAGGATGTGCCCCTCCCAACTCAGCTTGGTGGGAAGGTTGAACTGTGACAGCCACATCCCACAGGGACTGGAGGCAGCTGGAACCAGCTGGTTCCCTGAGGGTTTCAGAACCTGGAATGTTATTTCCTAATTGGGAATTCATCCAGGCTACCAATCCTGACCCCACTCCAAGAATCGCAGCAACAGTCAATGTTCCCAAGGTCTGCGAGTGGTTCTGCCTATCTCTCGGGCCCAGGTTCCTCAAGGGTTAGATCCTTGTTAGGCGTGGTTGAGGTTGAGGAGGGGAGTGCTTCAACTCCTCTCTCACATATCACTTTGGTTTTGGTCCACACCATTTACTTTGCCAGCTAGAATTCCGGAGCCCAGAAGAGAAAGTCGTACTGTTCAGTGTCATGACTAGAGGCAAAGTTTGGCCTTGAACATATCTCCCGTTCAGTTTTCCTACTGAGCATCTGTTTTGCAACAGATGGTCATCAAATGACTATCAAATTACCAAAGGTTTCATGCTATCCTCTTGAAGGGGAAAGATGCTGAGACTCTGGCTGGGGTGAGGCAGCAGGTGTTGGTGTATGGAAGAGACCCGAGACTGATGGGAACTGGGCAGGTTTCTATCTGTGCGCTCTTAAAAAGTGTGTAAACCAATTCTGCCTGTAAGTCGAGCTGCTGGACTCTTTGGTACTTCCAAGGATCTTCCCCACTTTGAGTGTGCCATTTCTTAGCTTCCAGGCCTCCCCTCTTTACCCATATCAAATGTCCAACTCAAAGCTGACTCAACTTCTGGTTGCTCACCCCTGTGTCGTTCTTACTCAGCAGCTCCTTCAGCGGGAACAACCGAAGACTGAACCTTTGGTAGTCTTGTAAGATTCAACCCTTGGTCCTCAAGTGCACTGTTCCCTGGTATATACCTAACAGTCTCTTGTGTGACCTTGAGGAGTTGGGCGACGCTGAGGAGGTGGAGATAGGAGCTGAGGAATGCCTTAGCCAGCCCTTACACCCAAGCTTGCATGGTCCAGTGGAGCCTCACACTCCGAAAGGGCCAGAGGCGTGTTTTCCAGTGCCGGTAGATCCCAGCCTTGACTGTGTTTCAGGGAGGCCAGGAAGGCCAGAGGCAAGCTCATTCCCTGTCCCAAGAAGGCTCCGAGCCCAGTCAGGCACATCGAAGGCCATAGCATCTGGGAGCTGGCCTTGCAAGGCAGCTCCAAGAGAAGACCCCTACATCAAGCTTGGAGCTCTCTAATCTGCGCCCGAAGTCGGTAGCCCCTCTCAAGTCTCTGGGCTTGGGCCTACAGTGAGTGGGTCTGAGTCTCATCTTGGTGCCCCTTTCCCTGGACTCTGCACCTCGGGGTCTGGACAGAAGTGCTGACCGGCTGCGGACCGGCCTCTGGCCTGGAGCGCCATCTCGTGGACATGTGGGGAGTTCCTGCGGCCTGGGACCTGGGAAGGCTCTGGAGTCCGGAACAGCCAAGGCAAAAGGGACTAAGTTCGGGGTCCTCGGTCCCAACAAACCCGATGGACAGATACGCACCCCAAGGGGGCCCATAAAAAACTCGGAGGGGAAAACAGTTCTCCAGGCACCAACACTTTCCCTGGGGGGGGCAACCTGCCTGCTCTCCCGAGGACGCGGCTCAGTGCCTGGAGCGCCCAGCCCCCTTCATCGCTCGGGTTGTTGCCCCTGCTGAAGCCTAGTGCTTAGAGCCCGAGACTCTTGACCTTTGGCTGGACTCAGCCTACCGGGACAGTATTCCAAACTTCGCGGTCAAGGGCGGAGAGGCGGAGGGAGGATGGGAGAAGGAAGCGAAATTGGATTTAGAGTCGCTTCCAGTGCGGGAAAGGAGGGCTCAGAGGATGGGGAAAGGCGGAGGGAGGATGGGAGAAGGAAGCGAAATTGGATTTAGAGTCGCTTTCAATGTGGGAAAGGAGGGCCCGATCTCTCCCAAACCAGTCCCTCCCCGGCTGCCAGCAGCCGGAGAAGTAGGGGGCGGGGCCCGAGCCAGGTGGGGCGGGGCCCGAGCCAGGCGGGGCGGGGCCCGAGCCAGGTGGGGCGGGGCCTAGGCCCGGGTGCCCCTGGACCGCAGTCCGGGAGATCGTGGCGCAGCGTACTCCTCCCCATGCCCGTGAATCCGTAGTCCGCTGGGAGGGCTGAGCGGGAGTCGGTTCCACGGCCCCCGGGAGGGCAGGGCCTTCTTCCGAGGATCGGAAGCCCTCCGTCGCAGCCGGGAAGTTTGGAGGGAAGAAATGGCTTGAGGGTTCAGAAGCCTCGGATTAACCGCGTCGGAAATGCAGTGTCCAACATCTCGGGATCCATTCAGTTGAACCGCTAGGGGGTCTCACCGAGCCCCCAAATTCTGGATCTCCGGTGAATCACACTCGGTCCTAAACCAGCGCACACAATTCTCTCAGACCCCACACTCCCCACAGAGTCACGCTTGGTCACCCACTAACCCGCGGCCTCTCGATACCCATCGCTCACACACGCCCCTCTGCTGACGGATTTGCCATCCAAGGGCCCTGGTGGCAGGTCCTGAAGGGTTAAGGCCGCGGGGCACCGGAGCAGCGGGTATGCGGGCGCCTGAGCTAATTGGCGACCCCAGAGACAATGAAGGCAGGAAGGCTGGGAAGGCTGGTGTCTTAATTGGGCCTGGGAGTGGCCAGGCCTTTGTCTGGGACCAGGACCAGCCTATCGGCCGCAGGATTCCCCAAGCCGCACTTGGCCTTGCGGCTGGGGCCCAGCGGAGCACTGAGGTGGCAATCCCGGGAGGGGTGTAAGCCCTAAAGCAAGAGGGCGGGAGGACTCTGCAAACTGCGCGGCAGGATCTGAAACTGCACCCCACCGAAGTTGCTGCGGCCTTGCCCACCCCCTCATGTGCTGCCCCCTGGTGTCCGCAGGCCGAGGGGGACCCACAGCCCAACTCCCAGCATTAGTTCCTGGTTGAAAGCGAGAGGCCCTGTAAGAAGCCAGTGCACACCCTGCTCTGTGAATTTTGCGGGGCGTTTCAACCCAAAGCGACTTCGAATAAACGCAGAGATATTTTATGCGAAGTGGGGAGGGACTTTCCTAGTAGTTCCCGTTTGGTTCGTGGACCACATTGCCGCAGAACCACAGCTCACCTAGGGTTGGGATGAAACCGAGACACACACACACACACACACACACACACACACACACACGCTCCTCCACAGTCTCTTCCCCTCAGTCCAGGGAAACTTGAGGCAGCCCTCTCCCAGGAAGAGTTGGACAAAGTTTTTTCCTTTCAAGTGTGTTAGCCCAGAAAGGTGACCCGAGCATTTGGAGTTCCTGAAACCTTCAAACCTACCTACATCGTCAGCCTCCTCTTCAATCACTATTCCTGATGTCCCTGGGCGAGTGAGAAACCGTACGCCCACAGAGGCACACAGTGCCTAACAAGGCAACCTTTTTGGGTTGGACACCAAAACCTCCTAGGCTCAAAGGGATGAAGACCGGACACTCAAGACCCAGGGACATGTTGAGGTAGTCAGCTCCCCCTTTACTGCTTTGGTTGGGGACTGAGGCACCTGGCACCACGATGCGGTTATCATCTGGAGAGAAATGGATGGGGAAACCTAGCTCTTCTTAACAAAGGGTCTTAGGGACGCACCAGTCCAATGGGACCGGTGGGAAACAGTGGGACTCCCTTGAAAGTCGCCAGCAAGTTGAGGCAAAGAGGGGAATGACCTGCACTCTCACCCCAGAAAATAAATGGGCTCTAAGGAGGGGTGTTTAAAGTGAGACTTCCCAGCAGCCTGAATGATTCCAGAAGGCAGAGTGTTGGGACAGAATTCTGGAGTCCGTGGTATTGAAGAAAGATGGCCACTAGCTCGGTCCCCAACACACACACACACACACACACACACACACACACACACACATCACGCAAGGAAAAAGTGAAAAGACCAGGGCTCAGTTTCCCAGATCATGTACCCAGGAAGGTTGAAAGGGGGGTGATGAGCGGGTCCACAGTGTCCTTAGAAAGGGAGTCTGGAGTCCAGGCCACTCTGCTGCGCTTCGCCTGGAGTGGCAGGAGCCGCGGTCACACAGAGTGGCCAGCAGAGGGAGCCCGAGCCGCAGGCCTGGGTCGCTGGGGCTGCGGAGCGGAGTGGCGCCTCCAGGCCCCGCCGAGCCCCGCACCGACGCCGGGGCCTCGCGGCTCGGCACGCGGCTGGGCTGAGCAGCCGTCGTCGCCGAGGTGCAGCTGCGGGCCAGATCGGGGCGCCCATGTCCCCGCCTCAGTCCCTTCTTGAGCGCCCACAGAGCCCCAGTCCCGCGCGGCCCACAGAGCGCACAGCGCGGGTCACTTCGCATGGTAGCGTTTTTTATTATTTTTCTCGCTTCGTTCTCCCTCTGGAGCAAAAAGTGAAAACCTGAGGTGGGGCCCGTGGGCCGGGCGGGCAAAACCGAGGCGCAGAGGCTGAGGGACCCGCGGGGTGGGCCTTCCCTGGGGAACGGTGCCTCCCCCACTCCCAGCAGTCAAGGATCCTGGGGCCCTGTACAATATAGATGCTCATGTAAAATGAAAAAAAAATTAAATGCTATGAGTTAATCTCTAAATATATGTACACAGCAATGTACACCTTCGAATAAATTAATACGAATTTGTATCTTCTGGGAACCTTAAAGCTTATTTACACAAATTACCATTTATTTCATAAATATCTTTTGCCCCCTGGGGACTCAAAGCAGAAGTGCAACTTCCTCCGCTAACCCAGAAGTGGAAGTAGGAATGGCGCCTGTCTTTTGTGGGGTCGAGGTGGAAGGACCAACAGAACAGGACTCCTCCTAGCCCAAGTCTACACTCCCTGGCTCCAGCATCCTCCGCGCCGATTTCTCAGGACATTCAGACCCAAGGCCAGGGATCCTGGGATACTTTCCGAAGCGAACGCCTCTACCCTATGCACCTTCTGGCTTCCAAAGGGACCTCTGGAAAGAGGCCACCCCCACAGTGTTGAAAGAGGGAGGTGCCCTGGTAGTTGACTCTGGAACAGAAATCTGCATCAAATCCAGGGGCTCCAGAGCGACTGTGTTCAGGGTAGACGGATTCCTCATTTAGACCCCAGGGTAGCGGCCCAGACCCCCGACTTGCCACGCGAGGCTCTAGTCTGACCGCTGAAGCCTGCTTTTGCTTCTTTATTTAAATAAATACCCATTCTGTGCTGTACACGGCCCAAACAGCCGAGGCAGAGAGCCCAGCCCGGGAGGCTCGTGTGGCAGCGCAGCAGCCAAGCAGCCCCTCACTTGGGCGACTCCCGGCCGGGGGAGAGGGCTCGCTGGCTCTCTAGCCCACTCACCAGTCTCTGGATGCTCTGCAGTTCACTGGCCGCCTCTTTGGCTGAGCCGCTGGGCGATAGGGCCCCGCGGGATGGGCCCCCCACTTTTCGGAGAGCCAGCTCAGGTAGTGGACTGGGCTCACGGCTATTTCCGCCCTTGGAGCCCTCCGCCGCCAGCCCGGTGGTAAGGAGGCTAGTGCTAGGTGGGATGGTGACCGGGATCTGGTAGGGGCTGAAGCGCAGGCGGGGCCGGGCACTGCCCAGAAATGGGCTCCGTGATAGGGAACCAGCGGCTGCGGCGGCGGCAGCTGCAGCGCTGGTGGCGGGTAAAGCGGAGGCGGCTGCGGCCGCTGCTGCCATGTAAGTGTACGGGTAGGGGAAGAGGCCTCCGAAAGTGGGCATTGGGATTCCCTGGAAGAAACAGAAGGCAAGAAGAGTTAGGCATCTGCCTGAAGTGTCTTCAAAGATGGTAACCTGAATACTACAATTAGACAACCCTTGCCCTATTCATTTAGGCTATAAACCAGAATTCACATAGCTATAAAACCTCGGGCTCACACGAGGAGATGAGCCAGGGTGCCAGGGTCAAACCCAGTGAGTGTGTCCATTACCTAGGGTGACTTGCAAAGGCCTGGAGTCTCCCTGCTCTGCTGTTTGGTACAGTAGGAGGAAGAGAATGGGTTGGCTGAACTAGTATGGTTGAAGGCCTAGAGAGAGGAGCCAAGGCAGGCATGGGGCCAGGTGGCAAGCAGGCGGCTGAGACTGTCACATGAGGTTCTACTCATTGAGGACAGCGGTTCTCCCATGCCTTCTGTCTGCAGGTCCCATGCTGTGGCAGGAACAGGGGTTTGGAAAGCAGGACGGTCAAGCTTCTTGCTTGCCTGTCCAGGGGTCTCCTGCCTCAGCCAGGATCAGGTCATAAGTGACAACCAGTTCATAAACTGGCCCCGAACGTTTGACAAAGAGCTGGCAGCTTCTGTGGCAGCTGAGGACAGAGTGCAGGCTTTGCTGGTGGCCAGCAGAGCAGCCAGGAAACCCAGGACACAGGGCACTGGGTTCAGGAGGCCCCGATTTGAGATCGTCTGACCTTTGAGATAATAGCTTATGTCCTAGACTGCGTGCCTCTGGGGGGGGGGCTCCGACAGCGTTAGGGACAGAGAAAGCTCAAGTCCTGCTGCAAACGGGGAAGGGGGGGGGGACGGAGAAGCAGCTGAGCCTGTAGGAATAGAACAGCTTGCTAGCCCTGCTGTGTGCTTCAGACCTGGCGCCTCAGGTTGAGAGGAGGGGAGGAAACTTTCCCAAAATTCGGCTTTACCTGACAAACAATTACAGCCTTACCACCTAACAGTTATACCAACTGACTTCTCCTGAGCTCTGACGTACTCTTCCCTGGATTTGCACCTACTGACCAGGCCATAGCCAGAAGCCCCAGGCTTCCCCATGTCCTCTGTAATGAGGGAAAGAGGGATTCACAGCCACAGAAAGCCACGGGTGCAGCTCAATCCTCCAGTCTAAAGTCACAGGAATTCGGGTGTCACAGACATTGCACATACCCAATTTTTGAGCTTTGCTCAAAACTCATTTCAGAACACCCCCCCACACACACACACACTTTACACACATTCACTTCTGAACCAAAGCCATTTTCTCAAAAATCTAAACTCCTGTTTTCCTTCCCTGGAGATATGATCTCAAGGGTTCAATTTGCCAGAAACCTCAGAGGAAGAAACCGAAGGAGGGGATTCCAAATCTTTCCGCAGGGAATATTCCACCCAAGTAACTAAAGAGGTTGCTCTGCGCATCCGATCTCCTTATTATGCCTCTGGCCACATCTTCATAAACTCTCCCCTGGGAATTTAGAATTTCAGTAGACGTTGTGGGGGAGCTAAGTCCCCCTCCCTGAATGTGACCGGAGAGTTAGGGACTTAGAGTAGGGCAAAGACCACTCTAGTCACTTCTCAGGACTGGCGACTTCCTAGAGGACCTTGAAGGGGCCAGGAATATCTAGGAGGTGAGTCATTTTGGGAGTCAACTATCCAGAAAATAACGCAAAATTCCCTCCTTCGTTCGTCCAGCCTACCGTTTCTCAGAGCCAATCATGAGGTAAAAATACTCTTTTTCAAAAATTTCCTAGGGCCAGAAGAGTGAACCCCATAAAACCCCAAGAGCAACCCTAGTTGGTCATTCTGAAGAGTTTTGAGGTATGTTCTCTCACCCCTCGATGGGGTTACAGAGGAGCAAACAAGTCCGGAGAAGACCAGGGACTTCAGCAAACAAGTCCAGAGAAGACTAAGGTCACATAGGGTTCAGAAGCAATGCCCTGGTTAGCTCATGGGCAAGTTTAATCTCTCAGGACTTAGATGGCTTTTCTGTAGATACCTTTTGGTTTCTCAGAGGATCTGAGTACCTATAACATCTCTCAAGTTCTCTACCCACCTCAGCCACCACCAGCAAGCTGCTGAGCCCCCCTCCTTTGGCTGCCGGCAGACCACAGACCTTACCTGAGATGCCAGCATGTGCTGGGAGAGGTGGAACGGGAAGGGAGTCGCGGTGCTTGCTGCGCTGGCTGCGGGACCCAGCCCGCCGGCGTCCAGCCCTGCTGCGGTTCCGGGCGCAGCGCCTCCGCTATTGCCACCGCCGCCTGCCACCGAGGCTAGCAGATGACCCATGCCCATGGCAGAGAAGGCTCCGGGGCCCATGGCGAACTGTCCTGGGTGCAGGAAGAGGGGCTGGCCAGCTCCCAACGGCCCGAAAAACTGCTGCCCGTGCAGGTGGCTGGAGAAGGCCAGGCCGGGCAGATGACCCGCACCAAGGGGGGACGCACTGTCTGTCTGCACCACCAGCGGTGCCAGGCTGGGCTCCTTGCCCTCGCCCACGTCCTTGCGCCCCTCATCCTTTCTCCGAGCCTCGGCGCGCTCCTTCTCCAGGCTCCGCAGGCTAAACGGACCATCCCCACCGCCCTCCGTCGGTTCCTTGCTGCCCCTCTCCGGGCTGCGCCGCTCCCGGGAGCGTTCGGGTTCGGTCAGGCGAGCGGGGCTGGAGTCGCGCGAAGAGCTGCGGCCCAGGGGCGCTGCGGGGCGCTCCTCGCCGGACCGCTCCGCCTCGTGGTCGCTGTCGGCTGCACACGGCTTCTCCTCGGCTACAAGGAGGGAGGGAGCACGGGTTATCCGGACGCAGCCGGACACCGACAGGTCACCCAGTCCCCCGGAACCTGGACCGGGTCACCGACACTTTAGACAGACCAGCTGTTGGGAAGGTCAAGTTGGGAGAGCTTCTAGGGGCAGCTGCAGGTCACATAAATCAAGACCCCATTCTTACACTGGAAGAAAACGAGCCCCGGAGGAGGTAGTTCATTTCCAACCACATACCCCACAAGAGGTACAGCTCCAAATTCTACCAAATGTTCTGGCTGCCACGGACAGTCCTTGTATGGGAGTACCAGATTGGAAGTTCTAGCCACATTCCGGTAATTTTTACTCAGGCCTCTGAGATTAGCCGATCACAAAGCAAAAGACCGACTTTAAGGGGCACCCCTAGGGGACATTTCTTTGGTCCTTCCCTCCAGACTGAATCAACTCTACCGCTCACCTCGGGCCCGATGTAGGCGTAGAGGGCTGGGCACGGCGCTGGGCGAGGGCGGTGGTTCTCGCACAGGCGGAGGGTCGCAGGAAGAGGCATCGGATTCAGCGCCGTCACGCTCCGGTTTACAGTGCTCCTCGTACAAACGGAGAGTGGGCAGCGTTAGCTGCTTCCTGGGGACCAGCAGAGGGAACGGTCAACCGCCATTGTATCCTCCCCGATTTCTGCGACTGGGGGGGGGGGTACGCAACAGGCCGTTGGCTTGTCTCTCACCTTTTCTCCCGACGGCCGTTCCCGGTGTCCCGGAAGCCCTTGGCAAAAGGATTGTTGTCGATCTTCAGCTGTGTAATCTGCAGGACCGAGGAAGCGGTACTAAGTCAAGACCTGGCTCTCCTAGGCTGGCCGGGGGCACCCCGAGGTCAGCGGCTACTGGCTACACAGTAGAGAGCCTGGGTTGGGGGTGGGGTCGTGCCACCCGCTTGGGATAGCACACAGAGAGGTGAGGCGGGCAGGCAAGCATCTAGGAAAATGACGGGATCTCTGTGTCTCCAATAGCCTTATTCAAGAAATAATCCCTCAACACGCATACACAGGCCCAAGCAAGCAAACAGGCTCACGTAGTCACACTGGTTAAACTATTCTGCACCCGAGCACAGACAAACACTCAAGTCCGCAGGTCCAGGCAAAGTCAAGTCATTGCACTTACAGGCCCAGAAGGGCAAGTTCACAAATAATAAATAAATAAATAAATAAATAAATAAATAAATGAAAATAAACAAGCGCATATAGAATCCAACGAATTCGCTTGTTTCCACATAGAGCTAAAGCACTGCATACAGTGCGCCTGGCCAGGCAGACCTCTGGTTTACAAGGGCACAACCAAAGACAGTGGAACCTTCTCATCTACCTATGATCTCTGAGGGCCTTTTCACCTGAAGGAGAATTCTCTCAGCCTTTCCCAAAGGACCCAGACAAGTGGCTTAGAGGAGCTCACCAGGGCTGTGCCACCTGTCCCACTCTTTGGCTCCCTTGGAGAGTAAAAATTGGACCCTGAGTTCCTAGCATCTGTAGAGCTTGGGCAGATTGCCCCAGGCGCCCTCTTTTCATTTAGATTCCCAGTCCTGAGCCAAGAAATGAACGAATAAAATGTAAAAATGTCAGCGGGAGCCTGAGTCTCTACTAATTGCTAAGTAAACATCCCTACTCCAACTACGGCCCAGCTGTTTGCGTGCCTCAGGGGAGTATGTGTGTCTGTGTGGGTATGAGGGGGAGCCCAGGGGATTTATGTGGGTGCTGCTCTTCTGAATGTGAGTGGGTGGTGAGTACTTGAAGCTCTCTGCAATGCTGTTACTATCAGGTGGGTTTGAATGGAGGGTCGGAGCCTGTAAGTGTTGGGGGATATGGACGGATGTAGGGTCCAAGCCCACCCCCCTACCCCCAGCACACCTTGTCATTCTGGTAGGCAGTGACCGCGATGAAGTCAGTCTCTGGGAAGACATAGGTGCGGAAGGTACTGTATGGGAGCTTCAAGATGTCATTGGCTCGCACGATGTGGAAGCGCGGCTGGTACTTGTGCATGGAGTTCAGGATGGTCTGTGAGGGATGAGAGATTCAGTCCGAAGTTCCCTCCTTGTCCTAAAGCTTTCCGCTGCTATTGGACTGACATACTGACATCTCTTTCCCTATTTTTTTTTTAATGAACCTGCACTTCATTTTATATTTTCTCCTGCTTTTTTCCTTTTCATAGCTACTCTTTCTTTCTCTTACATTGCCCAGTTGGAAAAAAGAAAGGAAACAAAACAGAAACAAGCAAATAAAATCCATCTCCATTATTTGACTTCACTTTTCCCTGGCACTGGGTCCTGAGATACTAAGGAAAGAAAGTTGTGTGTGTGTGTGTGTGTGTGTGTGTGTGTGTGTGTGGACCTTGAGATGTAGAGTTCCTCATTGCTTCCCCTTAATGGAGGAGAGAGTTCCAGAAGGCCCGAGAAGAGCAGATTTAATTTCTGGATTCCCTAGTAAAGGTTAGCTATAGAAGAAAGCCATGTCAGGTTGTCCAAAGTCCACATCTATGAGTTCTTAGCAGGGTGACCTCCAAAGGACCCTGCGGCTTGACCCACGAGCACCTGCCTCTCTCTTGACTCTAGGAGTGGCTCTCAAAATTCTGTCAGACAGGAAGTGAGGTCCATAGCAGCCTACAGCTTTCCACGGACTTTCCTCAGACTTGCAAACCAGGGCTCTGGGAGCCTAGGCCCAGCTCACCTGGGCCACAGAGCAGTGACTAGACAGGGGCACTCTAGGGGCTCAACTGTTGCTCCCCTCGAGGAAGCTTCTAGTCTCCTTCAACCCACCTCAACCCGGCTTCTCAACACCTCCCCACCCTTCTCACACTCACAAAGCCATGCTTGTCAGAAATGTTGTTGGTGAGCTTCAGCTTGTGGAAGGCCACAGGTTTAGCCATCCACTGCTCCCCCGTGGCTGGACTGTCCGGGTGGATGTACATGCGTTTAGGCATCTCGGGGTCGGCTTTGCCTGCCACCATCCACCGCGAGTTGTGAAACTTATAGCGGCAGTCGTCGGCGGCCACAATGTCCATCAGCAGGATGTACTTGGCCTTCTTGTCCAGGCCGCTGACTCGAACCTTGAAGGGGGGGAACATCCGCCTCGGAGGGAGGGAAGGGGGACATGCCATTGGGACCCAGCTTTTCTTTGCCCCTTTACCTTCCCGATGACGTGACACCCAGCCTGATGGTTCCCCATCTACGTTTGTCACAAGTTCGCTCTGCTCTTACCGCTACCAGGAAGAACCAACCCGTGTTTGTTACTCCCAAAACATCTCATTTCTGCCGACCCTGTTTTGTAAAGTCTTGGATCAGTTTTACCCTCAGGTCTGGGAACCTTTCTTTCACTCTGATCTGAGATGAGGATTGATGCTCAGGAAAGGAAACTAGGCCCTTTAGAGGTACCCAGGGTCTTCCTGAACTGCCTAGAAATTTGTAGGAAGGAAATAAACTCTCGGGACAGGGTTTGAAGAAATAAACCAACAAGGTCTTTGTCTTGGGAAACTATTTAGAGCCTTAATCAGGGAACCCTAGCCTAGAATTTCGGGGGAACAGGGTGAACCTGAGGCCTGTGGCTTTCAGAGACTGAAGAGCTGGGAGGATTGGGGATTAGTTTTTCTTCTGGCTTTTAAGGCCTCAAGAGGTGGCGGGTCCAGAGCTCTAAGCTCTAAGGACAAGCAAAGGCTCTCGCCAAGGCCTAGTTGTGGGCTCAACAACCCACTTCCAGAACCAAGTGGTCGGTCTGGAGCTAGCAGGAGGCAGGATGCTAGTCCCACTATGGACTCCCGGTGATCGGAGCGGGGAATCCGGGAAAGGTTCCTTCTCTTAGGAACTTCTAGACCGACCCGAGACAGAAAAGCGAGACCACAACGGGCGAAGGAGACCTGCCGGAGTCCAACCGGGGCTTTGAGACTCAGAACGGTTGGGACTATTCTTTAGGAGCGTTTTTTCGTTTTATTTCAATCGAGAGATGTTTGCTTTTCTTTTTCTGTTTTGATTCGCTCCGGGGCCAAACGAAAAAAATTAAAAAAAAAAAAAAAGTCAGCTTGCTTGTCTGTGGAGAGGAGCGTGGCACCAGGGCCGGAGCAGGGGTGGGGGGGTGCAGAGAGCATCGGCCCGGTGCTGGTGGGTGCTGTCCGGTCCCCGAGCCCGCCCGCCCGCCCGCCGGCCTCGCGGCTGCCCTACCTCCCGGACTTGGTGATGACCATCTCGGTGCCCAGCTTGTGGAACTGATCCCACAGCTCCTTGGCCTCCAGCGTCACCTTGGGATCGTCCTCCACCTCGTCCTCCGGTTCCAGGCTCTTGAGCGAGCGCAGATGCGCGGCGGGCGGGTGCGGGCCGAGTGCCGAGACGTGCAGCCCCGCCTCGGCCGCCGCCGCCGCCGCTGCTGCCGCGGCCGCCGCCCCCGCCAGGCCCGGGTCGGGCAGAGGCTTGGCCAGCGCGCCCGGCGGCAGCGCTAGCGCCGGGAAGAAGGAGGGCTGCGCTGCCGCCAGGAAGGCGGACATGGGGAAGTCGGCGGGCCGTGGCGCGTGGAACGGGTGGTAAGCCATGGCGCTGGCTGCCAGCGCCGGCTCTCTCATCGGGACATCCGGCCCAGGCACCCGGGAGCCGGGGCCGGGGCCGGGGGCGCGCGCCTCGGACCCCCGGCCCGGGCGGCGGCGCGCGCGGAGAACGGACGGCCCGGGCGGCGGGCGCGGCAGCGGCTTCTCCCGGCTCCCCGTCCCGCGCACCTCAAGGGGCGCGGGGCTCTGAACGCGGGGGTGGAGGGGGCTCTGTGCGGGGCTGGGCTGGGCTGGCCGGCTCCGGCGCCGGGGACCACGCGCGACTGGTTAGATCTTGTCCTGATCTCTGGAAAACTGTGACTATCTCACATGTCCTGCCCTGTTCGGATCCCCTGCGCTAACGAGCCAGGCCCCCCTTGATTGCTGATTTTACGCTTTTTGGACCAATTGTGGGTCTCCGGGGGCGGGGTTTTGACAGCTCAGGCCAAGCTCTGGACGGGAGGGGGGGCCAGGGAGAAGGTGTCGGAAGCCTCAGCAGTAAGAAAACATGTCAACAGAATAAAATATTAACCAATGACGGGCCAGCGGGCCCCGAGACCCCTCCCCCTGGCCTGGCCCCCACCTCGCCGCCCGCGCCGGCCGCTGCCTAGGCGAGGGCTGGGAAGCTCAGAGGGCCGATCTGACCCGCCGAAAGGGCCTGAGGCAGGGGGCGCCCGGGTCCCAGGGCCTTGGGGAAGGACCCCTAGCCGCCTGCCGGCCCCAAGTGCAAAGCATTGACACGTTCCGGAGAGGAGAGGGGGCGCCCTTTCCCTCCCGCGCCGGGAGGCCCGGCCGCTCTGGCCTGCGCCCCAGCCTGGCCTCCCACCCCACTCACTCTCGGTCACCGCCCCGGGTCCATGCACTTCGGAGGGAGGCTGCGGGCACTGGAAAGTGAGGCCGGTGGGCGGGCAAGTCAGGAGGTTCGGGCGACCGAGGTCCCGGAGCCGAACTCAGGTGGCCGGAGCGGGTGAGTGGGGAGCCATGGCAGAACCCTGATGGGGCCGGCAGGGGCGGGAGCGGGACGCGGCCTTGCACTGGAGAAATGAAGGGACCCCCCCCCTTCCCCTCACCTGCTCCTCCCCTCATAGACGCAGGAACCTGGGGTTCCAGAAGGGCTCCGGCATTTAGCCTAAAGTAGGTATGTGTCAGGTCCCTAACTCAAAAACCCTCTGGTGAGAGGGAAAATGGATCCTTTGGGCCAGGTAGGTGATCGCACCTTCTGCAGAGCCCAACGCGGTACCGCGCTAGCTGGATCCTAGAACTCAGATTCTCTACAAGAGCCAGAACGAATTTTCGCCGCATCCGGTACTGGAGATGCAAGCCCATCTGTTCCTAAACACCGGCGTCTTTTCTTCTCATCCAGCCACTTCTCTGGAGTTTGTTTCCGTCTTTTGGAAGCTCAGGGCTCCCTACTTCAGGAATGCTGAGTAATGCGGGTGGGAATCGAGGTGTCTGCCAGCATGTATGAACACCCCCCTCGACGATCAGTCTTCGTTTTCTCTCTGGCAACAGCCCCAATGCATCTTCCTCTGTGTGTGTGTGTGTGTGTGTGTGTGTGTGTGTGTGTGTGTGTGTGTAGTTTAGTGTATTTTACATTCAGTGTAGTGCCCTCGGTACACACTGAGAGCCATATTCAGGTGTATCCAAAGTAAAAAGATTATACACTTGCTTATTTAGGGCTGGGGCTCTGACCCTTGTGCTTGTTGGGGAGGGAGGCAGATTATGAACTAGCCACAGTGGACACTCCCAGCCAACCAACCAGTAAAAGCGAATTCTGCCCTGTGTCCGCGTGGTGGGTACCTACATCATCAATGGCGCGGGCAGCTTGTCCCTCCTTACATACACCAGGTCTCCGGCCACTTGGTAGCTGACCTCCCAGAAAGGTGTTTAAAAGCTAGTCGCCCCCGGCAGTACGGGGCTGAGACCAGCAGGAGTCGTTTGGCCTCTACGACCTTTCCCCCTATACATCCAAGCCAACACCAGGCGCTAGTAATTCTTGATAGCCCTGTGCGCGCCTGCCCCACTGGGTTTTTCTTCAGGACCTTACTCTTGGCTAGGTCGCTTTTCTCATTCTTTACTCTGCCCATAATGCATCTTCAGCTCTAGCTCGCAGCTGGTGTGAGAGCCATTGCAGCTCTGCCTTGGTTCCAGTTTAGACAGGATGTGGCTCCTCCAGGAGAGATGTGTCTGGACACTTAGGCAGTTAGTGAGGGGACAAAAAATAGGTCAGCTTTCCGAATTAGCAATACATTTGCTAAGTTGTGTGTACGGGGACAGGCACTTTAGTACCTTGTAAAAATGTGTATGTATCGAAGTATGTATTTTGGACATTTTCCCTGGGTAGCACACTGTAGCTGGTCTACCCGTTTAGGCCCGAGATTTGAACCACGAAGGTCTGAGTTATTGGTCCACGAAACCGGACAGCTGTCGCCCAAGTGTCTACATTAGGGGATCTGAATCCCATTTATGGAGTTAAGGACCTGACCTGCGACTGGTCGGAGACTTTTTCCTGGCAGGTTGGGATTCCACCAACCGCTCCAGCCCACCATCAGGAAGTCACCTGGAGGACCTGCCTTAGCCGCTCTTAAGATTCTTTATCGACCCATCCCCAATCAAACTTTCTTAGAATATACTTGGATCATCGAAAACTGGCGCTGGGGCGGCCCAAGCAGCCTCTCCAGCGGCGCCTTGCGGCCCGCAGCTCCTGCTCCGCCCTACCCCCGCCTGGGTCTACCCCCCACTCCTCTCCTCTTCCCAGGAACAGGCGCCCCTGGGGGAGTCCCCCGGGCAGAGTGTGCGTGTCTCTTTAAGAGGCCCCGGGGGGCGCCTCTCGGGCCGCCCGGGGCTGGAGGGGGAGGGCACGGGCGAGGGCGCCTGGCGCCAGGCGGCCGAGGCTCCACAACAAAGCTCCGGCCCCTGTCACTTCGCATCGGCCGGGGCCCGCAGACGGGTGGGGGACGCGCGCTCTGCCGCCCCTCCCTCTCCCAGGCAGTCATGGGCGGGGGCGTCGGCCAGGCGCTGGCTTCGAGGTTCCAGGCCCCTTTCACGTGGTCCGTAGTCTCAGCTTCCCGCAACAACCAAATCGAGCACCAGTAGCCTGAACCAGAGGGGACTGCGTTCCCAAGCCTGGCCAGGCCGCCGAGTCCGTCGAGAATGGTCAAGCGATAAGGCTAATTTCTCTCTCAAGAGTTGATCCTTAAACTTGCATAGGTCCCAGTGGGTGTCCGCATGCATGACCCGGAGTGGATTTGCCTGAACCCGTATGGAATGGATGCGGGGATGCTGGGAGACGTGTGGTCCCGTGGCAGAGTTGAGTGAGGGGCACGTGAGCCCCAATAAGTGGGCACTAAGCACGCCTTGACATATGAATGTGCCTGGAAAAAGCTGGGGTGACATGTGTGGCCCTATGTTTAGGAAAAGTGGTCGTTAGAAGACACTAGACGCATTCGTTGTTCCCATCCGTGGCTTCTCCACCGGACCCGCGCCTCCCGGAGCCTTGGCGCCAGCTAGCTCGGTTAAGCAGTAGGGCTGGGCTCCCCCGCGGTCCTGGGTCTGGCCAGGCTGAGGGCCGCGGCCTCGGTGACCCCAGCCCCCGGCGGCCCAGCCTGTCCCGTCCACTTAAACAAATTGCGGCTGACAGGCGCGTAGTCTCCCTGGAGCCGCAGCTTGCCGGTCGCCTCTCTCGTCCCAATTACTCAGCGCAGGGTCTGGCCAACAAGCTGGGGTGCGGCAGGCGACGCGGGAAGAGTGGACTGCCCGACCTTCTTTCTGCTCACCGGTGTGGCCCTAGTCTAGTGCCAGGACCAGCCGCGGGGCCACTTCCTCGTTAGGCTCTGGGAAACATTGGAACAGTACCTCCTGTGTGGTACTGCCTGCCTTCCAGGTTGATGCGAAGGGGAGGCCCAGCTAAGACACACTTGCTCCGGTGGGCTGGCACCTCTTTGCATATTGGGAAATCATGTGGTTAGGAACATAGGTTGGGGAGACTTTCTCTAGAGCTTTAGGAATCCTAAACTGCTCAATCCTAAACCTTCTCAAAATTGCTAAATACTCTGAGTCTTGGTTCCACGAGGTGCAGCTGTAGCTCTTGGTACACGCCGGGTGGCAAACGTGAGGTGCCAGTCTTGAATTTTGAGTCTGGACATGGTGTGTGTTTGGAATCTCACAAGAACGAACCGGCTTGAGGAGGGTCCCCAAGATAGGCCCACCTGCAATAGTGGGCGGGGCTGGTCTGTGGGCACTGCAGGCTGGTTCTCTAGAGTACCTGGGCAACAGCATGGTCACAGTCTGCGGGTATCTCCGCAGTCCCATCCCTACCAATGAGCTACTGGGGCTGTAGCCTCCGAGCATCTTTCTGATCCTCAGCATCCCCTTTCCCTCCAGGCCATCTCTACTGAGCCCTTCACAGTCCCTCTCCTTACAGATGAGAATCCTGAAGCCTAGCTAGAGCTGAAGTTAATTTGCCTAAGGTCACATGGCTCCAAGTGGAAAAGCTAGAACAGAATCCCAAAGCTGTTCCTTAGAAAGGTGGTGTTGGTGCTGCTGTCCTGCTCAAAGAGCAGAGCCACACTGGCATTCGGAGACCTCCTCCTCTAGGCTCTGGCTTTACCGGTCTGCAGGAGGGTCTAGTGTGTGCATGTGCCTGTGCGTGTGTAGGTTACTCAGGGAGCGGCTTCAGAATGAGATGAGTCTGGAACTGTCTGGGGGGCACCATATGGAGAGCTCAGCTGCGATTCAGGTGCTGTACCGGAACAGGACGGAGCACACGGAGGAGCAAGGTGCAGACAGGGGTCAGCTGACTAGCTGTGACTCCATGACCTTGGGAAAGTCTCTGCCCTTCTTGGGGCTCAGGCTTGTCATCGACAAAAGGAGGGTAGACTGAGTGGGTTTAGTCCGATTTTTAAAACTTAGAAATGAGTATTGGGAATTTATCCTCAGTCACAGCCCAGTGGCTGTCTTCTGTAAGCTCCAAGCAGAGCCTGCCCTCATGTCTGTGTCTGTGTGTGATTTTTGCCCTTGGACCACTGGGCCTTTTACTGAATCACTCCCAGACAGTGCCTCGCGTTTTGAGTGGCAGGTTCCCAACAGCCTCTTTGCAGATGATGAAGGTATTTTCTTCCATCCAGAATGAAAGGGAGCCCAATAAGGAGGTAGTACTGTGAGAATTAGGAGGTCACTTGCTTTCCTCAAGGTCACCCAGTCCAGTCACAATTAGATTCATGTTCTGATGGCTTTCTGAGTGACGGTATCATGAGGTCTGGGGGTGGGGGGGCTGAGGTTGTTTCCGATGTTATCTGTAGAGGATAAGAGGCTGGCCCCTCTAGGGTTAGTGGCGCTAAGGTCCCAGGTCAAGCTCTCACCTTCAGCTGATTACAGACTAAGGCTGGGTCCCTAGCTTTCCCAATTAGCTGGAGGCCAGGCCCAGGGCCTTTCAGATAACCTGAACTCCAACCCGCAGCCCAGCGGCTATGGCCCCCGGCTTATCTAAGCTCTCTGATCCTCACCCTTCCCCCATTTACTTAGAACTGCCCTGACTGCAGGCAGATGAATAACCAGATTGTCCAGCAAGCTCGGCCAGCAAGTCCAGCACTACACCCACCACTTTCCCTGACTCGAGGAGGCCACATCTGTTTTCTCCCCACTGTAAAGGAAGGGCTGGGCTAGGGTCGGTAGGTCCCCTGAAGAGCTGATGTCTGGCAGCCATGTCTTTGCGCTCAAGGTGGGTACAGAGGTCGTGCTTTCTACAGCTTCTGTACCATCCCTGGTCAGCCAAGCCACCAGCTGTGTGCACAAAGCAGCCAGTGCTATCCTTCTGTCCTGTTGACTAAAATGCTGCTCCAGCTGGGGCTGGGGGCTGTGCCAGGCATATTTATGTCGATTGTTGCCCAACTAGGGAGAAGCTGCTCTCGTGGAGCCCCAGCTTGCTGGGTCTAGGCCTTGTGTTGCCATTTCTGCCTTCTCCCAAGCTTTCTTCTGATACAGGGTTTCTCAGCTCCCAGGAGCCGACTCAGATCTTTGCCCCACATACTGAACTGATATGGTGAAGGAGTCTAAATATTAAATTTCTCTTCAGGTACTGGCAGTTGGATGCGGGCTATGGAGAGGACAGGGGCCCAGACGCTGGCCCAGCATTGACCAGATGGTTGGGTGGGAAGGCTGCTTGTCTGTGAACTTAACCCTTCCATTAAAAACTCTACCTTAAGACACACCTGGCTCAGTGGGTTTCCTTCAGTCCTTCCAGGACTTCTCTGGGGTCTCTGGGAAGTGCAGGTGAAGGAAGAGGGGCCAGAACTGCGCTGGCCTCTTCCTGATCACCATGCTTTTCTGTTGTCACCGCTCAGGCCCACAATAGGAGAAAATAAAAAATAAGAACTTAGGCACATGGTGACATGCGCCTCAAATCTCAGCCCTCGAGGGATGCCAACACGGGGCGGGGGGTAGGAAAGTCAGGAGTTCAGGAATATACACGGCTACATAGTGAGTTAGAGGTTAGCCTCAGCTGGTCTCAGAAGCCAAACAAAACAAAACCCAAGCAATGCTTTCAGGCGATCCAACCTTCAGAGGATACCCAACTTTATAGTCAACAGGCTCTCCATCTACCAAGCATGAGAGAGAGGCTCCCAAGTGCCCTAAGACAAGGCCACAGGCAAGGGCAAGCTCTTTTCCTTGAGCAACCCAGCACACAGCAGGGGCAGGACTTAGAGATTCAAGCTTGGCTCCTCTAGAAGCCAGAGGCTCTGGTAACAGACAAGAATCTTAGAGATTTGACTTCAGTGAAGGAACACCTAAATTCCAGTGGGAAGATTTTCCTCCCCTTTTCTTCCCAATACAGGCTCATCTGACACTTGTATATAATGAAGGTATGTGTGTTGGGAGCAGGTGCCCATGGTCAGACCTATAGGACTTTGCTTGGTGTTTGGACAGGACCCTGACCCCAGCAACTCAGGAATGAACACTAATTGCAGCAAGATTTATTGGACAAGACGTGCACTTCTGACACGGCCTTAGTAACTGCAGTTTCTTTCACTGAACAGTACAGGACCAGGGTACAAGGGTTTAAAGATAAGACAGAAAAATCTCCCCATAAGCCAACAGGGAAGGGGCAAGGGGAGGCCTCTTTCCTTCTTCCTTCCCTATCACTCTGGGCCTCGTTCTCTCCTGTTTTAGAAAGAGCTGAGCAGAAATACCTGGGGGCGCTGTGCATCACAGCCTGAACTGGGCTAGGGCTGATGTCCACCAAAATGCCTGGCTGGACCTTCCAACTCTTCCCTACCCAAGGCCCTAAGCTCTGGCCACTGTTCCAGTTCCTCGGTGGGTAGTCAGAAAATACAAAAGCGGATCCAATGCAGGACGTTATGTGCAGAGAGAGAAGAGTCTGAGCTTCTGCAGTCTCTTTGGGCCACAGCCCCCACTGACAGGAGTGGGAGAGGTCAGGGTGTACCGAGGTGTTCTGAAGGTCTCTTCTCGTCCAGTTAGGGATGAGCAGCTGTTGTCACTAAGCTTAGGGAAGGTGGGGTTGAGGAGACTAAGAAGGGTGGGACCAGAGGTGTTCGGGGAGGGGAGATGGTGGTGTAAGGGAGATGGGGGCACCTCCTCCCCAGTCAGTCCTTCTAGGGGTGAGCAGGCCTGCCAGTTAGAAGTAGGTGGCTGGTGCCTATGGGAAGCCAGTGGGGAAGAGGCTGAGCGGCTGGCTCTCGTTGGTAGGGAGCGGAGATCGGTAGCCATCGAAGTTTCTTGGGATGCTGCCGCTGGTGGAGCCTGAGCTGTTACTCAGAGTCTCGATGCTTCCCTCTCGCTGAAGTTCTGCAAAACAGAGGAGAGGGCCAGGCTTGGTCAGAGTTGGCTGGAGATGGGGGGGGCACACCCTGGACTTGGCCGCTCACCATGAGGCCCCATTGTGGGTCCATTCACATTCTTCTGTAGGGAGGATCATCTCCTACCTGCTCTCCATATGGCCAAGTGACAGTTGAGTCACAAGGGGGCTCAGTCAGGGGAGAAGAAGCCTTCAGGCCAGAAGTGTAATGCCCTGTGTGACAGCACTGCTTCTCATGGGTGCAGGCTAGCACCTGCTCACACCCTTATGCTCTGCCGAATTCTCCCTCAATTCCTTAGTGCACTATCCAGGATCAGGTGGGCAGAAGCCAGGACAAGAGAGGAGACACACTCTGCCTGCCTCCTCTGTTCCTATTGCTCTTCTGACTTGTCTCTGGAGCTCCATCCCAGCATACCTCCACTGTCCCCTTACTCTCACCCACGAATTCTACCTGTTTGCCAGGCTCGAGTTTGCACCTTGTAGAAAGTGCATGGCTTCCTTGTATAATGGGATCCTCTGTTTGTGGGATCCTATTCCACTGGAGAGAGAATCCCCTATTTGTCTCAGTATTTCCTCTTAGCCCCATCCCACCCCAGCCAAGTTTCCTGGGGACCCACAGAATGTATATGCTGAGTTGATCTGTAGAGTAGCAAGGCCTGCTGTCCTGGTCCCTGTACCCCCATACTGCTATTTTGGATATGGCAGACAGACCTACTTAACTATGATAGCCTTAAGTGACTCACCATCTCTTCAATCAACTGAGGCAGGCAGAGGGCTGGGAGTAGGAATCCCTGCTTGCTGGATTCATTCATTCATTGGTTCCCTAAGGGTGCTCAGTTCCTATTCCCTCTTTGCTTTTAGCTGTTGGCTCTAGGAAGTGGGCAAGCGCATGCATGGACAGTTTCTGGCATCTTTTCCAAGCTCAGATGTGACCTATGGTTTAGTTTCTTCCTCTGTAGTCTGCTTGTCTGTGTTTTATAGAGTTTTGCTTGCCTATCTCAGGAGTACAGGACTGTAAAAGAAACTAGTCCAAACATCAAGGTAGATCCACAATACCCTCATCTGGTACGGATGGCTCCAGAGCTCAGGATCCAGCCTGTACCTGCCCCAGGCCCCTGCTGCCAAACACATGCAGCACAGCTGGCTTTGGTTAGGTGAGGGTCATGGCTTCCACTGGGCTGGCCATTGCCAGCCAGACACGCCCACCCTCTGACCGCCACACTACAGCCCAAGCTGGGCTGCCCCACAGCAGCAGCAGCAGCCAAAGAATGGGGCAGGGAAACGGTAACTCTGCCAGTCACGTTTGGGCCTGAGCCCAGGCTTGACGAGTACACAGCATCATAGACTCCCAGCGGGTTATGAGTGTTGTGAAGAGAAGAAGGACTGTGGATACAGGCTGAGGGACTGGCTGGGGTGCCTGATCCTCAAGAGACACGGGCTTCCTGTGGGGGCCTTGGCCCTGGGAAAGCCATGGATAACTCTGTATGGACAGAAAGATGAGGCAGAAGGCTGCTCAGATCTTTTCTTCCAGCTTGGTTTCAGGTCCACTTTCACCTGGGGACAGGGTTATTGTTCCACTTGAGGGAAAGGGATAGAAAACAAAGGGGAGGCCCCAAATATCAGCGAGCAGCATGGGCTTCTCAGAGAAACCTCCAAGAGAGTCCCTTCTTTCTCCTTTCCCCACAAGCAAGCCCAGGAGTGTCCCAGAGAGACCCAAGGACCTGAGTGGCTTTCAGAGGCCATGCCCTCCCACGCAGCCATCCTAGCACTAGGGGGCGCTGACAGCAGGGCCAGAAGGGCAGGAGAGGAGCAGGCAGTAGCAAGAAAAGCAGGGGCCTCCTCAGGGATACAGATGGTATTGATGCAGGCCCAAGGAAGAATGCCCCAGATAAAGGAGCAGGAGAGGCCATCAGTAAGGGAAGAGTGGCTTCTTTGCTGAGCAGAGGGAGAGCCCCAACAGTCTTGATACAAAATGCAACATATCCACACTGCCAAGGAAGCTAAAGAATCCACAGCCCAGGCCCAAGCTTGGCACCCCACTGTCCCTCTGTGTAGGACCCAGCAACAGCCCCAGTCATCTTGGTGACTCCACCACATGAGTCTGAGTAGACGCACCCCATCCATCAAGTGACAGTGCAGGGACAGTTGCCAAGGCCCATGCTTTCTCTTTGTTGCTTAGGCTGGGACTGGATTATTTAGGTACCTAAGGTATCTCAGGGTACCTAAGATTTTGCTGACTGTCTCCTTTAAACATTGCTCTGGTTTGTCTAAACTGGCCAGTGGGTCCCAAGATCTCCATATTTTCATTCAGAGCCAGGACACTATGAACCTCATTTTGTTATTCCTCTAAAGACATTCACTCACTCCTTATGGTCCCCAGGTATAAATTCCCTGGCACTACCAAATTACTGTTCCCAACCTGCTGCCCTGTCTGGCCTCACCATTGTTTCCTGTTTGAATGAGGAGCTTGCTATGGACAACTTTAGGCTGCTGGGCCCCAACACGCCTGCTCATCTTCCTAAGCTTTTTCCGAGTGTGCAGCACAGAGCCCCAGACCTACTGAAGTCCTCGTTAGGCCCCTCGGGTGCTTCCAAGTCCATTATCCCCTCAGGAAGACAGGCCCCGTTCCCCTCTCAGCAATCCCCAGGCGGGCCTTTCTCCAGCATGAACTAACCAGTGAGAGGACCAGGGGCTGGGCTGGGCCTGCAACGGTCTCTTTAGTGCTTTACTGCACGACTTCTATCAAACCCAATCTTTCTGCTCCTCCAAAGACACAGGAGTGAGAGTGTGTGGGACGTGAACATGGAGGAGGGGTAGATGCACACGGGATCCCCACTTCGAGTTACCCCCCAGCCCTGGAGTAAGCGGCGAGTGGAACCGCGTGGCCTTACCTTCCTCCATCACGAACGCACGATTTGTTACTGTTGGGCTGTTCACGCACGCTGGGCTGTTGGCATTGTTTTTTTTTTCCTTTTTTTTTCCCTTTTGGAAAGAAAAGCATTGAGGAATCTTTTTCTTTTTTTTCATTGAGAGATATGGACAATGATCCAGAAGTACACGGATCTCCACAAGCAGGAGAAGGTGGAGGGGAGTGCAGGGGTGACACACGGGCAAAGGGCGGTCTTGCAGCGACGCTCTGCTGACCAGGACACTGACATGCACGCAAGGTGGCAGGAGACTGACCAGTCATGGAGGGGCAGGCCCAGAGGTAGAAGTGTTGTGAATCTTTCAGTATGGGGGCAAGGGAAGAGGAGTCACACAGTAAGCATAAAACGACAGTTTCTAGAAGGGGACACACAGGACCTATGGCCCATGCAGTGGCAGATGGGGCCCCATGCAGGTGGGTTGCTGGGAGAGGGAGAGGAAGGAGGCAGGCTGAGTTTTCTGAGGGAACCCTGGGCATTTTAACATAGTAGCCTGGTTTGGTTCAACAATGCCCCCCACCCCTACCAAATCCCGCCACCCCTACCTCTCCGCAATATAAGTAGACTCCAGACGAAGCCTAGCAGAACCAGCTAGGGCCAGTTGAGGGAGAACACTGCCCGTGTCCCCTACTCCATACTGGTCTTACTAGAAGACAGGAATGTTACCATAGCTGATCCCCAATGGCACGAGCTGGGATGGGCAGGCCACGGGGGACGGGAAAGGACAGCAGGGCCAGCAATGAGAAGGGCAAGGCCCCTGCTTTCACGAAATAAGCCTGAAGCAGAGGAGGCCTTGTCTGCATGTTACCTCCCCCATGCCCCTTCCATACTGTGCCTGTCAAACTCCTAAGATATATGAGGGACAAAGAGAGATGGCTAGACTCTCAGAAGGACTCTGGTTACCCAGGAACATCTGAGAGGAACAAGAAGAAGAGCCATAGTCAATCTATGAGGAGATAGGCGCAGAGGGTCCCTGTTCCCAATCCTAGAGTGGGCACAGTCCCTTGGCCAATCATGAGTTGCCATGCCTAGTTCTGGGGAGCTCTGGGTGGGAGCCGATGAGGGAAGGGAGGCGATGGCAGGACTTCATGCATCAACTGATGTATTAAGCATCATAAGGTCTGGCTCCCATTCTCTGGGGGGGGGGGGGGGGGGGGAGGGAGACACTGAGGATACCAGACCTTAGTGAGACCTGGAACAGCTGTGGAAGCCTGAGGAAGGCTTCAGCAGAAGGCCAAAGTGAATTCTGCTTTAGATTAAGTATTTTTCAGGTCTAGTCTGAGACCATCAGAGGGTTCCTGGGCAGTACAGCATTGTGGAGATCCCAAGTCTCCAGGACCCAGAAGGACTCCTAGGGACCTGCAAAGGTAATGCTTTGTGTGTTTGGAAGAGAGTACCTGGGGCCCAGGCTCAGTTTTGGGGCAGCCCTGGAACTTCTCCACCACTAATTCATTGGCATCTACTGCCTGCCCCAGCCAACCTTGTGAGTGCCCCGATGCTGCTCATTAAAGGGATTAGTAGAACATTTTTATTAGGTCCTGGCTGTAGCAGCATACCCTACTCCTAAACTAACCACCCAAGCAGCCCAGTAGGCCTGGGATTAGACCTGGTGGGAGGAGTCTGCTCCTGCTGAGGCTCTGGCGACTTCCTGTGGTGAAGAAGGGCTAAGCCTTCCCTAACTGTCTGACTACCCTGGGAAGCCAGGTAGGTGAGTAGGCCGATGTAGATGTACCCAGCGTGGAACAAGCAGTCTAGGGGAGCTGTTAAGAGCACAGGCTCTGGCCATCTGCTTCCTGGGTGATTTTGGGCAGGTAGGTGCCTTGGGTTCCTGAGCAGGAGGACAACAATGTCTGTTTCCTAGCCTGGCTGTAGGAATGAAATTAAATAATGCATGGGGAGCTCATCACAAACTGCTTAAAGCTTCCAGTCAGCAAATGTGAGTTACTATTATTGTTACAAACAAATTAGTCACTGTGATTATCCCCAGGACTTCAGGGGCCCTCTCCAGCCTCCTCCCCCAACAGGTGGCCCTGCCACCCAGGCCCCTACCAGCTCTGCCTCCATTGGTACCTGGGCAAAGACTGTTTCTTTTTAATCAAGAAATGGCCCAGGGAGATGGTTGGCAGATATGTGTTCCCAGATTTTCATTTCCTTTCTTCCCTCTTCCAAACACCTTTTCCCAAGATGGAGAATAAATCCCCAACCCTGCTGACATGCACTGATTTTTTTTTTCTCCTCTTGCATCTACCTCCTAGTCCTCTTTGTTTGGGGTGGGCTTGGTGGGAGCCCAGGGTAGTGAATGGATACAGAGAAGCTAGCCAAATGTCCTGTCTTGCCCGGTGTCTGACATAGGAAAGTTCTGTAAAATATTAAAACAACGTTCAGTTCCTTTCTGCTTGAGGATTCTTGGGTGGAGAGACAGGTACCTGTTGGGTGGGGACATGGGGGATGTCCTCTCATTAAGAACTCAGAGTGACCAGCATTTTCCCTTGAAGGGATAAATAATGAGGAGAACAGATGACCATAGGACTGTTAAAAGTTCAGCAAACTGGTTCAAATGGGGTCTGTCCCAAGCAAACCATTTTGTTAACAAGAAGCTTGCACATAGAGGCTTGAACTAACTAGGCAAAACAGTACAGAAAGGGGAAAATGGGAGAAGGGGAGGGGGAAGGAAGAGGGAGGGACAGACACACAGAGAGAAACAAAGACAGGTAGACAAAGACAGACAGATACAGGGGTAGATGAGAGGCCTGAGAGCTTCCTGGGGCTGAGACCTGGGCAGGTGGCTAGACCTGGCAGATATGGTGAGGGGCTGCTTGTCTTATCCAGGTCAGGGCCTGTGCGAGGTCATTCCCCTAGTGTGGCTGAGGAGGTGGCGGCTTGTTCAGTAGGGACACAGATGGTGTTGGCTGAGATCGTTGAGTCTGTGACCATCATCAGAGACCACACTTTGGGCTAGAGCCAGCCTCAGCCCCTAGGGCCCTTTCCTTGGAGGTTAAAAGTACAGCAGTTAAAGAAAGCAGCCTGGGGGTTGGGGGACAGCTTCCCTTTGCATTTAGTACACCTCTCAGCTCTAAGGCTGGCTGGCTCTTCTAGACCTTCCTTCTGTGCTCTCTCCAGCCTTCCATCCCCTAAGGCTTCGAAGCTTGTAAAGATTCCAGTAGTCAAAGGGCTTCCTATTCTGGGGAGGTCTGGAAAAAACGGGGCTAAAGCTAGTGGAGCCAGAGACAGGAGTCACCTTGCTCCTCCAGCAGAGTCTCTGGGACCTTGCCAGGCTAGCCTACTAGAAGCTGCAAGGCTCCACCCATTCAGATCCCTGGAATCCTGGTTTGGAGATGAAAAGCAGGGCTAGCTCTGTCCTGCTCTTATCTCTGGGGCTTAACACCTATGTCTGAACCCAGATCCCTGACTGGCTGACGCCAGTCTTCTGGTCTCTTATACTACACACACAGCCTGGCGCCCTGAGAAGTCTCCTTCCTGGACAGCTCAGCTCACCCTCTGGACTCCCATGAACACACCTGCCCTTCTCTCTGCTCAGCTCTTTCCCCACTCAGATACACAAAGGAACACAGACCACCACCACAAGAGAATGAGGCTATTCTTCTAGGGCCTATCCTGTTCCCCAGCCTCGAGCTGCCAGTGGTGAAGGCAGATCTCAGGTGTTTTCAGCTCGGGGAGCCTTAGCCCTAGGGCCATGCATAGTGACTTAAAGAGCCTCAGCTACTCCTGAGGAGAGACCCAGGCCTAGAAGAACTCAAATGCTCCTGCACATGCATTCAGCCCGAGAGTGGTGGTCAGTACTAGGAAGGGGCTGTACTCAAGGAGACACATGGAGCAGCAGAGCTGGGCTTTATCTTCAGCCCAAACACATGGCACAGAACCCCTGGGAACTTGTTTCTCAACAGCAGGCCAGGGAGGTACCAACACCACTGCATGGGGCCTGAGGCAGGCAGACCAAACAGCTGAAGCCCTCCCTGGTGGGCCTACGTGAGAGGGGTACATGGTGACAGGAGACATATACATCAGAAACCAGAAGTAGGAGAATAAAAGCAGGAGTGGGAAGAGGAAGGAGAGAAGCTTGGGAGGGGAGGAGACCCCTTGGAGAGTCCCATGACCACTCGCTCTCTAGTCTCTCTGCTAGAGCTGACTGTCTGGGCATGCACATGCGTGTCCTTGTGTGTGTGTGTGTGTGTGTGTGTGTGTGTGTGTGTGTGGTGGTGGTGGTGGGGCATGGCACTCAAGTTCCAGGCAGAGCTGATTACAGCATGGCCCCACACTCCTACATAGCCTTTGAAGTGCTGAAGAGCAGCAGCAAGTTGGTGGGTGGGGTCTGGTCAGTCTGGGGGCTGGAGCTTACCCACCTAGGCAATGAAAGTCTTGAACCATCAAGTATGGGTACTTTCAGTACCCCATTCCCAGGAAACCCACACCACCAGAACCTCCCCAAGTCTTAGCTTCCAAGGATAAGGTAGGAGGACCAGCAGCATGTGACATCACTCAACACTCAGTGACCCTCCCAGGACCCATATTAAAATAACGTTAAATCTTGACCAAGGCTGAATCTATCCAGTCATAGGAATCTGAAGGGATAGAAAAAAATGGAATTGACCTGGTTCATTTCCTCTCTGAGGTGTTTGATAAGTGGCTAAAACCAAGTTTTAGTTTGCCCCGACTAAGCTCCCTACAGAGAGCCATGAGGAAAAAGAGGGTTATGAGAGGGTTCTGCCCTTAGTATTGTCAGAGAGCGTTCAACAACCTGGGCCAGTCATTTGCATCTGCAGACCATGAGGGGAGGGCGTGCTCCGGTGATGCCCTGGGCTATGTTTTCTAAGGCCTTCGTCAGAGAGTACTCCTTAGACACCTGGCAACTTGAGTGGGCTGAAGGGCCTGGAACAGACACCTCACAGGGGGAGCAGAAATGTTCTTTCTAGCAGTAGGTCCTGGTGCCGTTTAAGGCTGACTCAGAGTTGTGACACGTGGCAGCCATCTCTTTGGAGATGGTGCTATGGCACAACCTCTTCATTCAGGCCCTAATGAAGAGCTAGGATGAGTCTTATGAGCTGGGCATGTGTGTTCCGTTCCACACAGACCTAGGAGGACCCGGGGCTGGAAAACCTACCCTAAGGCCCCAGTCAGGGTACTTCACAAGCTGGTCTCCAGTCTTATGAGATAGCAGAGCCTGCAGACCACAAGAGAAATGCTATTGACCGGTGGGGGCTGGCGCCACATCTGGTTCTCATTCAAATGTCCAAGCATAATTAAATTCTCTACGACGCAGCGGAAGAGTTTGCTAAGATGTGGCTTACCCCTTTTCCATGAGGGCTAAGAAATCACAGTTCTTGTTCCACCAGAAGACTCACCCTCTTTCCTGCCACTGGCCCGCCCTAAATGGAGGGCAAAGGCCTACTCCAACCCCCCAGAGATCCGAGACTAAGCACGTGTCCACTGGGGCTGTGGGTTGGGGGAGGTTACTGTCACCATTCCTCATGTGAGGGTCTTCCCTAGGCCTAAGGAGGCAGTCCCTGTAAGTCCCTGTACTTCAGCGATGCTTATGTCCTCCACTGGGACACGCGGGATGTCCTATAAGACTGCGCTATGGAATGTTAATGACAGATGTTGACTGAGGACAGTTCTGGAGTCCAGAGCAGGGTGAGTAAGCTATCTCATATACTCCCTACCCCAGCTCTCACTGCCTTCATCAGGGAGGCAAAGGGCGATGTTCTGAAAGGAAAGCCTATGAGCATGGAACAGCAGGGACAGCAGAGTCTGAGGAAGACTGCTCTGCTCCCTTCCACAGCCTCAGGCAACTTCCTTTCCAGGCTCCCACTCAGGACCTCCCCACAGTCAAATAGAAGGCTTCTGGGATGGCTACTTCCCCAGCCTCCTTTCCCACCTGAGCATCTTCAGTTTACAGCGTCTTTTTACTCAGGGATTTATGGCTTTCATGATAATGGGTTCCATTCTATTTCCTCCATGCCGATATTTCAAACCATTATGGTGCAGGCTTTATGAGCATTTCTTAATAAGTGGAGGTATTTTGTTTCCCCTTTGAAACAAGCTGTCCTGTGAGTTAATGACTTGTGGGTATGGGTGCAACCCAAAGGCAGGGAGTTGGGGAGAGGATGCCATGGTCGGGGCCATGCAGAACCTTCTAGACTTAAAATCAAAGTACTCACACGCAACTAGAACCATGCAGGCACACATGGTCTGTGGGCTGGGCAGCACTCACCTGAAGGACGGGCTCTACACAAACACAGGGAGGAACCTATCCATCTCAGTGGTTTTCTGAGAGTCAATTTAACTTGTTGGTGGCATTCAGGTTGGGGCCATATGTTTGCTAACCTTTTCATTGGAGAATAAAGTTTTAAGGAAACTGACCCAATTCTCTGTCCAGCTATGCTAAGTCCGACAAATGTATCAGGATGAGGCCTCTGTGGCCTCTGTTACGTCTCAAACTGCTCTGTAGCCTTCCTGCGTGCGTGTGCCATGGCACGCAGGGGGGCGGGGGAGGGTCTCACTTAGCTGTGGTGGTGCCACCCTTCCCTGCCTGCAGCCCAGGCGGGGCTGCTATGGCTTTGCTCTTTGCCTTTGTGCTGGTCTCACAGACAGGCTGCTGGTGCCGGGCCCTATTCATTATTCAATTCCGCTGGCTCGGAGGAGCCTTTCCATTTGCTCCTCCAGGAGGGATAACAAATCTAGAAATGCAATTCCACTTTGGTGTATTAAGATATTGATTTGCCCGTCGAGCAGAAGTGCATTTGTTCTGCCAGCCCTCCTGTGGGTAGGAAGGGGTTAACCAAATGTTTATCACAAGGCTGGCTTCAGAGTTGAAAGTAATGTGATCAGTAATGAATTTTGTGTTACATTAGGTTGTATAAATGGACAGACAAGCGCAGACAACAAGTGGCCAGGAGTCGGGGCTAATCTAATGATGTAAAAATAGAGACAGCACCAATTATACTAGGGGCCAGCTCCAGGCTCCTGCAGGGACTGCAAATGAATAGGTACAAATCAAATTACTCACTAATAGACGCACTACAAGAGGGGCAGTCAATGGTAAATGCATTAGAGCCCAGTGACCTCTCTGCTCTGCAGAGCAGAGTCCCAAAATTTGACTTGCATCTTCAGAGTGGGGGGCAGGGAGTGGTACTCTCAAAGAAACTCTTGTTAGTGAAAGATGGCCACCACTTCCATCCCAGTCCCCTGCAGAAGAGACCTCCTGTCCTAGCTGACCTCCGGTGCTTTCTCAAGTCTGAGCTCTGGGGGAGGGAGACACCCATGTGAGGGAAGTAAAGGGCAGTGGGACCAAGCTTTCTGTGTAGGCAAAGACAGGAAGTTACATACCCAAACACTTCACAGCCATGTGTCTCTCAGGGGAGCTGTTTGTGACTGCTACGTCAAGGGCTGTGTCTGCATTGGAAATAAAATAGTTCTGTAAAGAGCGTCACACATCGACCTTCCAAGTGTTCAACAAGAGCTGAGATCAAACTGAGTAGATATCAAATCTGGTTTGACCACTGATATTTCCGGGGGAGAATTCTGGGGTGTGTTCCAAGGTCCAGCACATCTAGATTTTTTATTAGCCAAAGTTAGCAATCTCCATTTCTTCCTTGTTCCTTTATTTCTGACTGTTGTTGGGGGTGGGGGGGGGGGAGGATGAGAATGTAGACTCAGGCTTTGCAATAGCTCCTTGGATTTTTTCCCCATGGTTCTATGGATTTAGACCCCATGCCTGATGTCCAAAGTTGCTTGCCAGTGTGCTGGGCCGCTTTGGGAGGCTGTGGAGACGTGCTCAGAGCTAGCCTGATATCCCTAAAGTCAGTTCTTAGTGCTCTAAGTCTTTTAAGGACACTAGTCCAAGCTCCATGGAGGTGTGGTCCCAAAGGCTTGGTTCTCACTCCTCCAGCCAACCTAAGCCCAACACCACACAGCTGTACAAAAAGTGGAGATGACATGCTGGTCCTGGCCAGTGGGGCCTGGGGACACAGGGGATGTGCCACTGTAACAGGCATGGGGGAGGTGAGGGTACAGAATGGAAAAAGTTGTCCTGAATAAATGAAGCAACTGGAAGGCCAGTCTCCCCAAACTTGATTAAATATAGAGGGGTGAACTGCAAGCTCCTCAGCTGTAATTAGAAGACGTGTATGTGGGGGTGGGGAAGGGGAAGGGGACAGTTATGAGAACTGCTGGAGGATTCAGCCAGCAGACTTAAAGTTGTCTTAGGCAGTGGGGCCTGCAGGTTCCTGGGGGCAGGGATAGTACAGGAAGACCAAGTAACAACAAAATCAGCTAAGGCTGGAGACCCATCCCACTGCCTTTGCTACAGGCAATCCAAAATGTCTCATATCTAATGCAACCAAGGGCCATCTCTAAACTTTCTTTTCTGTCAGTTTACCTGTTTTCTAGCCCATGGTTTCTTGCCCTCTGAGAAGCTGGGGCAGAAGAGAAGTTGGGCACCTAAACCTGTGGCAGTGCTCTGCTTTGCTGGGACCTTCCACCTTATACAAGGTCTGGTGATTAAAGGTGAGATCTGCCAGAGGAGGAGGTACCAAGAATCCTCCCTTGGGTTAACCATTTACCCATTGTAATGATCCAGGGGAGGCCTCTGGCAACTGTCCTGCAGCCCTCCACCCTCTGCCCAAGCCTGCACATGCTCCACAGACACTCTACTTGGGGCAGCAAGTGGAAAGGGTATGCCAAAGAGTCACCAAAGAGGCCACAATGGCACTTCCTCTTCGTGGACAAGAATCAGCATGCTAGGCCACGGGCAAGTAGGACACATGTGGAGAAAATGTATTAGCCCTGAACTTCTACCGTGGTTCCTCCTCTGGATGCAGCTCCAGAGGGGGCAGAGGAGAAGGGCAGAGAAAGCAACCTAGCTGGAGTCGGATCTAAGACTTGGCCTGGAACTAAGAAGTATGTCTTTTAAGCATGATAATTATTCCCATGGCTCTGGATGCCTTTCATTTACCTTTTAGAGGCCACAAAAACCCAATCAGTCATCCAACAAACATTAACTGAGGCTCAGCTTGGCTTCATCCCAGGGCTCAGTGCAAGGAGAACTGGGGGTTGTAACAAAGATGAATCAGGATGGGTCCAAGGAACAGGAACTGGGTCAAGATGCACTCACTGCTATGGATAAAGGAGGAGCTGAAGGGCCCACAGAGCTGGCCCTTCCCTAAGTGCCGTGTAGAAGGATGTCAGCCACGGCTTGGCCATAGGAAGTTAGTAAGATCCTTGCCTAGGACGAAGCATCCTAAATGCAGTTCAGGGATACACATGTGGACAAGAAAGTTGAGTCTTAGTAGGACACTATGAATTTTGTCTAAAGAAATGACCATGCTGAGTGGGTTGGTCTACTTCGGGGAGGACCAGTGTGCTGGCCGGGTTTGGAAGCTGGACATGCTTACAAGGAGGTGGTGTGATCTGAAGTGGGACAGATATAACTCTATAGTGAGCTCCATCCCATTTAGTGCCTGTCTGCCTGTCATAATTCCTTTAAAAATGTTATTTCAAGTATTTCATCTCTTGCTTCAGAAGCTGAAGGGAAGAATATCTCACAACCAGCAGAATGTGATGAGAGGACACTGCCACAGCACTTGGAGTCTCCGGCATCCAAGTCCTTCAGACCACCCCCTATTTAGAGTTAGGGTGGTCGGACTACTGTGTGCAGTGTCCAGGGTGTGCACTTCATGAGGGGAAGCAAGTGCTCCCGTAGTTCCTGTTTTACTTCTAGTAAGATATGAGAAAATTAGACCCAGAGAGGGAAGGCTACACACTTTCCTCCATTTATTGAACCCAAATCTTGACAGAAGAGAAACAGTGATTTTTCCCAGCAGCAGTAACTGGCACTGGGAGCTGTAGCTGAAGGGATGCTCAAGACTTGGTCTTTGCTCCTGCTGGAAAATAGCTGGAGACAGGCACTAGGACACTGAGCTGGAGACAGGCACTAGGACACTGAGCTGGAGACAGGCACTAGGACACTGAGCTGGAGACAGGCACTAGGACACTGAGCTGGAGACAGGCACTAGGACACTGAGCTGGAGACAGGCACTAGGACACTGAGCTGGAGACAGGCACTAGGACACTGAGCTGGAGACAGGCACTAGGACACTGAGCTGGAGACAGGCACTAGGACACTGAGCTGGGGACAGGCACAAGGACACTGAGCTGGGACACTAATAGCAACACCCATGGCCACCCTTGAGGCTGCAGCTCTCCACAACCCCACAGTTGTGCTCCCACTGTACAGGGCTGCTACGGCCTGCTGTAGGGACAGAGCTCTATATGGCAGCCCTGGCCTCTGGAAGACATTTTCTTCTCTCATCTTAGCAATCAAGGCATCTGTGACTGCAAAGTCCACAGTTTTATGGTTTGTATGTGAGTGTCCCATGGAGGCTCTGATTTTGCACATGTGGTTCTCTAGCCAGTGGTACTGTTTTGGGAGGTGGGTTCTAGCTACAGGAAGTGGATCATTCCACTTTTCTGTCTAACAGGAATAAAGGAGCTGCTCTTCCATCCACTCTGGCTACAAAGATGCTCTGGAAGCAACCGTGGACTGGCTCCTCTGAAATCACAAGCCAAAATAAACCTATCTTTACGGTGTTCTTTTGAATCTCTCACAGCAATCAAAAAACTAATACAATGTGATGATTACATTTATGAATGGACAGTTTTGAAGTCACCTGGATTCCATCTGGAATGTCTGTTGGCATTTCTAGGGAGGTTTAATTGTGGAGGGATCCTTCCCATGGTCTGGGGTTCCGAAATGAATAAAAAGGAGGAAGTGAACTAAGTCAGCATTTCATCCCTCTCTCTGCTTCCTGACTGGACGTAACATGACCAGCTGCCTAAGGTTCCTGTCACCTTCCCACTGCGATGAATGCTTCTTCTCCTTGAACCATAAATCCTTCTCGCCATTACTTGCTTCTGTCAGGTACTCTGTCGCAGCAGTAAGATGAATACTACAGTGTTCTAGGACAACCACGCATACCCAGTGGGAGAGAGGCCTATGGCTCAGTGCCATCACCTCCCCTGGGGCTTTTGTCAATTCCAAGAAAGGAGTTGTAGCTTACCTATTGTTGCTGACTCTGGTGAGATGCGACAGATGCTTAGAGAGCTGGCCTGCCTACTGCAACTGCAGAGAGGGCGTGTGGGACCACCAAAGAGGCCACTGAGAGAAGACACCAAAATCGTTCTTTCTCTTTTTAGTTTTTGTAAATGCTATAGAAAGAAGGAAAACTCCTGGGTCCATGCAGACAAGGCAGAGGATGGCCCAGATACCTGGCTAAATTAGCTTGTTGGTATGGCATTTTCCAAGGAACCTGTTAGTGAGGGGACAGGCAACGGCAGACACCGAGATCAGAGATACTCAGAGTCCTTGGTAAGAGAGCAAGGCCCAGAGAATGGTGGGTTGGATGGGTGATTCTTCCATCTAGAGAAGGGAGACGAGATGAGGAGAATTAAGAGATAAAGTAAGAAAAAACTGGATACTGGGTCACATGCACTGCTACACTGGGTGTCAGGGGAGGAGAGATATTGTCATTCTCAAGAGACCAACAAGAGGCCTGGAGAGATGGCTCAGTAGGTGAAGGCACCTGCCAACAAATCTGACAGGCCTGAGTTTGATTTCCAGGACCCATGTGGTAGAAGGAGAAAACTGAATTCTTCAATCCACTATTTCTATACGCACATTACTCATAAATAAAAAATAAATAATTTAGAATATTTTTAATGAAGAGGGCAAAGATGGAAACCTTTCCCTGGGTACTTTGGAGATAACCATTGAAACTCAGAGGGGCTGAGGAGAAGGAGGAGGAGACAGAAGATTATATGGGAAGGTCAGAGCAGCTTGGTGGTCATGCAGGGCAGACAGTGCATGTGACCTATGGAGAAAGGAGCTACCTTGGCCTTGTACAGGCAGTATCTTGAGCCTGCTCAGGATAGGAATAGGCTGGCTAACCTGGGACTGGAGAAGGGCCCAACCGTCCCTAACATCTCAGTGTTGTCTCTTTCTTTCTAACATGTTTCTGTGTGGGTGGTACCTGTGTACATGTTTGTGTTTAGGCACACATGTATGCACATGCTCATGGAGACCCTGGACTGACATCCGGAGTCTTCCCTAAACCACTGTCCATCTATTCTTTGAGGCAGGGACTCTCAATACGACTAGTCTGGTTAGCAGCCTGCACCAGGCTCCTTGTCCCTGCTCTTTCCCAGTGCTGGGACTGTGGTCATGCCACCATGCCCATCTGGTATTTACACAGGCTCTGTGGATCTACAGTCCTCATGTTTGCATGAGCAAACACCCTGTCCACAGAGCCCAGCACTGGCTGTCCCTGCCTCTGCCCACCACAAGGCGATTCTTGTTCCCTCCACGATGGTCTGTTCACCACAGCTAGAAACAACAGACCCACAAGATTGTGCACGGCAACTTCGAACCCCAATATCTGTTTCTTCTTTTTAAAACGAAAAAGAAAAGGAGAAAGAGAGAGAGGAAGAGGGAGAGGGGAGGAGGAGAGGGAGGAGGGAGAGAGAGAATATGAACTACAGTACTGGAAAAGGACCCATATACAACACATTGCCAGTTACTATATGACTGGAAGGAAAGAGTTTTTCAGGGTATAGCATTCTCCTGAATTGTAACTTTTTTGTCTGAAGTATGGGGTGTAGTCTAACAACTGTATATTAAAAAAAAGATTTTGCTTATTTTATCCATGTGTATGTATATTACCTGTATGTATGTATGTGTACCACATACATGCCTGGTACACACAGCAGCCAGAAAAAGGTATTGGATCTCCAGGAATTAGATTTACAGATGGCTGTGAGTCATGTGGGAGTTGTAGGTCCTATACAACAACAGTGAACGCTGTTAACCACTGAGCCATCTCTCCAGCCCTCTACCTTTATAAGCATGACAAAGTCTCATGTAGCCCCTATAAGCCTTGAACTCCCTATGTAGCAGAGAACGACCTTGACCTTCTGGCCCTCTTGCCTGTACCTTCTAAGATGTATAGATGTGAGCTATGTATGAGTGCTGGGAACTGAACCTAGGTTCTCTGGAGGAGCATCCAGTGCTCTAACCACTGAGCAACCTCTCCAGCCACAGCTGCCATCCTTGAGACTTTACTTCCACAGCCCCACAGTGAAGGTCAGCAGTGAAGCATGTGCTCTCCATGTGCACACAGAGCTTATTAAAATCATCTTTGGTAAAGCATGGGAAATCACAGACATTTGTTAATGAACTGACTGAAACTTCCTGTAACCATCAAAAAACTATGTGACATTCAAATTATGCTTCTCATGTTAAGAAGGGGGAGGGGCGAGCATAGTCCTTTCAATAACTAAAAGTTAACTGAAAATAGTCTTTCAGGTTTGGATGCTGGGTTGCTGATATACGAACAGGGAAACTCAAGTATCTAGCAGAATCAACTACAGCCTTGGTTTTCAAGTAGCAAATCTTAATTCAGCAAAGTATCATGAAATTAAAGCAGTGTGCCTAGCGTGCACATCTAGGGCGCTGTACTGTGGAAGCTCGTGTGTTCGGTAAACTGGGTCAGGGTGTGATCTGTATTTACAGCAGATTAAGCATTTCTGGAGAGAGTTAAGGGGATGGTGGATGGAACAAGACGGAGCCTCTCCTCGAGTGATAATTTAGTAGGGACTGGAAAGGAGATTAGAACATAGCCAGGCAAAGATGGTCCTTCTTGGCCTCAAGAGCTGCATGTGGGTCTACAATGCTTGAACTGTGGTCTGCATAAGAGGCTTGGGCTTTTGATGTCAGGTGTTGGAGAAGGCAAGAAAGAATGAGTGGGAACTAATGGTCAGAAGAGTTAAAGTCTAAAATGGACTTTACATGTACCCAGTGTTTATCTAAATTCCCCCTTAGTAGGGAGTATTAAATTATGTATAGACAGAAAGCAATTGTAATATGTTCATATTTTGTTTATTTAAAAAGTGCTATGTTTTTGAAGAAAAGGCAATATTGAAAGGAATGTCTGCTAAGCAGGAATTAATTGAGTTATTTTGGGGGAGACAGTTAAGGGGGAGGGGGCTCAGGGAGACAACATTCCAGACAGAAGGGAAAGAATATGCAGAGAGCCTTACATGTGTTCAGGGTCCCAGGGTCCCAGCCTGACTAGCTCAGAGGCAGTGGGGATAGGATGGCTTGGTATTTATGGAGTAGTGTGTGTCTAGAGAAGGAACAGCTAAGGTCGTGGGTTAGCTCTCAGAAGTGTGGGGTTTACCAGCAAGTGACTGGATAGACTGTTCTGGAAATCAGGTGAGAGGCTGGCTTGGGAGCCAGAGAAGCAGAGGTTGGCACGTGCTGAAGAAGAAAGGGACCTGTAGAAGCATACTTAGAGATGGGAAGGAAAAGCCAGAAAAGGGATAGAGGTCAGTCCAAGGTAGCAGAAGAGCTCAGAGCTGGTGAGAGATGGAGCCAGCCCTGGGAGGGCTTGCAATCCCAGATACAGGCCCCCAGAAGTCCAGTGATGACTCAAGGGGGGACAGTGATGGGCCAGGGAGGTAGGAAGTTGACAGAACTCTCAAATGATAACCATTCTCTGACAGTGTGAGCTAGAGAGAGTGGGGTGGCTGCGGTGGTGGTCGGGTTGAAGCAGGATCACTGCAGAAGAAAGTGGCTGATGTATGATGAAGGTGGAGACTGAGTATTGGACTAAACAAACAGCAGTGACAGGATCAGGGAGCAAGAAGGCAAAGGCCAGAAACCCCATTAACAAGGAGGGGCTGTGCGGAGCTTCAGGAACCTAGGTGGGCACAGATGCCCATTAGTAATCAACTGGCACCCAGGTGGGTGCAGACCTTAGTAAGCAGTAGGTATTTTGGAAGATGCAGACCTCAGTCAGTAAACAGTGAGCATCTAGGTGGATACAGGCTTCAGTAAATTGGCATATATGTGGGTGTAGCAACTGGCACCTAGGTAGATGTAGACAGGAAACAGTGAGCAGACAGGTGACAACTGAGTGGAAGAGAAGATACTAGGAAATTCACAGCCCAGCTCAGTGGCAGGGAACCTCCTACCTGTGCAGGCCTGCCCCCAAAAAAGCAAGGCTAGATGGACCTCAAACTGGCACATCATGGAAGGGGATGATGTAGAGGTAACAGGTAAGACAGGTGCTGGGCGATCAGCAAGAAAGCAGTTTGGCCAATTAGATCACAGATGGCCTTGCAAATCACATATGGAAGCTAGTTAAGATTGACTGGCTAGCAGCCCCCACCGAGGGCAGAACTGACATCTGCATTTCATGTTCACCACATTTTAAACAAATCTTCTCGAACATTAATATTTGCATGTTAAGATGCAGATGCTGGTCTGGAGGTATAGTGGCAAAGTGTTTGTCTAGTGGGTGTGAGGCTCTGGGTTCAGTCCCCAGCACCGGAAGAGAAAAAGACAAGTGTTGATGCCGATAGACCAGGGCTGGGTTCTGCGTTTCTCTTTCTCCCTCTTTGGCTCTGAGGATCAAACTCAAGAACTTGTACAGGATACACCCTCAACCAACCTCGAAAACCTCACCAGCTCCTGGGCAAGAATGGTGCTGCTGGTCTGCAGAGCACTTTAGAAAATGATTTGATTTAAAAAAAAAAGATATTCCCATTATGTGCAGCATGATGGTCTGTAACAGGCAGACATTGTGGAGTGACTAAACGGAGCTAGTTAACACATACTTACCTTAGCTTTTGGTGAGGAGGACATTTACATATTGGCCTTGCCATTTTCAAGAATACGGCATATTGTTATTCTTAGTGGCTAACATGTGGTGCAACAGACCTCAAATACACCTGTCCTAGCTAACCAAACTTTGAATCCTTGATCAACATCTCTTCATTTCCCAGCGTTGGACAGTAGGGCTTTCCTTTCCTTCTGTGAGAGCTCATTTGTTCTGTGGCTTTTGGGGAGGCCCTGGAGCCAGTGACTGTTGACTGTTATGCTTTTAGGCTCACAATGACCTGTTTGACCTGCTGATAGCTTTTAATAAGCACTGATAATAGAGTTTTCACACTACCAATATCTACAAGTCAGGTTACTGCTTGTGTGGGGGAGCTGGTTGTTAAGCAGTCTACATACGCCGTGCTAGCTAACCCACCCTTGACAGTGTTAACACAATACAAGGGCCACTGTGCGAGGGGTCTGGAGAGCAAGCTCTGAGATGGCCTCAGTCACAAGTCGATAAGGCGTAAGTTTAGTCACATGACATAATCAACATGAAGGTGCCTGGGAAGGCACTGGAGGCCTGACTTATCTAGTGCCACACTACCCAACAGAGGCAAGCACTCAGTCCTGCCCTATCTGTGGGCCTGTGAGTCACCAGGAGAAGCAGAGCTGAGGTGGGAGGAGGTCAGAGAAGGGCCGAGGGACTCACTGAAAATTCTCATCTACGGGCCTGCACTGTCTTGCCTTTGTTGTACCAGGTGGATGGACATGTTAGCAAAAAAGGGGGGCTAGTGCATGTCAGCCACAGAGAGGGAAACGCTTACTGACCTAAAAACGGAGGCAAGTTAAAACCAAACTAAACCAACCAAACATTCATCTAATCTGGCCAAGGAAAACCAATGGAATCCCTTTTGGGGACCATGTGAGGAAGAAAATGGAAAGCTAGCTGGAAAAAACAAGGGGTTGGGAAATCTATTTTTTTTTTTTTTTTTTTTGACCTACCCTTTTAATTTCCTCTGTCTGTTTTTTCTTTAAATTCTTTCTAATTTCACATCCTGGTTATTAAGATCACAAACTTGTGGGTCCCTCGGCTGTCTGACAGATGAATCGGGTTACTCTCTGAGAGGCTGAAGCGCCTGTGACTAAATTTACCTGCTGAACTTCCCACAGATGCTGCTGAGGTGTCCACCAGACTTTGAAGAAGGTGGTGGCAGATGGGGTCATTCCAGGAGCTTCCGGCCCCTGGAAGAGGGGGGCTCCTGGGGGTGAGCTCAGGGACCTAGACTCTAGTTCTCTGAACCATGGCTGATGAGAAGTGCTGGCATAACAATACTGTTACTGGGTTAGCTCCCAGGGTGGTACCTGGGAAGGGGATGAGCTGCTATCTCTGGGTATAGAGGCCTTTGGATAAATCTGATATGCATTTGGAGGGTGAGGGTGAAGGTGGCCAATCCATGTGTATATGTCTGATGGAGCTAGGAAGGTCCACATCTCCTTTCCCTGCAGGGTTTAGAGTAGTCTAGGCCTCTGAGACAGCCCTCATCTAGGGCCTGGTAAGTACTCCCTATCTCTGGCTTAACCCCTCCACCCATCCACTGCACTCTGCAGGAGCTGGTCACTATCTAGGATCCATTAAGCTATAGAGATGCTACACCCTGTCCCCTTAGTAAAGGAACAGAAGAACTAGGCCAGAGATGTGTGTTCGCACGCGCACACACACAGAGCAGTAGGACAGATTACCAATGTCAGGCATGTCACACCCAGCCATCCAGGAATTCTAAACTTCTCCTTACTAGTACTGGTACCTTTTATAGTACAGTAGGGAGGGGATCGGGCAGGTCACAGTGGAGGTGATGCTCTTAGAGGACTCAGAGGAGAGAGAGAAGGAAGGCCTGAAATCAGGGAACCCGAGTCTATTTAAGTCATCCGCTCCAGCAAACTGGGACAGCGCCTGCTGGGTGGGTGTGAATATAGGGATGTTACATTAGTAACTACACACACATACATACATACACACACACACACACACACACACACACACAGATTGAGAGAGAGAGAGAGAGCGAGAGAGAGCACGAGAAGTATTTTAGGAATAGAAGGGACAGAAGAATCCTGTATTATAGTTGAATGGCAATGGAATGACTACAGTGTGTGTGTGTGTGTGTGTGTGTGTGTGTGTGTGTGTACCGGAGCTTGCTCAGCCTGCTTGCTGGCAGGTCCTGGTCTGTGAAGGGAAAAGATGCTGTTTCTTATGTCTTCCTTCCCTTGGAGGTGAATTTGGGGATAACTAACAAGTACAACCGTCTGTCTCTCTGCCTCTCTGTGGTATTAGGGATTATGCATGCTATGCACAGACTCCAGCGTGGAGCTACAGCTGCAGGCCTACAGCTGTATTTCTCCAGGAATCTTTGTATGCTGCTCTAGGTAGGAGAGGCAGTTCTGCTGGGATTTCCCAATATCAGAGGTTTCTATGATGAATAGCACTCAGGGTGCTAAGCCATAGAAACATGGTTTAAAAACAACAGATGCCCCCTCCCCTCCACCTCAATGCCAAAGGGTTCAAGTCACAACCAAGTCAGGCTACAAGTCTGTTGACACCTTTACCTGTTCCAGATCCCACAACGTCTCGGCTTGGTGACTCGGCCATGGCATCTGCAAGCCGCTCCCGGAGGCCCTCTTCTGTGTGCTCCATGGAGGACATATGCCGCAGCCCGAAGCCCTCAGGCCAGCTCCCACACACCTCCAACAGGGTCACACTCCGGTCAAAGGTACCTGTGATACACGTGGGACAGATGATGTTGAGTCTGTACCTTCAGAAGGCAGGCTGTTCTTTGTCTACCCACCCTTGCGGCCTGTCATGTCAGGGCCACTTTAGTCTTTCCACTAGAAGAATGAGGGGTGGGTTCCTCAGGAACAGGGATGTGTAGGTGGAGTCCAGCAGCCTGTGCCACTGGAGCAGAGAGTACACACGTAGGACTGATTGCTACATCGATGATGAGACAGGTGGAGTTAAAAACAGTCTCTGAGAAGTGACGGGGTTCAGAGACTGAGAGCTAAGGCAGGGGAAGAAACCCCTTCCTGGGTTCAACCCAAACAACCTTGCTTTTCCCTGACATGATCACTCTCCACTTATAACCTTGAATGGTGACAGGTGAGAGATGTAGCTAAGGGGATGCACCTTGAGATCATACAGTATTCCCCACCATTCAGAGAGACCGGCCGGCACATGCCTATAAATCCCAGCGCCTGGGAGCCTCAGGCCTGAGGATCGAAAGTCCAACGTCATCTTCAGCTACACAGTATTTTAGGCCAGACTATTACACTCTATAATACTTTAGACACTATCTAAAATAAAAGAAGGCCTGGGAAGATGGCTCAGTGGCTAAAACCCTTGAACTCAAGTATGAGTACCCAAGTTTGGAACTTGGGTAGAGCTGGGTACAGTAACATAAGCATCTTTAATCCCAGGATTCCTATGGTGAGGTGAGAGGCAAAGACAGGAGAGTTCCTAGAAGCCTGTGGGCTGGCTAAGCTGTATACACTGAGAACAAAGACACCCTCTATCAAGCAAAGTGGAAGGTGAAGACTGAAGTTCTGTGGAATACATGTAAGTGTGCAAGTGCACGTGAGCACACACACGCGCGCGCACACACATACACACACACACACACACACACACACACACACACACACACACACACACAGCTATCACCACCACCAAGATCAAAAACAGACGAAGGGGATGTTTGTACAGTCTAGTTTATAAAAGCAGAAAATGTCCTAAGCCACTGTGCTTTATAACTTATACCCACTCTCATTTCAGGTGAAGCTTGGGGAGGTCAAGGGCCCAGGACACACAGCCGGCTACGACAGACCTGGTGCCAGGACTCAGATGTGCTGATGCCTAGGTCTGGAACTCGTTCTGCCTCACTGCAGATTGGCTCCTAGCCGTCAGGGACGTAGGCATAGCTGGGGTACCGTTTCAGGGATGCGAGCGACATAACTGGGTGATAGCATCTTCAACAAGGATCCTTCCTTAATCCAAACCTGGTTCCCAAGTTCCAGAAAGCACACGGCGTTCCGCTGGATGCCAAGATTAGATGTTACATGCAAGATCACTTCAAAGACGGAACTGAAGTGATTTGACTTTATTCTACGGCAAGTTCACTGAGAAAGCTTATTTCATCCAGTCTCTCTTGGAAAGAGATTATGGTCATGGTCTGCTGCTTTAAGCACATACCATTTCCCCAGCGATTAGGTAACTGAATCCACTACATTTATTGAGCTTGGTTCCTGCCAGCACCAGGAGGACCAGGAAAAAAAATGCAAATGCCGATGTTTCCCCAAAGTTAAAAGTACACGAAACGCACACTCTTTATCAGGTCTTGTTTCTTCTCTTTGATCAGCCGTCAGAAACTATCTTTCCTTGCCCGGCAGGACTGGGCAGTGTCAGCACACACTCGCTGCCACTGACAGGTGGTAATAGAGAGGGTGCGAGCCTCGGCCCCCGGCGGGCGGCCCTGCCTGTGATAACGGCCGAGGCACGGAGGTGATAACGGTTAGTAAACACTCGGACAGCCGGTGCCTCCATACATCAGCAAAGTGGACCCGATAATCCTCAATTCTTTGACCAGACAAAGGCCCTTGGCCGGCCCGCTGGGATTTATATGTGTGGCAAGGGTCACTGCCGGCTCCTGAATTTCATCAGGAAACTTTGGCTTTGATTTATTTCTCACCTAATTGTGAGGTAGATTCCTGGCACAGGGAGAGGGGACAGCATCTACTGATAAACCTCCTCAGGAAGGAGCCTGACGGGAGAGTGTGGTACTTGCGATCAGCTTATCAGGTGGGACCTTAACATGGGAGCTGTCCTCCACTGGGCAGGGTTAGGATGGGGGTCTGAGGAACCAGGCACTGGGACTTTGGGGGTGGGAAATGAGTGTCACTGATCCTTAAAGGGTCTAAGTTGAACTACAGCAACGCACTAGCAGAAGCCAAGGACCCAGCTGACTCTCAAGTGCTAGCAACAGCTCCCAGGAGGTTGTCCTCAGGGACACCTGGCTAAGGACAGGCTAAGCTCTATTCCTGCTCAGTAATGTTTCGAAGGTGCCTCTAGCTGCTTTGCCCATGTCTGAGGAACTAACAGGAGAGGTACTCTCTGCTCCTGTCTCAAAGAATGAAAACCTTGAGCAAGGTTCTCCTCAGGAAGCTGAGCTCCTCTATGCTCTAGTGAGACGGGGGCATCTACACTTAATAACATCGGAAGAAAAGGTGGCTACTTTTTCTCTATTTACTTAGCTTCCTTTCAGAGCTTGGAAACCTGGGAATAGAGTGACCTGCTCTCCTGTCGCAAGAGCAGGGTGCCCACCTCTAAAAGGGTGTCCACACATGTGGTGTTTGGAAGTCAGGAAAGGGAGCTGGACACAGGGACAAGAGGACTGAAGTCAAGCTGGAGAAAAAAATCAGAAAAAAAGTTGTAGCCAGAAAGGTTTGGGTAAGAAAGGAAAGGAACACAAAAGAAGGGGTGGGAGGGAGTGCCCATCCACAGATGGTAAAAGCCAGAGGAATATGCACTTTTTGGTCTTGTCTTTGAGACAGGCTCTTACTGTGTAGCCCAGGTTGGTCTTGTACTATTATTGACTTTAGCCTCCTATGGGATGAGGCTATAGGAGAAAACAATCATGAGGTGGTCTAACAGTGGGGACTGGCAAACGACCTTGGCTAGAACACCCTTTTGGCTGTACTAGCTGCCTAACTCAAGGCAGGAGCCTCAGAATCCTCACCCACCAGAGTGCAAAAGGAATGGATCCTCAGAGCTGATGCAGGGGTTGAGCTAGGTAAAAGTACCTGGTGCATGAAGGCTCTACACAGAATGGGTGTGCTTGGGGTATGGCTCAGTGGCAGAGTCTCGGCATAGCATGTGGGAGGCCCTGGGTTTGATCCCCAGTACTGGAAGCAATGACAACAGTAGCTGTCTTGATAATGGTGACAATGCCAAGTAAGTACACCTTTTCACTACTGGAGGCAGCACCACACATTTTGACCATCACAATGACCCCGGATAGTGGCAGAGGTATTGCCTTAATTTATTAAGGGAGTTGAAACATGGGAAGTCTAAGTGACATGTTTGGAGTCTGTAAATGACAGATATGGAACACTTAATTCTTAGTGTGGAACTCATCCTACTTTTAGTGGTACCTGCTGTGGAGAACACTTAAATGTAAAAATCACCTCCATCTTCCCTAATGTGTATTGAGAATGCATGTCACCTTCAACTGGTGCCTTTCAAAAGCCTGGGCACCCTGAGACCAGCCCACATTCCTTACAATGTAGTCATGGCGATGAGTCATCCTGTCTAGCTGATGGCACTCAACACAAACCAACAGATCTAGTCTCTTAGCATTGACATACCTAAGGAGCCGAGGGCAGGGAGAACCCAAGAGTGCTCATCGAAGGAGCCTCAGTCCTTTCTATTGTTCTGAGATACTGCAAAGAGGAAACAGCATCCCTCATCCTAAGGAGTCTGTTACCTTTTCCTGGGGCATCCCTTGTCTGATGAGAGCAGGGCTGCAAGCATGCAGGGGTCAGCAGGTACCTCGTAAAGAGGCCAACCCCTTGGAGGATGAAGTCACTTCTGGCACTTAGGAAACCACCTGTCTTGTCAGCACAGATGGAACATCTATCCTTCATTTGACTGGCCCAGAGACACTCCTTTGGACAGGGGATGGTTGTGTACCATTATTGAGACAGAGTTGTTTCAGGGAGCCAGGAAATGCTCACCTAGAACATTCTATCTGGAGAGCTCATGGTACACTGCTTAGCAACTGTGCTGGTTCAGGGCCTGCTGCTGAAGCTGTTTACAGGCCCTCTCATGCTGGCTGTTCCATCTGACTCACATTCATCAAACATGCATTAGTGTCTACTCTGATATAAGTCAAGCCTTGTTGTGAGGAATGGAGAAATAGTGTAAGGGGAAAAGGGAGCCGAGTTCACAGAACTCTGGGAAGCAGTAGCTACTAATATCTGATCTGGAGAGACACAGGGTAACTGGCTTTAATTAGTCTTCATTTGGGAAGTGTTCTCTCTAGGGTTGTCTCCTACTCTATAATTCTCAAAATCTCATTTTCTAAGTTTGGGTTCAAGTCTGACCTGCTCAGGGAGACCCTGGGCAACTACCCAAGGGGCAGTGAGCACAAAGCCCCGGAGTCTGACAGTACAGAGGTGACTTTTATCTTTCGGAGTAGAGCTGGTGAAAGCTATGCATTACCAATTAAAATTTGTAATCGGGTCTGAGGGTACAGTTCAGTGGCAGGATGCCTTCCCAGCTTACTTGAAGCTCTACATTCAATTACACACGCACACACACACACACACACACACACACACTCACACACAGGTGGGAGGCTGGGATGTGGCCCAGTGGTAGAATGCCTTCGGGAGGCTCTGGGGTTTGGTCTCTAGCACTGGGAAAAATTAGTATGCTTGCATATAAATATTATGCAAGTGATTTCTGGGTGTTTGGGGATGGCTTGAAGCTCGTGTGTGGACTCAGGCTAATCTGGGGAGCCTACAGATCATTGTTATCCATATCCCCTCTAGAGTCCACGGAGTCCAGACTTCACTGGTCAGGCTCACTCCAACAGATCTGGGAACTGAGTGATCGTGTTCACCTGGGGAAGGTGACAGTCATTTGAGTGGACGGACGGACAGCCACTGGACTGAGTGCCAGAGCCTGATCACCCAGGGCCAAGAAGGCAGAAGACAGAACTGAGATTTGAAAAGAGGAGGAAAGACTAAGATGCTAAGAGGGTGGGAAAGGAAAACAGTCTCCTCCTCTGCTCTCTGTACACTTAGGACTTGATGCTGAGATTCTCAAAGGACCTGGCTGTCTGCAGCTCCCAGCTTGGCAGCCTGTGTTAGCCACTCTTCCCAGATTCTTGGGTTTTACAAACTCAGGATGGCCTGCCTATCTACAGAAAACCCTATTGGCTCTATTCCCCCAGAGAACTGTGACTAATATGACTGGTTACGAGCTGTTCGGTGTCCCCAAGCACATTTTTAACATGTCAGTTGTATGTTACATGATAGAAGGGGAGGTAGGGTGAGAGGATATGAAGAGTTCATCTCTTTCCTCTTGCTCCTTTAGGTTAGCTCCCAACGTAACTCCACTCATATGCCACACATTGTAGAAGATGGTGTTCCACGAGTTAATGGACCGGGACAGCTCATCAAGTGACACACAGCCATCACCACAGGGCAATGCATCATGTACAGGTCTGTGGGAATGTCGGTGAAAGCACACATACCCATATGCTTTCAGTTGCCCAGAAGCATGATGCAAGCAGGGCTTATGCCTGTAGCTCCACACCCAGGAAGCTGAAGTAAGAGGGCTGCCATGACTTCCTGGCCAGCCTAGGCTACGGAAGAAGCCCTATCTAAAAGAGCAAGAGTTGGAAGGACAGGATCTAAGTGTATTATATGCATGTATTGCAATGTCCTTCTGTAACAAAGTACCATGTACAATGAAGATACCTCAAAGGGAGACCACTGTTAATTGTGCAGTGTAGCACATGGTAGTGACAATGAACAGTTGTGACTAGTTTATGTGTCATTGCTACTTTAGAGAGCATACTTCTTCTATTTATTAAAAAGGAGTCCACTATATAATAGTTTTCTGGGTTCTGCAAGCACCAGGCTCCCATAGCTTGTGCTTACTGTACCCCTAATTCCGAGAGACATCAGAGCTTGTGCCTGTAATCCTGGGACTTGAGAGGCTGAAGCCAGAGGATCACTGTGAGCTCCAGTCCTATCTGCACCACATAGAAAAATACTGCCAACAACAAACCAGCCAACGAGGAGTGGGGGGACAACACCCAGTGAGTGGCTTGTGTGTGCTAATTTGATTTGTACGAGTGGCTTAGGATGTTCAAACAACAAACCACTAGATGATGAACACATTTCTCTGAACCTACCTCTGTGACAACAGTGGCCCACACACACAGACAGATGTGCAAAGGGGCCTGGACTCCAGCTATCTGCTATGATTCATGAATGTAAGACATACACATACTTTTACTCAGAATATTTAATGGTCTATGACAATCAGTAAGCTGTGTTAGTCCTATGTGCAGCCTATGGTTGTGGAGTTTGGGCTATGTGGCCATTGGGTTATTTTGAAATCTATTCTTCCAGCTTTGGAAGTGAAAGAAAACAACAAAACAAACAAACCCCCAAACACCAGAATGGTAAAGAAACACCAGCCCTGGTACTGACTGCCAGGTGTGTTGGTGGCCCAGCTTCCTGTTTTGCACAGGTCCTTGGAACTTCTGTGAGAAAGGACAAGCTGCCGGTAAGAGGCTCATGGACCAGCCTGCCATGTGCGGCCATGTTTATGATTGGGAGTGCTGAATTAAGCAGGCACGGATGCACAGCATTTCGTGGTGAATTAACAGACGAACACTAGGACGATCAGGCTACGTTTATAATTTGCAGTATCAATGATACTGCCCATGTTAAAAGTTAGAATAGAGATTATGACTCAAAATGTTAAAACCAGAAACCCCCCCAGCCCCCCCCCCCACCGTAACTTTGCTGGTTACTCTAGGCAAGTCACCAAGCCTGTGAGTGTCACCATATGAATAAAAGGCAGTGACTCCCACCTAAGGAATTCCCATCCACACTAATGGCTTTGGTGTCATTGTCAATAACAAACTAAAAGCAGCAGTGAGATGATGTCCGAGGTACCTCTCAGGGTAATAGCTACCAAATCTCATTTCCTATGAGGTAGATAATGGGGCAGCAGTCGAGTTTTTAACAAATTAAAGGCACACGATAAGCAGAAGACCTGGGTTCCAATGCCAGTTCTTGTTACTTTCTCATTTGTGACTGGGGGAAGTCATCTCCCCAGTGGCGGTGACCTTGGTAGCTTCACCTACTACAGCTTCACCTTCCCAAATACATGTCCAGCTGCAGACTCCAAATGTGACCTTTATCTAGAAATAACATCTTTGTGCTGGGGAGATCGCTCAGTGAGTAGAACACTTGCCGTACAAACGTAAGGTTCTGAGCTTGGTTTGGGTTCCCAGAATTGGTGTACGAAGCTTCGTGCATTCACAATCCCAGTATTCCTGGGAGAGGAGACAGAGATGGGAGAGTCAAGGACAGACAGGTTATCTGAGGCCGTGATAGAGAGCAAGGACAGACATCTGAGCAGATACACACACCCACACCCTCAGGTGAGAAGACAAGTAGTTTGAGAACAGTCTTGACACAGGCGGTACCCGTATCAGCCTCTGGCCTGGAAACCCCTTCACTGAGGATGGCTGCTGATGTTCGAGGTGCACAGCAGGAGGGGGATGGGGACCCAGGATAGCTACCTGCACCCCCTTCACTGAGACTATCTGCCTGGGGCTGAAGAGGGCAGGTGAATGGCTCTAATGAAGACCCTACCCTGTTCCTCACATCCAATGGTCATCCACACCTGAGGGTAGGAACAGAAATTTCTAGATTTTTTTCTTCTTCTTGTCTTTTTTTTTTTTTTTTTTTTAAAGACAGGCTTCACTATGTAGCCCTGGCCTGCTTGGAACTCACTGGTCTTAAACTGACAAGAAATCCATCTGCCTCTGCCTCTCCCTCCTGAGTGCTGGGATTAAAAGTGTGCACCACCACACCCAACAGCTTCCTAAAGTTTTAAATAAACAAGTGATTAAGTAAGTAAATAAATAGAATTTGGGACTGAGGCTAGAAATGGCTCAGGGATTATGAGCACAGGTTGCTTTTCCACAGGACATATGTTCAAGCCCCAGTACCTACATATGGCTCACAATTTTCCATAACTACAGTTTCAGGGGATCTGATGCCCTCTTCTGTCTTCTGAGAGCACCTTGGAACAGGCATATGTGCATGCATGTGGGGGGTGGGTGGGTAGGGGGTGGGACACATAATTAAAACAAAATGAATTGACAAATAATAAAAACTTAAGACAAAATGTTAAGCACAGTTGCCTCTGGGCAAGTTGGGTTATAGGAGATGCTTTCGCCATTTGCTCTCTGACGTTTTACATGTGTTTCATATAGTTTTCAGAATCGGGGGAAATGTTCGGAGAGAAAACTGGCTGGGGAACAGCAAGCATGTGAGGGAGGGCCTGGACCTGCTGGGCTGCCTCCCTGGTAGTTCCTGCACAGGGCTTGCCTCAGTGGGAGGCAGGTGAGCTCCCAGCTCCATGCTCACTCTTCTCCCAGTGGCCACGGCTGGCTGCACGCAATGTTGACTCACTCCCATGTACACACGTTATTTCTCTTTAAAGTGTGTCAGGAATGTGAACCAACTTGCACTGAAAAATGGCAAAAACTGTTTCTACCTTTGTACAAACTTCATATGCCATATCAGAAAGCGCCAGAAGAACTCTGGGAGGAGTTGACATGAGAAGCCCTTTACTTTATTTGTCTCCCCCCCAACCCCAATCCTCTGTATGTCCAGGCACAGCTACCAAGGGAACACTGGATGAGCAGCCAGGAACATGAGTCCTTTACACATCACTAGGTCCCTTAGCAGAGCCCCTGCTGTCTGCCTGTGGGTCTGAGACCAGTCATCAGCGTAGCTCCAGCAGACAGTTCCCACTGGCTCTATACTCAGACAGATTGGGCTGCAGAGGAGAGCTCTTCAAACCAGGCAATTGCTGGCTTTTGTCTGAGTTGGAAGCAATAATCTCTGTAGCTAGATTGCAAAGGCGACGTTTCCTCCTGTGTGCTCTGGTCTGCTGCTCAGACGGAGGGTCAGTGTCCGTCATGCTCCATGCCACAGGCTCCAGTACAGCAAGGACAAGTGCTCTGCCATGCCGGTTTAGGAACCTAGCGGCTCCCTGGATGGGACAGCAAGTATCCACGACAGTTTTCCTAGGACAGTTCTCATAGCAAAGAACAATAGGGTCTGGGGTAGAGAGGTACCAAAGGAAGAGAAGGAACATTTGCTGACCTGTTGGGAAGCAGATCCAGGCAGCTGCTCTATGTGGACTGTACCTCAATCAGAGGATGCCCACCACTGAGACTGACACTATGACTTCTAATTTACAGACCAAAGAGCAGAGGCAGAGAGATGTCGAGGGTGACTGTGTGCGGGCACAGCCAGGATCCTGACTCCAGGTCTACCCAGAGCCAAAGCCTGTACTTTTCCCCCACTAAGACTTTCGGCTAGATTCCGTTTGGGTCAGACCATAGCATTCCCACTAAACCCACAAAATTTGCTGTGACATATAGCGGCAGTGCCAGCGAGGGGGTTTATTTCCTCTTTTGGCAGTAAGCATTTCCCACTAAACCACACCCCTAGAGTTTTCAAACTATTCCAGAGTTTGAGAGTGGTTCTTGTAGTTGGGCAGTGGGAGCATAACTTCTGTTCCCTTCGGCAAAGCTGATGTGAAGTGCTCAGCCGGGAACTCTGAGGTAAAACCTGGAGCCGAGAAGCCTTCTGCGTCCATTACTCAAGGATGATGTTTTAAAATCATCAGTATTGGCCGGGCAAGATGGCCCAGCAGGTTAAGGTGCTTGCTGTCAAGTCTGACAAACTGAGTTCAATGCCTGGAGCTCACATAGTAGAAGGAGAGAATTGACTTGTATTAGTTGGTCTCTGACCTCTAAGCAGACCATAGTACTCCCTCAACCCAAGATAAAATGTTAAAAAGGAAAAGGTATTTGTGACAGCTTCAGGTGTGAAGCCAACAGACACAGACATGGTGTCTTGTCCTTTAGGACTGTATTTGACCACTGACTCTTTTCCGAGAACCCCCAATTCTCCATTTCCTCAAGGTTGTCTGCAGGCCTGGCTTGGCAAGGCTTGGATGCTGCCTGACCTGAATGGTTTTCAAAGGCCTGGGAGGGACAGTGGGCAAACTGGCTGCTGAAATGGAGGGAAGGTCATTTGCTCTGTAAGCTTGTGGCAATGCTTATGAAGAAGAAGGGAAACCTGTCCTGCAGGAAGGGGCAGGTCCCGGTGCTGCTGAAGGTCCTAGAGTGGACTGGTTTGAGGCTCAGCCATTTTTGAGTCATACTAATCTGAATAGTTACCTAACTATAAAATAGACTTTAAAAATTGTGTTCTCAGCCAGGTATTGTGGCATATGTCTATGACCCCAGCAGACAGCTTTCTATGAGTTTGAGGCCAGCATGGTCTACACAGTGAGTCAGAGAGACCCTTTCAAAAAACAACAAGACAACTTCCCCCATGGTGTTCCCAGCATATCTTTTCCCTCCTCTTTTCTCTTTTGAACCTGGGTTTTGGTTTGTTGCTCAGGCTGGCCTTAAATCTCCTGAGCTCAAGTGATCCTCCTGCCTCAGCCTCTCACATACTTAGGAGTCAAACCAGCATTACTTTTGTCTGTACTGTGGTCAGCTTTCACCCTGTTTGCCATCTGAACCCACCAATGCTCTTACTCTTAGGTGAAAAGCTGAAGCAAACCTGGCACTAGGGATGAGATTTAGTTGGCAAAGGGATTGCTTGCCTTTCATGCAAGAAGCCCTGAGATTGACCCTGCTTTTGCATAAACAAGGGCCTAGTGGCACAGGCCTGTAATCCTAGTGCTTGGGACACAGAGCAGGAGGGACAAGCAAGCAAACCAGGCCATCCTTGGGTACACATTTTAGAGTGTGAAGCTAGTCTAGGCCAACAATTCTGATTCAAAACAAACAAGCAAGTGAGAAAGCAGCAACAACAAGGGAAGTGGATTTGAGCGGCAGTGAAGGGCTTTGGAGGAAGGAGGTCTGGCCTGGTCTGTACTCACATGCCAAGTACAGCACATCAGAGCAGTTCTGCGTCTAAGACTGCGAAGGGGCGGTGCCAGGGCCTGTGCAGAGATCACCACAGGCAGCTCTGTTTGCACAGAGGGGTGTTTCCTCGGGGCTGGGATGACCAGGGCAAAAAATGGGGGCAGAGTGGGTGAGAGGCACCCTAACACTCTGACCTATGACATCACTGCAGCTTCCTCCACATGCTGACCCCGCTGTCAGCTCCATTTTACAGATTCGGATGCTAAGGTCTGGGCAGTTTCTCACCTCGCATGGCAGTTCAGAAATCACCTGTGAGGCTCCCAGTGACTACCCGAGGTAGGCAGAAGTTGGATCACTGAGTAGACTGATGGCTCACAGGTACGTGCTTGAGCCCTTGTCTTACTTCAGAGACAGCCTCACCTCTTGGTCTTGGTCACACATGGGTGTGGCATGGGGTTCAACCTGGGATTTTTTGAATTATCACACAAGCAGTGTTCCAGGCCCTTCCAAGCCTGAAACACCTAGTACCTGGGAACCGTCATTTCCTGTCTTGACATGTCAAAGCTTTCTGGCTGGTCACGCTGACTCAGCCATCCAGGCATGGAAGCCAGGAGGGTGTAGGGAAAAGCTGAGAAGTGCAGGAATGCCGGAGGAGTACTGAGGCATAGAAACCATGACAATGACAACAATACCCCACTGCACCCTCACGTCTGTGCCCTTCCTTCACCGAGCTCTTTCCCAGGCCTGGGGAAGCTCAGGGAACTGAAGGGTGGGGAGGGCCTACGATGGAGAAACCCAGTCTTGTATCATCCACCTTTACTATTCAGAATGTGGTCCACCCACTGCAGAGGGATCTGTGGTAGTTGGAGGTTGGTTAGACAAGTTTCAAGCCAGGCATGGAGGTAACTGTCTGTAATTCTGACAGTTTGGAGGCAGAAATGGGGGAGGATTGTATGTTTGAGGCCAGCCTGGACTATAAAATGCGATTTGGAGATCTGGGGTAAAAAACAAACAAACAGACAAACAAACAAACAAACTCTCTCTCTCTCTCTGGAGTGTTTGCCTGGAATGCAGTAAGTCCTTACCCTGGGTTGAATTCCCAGCACCATAGAAACTGGGAATGATGACTCAAACCTGTAAACCTGGCACCTGAAAGGTAGAGGCAAAAGAACCAGAAGTCCAAGGTCATCCTCAGCTACATGGTGGTTTTGAGGAGAGTCTTGGCTACATAAGTCTCTGTCTTCAAAAAGAAAAATAAAAATACTTCCAGGGCACCCAGCACATACTAAAGCTGGAGAGTCAGGCTGCCTCACCATAGCCTGGCTTTCCCACAGAGTAATTACCAGCTGCTGGTCTCCGAGAGTCTGTCTGGTTCTAGGGTGGGGATGGGCATGGGATGAGCCAGAAGCAGGACAGGCATGTTTGCCTTGAGAGCAGATCTGGGTCCATCACGTTGGCCACCTTTCAGCCGACATCCAATGGGTCTGTCTCCCTTTCTGTCCCCCCATGCTCTGCTCAGGCTCAAGACCAGGCTCCTGGAGCAGCTTGCCCTCAGTGCTGAGTGTTAACCCAAACTCCAGGGACCTCAATTAACACTCTCTTTAAGCAAACTAGGAAATTTCCAGCCTTGTGCCCAGGTCCAGGCCTCACATAGGGCTACTGGGCTGTTTGTGCACACATAGGGTGAGCCAAGGTTCCTGTCATTTCCCTTCCCTCTCAGGTTTTCTTGCTTAGAGGGGGACTTTAGTAACCCCAGCTAACAGTCCCAGGTCTGTTGAGAGCCTTTTAAAAAGCTCACTTCATTAGTAAGTGTGAAAAATGCCCAAACTACAGTGTGAACCTGGTTATGATTTCCCTTTGGCCCACTGGCCTCACTGTGTGCCAAGTTTGACGTCTGAGGGTAAAGAGACTTTTTAGGCCAGAGCCTACCCGCCCCAGCTGCTTCCTCTCACTTCTGTCCCATGGAGGCCAATCAAGATGTTACTCGTTTTCCTCTCTAAGAGGCCAGTTCAAAAAGGCCAAAAGACACACCCTTTATTCCTTGTTTTTTTTTTTTTTTTTTTTTTTTTTTTTTTAAAAGCCAGTTCCTCCCATGAGGAGGAAGCAACATATTTTGTTTCTGCTATATCTAGGCAAAGATGAGATTTATAGTCAGCACAGAATGACTGTTGGTGTGTGTGGCTACCTATCTTTCATCTTTGGATCTGAGCTAGGCCGCGGTTTAGAGGAAGAACAGATTCATCCGTAAAGAGAGGGGCACCAAGGTGTCCCAGGAGGGGCCTGGAGACCTCATGTTACTCTATCAGACACAGACCTGCCATCTAACCTTGAATTAGGGGAAACAGCTGGGTGAAGGAATTAACTTCTTCCTATATTTCCTTTGAGTTTTAGAAATGCCATTAAGGTTAGAAAGCTACTAAAATAGCTTCCTGCTATCCCTCAGCCTGCAGAGAAAAGTATGTAAAAAAGAGTGTCTGTAGTAGAAATACCCCACCACTGGCTCAATGAACTACAAACTCACCCCAACTTTCCTCGGCCAGCCATTAATTCCTTCCAGGCAGCCCGTTAGGAGGCCTGGCACCAGTGCCAGGATCCTCTGATGCAGGAAGTAGTTCCCTGTTCTCAGGATGCACACTTGTGGGGAGCATCCCTGTCTACCCAGCCCTGACTTTGGAGTCTGCCTTTACGAAAGCTCCTGGAGCCTTTGAATCTGGCTGGAACCACTACTCACTAGGCACCTTCTTGAACCTTGCCACTGAAGCCACTGGGGCAGAGGTAGAGGCCAAAGACTCCCTGCTGTGCGCAGTCCTCAGACAGGCCAGGAGTAAAAAGTAGAACACTAGTCTTACGGTGTGGGACCTGGTGTAGACTAGCCTCCTGGAACCTTTGATTTCTCTGCTAGTTATTCACAAGTCTAAATCACGCTGACATTTAAGTGCAAGTGTATGCTGTAGAAACTTCAAGACTATTATGGTCATTGGAATGTAACAGGCCAGGTGGCCTTAGGCTCATTCCTGAGTCAGTCCACTAGAGCTCCTTTGATGTATAAGGAGTACACTCAGCTGCTCCTTAGGCTTTTTGTTCTTTATTTTTGAGAGGGTCTTACTATGTAATTCAGGCTGTCTTCCAATTCACAAATTCTCCTGTCTCAGCCTCTCAGGTACAAGAATTACAGGCATGCGATAACATACCTGGCTCCTGGAAAACCTTATACCTCTTCACGGGTGCACTCCTGAGTTCTATTCCATAGGTCCAGTCTTACTGACATATTAAAATAAGTAAAAATTATGCCCCCATGCATCTTGGAAGTATAAAATTCTAATACCAGTTGCTTGGAAAGAATTATTTAGCCCAACTATTAAAAATACACAGCAGTTTATGAACTTTACAAATTGCAGTTCCACACACTAGGCACATCTTCCAGACTGTTTACCTATTTTATTTATTTTTGAGGTAGCATCTTGCTTTGTCTGGAATCCACTTTATAGTCTCTGGCTACGAAGATCCTCCTGTGTTTGCCTCTGGAGTGCTAAGATTACAGATGTGAGCTGACCCTCTGGACCACCTCTATGCCTAGTAAAGACAAAGGCTTTATTTATACATGAGTCCTGAGCGTGTATGAATCAGGCATACTTCATGAACTCACCACTACAGACACTGAACACATTAGGCCTCAAACACGTACACAAACTGAGTCTGGGTTTTCCATGGCAACAACCCAAAAGTGTCCTTTGTCTACATATGGTACTTCTTCCTTCTCTTACAGTTAGCTTTTAAACATATGGTGCCTTATTTCTGAAACTCTGGATCATGTTTAATCTGTTACTCAAAAGACAGAGCAGACAAGCAGACTGTCTACACCAGAGGGCAGTGAGAGGTACCAGCCTGAAAACTTCCATGGAGGTTTAGCAGGGCCAGGCATTATGTGTGGGGTCTCTGCTGTACTCTTGAATACCTCTTCTCTCCGGAACCCTCCCGCAGGTCAGCAGCTTAGCATGTCCATCTCCAGGTGCCTAAGGGTCTCATGACACTAGTCCCACCAGGTACACTGGTGCAGGCCATGAAAATTCTCCGTAACTTGGAAGGGATCCAACGTTGGAAAGGTCAGGTGGTGACTGTGCAGGGTGGAGAGTGGCAGTGACCTGGGTGGTCAGCAGGAGCCCTTAGAGTATTGTAAAATGGCCCTTGGTCCAGGGTATCTTTCCTAGACTTTCCTAAAGAGAAAAGTCACGCCACTGGACATGGTGGTGTATAACTGTAATCACAGCACTTGGGAGGCAGAGGCAGAGGGATCAGGAGGACAAGCTGATCCTCAGCTACACAGTGAATCTGAGGCCATCGTGGGCCATACAGAATTTTGTACAATAGAAAGAAAAACAAGACAGGGAACAGATTAGAAAAAGACCATGGGTATTTGTTTGCAGTCATGGAAGCTTAGGGGGTACCGTGGGGTCCCTTAAGGATTTGCATACCATAAAGAAAAGCAGGCTTTTCAGGGACCCGTGGACTACCTCACCTTTCTTCTGTGCCATCTGGCTCTCCTCTCTCACTGCCCTCAAGCCTTTCCTAGAGCCTGGTTTCTCTGATTCTAGGGTTCCACACTTGTATGGTTAATGCAGCAACTAGGAGACATCTGGAAACCCCTAGGGGAGAAACTTGTGGATGTGTCTGTGAATGAGTTTCGAGGCTTGCTGACTGAGGTGAGAAGACCCACCCTAACTGTGGGTAGCTGAACGCCAGCCTTCACCACTATGGTTCCTGACTGTGGACAGTGTGACCAGCTTCCTGCTCCTGCCTCCTTGACTTTCCTTGGAACTGGGCATCGAACTAAACCTTTCTTTCCTTAAGTTGATTCTGTCAGGCATTTTGTCACAACAGAAAGAAAAATAATTAATATGGATCTCTTCTTTTTTTTCCCCCCTTATGAACACTTTTCCTGGATGAGCTTCCCAACTTCATTGTTACAACAATCACTTATAGGCAAGAGACTTCTCAAGCTGTCTCTTGTAGGCTTCTCTTCCAGGCTCCAAATATGTCTCTGTAGGAGCAAATGCCTTCCTAAGAATGCCCACAGGCACCTCCAACCTTGAGGCCCCAGGGCAGCTTCACTACTGACCTCCTCCTTAGGAGGCTGGCTGGCAGTGCTCTCTTCGCTAGCCTTATCCCCTTCTGCTATCTGTGTGGTCAGGTTGGCTTTGGCTCTGCCTCTTTAGGCTCTCTTGAGTCTATCTCTTGCTCTCCATAGCCCTCCCTGGCCTTAGACACTGCTCCTTGCTGGGATCATCCCAACAGTCTTCAATCTAGCCTCCTGCTGAGTTAATATGGTTTCTCTCCAATCTCTTTCAGCCGTTGGCCTGGCCTTTTCTGTGAGGCAAATCTGAACACTTTGCTCCTCTGTTCTTAGGAAGAAGGCTTCTCAGAACAGCCACCACCTGGCTCCACGGCTCTCCAGGTTCTACCCTTTCCTTGCCTCTGCATCTCCAATGTTCTTCCCTTACTAAGTCCCATCCATTTTGATAACCTGGAAGAACTGGGGGAGCCTTCCATTTCTGGGCTGACACAGGCTTTCCAACAGCCCCCTAGTACTGTAGCGTCGATTTCTACTTAGTGCCGTACATGAATCAGTGTTAAACAGTGCAGGTGCCTATCTATTGGGACAATGACAAGGATTTTGATAAAAGTCACAGATTAGGAACGGGAGCAAGAACCATAAAATAGTTTCTGCTTCATCCATCCCAGGAGATTATGGGTCCCTGAAGGACAACATCTGTTCGTTCTTTCTTTTTTTAGGACTTTGTCTCCCATGCAGCCTTGTTTCCTGGCAGATGGCAGAGGGAAAGCAAGGAAGAAATCAAAGTTGTCATCCTGAAGAAGAGGGTAAGAGCACTGTGACACCAGGATCCAAGTAGTTAGCATTTGAAGAACAGTTTTATAGAGAAGGAAACAATGTTTTATTGTATATTTGATTGTTTCTTTGTATGGCTTGAGGCAGCACACAGTGAGAGACCAGAGTAGGTGGATTTCAGATCAGTATGAGAGATTGTGCCAGGTACCCAGACAAGGTGCCTCCTGCAGCCTCAAGACTTAGTCCCAGCACCAGCTCCTCTGGGACATCTTCCTGAGGCCCCACTGCCATTGGCCTAGGCATGTTCCTACCTACTTCCCTCTATGTGGCACAAATGGGGCTCAGGGACATGATCTACTTGACTCAAGTTCAGTAGAGCCTGGCAGAGCATTCCAGGAAATAATGAATGCTGGGCTTTATCGTGTAACTGGGACAGGTTCCTTATCTCTCCAGGCTTGCTTTTGTCATCTATAAAATGGGAATAGCAAAATATGCTAGAGCTTAGATACTGGACTCAGCAAATTATCTGGAATCCAGTAAATACTTCACTGAGCCCCCTTCCCCCGGGGTCTGCATGGTAACCAGTGACAATCCTCTGTTTCAGGTCTTCAGAGACTGAACTCAGAGGCCATGCCTATGGGCATTTCAGTCCCCCCCCCCCCCCCCAGGCATTAAACAGAACTTTTCTTCCTGGTTTTTCAATTACACTAAAATGATCCATCAATCAAAGAACTTGCTTCTCCAATGGAATACAAATGCACTGTGAATTACATCACCTCTTCCTGAGGGATGGTCTGCCAATCAGGAGAGAAGCTCAGTGTTCACATCTGCAAGAGACCAGCATTTCCCTTCCTTGCCACTGGCCTTTGCAGACCTTCAAAGTTAGTCCCTGACTTCAAAGAGGACCACGATATCTCCACTGTTGTTACCTCTTCAAGAATCCCTGACAATTGCCAGGGAAGCGTGATGCTCAGTGGGTAAAGGCATTCACTGTCACACCTGATGACCTGAGTTCGATCCCTGGAACTTACCTGGTGTAAACAGAGAGCTGACTCCTATGACTCCTCTGACTTTTCTACACAATGTTTTGTGTGTGGCAGATGTGCTTGTTTGTAAGCACATTTACCACACATACACACAATAAATGAAGTGCAATAAAAATAAGTAAGCTTGGCCATGAAACCCACTGCCCTCCATACAAGAACGACTGTCACCACCACCACAGTAGGCCATTAACCTGGATCTTGACATGTGCAATTGGCACACCTAGTTGTTGTAAGTTTAGAAACCCCACATTTTCTTCATGGTACATCCTACTGGTCCAGCTCTGACAATTCCTCACTATTACTAATAATACTGTCTGGCCTCACTGAACGAGCCAGGCCCTAGAGTCCTCCGCCCTCAATCCATTGGCTTCCTCTTTTTGACAGGTTTTCAATCTGTGCTGGCTAGTTTTATGTCAACTTGACACAAGCTAGTCACTGAAGAAGAGGTCGTCTCAGTTGAGAAGATGCCTCCATAAGACGGAGCAGTGGCAAGCCTGCAGGACATTTTCTTAATTAGTGATTGATGTGGGTAGGCCTGGCCCACTGTCATTGGGGTGAGCCATGGGTAGGTGGTCCTGGGTTCTATAAGAAAGCAGACTTGAGTAAGCCATGGAGAAAGCAGCACCTCTCCATGGCCTCTGTATCAGCTCCTGCTTCCAGTTCCTTGGCCTATTTGAGTTCCTATCCTAGCTTCCTTCAGTATGAATAGTGATACAGAAATGTAAGCCTAATAAACTCTTTCCTCCCCAAGTTGTTTTGGTCACGGTCAACATAGCGATAGTATAACCTTAACTATATCCCAGAGTTCAGGCCTCATAGACGGTCTGGCAAATCTGGAACCTCACCATCTGCATCCTTCCCCCTCCTGGTGAGTTTGCCATGCCTGGGATATGCTATCCAACCTCAGATTTCTCTGCTCTGCTCCAGGGTTGTAGGACTGTGATGGAGGAAATCTGCTCTTGGGTCAACTGGCACCATGAGAAATTTATCAGCTGGACCCTGCTTGCTCCCAACCTTTATTTAGTCTTTCCATTTGTTTCTGGCCAGTTCCCTCCTGTATTCCCCCCCCCAAGCCCCCCAAACCTGTCACTGCTTCCTCTTCATTCTTGGCAGATGACCTACCAACTAACTGCCTTTGGGATTTCTTTTCTAGTTCTTTCTTTTAAAGATTCAGAAGTCTGTGCATCTTAAAAGCGACTCAATATAGGAGTGACAAACCCAGAACACAGCCTCTGAAGAATCTCCCAGCAACCAGCTGGGCATGGCAGAGTCCCCTCTAATGAGGAGGAGGAGGTGGGGGAAGGAGGCAGGGCACCACAGGGCTTCTCTGCCCGCTTCTTCTTCCCACCGAACACTCTCTGCAGAGGCTTGGATTTTGCCCTTGTCACTTCCATTCTGCATCAAATAGCTGGTGCTGTGTAAAGCCAAGTGGTGTCCTAAGATGGTGACAGTAATGGCAGCAGGCAAGCCCCTGCCTTAGACAGAAGGTTCATAATCTAGTTTGCCCTAAGTCTTGTCCAAATGAGAAGGAATAGAGTAGTCATGGCTTTTGAAAGGGCTGTAGGACAGTGTGTGTGTTCAGTTAATAATGAGAAAATACCCATCCTGGGTGGTAAACACGTTACTAGAGTGACAGGGCATCTTTACTGTGGCCACTAGCTTCTTTGGTAACATAGGCCCTGGAACTCCACCGGGCTCATCTTTCATCCTCTTTTCCTTTTAGTAAGCCAACAAAACACCGTGCTACCTTCCACAGCTCCTCGTAGCTCTTCTTTTGATCCCAGGTAAACAGTTGCTTCTGGGAGGCCATCTCTGACCTCCTTTGGGTTAGGTCAGATGTGCATGTCACTGAACACACATGTGCTGGCCCCACTGGCTTACCTTCTCTTCTAGAACATCAACCTCACAAGTGGAGAGATATCACTTGCCTTGTTCTCTGCAGTAGCCCCAAAACTTAGCAGCCACTGCCTTTCATGTCCTGATACTGGTTTCAGAGAATTACAGTCCCCACAGGTCAACACAGCAGTCATATCCATACACAGAAGGAAGGAAGTCTCAGTGAGGTCACAACTGAGCCTGAGAGGGTTCTAGAGTCACACTGGTATCAGATGTACCACTGCAGTTCTCAGCACAGGAGCTTGAAGGAAGAAGCAACTGGTAAGAGGTTGGGCTTTTTTAAAACATCAGATGATCAGTGAAGGTGAATGCAGGCTCCTTTAAGCAGAGAAGGCTTGCTGGCTTCCTATGAGCACCACTAGGCTCATTATAGAAGGGCTCCTTGTGAAGGCCCTCTAGGCTTCACCAAAAAGTTCATTTGTGCTCAAGTCACCTTAGCAAGTAACCTTATTACTGACTCTTGCCTAACAGCCCGGCCAGGATTTTCTCCCTCCCCCCCACATTTCAACTGGCCAACTGCATATGAGCCTGCATCCAAGTCAGGGTAGAATGACCCAACTTCAGCACCCAGGTACCCCAGAGCTCCAAACCCTGTGGAAGGGGGAGGGTGGGGGTGGGGTAGTCTAGAGAAGCATCCTCGGAGGCTGAGCTGAACACACACACTGACACAGATTCACTTCTCTTTCTAGGCAGTATGCCCAACTGGCACTGTTTTTAGAGGAATTAAGCAGCTTTTGACTTCGACAGAGGATAATCACAAGTTCCTGGAGGATAATGCCGAGAAGGGAATCTGTCAGGGGAGACATCTGATCACACAGAACCGGGAGGGACTGGAAGTGGAATGTTAGTGCTCTGATCTGGGCACAACCTCTGCATGCACTTGCACAACTGGTACTCTATTCTGTTTTTATTTTGTAGCACAGGCTAGCCTTAAACTCCTGGTGATCCCTCTGCCTAAACTCTAAAGTGCTTGGATTGCAGGCACGAGCTATCACAATTGCCTTTAATCGGTGCTTCTTGTCCTTAATAACTGCTATCATTAGTTACTAGTATTAGTAATTAGTAATAACTACTACTTGTTACTATTATAGCAGTTATAATATATATCCTTGCCCAGTGTTCCACCACTGAGATACGACTTGAGGCCCCTCAGCCTGTACTTCTCAAGTGGGGCTAGCCATCAGCTGGGGAATTTTTCTAGTTGTTTTGTAGTTGGAGGCAGGTTATTGCTATGTAGCACAGGTTGGCCTCGAGCTTGGGATCCCTCTGTCTAAGCCTTTTAAGAACTGGTATTATAGGTGTGCACTTTCATATCCAGGGAGCTTTTCAAACACATGGGCTAGACCACAATCAGGATTAGGTTTAAAACTGGGGTTCTGGCACCGGCATCTGCAAAAGGCTCAGTGGGTGCTTTTCTCTGTCACCTGAAACCATGCCCAGATCTCACTCCTGTTTAGTTGGGCATCATCGTTTTGGTTCATTAATACATAGAGAGCAGGGGCAATCCTGTGGACATCTACCAGAAGCCACCATGGCACCATATCCAATGGTAGGTTCAATAGAAGGCTTCTTCTGCTGTTCTGGATAGCATTTTCTAGAAACATTACCATCTCTACCCTGGAGAGTCCTGGCCAGTGTGCCAGGAAAAATCATAGAGGCCGTCCTGGTCTACATACTGAGTACAGCCAGGGCTTTCATAGAGACCCTTGTCTCAAAGCAATCAACTACTACTACTACTATGACAATGACGACCCCAACTTTGAGCCTCATGTTGTAAGACTATACCATCTACTACCATTCCTTGTTTAGGGTCCAGCTCCCCACCTTGGTGACTTCTCCACTGATGCACTGGGCCCCATCCATTATGCACTAGGTCATCAATATACTAGTATTCTCTCCATTAATAAAAAGGGAGACAAAGAGACTGTCTCAACTCCATTTCCTTGTCCTCTAGCTACTGCCTCATGTCTCTTCTCCTCTAATGAAAATCCCACAAAAAGAGAAAGCTAGCCTTGCTGTCTAGGATTTTTTCCCTCTCTTTCTTTTCTTCCTTTCTCTCTTTGAATCCATTCCAACCAGGTTTGTGATTCTACCTCTCTTGAATCTACTCTTCCTAAGTTACAGATCGCTATGTTTTTAAATCCCCCAGAAGTTTCTCACCTGACTGGGTGCACTAGCAGGTCATGTGTGCATCTAAAAGTGGACTCCTTGCTAGGCTGCCAGGGTTCCACGTTTACCCACTGTTTCTCCAATCCACACTCACCCCATTATCTATCACCTATCTCCTCTCTATGCCTATAGCACTTGCTATTCCCAGGTGGCCTTCCATTCAAGGGCTAAAGAGGCTGGATCTGCTTTATTTCTGTGACCAGCCCACACTAGGCATAGTCACAGATGGTCAGAGATACACATCTCCAAGTGCTGAGATTCTCAAGTTTCCATGCCAAGCTTTGGTTGGGTCGACACAGTATTAGAAAGCCAAAGGTGTTTGAACTACATGAGTAGAGTACACTGATATTCAGGAAAAGGAGAATTTTACAGTAACTAAAAAATAGCACACAAAAGAGAAAGAATCCGAATGCCCAGGACTCAGATTCTTTAGATTGTCTCTCCCATCACATCTTCTGATGTGGCCCAGTGTTTGGGTCTTACTGAGCCTAAAAGCCTTTCCTTCACTGGCTTCTTATGGTACCCTAGAGGTGGAGGATGGGTACACACCAGCAGTGTAGCAGCAAAGGCAAAGGGGTAACTGCCACCATTGGAGTGTAGGCTTAGGCCAAGCACTGTGGATGCCCACCTGACCCAAGTTCCTCAGAACAACTGCACCAGGACGCAGTGTACAGAAGGAGATAAGGAAATGGGAGAATCAGACTTGTGTGTGTGTGTGTGTGTGTGTGTATGTGTGTGTGTGTGTAATGTTTAGCTTCTGGCTAAGAAGAGGAATGGGAAAGCCATGGTGGAGAGAGACAAGGATTTGTTCTTTTGCTAAGGGCCCCAGTCAGCCTTCCCATTCTGAGGACTGATAATGGCACACAACTCTGTCAGTGTCCCAGAGGAAAAATGTACCCTTCCCGGGGAAGGAAAAAGTCATAAATCAGGGTGTGGATGGCAGGAGCTGTGCTCCCCCACAGGCCCTCTTTGCTAGGGCTATGGTGATGGTAGACCTCCCATCCTTCAAAGGGCCGTCTCCTTCAGCCTGGGTGGAGCCCAACTCTGCACTGCAAGCCCTACCTCCACTCAGCCAACAATGTTAGAGAAACATCTGCTATCCCTAACCTTCTCCTTCCCCAAAGAAATGATTAAAAAGTTAAAGAAACACTTCCATATGGAAGACTCCAATCCCAACAGGTCACCACAGATACTTCAAACACAATAAAACAGAAAGAGCTTAAAAAAAAAAAAAGCAGAGAGAACCCACAAGATATTTTATATAAGAAAAGGAAAAAAATAGAACCCCGGGTAACTTTACACAGTTCAGAACACCATTTGGCAGTTAAGTTTGTCCTTAATCTGCCCAATTTGCTTATTACAGTCAAGGTTTAAAAGAACGAGAGCCTTGGCCAAAAATGCTGCAATAACTTCTATTCCTAAAGTAAACTCACAAAGTGAATTAACTTGTTCGTCTGAAATATTTCAAAGCTGAAAGTGTTCTGTCCCTCTCCCCAGCATGCCCCTGACAAACACTGTCCTAAGAAAGACAGTCCTTTAAAATCAGAGCCACTCAGTGGACGGACGGGTATTCATCCCGCATCCACTTACTGGGGCCCCTATAATAAGCAGGATCCAGGGCTAGTTGTTGCAGCACCACATCAAGGTGACTCTCAGCCTGGCTTTGAGGGGCTTAGACATGGGGAAGACACTGTGGTTCCCCGGTCAAAACTCAGACCAAACACACAAGGAGAGCTTGAGTGCAGGAGGGAGAGGCTGTCCAGAGCCAGCCAGACCTGGATAACTCAGTCTTAGTTCTCAAGAGGCTATGGACGGAAGCCAGTGCTTCACATCATCTCGAATTCCCCAGGTATAATCCACGGGCATTCTGTCAGCTGTGAACTTTAATTTCTGTCTTGTCTGTCTGTCTGTCTTTAAAACTGTGTGGCATATATAACTAGCTTCATCCACAAACTATGGACATTTTAAGGCAAGGGGGTGGGGTTGAGATTGAATAATGAAGAACTTTTAAGGAATGAGAAAAAAGAAGAAAATGAAGAGAGATGCACCTTCCCCCAGATCTCACCCTGAAAGTAATGGTGGTCTTCAGAGAGGAATCAGTACACACGGAGCCTGGAAAATCAGAGCCAGCAGGGAGTCTGTCAAAACTCACAGAGAGAGGGTTGGGAGTCCTCTGCTGCTCCAGGGGGAAGTCCTGGGGCAGTGGTGTTCCATGGGCAGAGGTGAGCCTCCCATCCTGGAGGCTGCAAGCTGACTTCTCTGGCCACCTCCCTTGGGCCTTAAATTGCTTCCTGAGGAGAGGACCCTGGCTAATGGTTTATTTACAACAGGAAGAAGCAATTACCTTGGAGAACACTGAGTCATGTCCCACCATTAGCCAGGACACCAGCACTCTTTTACCAATAACCCCCAAGATATATGAACCAGTAATGGCCTTACTTAAAGAACTCACCATGGCTCCCTCCTCCTCCCACTCAGGTGAGGGATTTAAATAAAGCATTTAAATAAATGGCATCAGAGCCAGCTTTGAGTTCGACAGGCATGAAGCTGTCTTGCATCTGCTGAGGCCTTTTATGTTGGGCAAAGAATGGTCAGGGGGGGGGGGGGGCTAAAGTGAACAGTGGGTGCAGAAGACCCTTCCAAATAGATGTACAGCACAAAATACAAGGTGCACAGGGCTGGGGTGATGTGTGCTTTCCAAACTAGACTAAGATCAGTTTTAGGTAAAAATTACCACAGCTGACACCAGGAGAGCTGGGCTGGGATGGAGATGTGGGGGAAAGTCTGGGGGAGGCATGGGAAGCACAGGGAGAGCCTCAAGCGCTCAGAGGGAGGCTAACGAGCATGAGGAGGAACCTTGAGAGCATGCAGGCTGTCTGTCCGATAGTTAACACATGGAAACTAAAGGCAGAAGAGGTGCAAAAAGCTTAATAGTATTTGTAGTTTAAATTAAAGTGTTCAGAGCCCGTTATAGAGCAGGGTAATGTACGCAATGACATCTGGGGCTGTAATCAGCGGAGCGCTTTCAAGAGCTGCCAAAGCAAACAGCCAAATAACAAATCCACTTTACAGATCATCAATCCGGTCCTGGACTTGCCAAGGTAAATAGTAAAAGGCTGAAGTTTGCTTTGCAAACCGGGGAGCTGGGAGTTGAGCAGGGCCCTGATCCACAGCTGCATCGCTGGGGCAAGGCCCCTGGAGCTCCAGGCATGGATGAAGGCCAGTAGGCCAGGCAGCTGAGCTTCTTGAGGTAGAGTCTGATGTGGGTCCAGAAAGCTATCAACCCAGGAGATAGTCAAGGCTTCCAGGTGAGGTGGGCACTCTCAGCCCAGCCCAGAGGTAGGGGCAGGGATTTGTCGTTTATGGACTTTGGAGAAGAGAGCATGACCCAAAGCTGGCGTCTTCCTGCTTGCTGCCAAGCTCTAGGAAAGGTAATTAAAGCTCCTGGCCAGAAAGGTAGTTTTCTGAGAAGCTGGTCAGTGTCCAGAGTGCAGGCCGAAGGATAGCTGCTCTCCAGTGAATCCAAGTGCCCAGGGATGGACGCACTGGCTGCTTCTGAGTCCAAGGCTTTCCAGAAGGAATGGTGGTTATGGGGCATAGTAGGGTCATTGTGAGATTCTTAAAACCTGGAGTGCTAGACCTGTTGGTTAAGCCCAGCATTTTGGGGTGACACAGGGAGGAAGGACTGCTCTGAGAACACCAGAGTCCTGGTAAAAGGCAGCTGTGAACCAGCTGGAAGAGTAGGACTCTGCATGTTGGGCCAAAGAGGAATGCCCTTCCATGCCCTGGCAAGAAACACTTGCTTTCATTTTATATCACAGACATTAGGCCTTAGGGCTTTAAGGGAAGCATGGCCACAGAGTGGGGCTCCCTAAAGGACAACTTGCTTGTATCAAGTGGGTGAGAAAAGGGAGGAGCAGAAAATGATGCAGGGTCATGGAAGAGGAACCCTCTGGCTGGTTCTGAGTGCCCCAGGGTAAGCTATGCCTGAACTTCTGGGTTGGATACAGCCTGAGGCTCTCTCTGCCTAGAGACCGGCCCTGTTTAGGAACACTGGTTGTGCAGAAAAAGCTCCAGCCTCAGGGCCCAGGAGCCACAGGCTATGAATGAGTCAGAAACCTGCTGACACTGATTAACTCTAGTTGCTGTTTTAATTAGCTATCTCTGTCACATTTGTTTATTTAGCACACAGACATGTAAAACAGCACTTTTTATGGCTCTTGCTCTCTTTTGACCTGCCATGTAGTAAGGCTCAATGACTGAATCTGTTGTTGCCCCACATTTTTAACTATTCAAGGCTTATATCCCATTTTACAGGTATAGAAACTGAGGCTCACAGAAGCTCTGTAACTTGACCCATGTTGTCTAGCTCAGCAATATTCCCTTCATGTTTTTCTTTGAAGTCTGAAGGATAAAATATTGATCCTCACATCCTCTTTCTATCAACGGCTTTCCAGGGAGACAGTGTTGACATGTGCAGGGAAGCCCTCTGTTGATGTTCCTACTGTACCCTGAGCCTCTGTTTACACATCTGTCTTTCTTGTTAGACCATGGACATCTGGAGATTATATCTAATTACCTTCCTGAATCTCCGAGGCTTCTATTGGGGGATTCGCCAAACTGTATGCAGGAGAAATATGGATGCGTGGCTGATCTGATGAATGCACACTCATCATTCCAGCAGGAAATAAAGGGCACGAGAGGGTCAAGAACTTGCTAAAACTTCAGAGCTAGCAGAGTGGTCAAAACTTGTGCTCCTGGGCTCAGAGAGGCAATGAGAGCTGAGAACACTGTGAAATTCACAGGATGCAAGTGTTTGGTGTGAAGGTGAGTGCCGTGAAATGGGGTGTGTCTGTTGGTGATGATGGGGCAGGACCCATCTCCCTTAAAAATGTCTCCATTTTGTCCTTTGTCTGGCTTGAGGTCATGGATAGTTCATTGCAGTGACAGATGGTGTCTGTTCTGTTAAGATTATTGTTGGACATAATCTTAGTACTTAAAAAGCTGAGACAGGAGGATTGCCACAGTTTGAGGAAAACTACACAGTGAGTTCCAGGGCAGCCTGGTATACAGTATTAGACCCTATCTCAAAAAAAAAAAAAAAAAAAGAAAAAGAAAAGAAAAGAAAAGAAAAAGAAAGAAAAGAAAAAGAAAGGAAGGAAGGAAGGAAGGAGGAAGGAAGGAAGGAAGGAAGGAAGGAAGGAAGGAAGGAAGGAAAGACTGCAGGTGGAGAGCAGCATGAACGCAAAGCCTCTGCCACAACTCCCTTCAATGTTGCCATAGAAGCTGCCAGTGAGCACTCTGTCCCTCACACACATGGTGAGCAGGAATTCCCAGGAGCAGGAGAAGCTTGTGGTTTGAGCAGGAAGTTCCTTCCCAGTTTAAGGGTCACTGTACCTGAAAGCTGAGTAGACCTTAGCCACACTGTGCTAGAAGAGGATTCCTAGGCAGGGTCTGTTCAAACAACCTCTCACACCCACAAAGGCCCAAGGAGAGACCTCCTGGGCGTTCCTCCACAGAGCCTTTTGGCAACAGAGGTGGGAAGAGGCAGATTTCCCCTGCAAAGAGTGGCCAGAGGTTTGGCTCAAGCATCAGCGGGATGGTGAGTGGCTACTCTGACTCCACACTTGTCTGAGGCAGCCTCTCCCTGCTCATGGGAGGTCAGGACCCACATGCCAAGCCAGACTTACATATGGAAAAGATTAGCCCAAACATGCAAACAGGCAGACAAGCACAGGATGATACATGGAAAAGGTTGGTTTGGGACAGACTAGAAAGCACACCACCCAAACCCATGTGCTTAATTATAGGCAGACAAGGCTTCTGTCAGCCCTAGTGAGGGGCCGAGGGGGTGGAAGGGTGGGTACCTTGAGCCAACAAGTACAAGCTGCACACCTGCCACATGGCCATGCATCCACAGTGGGAAGTCCACAGCAGGCTGAAATGATGCTAAGGCATGCTCTTTGATCATTGGCTTTCTTTACTGGGATTCTTTTCTCTTGCTCTCATCTCTAGAGCTGGAAGTAAAAAGGGCTACATTGTTTGGCTTTTTACTTTTCTTAAAATAGTGTAGGCTTACCCCAGGTAATCTCTGCCCAGGTGGGCAGTTAAGGGCTCTTTGGAATAAAGGCATGGGGGACCGGGGCTACTTTCTAACCTTCTCTACCCTTCCAAGGGAATTTCAAAATTATCAGTGTCCACACCTTGCAGACACTGTAACAGAGAATGGGGCATCCTGAATGAAATAGGCAACAGGGCTGGCCATACACCTCATGAAAGTGCATCTCCCAGGGTCAGTAAGCACCCTTAGAAATCTCCCCAAGAGACCATCTCCTACTTCTCACCCCTCAGTCTCCACTATCCAAAGCCTTTGTTGTTCTAAGATGGCTACCATTTGATGAGTTCTTCCCAAGACTTGTCCTGCTTTGGCACTCAGCACACACAGTAAGTTTACAACAAGGACTCAAGAGCCAACAGGTAGTGTTGTGCTACATGCCCAACATGGTCCAAGGCTCTGTCTGCTCCCTGGACTCAGTGCTCACTTTTAACCAAGAGGAGCCCATGGGAAATGGCAAATTCATCTCTCCATGATTATAAGGTAGGTGTCCAAACTGGCAAAGAACAAGCATTACCACTCAGAGTGGCTGGGGGTAGGGAGAGAGACTATCTGAATACAGTTTTCCAGGCCTGGCTATGAGCAGAGTGGTGATGCTGGTATTAGCAGTGTCTTCCTTATAGGCTCCTTGGCATGTGTAACTGGGGTAACTGGAAGAGTTGGGGTCTTTTCAGGGTAGGGCTGTGGAGGCCTGTGGGGAAGGAATGCTAATCTTGGCTTCATCACCAGATGAGCCAATTGGCTATAGATCCCTTGGGACTTCCTCCAGGAGACCTTCCCTTTCAATACAGCCTTACCACACCTGTAAATGTAACTGATTTGTAATGCATTAATTGATAAATGTCTCCTTGACTTTGCAGTCTCATTACTTTTTCATGTGTATACACACACACACACACACACACACACACACACACGTATTTACACACACACACACACACACACACACACATATATATATATACATATGTATATATACACATCCATAGCTATATATTGAGTCAGGGTTTCCCATGTCACCCAATCTTCCTGAGCACTGGAAAGAATCATGTTTATCCTCTTCCTCCCCAAAGAAGCACCTAGCCCAACACCTCTGCTGTTCTACAAACCCTTGGCTCCAGCTGTGGCTTCCCCACTTCATCTCTACTGGCAACTTCAGTGAATGAAGAGGACCGACCACCTTAACACCTCCTCCCCTTCCACACAGGCATCTCCTCTCAATGTCTTCATGGCCACCGGTTTCTATCGGTGAGTGATACCATTTTTCCTGCTGGACTTCCGAGTAGTCCTCTGCCACGCTGTCACTAATCTTTAAAATCCATTAAGACCATCCACATCATCTTCAGATTGGAGAGTATATCTCCTTGTTCTTAGTGTAAGGTTCAGATCCAGTAGTTTACACTTTGGGAGACCAAGGTAGAAGGACTACTGAAAGTTTGAGGCCAGCTGAGCTTCATAGTGAGTTTAAGACTAGCCTGGGTAATCACGAGAGACCTTATCTAAACAAAACAAAACAAAACAAAGCAAAACACAACATGTGATCAGAGACCCCCAACCGTTCAGTCCTTGCAACTGTCCCTTGGGTGACCAGCTCCAAACAGACACATCTGGATCATTTAATTTCTGTTACCTCTGTACCCTGTTCCCTCAGCTTGCATGTCACTGCCTCAGAGAATTTCCCTGAGCATTCCTTACAGACTGCATGGACATGTTTTTCTTTACAATATTTCATATAATTTATGATTATGCTTATTTATAAGCCCACATCAATAACATATTTTACCCTCCCTTACCCACCCACTCCACATTTCTATTGTCTGAGTAGAGCTGTATCACACAGCAATACCTAACACACTAGATGAATGCTGAACTTAGGATATTTTCAGATATTATTATTATATTTCCTGACACTGGACTTTTGGTGAGAGAGGCATTCAAGGCAACTGGGTCCACATGACAGCCTCTAGGGCCCTATTTTGTTTATCCTGTCAAAGAAGAAACGGAGACACTCTTCAAAGTTACTTCCTTGGGAGATCCTTGCTGTGAACAGGATGCCACCATGGTCAAGCCGCTTCTTCTGGAGCTTAGCCAGTCATTTTCTGAGAAAGAAACCCTTGTCACTTTAAGACTTCAGTCCCTCACTGGGGCCATACATCAATGATCCCTGAAGTCATGGATGTGCTCCTGCCGTTCAAATTTGTCCAATTAGACACAGCCCCTTGTAGCAAGAATCAGTATGAAATGTGCCTGCCACTGAGCCATCGGAAGGTCTGCTGGGAAAGGATCCTAACCCTGGGGCAATGTTCCCTGAGGCTTGATAACTGTTTGGGACAAGTCACAGAGAAGCTGCCCTAAGCATGAGTGGGTTGGGGTAGAGCATGAGAACCAGCCTCTACAGATATGGAAGGAAGGGTCATGTGCTGCATGTGTGGGGGACAGTGTTTGGTAATGGGCTCTATAGAGCACAGAAACCCAACCTAAATGTGACAATGACACAGCCATCGGCCAGTGTTGTAAAGCACAGAGACAGTTATGAGGTCAGAAGTGACCAATAGAAACTCAGCTGGCAGCCAAGGGGAAGGAATGCTTTCTGTAGCATAGGCAAACTGTTTGTATATGCTGGAGGTGGATTTATTTAGACAAACTTTACTCTGCCCCTGGGGTTGATCATGAACTTGATTTGTAGCTAAGGCTGGCCTCACTCAATCTTTCAGTGATTCTCCTGCCTCAGTCTCCTAAGGGCTAAGATTACTGGCATGCACGACCTAGGGTTTAAGATTAAGAACATTTAACATCTTTATCAAAAACTATTTTTTTTGCAATAACCTCTCTCTCTCTCTCTCTCTCTCTCTCTCTCTCTCTCTCTCTCTCTCTCTCTCTCTCTCTCTCTCTCTCGTGTGTGTGTGTGTGTGTGTGTGTGTGTGTGTGTATGGGGGGCTATCGTGTATTTCAAGATGACACCAAATTCACTACTTGGTGAAAAAGGACCTTGAACTTGTCAGTCTCCTGCAGGCTGGGTTCATGCTGGAGATTAAACCCAGGGCTTCATGAGTTGTCTATCCTCTATTTGATTTTAAATCTTGTTCTATTTCTCCTCAAGAAGCTCAACTTTGAAATTTGTAGAACAGACTTCTGAACACAGAACGAGAGAACATGCCACTGAAACCCCAATTCCATAATAGAGGCAAATGAGATGGGGAAGAGGCTGTGATTAATGGAGGCCACAGGCCTGGTTGGTCAGCATGGGACTGGACTCCAGGCTAGTTCTCACTTTACTGTTGAAAGGCTGCCCTCCTTTGGGAGATATTTCATTTAGGTTTTAATTGATTAATTAATCAATTCCTTTTTGAAACAGTTTTACTCTATATCCCAGGCTGGCTTTGAACTTATGGCAATCCTCCTGTCTCAGGCTCCCAAGTATTCTCATTACAGGTATACATTACTCTGCTTCTCTCACTTTTACTTTTAAAAAACATCTATTTACTTTGCTTTATGTGTGTGAGTGTTTTGCCTTCATGTGTCTATGTATGTGCGTCATGTGTATATCTGCTGCCTGTGGAGGCCAGAAGCAGGCTTGAAATCCCTGCTGTCATGAGAGGATGCTGGGAATTAAAACTGTTAACCATTGTCTCCAGCTCCTCGTTTTGATTTCTTTTTTAAGCAGGAGATTCACTAGAGAGAAAATATTCTGGAATTGATAGCTAATTCTTTATTCTAATTTTCTCTGTGGTCAGTTCCCATGTCAGCTGTGGACTTGAGGTCTGCTGATGTGTACAGTGGAGGAGCTGGGCCTTCTCAAATCCACTCTCTACTGTTCTGAGCATTATGGAGGACTTAGCCTGTGACACCTGGTATGATCACCACAGGGTGCTTACCCTGTGCCCATTGTTCTGGAAGCCAGGGTAAAGGAATGTTCTTCACCTTGCAGACACTAAGGGTCTTTTCTTTCCTCCCCTAGCTTTTCACAGTGAACCATCATTTTCCTCTGGGAAAAACATACAAGTGAGAATGGAAAAGTGCCTAGGAAAGAGGAGGGAGAAACCCACCCAGGCACACAGGAGCTCCAAGGACAAGTGAGGGGTTGTCCTACTAGCTGGGTGGTTCATGAACTGGGCAGCACATAGTCAGGCCAATCACAGTCTTGGTACTAGAAATGAATAATCTGAGTACTGGAAGACAAGGGGGACATTCAGGAGACCCAGATGCCACCTGGTAGAAAAAGCTGGGGGAGGGGAGGGCTTGGTCACCAATTCCCTCTCCATACTCATTAATTCTGCACATCTGTAAGAAACTTGGAGAACATCTATGATGCTTCTCAAGGCACTTTGACATTCTCAACTAACGGTTTCCTCCAAATAGACCTCCTCCTGTTTCAATTCTCAGGGGAGAAAAGTAAGGCCAGGCTTACTCCTGGGATGGGGCAACTTTCTGGGTAAGGTCAGATCCTCAACCAGAACCCAGGGCTAGGTTCCTCATGCCAGTTTCTCATGGCTCCATATTTCTATGGTGTAGCCCAAGGCTGTATAGTGAACTGGTGAGATTTAGGAGGAAAAGAATCATCAGAATGGATTATAAGTGAGTCCTTCCCCTTGGGGAAGTTTAGGCTTTAGACAAAAGTCTTCTCATCTTTAAAAGACGCCCCTTTGTAAAATGAACAATCTGGCCTGTGGTCACCAGCTGTCTGAAAGGCTGTTGGGTCACAGTGAATCTCCCCCTGTGATGCTAAGTCCATGTGACCATTAGCCTTTCTTTCTCTCCTTTTTTCAAAGCCAAGTGCTTAGCAGCTAAATCAAATTAACTGTGGCACTTTCAAAAGCATCAAAATAGCTACAATTCTTTCTAAAAAAAGGGGGGGGGGCAGGCGCCTTGTTTTCAAGAAAAGATATGAAGTCGTCACCCAGAGATCAGAAAACAAATATTCATTCTGTGACAGCACATCCTCCCCTTACTTCCATGGTCTCCCCCTCCCCTTTGAAAAAAGAGGTTTAAAAATATCAGCACCAATACTTACTTCTGGCCAAATTTATTTCCAGCTCTGAGTAACTGGGTGTTCTTTATGGTCAAGGACAAAAAACCCAAGAGGCTGGAAAAACCTCATTAAAAAACCCACAAACACAACTCATTTGTTTGAAATGAAGTGGAGGCAGGAGGAGGGAAGGAAAGGAACGGGGAGTGGGAGGAAGAGTGAGCCCGTGTTCTTGGCCAAGTCTCAGTTCTGAAGAACTGTCAGCAGAATAGTGGCCAAAGTACAATTTCACTCCTAAGAAGATGGTGGAGGCTTGGCCGGATGGGTGGGAACCACAATCAGTAACACGGCTCCTCACAGGAGTGAGGAGACAAAGGAATTCTTTCTGATCTTAAGAGCTAGCTGCTCTGTTTGGCAGTCTGTGTGAAACCGCCTCAGGCTGAGGGAGTAGCCTAATGGCGGAGCTCTGGTCTAGAGTCCTTCCAGTCCTCACTAGAGCCCAGCATGGGAATATGGAGGGAGGAGTCTAGATGCCTCGAGTCTTGCAGTTGTGCAGAATGAGCCTGCAAACGTCAGCAATCAGCAAACTGCCACCACACAAGAGCTCATTCTCACTTCAAAATAAAACCTGCAGAAATGAGTAGTGACTGGTACAGCTTGCACACAGCGCCTTGGATGAAAAGTAAGCTGCATCTAGGAGATGAAAGAACTCGCCTGAGGTCAGAGTCCGAAGCACTAAAGTCTAGGCCTCCAGGGTTTTCCAAAAGCTTTTTCTCTCATCTCACAGCTAAAATCTGTGCCAGTGCAGGAGAGACTCTAATCTCAGAGTCCAGGGCAGTGGCCACACGTGTCACAAGGCTACTGCTTGTTCCAGTGTAAACAATTCCTGACGACAGGGACCAACTATCAACCTAAGTGACAGTTAACAGAGCCAGGCTCCCTGAAGACAAAGGAATAAGGACACAAAGAGCTCCCTGGCTTGCAGGGCTGCCTAGACAACCTTGAGGAGGAAAGGACTTCCTGGTCACAGCCCCTGACCTTCCACAACCAGGGGCCTCTTCTCAGAGCCTCTGTCACTCACCAGCCTTGCTATGGTGCATGCATTTCCTCCCAGTCCAGACCTTACAACCAAGCTCTGAGGACAGAGGTCAGGAGCTTCCCTCCAAGAAGCCAGAGGATGGGAGGGTGAGGAAGAGCTGAGGTGTGGTACACATAGCACCATGACATATATAAACAATTTAAAAATAATAAAAATACACCACCAAACCTGAGGATCTAATTTTTAAAAATAGAAGGGAAAAAGGAAGTCAGAAATAAGAGATATGCCTTTAATTACATCTGTAAGAATCATGGGGTGGGGGAGGGACTAAAGGGAACCAGGTTAAAGTCTTAGGAGACAGGAGATCTAGCCTCAGCATTACTATTTACTCATTGTATGATGAAAAATACCTTAAATTCTCTGAACCTCTTTTGCCACAACCCAGCCTTCGATAAGGATCATCTGAGCGCTGTGTGAAGGCTAAAACATTTAAATATGTGATACATGGCTATTATGGCTGACGAGCTGATAACGTGTGTTTCAGGGAGCCGAGGAGACCTTCTTTGCCAATTAAGAAAACACAAGAAACATCCAAAACAAATACTCAAAAAGTCTAATTGCATCCTCTGGGTCTTGTCATTAAAGTCAGTAAATGTTTTGTGACTGAAGAAAACTGGAGAGAAAGGGGCTGGAAATTTATCATTAAATATGTTCCTTCAGCAGTATTCCCTCGAGGAACCTAGGGGATGAGTCAGGGACCCAAGACTTTTTGGTTCATAACACGGCTCTCTAGGAATAGTTTATCTGACACATAAGAAAGACAGGGTTTACAGGGCTTGAGAGGGAAGAACCCACATTCAGAACACAATAGAAAATTTGTATAATAAATGCACAAGGAGCCCTGACTGCTCTCTGAAAAGCTGAGAGGTTTTGCATAGAGAAGGAATGTTTAAACCTGCCTACAGAGTCATTCCATGTCTCCTTCTAAGGTCATCACAGCTACTTAGTCTGAGCAAAGGCTAAATGCAGTATTTTACTAGGGAGGAAAAAGAAATTACTTTAGTCAATGTCAAAATGACAAACCATCAAAAACAAAAGTATAGTTTATTCAGAAAAAAAAAAAAAATCTCTTAAATGAACTTAGATGGCTTGGCCAACTTTTGATTTTAATCTTGTGATACAGTGTAACAACAGAAGGCTGCTGCAGCATATCAAGCAAATGTATAAGGATATGATCAATATACCTGACATATTATTTAATTACGATCTTTAGTGACAGAGACAGTATGAAAACCTAGTATCAACATTCCGACAGCAGAATGAATAGATATGATTATTATTCTTATAATACAGCGGAATTGTAAGTTATCAAGCCAGACTGTAGATGTGAGCCCCAAGGTCACCTTCATATACTAAGAGTTTGATGTGAGGTGCCAGAGCACCGATGCTGGCCATGCCCCAAGAACTGGAAGCTGAGGGTTACAAGTTCAAATGTTTAGAAGGTCCTTTTTCCTACCCATCTCTCCAGAGTCTCCTGCAGCCCAGGACAACCTTAAACTGGCCACAGAGCCAGAATGACTTTGAAGTCCTGATGCTTCTCACTCTGACACCCAAGTGCCAACATGGTTTTGACATGTTAGGGAATCACACACACACACCATGCTCTGTTCATGCTAGACTAGAACTCTATTCCAGGAGCTGATTCACAGTGCATTACTTTCACGCCCAGATCCTCTCAAGTCACTAGTGCTTAGAGAGACATGGGGGTTGTGAGTAAGTGTGTATTCTCTAACTCTTGAGATCACAGCTTACATATGCAACAGTTTTAGAACTCTGAAAGCCCTTATACAGCTCTTCACAGTGCAAGACAATGAGAACCAGAGGAGAGAAAAGACATGCACAGGGTCACACGGCTTCCTGGTACAAGTAGGTCAAGACCCAGATTTCAGGATATCTGGTACAAAGCTCTTTCTATGCTGAAGTGGTCAGCTAGAACACAGCCAATATAGCTGTGGTGATATCATGCCAACAGCAAGAAATGCACTCTCTAGCATGGGCCAAGGGAATGATGGTTAACATTTAACATGATGGAAACAACTTCAAAGACGCAGCAGCTGGACTCTAATGATGGGGATGAAATGCCAAGGCAAGCAAAAGGCTGCAGGTGGACATCTCGGCTGGAAATAGCAGACATCCCCAGAGCAGTTCTTCTCACAAGTCCAAACTGGCCCATGCCATGGGATCAGGGGATGGGAACCACCCCACAGTCTGTGGTTCGATGTGCTCTTAAGCTGTGTACCCCTTATTAATGCTACAGGACACTGATGAATATCTCTGTTTGCTATCTAGGGTAGAGTGTGGCTGCAGTGGACAAGGGGAGAGAGAGACAGTGCTGCCTGGGTGGGCTTCTGGAAGGACCAAGGATGACAGGATAAAAGACTGGCAATGACATGTACCAATTAATCAGATATAGGGATAGGAGTGAGGAGACAGGACAGAGAAACTGAATATTATATAGCCCCTTGTTTTCTGAAAGTTATTGATTGGTTCCAGGCCCCACTGAAGATATCAAAATCAGTGCTGTGCAGGGCCCTTATACAACACAGTATAGTATTTGCATGTAAGCTTTGCACACCCTCTCACATATCTCCATGGCCTCTCATATCTAATACAGCATGAATGGTATGTTAATACTTGTTAAGCAGTATTACTTAGGAAATAATTACTAGAAGTAAAGTCTTTAAACTTTTATACAAATACATTTTTTGGGAGTACATCTGCCCACCCATTCTTCCATCCCTCCCTTCATCCACCCTTTCATCTATCTATACAGGGTCTTTTTAAGGTACCCTGGTTGTCCTAGAATACCCTATGTAACAGGTCATTTACTTTTGAGACAGGGTTTTATACTGGATCCGAGGCTAGCCATGAATTCATGGCAGTCTCCTCAGAGCTGGAATGCAGGCATGCACTAGCATGCCCAGTTTTTTAAAAAATTAAATTAGATTCAGAGATAAGACTAAATACTAAAGTATCTAGTCTTTAGATACTTAGAATTCTCCAAGGTATGGTGGTATATATGTCTATAATCCTAACACTCAGAAGGTTGAGGCAGGAGAGTTGCCAAAAGCTTGAATCCAGCCTGATCTATATCGCTCTGTGTCAAAACCAAACTAGAGTGGTAAGGCATTCCTGTAATTCTAAAACTCTGGGGGGAGGGGGATTGAGTAGATGAACTACCTCAATTGCAGCCCCAAACAAAGAAAAGGGAACTCAGAAGTTTTAAGAACACAGGGCAGTGAAAAGAAGTTGTAGACATGCTTCAGAACTGTAGGAGGGGTTCCCAAACTATACCAGTATTACCAGAGTCTTGTGTAGAAGAAGGAATTTTGGACCATGTTTAGCAGTTTCATAAAAGGGCCATCAGTGGTCGGAGTTAGCTTCCTCACAGGGAAAACCACAGAACAGGAGCCTAGCCCAGGGTTGAGCCTAGCCCAGGGTGGAGCCTAGCCCAGGGTGGAGCCTAGCCCAGGGTGGAGCCTAGCCCAGGGTGGAGCCTTGCATGCCAGGTGAGCAGATGGATGCTGAGGAGAGAAGAGGCTGCAGCCTCTTCTGTTCATTTTCTCCTCCTTCCTTCTCAGAGCCAATGGCATACAGCTATAGGAGCAGACTTATGATAGTGCCTTCTGCTGATCTCAGAATGGCAGTAGAGATCTTTCTTCAACACGTACCCCCCCACACACAAACAAGGGGCTATGGCCCTCTGGATAAGACAGTATTCTATGGATCAGAGGATGGCAAATTAAAAGGAAAAACCCTAGCCTAGCAGTCAGAGAAGAAGAGAGACAGCAGGATAGGCTATGGGGGTCAACAAGAGGTTCTGTGAGAATATCAGTGACTAAGAAGGTGGTTCCGCTTAGGGTGACACATGAAGGACAAACGGGTGGCATGTGGCAATGGAAGAGAAGGGGAGGTCCAGGATATGGCAAGGGACATCTTAGGAACTGGTGTGAGCAAAGGCATGGGGTACCAAGCAGGGTTGTGGGAAGAACACAGGCTCCGTGTCAGGAGGGGCTGAGGGGAAGCTGAAGAATGTTAGGATGGGGGCTGCACAGGAACCTAGGAGTTGGGGCCTTGGAATCCTGCTTTGCCACTAATAGGTGGCTCTGGGCCACCTTTCCTATGGTTTCTTTGCTCTCTGGAAGCTCACTAATTGAGGTGAGAGCAGAGGCTGTGCAGCTGGAGCAGGAGTGCAGAAGGGCAACACTGGGATGCCTGAGAGAGGATTAAAGTCATGTCCTAGCAGGAGGAGGCTGAGGTCCAACAGCAGCAGACAGACGTGGTGGCTTCTGACAGTGTTCACATCTGGAGTCTGTCCCTCTCCCACCCATAGTGGCTCAAATCAGTAACGTCTCCTAAAAGAAACCTGGATGAGGATGGTGTGTGAAGAGGATTGTCTCCTCCCTGTCCATAATTTATCGGTCCTGAATATCAGGTTAGCAAGCTGAAGCAATTAAACATCAGGCCAGCTGTTTCAGGCAATTAGGTAACATTTTTCATTTAGAAGACCACACAACAGAGAAGAGAGACTACAGAGATAAGACTTGTGTTTTGATTTGCTAAGTCTCTGCTGCAGATAAAACCCAGCCTTTTGGAACCCTTCAGGCAATTACTATTTCAGTCTTGGCAAGAACTGGAGTCTGAAAGTAACTATTGGGCTTCTCTTGGCAAGGCTCAAAGCCACTGTAGCTGTGTGAATGTCCTAGGCAGCGGTAGAAGGGCAGGAGGAACCCAGGAGCCATAGACCTATTAGGATGGCTGCTGCAAGGATGGCTGGGTCCTCCCACATGTTCTTAGAGAGGGAGTGTGGTCGGGTGGTGGAGGCCCAGCCTGCTCCTGGGAATTCTGTGGCTGCCTGCCTGGCATGTGCTTTTGGCAATTCCGTGGGCCCTGCCTCCCCCACCAGCCTTAGTATCTTTTCTTTCAGAAGAGGGCTGAGGACTCTTCTGCCTGGGGTGGGGGTGGGTGGTGTCAGAGAAAGCAGGGGTGACTGGCAGGGTGCCAAGTGGTACAGGCTTAGTATGAAAGGGGAGAAGGTAGAGTGTGATGGAGTTTGTTGTCCTCTGCCACTACTGGACAAGGCTATGCTGTTCTAGCTGCTTGCCCTGAGTAGGCCTCAGTTTCCATGGCATCGAAGTGTGAGGAGCTGGACCAGCACAAATGATTCTTACACAGAGCCTTAAGTTTGACACTCTCCTATTCGCCAGAGCAGGCTGAAGGCAAGCAGCTTTTCTCTGAATGGTAAAGAAGATGGGCTTTGTGTTGCCAGCTGACTTCTCCACAGAATTCTGGGGCCCGGCCTGGGGCAGGGAGAGTGGGGCAGCTCAAGGAGACAGAGAGCCGCGTGTGGTCGCAGGCTACCCTGCCTTGGAATCTCTTTTGCCTGAGCTCTTCCACTTAATTGGGAGCTTGCCTTCCCAGCTGTGTATTTTTATCCTGGGCCCCGGAACCCAAATCCTGAGGTTTGTAGCCAGAGGCCGCTGCTTGTTTTCTCGTTAACAAGCCTCAGCTCTGAGGTGCTTTGGTGCTTCGCAGGAAGTCATCACCCGAAGCAGGGCCTCTCCAGCAAGCAGGCCTCCTGGGAGGATGCTGAGTGAGAGGCACTGGAATCCAAGAACTGTCCTCCAGCCTCGGAAATAAATCCCCCACACTGTCTGGCCCACACAAATCCCAGTTCAGCCAGGCCTCTCCTGTGGGGTTATTCTGGTAACAAAATGCTTGAGATCAGCAATTCTTTTCTCCTCTTACCCACTCCCAGAGAGAAGCCAACTGGGCTATTCCTTAGGCTCCACTCTCTGTGTCTGAAATGTGGTTGAAAATTAATATTCCAGATGTTTCCTCAGATTTTAAGTCGAACCACAGATTAAGCTTCCTATAGGAAGACGGTCTGGCACGGGCGGGGAGGACAGTCAGTCTTCACGGCTGGGCGGCCACTCTACCCTTTGCCAGCTGCTTCGCCTTCAAAAGGTGCTGTGGAGTTTTTTTTTTCCAACCCTAGTTTCTTCGAGCAACATAACAGCCTTTCATTTTCTATCAGGCAGTAACCACTGTGAGCCCAAGAACTGTTTAGTTCAACCCTGTGCAGTCTAACGCTGAAGGATTCCTCAGTGACTAAACCAGTGAGGTTCACAAGACCAGAGATGCCAAGCAAGTGGGGAATCTTAGGGGAGTGGGTGCTCAGTGAAGAAGAACACCTCTCCTTGTGATCACGGAAGTTACGGAAGGGCCATCCCATGGGAGAAAAGATACAGTTAAAGCTTTCTCTCCCTCTCTTCCTCCTCCCCTTCCTTTCCTTTTTTTGTGGTGTTAAGAACAGAACCCAGTTAAATCAGCTCCCTACCACTGAGTACATCCCCTGGCCCCTATTTTTACTATTTTTATTTTGAGATCTTACAAAGTTGCTAAGTTGGCCTTGAGCTTGCTTTGTAGCCCAGGGTGTAAATTCCAATTTGCAATCTTCTGGCCTCTGGGATCACAGGCCTACACTGTGACGTCAAGCTTCAGACGGTGCTCTGATTGGGCAGTGTCTGTTATCTGTCTGCATCAGTGCTGGCTCTGCAGCTATTGCTGGAGCCTACACTGGCACTAGAAAAAGCTGATGTACTGATGTTACATGGGGTGGCAGGAGCGTCTTCATTAGGCCAATGGCTTCTTGGCCTTAGGGTCTTCCAAAGAGACTCACAACAGCCAGACTTGGGCACAGAAACCAGATTCTCGAAGGCTGCTGACACACTAGGCCATTGTTCTTGGAGAGCAGCAAACTAGATCAAAATGGTGAGTGGGATTTTCCTTGTATTGGCTACAATACATATGTTTGTTCAAGAAAAAACAGTTGGAGCAAGAAGGCATGAATGTCTGCTGCTAAAGAAAAGCCTATTTGTGCCAACTACAGTGGTAGATTGTTCACAGAGTTCATCCTGAAAGTCCAATTACCCACCCCCCAAGCATGACCAAGGTCAGTGTCACCCCGCAGTGCACCACCATTCCAGTCCCTTCCGCACAGATGTAAACTACACAGAGATCTGCCTGTAGGGAGAGCTGGTGTACACTAGCCCTGCTAGCCAGTCTGTGTGGACACTACCATTCTCCTTGTTCCTGGGCAAAACTGTCCAATGAGTATCTCTGTAATATGCAGATCTGGGACTCATTTTATTGCACTGGACCCACTGTTACTGGTAAGTGTGTGTGTGTGTGTGTGTGTGTGTGTGTGTGTGTGTGTGTGTGAATGTGAGAGAACAGGGGCCTTCAGAAGAACCAATAGCTCATCCTGATGATGAATGAGGATGTAGGCTTTAGGAGCAAGAGATCAAAGATCTGTCCCTGTTTTATTTTGTGTTGCACACCCCAAGCCATAGCCATTAACAGATGAATGTGAAATGATCTTTATACTTGACTGAACTACGGCCAGGAAGTCCTGAGGATCTGCTTGCCTCCACCTCCCCAGTGCTGGGATTGCAACTGTGTGCCACTATGCCTGGTCTTTCTAATGTGGGATCTGGAAATTAGACTCAGGTCTGGGTGTTAGCAAGGCAAATGCTTTGATGACTGAGTCAAGTTTCCCCTTTTAGGGAGGTTTAAGAGCAGCATCCCCCCACACCTGCAAGTTCTTTAAGCAACACAAAAATTACAGTACATTAAATTTCTCCAACAGATATGGACTTCAAAACAAATATGTAATATTTTCACAAGCCAGACAACTTCAACAGAGGTCCTAAGTTTAGACTGTGAAAGGAATATATCCATCAACCACAGAAAGATCTAGTCTTTGAGATATGCTATTATATAGACTCTTTCTCCTCTGCTAGAATAGTCATTAAATTCTCCAGGACAGAGTTGGAATTTTAATCAGAATGTACACCTTTATGTATAATATATCAAATATGAGGAAAAGAATAGATGTGACAATTTGTATATTCATAAAATAAGAATAAAATATTTCACACTACTATGAGTTAAACTTAAAAAATAGGTTTATCTATTTTTATGTGTATGAGAGCTTTGCCTTCATGTATGCATATGCACCTCATGCATGCCTGGTGTCTTCAGAGGTCGGAAGAGGGAGTCAGACCCGAGACTGGAGTCAGATATTGTGGCGAGCCATCATGTGAGTGCTGGGAACTGAACCTGGGGCCTCTTCAAGAAAAACAAATATTCCTCACAGCCATCTCTCCAGTTTTTATGGGTGGTTTCAGGCAATATTTTAAGTGTTCTACACATTGGGTGTCACTGAATCCTCCTAACAATGTTAGAATGGAAGCATTCTACATTATGGATGCAAACATGGAAGCAAAAATAGGTGAAATAACTTGTCTAAGAAGACACAAATGGTAGAGGTAGGGTTAGCCATTAATGTCCAAATACATAAGGATCCCAAGCCAGGCAAGGGAGAGAACAAAGGATACAACTTTAAAGATGGGCAAATGGCCCAAATCTGACATTTCTTCGTAGAAAACATACCAGTGAGCAGTGAGCACACAAAAGCAAAAAACAATGCTTGCTCTCTGTGGGCATGAGAATGCAATCAAAACCTCAAGGGTGGCATCCTCTCACTTAGTGTGACTGTCTATCATCAGAACAGAGAAATGCTGGTGAGGGCAAGAAGTGGGGCTCCCACACACTGTGGGGGGATAGTTTTAGTACAGCCACTGTGAAAATAATATGAAGGTTCAGAAAAAAACAACCAAACAATCATCACCACATCATTTGGTGATTCAACCACTAGATTTGTAGCCAAAGGAAATGAAATTAGCTTATAAAAGAGATACTTACACTCTCATCCTTACTAGCCAAGACAGAATTAACCAGGGTATCCACTGATGGTGAAGATGTGATGTACTCTAAAATACTGATCTCATATAAAAGAGTAGAATAAAGGCCAAAAGAGTCTAGGAAGGAGAAGGGGAGGGAGGATGCAGAGGAAACTACAATAGATAGCAAACCACAGTTGGGTAGGAAGAACCAGTTTTAGCATTCTATAACACTGTGCAATAACCAAAGCCTAATACTTTTCCAAAGAGTATCAGACAAATGACAAAAGTTTGAGGAGATGGAAATACTAATTACTCAGGTTTGGTCATTATATATTGGTATACCTAATTACCATGTTAACCCATGGATACATATAAATACTATGTGTCATTAAAAAAAAAAAAAAGGCAAAGCTAGAAACTGAAGTTCAAGGGGACTGCTCCTGGGTCCAGCTGTTGTCCACTGAGGAACCAGAAGGTCTTCACAGGTCACTTGGATCTTAGCCTTCTCTCTTGGACATACCTCCCTCCTCCTGGCTGCCCTCTGTAAACACACAGGTTGACAGCCTCGATGACCCATCCTCTAGAAGAGGCTAACCCACCACACTACTCTGCTCAGAAGCCACTGTTGTCAGGTAGCACAGGCATGTGTCTTCTAAGTCAAAAGTTTTGCTTAATCCCTTGACTCAATAACTGAGCTCAGTGAGAAATATTAATTCCTAAGAGATGATTCACATGCAAGCTAGACAGAGATCTGAGACGGCCTCATCCCAGATCATTCAAAAGATTCTTTAAAGTGGGGCTCAAAATGGACCAAGTGGATGGAAATGCCTATTGTGACAGACAGCTTAACAGGACAGAAAGACTGGGAGGCTGAAAAGTGGGAGAAAGGAGAGTTGTCACCTTGGGTCCATCCCCTGGCCATCCTCACTGGTTCAGTAAACTCCCCATCTGTATAATTCTTACCTTGTGATGGTAATTACGAAACCCTACAGGTCACTGAAGCACAGCTTCCCTACCGAGAAAACACAAGGCACTCCCTACATGCCTTAACCAAGCCTCTTTCTTACTCTCATAACCCCATCCTTAACCGTTATTTGGATGTCCTTTGTTGACATTCACAATTTCTCTCAACACATGGTTATTTGATCATAGGATTCTTTTCAAGGAGCTGTTAAGTAGTCACATGGGAGGCTCCTGGTCTCCCTACTGTCCTGAACCTTCTGCCGCAACCCATGATCCTATCCACAAGTCAACACGTTGACAATGCTTTTGTCATAATCCTTACGTACTTGGGGTCACAGAGCCTTCTCAAAGAGTAAGTGGGAAAGGTGGGTGAACTTCAGGAAAGGAGGCAGGACCTGGCTGTTCCTCATGGAAAAGAAAGGAATTGCAATATTCCCTTATACTGTGATAAAGCTGGCAAGCAGGAGTCGGGAGAGAAAGAAGGCCAAGGACATAGTTCCAAGCCACGTCTGTCCTGTCACCATATCTGACCCACAGGTCTAAAACCCTTTGAATGGTTCCTGATATTTCCTTGAGAAAAGGCCAACCAACTTGGAGTAGGAACACTGAAGTTAGCATTCAAATGTCCCATCTGCCCATACCTTCTCAAGACATTTCTACTCCCTGTCTAGTGTCCCTCATTGTCCTGTACTGACTGGGGAGGAAGACAGACGCTGGCCATGTCTTACAAGTCAGTGAAGAATCAGCCCTTTCTGTACACCCCACACACACTAAAGCTCTTTCCTCTTATACTCAAGGCAAGGCTGAGTCAAGCATCATTCCTTACAGTGGGGTGAGGATGAGGGTGGGTGGCATTAATCCTGTTTGAAGACACTCAGAGGACAGGATGGGAAAAGTCCCCAGGATCTGCCTGAAGCCACATGGACAGAGGGAGTCATGCACAGTACCTCCCTAGTCTACTTATGCTTTGGTACATAAACTTTATAAGTATAATGTTGGCAGTTTCTAGTGCATAAAAAAGTAGCTAAAAAAACTCAAACCATAAATAATGCCAAGTAATAAAGGAGGTGAATGTTTCTGTTATTAGATTCTTTCATTGTATAAATCTATTTAATAAGCTGGCTTGGAATCTCTGATAGAAAACAGACTTAGTGTGGTGTTACAGACCAATCTGTTCTAGAAGGCTAGCACAGAGGACTCATGCCAAGTTATACTTCTCTGTTCTTAACCAATGCAACTTAAAATGTAATTGTTGCTTCCTTGTTCAGAAATGGAAAATGTCTTGGGAGGCTGTGCTTGCAGGGAGAGAGCATGCGTAGTCAGAGTGATCCCTCCTGCTTTCCCCTCCTGCTGCCATCTGCAGCCGTATCCTAAAGCACTCCACTGTATTTATGGGTCCTGCTGCCTTATCTTACTCACTGAGAAGGGCCGGGGGTCTGTGGACGCCTCCTGATTTTTAGAGTGTGCCTTCTCAACACTTGATAGTATGTGTTTAGAAAAGTTCTTTCAAATGGCCTCCTTTGACCCAAGACCCATGGCAACCACTCTGAGTAGAAAACTTCACTGAATGCTTGAGGGAGTGTGATGGGAGGAGGGGATGGGATGGGGCCTCTGGGGTCACATCCATCTTCTGACACTATGATTTCTAACGGCTTGTTGATGTTTGCTGGGGTTACTATCATTATGATGGACTGTAAAATGAAATTCTATAAACCAACCGAAGGACCGAGTAGAAATATTTGCCGAATGGCATAAGCGACACCTTCAAGAGTCCCCACACACTCAGCCAGGCTTCAGGGCTTGGCCAGTAGTATCCACTGCTGTTTATAGCACTGGGATACACACATTCTGTCACCTGGCCAGCTTCTGACCCAAATACCCTGGTCCCACATCACACTCTTTCAAGTGTTTGTTAAACAGATAAAACAACAACCAACGAGACAAATACCTTCTTATTTGCTTAATTTCATCCCTGTCTGGAAGATGTTAAGTCACAATGGTTTAAAGGTGCATTATAACTTTTGTGTCACATCTGTATGTCAACAGCTGATGTTTTGCAATGTACTTTATCTAGAGAGCACAGAAGCATCTAATACAGCGGTTCTCAACCGTCCTAATGCTCAAGGTCTGATATCCGTCCTTAAGGGGTTGGAGACCCACAGGTTGAGAAAAGAGAAAGTATGAACAACAGGGCTTGGTGGCTCACACCCACAGTACCAGCACACGGGAGGTAAAGAGAAGATCTAGGTTCAAGGTCAACTACATAGTAAGTTAGAGCTCAGCCTGGGTCACATGACACCTTGTCTACAAAAGAGGAAAAGGAAAAGAAAATGAGTGCTGGAGAGATGGACAGCTCAACAGCTCAAACTACATTCTGCTTTTGCTAAGGACCTAAATTCAGTTCTCTTGTTGAGTGACTCCAGCTCCAGGGATATGATGCCCTCTTCTGGCCTCCACAGGCACTGCACTCCTGTGCACAAATCCACACACAGATACACACTATTAAGAATAAAAATTCTTAAAACTCTGTAATAGAAGCTCATATAAAATTAATTACAAGTTTCAATTTGATACTTTATCTAGTTTCCTGAATTAGTTATTAAGTCTTTATCCAGGAATGTTTGTGGAAATGTAGAACACTTAGATGTGAAATTATCCAGAGGCCCCGCTATGGTTTCTCAGAATTATAGTTTCTTTTATATCTGAATACTTGACTAATGTACTCTGGCACACTCCCACTAAGGAAGAACGGGGTTATTTCCATATTATACAAGTAGACAGACATCAAATAGAAGAAGATGCAGTTCAAAGGGACTGCTTGCATCTTAGCTGGAGGCCAGACAGAGGCAGGGAAGCTCTGGTTAGGCTCTCTGTTATAAACTCCGTGAGAAGGAAAGGCTGGACTCTTCTCCACACTAAGCCCCCAAGCATTCAAGTGAACTCCAGTATCTTTTACAATAGAAGCAAGAAGTGGGAAGGCTTCTTTGTTCCTCAAAAAAGAACCTGAAAACAGTCAGAAACATTCCCATGGGGTATAGCTCCAAGGGAACCCCAGGATGGGGGCAAAGAACACTGAGAGCTGGGAGGCATGAGGAGCCGGTGTCAGCTTGAGCTAGGCCCTGAACTTGGCCTCTTCTTCTCCCTGATCGAGCAAGCTGGTTCCTGAGAGAATCACAAAGCTAGTGAAACTGGTCCAAGGCTATCAAGCCTAGAACTGTTCTAGAAAGATCTGAGGCAGGAAAAATGACAGATTTTGGAAATAATCATCTAATTGAAGCCTGAAGAAAAACCCAGAGTTTTACTAAATAGCATTTAGCAAAAGTACCTAGACTTACCTGCAGAGCAGCATCTTAGAGGGCAGCCGTCTCAGTGTTTTAATGTACAAGTGCTAATACTTAGGCCAAACTTTGTCTTCCTTTAAAAGACAAACGAGGGCAGGGGGAAATGGCTAATGGTTTACTGCTCTTCCAGAAGACCTGGGTTCAATTCCCAGCACTCACATGGGGACTCAAAGCTGTCTGTAACTTTAGCTGACCCCTCCTGGATACCATGCATGGACTCTGTGCACTGGCATCTATATAAACAAAACAGCTATACACAGAAAATAAAAATTAGTGAATAGAAGCCAAAGAGTCTGCAATTCTCCATCAGCTATATGTCAGATTGTATTTCGGCCAACAAAGTTGTAGCCAAAGTACCACACCAGTGCCAAGGCACTATACTTTTATGTAAAGTGTTCATAGAGTAGACCTGTGGGCATAAACCTCAGGGACAAGTTTAGAGTTCACAGGCCCAAGAAATATTCTTATTTTATTCACTGTATAATGATCTGTCAGAGTATCAAGACGGAGAAAACTGCACCAAACACACACCACACTTAAACTGGCTGGTAGTTCAGTGTGTTAGACAGTATGCATATTGACCTGCCGGAAGATGGCTCAAAGAGCCAATTCAGGTTTACACACAAAGTGAGAAAAATATGGCTTGGAACCCATATTTGTCACTGAGAGTCAGAGTCATAGAACGGGTAAGCGAAAGCCAACGTGAAGGTCAGAAGAGGGATGGTTCAGCAGATAGTCACACTGGCTGCTCTTTCCGAGGACCCGGGTGGAATCCCCAGCACCTACAGTAAGGCTCATAACTCTAGTCCCAGGGGATCTGATACCTTCTTCTGGTGTCTGAGGGCACTGCACACAGACACACAGACACACAGACGCACGCACACACACACACACACACACACACACACACACACACGCACACACACACTGGCAAAACACCCATACATACAAAATATAAAATAAAATTTGAGAGAGAGAGAGAGAGAGAGAGACAAAGAAAGACAGAGAGACAGAGACAGAGACAGACACAGGGGTAGGAATGGGGAGGAAAGGAGAAAGACCTAATATGGGATGTATGTGAAGTGTATCTAACCTTTGACACTGAGATACTATTGTTGTTAGCTACAAAGAACTGCACAAGTCATGCACACAGAACTGTAAACATAAAACAAACTCATAATGTTTTAATTAAGTGTATAATTGTGTTGGGCTGTATTCATAGCTACCCTGAGTGCAAAACACCCAGAGGCTGAGGGCACTCTGGAGAGGGAGAAAAAGGTGTAGCAGGAATTGTGGTTTGTTGTACGGAGAAGTGGGGGAGGGGGGAATGAGGATGATACCAAGTTCCTAGTTTTGCTGACAAGATGGGCTTCACTGTTACCAGCTGGGCCTCGGATGCAGCCCATACCCACAGGGCACTGAAAAGGCACAGGTAATTATTAGAATGGAGAAGACAGGGATATTACACCTCCCTTCATCCACCCATTGAAAATGGTGCTGGGTAGGAGTTTAGGACCCAGGAGGTCAGAGGCATTCACAGGAAACCATGCACAGATGCTTTAGGCCCAACACAAGGAGAACCAAGCTGGATGGGAATGATACTGCTGCTTCAAACTGTGCCCAGTCAGACACTGGCAACTCACTTGTACCTGTGCCCTCTACCTTGGTTGGCCAGGTCCCACTATCCCACTCCCTGGAAAGGAAGACAGGGGCGGTAATGAGAGATGACAGCGGGAGGAGAGAACACAGGCGTCCAATGAGCAACAGGTGGGGAGGCTGTCAGCTGAAATCAGCATCCTGAAGCAGGGCAGGGCTGGAGCCACAGCTAGATGGGTCTCAGATACAAGTGGATCAGTGAGACTGCTCAGAGATAGTGTTGTGGGCTTCTGCTACCCACTGCATCCCCAGAGCAGCCCAATATTACAGGCTAGAGCAGCATCCCCAAGTACAGGCACAGGTGTACAGTCTTTCCTCACTCCTATACACGAGGGATCTTCTTTCCATATGTTTTTAGGCAGTATACAAGATACCAACAGACCAGGGCTCCTGCAGCAGCCTGGGGCACTAGCTTCCCATCAGTCCTCTATTTGATCTCAGTGAGATGACATTCAAATACTATCTGGAAAATCAATACTCAGCTTTGCTGCGTCAGCAGGGTCAGTGCCTGGGAGGATGGCCACCACTGACTCATCTCAGGGGCCCAGTATCTGGCAAGTGTTTGCTTCCCTAGGCAGTGTGAAAACTGGGCAAGTTTCTACAGGTTGGGCTGTCTCAAATATCTGAGGACCACAGTTGATCACACGGCCCTGGGAGGGATCTTATGGGTGGTTTTCCCTCTATATGTCCTGAATTTGTAGAAAAGAAAGGAAGGAAGCAACGAAGACCCTAGATCTCTTAGTCAATGGCCGGAGCCTGTCTCTCTCACTGTCACTGCTTTTCTCTACGGGAGGAAACACAGCCAAGGATGACAGCTGATCCTGGAAATGAAGGCTGAGCTAAAAGTACGGCTGGCTTCTTTTCTAAAAGCTGGGGAAAATAAATTCTAGAATCCTAGCATGTAACACTGTCATCTAAACTGGCACCTTCCTCTTCGGAGTAGAACAATGGGAGTAGTAATGGCAGGGACCTTGTAGATTAAACCGGACACTGGTTTAATTGGGGCTATCTGTTGTAGTCTGGATGTAGGATGTCCCCTAATGGTTTCAACATAGGAGGGTTGCTATATGGGAGGTGATGGAATCTGTGGGAGGAGGTCCTTAGGTCATTATATTTAAAGCCCTAATCTCTGGCATCTCTCCTTGTTTCACAACACTTGGAGTGAACACTTAATCCTGACCATGCATTCCCACCACAGTCTCAAAGCAATGGGGCTGGTTGATCATAACTGGAACCCCAAACTGGTCCAGACTTTACCCTTTTGTTTTATAAGTTCATATGTGTTATACTGATGTAACCACACTGATGTATCTGATCACCACACGAAAGTTAGTTGTCAGGTATGGCGACAGATATCTATAATCCCTAAGCTTGAGAGGCTAGGGCAGGAGGAAAGACTTTGGGTCGGACCAGGCTAAGCTACACAGTAGTAGCTTAGCTTAAAAACAAAACAAAACAAAAAAAACCAAAACAAGGAGCTGGAGAGATGTCTTAGAAGCTAAGAGCATGTACTGCTTTTTCAGAGGACAGGGCTCCAGGGGAGCTGACGTCCTCTTCTGGTCTTTATGGGTACGTGCACTCAAGTGCAGACAAACACACCTCTAATCAAAAATATCTTAAAATAATAAAAAAATAAAAATAAAATAAAATTATCATAAGAATATGCTGAATCAATTTCTGTCATGGCTGGAAAGAACACATGCCCTAGGAGAGGAATCTTCCATGATTGTTTTGATAAGTGGACATGCTGTCAAACTGCCTTTTAAATAACTTAGGTCTATACTCATAGATTTGTGCTGTTTCCAACCTTCATTAGAGTAGCATCCTTATGTAGTGGGCAAAGTTGATGCAGAGATGTATAACTTGTCAAAGTGCTGAGAATAAGAAAAACTGTTGGATGCTCAGCTAACCAGTACATCTACATTAATCCACACAAGGCTCAGGGAACATCATGAAAGAGGAATCAGAAAGAATGTAAGACGTGTTGTCTTCTGGACATGAATTGGTCCTTTCACTCATGTCCTCAATTACAATCTCCTTCACAAGATGCACACCAGATCAAGCCAGTCAAAAAATTCCAGCATGGGTTTTGGAGGAACACAGGAGGTTCCACATCTAGACAAAATGTTGTTGAAAACTGGCGGCTGTTGGTGGGTATGGTCAGCGGCAACGTAGCCATGTTTAGGCAGGTAGTGCTGACTAGACCCAGTAGATTATAGAGGAAAAAGAAAGGACACAAAGATGGGAGAGGTCCAGGGGAGGGGGAAGGAGCTATGGATATAATCAAGATACGTTGTATATATGTATGACATAGTCAAATAAGTTTTAAAGAGTCTAAAATAATCATATTATAAAAGCAGACAAATTTGCATTTTATTAGTGAAATGGTGCAGTTAGCATGTTGAAGGTTATATTAGATAGCACCAATTTTCACATTAGGTAGACATGAGTTATTGATGACTACTAGAAACATCCCTGGAGGAAAAAGGTATCATAGCCACATAAATGGAAAACCAGGCTCTGTGGTCCATCTTGATGTGACATTAAGAAACAAGATGAGGAGCTGGAGAGATGGTTCAGAGGTTAAGAACCTTGACTGCTCTTCCAAAGGTCCCAAGTTCAATTCCCAGCAACCACATGGTGGCTCTCAACCATCTGTAATGAGATCCAATGCCCTCTTTTGGTGTGTCTGAAGACAGCGACAGTGTGCTCACATACATAAGATAAATAAATCTTAAAAGAAAAAAAAAAAAACCCCCAAAAAAAAACAAGATAAAAAAAAAAAAAAAAAAAAAAAAAAAAACCAAGTTCTATATCGGAGAGCACCAAGTGCAGCCTGGGAAAAATCCAACCTTGTCCCTGGCCTGGGAGGAACAGAGGTGTGTGGCTAATAACTGTGTGTGTAGAAGAATCTCAAAGCTGTTCTTTATGTATATATGTGTTCCTGTGCATGCACATGTGTGTTGGTACATGTGTATTTGGGTGCAAAAGCCTGGAGTCATGTTGGATATCTTTCTCAATCTTCTTATTTTTTGAGACTGGATCTCTCAGTGATTCTGTTGGCTGACTGGCCAGCGAGCTCTGGGGATGCCTGGCTTTGCTCCCATAGTGTTGGGACTGTAGGAGCAAGCTCAGGTTCTCATGAGTGTATGGCAAGCACCTTAGTGACTGAGCCAACTCCCCCGATCCAAAACTCAAATTTGCTATGTGTTGGGTGATAAAACTCGACTTCTTTAAGCATGACAGCATCTTTGTGGCATACAGCATACATCCACAGTGACACTGCTCACCTAATCCTAGGGAGAACTTGACTTCTCTTTGACTTACCACCTGAAGTTCCTTTATAGGAAAGTATGTTGAAGGGAGAGGAATGCAAAGGTGCAGATGTTTACCATGGCACAGGAATGACCTATTTCCTTCTGCAAAAACATCCACTCAATGGTAATTTCATTCAGAAGTCCCTAACCCGAGACCACAGGCCTCTGTGATGTGAATGGAATTCAGGTGGTCTCAGATGAAAAACAAATCACACCTCTATTTTCACCAGCTTCTCACTGAAGTTGAGCATTTACATCAATGATTAATATGGGGGAAACCCAGTAGCTAGCAGGCCCTGTGATTGTCAGCAATAAAAATTGGTATGTTTATTGCGTACTATTATTGTTGCAATTTAAACACAAAGATTGAGAAGTTTTTTTTTTTTTCTATAAGAGTCCAGATGGCAAATATTTTAGAGCTTGAGGACCATACTGAACTCTGCTCTTGTAGAATGAACAGAGCTCTAATAATATACATAGATGTGTGCATGGCTGCATCCCAATAAAACTTTATTTATAATAGCAGACTATGGATTATTGTTTGCTCATTCTTGGTGTTCACAAATTACAACTTTGGAACTATGGTTGTAATTCTGCTCATTTAAGAAAAACCCAAGTGCATATATTACTATGTCATAAATATGTGATTATTTAAAATATTTTAGTAATTATGTTCCTAAAATTTTATTTAAAAAATTCTGAAAGGCTAGGGATATTACTTAGCTGAAGGAGAGCTTGCCTACCAGGCACAAAACTCTGGCTTTGATCTCTACCATTACGTAAAACCAGATATATGCCCATTATCCCAAGACTTGAGAGGCAGAGGCAATAGGATCAGGAGCTCAGTGTTATTCTTGGCTAAAACACTAGTCTGAGGATAGCCTGGGAGAGCTGAAAATCTGCCTCAAAAATCAATAACCAATTAGAAGCTAGAGAGCTTCTCAGCAGTTAAAAGCTCTTAATGTTCTTGCAGAGGACCAGGTAGTCCTGACTACCCACCCAGGTGGTTCAGAACCACCTGCAACTGCAGCTCTGGAACATCTGATAACTCTGCCCCTGTGGGTACCCGTACACATGCCCTCATACCCCTCCCCACCATGCACATAATTTAAAAAAATAAGTTAAAAAATATTGCCAGATGTGGTGGCACGCCTTTAATATCAGTTCTTGAGAAGCAGAAGCAGGAGGATCTCTGAGTTTAAGGCCAGCCTGGCCTACAAAGTAAGATCATGTCTCAAGACAGACAGACAGACAGACAGACAGACAGACAGACACTATTCCAAGTATAAAGATGCCTCGTGTCATCACAAATAAAAGTTGATTTATGAATGACTTCAGACAGAGAAGGGGTAGGTAAAGAGAACATGACAAAACCAGGTGGCCTGAGCGGAGCCAGGGAAGTTAATTATATTGGAGGTAAAAACTTCACCAGACTTTCTACGGCAGTTGACAGACTAAAGTAAGGAGGGCACTCCTTCGGAGATGCACTGAGCCCTACTTTTTGCACATTTCTTCTCCCATCCTGCCTTGCCTCCCCATGCCAGTCCATGCTGTGGTCATGTGATCGTCCAGCGACTTTGTCCATGCCGTTATGCACCATGTTCTGGTGATCCCAAATCAAAATCCACAATGCTGACCATTTATTTCCTGCCTCAAGAGCTACCTTAATAATGTCTCCTGCAGCCTGGTGGGAGCTGAGGAAGTTTTATCTCCATCTTTGAAGGGGTCAGGAAGGAATTGCAGGGGTGGAGGGCAGGCATGAGGACCAGACCCTGTCTCTATGCCTGATCAAGGTTAAAGCCACAGGAAACATCCTCAGGGTTTTGGACAACAGAACCCTGTGGGACAGCAGCCAGTGAGTCCCATCTTTCTCCTTGAAGCCAGCTCTTTTGTCTTTATCTGTATTTATTTCTAATAATGTGACGGCAAAATACAATGGGAGGAGAAAAGCACCTTCTGCTTGGAGCTGTACTAAACAGCTCTGGGTTACATTTACAATTTTAATAAACTGATTTGTCAAAACTGTCAGAATCGAGGGGGATCATCTGGATACCAGATGAACAAAAATATCTGTAATTATAAGTTGTCCATTTTTCTCTTTCATCTTCTATATATGTATCTGTGAGAGCCCACATATTTTCATGCACGTACATACACATAAATTTCACATCATTTTTTTTTAAAACACCCAAACCTGTCATAATAGAATTCAGGAAAATAGAAAATACAGTTCCCCTGGGAGAGCAAGGGGACCTGAAGGTGATGTTGCATGCCTCTTTTGCGACATCCTTTTCCTGAACTGTGCCGTCAGAGTTCAAACATTTCCGTTCCACTACCACCTGGATCCTGTCTGATGCTTTCTGATCACTCACTGTGTGACCACAGGCCTGTACCACAACCTCTCTGGACCTCTGATCCATGTGAGAGAAAAACATTTGATATAGGACAGTTGCCACCAGAAGGTGACTATGGCTTCTGAAAAGAATCCCAGGCCCTCTAAAGACAGAAACAGCTTTTACGTGAATGAATTCAAATGCTATCTCAATCTTACTCAGAATCCCATCGTTTTCACTGTAAGATGGGTTTTGTGTCTCTCTCCCCCTCACCCCACAGTCCAGCCCTTAAGACAGCGTTTCATGGATCTCAGACTGTCCTCAATTTACCCTTTAGCTAAGAATGACTTCTGGGCCTCCCGTCTCTACTGAGACTGAGACTACTAGTGTCTACCACTATGCCCTGTTTGCAATGTTAAGTCTTAAACTGTGTAACTTTTAAACAGGGAGATGATTTGAGGGCACTAAACTGTCTGTTGCTATAGAAGCAGAGGAGCCACAGAATAAATATGGAGGAAGCACCTTTAGTTGTAGAAAGTGACAGGGCACCGGAACCAAGTCTCAGGTCTCTCTCTGGGGAGGTCTGGGTTCTGAATCTCCTTTGGAAGAATGTGGAAAAACTCTAGCTGGTCATCCACAATCTTTATCAACACCACTCCCACTGGAGAGAGTGGTGAGAGAGTGAAAACCACTGGAGTTCACATGGACACAGACACATGCTTTGGGCATTCTTCCCCTATATGGATTACTACATTCTGTTCACTTGTTTTTATTTAAGTGTTAAGATTAAAAAGCAACACAAAGACAAAACTGATTCAAATCTGACTCTGTCTCTGTTGTTATTGTTGGTTATTTTTAGGGGTGGCCTGCAGTTGAGTTTTAACTCTAGCATCCTGAATGAACCTCAGTGGGTTTAGACTGGTGACTTTTCTAGTGACAGTCTCTGGTGAGTTCCCTTCCCCAGGACTTACCCCTGCACAGCATGTGCACAGTCAGTGACAGTCTGCTGGTGTCCAGGCCTGCACCTCTGATGAGAAAGGAGAATCTACTATTCTAAGCAAGACTCATGGACTTTTCAAACCAGAGATGCACAGATATGAATGAAAGTGTTGAATTTGACCCCAGACATCTGCTAGGATGGGTGATTAACTTTGTTAGGAGCAAAGCTAAATTTTCAGAGGATAATTTACTTGTCCATGGCCCTGTCTGGAGTAATGGGCTTATTTTGCTTTGACAAAACATCATCCATTGTTTCTCTGCAGCACTTGGACACCGTCTTTTTTTTAGAGGATTGGCAAAGTCTTACCTTATGGCCCAGACTGTCTTAAACATTTGATCCTAGTGTCTGTTCTCCGAAACATTAGGGCGACACAAAACACATTTAACTACATCCAGCTTGAACACGTAAGACATATTTAACTTACTTTTTATTCTTTGTGTATGTGCTATGCATGTGTGTGCGAGGAAGTCAGGATACTGGCTGTTTCACTGTCTTGCAGGTTGCTTCTCTTGTGTCTTGCCAACGTGTATGCCAGGCAAGCCTTTGCAAGTCTCCGACCTCTACCTGCCATCTCCAGGTAGGAAGGCTGGAATGGGTTCTAGGGCTCTGAACTTAGGTCTTAACATCTGTAGCAAACACTTCACCCACTGTACCATCTCCCCCGGGCAAACTCCACCTTTTAAAGTACTAAGACAGCATAAAGTGTGTTACTAACTATGGATGGACAGATGAGATTCACAGAGAACGAACACTGGCACCCTTTCTATGCTCCCTGTTCAGCCCTCTCCTGACTCCGCTTGCCTGGGTTTGGCTCTGCCCATCCACCTTCAGGAGCCCCTAGCAGACTAAGCTCTCTCCAGGGAGAACACAGGCGAAGGCTCTCTCTTGGTCATTCTTCTTTGCTGATTCCCACAGGACTCTAAGTCTAGCTGACTGCTGCTTTAATCATTTGCTAATTTACTTAAACATCTGGTCAAATTTTGGAAAATAATCTCAACAAGAGGGTTTATGCTAACTTCTCTTAGAGTTCCCACGGGCCCTTCTCCACATCTCCACCCCCAACAAAGCATCACATAATCTACATAAATAAAGAACAAGAAAATCAAAAAAGGTACATGATTTTGTTTCTCTTAGTAGTGATGGTGGTGCGCCCCCCTTCCTCTCAGCTTTTTCAGAGAGGGTGAGGAGCCCACTGCCCCGTGAGACATACATGCTCTGTCACTGGGCTGCATCACCAGCTCTTAGTGCTGGTTTATCTCTACATCCACTGTGTTCCAAAGTAAACATCTCTCTATCCTCCTCCTCTGTGCACACACCTCTGCTTTCTACTGGGCTGCGAAGCCAGAACCCCCCTGGAGTCTTGCTTCTTATCTTCAGGCTCTAGAGTCTGTTCACATTTTGGCATCTCATCTCTGCTCCTACAACCACCTCTTAACTTCAGGCAGCCGTTACTTTCCACTAAGATCAATGTAGCTTGTACTGAGTGGATTTTTCTAGAACCAGCCTCACCTTCTTCAATGCATTTTCCAAACTCTAGTCAAAGCAGGTTTTCTGAAATACATATATAATATTATCTTGCTTAAAATCCCATGAGGCAGGATGGAGAGGTGGCTTAGCGGTGAAGAGCACCAACTGCTCTTCCAGAGGTCCTGAGTTCAATTCCCAGCAACCACATGATGGCTCACAGCCATCTGTAATGGGATCTGATGCCCTCTTATGGTGTGTCTGAAAACAGCCACAGTGTACTCATAAATAAGATAAGTAAATATATATTTTTTTAATTTCCATTCGGGCCTAAAGCCTCAGTACCATGATTATCTAAGCTCCTTATGACCAACTTGCTACTGTCTTACTGATTCTACTACAAGGAAGCACACCCTGAACACTGGCTTTCCTCAGCTAAATGGAGTTCCATTTGTACTCTGCCCTCCCTCACCCATGGACACTGCATGCCATGCTGGGCCCATTCAACTGTTGATCCTAACTTGTTCTTTAAGACTTGTTTCAAGCCTTCCTTCTCAAGGAAGCCCTTCTAGGTGCATGCCTGGTGCTTAAAAAATTGCTACAGAATAAATAAGTGAAACAAAGGAAATGGAGAACCCATTCTATCAAATGCCTTTCCTTCCTACAGAAGTTGCAGAGGGAGGAGAAAGCAGATGGGCTAAGGAAGAATACTCTAGCTGCAGATGATGCCCAGGTGGGGAGGGCACAGGCATCTATGCCAAAACCTTTCTTTTCTTTTCCCTTAAAAGGGAGAAAGAAGGAAAGTAGGAAAGTCTCCACAGAAGACATAAAGTTTGAAATAGAAATTTCAGACAATGATAGACATTTCAACAAGATGAGTCTTTTGATTTGAGTGGCAGCAGAAACAGGTTCTATAGTAAAAGGATGAAGAAATAGGGGGTAGGAATATGTACCTGTTGTATTAACATAAGGACTTGAGTTTAGGTTCCTAGTATATACATATACAAACAGTAAAGAGCTGGTTGGGATGTATTATGCCCAAAACCCCAGGGCTGGGGCAGAGGCAGGCATGTATCCCGGAGGCTCCCTGCACAGACAGTTTACCAGAATCTATTAGCTCCAGGTCCAGTGAGAGATTCTGTTTCAAACAATAAGGAGAGGAGGGACTAAGAATGTCCCTGATGTGGATCACTGGCCTCCACAAGTACACACACCCCTAAGCACATAATGTGAACTGCTGGCCTCCACAAGTATACACACCCCTAAGCACATAATCTGGACCGCTGGCCTTCACATGTGTACACTCCCAAGCACTCCCAAATGTGAAGGATCAGACAAAGAACATTCATCTGGAAGGTGATGCCTAGGCATAGACCTGACACGTAGCATCCCCCAGAGAGACAGTCATGAAACTGAACTCTCTCCCTGTCCTTCACCTTGAGTGTATTGCTAAGCAATGGTAGTCTCAATGAAAGACCTCTCCATTCTTACTCTCCCCTACAGAGTCAGACTGCTCTGACAAAGTTCCTGCCACACACATCTCTCTGGCTGTGATCACCTGCTTCTTAGATCTCAAGCCCTTTACTTGAGAATTAAGTTTCAGGAAGGACAGAATGACTGCACCATCACTGCAGATGTTGTGATCCACTTCAAGGGTGTTCCCTGTCCAGACTGCCTGCCTCCAGCAGCTTGCCATGACACATATCCTCTGAAGGTTAGAAACACATCTTGATGGGAACTGTGGTCTCCAAACAAGGCTTTGTCATGAGACAGGTGCTATTTAAAAGGTGCAGGATTCTCAGTTTGTCTCTTCCCTAAAGTATCAGCCCTTCATAGCCATCAGCAATAACCATGGCTTTGGCCACATGGGTGAAAGTGTTTTTAACTTTCTATATCCCAGGATGGCTGAATGCTTAACTGCTCTGCCATGCTGTAGACTCCAGTGGAGCAGAGTAGACCAGGGGACAAAGGATTCAAAAGCAAGAAACCATTTCAAGAGAAATATCTACTTGGGAAAGTCTTATATCACTCAAGAACCTTGACACACTGTGGGGCAGGAAAGATGAACCACAGAACTGCCCAGTGGGACGCGTCACTGCTGCCACCCAACCTGGGTCTGAGAGCCATCTGTGCTTCTCAAGGCCTTTCAAAGCCAGCTTGACAACACCTGAAGCAGTTCATTAAAACAGCACCAGACAAAAACCCTACTTCTTATCCCTGTTCAGCTTCCTGAACCCAAACGACCAGTGTGGAATTTTTTAATAACAAAAGGAATTCTGAATGCCATGCTGTGGCTAACATAACTCTGCTTGTTCCTCAATGGGCTTAGTTTGATGTTTAGAGGCTCAGGATGTGTGAGCTTTCCCAGGCTTGGAGGATGCTCTTTGTCTTTCAAACAGGTACAACCCTGGTGAGGGTAGAGACTCCTTGGTCCTGCTGCACACCTGGGAGCAAGAATGAAAGCACAGGCATTCTATTTTAGGAGTTGGTATTCTTCCATACAGTTATTGTCTTCATTTATTTAATTAAAAAAACACAAGAAATTATCTGTTACAGAAGATTTATTTTATGTGTATGAGTGTTTGCCTGCTTTTTAATGTATGTGCCTGTTAAGGCCAGAAGAGGGTGTTAGATTCCCTGGGACTGGTATTACTGGCAGTTGTGAGCCACTATCTGGGTGCTTGGAACAGAGTCTAGGTCCTCTATAAGAATAGCAAGTGCTCTTAACCTGAGTCATCTCCCAAGCCTCTGTTTATTTAGTTTTATGTAGCCAAGGCTGACTTTAAACTTGCAATCCTCCTGGTATGCCTCTCAAGTAGCTGGAATTAATTAAAAGCATGTATCTTGGTACTTAGTTTATTCCTTCTTCTTCTTTTTCTCCCCCGCAAATAGGCTTTAAATATGGTGGTCAGAACCACTATGCTGTCTTGGTCACAGACACTGTGACCCACCGAAGTGCAGCTTCTAGTTGATCTTCTGAATCCTACTGCATGGGACTCGTGACCATGAGCAGTTCTGCACACTGTTGATCCCTGACCACATAGTAATGGCCTAAGGGCATGTGAGCCAGCATCTGAAGATGCCTGGTTCCAAGGGACAGAATAAGGAGGTCTTCTGCTTTCCTACATGGGTTTTCCAAGCAAGGGTATTGGAGATTCAAGGTGTAGGGTATGGCTCAGTGGGACACTTGCTGTGAAAATCTACTAACCCACATGTAAAGGCCAGTTGTATACCTGTAGCCCCTGTGGTAGGTGACAAAGATAGGTAGAATTTGGGAGATCACAGGCTAGGCAGCCTATCTGTAAGGATGAGACCCCAGATACCCTCCGGTGGCTTCTACCTGCACATGCAGAGATGCACACCTGCATATTCATGTGTGTATACACTATACCACACCCACCGCACATCAAAAGGAATTCAAAGTCATCTTTGATTATATAGGAAGTTTGAAGTCAGACTGGCTCGAGACCCTGCCATAAACAAACAAAAAAATAAAGAAAGTGACCACTGGTAACATGTTTGTGCTTTAATAAATAACCTTTAACCTGTGTTCATGTGAGCAGCAGTCACTCAACTCAGTAAGTCACACACACAGACTCAGATGTGGTGAAAGGAGGGCCTGTTGGGAAGAAGGGCTTCCATGATGGGGGTGGGGTGATGAGAGAAAGTGACAGGGTAAACATGATTAAAATTCATTATATATGTTTGACATGGTATTGGGTGGGGGATGGTAAAGGACAGCTGTTATTTCTTTGTCTCTCCATCTTAACATGTCTGAAGAATGCCTGGCTCTCCAAGGAGTCAGAGCAGGGATGGTTTTAAACTGTAGTAGACTAGGAAAGGAAGGAGAAAAGTGACCAGCCTCTCTGGGGTTGGAAGCACAGAAAGAGTTTCTTAGGCTGTAAGAAGAGTCCCTTCTAAATATACATTGTGACTGTTCCCACACCCTTCTCTGTCCTCTGCCCATAGGGCTGGGGCCCAAACTCTTCCAGGGTCCCATCACTGGTCATTGTGCTGTGCTGCTGGTCTCTGAGCATGCTCACAGTTCACAGGACTTCTCTCAGCCAACAACCTTTATTCTTTGGCATTTGTTCTTTGACAAAGCGTTATCAAAATTTTTTACACACTTGTCAAATAATGCATTTGTCAAGAGCAAGCCATCATAAATAACCTTTCCTCTGGCTTATGTGGACAATGCTTATTGCTTGACTTCATAGGATTTAATTGGAAAAATTTAAAGTTGAGGGGTTCAGCTTTGTAAGTACTCTCCATGTGCTGATGAGAAACAGACATGCCAGGTAGATTTCACCAAAAGGAACTCACTTTGTTATTTTCATGACATCATGCAAGTGATGGTTTGCAAACTAGGGCAATGTATTCATTATAAGTACTGTGGGCAAGAGTGGGGCAGGCGCCTGAGTTCTCCCAACTCGGGCTTACCTGCCCAGCCCCCAAGCATGCATGGTTTTTCTTTTCTCTTTAAATCACACTAGGGGGGCTGTCCCCTTCTAATTTTCTCAAACCTACCTGGAAACAAAAGGGAATGGATACAGGAAGCCAGTGAGAGTGGGGTAGGAACTTATCTAAAGAAAACACTGGTGACCCTAGAGTCCCACTGCAGGGTGAGTGGGTGCCAAGTTCTACGTCTCCACTGAATGATCCCAGCAGCTGCAGTGTGTTACTTGTGGCAACTCTTCTAGGATCTCAAAGGGTTTCAAAGTCATCCTGGCAGCTGCCTCCTGTCGCCCACTCTGTAATGATTGAGCCTCTCGTTCCTTTTATAGACTTGTTCTCTCCTAATAAAACACTAAATGCTGCTCTGAGCAACTGTTCCAGGATGGTTAGATACAGGCCTCCCCCTCTTCCTCCTCACCCTCCACACCCAGCATTTGCTCTCACAATGGACCCTGTGTAAATGGTCCGATGGAGCACACACACAGTCACACAGCCATGCGTGTGAGCACACAAACGTGCACGCATGCGAGTGCCTGCAAATCTCTTCAACTAACAATGAACTCTGCATCCATTTCCAGCCTTTTCAAGAGTTGCTTCTTTAAAACTGGGCAGCCATCCCAGACCATGAAAGCTATGTGAAGCACAACCTGCGATGAGAAAGGGGCTGAAGTTCACTGTGGCAGGACTCTGCAGACACGGCATCTCCAAGCTGTCTCTTCCACCTGGGAGTGTTGGGAAGGGAAACACCACAAACAGGCCAGCCTTTTCCCTCTTGGCAAATCTGAACCACATTTTAAAGGTGTGAAATCCTTCTACACTTGAAAATGCAGATGGAAACCATATAATACCAGAACAATGCAAGAATCAGCTCAAAAAGTTTTGCTAGATCTAAACACACTGTATTCACATATGAAATTATCAAATACTAAATAAAATAAAAATTGAAGAATAGGAATTCCTAGCCCTTCTCAAATCTCACACTCTTTTCCTATCTTCGGGAGCTATACAAGTAGAGTCAATAGTCTTCCTTCAGCTGAGTCCAACAACATTTAAAACTGTCCCTTATTTTTAAAGCCTTACTCTGACTTTACATTTAATCTACATTTAATTTTTCTCAACTTTGAAACAGTCTTCCTAAGTAGCTAAGGCTGGTCTTGAACTTGGTGCCTTCTGAGCTGACAGATTTATAATTTTACCTGCCTGCAGAAGCTTACAAACCTCACCCAGAGCAGGAGTGTATTGGTGGCAGCCAGTGAAGGGTCTGTTGGCAGAGTAGTTGTTAGTCAAACATTTGTTGACTAAATAAAAGAAACTTTAAAAACAAAATGCTCTTGGCTAAAACAGGCAAGCTAACAAAATCCCTTGGACACATTTTTTTTTTTTTTTGTTTCTTAGATTCTTAAGTCTTTTAATGAGGATTCCTACCCTTGTGAAATAATTCTGCTTAAGTAATTGCCATTTGACTGAAAGAGAAGAAATACAAGAACATTTAGACTCTAACTAATAGTAGAAAATTAGAGGCAACCAAATTCTTTGTGTGGCTTTTGTTCATCTTAAGACTTTTCTGAAAGTATAAATTAAAATGCTCTAATTGGTGATTTAAGATGTTAGCTCATATTAAGTTTTTTTTCATTTAATGCTAAGTATTTTACTTAAACTGATTTGTTTTTCTGTTATGACATTTTAACACATCTGTAAGCAGAGAGAATGGCGTAATGAAGGCCATGCACTCAGCATTAGCTTTACAAATTAGCAGCTCTCACCACTCTGATTTCACCTATAGAAACTAGTTCCCACTCCAGCTTTGTGACAATCAGATTGCTGCCAGTGCTTGCCAATTAGTTTATAATTACTATGGACTTCTAGGTCTCGAGAAACCTCCCACTTGGAAGGTGGAAGTTTTGAGCCAAAATATGACATTTGACATGGCTGCAGCTGCTTGAAATATGTCTTCATTAAAGTCAGATGAAGGAGATAAGCCTAGCCTCAAACCAACACAGTCTGCATTTTTTCTTTTAAGTACAAAAGTAGAACTCTTTCCCTGACTGTACTCCCTCCTGAGTCCCTCCTCTTCTCTCTGAGCCCTCCCTACTTTCTAAAACATTTAGTCACAAAAGAATATTCCCAGACATGCTCTTTTGCTCTCACTAATGTTCACGCCATTTTCCCAGTGCCCCAGCTCACTCTTTGAAGACGCTGGAAGGCAAGGACACAGGGTGACATAAACTCTCAAACAAGTTGATTCTAAGGAATGGACCTCTTCATACTTCTCTCTTGCTCTTTCTTTTATGGCTTAAGATGGTGCAAAAATGTTACTTATTCCCTAAACAGTTATTAGTCTCCGTAATGTAACATAACAGATACTTTCTAAATCCTTTTAGCCTTCTCCCCCTTACTGGAAAGATCATCTTTTATATATATATATGTGCATATATATATATATATATATATATATATATTTCAAAGTGGATTTAATAAAGAAAGGAGTGCTGTTAAAGTAATACGTGAGGCTTTGACATTAAGCAGTGCAACCCTGCGGAGTCGGCAAGAACAGGGCCTCTAATCTCCAGTGATTTATAGAGGCTCTTCCTTCATCTCTGTACTTGGGGAGGGCCAAAAAGTTTAGAGACAGCCTGGCGTCCCTTGTACTCCACACCACTAACTCCTGCTGGCCAGTCTGCCTGCTAAAACTTTTAACCCTGGAGCTGCCACTGTAGCCGAACACCCATTAAAGCCAGTTTATTTGCTTTCAGAAGACAGAGCGGTTTCGTGTTGCAGCAATGCACAGGCAAGTAAACATCCACACTGGAGTTTGAGAAGTTACAAAGAGCAGAAGGAAAGCTCAGAATCAGAATCAAATGGAGGCTGGGAATGATCAGAAACACCAGCAGGCTTGGCATGACCACCTCACAATCTCAAGGAGCCAGCTGAGGCATGGAGACACATCCTTTCATTCTCACCATTTAGAAATATAACTCAAGGTCAGAGTTAGAGTTCCAAAGGCTTTAGGGGGGCCAGAGAATATGGACAGTCAGAAACAACTTGTTCTGCCATTCGGACTAAGGGGTGGGAAAGACGCAAGCTTGCCCTGTGTGGATGTTCTAGCAGGAGATGCTAGGAAGTGGAGAGTGGTGAATTCAAACATTTTGTTGGTTGATAAATACTATGAGCATGTTTCTTTCTCCACCTCACCCATATCCTTCAAGATCCTAATCTTCTGGGCCAGGGCCTTTGATATCAAGGCCCCACCAAACCTCCAGCAATCGCCTGAGCCTCACCAGGATCTGGTAGGTTCACAGCACAGCACAAGGCCTGCTGTGATGGCTGGCCTGTAGTCCCCTCTAAGAGCTCTGCATTGAAACCATCAGGGAAGCATCTCGCTGGTCAGTTGTGATTGCTGTGAACTTGGCAACTTGTCCTCCCCTCCTTCCCTCATGAGGTCCTGCTACATACCACAGGCCAGCCTTGCCAGTGTGCATGGGGTGTCTCCACAGTTAGATGAAGAATCACACCTCCTAACCCACCAAGAAAGACAAACTTACATTAGCACGTCTGGATTGAACAGCATCTCTTAAAGCTCTTGAGCTTGATAACTCGGGACCTTGCTGCTTAGTCTATTTCTGACAAGAAAAGGCACTGAGGCCTTTAAAAAGGCTTTTTGGAATTAAGTACACAGACCAAGAGACTAACAAAGATCAGAATCACACACTTTAGCCAGGCAGAAGGCAGGCTGTGAAGGCCCTCACAGCCCAGCCCAGGCCTCATCTGAAGAGGAAACCCAGGCAGAGATTGGGAGTGACTTGCTCAAGAGGTCATGGGTAGGGCCTGGAATTTCTATCTATGATTCCTCCATGAAGGACAGTGATTTTCAGGTGCAGCTATAAGAACTAAGTTTAAGTTCCTGCTCCTCCACATCTGAGAGATCACTGGTAAGTTACTCATCAGTTCCAACATCATTGGACCCCTTGAAATAGGAATAGTAACTACACTGTCTAATCGCTGAAGTCATGTACAAGAAAGAAAGTGCTAAGAGCATCATCTGACATATCTGCACAGCAAATAGATGCTAAGACAGTGTTTTATGACATTCCAGAGACAAGATGGACCCACTCAAGGTGCACTCTTCTGGAAAGGCACATGGTCCTGAGCTGCTTTGAACCTGTGCAGTATGACAGCAGCCCACTACCTCAAGCTCCCAACTTCTACAGCATACCACATTCAGTTGTAAGAGTGCATTCCTGGATGTGTCTCTAAGTAGTGGCTCAGTAGGCAGCTCAAGAGCAGCCACTGACTGAGAAAGAAAAGGGTAGATTTGGTGAGTCTGGAAAGCATCCCTGTCCTGTCTTTAGCAGTGCTGGCCTGGATCTCTGCAGTGTAACTTGTCTAAATAGGCTCTGCCTTCTCACTCCAAGCTCAGGGCAGTTTAGAGACCCAACATATTTATGGTTGAATGTCTTCTGAAGGTGACACACTCAAGGAACCCTTTGGCTACTCTGGGCGCCACTTTCATGGGGTGTAAACTGAGTAGTTAACTCGTCCTGCTAACAGCATTCCCACCAGGGCTGGCAACTGTTAGCACTCTTGCCTGGTGTGAAAATCCCTATGGCATGCTGGGTTTCTGGCCCACACTAAGCAGTAGCATGCAAGACAAACCTGGAGAAGCCCTACCTAGAGCTGATTGTGAAAGGCTTCCAGGGTCATAAACACCAAGTCCAATTCTGCTTCTACTGCCCAGGACTTTCCTGGGACCAATCTTCCCCAGAACAGAAAAAGCTCCCACCAATACATGTGCAGCTATTGCTGCTTTGATCTGCCACACATGCAAATTCAGAAGCCTTAGGGATTGATGAAGTGTATTGTATTCCAGGCTCAGCAACGCAAAGACCCACCCTTGAATTTGTGCAAAGTCCTCCTGCAGGAAGCTGTTCCCAGAAATTTGTTGATTCACACCACCCACTGGGAATTTTTCTGGGGGGGGGGGGAGGGTGGAGATATTCCCATCAGTGTTTGCCTTTAAAATGTTTCTGGTTTCTCAGGAAAAGAAGGTGTTGTGCTGTTCTGATAGTGCCTGGTGCTGGCTTAGTCTCCAAGGTCTCACAAGGCAGACTACAATGGGCCAATGATCCAATTATTTATTTACTTACTCATTTTAATTTTTTTGCAGACAGGGCCTCAAGTAGCACAGGCTGGCCTTGGACTCACTGCCTAGCTGAGGATGAACATGAACTTCCTGATGTCTTACAGGCATGCACTACTACACTGAGTTTTAATTTATGTGGTGTGAGGACAGAACCCAGGGTTTTATTCATTGCTGGGCAAGCATTCCACCAACTGAGCTCAGTCAGAGGTGAGACCAGAAGTAGGAAGGGACATGTCAAGAGTGTCAGCTCCAGACTCTCCACCTTTAGGAAACTGCAGATCCCCAGCTCTAGCCTCAACTCCCGGATAAACAAACCTTATCGGCCACCCAGGGTACTTCAGTTTGTAAAAGGGCTTAGGAATGTAAATCACACAGGAGTGAAGTGTGATCCTAATTTGCACTTAATCAAAGCCAATTAGAGGTGCATTATTTACACAAAGTCCATGCATCTCAATTATACCTAGCATAGCCCAAGACAGTTCTGAGCTCAGACCTTAATTCTGCTTAATTAGAGAAGTAAACATTTTCACTGCATGATCGCTCAGTCTGGTCTAGAGTCCATGAGTTGGTCCAACTTGTAACCAAGTTTTCAGGGTTTCACATCAGGGCCAAGGAAGCTTAATTAATACCTGTTAAAAACTGCTGCGGAGATAAGGGGCAGGCCTGGTGTGAGAAGATGCCATGGTCCTGTCCTGTGCACCTCTCTCTGGCTTGCATGCACTGAACGATAACAGTAACGTCTGGTTCCGCTTCCTCTTCTGCATTTTAGGTTTTGGCATTTGCCAGGAAGGTAGGTGAATCAAAGAACCCGACAGGCTTGATCTGTGATAACAGTGAAGTGGCCCCTGGCCAACACTTTCAGGACAACTGGTTTGGATCACTAGGTGGCAGAAGGTGCCCTGAGGTCAGTGCCAGCTATAGGCCTCGGGGGCCACCACATATCAATGAAGACAGGAATTCAGGGTAGCAAAGTTTTGGGAACACAAAGCCCCAAAGTCTGCAGCAGAGGGCTTGGTGACAACTGCTTCAAACCTTCTCTCACACTCATTTAGCAAAGGACTGAAAGCTCCTGGGACCCCTCAGAACAGGCTCTGGGTCCCTGCCTGGGGACTGAGTCCCAGACAGATGGACTGTTCTAAGGCTGCAATCATCACCATGGCATCACATTGGGGACAAGTGAACATGGCAGGCTGGCTGAAGTGCCTGTGAGCATGAAGCCTGACCGAGGAAGGAGTGCAGCCATGACCTGCACGGCTAACTGCAGAGCTCAGTTATGAGTGGCTCCATCAGGTCCCCAGATTTCCCACCAGTCCTACAGTTAAAGCTGCCAAGGAACCACACTGACTTCTTATTTCTGTGACCACATCTGAACACAGGTGTCCTCTAAATTTATTTGGCCATCCTTCAGTCACCCCATCTCCTCCCAAGGAGGAACAGTGGGACTGTGAAAATAAATAATTGAAAAATGTCTAGCAGGCTGGAGAGATGGCTCAGCAGCTAGAGCACTGACTGTTCCTCTAGAGGTCCTGAGTTCAAATCCCAGCAACCACATGGTGGCTCACAAGCATTTGTAATGGGGTCTGACGCCCTCTAATGGTATGTCTGAAGAAAGTGACAGTGTACTCATATAAACAAATAAACAAATGAATAAATAACTAAATAAATAAAATCTAAGGAAAAAAGTGCCCAGCATAGGGTGAGTGAAGTGTTTGCAGATGAATTATTGAAAACTGAGGCTTTAGACTCAACAGTACTTTTGCAGGATAAATTTATTACAGTTGTATTAAGACGTAAACTGAACAGTAAGATCTCTAAAGGAGACAGGCAGTGCCATCAAATGCCCTGACTGCCCAAGGGGTTCTAATACACAACAGAGCAGAGTGCAGCAAAACAACCCCAATCTCACACTGCAGCATTGTTTCCACACAGCCTTTTCCGAAGGGCAGGACACTTGGATGGAGTTTGGTTGGCAGAGTGCTTATCTAGTGTGCCAATCACTCACGATACATCCAACCAGGCATGGTGGCACTCGTCTGTAATACCAGGTCTTTCAAGTTGGAGGCAGGTGGGTTAGAAATTCAAGGTTGTCCTTAGCTGCATAGTGAGTTTGAGGCTAATCAAGATTAGAGACCTACACTTCAGCTTGTTAAAATTTATTCAATAAAGTTGGTTACACAAAAGTTTTAACTCAGCTAAATGCTTAAAATGCACATTTTTTTGGTAAATAAAAATACGATGTAATCTGAACAACTCATGGATCTGAATGATCAATAGATATGAGTAATGCTCTCAAAGTGAGAACTGAAAGGGCCTGTTCCAAGATCTCCTGTGTTGTGTCTGCCTCCTTGTCTAGTTAATTATTTTATGCTTTTGTTTCTCAAAACAGGGTCTTCCTGAGTAGCTCAGGTTAGCGTGTGATCTTTCTGCCTCAGCCTCATAAGTGCTGGAATCCTGGGCATATTCCATCACACCCACCCTCTCTTTATGATATTTATCTACAAGGAACAATCCAAACACAGTGTTTAGCTTGGGTGTTCAAGCCATCTTTGAAATCCCCACAGGTCAAGCTGTAGAATGTTCCCTTGTTGACACAGGAAGTCCAATTCCAGAGTGACCAACTTCCCAAGATTCTGCCTTTGAACTCTTTCAGCAAAATAAAAACAAACTGGGCTCTCTGATCCTGAATAGTTTCCAAATGTCCCACCCACTTCTCCTGACTTCACCCAACTGTGAAGAAGGTTCCGCACTCGGGGTAAGTTTCCACAGGCTCATTTGCTCCTCACTGTTCAGCTCCCACCAAGGCTCAGGAAACCCTCTTATTGATAAGGGGGGTCTATGAAAACATTAAAAAAGATTCAACATTTGAATAGATTTGCTTTTTTCTAGAGACAGATTTTACTTCAAACCTGAGACCAATTATGGCAAAAAATAACAAAATCATGTGTGAATGTGTTCACTAAAAAATGGCTCCAAGTTATGCATTAGACATTAAAAGCACTTTCTCATATACCAACTTGTAAGATCTTACAAGCTATGTGCAGTAAATCAAGAGGCAGAGAGCATGGTGTGTGTGTGTGTGTGTGTGTGTGTGTGTGTGTGTGTGTGTGTGTTAGTCTGAATTGGAATGGGCTGTTAGAGAAGAGTCTTTGATTCTCCACTACATGTGCAAGGTTCATGTACAAAGGCAGAGAGAAGGAAAGGTGCACATGAAAGCAATCTTTCAACAATCCAATAGAGAAATGAAGAAAACCATTCCAAATGTGAGGCAAACCCCAAAAATCATTAAAGTTACTGAAAATTTAAAATGTTGTGTGGCAAAAATCTTAGAAATATGCTCAAGGATAGCGACCAACTAGAATGAATGTAATTATGTAGAGCAAATTAAGTGTCAATTTGAAGAGAACTCCTTCATATCAATTTAAGACCAATAAACCCACAAAAAGGGGGGGCAAGGGCTAGAGGGATAGCTCGGATGTTAAAAGTACCACAGTCTACTGTTCAGAGGAGTATAAATTAATGTAGCTAATATCTAGTATCTGATGGGAAAGTGATATGTGAAATTATAAAAAATATTTTGTGGTTACATAGTTATTACCTTGTGGATTCTGTTTCTGAGAATTGTAGAGGTGTCTAGATGTTTACAAGTTTGTTATGAATAACAAAAACTAAAACTTAATGATGTATTTGACAAGCTATGGATATAATGGCAGCCACTTAGCACTATTACAAAAACAAAAGATTGAGACTCCCTCTGTGTCCAATAAAATGTGCTACCAAGTGAATCTTGAAAAACCAGTATCTTTAAAAATAGGAAGAAAAAGCATATAAATACCAAGAAAAGAAAATATTTCCAAGACACACACACACACACACACACACACACACACACACACACACACACACACACACACACCTTCATGTGAACAAGTCTTTTGTTTCAAGCAACAAGAAGCTTGTACAGCCATCAGTTCATCAAATTTACAAACCACTTTCCAAAGTACCAGTATTCCTTCCTGTCACAAAGATCTGGCAAGTTACTGCCCAAAACATGATGACATCTCTAAGTGGTGGGGCTGTGACTTGAGCGTGTACAATATCAGATTAAAAACCTCATGGCTCCTTCCAGAAACAAATCTGGTTGCTCCCTGGTAACCAGCCAGTGGTCCCCAGTTAGCATAGGGACATAACTGCCTGTGGGGCGTTACTGCCTATCCTTATCTCCAGGGGCTCTTGCAAGTGACTGGAGTGCGTCCACATTTGAGACAAGATTTCACGTATCCCAGGGTAGTCTTGAACTCACTATGTACAACCTAGACCTTCTGACCCTCTTGCCTCCAACACCCAAGTGCTGGAATTCCAGGCCTGTGCCAACCCACACATGCTTTTTTGTGGTGCTAGGCTTTCGGTTTAGTACTTTGTGTGAGCTAGGCAAGCACTGTACCAAATCCCCAGTCCCAAATTCTGCTTCTGAATAGGGTGTGTATCTTTTTTTGCAAGGCACAGGATCTGACCCTCAGGAGGTCTATTAAGGTAAAGTCCATGGCGCTATTCACTCAGCAGTGGGGAGACAAAGCAGCAGAAGACAGAGCCAGAATTAACAGCACCAACCTCGGTTTTACCTTAACTGGGTAAATCTGACCAGCAAAGTAGTTTGCACCAAGGGTTTAGACTGAGAGGGTTCTGAGGTCCCTCACAACTTACTCTTTGTAAGTCAGAGTGTTTCTTGAGTTCTGCTGACAGTGGAGAGTGAACTACCAGTGAGATGAACATTTCACTAAAGGGAAGTATTCAAGCTTTAGAGCCAAGCTAAATAAAGAGTTAATGTGGGGAGAGAGACAGAGGGAGGACCTGAGCCAAAGGAGGCTTAGTGGTCTTGCCCTGCCACAGCCAGCCAGGAAGCTGGAACAGCCAAGCCCAACTTGGCTTGTGGTGACCTGCCTGGTTATTTTTTTCTTTTTCAAAACGCAGGCAGAAGGGACCAGTGCCACCTCACCATGGAGGCCTGATGGCTGGGATCACTACTTTAAGCATGGCTTGTGGTCTACACCAGGACAGACTGAACAATGCTGTGTGCTCCAGGATTAGGACTGAGTATAGTGTATGCTTATCCTAGTGGCTGTGATGGGCACTAATACACATACACAGGCCACATCAAAATTAGAACCACAGTTTTTCCTAAGAATAACCTCTGCTAAAGCTTTAGGAGAGACATGAAGAAACATGAAGCCATTTGTGGATGTCTTAGTTGCTAAGGCTATGCAGAAGCACCTTCAAAAAGAAGCCAACTGGAAGGGATTGGAACTCCTTACATATTTACATCCTCGTACACAAAGCACCAGAGAAGAAATAAACAAGAGCTTTTATCATGCTAAGTATGCAACTTTAAAACTCCCCCCCCCCCACTTCCTAGGTGAGCCACCTTAAAGAACTCCTGACTTCCTAAGAAATAACTTATCTATCATACACTAAAATCTACTTAAAACAGCAGTCTCAACTGGTGAGACATAACCCCTTTGGGTTTGTACATCAGCTACTTTGCATATCAGGTACTTACGCTACAATCCATAACAGTAGCAAAATTACAGTTTTGAAGTAGCAACAAAACAGTTTTGTGGCTGGAGGTGACCACAGCATAAGAACAGTATTAAAGAGCTGCAGCATTAAGAAGGTTGAGAAGCACTGATTTAAAATATATAGTTCACTGGTGTTTCAGCACTTTTTAGAATTGAACAAACAATATTAGAATCTGTCTCTGAACATTCTGCGTACTCTAAGGAGCTCTGTAACTCCTCCACTGGCACCTCCTCATCTCTGTTCTCCTAGCTATGGGCAACAATCTCTCACTCTTTGTATCTCTATAAACTTCATATTTGGTATATTTCATGAATGTGGAACTGCATAATACGAGCCCTTTGTGATCAACATTTCATTACAAATGTTTACAAAGCTCATCTATACAATAGTTTGTGTGTGGACCTCATTCCTAGCAGAATGTGATGGTGTACATCTGTAATCCCAGCCACTCAAGAAGCGGATGCTACAGAGGATCTTGAGTTTGAGGCCTGACTGGACAACTTACTGAAAGTTCCGTTCAAAATAAAATTAGGGGTGGGAACACAAATTTGAGGACTTCACAGATTGTTCTTTTTCAAGTCTTATTTTTATTTTATGTGTTTGAGCATTTTGTCTCTCTCTCTCTGTGTTTGTGTGTATACATACATACATATATATAATGCATAGGTGTAATATCTGTGATGAATTTTTTATTCTATATACTTAAAGTTCCATGTTATATATGCTATTAGAAATAGGATTGCTTTTAAATTTCTATTTCAGATGGCTGATATAAGTTTTATATAATAACTTTTAAGTATATGTTTCATAAGAACTTCCATTTAGGAAGTGTTATCCATGTATAAAGCAGCTTCACTTCCTCTCTGCCAGCTGGAATGTCTTTGTCTCTATGTCCTGTTAGGACAGCCAGCACATGACTGGTGAGATGGGGACTGGAGAGGTGGCTTAGTTGTTAAGAGCACAGGCTGCTCTTCCAGAGGACTAGGGTTTCATTTCTAGCACCCCCATGATATCTCACAATGGTGTCTGTAAATCTAATTTCAGAGGACCCAATACTCTCTTCCAGCCTCTGTGGGCACTCACATAGGGTACACGCATACATGCAGGAAAAATACCCATAAGAATAAATAAAATATTTTTAAGATTAAGAAAAAGAAAGAAAGAAAGTGGTAGCGGAGCAGTGGTGACCACACCTTTATCCCCAGCATTCAGGAGGCTGAGGCAGGCATCTCTGAGTTTCAGGCCAGTTGATCTATAGAGCAAGTTCCTGGGCAGCCAGGGTTACACAGAGAAACCCTGTCTCAAAAAGAAACGAAGGAAGGAAGTAGTAATAATGAATATCATTACATCTTACTTCACCATGGAGAGAAACTATTCAAATTTTTTTCATTTGAATTCTTCAAAATTTCTTCATTATATATAATGTCTGCTATAGAATTCCTATAGAATGAGGGTCTAATAGTATTTCACACTTGTTCAGAGATTTACAAGAACACAATAAAGATACATAGGAGATATATAACCTTACAAATGTGAAGAGTTCACTGCACAGAGTCGACAACTGATTAAGCTCTGTAGAGAACCTATAGACATAAAGACACTGTAACAGCCATGCAAACAGAATCAGAGACATAGACCAGCCCACAAGTAAACACAGACAAAAGGAATGAAAGTCCTGGAGATGGTACCAGTAGCCTAAGCCTTAAAACTGGAGTCTTTGGAAAAGTGTTAAGTATGAACAATATTTGAAAAAATAGCCATAGAAATGTAAAACTCGAGGAAAATTATAAACTCAAAAGCTTAAGTTCAACAAGTTGAAAAAGGGGATGCACATAAATAAGATAGTGCCAAGGTATATCATCAGAATGAGAAATAGCAGATTAGAAACAAATCTTAAGAGAAGCCACAGACAACAAAGAGATACTATTACATGGCTGAAGGTTCTGTCAGAATTCATCATGTCTATAAAAACATGAACAGGAGCGTTCCAATGCTGGGTGTACAGTGCCCTGGGCATAACTAGTAGCAAATGCAATGAGCAACTTACACAGTTGAGACAATACCCTAGTGTTTCATTCCCAATTGTCTAAAAAAGTCTCTATTAATTTCATTTTCCTGTATTTTTGGCCACACATTCATCAACTGTCTCTGTATATACCATGACATAGACATTTTTCTACAGAAAAAAAAATTAGCTCTCTTTTAAAAATATCTGGGTCCGTTTCTGGTTGGCTCCAGCTGGAAGGTTGAATACTGAGTGTTCCGGGAGGTCAGACATGGCTGCTGACGTGATCACAAACACGGACTTGGTCATTGTAAAGTGGAGCTTCCAGGTCATAGACGGTGGAAAGCTGAAGGGACGCCATTAGAGCTGCATGATGGCTGAGGGGTTCCCTCATTCCGAGGAGACGCATGGGTGGCTTCCCAAGCAGCGCCACCTTCTCAGGTGTAACATTAAAATAGGGTTTGCTGCATTTGTGGTCGCTTTAGGGGCTGAACATCTCCTGGCTTCCCAATGATGATCAAAAGCATCACTGAGGCAGCACCTTGTGACATCTCTTTCATACAAATGAGAGGCATTCTCTCACTGGGGCATGCTTGGCTGTATGCTTGTCCTTGAAAGAATATAGTATGGCTTAATAAAGTAAGGGAAACTGAAAAAAACAAACAACAACAAACAAACAAACAAACAACAACAACAACAACAACAACAACAACAAAAAAAAAAAAACAGTCTGAAGAGCATCTCTTCCACCAACAGTATGGGCAAAACTGGCTGCCACACATTAAGTTTGATATTTTCCCTATACCATGGGCAAAGACCATCTTAAATTGGATAAAAGGCATGCAGTAAATTTGAAACAGCGGAATGACTAGAAACTCCCTGAAGAGAAGTTTTCTATCATAGGATTTCTGATGTCTCCTTAAATATGACATCAAAAGCATGGCTAATGAGAGGAAAATAGAAAATGGGTGACAAGACATTCAAAGGCCATGCAGCCAAGTAGTGAAGCACCTGTGGGGTGTGAGGGGACACGTCAAGTCCAAGGATGATGACAGCTAAAGGGACAGAATCTAATAATACCTACCATTCAACAGCACAACCCACTCCCAAATAACTATTAAAAAAACCAAGCAAGAGATTCCAGTGGATTGGTGTGGATGTGTACCTACAGTCCCAGCACTGGAGAAGTGGAGGCAGGAGGATCCAGAACTTAAGGCCAGGAACAAGTTTGAGGCCAGTCTGTACTATATTAGATTCCATTTCAGAGACTCAAAAAGGGATTTACACAAAGAATATAAATCAACAGGCAATGGGAATATAAAAAGACACTTAACATTAATTATCAGAAAAATACAAGTTAAAACCACAAAGATATATCATTTCCCACCAATAGCAAAATATAAACAAGCAAAACCCAGGAAACAGAAAGTACCCATGCACATTAGAGAAAGTGAAACCCTTATGCACTGTGGCTAAGAATGTGAAATACTTCCAGCAAAAGTCCTATGGAAAACAGTATCAAAAAACACAGAGCTACCATATAATCCTATGCAAGCCTATTACTGGGCAAATAGCTGGAAGAACCAAAATGGAATTTCAAAGAAATAACTGCACACTCACACACAGCAGCATTACTAACTGTAGCCAAGATACAGAAATACTGTGAAATATTATTTGTCCCTAAGAGGGAAATTCTGCCATGAAGTATAGCATGAATAAATGAACCCCAAGGACGTTATACAAAGTGAAAGAAGCCAGTCACAAAAAGGCTAGCATTATGATTTCACTTCTATATGGGATCTAGTTCCATCCATAGAATTATAAAGTAGACTGAATGCTGGGATGAGAGACTGGGGAGGAAACCTACATTCAGTAGGTTCCGAGTCCCTATGGGCAGAAAACATGAGTATCTTCTGTTACCCTCCACCTTGTCTGTAGAGAGAGGGACTCTCACTGAGGCTCACTGATTGGCTAGACTTGTCAACAAATGAGTTCCTGGGATTCCACTGCCTCTCCTCAGCACTGGAGTTACAGGAATGCACTGCCACGGGCAGCTTCTTACATAGGTGCTGGGGGTCTGAATTCAAGCTCTCATGCCTGCGCAGCTAAGAGAATCTACAGCTTGTAAGAGAATGAAGAATGACAGACACAAAACAGCCAAGGGTGGAAGGAGGTTGAGGTATAAAAAGAACTCAAGGTTAAATATAACTGAAGACATTGAATCTGTAGCCAATGACAACACATCTGACGCCTGAGTGACGTCTACAAGGCACAAAATGTAGGCTATGACATTAAGTATTCAAGAGCTCCATGGCCTACATTTTGGCTTGGTGGGAGTCGAGTGTGGACTTCCAACTAGCTTTACGCACAGGCATACCTATGTAGGACAGGGTCTCCCACACTGAGGAGAGCTAGAAGAGAGCAGAGTCTTTCATCCCGTGATCAGGTTTCAGGTCAAATATCTCTTTCTTGCATAATCCTTCTCAATTTTGTTCTGGAAAATTCCATGTATCACTTCCTTGCCACCTTCAGTTGAGTTCCAAATCCAACTGTAAGCCTACGGTCATCTCATGCTTCCTGCCAAAGATCACGACTTTCAGCAACACGCCATTTAGTCAGTCACTCTCCCAACAACTGTAGTCAATGCAGGAGCTGAGATACAGGAGCCGTGGTCACTGAAGCTGTGGGGTCCGGACATGTCTGTGGCCAGACAATCACTGTTTATTTCCAAAGAAATGAAAGCCTTAGCATCACCACCCATGGTGGCAATGGGAAAATCAGCCTTCCTGCCTTGTTGAAAGGGGACAAGGACCCCGCTATTGTTAATTCTGGCTCCATAAAGAAGGCTTGGAGGGTCAGAGCCCATTGTGAGTCTCTGGCAGGTCATCTTTAGCAGTGTAGGAGTGTGCGTGTGAGAACATTGTTTATTCTGGCCCTTCTCGAAATTTACAAATTGAAACAAATAGTGGAGGCATTTGCAACTACGGAAAAAGGGTGTTTACAGAGTGGAGAAAACAGACTAAATAGGCTTAGATTACCGAAAATTTCTAACAGGGCACGGATGGACTCCACAACAGAAGGTGCAATGGGCACTGAGTCACCTCCCTGCAGCAGCCAGAGGACAGCATCTGCATGTGAGGTCGGCTGGGTAAGCCCTGGGGACACAGGCAGGAACATTTTCCTAAGCCTCCTGTTTCATCTTTCCTCTCTTAGATTCTGCTTCTCAGATACTCGTCCTAGCTGAATGTTAAATCATTCAGGCCTGTGGTGCTTCTCACACTTTCCCCTGGAAACTATCTCCAACCCTTTTCTGCAAACGAAATTGCTCCGGAGAACTTCCCTGCTAGTATGGATGGAGACCACTCTTTTCAAATACTCACTCACAGCCCATTTCTTTGTTCACTAATGGGCAAACACTAGTGAGCCCCTGTGAAAGCACATGGGCTTCTACACAATGCAGGCTTGGCCTTCACAGAGGAAAAGGACATGCACACAGATTACCAGCGTTGAGGATGAAGATCTGTGAGGATGAAGGTTCAGACCACAGATATTTAGACAAAAGTCTACTCAGAGGCACTAGCGCCACTGCACACCAAACATAGGGAAATATACAACTTGCTAGGGAATGATGACTCTATACAGTATGATCCTTAAGTTCAGTCCTTTTTTGTTTGTTACTGTGGTGGTAGTGGTGTGTGTGCGTGTGTGTTTACAGGAGGACACCGGAAGCCCTGCTCAAGCAACCAACATCTTACTCCTTTGAGATAGGGTCTCTCACTGAACCTGAACTAAGATGGTGGTTAACAAGCACCAGATAACCTTTCATCTCATTTAGGGTCACATACAAATGGCCACAACTGGCTGCCTTCATGGACACTGGGAATGGAACTTTTACCTACTGGGCCACCATTCAGGGTCCCTGATGTTCATTTCTTTATCACGTGAACTTGAACTAAATTTAGGCATGGACAGTGATCCTCATATAAAGTCAAATGTGTCCTAGCCAAGCAGATGTCCACAGCAGAGCAGTAAGGAAATGTTCTTCCATGTTCAAGAAGGAAAGAAATAAAACAATTGCTAAGTATCGGTGACCTTTGGTGACATGCATTTCCTCAGCTAAACTTCAGTTGTCCCAGTGAGGTACTTAATATTAATAAATGGAGACCTGGACCGTTGAGAATGCTCAGTGGGTAAAGATTCTTACTTCCAAGCCTGACAACCTGAGTTGTTAGAACCCACAGGTGGAAGAGGAGAATGAACTCCTATAAGATGCTCTCTGACCTCTACACATGCTATAGCATACACAAATGCAGACCCATATGTACTTACATAAAACAATAAATAAATCTATGATTAAAGTATAGCTGTCACCTGAGAGGCTCTGCCAGAGCCTGACCAATACAGATGCAGATGCTCCCAGCCAACCATCAGACTGAGCACAGAGACCCCAGTGGAGGGGTTGTGGAAGGACTAAAGGAGTTGAAGGAATTTGTAACCTCATAGGAAGAACAACAATATCAACCAACCAGAAACCCACCCCCTTATCTGGCATCGATGGGAGGGGAGGCCCTTGGTCCTGTGGAGGCTTGATGTTCCAGTGTAAGGGAATGCTAGGGTGCTGAGGCAGGAGTGTGTGGGTAGGAGAGCATCCTCACAGAAACAGGGGGAGAGAGGATGGGATAGGGAATTTACAGAGAGAAAACAGAGAAGGGGAACATTTAAAATGTAAATAAATAAAAAAGCCAATAAAAATTATAAAAACTATAAAGTCTATATAGCAAATACAAAATAATAGCATTAAAGAGTGGAACTTAATCTAGGGCTGTTTGTTCATTCAAAGACCACATTCTTTTTTACATGGTAGTGTCTATCACTCCTAATCTCTTATGGGCTAGAGGGATGGCTGAGATCCCCAAGGCAACACACACTTCAAACACACACACACACACACACACACACACACACACACACACACACACACACTATATATATATATATATATATATATATATATATATATATATATTTGTATTTCATATTTTATATTTTAAAGGCCTGACCATAAATAATCGCTTAGTTTTCTCTACTTCTGGCTCATATTTTTTAAAGTATTTTAAAATTTAAATGTCACAAAGTATTACACACATAGTATAGAACTGTGCCCTTTCTTCTGCCTTCCTGATGGACTATTATTAATATTCTGCAATGTTTTGATATTCTTGACCAATTTTAAAGACGTGCTTATTTTACTACATACAAGGTCTAGTTCATCTTTTTTTTCCTTTGAGTCATGGCCTAGAACTCACCATGCAGCCTAGGATGACCTTGGATTTCTGATCCTCTTACTTGTACTTGTGGGGTGCCTACATGTCAAGCGCCTAGCCTCCTGTATGCTAGACAAGTATCTCCTAACAAGAGACACATCTCCAGCCCACAATTCATTCATTTTTTTTCTGCCATACAACAAAAATACCACAATTTTAAACACACCTCCATCTACCTGTAATGAACATTTTTGGATGGCTCTTCTTTAAACCCCAGTCAGCTTTCTCTTTGGATTATACTTGTGGGATAGAGTTGTAACTACTGCTCTAAGCGCTTCATGCATCTTAATTCACGGAACAATCCTAATAGCCTTATGCAAACTCTGCCCTTATCTCTACTGTATGGATGGGAAACTACTAGGTTCAAATCCATGCCACTTTAGTGACATAAAGGGATGCCATCTGGTCATCTTTGTATCAATGAGTGTGCCTCCCATGCTCTTGCCAGTTCCTGGGAGGCAGCTTTAAGTATTTGCTGCCCTAATATTGTCATAGGGAGACAACCCCTCAGCCCAGCACAGTGCAGTGCGTCTTTCAGCCCTGACCTGGGAGCCTCTCCTATATCAAGCTTTCTGTGTGCATGCTGCTGTTATTTCTTTTTAACTTCTTTGTAGCAACAGCATCCTGCAGCTTTGTAAGAACGTTCAAGAGAGAGCCTGTGTGGAGCTGCACTTGCTGCTCTTCTAGGCCTACCTCTGCTTTTCTTTCCTTGTTTCAAGAGGCTGATGGGCAGCATTAGCTGGGCCCTTTCCAGGAAGTTAGTGACAGGGAACAAGGGGAGGAACCAGCTAAGGCAACTCTCCCTGGCTCCTCACCTTTGTGATGAGGTTAGCAACAGTAGCTGTGGCTCTCACTATGCTAAATTCTGATAGATGCCTCCAGCATCTCAGGCCCAGGGGTGCTGAGACCTCTTGGCTTTTGCTCATCTAGGTCACTTCTTGGTCTCTCTAAAGTCTGGCAACACCCTGAAGTATACTTTTGTGTTTGCTACTGGTTTCTGGCCAGAACTCTAACTCAAAGCCTTTGTTTAGCATCCCCAAGGCCCCGGGTCCCATCTCCAGCATTACAAACAAGTCAGTGACTACAAAAATCTTGTGGCTTTGATTACACTTGCAAACTGGGTCTCATCTGGTCCCTTTCCTATAGGATTATCATTTGTTATGTGGAAAATACAGCCAGTAACTGTTGAATTACTCTGTTGGGTTTATCCTTTTGTTTATCATCACTGCCATGCTAGGGACAGGCTGAAACCAGGACTTGCACGTGCTCAGCAAATGTTCAGCTGCCGAGCTATGCACCCAGTCTGTGTTTTTCCAGATTTTCTAAGCAGCAGCGACATATAGGCCAGCTGCTGCCTGGTGTGGTGGTGCCCACCTGTAATCCCAGCTCTTGAGAGGCCAAGGCAGAAAGATGAGAGTTCAGTTTTGCCTTTTGGATTTATTTTGTTTGTTTTTTATTTCATTTTTGAGGCTGGGTCTTACTTTGTAGCCATGGCTGGCCTAAAATTCACTATATATATGGGGGCTGGACTTGAATTCACAGAGATCTTCCTGCTTCTGTCTCCTGAGGGCTGGGATTCAAGCTACCGTGCCTGGCTTTGTCTCTCTTCATTTCTTATCTCTTATTCTCAATATGCTGTAGAGCTTGCATAGAAATGGTGTGAAGAGATGACCTCATTTTGTTTCTCACATGACAGGTGTTGGTACACACCTTTTTTATTTTATGAGCACACTTAAGCTGTCTTCAGACCTGCTAGAAGAGGGCATCAGATCCCATTACAGACGGTCGTGAGCCACCATGTGGTTGCTGGGAATTGAACTCCAGACCTCTGGAAAAGAAGTTAGTGCTCTCAACCACAGAGCCATCTCTCCAGCCCTATCACACATCTTTAATAGTAGTGCTTGGGAGGCAGAGGCAAATAGCTAGGGCTACTGAAAGAAACCATGTCTTGAAAACCTGACAAAACAACCCTCCTGAAAACCAAAAACACCTCTGGTCCACTCTGAACACTAAGGCTCTGCCTGCTTCCTCTATCTTTGAATCTCTACAGTCAAACTGAAGTGCTGAGGAGTGAAGATAGTTACACAGCAGCAGCCGTGCCACCTCCAGAGCCATCTCAGGATGCCTCCGAAAGAACACATTCAAATGCATAGTGAGAAGCTGGTTGTTTTATTTTGAGAGACAGTCTCATGTAGCCCAGGCTAGCCTTAGAACTCTCTATGTAGCCTAAGCTGGTCTTAAATTTCTGACCCTCCTGTCTCAGCCTCCCAAGTGCAAGGGTTAGATGACTCCGGCACAGCTAATTTAACAATAAGGTTCAATCTCTTCCTATGTATGTATGCAAAGATCAGCATGTAGACTAGAGATCATGAAGATGGTCATATCAAACAGCACATCAGTTACCATTTTAGGTTTTGAAACTCGGGAAAAACATGCAGAGGAAAAATAAAGTTTTTTTTTTTTTTAAATGAATGTAATAACTGAAGAGTAATGAGGTTGGAAACAGATGTGGACAGAGGGGAACTCTTGCTACAGTGTGGCCCACACAATCTGGGGGAGGAATGATAAAAAGAAAAAACAACACAAGTTTACAAGCTGTTTTGAGCCTGGAATTAAAAGGGGTAATCAAGCAGGGCTGCCTTATAAAGGGTCATGGGGTAGCATCCTGCAGTGGAGACTAAGCAGAGCTCCTGTCCTCAGTCTGGGAAGAAAGGCTTCCCGGGGCAGCAGCTTTTCAGAGCAGAATCTTGATTCAGTGTTTAATAACTGCCATCTAACCGCCTCCCCCTGCCCACCCGCTCCCCAGGGAGGTACTTCCCTAATGGGTTAGCCCTTTTTAGTCTGGTTTTAGTCTCTGGCTCTTTATATTCTGACGGGGTAAGGGCAGTGGGGGTGGGGACCTCAGTCTATTCCTGTGACTTCCAGGCAAAATGTGTCAAATTAGATAAATGTGTTCAATGCTAGGTTGGGAGCAGAGCACACCCATTCAACAGTCTCTTCCCACACCCGTTTCCCCATGCCTGCCTCTCAAGGTCTATTCGAATGTGTATGAAACTATCCCAACTGAATCTTCACATGTGGCATCTGTTTTGTTAGCTTAGTGTACAGAGCACATCTGGGGAACAACAGAGAGGTGTGAATGCAGCATGTTAGTAAAAGACTACCAAGCCTGCCCGTTTCTGAGGTTACCCATAGGAAGGTAACTTCCTTCTATTCCTGTGGGCATTGATATGTTTTTTATGCAGAGAATGTCATGACACTTATCAGTTCAGTAAACTGTGTTAGTCTGTACAGAGTGTCTCCTGACGTGGGACTGTGAGAGAGCAGCCTGCTGCAGTTGTCTGACTTGGCTTCTGAAAGCCTTCAAATTCAACTACTGAAGTCCAGCCAGCATCTAATTTTACCCATGAGTTCCAGGAGAGAGTAAAGCTGGTGGGAAGATTACAGAGTTCTTTGGAGCCCTGACCTACAACAGGAAGAGAGTTGTCAGCCTTCATGTCTCTCACCCTAAATTCCAAGGCAAACAACAGTGGCTGAACATTTTATAACACATTCCCACTGTAAAACTGCAGATTCCAGAAACTCGATGCTGGCTTCCTCACTTTCCATAGACTCATGTCAGCTCCAACATATGATCTTAAACTGAGTATTTTTACTTCAGCTTTTCACTTCCAATTTGTAGAATGTACATTCGCTTCTCTGACTTTCTGTCTTCACATTAATTCTTGTACTCATTCTGCTCAGACACTGAATGACCTGGAATCTCTGATAACACTGGTGGAAATGAATGGACACGGGGATTTCAGAGGCTTTCTGTACCCAGGGAGAGAAGGAGATTTTCCAGTTCTTTCACTTAGACAGAAATTATTTAACTTGTCAGCAAACCACTTCATTTCTCCTACACTTACCTGTGAAATGGGTGTACGGATACCCATCGGCAGAGGCTGTTGTGAGGACTGATGACCCTCTACTTTGAGGGAGCTGCACAGTGCTTAACACACAGAGTTATTGTCAAGTCTGTCCAAAGTGATGGGGAGAGTACCTGCAGTCTCAGTGACAGGCCACACTGGCACTCCTTTGGACAGAAGATGACCTCAAGTGCCCCAGAAGCACTAAGGGATCAGCCAACAGGAGAGTGGGAGCGATAGGGAGTGTCTGGTGTCTACGGGAGATCTCCAACATGATTGTCCTAGGCCAGGAATGGACAAGTGCCCATTTGAAGGCTGGTGCCCTTGGAACAGAACATGAGCCTCTTCTTAGAAGTAGGTTGATGGAAAGGAAAAAACAAAATGGCTGGAAAAGTTCACGGGTTCATTGAGATCCAGATGCTAACCAATTGGCATTCTGGGGTAGCACTTCCCATTGTTAAAGGATGGGAACAGACAGCCTCAGCTTGGACTGTGAGACAGATCACCTGGGCTCAAGCCCTGCAGCAATTACTGTGCTATGAGAGGCAGAGCTGGAGTGTAATAAGGAAGAACAAAGAACCAACCACCCTGGAACATTTAGCAGACCTCTGGGGTCATTATCTGGCTCAGTTTCAGTGTTCTCAAATTCTGTGTGCCCTTGAGAAGAACGGAGATCCACACAGATTAGTCCTCTGGGCACCCCTTATTATCCTCAGGCCCTTCAAAATAAAAACACAAGTAAAAATCAAACCCACGTACCAGCCGCTATCATCTCAGTGTTGGCAGCGTACCGGGTGTTATCTTTGCAAGAAGGAAACATTTAGAAAGGGCTCAGATATAGAAAGTGCCATCCGGTACTGACCAGGGAATAATAAGGTTCCTTCTGGCACCCAAACAAGCTCTTTAGGAGAGAAGGGCTGTACATATGTAGACCCTTGGGTTTAAGAAGGAAACTCATCATTTAATCAGAAATGAAACAAGAATCCTCAAGAGCTCAGGGATCACTGAACATCTGTCAGTCTAGAATGGATTAATAAAATTACAAGGGATGGTAAAAATCTTATCTCAGAGGAATTACAAACACGAGTCCATATGCTACAATAGGACAGGACAGTCAGCGGTCAATATTTGGCCAGTGTTTTCTGTTTCTTCCTCCCCTGTAAGACTGACTTCCTAAACACATGACAAAGAGCATATCCCAGTACCATCACATTAGGAGAGTCTGATCACCCTTGTTAGAAAGCAAGGGCATAAGGAATGAACATCTTTCTACTAAAATACTTAATCCATTTGTGATGTGATCAAGGGAATTTAGGGGAAGAACCTGCTGGAAGGAAGTCTCATAAGAGGAAAGGGGCAGGGAGAATGAATGAAGGTGAGTAGGTAAGGCATGCTAGGGAGATGATAAGTAATCTACTTTGTCACATGCACAGAGTTCCTCTAAGCAAGAAAGAAGTGGGAGGCAAGACAGAAAATATCAGTTACAATTAAAGTGGAAACAAGGGTTTGGGAAGCGTGTCTCCCAGATCCCCATTAAGCGTGGGCTTATGTTTGAACAGATCCATTTCTTCCATCATACCTTAACTGAGACATTATTTAAAGGAAGCATCATATAAGCCAAGTGTCTTTCTAGTCTGTTTCAATTCTAGGATGGAACCCAGGATCCTGAACCTTCACCATGGAATTGTGTCCCCAATTCTTGGCTTTGAAAGACAGTGTATAGAACTCAAGTTAGACTTAAACTTGTTACAAAGCCCTGGATGACCTTGAGTTGACAATCCTCCACCTCCAACTCTAGAGTGCTAGCTCACAGGTGTTTACCACCACCTGTCTTCATTAAGGTTTTTGAGGAGAAAAATGCTTTGACATGAGAAACTTTCAGTTATTTTGGTTAAAATTCCTACAAGACTACTGAAGTATTCTAGTTAGGAGAGATGGAGTTTATTTGTGAAGAAATGATTGAAGATATGCGTCGAAAGCCAGGTTCCTTTTCTTTATCAGCCATATGATTTGTAGTGCTATTTTCTACCCCTACGGCAAGCATCTAGTTTTTGAGACTTCCTGAGGACTTGAGCCATGCTTAAGAGCAGCACTGCCATTCTGCAGGCTGAAGCCTGGGGTTGCTAGTGGTTCCTGGGCCACAGGACAGAAATAACCCTAAGCCCTCAGTTTCCTTATGAAGTGATTGTTTATATGGCCCTGTCTCCAGCTGGCCTTACCACCTAGCCTCTGTGCCCTCCTGACTCTGTCTTCAAAGTCAAGAGGCAGACATTGATCTCTGACACCTTGATCTCCCAAGACAAAGACATCCACAGAAAGTCATCCAGAGAAGAAACTGCTTCAGGCTTGAGGGCAAAGGGACTTAATGACCTCTGTAGGGTGGTCTAGGTCAGGGCTTCTTTGAAAGTAAGTCTACGACTTTTCTGTCAGAAAGTGCTTCCATTGCATAAAGCCATTGGGCCACTTGGCTTATGCCTACCAGCAGAGGTTGAGGGTGTGGTAGGTAACATATACTTACTATGAAAAGTTTAAGAAACATCAGAAAATGAAAAATAAAGGATATAGTTGTGATTTGGACGTTCAGAAATCTGTTTAACCAGGATCCATTTTTAAGGGGAAAGGGTGGTACAGCCTTCCCAGTCCTTAAGAGTCTAGGAGGAAAAATGCATATAGTAGCTTGCCAAGAAAACCATCAGGAACTCAAGTTTCCTTCAAGTTAAACCCCATCACTTAATAAAATAATAAGGTATCAGTCACTGAACAGCTAAACAAATTGCTAGGATATTACCACAAACAGCTCAGGGAAAAGAACGCTGTGGTGAGTTTACCACATACGTAGCTACAACAGAAATCCTTGTCTCTAAACCCTATACACAGTATGGCTAAAACAGTCTATAGAAGAATTCCAAAAAATGACTTTTCTGTCGAAAAAGCTTCACTCTCTACAGACACAGCAGTAAAACCATCTATCCAGAGAGAGGCACAGAGATAACTCATCTCTGATTTCAGGGCTGACACCTACTCCTTACTCATGAGGATATGCCCACTGTGGGTGCAGAAGTACGGAGACAGAAGTCTTTGCCTCCTTGGTAGCTGCATGTGATGCTTTGGAGACAGTGGCATGGAGAGAAACCCAGGAAAGCAGAATGTAGAAACTAAATAGGGCTCATCCAACTGTCCTTCCCCCTCCCTCTTACAGACAGTGTGTCAGGCTTGTAACCTGTGATCCAAGCTGCTGGGATTACATACCCACTCCAGCGCATCCAGCCCCAGGCTCTCACAGCACGGCTAACCAAGGTCTCCTCTTACCATGTCCAAGGGAACCCAGAGGTGAGTAGTGACTCCCTGTGCTCAGTTCTGTTCCTTGGCAAATCCTAAGTGAGATTAGCTTGGGAAAGATTTTTGTGACAAGTGATAGAAGATGGAAACTGCTGGTATTTTCATCTACTTCTGGGGTAGAGAAAAAGGTAAAGGATCTTTGCTAGTAGTTGAGAGCGAGCAACATACAAAACTTCAATACGTCATTGTGCTTCTTCTGAACAAACTCAGGTGAATGTAATGAAACAAGAGGCCCCCAGAGGAAGCTATCAGGAAAAAAAGTGAGGTGACAAAATAGGTCATTTCACTGTGATCAGGCATAATACAGGAACTGAATGATTTAAGATGAAAAAATCAAAACTGTACTCACTGAAGTCACATGAACTTGTAGTTGACTTTTTTTTTTTTTTAAGGTAAATGATGACACTGTTATAGCCCTGCCATCAGGTGACCGCAGAGGGATAGGAACTCAAAGGGAAAGTCACCGAGGCATTGACTGAGGTAACAATTCTTTCTAAACCCACGAGCTTCATACTAAAAAAAAAAAATGCTGGTCATAGATGCATAGGTAGCTAGAAAGTTAAGTCATCTTCAGAGTAGGCCTCCAGGGTCCTGCTGAGGGAGGCCAACAGCAACCCAGCAGGGCTAAGCCTCTTCAAGGTTTTAAATGAAAAACATCCACTTAACTTTTATAGGGGATTGTTCTCTAATGACACAGGAGGAAGGCGGCTGGCTCTCTTTAGTTTTCCAGCAGGGTTCTCTCTAGGTTGACTAAGGAACAACTGATTTTAACTGGGGTCCCAGTGGCCCAACAGAGAAGAAAACCCTAAGGATTTAGGTCCTAGGCTTATTAGCTGAAGGCTCTTTCTCAGACAGTTTCTTTTATATGTAAATTAGACAAGATTCCAGCTAGAAGGGCAAAAGTAAAGCCAGATCCCAAGGAAACCAAGGAGATGAATTACAAAAGATGCCCCACAACTCCAAGGTCTACTTCAGTAGTTAACTTTTTTAACAGAAAGTGAACACAGGAACCAAGCAGGACAGCAATAAGAAGGATCTCTGGGAATCTGGGTTCCTCAGTTGGCATCTGATCAGGATTCCTGGCAGCCATGGCCTAGACTCTGGTTGCTTATGACCTCTTTACTCCTGCCTTAGGCAACCCTGATTATGACAGTTTACTCACAGGGCCACATTCCTAAAGGTGTCTCTTTAAAGTTGTTAACAGCAACTGCACACCAATAAGTGTGCCACAACCTGAATGATTCGTATCGAGTCAGGTATTGGAACTGTGACTCATACTTATTTAACCATCCTGATAACAGTGAAGCAGATGTTGACAGTGTTTGTAGAAGAAGAAGCTGAGGCTGAGACTCAGAGCAGTTACAAAGGTACAACATGGGATGGACCCCTAGAGTCAAAATCAAGGAGAGAGAGAACAGTGAGGCTGGTGGCCCCTAAGCTCAAGGACACCAGGCTGAGCCCAGTGATAGTGAGTCTAGCAGCCAGAGAGCTCAGGGAGAGGGACTTCAGGACTGCTCCCATGTCACTGCTAGGAATGAGGACAGAGAATTAGATAACCTTTAGGGACCTTTTTACCCCTTACACTCTACATAAGGGGCCCTGTTCCATAAGGATCCAGAAACTGTTTAATTCCCAGGCTTAAAAAAAGTTCTTCATTTCTATTTTAAAAATTGCTTGTTCCCGTGGCCCTGGAGTGCCTGCCTCTGGCCCCTCTGGAGCCCGGGTTATGTGAAAGCTTCTGTGCCAAGCTGATCCAGGGGCGGGGCTACGCCTTCCTGGCTGGCTTGTGACATGCTCCTGACGTACTGTGTGGTCAAGGAGCTGGAACTGGGGGGGCTGAACAAGGGCCAAGCCTTGCACTTCAGCTTCCTGACCTGGCAGCCATTCAGAGAGACCCTGCTAAGTGCTATTTCCTAAATACACTCTCTTTTCATAACAATCTTACCACATTGCTTTCCTTTACGAGCACTCTTAAAAAAGGGAACTGGACTCCTTCTGGTTAATCTACACAGACTACATTTGGAAACCATCAGAAACTGAACTCTAAACAAAACGTTATTAATGTGTTGTAATCTGCCCTCTATGTTGCAGATGAAAAGAAAATGTTTTATAGTTTTGGAGCATACGTTTTAATTGCCTTTTAAGAGTGCATATACTTTTAGTACTTCATGTTATAAAACTGTAGTATCTGTTTCTTGATAACTGTTGAGTGATCTCAGCTATTTTTATTAGTTGCCCCCCCCCATTTCTCATCCTTTGCTCCCCTTTTCTCCTAAACTGCCACCCATGGGAAGTTCCTTTAGATCATGCCTAATATTAAGCTCACGTATTTGGACTCTTCATTATAAATAGCTTCTTTACAGCCTCCGCCTCACTATAAAACACGTGTGCCTGAAAACGAGTTCCATAAACAAAGATGGACTGGGTGGCTTTGTACAATAATCCAGCCTTGCTGGGAACCCAGCAGTCTAGCCTTTTCCCCAGTTGCGATGGCTTTTTTATGGGGGCCAGATGACCTATAGAGATCTGATGCTCCTGCTACTTTTCCCAACTGTGCAGCCTTGTCCCAGGAGACTAACACATCAGTCAACAACTCAGGAGGTTTCACAAGCAAAGTCTTGGATACACCAGGATCCAGTCTTTTTCCAGCAGTGAATCCCAAATTCATTAGAACTGGGCCTAGTATCCACAAAATCTCCACCGGCCTACCATTAGGCTGTCAGATCCTTGGAAAGTCAGATCACATGCCAGCGTCTGTGGGAGCCTAGAGTTTGGTTGTTTTGCCTTCTAGTTGGGCTTTCAATACCTAGATCTTGTACTAGTGATCTGAGACTGGCAACTAGGAAATGATATGGCTGTTCTGGCCTAAGAGTTTGCTGGGGTAAAGCCAGGGCATGGAATCAGTGGTAGAATTGTGTAGTGGGCTCCTGAGTCATCTCTAGCATGAAGAGTGGTACCGCTCTGAAACATCTCAAGGTAACCATCAGCTATAAAAGCCTTCTGAGATCAGCCAATATAGGACTTATTTGCAGAGCCAAGATTCACAGATTCCTTGAACCAGAATCTGAGCTCATTCATTGACTCTCCCAGAGCTCCGAGTGTTTCTTAATATGTGGAGCTCAGCTCAGGGGCTTGGCTTCCAGGTCTCCTCACCAGCTCTCGGCCCAACCCATGTGCTCATAGGAACTCCTTGCTGGGTGTGCCCTGCAGTGGTCTTAAAATGGGAGGCTGCTTTCTTTCTCTTTCTTCGGAGGTCTCAGGCACTCTCATGCTTTCTGACCCACTGGACATTAGGCCTGACACAGAGAGAGGTGCTTAGCTATGGCCTAGTTCTCAGAAACACAGTCTCTTCTCTCTTCCTGTCTCATAAAAGCACTAGGATTTGCCAACAGCTCAGCAGACCTGATGGCTATACTCATTCATAGTGTATTAAAAAGCTCTTGTTTATAAATCTGAGTGGGTTTGAGATCACTAGAACTTATGTTTATTTGTGTTAGTTTTACTGTTGTTGTTTTGAGGCAATCTTCCCTCCTGCTGGGATTACAGGCCTGTGGCACCACCTTAGAATTTGTGTTTCAAGTAGGTTTTCTTCTCTTCTTTTAATAACCTGTTACTTTACATGCACGCTGAAGAAGACAGCCATGAAGACACATCTGTGTCCAGAGCCCAGGCTCTGAACTCTCCTTAAAGCTTCCCCAGCAATCCAAGGAGAACAGGAGCCCATTTCACAACCTTCTTCCCGGCTACCGTGCCTGCTGCTGCTCATGTTAATTACCTTGGTTTGCCAGGGGGCTTTCAAACTTTCCTCATTTAATTTCAGTTAGGAATCTCTGTGGCAGTGATGTCTGAATGCCTTGGGGCACCCCAAAAGGAAGTTTCAAGAGCTATAAGTGTGGTTGGACACCCACCCACCCACACACCCACACACCCACACACACACACACACACAGAGAGAGAGAGAGAGAGAGAGAGAGAGAGAGAGAGAGAGAGAGAGAGAGAGAGCGAGAGCAAGTTAGTAAAGGCAACACTGGGAACTGGGTATGGTAGATCCCAGTTCAGGGGAAGATGGAGGTGAGAGGAATTTTATGAATTCAAGGTCAGCCTGGGCTACATACTAAGGCTTTGTTTCAAAAACCCCAAAACCAAAACATCAAACAGATAACAGCTAACCAGAGACTCTTGGATATAGCACACCATCATTTTATAAAGTCTTGAAAATAATTATCTTCTGAAATTCCTAAAATAATAGAGGATTTGTGTGGGGGCTTCTCAGTAAGGGGAGACTGCTTCCATTCTATAACTTTCAGATTAATGGGGGCTTCTGAGAGAGACTCAACAGTTCTGATGGGACTCTGCTAACATCTCTGCTTAAGATTTTAGCAATACCGTTTTTGGGTGTGTGTTTCATGACCTTTTGTGCTAGCAAATAAGCCCTTGGAGAATTAGAATTAACATTTCTCATCCCCATTTAAGAAGACCTCTTTGTGGGAACAGAATAAACTGGGGGAGGGCAGGCCTGAGTTGGATACCAGAGCAGAGGGAATGCAGGCAGGCACTGCTTTAAGGTCTGTACTTTTAAAAAACAATTTTACAGGAGTAGTAGAAAAAGAGGAAAAATATTCATCTAAAAAAGGTCACGGAAGAATGGGGTTCTACATCTTTAGTGTTCATACCTACACATTTCTGAGGAGGTTATTGCCTCGTGCCTGCTGGGCTGCATCCCCAGCCCTCATAAGAATATTTGGGAAAGTGAATGTTCTACTTTAAACTTCTTGACCCATGCATCTAAAGTAGCTTCTCAACATATCCTATGTACCTCGTAGAGACCACATAGAATATTCAATGAAGTTCTGGTGTCCGGTGTGTTGAGAAGCCTATTATCAGGCTATTATCAGGATTGGTTATCTGCCTGCCAGAAAGCTGGCCAGATCAATTCCCACAGTGACATGCTCTGGAACTGAGTGTCACTAACACTTCCTGTCTGCTGAGGAAGCACAGACCAGGCACATTCTCACATGGCCTCTGCCCTCTGATCTTACATCTGACACTACCTCCCAAGGCCCGAGGCTCTGTGGGAATTCATGCCATGCCTATACCCTTAACTGCTAGTATCTTGTATTTTTGAAAAGTTCTTGGGAAACAGTCTGTAATCAGAGAGTTCTGTTCCTCTTCCACCACCACTATAGCTTCCTCCTCTTCTAGGTAGAGTCTTACTAAATAGCTCACACTGTCCTGGAGCTTGCTGTATAGCCTCGGTTGATCTAGAACATAAAAACTCAAGCTCCTCCTAGGAGCTGAATATGGCCGGACCTTTCTGTCTTCCTCCTACTGTTGTAAAGTATCAGCCACAATTCACAAAATCATCCCTTAATTCAGGCACAAAGAACTTACAATAAGCATGTCACAGCAGAAGCAGACTTGAGTTTGCAGTGTCAAAAGGACCTCTTGAAGTCCCACCTACGAAGACTGTCTTAGACTCTATCATTTTCTTCAGGGCCTCCAGAGGGAAGACTGAAAAAGTGCCCAAGAGGCGAACAGTTCTCCAAAAGAAGCAAATTGAAGAGAGATTTCCAAGCCCACATCCAAACCAGAAGAGATGTGGAACTGAGGGAAGAGTCCTAACAAAACAGACCAACAAAGTACTCTTGCTCCCTTTGTCAACCTGCAAAAGGGAGAGCAAAGTGCCAAAGACCTTTCAAAGCAGCCAGTCACAACCGCAAGTATAGCTCCTCTTCCAGCACATGGGTGGGTCGGGAAGCAGACTCACTGCAGCCCAGTAGACAAGTCCTGAAGCCTTCCAAGTGGGATGCGCATGCCCTAGAGGTAGGGCCTGTGGGCAGCCCAGACAGATTCAGTGGTGTTGCACAAAGTGGCTTCGATCTCCAGCCATCCTCAGGTAGAATATGCTGCCCTGTATTTGCAAAACTGCTCAATAAAATTTTACTGCCAAGGCGAAAGGAGAAACATCTGCTCTGCTCAGGAGCAGCTGTGGTCAGCAATAAGGCAGCTGGTCCAGAGCCAACGCTGCTGCCACCACCGGTAGGTAGTATTGTGGTCACCAGTAATTACTTTGGAGAATTTCATGGAGTCTAGGATAACTAAATGGACAAAGAATATTTTAATTTCACCTTCTATCTTCAGTTCCTAAAGAAAAAGACAGTGACATGCTATACAGAAATCAGAAGCCTAGTGCATTCTGCATTCTTCATGCATGAACTTCTTATGTTAAATGACTAAAATGCAAGTATTTAAATGGTAGGTGTTTGACAAATGAAGCCTCCAGCAATCATTTCTGACTGGACATGTCCTATAGACTGCACCAGGGTTTTTTTTTAAAGTGTTTCCTTTCTGATATACTTTATAGAATATTGTAAAGAAATTATGAAAATTATGTTAAGCAAAACAAGAAGTGGTTCAAGTTTTGAAAACCTCAATTTAAAGTTTATATATTTTCAAAGTTGAATAATTTTACACTGGAGTAGGAAGTGAAGCATAAATAAACATTTGCTGACAATTTTTCATGGAATGAGACTGTCAGACAGTAGCAGTTAAATTAATATATACTGTACTTTAAAAATTAAACACTTGAGAAATAACCTTTTAAGCCACTGGAAAACGGCAAAGTCTAAGACATTTCAATCAAGTTAATTTGAGTATCAGAGAAATGCATTTTCCTACCAGAAACTATATGAAAAAACAAATTAAACAAAATGGCCCTCTGAATGCTAGGGTAACATTGGGCGAGGAATGGATATGATTGTTTGTCAATTAGGTTATTACACATGCACATTCCTTCATTTTAAATCATGTCGAAGCTGAATAGTTAATGTTCTATCAAAATGAGGCATGACTTGCTTGCAATTAAAAAATTTTAAACCTTCTTTTTATTCCTGGACAAAGGGTCCTGCTGTGTTTCCCAGGTCGGGTTGGCCAATTTCTTAGCTTCAGACTAGCCTTCTGCCTCAGTCTCCTGCACAGTAGCTGAGACTATAGGCCTGAACCCATTGCAGTAGGCTCAGAATTTCTCTCTAACAAGCACTAACCTGGAGCAATGGGCTCCTGTGAGGCCATGCCAGATGAGCCACATCCAGCATGTTCTAGGATCTTTCCCTCGCTCACCTGGCATGCTAAAGTTCCCAGAATATATTTGAGTAGTCTTGGAAGTAGAAGGAGAAGTCAGGAGAACACTTTAACCAGCTCTGACTTTACCTCAAAGACACCAGTCTGGAGACAGATCAGTTTTTCTGGCCACCCTAGCTGCAGGGCTCAGTCCCAGACTCCCCTAGACAGAACAGTGGCAATTTAGTCAGGTTACTTAACTCCCACCTATCCCACCCCAACTTGGACTGAGTCCCTACCAAATACGCAACAGACCCCAAGAGCAGCCAGTAGCCTGAGCACATTGCAGAAGGCAGGGGGCAGGAAAGGCATACATAGTTATCCTCTTGCTTTTGTTTTCAACAATACCTTGAGACCAAGAAACAAAGGAGGTAACGTTAAAAGGCCCTTAGGGACTGAGTTTGAGTTTTTGTTTTTTAAAAGATTTTTATTTATTGTTATGTGAGTATACTGTAGCTCTCTTCAGACACACCAGAAGAGGGCATCAGATCCCATTAAAGATGGTTGTGAGCCACCATGTGGTTGCTGGGACCTCTGGAAGAGCAGTCAGTGCTCTTAACTGCTGAGCCATCTCTCCAGCTCAGGAGCTGAGTTTTTTTTTTTTTTTTTTTTTTTTTTTTTTTTTTTTTTTTTTTAAAGGGCTAGGTTAAAGCTCTTAATCTGAAACCACTGAATTCAGGCAGGCACAGAAGACCACGATGGCTTCAGTTTGGGCACACAAAATTTTTTACTAAAGAGAAAAAGCCCACTTACATTAGATGGTTGGGGACAACTTAAAAATAAGCAATGTTATATAGATCAATAATGTTTGACTAGATACTTCCCTATCATCTGTCAGGTTCCACCGAGAAAGATGAATAGCAAATCAGAAACACCACCAAATGGGAAGTAGATCTAACATCCTGTTGCAAAATGGAGTCTCATAAAGCCAGGTTACCTAGAAATTCTTACATTGGAGTGTTGGAATTTACAATCATGTGCCACCAAGTCGAACTTACTATCTCTTTCTTCTAAATGTTCTGGTTAAGAGCACTTGTCGCTCTTTCAAGAGGACCAGCGCCCACATGGTGGCTCACAACTGTCTGTAACTCCAATTTCTGGGGATCTGACGCCCTCTTCTGGACTTAACAGGTACAGCATTGATATAACATACATCCATGTACTCAGGTGTACACATACACATAAAATGAGGTCTCCCCCCCCCAAGGACGAATAAGTGAAGGATTTGAAAAAAAGAAAATTTCCTCACTGTTCTTGGATGATGTAATTTTTAATAACTCCTAGTCATTCTCTTGAGACTAAATGGGTTTCTCTATTAGTTTTCATCTTAACACACTGAAACCTAATCTTGTTGTCTTTTAGTTAATACCTTTTAAAATATTGGCAAAATAAATCTGAAGTTGGAGTATGTGCTTGTTGATAATAACATCAAACAATATTGGCAAAGGAATTAGCTTAATTAGAAAGTAGCTCAACTTTCTATTTGCCTTTATATTTTTCCTATAATAAATGTGACTTGGGAGAAACAGTGGCTTTTAAATGCTGGGTCTGAAGTTACTGTGTAACTGAGGATGGCCTTGAGCTCCCCACCCCCTGCCTCCGACTCCCAGGGCTGGGACGGTAAGCACGTACCATGTGTCACCGTGACCAGTACATAAGATGCTGAGGCTCAAAACCAAGAATTCCTGAACACTGGGCCAGCATTCCACCAATGGAACTACATTCTCGTCTTTGACATTCTCTTTTTGGGGGGTTGGCATTGAAGCAAACAGTGAACCGTCATCTCCTAGTTCTCCACACACAGTGAGCAATTATTCCTTTTGGTTTTTGAAGTTTCAGATGAAATGGTTCAGGTAAAGGAAAACCCTGAAGGTCAAATCAATGGTGCTCACTCTAGTCAGAAAGTATCCGTGGTTTTGTTTGTTGCAGGGTATGCTGGAATTTTATGTCAACTTGACACTAGCTGTAGTCACTTTAGAGGAGAAACCTCAACAGAGAATGGTATTGCAGGCAGGCAAGTGTGTGGGCACTTTCTTAATTAGTGATTGATGGGGGATGGCCAAGCCCATTGTGGGTGGGGCCATGCCTGGGCTGTGGTCCTGGGTTCTACAACAAACCCTCCATGGCCTCTGCATCAGCCCTTGCTTCCAGGTTCCTGTCCTCTCTTCCTTTAGTGACAAGACTATGAGTTGCTCTTGGTCATGGCGTCTCGTCACATCAATGGAAACCCTATGACACTGAATTTTGCTTGTGCTACTGGAAATGAACCAAGCGCTCACGCATGCTCAGCAGACACTGTGCTCTGAGCTGCACCCTAAGCTCTGAGTGTGCAATGAACGAACACAGAATTCGGGACTCAGAATTTGGGTCTGGACTTCTACTCTGAGGAGTTTCATGGAAAATCAGTTCTTATCTACTGTGAAGTTTAGGGAGAACCTACAACAAATAACTTGGAATAAAAGATATGATTATAAATTAATTTTTCAATAAGAATGAAACTGGGCCAGGCTTGGTCATACATGCCTTTAATCCTAGCACTAGGGAGGCAGAGGTAGGCAAATGTTTTTGAGTTTGATGCCAGTCTGGTCTACACAGTGAGTTTCTGGCCAAAAAAGAAATTAAAACTCTTATTATGTACCATGCACAACCCCCTCCTTTAGTATAGGGCCTGAAAAGGTAAAAGTCGTAAAGAATATCAGAAGAGGCAGTGGCACTGGTCTCAGCAATGGGTGTTGGATGTGCTCGCAGCACGAGGGGCAACGGAAGCAGCAGCTACCACAAAGGAAGCAGCAAAGCCCTAGAACGTTTCAGAGTGCAGCCGTCGTGGACATTAGCTTGTTTAGGACGTGTGCTTCCTCTACAGGTGTGCACCACCCACCCACCGGCCTGGTTTATTCTGTAATTCTACACTCTGAAGGATGAAGTGGGAGGACGGTGAGCTCAAGGCCAGCCTGGACTACATAGTGAAGCCCAGCTTAAAAATGAAAAAATGGCCAGTAAGTATTGGGACTGGGTCCAATGATTGATTCATGGGAGGCCAATTCTTAGCGCTTGTGAGAAAGCTACAAGAAAACAAGTGTCTTGTGGCCTCAGTTTCTTCAAATAACAGAATAGTTCTTAGACTGTGTTTTCATGCTCCTCCCAGGTGTCTTAGAGAGGAGGGGGCTTACAGCAGCTGCAATTCCTTATATCCCTGTGACTGCCGACAGCCTAAACTCATGAGCTCCATTCTGCTGACCTTTTGTAATCCTCTGGGTATAAACTGTCTGATGTTCTGAATAAAGGTGGCTATTGCGTGCAACTTTAGTCATTTTTAGCAACCCCATCTCCTAGGTTCATGCATAAAATAGATAAGTATAAAAATGTGCTCGATATTGCTAAGGAAACCCAAATCCAAAGCACGATTCTTCGTCTTATCTTCTTATGGCTATTACAAAACCACGGAAGTACAAAACATTGATACATGTGCATAGAAAAAGGGACTCAGTGTAGACTGTGAGTGGGGTGTGAACTGGGATGGTCACGTGAAAACAGGATAGGGCACCTTAACTGTTTTTCAAATTAAAAATCTAGTAACTATACTTCTGGCTACCTATCAAAAAAGAACAGAAATCTGGATTTTGATGAGAGACCTGTCTTCCTGCCTTCATCCTAGCGTTTGTCGCAGTCATCAGAACACAGAGGCAAAATGGACATTTATTTACAGGGGAAAATGGATAATGAAAATATATACATCCAACCAAACATCCATCTCTAAAAAGGAGAATATTTCCAGTTCTGACAAACTGGATTTGAGGTAAATGAAATGAACTGAGCCAGTGGCAGAAGGCAAACCTACCTGATGCCATGTATGTAATAAATGTATGTAATAAATCTAAAATCCACATGGTGGTTACTTGGGACCTAGTAAGATCAGGAGGCATCACTCACTGGGCACAAAACTTTGGCTATAAAAGATGAGTAAGAAATGAGAATGTGGAAACACACACACACACACACACACACACACACACAGAGAGAGAGAGAGAGAGAGAGAGAGAGAGAGAGAGAGAGAGTTTAAGGAAGAGTGTAATTTATGACAGATTATGGTATGGAGCCCCACTTCTTAAAACTGTGATTTAAGAACCCCACATGGGGATCACGTGAACGAATATAGGGGTTGTGAGATCTTTAGCAACAGTGAAAGGCTTCTGAGTGTGGAAACACTAAGATTTAATTTCATGTCAAACAGAGTGAATCTGAAGTGTTTTCTGTCAGCACTCACCTGGGCTGCACAGTGCGATTTCACTGAGAATGTGCTTCTGAACAGAAACCATGGCACCAGGGAACACTGCCTGAAGACTTCAGCTCAGGCTTCAGACAATCGCGTACGGTGTGCACTGATTTTACCTGATCTGACGTGCTCCGCTCTTACAGAGACATAATCATTTAATTACAGAAAACAAACCGTCATTCTTTAACCTACAAGTGCAGACTAGTCTTTGGGTTACATTATGATGGAACATTCGTATTTAAATTAGTAATTTCATTTTAAAATAAAATTTAAAAATTAACATGTTGAGTTGCATTAAAAAATTATTAAATGAGTTTTGGTTTTAGAATTAGAACAGAACTTTTAGCAATGATTAAAATGGCCTTGTAGTGTGTGTGTGTCTATTTACTAGAACAGCTTACAGGCTGTGGTACAGCTAGCCCAGCTATGGCTGTCTATCAGTAGACATCCAACAATCCAGTAGTTGCTTGGGCCAGGAAGCTGGGTGTTCAATATATGCAGGAATTCCCCAAAGGAGGCTCTAATTCGAGTGTAGGAATGGACTAGCAAGAATGAGAGCAAACAGACAGAGAGAAAGCCAGCTTCCTTCTTCCATGGCCTTTACAGAAGCTGCCAGCAGAAGGTGTGGCCCAGATTAAAATTCTACCACAAAAATTCCAATTAGAAGTTGGTCTTTCCAATTTGAATGATTTAATTAAGCAAAAAAAAGATCCTAGGCTGGAGAGATAGCTCAGGGTTAGGAACACTGACTGCTCTTCCAAAGGTCTTGAGTTCAATTCCCAGCAACCACATGGTGGCTCACAACCATCTGTAATGGGATCGGATGCCCTCTTCTGTATATAAATACAGCGACAGTGTACTAATATATATATAAAATTATATATATTTATATTATATATAAAATAAATAAACAAATAAATAATTTTTAAAAAATAGAAAAATCCCTGGGGCTGTAGGGCTGTTCTTCCAGAGGACCTGGGTTCAATTCCCAGTACCCACATGACAGCTCACATCTGTCCATTACTCCAGTTCCAGGGCTTCTAACAACCTCACAGACACACATGAAGGCAAAACATCAATGAACATAAAATAAAAATAAATTATATACTAAAAAAACATTCCTCATAGGTGTGCCTGGCCATTTGGGTTTTAGTTCATTCTAGATTGTAATCAAGTTGACAAACAGGAACAGCCATCAAAGGCCCTAAACATAGTTCTGCCACTTGGTATATGAAGCTGCATTCCCAGTATTTGATCATTACAAAATCAAAATACTGATGAGCTCTGAAAAATGTTGCATATACTTGATATTCTTTAGTATCACATACTCAGGCAAGATTCAATCATCTTATAAATGTTAAAAAGAATATCAATCTAATTCATATGGAAATTTTATTTAAAAATTTTGAGAGACAGTCTCCTGTATTCCAGGCTGGCCTCAAACAACCCTAAACTTCTGATCCTCCTGTACCCACGAGTCCAGACGTACAGGTGTGCGCCAGGTTGTCTGTTGTACTTACAACTAAATTATAAACTTTATGCATACCGAAGAATCATTGGGTGTACATTTACTGCTAAACTCATGCAGTTATATATATTAAAAATGGACAGCCTGCCAGGTACAGCAGAGCATGCCTTCCATCCCAGTACTCAGGAGGCAGTAGGACACAGAGCCCTGTGAGTTCCAGGCCAGCCTAATCTACGCAGCAAGTTCTATTCCAGGCAGAGCTAGGTGGTGAGACCTTGTCTAAAAGATGCCCCGAAACCACCCCACACACACACACACAAAGAAAGAAAAAAAAAAGAGAGAAAGGAAGAAACAATCCTGTCTCAAAAAAAAAAAAAAAAAAAAAGTAGCAGAGATTTTTAAAAAACGTTTGGTGTAAAGATTCTCTTCGGAAGGTATTATTAGTTACTTTCTGCTGCTGTGATAAAACTCCAAGCCCAAAAGCAGCGTCAGAAGAAGAGAGTTTATTCTAGCGCATGGTTCCAGAGGGACACACTCATCATGGCAGGGAAGCATGACAGCCAGGGGCAGACAGAATGTCAGGGGAGGGGAGCTGAGAGACCACATGCTTAACCACAGCAGGGAGCGCAGGACATTCCGGCAGTGCAATGGACTTTAAACTCTCCAAGCCGACCTACAGGGATGTATTCTTCCAGCTAGGCTGCTTCTCTCTAGATGGCATCATTAATTAGGGACTAAGTGTTCAAATGCCTGAGCCTATGGGAATATTCTCATTCAAACCACCACAGAAGAAACCGAGGATAAAAGGTAAAGCAAGACTCTCTGCAGGGAAAAAGTACAAGTATAGATCTTAAACTGACTGTTTATTGTTGTTGTTGTTTTCCAAGACAGGGTTTCTCTGAGTAACCCTGGCTGGCCTGGACCTGCTTCTGCCTCCCGAGTGCCCAGATTAAAGGCATGTGCCACCACTGCCCAGCAAGGTTCATTGTCTATTACACTGCCTCCACCATTCACAAACAGTTGGCAGCAGCTGCTGACTACAACTTAAATTGTAGCAGAAACAAGAAGCAGACAGGATGGTCCTGGGCTCCTGACTTCTTGGCTCACCTCCTAAGTAGCACAAACCACTCCATCCAACCAACGTCCATACATATCCCCCTCCTAGCTTTTTTCCTTTCTTATATCCTGTGCCTCTTGCCTCAGTCTCCCGGTGTTGAGATGACAGATGTGTGGTACCACCTGGCACTAAAGAGCTTAAAGAACAGAACAGTGGCTTAAATGTGTTCCTTTCTATGCCATGGTGTAGTAAAAAGCCTATGGACTTGAGTCTCTAGAACCCAGCTTCAAAGTCTGTCCCTACAATGTATCCTCTATAGGCTCAGCCTTCTTATCTATGAAACAAGATTATTCCATCTATTTTATCTATGTAAAATTAGAAACTAGGCACTAAAGGGGCTTCGTGTGTGTGTGTGTGTGTGTGTGTGTATGTGTGTGTGTGTGTGTGTGTGTGTGTGTTTGTCTCTCACCCAGACACCCAGAAGGTATTCTTAACTACCCCTAAATATCAGGAGAATGTTATCTTTATACTGAACCCCAAGCAAAACATATTTTCCAAAAAATACTTAAGACATAAGGAAAAGGCTTCTAGGGCTGTGAACTTTCAAAACAGCAGTGATGGCGCTCACACCTGAGTGTTCTCTTAAAGAAACATATTCACATTTAAAAGGTCAAGTTGTAAAGCCATTTGATTAAAATAGTAATAAAAGAGTAAACATTAACCCACAACTTCTCCTTTGGTCTTTACTATTCCAAGGGTATCACCCCTAGAGTAAGTTGCACCTTAAGACATTTTAGGATTATCTTGATTAAAATCTTTGAGTTCTTAATTTTAAGTAGGAAAAAGCTAATCTCTGAAAGCCAAGTTTAATACTTTTAGCATGATCGAGATCTTAACAGTTGCATGTTATCCTCTGCTACTCCTGAGTGCCATGCTGAAACATGATCACCGGCGGGGACGAAGTCCTTTCTGTGTTAATCTTCGAGCCACTGATAACAGAGAGATGATTAACATCAGACAGAGAAAGTAACTCATCCTTAGACCACCACACTCCATCAGCACCGCAGGACACAGAAAGCTACTCCCTGCACTTTTAATAGCATTTCCGAGGGGGCTCAGAGCTATCAGCTAAAAGCTTTGTAGACCGAGTAAAACCAAAAACCTAAACCTGGGTGTCTGCAGAGCTGCAGTCAGCTCACAGCCAGGCTTCCCTCTAGGGTGAGTGAGCATCTTCGATGGGACTGCCACCAAAATGAAGATCTGTGCTTTAAACTCCACACAGAGAGAGAGCTGTCCTCTCAGCTAATCTAAGATGGTGGTGCTCACTGGCTTGCACCGTGACTTCACAAACGAAGTGAACAAAATCAGCTTGGAAGAAATGTACCCCCACCACGTCTACTGCTCAGAGGAGAAGCTGACTTGGAGGTACACTAGTTTGCTTCAATTGTGAAAAAAAAAAACTGTACAAATTTAAAATTTTATGTTTCCAAGCATTTGGATTTCTTATTTTCGTGTCTGGACTCTGCAATATCCATTTTGATTTCGCTATTTCTAGCCCATAAAGCCGTCACGGGAGCTTGGTCTCAGGGCCCTGAGAGGAAATCTGGCTTCCACCTCTGGGACACACATCTCAGTGCTTAAGTCTCCCTGACCCTGCCAATCACCTCTCCCAGAAGCCACAGCTTGGCTTACAATAACAGAGTATATCAAAGAAGACAGGAAAGAAAACAAGACAGTGGCAAGGTCAAGAGAGGACAAGAACATGGTGCCGATACCCCACGGAAACTGGGAAGCAGAGAGTCATACACTAACGGCATCAGATGTATTTCCCAGAGAAGGCAAGGCTGAAAAGACCGATGCCCTGCCAAAGTCAGTTCTCACTGCTTTAAAAGCTCTGTGGGAAGTAACTGTAAGACCAGACCGACAGTCAGTCAAATGGAAGTACTGCTCACAGAATCTCATTGTGTCCCACAACTTTAAACCAGTGCAGGGTGGCAATTGTTCTGCCCATGTCTTTGACAGTGTGGTGATCACTTAAGCACAGAAATCCTCTCACAGTCGCCATCCTACTGGGAAGCCTCTGCATGAAAGCACTCCTAGTCCATGCTACACTTTGATCCTACGTTGGCAGGGTGAAGGGGGAGAACCTGGAGATGAGACGTTAGGATCTGAAGTTGAAAACACCACTCCTGCTGTATGGACCTGAGAGAGCCACTATGTTTCTTTGAGTTTCTCAGAACTATTTTGAGAATTTAATGTACTGGCCATATGGTATGTTCCCAATATATGTTAGTTTATTAAAAACAGCTATATCAAAAAGGAAAGGTAACTTTGATGGCCGCTTCCTCCTTTAACAGGGGCAGCTCTCTTCTGACCCCCTGACCTTGATGTAGGCTCTTAGCTACTCTCTCACGCTGCTGTCTGTACTTCCTGCCTCAGTTTCTTTGCCCTTATGTGCTCTGTATAAACTCACCTCTAGTCCCACCTTCCATCCATAGTGGCTCAAACATCCAAAACTGCTCATCTTCACTGCCAAAGCACTAAACGACTCATACTACTTCTAAAGCAATTTTGTTTAAGGGAAGGCCTCACTACGTCACCTTCACTGGCCTAGAACTTACTGTGCAGACCAGGTTGGCCTTGAACTCAGATACCTGCGTGCCTCTGCCTTCCAGGGGCTAAGATTAAAGTCGTGCTCCACCACTGCCCAGTTTCTGTAATTGCTTTACAGTTGGCTATTTTATGCCATCTATTGTGACCATTTACATAAAATAGAGTTCCCAGCATGGAGCTTTCTCAGTCATAGCACTTAATAAAATCAGTTAATGGAATCAATGACTATCAGCTTCTCTCTCTAGTATAAAATCTAAGGAAAAGAAGCTCTTGCTCTCGCCCTCCATCTTCTTACAGAGCAGCAGTAAAATGCTGCTGGCCACCACCTCAGGCACCGCAGGATGAGGAAGTGGCCAGCAGTCCAAACTATGATAGCTGGCACACTGCTCTTTGCACCCCAGGAGTTAAATGTCGTCCTGGGGAGAGAAATAGCTCTGGTTTATTGTTTAGTGAGGCTGCCGGACAAATGAAGATCCAGCTGCAATCGCAACATTCCAGCTCACAAGGCGCCAAGTTTTACTAACTCTAATTTAACTGCTCCGACTGCCGCAGTCCACGTTCTTGCTGGATAATCAGCCTTTGTTTGAATGCTCACAAACAACACAGGCTAGCATTAGCCTCTGAGTATGTCATGTGAGCTGATTACCCCAGCTCGCAGTAGCAGAGACCCATACACAGAGGAGGATTATTTTCCTGGTATTACTGTTAGCTAACATATAATCAGTACCCCTACCCACCCCAGTCTGCACCTCTCTTCCACAGCCTTCCCAACCAACCAACCTCTCCCCAACTCTCCCAACTCCCACCCCCCCTCTCTTCAAAAGTCTTCCAAGTTCAAACAAAGTTTAAGGGTGAAAAGGTCAAGAAAGTTTCGTGGCTGTGGCTGCTTAGAAAGAGGTAGGCTGAGCCAGGGTCTCGCACTCAACATCCACTAAAAGCTCAAGACTCTCATATTTCACTGTATTCCGCAGTGCACGGGCGCCTTGACACAATCTGTTTGGAATGAAATTAAGCCCGTGTTAATAAATTTTAACATAATAGAATAACTCCACCTGCCAAACCATCACATCCGTGCACGAGCAACTCAAGTGGCTAACTCATTTGTCAAAAATGCCAAATTTTCAAACTTGTCCATTTCAGACAAAGATACTCATTTGGGACCAGTGCAGCCTGGCTGTCTGCAAGCCACAGGCTATAAATACCTGAGAAAGACTATGTAAATCCTGTACCCATTCTGTCTTCCAGCCTTCACCCAGCCAATCACAGAGCCTGGAAAAGCCAACGCATATGAAGTGTCTGGGACAGAGAGGGGCTGACTTAGAAAACAAGTATTACTATTTGGTGGGAAGTTTTGAGTCAGACATGTGGTTCTCACAATCAGTGTAAAAGCTGTTGGCTGGACAACAACACAGCTTAGGGTGAGCTGGATTCACCAGCCACAGGAATATAGTTGATACAGATGACATAATCCAGGAAACTGCAAGTGAGACTGGATATGGAGGTATCCATCCCTTCCCAGTAGCCATTGTGTGGGCAGCCACAGGGTACCCCAAAGAAGGACAGTCCTTTCCTCTGGCGGGAAGGCTGAGGTTTTAGTTTTATACAGTAGTTTATAAGTCTCCAAGGTCTCTGTTGAGAAGATAGGTAGGAATCAGAACATGTCAGTCTGCTCACAGAGATGAGGACTTGGGAACCAAGGCAACCCCTTCCAGGTCAAAAGTCCAAAGCCCTCCTTGTGCTGCACACAGGGTCTTGGGGAACAGAGGAGGAAGTGGAACTAGGACTAAGTGGGCAGAGTCTAGAGTAAGAAGAGCAAGTTCCAGAGTGTCCATCTCCTCTTTCTTCACCATGAGGAGGGCTCCTGCGGTAAACCTGTGACTCCCACATGCTTAGACCCATGCTAGTCCTTTGTGCTGATGAATTACAGTGGTTACTACCTTAAGTCACAGTATAGCTTAAGACATCTCTCCTTCCTAATGTGGGTAGAGAATAAAAAGAAAAAAAGATTACTAAGACTCAATTCACACTAATCAGAATTATGAAATGGCACTACTGGAAGAAAGCTTGCCTAAACTGGAGCAAGAAAGCACCCAGAGCCAGTGGCAGAGCCAGAGAGGGGTTCTCCCAGCACCTCCTTAACCAAAGCATCTCCTCTCCTGTCTGTTTGGGGTCCTGCATAAACTTTCCCAGAAAACAGCAACTGATGCTCAGAGAGACAGGTTTAAAAGTGAAAGAACTTGCCTGATCTTTCATTTTTAAGTTACACAACAAAAACAAAAGAAAAACGGAAGGAACAAAGGCTGCAGCTTGCCGGAGTCCCTCGGTGAATGGGGTGAGTCCTTCTCCAGACTTCAGGCCCCATTTAGGCTATGGATCTAAAGCAGGTGGGCTTGCCCCTTGTTTTGGTCCTCTCTTTACTCAGTCTGGATGGGGAAGATACAGTTGAAATAGAAATATTTCAGAGGAATATTTCTAGCATAGAAGGCCTTGCTAACGTTCTATTTTAGAACGGGATGATGACCTATGAGGAGCTGGGCTGATGGGATGGGTTCAGCTATAAACTTGTTTCTGCAAAAGCCATTAGCCACACAAGGATCTGGGAAACACAGATTTTACTAGGAAATCTGTAAAAGCTTGGGGGTCAAAAGTCTTCCCTGGGGCACAAAGGTGTGAAGCTTCCGAGGGGAGACTTTCAGAACTTGCCCCATCAGCTCTAACCTTCACTATCCCGCTCCTCACTTTCGTTGTTCCCTTAAGAGCATAGCCAGATAATACAGAGAGGTGGGAGGAGTATTTTTAGAGCCTTCTTAAGTTTATCACACTCCTATTCCTAATAGTCACCCCTTTAGTCCCCAGGGAATGACACTCGGCTGCAGATCATTGCAAAGCAATGACTTCTAGGCCTGAAACAAACCCAGGCAACGGGCTCCATCTGGAAACACAGTCAGACTGAAGCAAATTCCATGAAATTCCCAGCTGAGACAGACAAAGTACTTTTACTAGCTCAAGTCTTGCAGTAATGATATGTTAGGCAGATCCTGATTCTCAGATAACGATGGGAAGACACTGTGATAATGATAGTAACTGTCATTTCTGCAGGTGGCACCGCAGGGGCTCAAAATGTGCAGGAAGAGGAACACTCAACCCAGACGGAAACTGGGCTGGAAGGAACTGTTCATCATGCTGGTCCCGGCCCCCCTTTCTTAAGACAAAGTCTCACATAACCCAGCGTGGCCTCAGATTTGCTCTGCAGCCAAACTGCCTGTCCTTGCGTCCACTTTCCAGGTGTTGAGTTAATAGGTATGTGCTACCAGGCCTGGCTTATGTAGTGTTAGGTATCCACAGGCCTTTCTCTGCATAAGAGACACTGGTGACCAGAAGTTAGGGGTCTGTACCAGGGACTGTGAAAAATGTAATATTCCAATTGTTTAAAAGAAAAACAATCCCCCACTCTGTCAGATAATAATATTTAGGATCCCTAATGTCTAGCGTGGTTCTGTATTTCAGATCTAGACCTAAAGGAGGGACCAGGTTAAATGGCTTTGCCACATGCAGGGCACTAAGGCAGTTCTAAAAATCTTTATAAACCTGGGTTTGCTCTGTGAAATGGGGCAAAAACAAAAATGTAATTCCTACATATGTATGTGTGTAATATAGGATCAAGAGAGATTTTTTTTGAACAAAACCCTGATAGCAGGTTGTGGTTTCAAAATCAGGGTCTGGTCAAAAGGGACACGGTTGGCAGCATTCTGCTGCTGCTGCTCTGTGCTGGAGAAATGAGCCAATTTAAGCAGATTTGATTACATTAAAGACATGTTTATTGTGAAGCTGCTCTCCAGCAAGTTCACTGGCCCCAAGCATTGAGTCCAGGGAAGTTGCCATGGGGGGCAGGGGAAAAGAGAAAGAGAGAAAGAGCATGTAAGCAGAGAAAAAAAAGAAAGAGAAGAGAGACCAAAATGTCTGAATTACATATGGAGGAGGCTCTGGGGGAAGGGCAGCCTAACCTCTGGGCTGGAAAGTTTAAGGCTGGGGGCAGGGCATGCCAGGTAGGGACTGAGGGATGCTTGGAGAACTTAGTGGCCAGGTCCACTTTGGCATGTAAAATATGTGCCCTAGTTCTTTGTCCCAGGGTCTGAAAGCAAACAGCAGTACTTAAATGAAGAATTTAGAAGCATAAGAAAGTGATTCACCAATCTGGACTGGGCCTGCCTCAAAAACATAATAAATTATAGCGTCTTGTGCAGGCGGCATCCATCTAGAGACTCCAGAATGCCTACAATCACCATGAGTTTTTGGTAAAACCTTGGTAAAAGCTGGGCTTAAGAGAATCTCAAAGAAAACTGCAAAGGATTTCCCTCACTAAAACAGTTCAACTGAAGTCCAGGTTCCCCAAACGGGAGTCAAGGTCTGTTAGTGGGAGAAGGGTGGGGAAAGACGAGGAAAAGAGGGGAGAAGCCAAGCATGAACTGGTGAAAGAGCTTGGAGTTTTATCAGCATGAATGAATGCGCACCACATGCATGTCTGATGCCTACGGAATCTGAAGGGGTGAGATCCCCCAGAACTGAAAGTACAGGTGGTTTTGAGCCACCACGTGGGTGCTGGGAATTACACTCCAGTCCTCTGCAAGAGCAACAGTGCTTTTAACTGATGGCCCATCTCTCCTGCTCAGGTTAAAATGTTTTTAAAAAATTATGTGAACGTTTCTTTTCCAACTATAGAAACATTTTCTTTCCAAATAAAAGCCCAAACTATTGGCATGGTTTAAATTCTTCCAATATTGCTCTGTTTGGTGGAGGAGCAAGCTGGAGTTACTTGAAAAGCAGGTAGCAAAGAACTGGTATTTCCTATACTAGTTCTCTGTAGAATATTGTGACAGGACAAGAAGGTGGGTACCAGGCACGAGTGTGGAAGCAGTCCTGTTAGGGCTGCTCACTACCGACACAGACGGTCAAAGCAGGAGCTGTATGTGACATAGCAAAGCGTGTAATCCAACACGACTGATAGCTAGGAAGAAGACGGCTTGTCTGGTCTGTTTGTTTGTTTGGTTTGGTTTGCATAATTCCACAGAAGGGAAATAGTTGAGTGTGGTAATATGCACCTTTAATCGCAGAGTTGGGGAGGCAGAGGCAGGCCGATTTCTGTGAGTTTGGACCAGCCTTGGCTACAAAGCAAGTCACAGGCTAGCTAGAGCGACATGATGAGTCCAACTTCAAAAAATTAACAAAAGTAATAAACCCAATGAGTTATTGCTAATATTTAACCTATATTCTCTCTCCCTTGGTTTCCCTTTTTAAAAATAAGTATCTTCTTCAGGACCACACTAGGCTGAATGAAACTTTTACGTCAAAAAGTGACGTGAGGAAAGCAAACAGACGGCAGGCCTATTAAATAGAAGAGCACAGAGCATGCCCGAATGACTCTGCTAGGATGCCCAGAGCTTACCTCTGCTTCTTGATCCAGAGATTAGGAATCTGTTTTCAATTAGAAGCTCTAAGTCGGTAAAATATCAACCATGAAGACACAGTTACAGAAAGACATAAGAAAAATCAAGATGCCAAGGAGCTCTGTCCCTTTCATTTCTCCTCTCCCCACTGCTGATACTGAAATAATAAGGCCTTTTGATTTTATGAGCGGAGCAGTGGCAGCAGAATCAAACAAGCAGACAGAGAATGGTCTTGGCACCCGGACACCACACTGAGAATCTCTGTGAGGAAGTGGACAAGTTCATGACCTTTGACACAATAGCCACTGGCTAAAACCAACACAAGTGTAAAAGGTAAACTTTAGAAGTGACTGGAATTAGATCAGTGCTGGTAATTTGGAAGGTCACTTGCTAAGTGAAGAGAGGTAACATATTTAGCATGTAATCTGTGCTCTTCCAAGGTTATTAGACCCAAATTTGAAGGCAGGCATGGCTGGCTAGGAAAGAAAGGAGAAAGTCTTATCCTCTATAAAGAAAGGAAAAGGCCCAGCAAAGCCCATGAGGAGAGACTTGCTACATGTGCTGGCTTTCTCACTACAGAACTGCTCATGCATCTCTAGTGAATGATGGTGAGCAAATTTTATTTGGATTAACTTCTGCCACATTAACATCTATAAATGGTCAACAGAGCTATCGGCAAGCCAGGACTGAGGTCAAGCCTAGTGTTTCCCTTCTCATTCATAAAAGTAAAGCAGGAAAACAGAATGTGGTGTCTGTGTTCCAGCTCAGTGCTAATCAGTACAGTGGCTATGAAGCCTTTGGAACAGGCCAGTCTGAGGGAAATGCACTGTAAATCTAAATATATAGTGGGCTAGAACACTTAGCATTTAAAAAATCCAACATATTCATGAATAGCTTTTATACTGATTAAATCTCAACACGACAACATATGAGATATGCTATGTTAAATAAAATACATTCTTAAAATTCACTTTGCTTAAGTACATGTCTATGACCACAGCACTTAGTATTCAGGAACATACAAAGACCCCGACTCACTCCTACCCACTCAAAGAACAGAAACCCAAACACCACCAAAACCAACCCCCAATCCAAAACCCAGAAGTCAATGTCACATGTTAAGTGTATACAAGAAACTGAAAAACTCAGACAACGTGCAACAAAACCAAGACCAAGGAAGTGGCAGAAAAGATGAAAATTCTTCAGCCCTTCCAGGCTGCACACGTCTTCAATCCCAGCACTCAGGAGGCAGAGGCAAAATGGATTTCTGAGTTTGAAGCCAGGCTGGTCTGTTCAGTGAATTTCAGGACAGCCAGAGCTACATAGTGACTCACCAACAAACAAACAAACAAACAAACTTCCTATTGACTGAATCCATAGCTATAAGAAACTGCAACCTTCAAAGTTATATACTCTCCATTCTGACGGTTCAGACCTCACCACACCCTGAGGAACAGACAAAACCAAGCACACACTTTTCCTGCCCATATCTGAGTTCAGGCCTGTCACTTATGTACTTTAGGACTCAGAGTTCAAAGCAGAAAGAAGGGCCGAATGTTCCCATGACCACTTAATAGTGACCATGGTTAAAGACAGCTTTCACCTGAGCAAGCGGTAAATAAAACAGGAAAATGCCTGGCTCGAGGGCACAGCACCCGACACAGAACCCCAGGGCACACCAGAGAGGAAGCAGTAAATTGTCCAGAACTTGATGAAAATAACTAAATGTTTTAAGCATTTATATTTTTTAAGAAGCTTTGCACCCTGTCATATATTGGAAACAAAATTAATCTTAGCAAGAAATGTGCCCCCATGATGCCTGAATACAGTTTTAAAAGGTAAGGCTTGTGGGTGCTACGTTGGTATTCTTCACATTTGAAAACTGTAGTAACCCAATGGGGGAAAGTGGCAGCAGGGACGAATGGTGCGGTGGAATGCCACCACTGAGGGAAACTGAAAACTTCCTTGGCCGGCAATATTCTCTCTCAGAGAGGGAGAAAATGGGACTGAAGTAACCCTTAAACTTAACACAGCCGGGCACACACCTGCAATCCCAGCAGCTGGGAGGTAGAAATGAGGGGCTCAGTGAAAACTCAATGCTGGTTCTAAGATCAACACCAAAATAAAGAAGGCCAAACAAAGACAAACACCCACCAGGCAGAGGGATCTGCCTGGGGTCACAGAGCACCCAGGACACTGAGCCACAGTAAAATGTAAAACTACCCTTGTTGAGTCAGGTAACATAAAGATGATTTCTTTAACTCTTTCTCTCCTTCCCTCTCCTTTAAGGAAGACTACCTAAAGAAAATGGGACTAGCCCCAAGACCATGCTACCTGGTCAAGACTGCATTTGTTGATGCTGTACACTAAGGATACAGCTTCTCGACAGCGAACTCTGGTCTGAGAAGCCTCCATAGGCTCATAGGCTCACAGGTCCTCGGTTCTCATCCTTTCTCTCTGGTTCCCCACGTGCAGTTTTCTGTCTTGTTCTGCTGGAGTCATGATGCCATTTCCTTTTTTCTTGGTGCATCTGTCATTTCTGCCCCACTCATTTTTAAATTAAGTTCAAGAGTCATCCCATTAGGAACATTACAACGGGTGAAACCTCTGCCGAGTTCTAGAGAACACTACAGAAGAGGGGGCAGGAAGCTGGGCAACAGTGCCTTCTGATACACACCAGCATTGCAGTCATTAACACACACAGGCTAGGCTGTCCGATAAGCCCTTTGAGCTAGAGGGTTGTACTAGGAGCTACACATGACTTACAAAGATCTTGTCCTTGGGTGGGTGAGTAGGCTTAAAGGTTCATATCTTAAAAAGGGGTACTTGCTTTAATAATTTTCCCCCAAGTTCAGAGGGGAGATGTACTGAGATGGATTTAAGTTGCTTCTGTAATGTTGGTCACTCCAGTGGGGCAGGCTAGGATATGAGAGCCCAAACCAGCCTGACAGCAAGCAATTTCCCTACCTTTCACATTTAGTAAATGCCAGTCGAATGCACACAAAGACCTCAGCTCCTCAAATTAGGGTCTTACTACGTAGCTCTGGCTGGCCTGAAACTCACTAAGGAGACAGGCTACTTTGAATTTACAGAGGTCTGCCTGCCTCAGCCTCTTAACTGCTGAGATTAAACACATCCGCACCAGAGCAGCTGGCTTGTTTCCTTTACACAGTGCCTTGCAAAGGCTCCCAAGCCAAGCACATCTCACAGGACGTTTTCCATGATTATAGTTGCGGGGGGGGGGGGGGGGTAACAGTTCTAGAAGTACCCCATGATCAGTACTTCAGCTTCAGAAGGGGTGCTCATCCTAAGAAGGTGAAGTACAGACAAAGGCTTAGGCTTCCCAAGAATCTGAGGACATGCCCCAGAGGTGTAATGGCTTCTTTCGCCTTCCAGCCTCGATAATCAGATTTATCTCTTAATAGCTAAAGTCATGCCTCTGCTGGTGACAACAGTTAAGAATCTTAAAACTCCAAAGGGCAGATGATAACCCAAGACTGTCAGCATGCTTTAGAACGAAGACACTGTGAAATGGCCCTAAGTGTCTGACAGGAGCCTTTTCTCAGGCAGACTGAAAACGCTTCGGAGAGTGATAATGATTAAAAAAACAAACAATTCTAAGTAGGTAAATTGAAGTGAAGGGTCTGGCTCTGACACGTAGAAGGGAATATTCTTAGCTCTCCTTGAAAAACAGCCAGCCAGTGCCTGTGAGAAGAAAAGCAATGCAGAGAAACAACAGGCAGTCGTGGGGTCTGCTCCACAGGGCCTCCCAGACCCTGGGTCCCACAGTGAGTGCACACGCCTTTCTTCCAGAGGCCCCTCTTGATTAGGTGTCACCACAATTCTCTTCCATTTTCGCCCTGGTTCCTTGGTAGCTCTCTGCTGTTCTTTGGTGCAGGAGTGAGAACTCCAGTGTGGCTGGCAGGGAATCAGCCTAACCACTCACACCTCATTTCACTATGGCATTGTTTTGGTAAGGAGGATTCTGGGAAATTTACCCTTCGTCTATGACCTGGCGGTGCTGACCAAGATAACAGAACCCAAGTGGGCACAGCTGTACTGACTCACCATTCTTAAATTCTCAGGACTGCACCTAAGATCAGAGAAAAATCCCATACGGCTTTTTTAAATTCTAAAATAGTAAAAACCAACCAAACAAAAACCTTCATGTGTGGAAAGGTCCTTTACATGCCTGCCAGTCGCGAGTCAATGTTCAAACTGGGTGAGCTACAACATGGGCTTTAAGAGTGATAGTATGTAGATTCCTGGGACTCCATCAAATATGGAATCTTCAATTGTAATGACACACCACCATTTTTCTCTGAAAGTTCTGGGAACAGCAGATGTATTTCTAACTAGACCCTATTTCTTGCCCTGTGTGTACCCCATGTGACTCTCCCTTTTTTTTTCCTGCCCCCATCAGGATGGGAAGAAATCGTCCTTTCCTTTTTTACAGCACACACCCCATTGCTGGAATTCAAGTCCTAGCCCTCCACAGCCCAAAAGAAGTGCTTGTCACCAAGAAGGCGACCGTCTAAATACGCCGCAGTTGGATGGATGAGAAAAGAGGGCATGTCAGCCCAGAACAGCGGAGATGGTTTCTCACGGCAGCTATTTGCAACCCTCCAAGGATCTACAGGGGCTGCCCATTAAAACCCTGTTAAAACACTTCTGATGTTGTCAGCAGCAGAAAGCTGAAAGAGCCCAGCCATTGTGGAGATGCTATCTGCCTCTAGCAACTCCAGTGCTGTCAATACTATGAGCAGGAAGGGACAAGATAAGCAACAACCTAATTTCTACATCAAAATTTCATAGACTCTCTGAGCCAGCAGCACTACTGGTGTGGGTATGCAGGGATCGAGGCAGGGCCCCCTTCGGGAGAGGAAGATCTGGGTCAAGAGCTTTCCCCCCAAGTCTTCAATGTACACACTGGGTGACTGAAAACCCCTGCTCTATGCACCTCATGAAGAACTACAGGAATGTTCTTATTCAGGACCTTGTAGCTCCACTGCAAGTGTGGCATTTCTACATAGAGTTTTGTTTTTTTAACCAGAAGTAACATCTCTAGAAGACAAGCTGTGTGACCGACACCTATCTAACCTTCCCACCCACAAGAAAAGCCCATGATATCTGAAAGGTTTACAACCCACTTGATTTTCATACTTTAGATAAGTATAACTCTAGATGCCTGTTGAGAGTGAACAAAGAGTGAGGAAGATGTCTGTTACTGTAGTCACGCTGTACTGAGCAGCGATGCACATGGTAGATGCAAGGAGCCTGGCACCGTCACAATGACCTCCACAGATGCATCTATTCAAACATCCACTCCCCAGCTGGTGGCACTGTTGGTAGCAGAGTTATGGAATATTTAGGAGGCAGAGCCTTGCTTTGATGTGACAGAGCCTAGCTGCACTGCCTGTTCTCTATGTCCTGTGTGCTGACAGAATGTGACCAGTTGCTTCCTGCTCCTCCTCCTGGGCCTTCCTTGCCACTGCAGACATTGCACCTCTGGTATGGTGAAGCAACATAAACCCTCTTCCTCAAGCTGGTCTGTCTAGAGTATCTTGACACAACAACAGGACAGTCAGTAACACATAGTACTAACTCTTTTATAAGTTCCTCGGGGCAGGAAGTAGTAGGAAGGACATATCAGCATTGGCAGAGCAAATGAAACTGAAGCATTGGGACCAACGACAATCCTAGCTGAGTTCCTGTCCTCAAGGAGACCCAAGATGTTATCAGATAGTATAAGAGGTGGCTTTTAAAAAAGATTTTTAAAAAATCATGTGTACTTGTGTATACTGGGGCTGAGGATTTGCAGACAGTTGTGAACCACCTGATGCAGGTACAGGAAACCAAACTTGGGTCTTCCGGCAAGAAGTAGATGTGCTCTTAACCATGATGCCATCTCTCCAATCCCCAAGAAGTAGCTATTTTATCACAAACAAATTAACAAAAAAATTCTAGGCTTTCTGAAATACTGTGTAGATCTGATGCTGACCCTCTTTAGTGAGAAGTGACTAGTAGCAAAATAATAAAAACGCTATACAACTTCTTGCAGCTTTGTGTACAGGAGTGTATTTCTGTAAACTTTATCAGACACTGAGCATATGAAGGTCTCTGAGCACTTGAACAGCATGTGAGAGATCCTGAGTTCAAGGCCCAGCATTGCAAAAGGCGCTTTTCTCTGGCTCTAAGAACACACAGACTGGGGTTGGAGTATTTTCTACTTTGTTACAAGAATTTAGACTAATCCCAACAATCAGAAGAAAATCCTCAGTCTTAAGTTTCTAGCTAGCACACTGTCTGATTTTCTGAATGTTACTAGTATTAGCCACTGTAGTAATGGATCCAGGATGGCCTACCCACAGGGAAATAGGAAAGGACAGAAATAGAAAAAGGCTTCATGAACCAATGAGGTTAAAGCCAGTTTCAATCTCACAAACCAACATTGGCCATTTCCTCCTTTAATTGCCTGGGCTCTCCTTGTCCTGGGTGGCTCTGTATTGTGATGCCATGAATGGACTGAAACCACAATAGTAAAGAGGGAGCTACTTGGACAGGGTCAGATAATCCACACGGTCTACCTAAGTCATCAGCAACTTCTAATGGCACTAGTCACACAAAACCGTCAAAGTCTCTCAGTGATGTCATGCGGTTTGCCACCAATATATGTTTAAAGAAGCATGACATGTGAACGTATGACTAGGATTTTTTTATAACCACACCGAGGAACAGAAGGGAGGGAAGGCATCGGTGAACTCAGGCAAAGCAGCCCCGAATGGCACACGATGAAGGAAAACCTTTCAAGCCGACTAACCCTTCTGAGGAATCTGGATAATGGCACCAGCTCTGAAAACAAAACAAAACAAAATCCTAATGGAAAAAAAATGTGGAATTCTGGAGTGTGTCCAGGATTTGCCCATTCCTTTAGTGGGTCAAATAACCATGATGGGGTGAAGAGTGTGTCCGCTCCTACTTCCTGTTTATCTTTTTCAAGAAAGGTTGCGTATAATTTACATTATGGGGGCAAGCCAAACTGTCTAAGCCACAGTAACTTCTGAGCCACGATATTCCTCACAAATGCTTCCAAACCATTATAGAAACTGGAAGCTGTCCAGGTAGAAAAGCACTCTATTCCTTTTAGGAATCTAGACTTTTCCCTATTATCAAAGTGGAAGGCATTGTTAAAAGCTAATGGTAGTTTTCTACCGTACACACGTGGTACACATATACACATGCAGGCAAAACACCAAACACATTAAATAAACAAATCATCCTAAGTGAAGACTAGGGAAGGGGGCTTTCTGGAATCTTTGAGAAATTCCTGTGTGGAATCCAGGTTGAAAACGACTACTTTAGGAGGTGGCATTTGCAATGGACGGAGCGTGAGTGAGCGGAACTGACTGGTGAGGTATAAAGCAGTTACACTTTCACCTTTACTTTAAATCCAGCAATGTTAGCGTGTGATCAAATGCCCTCAGCCCACGCAAAGAGGCATCTCTCAGCATCACCACCAGCACAATGGATGCTAGGTCCTACTCGATGCAACTATCTGACACTTAGAAGGATCTCATGTCATATATCAATAAAATTGCTATAGACCTAGAAGGGAACTAGGTGTCATCTAGTTTAGAAGCTTTCCAAAACACGAGACTGAAAACAGAGCAAACTGGTGCTCAGGAGGCTGAGGTGGGAGGACTACCTGTGCCAAGGAGTTCAAGGCCAACTTGGACAACATAGCAAGACCCCATTTCAAAAGTAAAATAAGCAGAAAAGCAAATAAAAATAATGGAGGCATGAAGTGTCAGATGGACAGAGGCTGTGGGTGGCAGATAGGAAAGTCAGATATGTAGACTCCCCATTCAGAGCAAGAACCAACAAGCTAGTTATTGTACTTGGTCCCGTGATCCTGGTGACTCCTGACACAGCCTCTCCTATCAATGCACTCCAAAAGATGACTGCTTCTCTCTCACTAGAGGTAAAGCACTGGGCATAGGTGAAATTTATCCCTGTCCCCAATTCTCAGGGAGCTCAGCCAGCTCCCTAAGCTGAAAAGAATTAGATCAACTCAAGGGCTGATTGAGGGAACAAGAATAATAGACAATATGTGAAATTAATCCTGGTTACTTATATTTTCTGTTTATCTGCTCCAGTTCTCCAGCTATCCCGATTAGTCGTTAATTTCCATCTGTTACTGGTGAAGGCACGTCATCGTTCGTCGCGCAGGCTGTTTCTTGAGGGTGGGTTGTACCTTAAGTACATGCAAGAGCAAAGTTTAAGATGAAGCCAACATGGCTCCTGCTAGATGCTGCTCACCACTGTTAGCACACAGTTAGCAGGGAACATTCTTCTGAGTACTTATCTTTTAGCCTTTCTCAGAAAAGCCACTAATGAGTTAATTCTAAAGACAGAGTCTATTAAAATGTTCCTATAGTTGGAATGAGCTTTGGAACTGGCTTTAGAAGGAGCCGTGAGGGTTTATGGAATTTCTCAAAGCACCACATGAACTCAGCCATCACCGGCAGCCCCTACTCTACTTGCTTCCCAGTCTGGAAGACTATGGCTGCCCCTACTCCTCACTGGTCCTTGCTTTGTGCCACATCACTACAGGTCTTTCTCTGCAGCCCTGGGGCAGTTACAGAAGGGCAGAGGCAGACTTGAGTACCTCATGCAATGCTCTTCTGGCTGTTTTCTTCCTGCCTGATGAGAGCTGATATTCATGCTGCACTAAATCATAACCTTAAAACTCTAAATCTGTGAATTTTAATCTCTTCTCTGTCTCTCTGTCTGTAACAATGGTTTTCCAATGCTTATTACTTAAAAACAAAACAAAACAAAACAATGGTGAGACACCAGAGAGCCTGAGCTATGAGTTTCACAGCAGCTTGGGCGACATAATGAATTTGAGCCAGTTTGGGACTAACGAAGTAAGATTCCCTATTTCAAATAAAAATAAAACAAAAAACAAAAAAAGAAAAAAAGAAAGAAAAGCAAAAGCCCCTTCAGAAACATGAGTTAGGATAGTCACAACACTAGTCTACTTTAAGTTTCCTATGGATAGACAAGTGGTACACTCCACATCTCACTTTACTACTAAGGAAGGGAATTAACACTCTGTGCTATATAGTGCAACATGGTTCTGAGAAAAACAGAAGATCTATGACCTGGGTCCTGCATCAAGCACGTTTCCATTGAGCTGGGATTCTGTTCTGAAATGTAGGAGCACTTGTATGCATAGAATAAGGCAGGAATTACCCATCTGCAAAGGACAAGAAGGGGGTGAAAAACACAGAGATATAGGCAAAATTCTTGGAGGATGCCTAAGGAAACAAAGCTACCCAAAATGCAACTGACTAATAAAGGAGCATTCACAAATCCAAATGCGTTTCCCATGGTGGTTTCCAAGAGGTACTGAGCCTGAACCTGGAGATGCATTAAACACTGCTGGCAGTGCTGGCATGATCTTACTGTGTCACAGCAACGTTTACACTCCAGCCGCCTCACGGTACTCATGTTCCTATACCATAGCCAAGTCCAGGTAGCTCAAGACAAAGAACATTCTTCTCTATAGATAGTGTTGGTTTCACTGATACAATCTTCTCATGATAGAACTACTTAAGTATCAACAAAGAGTGCCTCTCCAATAGAACAGATCTCTTTCCAGGTTACCATGTATACAATCTTTAAGGAGCAAGTTGAGGATATAAATCTGTCAAATCTAGAATATTCCTATTAAGTTTTACAAATGGTGGGAACAACAGTATCCCAATTCTTCCTCATGGTCTCAGAGAGCATTTACAATCTTCACATCCTTACACAATATCCAGACTCCTCAATGAAGTGAGTTTCCCACACTGTGGGAACACCCACACAGCAGACTGTAACAGTGAATGAAATGGATTATAGTCAAATCTTTGACAACACTCTTTATGCCAAGGCCCTGCTCTGGTGGGCAGATTTCTCTCTAACCTATGCCCAAATGTTTAGCCCAGCAAACAGACTCTGAATTGTACAGTAACTGTTGAGTAGATGATGACAGCATTTTCTGTGTGGGAGCAGACGGCTGTGAAGACAATGATAGTTCCTTGGCTGAAATGTCAGTGGCATTTTTGGGGAAAATGGCCTGGACTGAGAACATCCTTAGTCTAATGCTGCAGACTCCTAATAGACCAAGGCATTTATGCCTACTCTCTCCAGCCACCTTTACTCCTGCACAGCACACTATTCAGCCTGCCGCTCTTACTGGGAGCAACACTCAATTCACATTAGCTTTCCAGAAGCTACTCATCCAAGGGAGGCTAACACAAAGGCGGCGGGGGTGGGGGGAGGACTTGAAGACCAGGACAATTGCAGCCAGAGACATGAGTAATGAAGTCAAAGAGACAAGAGAAGAAGCTCCCAGTACTAAAAACCATATCTATCAATCTATCTATCCACGTATGTATGTATGTATGTATGTATGTATGTATCTATCCATCTATCAACTTATCAATCTATCCATCCATGTATTACATATGTCTCTATCCATTCACCCACCCACCCACCCACCCATCCATCCATCCATCCATCCATCCATCCATCCATCCATCCATCCATCTATCCATCCATCAATGTACCTACCTACCTACCTGCCTTTTTAGACAGAGATTCTTGGTGTATGTATTGCTGGCTGTCCTAGAACTAGCTTTGTAGACTAGGCTGGCCTTGAGCTTATAGAGATCCACCTATCTTTGATTCCTGAGTTCTGCACAACCACAACCTGGCTATATTTTATTTTTATCATAGACTGATTTAAATGTTTGTACAGGCACATTTGTATGTATAGAGGTTAGATGACAATCTTGTCTATTGTTCCTAAGGGATTGGAGTGGTCTACCTGTTTAGTGTTTAGGACAGGGCCTTTCACTGACCTGGAACTCACTAAGTAGGCTATACTAGTTGGCTAGTGAGCCACAAAGATCTGTTTCTGCTTCCCCTGTGCTGGTATTACCACAATGCTTGGCATTTCACATATGGGTTATGGGGATTAAACACATGTTCTTGTGCTTATAAGGCAAGTATATTACCTCTGGGTGATCTCTGGAACACCTTAAGAACACACACACACACACACATCTAACAAATATACTTATAATGTGTTCATATGCACGTGGTATACATGTGTGTATGAGGATGTAAACATCCACATGGCATATATATGTGAAGAGGAAGAAATTGGAAGTCTTCACTGGTTGCTCTCTGCCTTATTCCCTATGGAGCCTCTCACTGAATCTGGAGCTTGGCAGTTTTTGGCAAGGCTGATGGCTAGAAAGCCCCAGCAATCTCCCTATGTGTGCCACTTCACTTTGGTGCTGGGATTACAGGGCCAAGTTGTCACAATAAGGTTTCCCATGGTTGCTGGGAAATGGATTCATATCCTATGTTTGTGCAACCATCTTGTTTATACCTTAAAACTAAATTTCAACAACCTTCTAAGTGGGGAGATGACCCTCGGTGACAAACTGTATCATAGCCAAAGCAGGCACTGGCTTTTGATTACACAGAAGAGAAAGCAAAGGGGAAGCCTAGAGGAACCTCTGAGAACATGAGGTCTCCTCACTGCCCCTCCCCATCTCTCCTTCAAGGTAAGGAGGTCTGAAAGCTGGGAGCCGATGACCTACAACAGGCAGTGAGGACTATCACCCCCTTCATCATCCTGTGAGAAACCCATCTTTACTTAGAAAGAAGGAAGACCCAGGAAAGTGGAGTTTCCATCTCCCTCAGCCAGAGTGCTGAGGGGTGGCTCGGGGCACTAGGAGCTGAGAAGGCCCCTTGGGTCCAGGCATTCCGTATGTAATTAGTCAGCCAGAAAAACACCTTGTAATCTTCATTAACAGCAGCCACTGGTCAGAGTGTTCAACATGCTGATTTGGTGGCATTGGGACTTTGGCTTATCTGACTCTTGGCCACAAGGCATGAAGACATTCAGATTTTCCCCCTTTTATTTTTCTGTTACAATGTATGTACACACGCACGTATACACACACAAGCACGCACCAAGCACACATGCATGCACACCATAGAAGTGTGCCAATTGAGGTCAGAGGACAACTTGTAGGAGTCCCAGAGATCAAACTGAGTTCACCAGACTTGGTGGCATGTGCTTTTATCCACTAATCCTCCCCCCGCCCCTGCTTTTTCTCCCATCTCTCTGACACAAGGTTTCTCTGAGTAACTTTGGCTGCACTGAACTCACTCTATAGTCCAGGCTGGTCTCTAACTTGGAGAGTTACCTTCCTAAGCCTCCTGAGTGTTTGGTGATGCACTATTTTTCTTGGCCTTTTTTATCTTGAGAATAGGCTTTCTTTTGTACCTTAGGCTGTCTTTGAAGTTGTGATACTCCTGCCTTCTCCTCTCTAGTAGTTATGTTATAGGTTCACGACATTGCACATATTTATAAGCAGTGCCTTTTTAATCCTGGCTCTTTCTTTCAAAGCTTGTCCCCAGCATTCTCTGTTAAGAGTTCTGAATATAACTGGATACACTGTGAGGGTAAAATTTTAAATAGTTCCCTGAGGGAAACTTCAAGAATCAATGAGCCACCATAAGAGAGACATTGCACATGACCTTGTACAACAGGGATCCCCTACCTCTTCCTAGACCTTTACCATGGACATTACCTTCCACTATGGCAGTGACTTGGCACCTACTGAGTCAACAGGTGCCGATGATTCTGATGAGACAGGGTTACAGGACATCTCCCAACCCTGGGTCTCTTCAGCACCTGTCCTGCCTCAGATGCAGGCTGCATCGCTCTCACCCCAGCTCACCCTCTTTAAAGAAGGAACCACAGTCGTTCCACTACAAAATGGTGCAAGGGAGCCACCTAAAAGGGTGGGCGGTCTTCATAAATGAACAGGAAACAGAAGATGAATATTGGGTGGATGACAGACCCCTTCGCTGGCCTTCAAAATACAAGCTGTTCTATTAAACATAGGGCCATTATGCTGGCTGGCCATCCACTTTAAACCCCACAGTGATTAAAATGCTGGCAGGAAATGAAAGCTCTCTATTGAAGGTCCTTCCCTGAGGTCCTAATTTCAAACCAACTTTTACAGCACCGCACAGGAACAAAGGGAGCCCAGTCTTCTCAGTCCTCTCTTTGTCACTTTGGACAAAGATACCCCCTCATACTCCTCAAAGAACAATGGCCTCTGTAGAGCCATAGCCACGCCAAGAATGGGCACAAACCATACAGCAACACATTTAAAAAATACATTTTACACTGCCCTTGACATTTCAGATAAATAGAAACCACTGCGTTGAAATTCCAAGTATTCCATCCTTTCCCTCCACCCTTCGTCTTTATAATGAGAATTTTCCTATTTTCCCAATCTACTTGATCTTTGGCATTCTGGCCTCTGTGACTGGAGGACTCAGATGAGTAGTCAAATAAATGAATTATTCAGATAATTACAGTTTATTAAATAATCACTGTAACTGAGACAATCGCGTGGCTTTCAGTAAGGAGACAAGGTTGCCTCCAAACCCTTTAAAACTGAAGTCACTCTGTGACCCTCTGTACCCCACAGCACAGTGTAAGCAAGGCAGGAAAACATGCTTGTTGGAATGGAATTTTCTTTTTCTTCTAGCTGTTGTTTCGGGGTGGCCTTTTGTTGTTGTTAATTTTTTTTCCTGTTTCCTTCTCAAACAGCTTTTGGGTTTTTTTTACTCAACCATTCCAGACTCACTCTTCTACGCAGGCGATGTTTACTTGGGGTTGGCAAGCTGAGAACAGCTGCTGGTTTCCAAGGGATGGAACACAAGCCCGCATGTTTAACACAGCTACAGTCTTGAAGGTGAAGTATTACCCAGGGGTGTCTCTTGTTGAAACTGCACATTAAACATCCACAGGATCTGGGGTATACAAGAGATGCCGTGTTTTTTTTTTCCCCCTGCTGTTTCTTTCTTTCTGTTTCTTTTAGCACTTTGACTGTAGCAACAAAACTGCTCTTGGAACCCTTGCATCAGATGTGTGCCACGCATCTGCAGAGAGAACTCAGTGGGCTGACGAGGTCGCTGCTTCAGCGACAGCTATATTTTAAACAGGAAAAGATAGCTACATGCACTTTTTCTGTATAATCTGTTTGGGAACAAAATCTGTCCAAAGCCCACTCTAGGGAATATCAACAACATGAAATGCCTGCCTTCCCCAAAGAAGCAGGGGCTCAAGCAGCTTAGGAGTGTCTGTTTGATAGGCTGACTATAATGGCCAGAAGCTGGAGTACTTGCTGCGCAAACCTGAGGACCCAAGTTCAACCCCAGAGTCCTACATTAGAGGGGAACCTGACTCCTGTGAGCTTCATGAGTGTGTCTGAACATGTAAGCCTATGAACGTGCTTAACATGCAAGTCTATTAACTCAATGAATGGATGAACAAATGAATGTAAGTATGTTAGGTTGGTTTTCCTGAAACAGGGTTTCTCTGTGTAGCCCAAACTGCTACAGAACTTACTCTATAAACCAAGCTGGTGTCAAACTCACAGAGATGTGCCTGCCTCTGCCTCCCAAGTGTCACCGCTGCCTGGCTCAAGTTAATAACGTTTTAAAAGAAGTTTTAAGATAATTTTTATTTATTTAATTTATGTGTGTGGGTGTTTTGCCTGCATGTATGTCTGTGTGTGTACTGCATGCTGCCGTGTGTCTGTGGAAGCCTCTGAGGGCATTGGATCCCTTGGAACTGGAGTGACAGATGGTTGTGACTTGCCATGTAGGTACTGGAAATTGAACCCGGATCCTCTGGAAGAGCATCCAGTGTTCTTAATCATCCACCCATCCATCTGCCTGCCTATATCTATGCTTTGTAAGACATTAGACAGTGCAAAAGAAAAAGATAGCATGAAGGAAATATTCCCGAGAATAGTCACTAATTTTGTTTATGAAGCAAGTAACTGTAAATCCATCCACAAGGATCAACAGCATCCCTATAGGACAGAGGACTGTGGGTGCTCCTGGGCTATCAATCAGGAGTAAGACTGGGGACCAGAGTAGCTTGGCATGTGATGGCTTTGTAATCTTGGACATAGTCATGATTTTTAGTTTGGATTGGTTCCCCATCTGTCAGAGCAGAACAGTAACAATGACTACACTCAGTGCTATGATGAACAGCCAATGAATGGACACGCCTGTGCCTGTGTGCTCCCCTTACTGCTGATGTGCAGAGCAGACGTGCACTGAAAAGCAGGGATGAGAAATGCAGGGGACAGAACCACTGAAACAGTAGGCTGAGGACAGGGAAGAAGGCAGAGGCTATACTCTTTGTGCACTGAACCAAGAAACCCCAGAAGCTGGCACATTTGGGGGCAGTCTCCCCGAGGCACACTGCACCAGGTTCTATGTGCATGTCATCAAAAAGGCACTTTGAAAAGCTTAGCACTGAGACTTCAAGTAAAGAGGTATGAGACCTACTCCTGTAGCTTTCTTGTTCTTTCAACATAAGTTTTTCTGAATTTCTGAGTAGCCAGTATTTTCACGTGGGGACTCATTTTTCCATCACACACACCCCAGCTGTTCACAAGTCTTCTAGAACTCAAGCTTTTCTGTCACAGCTCAACTGAGTTGCTTTTAGGCTAAATATATTCCTTTAAGGCTAAAAAGCAGTTTGGGGTCCTGTTTTAGAAGCAGTGATTTTGTTGTAATTATTTAGGGTCTGGCTGAGATGGCATCTTGATCTACACAGGACTTAACTGTTTAGTCACCTGGTCATCTGACACATTTAGGAAGTGCCTACAACAGAAAGAATGACACACAAATGCTCTGCAGGAAAATGGACACGCCCCAGACTCTAGAGAGCTAGAATGAGGGCTGTACTAGGTGCTCACCTCAAACGACTCTTTAATGGGGGAAGAAGTTCAAACTCTGCTGTTCTCCAAAAGGAGAAAGGCTGATTTTGATCCTCAGCTCTGGAATATGATCACATACTGAGGGCTCAGGGACTACGGACCTACTCAGCTCCAGGTTAGGAAGAGGTGAGCTTAGAGCACTAGCAACTTTCCATTTCACATTTTAATACTGGGCAGAGCAGGATGTACCCGCTTGGCAAAGGGCTTAGGAACAGCAAAGAGGCACAGCCCAGCTCTCACTGGGGCCCAAGGCAGGGCAGGCCCGACAGCATGTGGGAGTAATCACCAACAGCAATTTGTTCCTTGTATGTCAAGGTCATCAACATTCCGGCTGTTGCAACCACTGCAAGTCTGCATCAGTTCCTGAGGATCACACAGGATCACCTATGGTGTTTGTCTGCCATTTCCTTCAAGCTGGCCCTCTCCAGAGCATGTTGTCTCTGGCTCTGGCTCTCTGGTGGTGTTCCGTTGGCCAACGGACAGTTCTATAGCTGCTCGCTGTGTGGGCCCACCAGAAGACCAGCTGGATTTGTTGAAATAAAACAAAATTTCCTTCCTAAACCATGTCGTCCCGTGTCGTGTCCCCCCCCCCCCCCATATGGCTCATAGGCAACACTGCTGCTCTGCTTTGGGAATGTGGGAAGGCAGAGAAGACAACTGGGTTTGTTTGTTTTGTTGCCCGCCCCTCCTCTCTTTAAGGTAAAAAGGAAAAACCACAGCTCTTTTTGCATTTCCCAGTTTTGTAAGTTGAAGACAAAGCTAGCTTGAATCCAATGCTTTTTGAACAGTGTCCTGAGGAACTGAGGGAGGTGACTGACAGTCTATGTCACAGTGCCTGTCCCTCGTTCCTGGCTTGGGCCTTGATTTCAGATGGACTTGACATTCCTAATACTCTATCAGCCTGACTTTTTTTCCCCCCAAATTAAAAAAATGTACTAGTTTCCAAGATAGCTTCACGCTCAGCTGAGGAAAAGACGAAGTGATATGGTGGGAATTAGACCTGAAGGGAGGAAACAAGCCACTGTGTTTTTGAAGCAATTATATTCTAGAAATATTTAACGAAACAGCTATAAATCCTGCTTTTAAGAAAGTCACAGCAACCAATCTTGTTATTTTTAACATGGATATTTTGGTTTTGAAAGATTCCACTTCAAGTTTCCCAAATTCAAGTTTTTCACATAATGCTTGGTCAGATATGTGTGGGAAAAAAAAGACAAATCCAAACATGGAATATTATTTTTGAAAAATCTTGCACTAAATGTAAAGGCCTGGTAACATGGGATATCCGAGTCTTCTGAACGGTTCACATGACCTTCCTTCTATTTATAGGGTGGCAGCAATTCCCATTTGAATGTGGAGGGACACCTTGTAGGAGAGCTCGGCTTAGTGCAAATAAACTTGAGGAAAGTGTTGACTTAAAAATAAAATGCCAGAGAGTAGGGAGGGCTTCCTCCCCTCTGTGAAAATTTCTGTTACAGTTGTAAACAAAGGCAGGTTTGGCTCAGCAGCTCAGCTGAGCTGAGGAGGGCTAGAAGGACATCAAACCTCCCAGGGTGAGGAAATGTTTGTAAAACAGTTAGTAAATCACAGGCTGCTTGGGTCACCATGCAGAACAGCCGGGGACAGACTGCCAAAGCCCAGCTGTGAAGGAAGAGGGGCAGGCATGGCTGCACAGCCTGAACCCCCCTCCTAGTGGCCCACTGGTTCCATTCCATGCCTTATCCCCTCTGCCTCATTCGAGCTTCTGTGGCTGTGGCTCCTCACTGCTATCCCCTATGGAAAGCCACGATGGGACTTCTCCAGAGGGACACTAACTTAGGGACAAGGTTGAAGGTTCCAGCTGGAAACAAGAACCACCACTGAAAAAGAAGAGCAGTTGGCAGAGATAGAGCTGGAGTTCCTGGGAACTGCAAATTACCTTTTAAGTGTGTACACTCACTACTCCCCACAGAGGCTGTGCGGTTTCTCTGATTCGTCTGCAGTTTCTAGGAATGTGTTCACAAGCTCACTGGGCCTCCTCTTCCCCGCCAAGAACTGCTAAATGAATGCACTCTAAGTCTTGTGCAGAGGGTTCTGGTGACTACCATTCAGTTCTCTTCCTTAATCTTTACACTCCAAAAATACCTTCTTAAAACTGTGCATTTGCTCTCTACAGTGAAAGCAGCCTGCCCGCGTTCTGCTACTGTGTACTAAAGCAAGGCTATAAATGCAGTATAAAAAGCAGTCTTCAAGGGAGAAGGATCACAAAGATGAAATGCATATTTAAGATTTAAGATGAAAGGAATGTGGGACAGGCAGAATGATGTAGCCCCTTTAAAAAATTGAAGGAGAGGGGGAAAGAAGGGGAGGAAGGGGAGGCAGGGAGAAAAAGAGACAGAGAAGGGAGGGCAGACGGGAGGAAAGATGACAGGAGGGGAAAGGGAGAGATGAAAAATTGTGAAGAAAAGCATCCTTCCTAGTAGCTGCCCAAAAGGAAGCTTTGCTTTTGCAGAGCATGTAGCACAGGCACAGGCACAGGCACGGGTAACTCTCCACAATCACAGTTCACTACCAAGTTCACAGCACCATGTTGTTAGGCTACACATGCTGTTCCTACTCAGAGAAAACTCAGCACCTTGATTTTCCCAAACTGCAATATGATAAGACACTGGTATGTTTGGGTGACAGATCAGTGACTGATACAGGATCAGTCTCTTTCTCCCCAATAGGCAACAGGCGCAATAGGGATTGCTTGGGGACCTTGTGAGCCCAGGGCCAGTCTGTATTCTAGCTCCTCCTGTAAGAGTGGCATCTCAGCTGGCTTCTAAAAGTTAACCAGCTCTCTCCAGGGATCAAACGAGATTTTGGACCCAACAGGATCATATTCTAATCTAGGCAGCTCCAGTCTGAGAAAAGCAATGAGATTCAGAGGCAAGTCAAACTTATTACTAGGAAGAAAAAATGAGGAAAGGAAAGTATTTTTTTTTTTTTTTTTTGATTCCTAATAAATGTTTCAGGGTAGGCGACAAAGGGTATTGGGTGACAGATCTGGGATCAAATCTTGACCCAACCTCTTATCATGTTACAGTTTGGGTTGCTTGTGTTAGGTAGGGTTAAATGGGGCAAAACCATTCCTTTAGGAACTGTCGACAGTATTAATGTCTGAAGTCCTGGGCTTCACACAGCAGTGCCTGCATCTTACTTTCTACAGCCTTAACTCTTGCCTTTAGTGAGAAGCACAGAGAAGAATCTTTCTATGGGTTTCAGCTCAATGAACAGAGAAGTGTGCCTACCCCACCCTGCACTATGAACTGCGCCCCAAGCAGAAGAGTGTGAACCCCCACAGAATAGATGGACTTGATTCAAAGTCTGTCTATTTAGCAGTTCAAACATGTTGCTCGCAGCTCATGTTCCCAGTTTGAGGAATTCCTCTTGGACCCTCTCTGTAGGAGCGAATGATGGTTCCCACATTACATCGATCCCCAGGACTGAGCTGACAGCCAAAGCAAGCTCAGAACACACACACTTCAACAGGCTTGCGAGTCACAAAGTGGGTGACTAGTACTGGGCAGAACATATGTTACATAAGGTTTAAAAAGAAAGAACCTATAATTTTATTGGCACTAAAGACAACTGAATAATAACTTACAATTTAACAAGTTATCAGTCCTCTTTTGTTCAGTCTGATAGATGGGTAAAGAGATTTAAGTAAGAACAATAAATATCTGGTTTGCTCAGAGTTCAAAAGGTGTCTCCACAATCCTATATGAGGGTTCTAGGTTTTTGAATCAGGGTCTCATGTAACTTGGTTTCTATCAAATTTGCTATGTATGTAGTGAAGTATGACTTAGAATGTACCTATTTAGTGTGTATGTGTGGGGGGGGTTATAGTGTGTCAGCCACACCTAGTATGTTTGTTAGTAAGTTAAACAACTTGTAGCCTGGCTGGCCTTGAACTCACAGAGATCTTCCTGCCTCTGTCCCATTCTGCTGTGGGGAATGGAGGCTTGTGTGCCACCCTGCCTGTCTCACACCTAGTTTTATGTAGTTCTAAAGATTAAATCCAAGGCGTTATACATGTGGGAAAGTGCTAAACCAATAAACCTACACACCAATCCCCTAGCACTGTGGTTCCCACCCATAATTTTCTTCTTAGAGAGGTCTTGTCATGTAGCCTAGACTGGTATTGGGCTCAAAAGCATTTTACTCCTGCCTCTGCAGAAAGTGCTACAGTTACAGGCATGCACCATATGCCTAGCTATGTTCTTCACTTATATTTCCATTATTCAGCTATAGTTACACATCAGAAAGGGTGGAGGGAATTAGATCATTTGGAAAGCACCTGCTTGGCAAACATAAAGACCTAAGTTCTATCCCCAGAATCCATGTACAAAATATGGGCATAGTGGTACAGACTCGCAATCCCAGTACTGAAATGGCCCGCTAGTTCCAGGCCAATCAACCAGAGACACTGTCTCAAACTACAGGGTAGACATTGCCTGAAGAATGACATTGAGGATGTTCTCTGACCTTCATGCATGTGTGGATATATGAGTACACAGAGGACACACGGACACACACACACACACACACACACACACACACACACACACACACACACACGGGGAAGGATTGGGATTCAGGAGGCCAGCATTCTATGCCAGTGCCACTACTGGTTTACATGGTCTTAACATACCCAGAGCTCTTGTGAAACTCAGGTTCTAGTGTTATGAAATGAAGACACTATTCTCTCACCTCATTACTGTGCCTAGATCATAAATGTAAAGTTGTTTTATCCACAGTGGGTACCACATTACTATCATGAACAGAATATTACTGTGGCTGCTAAAGAAGCCAAGACAGAGTAAACTGTTCAGTTAATGCGTTTATCTCTCATTTTCTTAGTCTCTGACTTACTATAATGTCCTGACACACTGAAATCTGTATAAAACTGTTATAACTAAGTCAACAGTGTGATCTCAGAAGTTTAGTTTGCTTGCTTGCTTGCTTTCTTTAAAAGAGAATAAGACATAAAGAACCAGTTTCAAACTGGCTCACATGGAAGCCAAAGTTAGTTTTGTTCACTTTTTGACCAAGTGTGTTTCCATTTAAAGTCATCTTTTTGCATTATTCTGGGAGGAAAGTTAACTTATCTCATCCAAAATGGTGTTTCCAATTTCCTTATATAACAAGGCTTGAATGTTTAGGAGGAAGTAGGTAAAAACTAAGGAACTAAGAAAGATCAAAAGGCAAGAGACCTCTAACCTGTAAGGTTAGAAGGTCATGACCCTGGTGCCCTCCACTATGGTAGATGTCTGAAAAGACATCCTCAGGTAGTTTATAGCAAACCAACTTTCTGGGAATTTTTGAAAGGAGATGGAGATAGGATCTAACACCAAGCACATGACTGGCATGAACACATTTACAAAGATCACAGGGTCCTGGGGAAACAGAGCTGCTACTACTGCTGGAGAGTGTGAGGAAGCTATTGGTCCTAGAGTTCACTGAAAAAATTAACATCAGTGCACACCAAAAGAATTCCCTTTGACTTGTTCACTAAAGAGATTATTATCCCAGACCCAAACCTCTAACAAGGTGCAGTCAAGCCATAAATGTGAGTATATAATTCAATGAATCACACACAGTTAGTGAACAGTATCAATCGCAGCCTTGCTTTGGCTCTGATAGTTAAGAGTGACCTTTAAACTTAAAATGGGAAGCAAGGCATACCATTACTGTCAAGCCACAGGATGGGGTTGTCCCTATTTTTCCAATGTCCACCAGGGATGCAGTTAGAGCTGCAGAAGTGTGGGGAGGAAGGGTAAGGAAGGTGGGGAGCATGTTCGACATGAATGACAGACAGACGCAGTGTCTACACTTCGTGTCTGTATACAAGGCATGGAAATCTGTAAGAAGGGGGAGGAGTAGAGGGAGGGAAGGAAGTGTGCTCTTGGCATATCCAAGCACACATGTATCTTAGGAAGGGAGAGGTTAGGAAAGCAAATAGAGAGGCCGACTTTAAGTTGAGGGAGGACAGGTTGATTTGAAATTTTTCTTCATTATGGATTTTAAAACAGAGAACTTGCTTGCTTCAATTATGTTATTTCTGGTAATCAAAGTGAGATACATTAAAGATTTTGAAACATATAAATATGGATAAAAGATATCAGTCCTTAGGGAAGCATCAGTGAGCTATAAGCTTCATCATCTTAAAAGCTTCAGGAGCACATGTGCCTATCAAAGTTCTCATGACAGAAAACTAGTCAGCAGCACTCTAACCAGAAATGAGTGGTTGCAGGGTCATGTGAGTGGATGGTTGGTGGTCATATGTGTGGACACAGGGCCAGGGAATTAACCAGTTTTCAAGTTCTGAGCACATTCCTTAACCTGCCTTATTTCCACATTCAAAGTATGTATATACGTGCCAAAGTGCTTTTGGCAAATTGATCAATGTTTTAAAGCCAAATAGGTCAACTGAAATAAAGGCATAGGAACTCAAAGAGATGGCCAGGTGACAGGAAAATGCAGAAAGCATGCTAGTGGGAACCATCTTTGACTCAATACTCCTGAAAAATAACAGACCTACTATGTAAACTGAGTAATAGATATCTGCAGGAGTAGGGGGGAGAGGGTTTCCTGGTATTGATAAACAATGATAAACAACAGAAGACCTTACTTAGTTTAAAAAGGCCTGTGCTTCAACCTCACCAAGCATCCCTGAGGCACTCTTACTTGCCAGAGTTAGCAACCCCACCTCTCTTGTTCTACAAAAGGTTAAAATCTAAAACCAGATCAATAAGGGTTTCTGAGCAGCACCTACTGTACCACTAATGTGCCCGTGAAGTGACCCTATCAAGCCATTATCTAGAAGCCACCAGTTTCTACTAAAACACTGGAGCCAGAGCAGTACTTGCTTTGATACTAAGGAACAGAGCAAAGCAACATGAGAAGCAGATACGATTGCAGCAGACCTGAGGCAGCCGGGAAGCAGCACACGTACACTGTTACGCATGTCCCACAGGCTTTGCATCAGCTGGCTCTACACTCTTTCTCTTAGCATCTCAGTGAGCAGATGCACATCTGATTTAAGAGCCCATTCCTCCCTGAGTCATATTTACATCTCTCCCATCTCCACCACTCTGGGTGTAAGCATGCGTGTATGTGGGGGGATGTGAGAGGGGTGTTTGCTCTCTGACAGGATCATCATAGCTCCTCTGGTCTTGACGGTCTGAGAGGGAAGCTGTTTGTTTCAGGCAGAAGAAAAATGCATTATTTAACTCCTATGTCAGAGAAGCAGTCTGTAAGATTGTGCCTCAATTTTGTCCTAAGACCCTGTTTAATGTCTCTTTATGGATTCTGACATGGTGAGCTCATCCTACACCTACAGATGCTCTCATTATGTAAGCTTTCCCTTAAGCAAATGTAAGGCTGAGGGGAGGAAAGTGCTCCTTGTTGCTCCATTTGGCTCCAACAGAGCTCTCCAACATGAGGAGAGGCTATCTGGTTTTTGATAATGATAATTTTTCCGAATCACTGTAGCTCCTTTTATTTCACGCTGTCACTGAGGAAAAGTCAGAGCGCCCAGGGCTTTCCACCTTTGCCTGTCAGAGCATCGACAGGTTACAAAGATAATACGTGGTTGTGGTGTGCAACCTTAAGGTGAACCCAGGAAAGTGGCCCTTGTTATTCCTCTGGATATATTAGATGTACTATAACGATGCATTATAAAGCAAATCAAATTACAAAAACGAACCCTATCCTTTGGATAAAATTCTGGGAGTGAGCCAGCACCGCAATTATTATCTTCTCTAGCATTGAATGTTCTACATAAGTGTTTGGAAGATGTAAACAGGACATAAATCTGAGATTGGTTCTTCAATCTGTCTACAAATAACCATGACATTATATATAAACTATACTTTACAGCATATATGCTTTCTGTTTAAGCAGTTAAGGAGTGTATCAGACGCTACGATAAACAAAAAAAACTGAGCGTGAATACCGATAAATGCAAGCCTTCCGTCTCGGAAAGTCTCCGCTTATTTGATTAAGTTAGGTGAAAAACAGAGCAGTCATGCTTGTAGCCTTTCTTCCTTTTCCCTTTCCTCTCCTCTTTTCATTTCTAATGCGAATCGGAAGTCTATGTGGAGCAGCCTGGCTAGCCCCAGTGTAACCTCCCCATCTGGAAGGGGACTAACCAGCCTCGGGGCTACTTCCAACCCTTCCCAGCTGTTGGGTTGGGGTTTTGTTTTTGTGGGCTTGAGAACGCATATTTATACAAATGATTACCATATCCTCTGCCAGCTGTTGACCCTGCTCTTGTCCCGGTTGGGGCATGGTTTTCATTTTTAGCGGCCACAGACTGGAACTGACCCTGATAGAGTTAGCACGCTATGCAAACAGCTTTACGCGCTATTCTTGTGACAGTTCAGACAATGGCTGCACAGTGCAATCCGTGGGACCGGTGTTTCCCTTTGGGCAAATGTCACCAAATCCAGAACTGGAAGTATCAGTTGAAAAAATAAATTCTGAGATTCACTATGTTATGGAATAGCTTCTCTTCAGACTTCCCTGTTTCAGAGAGAATCAGAGCAGGGCTCTGTCAGCTGCAACAAATGATACTTGTCCATGTGTGAAACTGAGATATTCTTAAGATGGACCTGCAGTTGTAACTTGTTTCTGTATTTTGGAGAAGGAGAAAGGAGTTGAATCTATGTTTCTGGTATCACTGTCTAGCAAGAAAAAAAATTATATCCTCATTCCTTAACAGGACACAAAGATAAAAATTGGTCTAGGTTTTGAACATTACTGCCGACTGTAAACACTGCTGCAAAGAGTCAGATCACTGCTTCTGCTCAAAGCAGTGAGGGCAAGTCCACGATCAAGTTGCACAGAGCTGTAGTCACTGTGAATCAGAATCCTCTGAAACAGCTTTAGAGAAAATACTGGGGAGGGAGGGGGCCACAAGGATGGGAAAGAAGTGTATAATAAATATTCCATTAGGGGTGAATTATCCTGGACGGCTTACATTTTATCTGTAGTTAAATGGGAATGAGAAAATAAATAGCCCATCTCCACAACTTTCATATATTGTCCTTTGGCCGAAAGTACAACTGACATTTATGAAGAAGAAAGAAATGTAATTAAAAGTAAATCTGTTAGTGCGCACCATGAGATCTACCTACAGCAAAGGCTTACAGTATTTGTTCATTCTCAGAACCATTCGGTCACTGGTGCCACTGAGAGTCTGCAGGAGACAGAGAGAATGCTAAACTGGCTTGTGACAGAAGGGCAGCCTTCAGCTCTTTCCTCCTCATTTCCCAGCCTGCAGGCTGACTAGTCATGGCTGAGGGAGACTGTCATACACAACGGTACTTAAAAATGTGAACCCCATCTTGGAGGTCAGAACAGCTGAGAAACAGGGCGGGGGTGGGGTCTGCTAGAAGGAAAGTGAAGGTATTTCCTGACACAGGCATTTCAGTCTCTGAAAGCAATCCAAAAGGAAATTTAGCTATGAGTTAAGAGGCACATACTCGGTATAGCGTTAAACCCTCGGAAGTTTGAGGTCTGGAAGTGCTTGAAAGGCAGCTCAGAAGTCTAGGCCGCTCTCACAGGAGACAGGAATTTTATCTGTTGAGGGAGTTCACTGATGGGATCTTTGAAGACTCTATGAACTCTGATTAGCTAACGATAAAGTTGGTCAAACTCCAAGGCTCTGTTTTCTTAATCTAACTCAATGTGTTCATAATAGTGAAGAAAAGAAAATGACTCTATTTGCTGCTAACAGCAGAACATGCCTCAAAATTTCCAACCACAGCTATAAGCAAATGACATTGCTTGTAGGTCGTTTTCCTAAGGTCAGAATTTAAAACTTCAATGTTTTGGACCCTTTGTTATTAATAAATTGGAACAATGTCTATCATGTGATTTTATAGTGTCTCCTACTTTTCACTCTACTAGTTGGCTCTAATAATCTTTTGTCTGTGCTCATAAGACCTACTATGTGATTCCTTTAAATAACAATTAAAGTATACATTAACTACCATGCCCAAGTTCCCCAGATTACTCAGCTTCTATTTGTTCTGAGTATGTGTCCATTGTCATTAAGCATCCCTACATCTTCCTCATCATTTATGTCGTAGTTGAATAAATTGTAACACTGAAGTTACTACCATTGTTATCATAACATTTGAAGTTAATCATCAACATAATTCTATAATCTGCTTATCAGTCTTTTTACACTTACATTTTCATGCTGGAGTTACCTTTCAAAGATCCTCAGCAGGTGCTTGAGTAGCACTGAAGCCCTAGCCACCTAGAAGGCTGCAGCAAGAGGATGACTGGATCCCAGTTGCATATCAGTCTATGAGACAAGTACATACATAGCCTCACAAAAACAAGACACACAAATGGTTTCTTGAGAAAGAGTACAACAGTCATCAGTTCTTGCCACTGTATGATTGAACTGAATGATTACATTAGCAGGGTATAGAACCACAACAAAAATTCTTTATCAATAAGTCCAATATATTGACAATTTGATAAGGACTAGGGTTCCTAACACTCACAAAACCCTAAGTCCTGTCTGTCTGTCTGTCTGTCTCCCCTTCTGTGAATACATTCATTTCAGGACTGCCCTCTAACAAGCTGTACATTAAGCATTGTACACATGCTTAACACATGCACTTATCCACGAGGTGAGATGTGCATTCTGCTGAGATTACATAGAGAAAGGAAATCACCAAGAACAATTGTTAAAGATACAAATTCAAGTAATCAAATAAGCTGAGATCTAAGAGGAAGAATGTTGGCACAAAGGAGCAAAATCCACTTAGTTCTTTCACAGGGTGACCTAGACGTTCACAAAGTAGGCATTGTCTGCAAGTTCCCTTGTAAGGAGATAGAAGCAAATATAAACAATTCAAGAAGCCTCTTACCATTCAGACAGCTTTCAAAGACAAATGAACTTTGGAAGTACATTTAGAAAGAGATGACCCCCTCCCTGCAGAATAGTTAGAGGAGCTTCTCTACCTGTCAGGGCCCCAAAAGAATAGGTCATTGAAGTTAAATAGCAACAGGAGCTGCCAGTCTAAGAGCTGGAGACTATTTAAACTGCGGGAATAGAGAGATGACCGTTTTGGGCAAAGACACTTGAATTAACCCTGAAACTCTGCTCTGCACTGGCTGTTTGTGCGACAGTGAGAGAATGTCCAGAACGACAACTGCATTTGTGCACAACGCATCCAAGAGAGGAAAGGTTTTAAGCCTGAGCGTTTCTACTGCTCCATGGCCTATGACAAATGCTAGGAAGGGATTTGGATGGAAAAGAAAAATGTCTTGATAAAAACTCAGGCCAGAAAGGAGAAAAACAGCCTACAACTGGGCAAGATTAATTAATTTGGCATAACACAAAATAGGAAGAAATCTGTTCAGAAGAAAAACAACAGCACAGGCAAGAAACCCCCACAAACTGCTAACCTCAGGTTAATAGCAAGTGACCCATCTACTCTTAACCTCAAAGTCTGACCTCTTGACCCACAGCCAGTGGCCCTGTTCAGAAACATGTTGCCACCAGAGTAAATAAAAAAGAATGTAATGTGTTGAAATTGTTACTGCTAATGACAAGTGACACACACTTCATACTGCCAACAGCAAAATCATCAATAAATAGCCAGGAACATGTCAGCCCATGGTATCATTTCCTGCCCTGGGTTTAAAAGCCTATTTATTTATCATTGTGAAAGGAGAAAAGCATTCTCTTCAGCTCCAGGAACTGAAAGATGAAAATTTTTCAGACAGAAAAATAAGGGGAAATATCAAGGGCGGCTGTGCCGGCAAGCAGTGCTTCTCAATAATTCCTATCTATGCTCTTTGTAGAGGCTCGGTCCTTTCTAAAGGACAATGACAAGAGACTTCCACAGACAGCCCAGAAACTTTTCTGAGAACAAATGCAAATCAGAAGCACAGGCTCAACACTGGAGGCTCTGAATGGCTGATATCAGGAGTATTTTGAGTGACTTCTTAACATATCTTAGTGAAGGGTCTATCCTTATGTCCTGATAACATTTCAAATCTTAAGAGTTGGTTATCAAGTTGAGTCTGCAAAGAATCCACATGTAGAAAGCAAAAGCCAGAACAAATAAGGCTTGTTTCACTCATCCCAACCCCAGCCAAATGCACACCATATAAACACTTCTAGAAAACATTCAAAGCAACAAATAGAACAAATTATGAGCACATCTATGACTGAATTTAGACAGCAGAAAAACCCACGGACAAGTAGGAAAAGAATGAATTGTAAACAGAGCTGGCTCTGGGCAACAGGGGAAAGAAAGTGAAAATACAGGGACAGGCAGCTATTTTAAATAACATACAGCTTAAAACAAAACACACTTATACAATGTGTATGACTCCATAAATAACCCACAGTACATAACATACTAGAATGAAAAAAGACCATCTCTCAAAGTATCTGGGTAAAGGTGTGTGCGTTCATGCATACACACACACACACACACACACACACACACACACACACACACACACACTCACACACTCACACACTTCTGTCTTTCTGCCACATCACTCATCAAGGAATACTAGTAAGAAAAAGACAATATAGAGCCAAACTGTGCATCTGTGAAAGATGTTATTTGCTCATTCTCTGAGATTTCCAACTTGAAGGTGAGATGGAAAAATCAAGCGAATTTGTTTGGCACAAGGCTAATACTTGTAGTCAAATGGAAACAGAATAGAAATTAACCACAATTCAAACAGATGATACTAATTGTGTTTGATTGTAAAAGGTAACTAATTTTTCACCCAGGCATATAATTTTTTTTTACAAATATTTGTTTTAAAACTTCTCAAGAGTCAAAGATGCTGTGACATGCTTTTAATTGATTCGTTTTACACTCAGAGGGAGGATAACAGTGATTTGTGAAAGGACTTTTTTCCTTGCCTTGCACACATCTCTCATTTGTCCATCTTAATTCAATTAAAGGAAATAAGGACAGTTTGACCGATGAATGAACCATATTTTAACTGAGGACACTTCTATTTAAACTGGACTGTATCAGCCACTGTAATTGTCAGTTAGTTACTTCCGTCCCCTAACTTTTGTTTTGCGAGGTCACAGCATGGTCACAGAAAAGAAGAACATGGTAAGATATGGATCCGTACTCCATCCATTTGCATGTTCATGTTAGCTACTCGAGAAGAGAAAACTTCAGGGAGTGATTGCTACCTTATATAGAGAAGGCTCAACCCTGACCACACCAATGCCCTTGGAAGCCAACTCAATAGTCCTTAATTGGACTTTTGGTGATAACTCCTGCTGCTACAGCACTGCTTTTTCTAGACTTGCATAGGAATGAAATTATACATATTATAGTCCTTTATGTGTATTTTTTAATTTTAGCACAAATGTTTGAAACTTATCCACATTTATGGATGTATCAGCATCCCTCCCCTTTCCACCTATGCATGGATCGCACCCAGGGTTAGGATACTACATCCTTCAGAGCTGGAGTTGACTAGTTCATAAAGAAAATCCAAGGTTATAGGCAAGGCAGGTTCTGAAAATGTGAGGACATCTGGAACTGTCAACAAGGTGTTACCCAAGACTACATGAAAAGAGATTATATTTAATACTTAATTTAATTTAATACTGTGGGGACTGGTTGTATTCCTTACTGATCAGACACAGGCAGACAAACCAATATGAGATAAATAGTTAACAGAGTGTCTGGCCAGAGTCTTGAAGGAAGCAAGCCCAGTCTCTGCTGTGGAAAACCTGAGTAATCAGTCACCTTTATATGACACCCTTCCTCAGAGAACAAGAGCTGTCCATTTTCACGAACAAACTGTGAAAGGAGTTTTTATAATTCAGAAATGACACAATAATCGCCACAGAAGATCACAAGAAAAGTGATGCTGCATCACATGTTGTTAGGAAAAATAAGAGATGCCACGAGAACGGCTCCAGTCAGAGACTGATAGCACCACAGGTGGGTAAGGTGGGAGCATCTCCGGGGTTTTGAATGCCATATCTTCTTTTAAAAAATAGCTTTGTGTTTTCTTGAGTTATACGTATCTAAATGTATATGAATTTGTACATGAGTGTCCCTGCTAGCTTCAGTCACACACTGAAAATATCCCACACTCAAGGATGAGCAAACACTCTGGAATCTGTACATACCTGGATTTATATGGAAGCTCTCTTCCATAGAGTCTCTTCTTGGGTAACACCTTGCTGACAGTTTGGGATGTCCTCACATTTTCAGAACCTGCCTTGCCTATAACCTTGGCTTTCCTCACCTTATTTATTACCTTATTTTTTTATGAAACCTTTAACAAGCGAGTTCTGACTGAGAGGACAGTGTCTGCCTGAGCTTAGGTCATGAGACTGGGAATGATTTGGCTTCCAGCCCTCCAACAATGCTGTCCATTATGTTTTTCTGAGATCAGCTGTTAGCTCATGAATCCATAGATTTAGCTGCTCTTCTGCAGTTCCATCAAGTTCTAGACATTTTCCTAACATGTCCCCCTATGGTCCCATAGACAACTGTCAAATATTTTACAGATACTTTGGACTCACTAATATCTAATCCACAGCCAACAGTCTGAGCCTTGTCTACACAAAGGGGGATATTAACACATGTATTTTATACACCTATTTCTGAATTACAGAAATAAGGGAATTCCTCACTAGTTTGAAACTACATGGACCAGAAAGCAAAGTCATCTAAATATCATACTAAGTCAAGGTCTAGTCCATGGCTCTAGCAAGGCCTTTTGCTCTATTGTTCTGAGACAAGCTCTGTCTCTATTCATCGCAGGCCAGCCTCGATTTATAGTCCTCCTACCTCCAGCTCCTAATCACAGGGCTAAAAGGGAATGCCACTGTGCTTGGCCATAAAGAACTTGAACCACGTGAAAGCCAAAACACGAAAAAGGAGATGTTAAACGTTTCTTTTCTAAAAGCAAGATACTACACGTTTTTAAATGAAGGAACATTTCTTTTTGTAAATGTTTAACAACAATTAAAAACCCTAGAAAAGTATCTAACAGGAGAGGGCTCAAATAAAGTTATTTTCCACCATAGGATCACAACTAAAAGTTCAGCAGGAGAGAAACAGTGACAGCTCATCTTCATTGTCAGCCTGCCTGGATCCACAATAGCTAGGAGAGAGCCATAGTGTGTCAGTGAGGCGTTCCTGCATAGATTTACTTGTGGAGGGAAGTCCTGCTCTGAGTGTAGGGCCCCAGACTGAATATGTGAGAGGAGGTTCTGGGAAAGCCCCTGGACACCAGTGTTCGTCCACTTTGGTTCCAGCTTTTCCCAGACAGGAGTCCTGGGGCCATGTACTATGCTATACCTTCCCTGCCCTGACGAGTTCTATCCTCACACGTGAGTCCAATCGAAACAATCTTCCCTCTAGATGTTTCCTTCAGATTATTTGGCCATAACCTTGACCACAGTAATTAACAATTCCACTACATGGGAGATATGTCCTTGAATAATGAATGTAACTTTCAGTGTAAACTCACAGGAAATAGGCCATAAAAAGAATTTTGTCCTTTCCCCCTGAACTGATATTGAAAGCAAAAGGAAAGGAATTCAGAACACAGCCTACAAATTCCAGCCAAATTTAAAGGCCAAAGACGCTAAGCTGATGGGGTCTGAAGCACAAGTCAAAAATGCTATGATGGGCTCTGCACTCTACAGCATGGGAAAAGCCACAAGCAGAAGACTAAAATGGTATGGTTCTGCAGACAAAATGTCTGGGAAATGACCAGAGTGACAAACAGGGCCAGAAACCCACCCAGTGTCTGCCCAGGGAGGGGCAGGTACAGGGCTTCTTGGCATATGGTGTGAAAGGAATGTGCTGTGTGGTTCCATGATGCTGAAAGGTTATGTAAAAACAAAACTGTATGCTCTCGGTGCTTATTATTATGTACCTGCAAGAGATTATTAGAATAAAATAAATATTAAAAATAAAGTAAAAAAATAATCAATGAGGTGAATGGTCAAAAACAAACAAGAAAGTCCTTCCTCCCTGAGATAAAGTCCCTCAGCAGACATACTCCTACTTTTCTCACACATAATAATACAATCTAAAAAGTTAAATCAAATCATCATTGACTAGGTAAAGTTCCTACTGTTGTCAACATTAAGACACAGGGTGAGGTCCCGGCCTCTAGCATGTCTGTGGACTCTATCCGGTTATCTTAAAATGATGCTATTGTCTCCTGGAAACAGTGTATCCCGATGAAGGAAGCAAACATCTCCTGCCACCCATGTTTCTCACTTGCTACCAGACACCTGTTCTTCAAGTGACCTGCCAATCAACCCTGGGATTCTCTGAGAGCCTTCCTTCCCTCCGACTACATTGCCCAAGTGTAAGCTGGGTTTGTCTCTACCTATTGGCTCCCAGTGTAATATAAATTGGCTCTGTGTTTACCATTTATGGCAGCTTGCTGGCTGAACAGTTTAATCTCATCTGTAAGCATAATTATTTTCTGTCTCCCAGGATTTTAAAATATGAAATACTACATCATCTCCTCAGACTCCTCATTAGAAAGAGAAAAGAGAATACTGAAAAGCTTGTGGGATTAACATAAAAATGTACACGAGCTTTTCTGAGCTCTTAATCGGTCTTTCACAAGTCCCTCACACTAATAACTTAACGATATTTGGCAAAATAGGGAACACTCAATCTTGTCTCTGACTTCATATCAATGCTGGGAATTAATTACGCAGAAAATGTGTGTTCATGTTTCACAAGAAATTCCACCCAGCCACAGCTTGCAGGTCCATGTTTATAAATTATGATGTAGAATACACAAAGGGCTCTACAGGAAATGTGAGCAAATATTTTCCTAGAGGTCTCTAAAGTTAGATGTGATGATACCAACAGGGCAGGAACAAGGTAGGATGTAGGCAGTGATACTTGACCTGTCTAAGAACAGAAACCAGCCTGCCCAGTGGAGGCCGTAAGGATATTCTTGGGGTAATGATCACACACGGCAGTCTCTGCTTTTCCATCATGCAGGATGATTTCTCTAAAGCCAGTGGTGGGCAAGATGCCACTAATACTCCCATAAAGCCCTACAGCACTGGGAGGAGAGGCGGGAGAGGGGTTGGGGGCAATCAAGCTTACAGACTAAGCCTCAGTAAAGCTACAGATGAACACAGCTCTTGGTGTTTATTAACTCTTCTAGCTCTGAGAACTCCTCCCCCAAACTCTCTGCACCCACACAGAGATGTCTGTCAGGGGTCTCAGAGGCTAGCCCACTTCAACTTTCAGCTTCCAGGAGCAGAGTTTCCACTGAGAATATTTCCTCCACCCTCACATGGGGCCGGGAAGAGCCTACTAGCTTCTGCCTCTCCACCTTAGATCATGCACTTGTTCAGACAACACAAATACTCTACCGACAGGCTGATGTCTGTGAAGGAAGGGTAATATTGACAAAAATATTCCAGATTAAAGAAAAAAGAAAAAAAAAGCATTTTTTCTCTGTGCCTATAGGATGGGGAAGGCGAGCAGTGAAATAAAACTAAAGGCAGAGATAATCAAGCTGGAGTAACAAGTCACCAGCTGCCTCAATGCTGCCCTTACTTCACCACCCCATGGTGTTTTGGAAGGGTTGATTTATACATACATAAAATATATATGTATGTTTTAAAATAACTTCCAATATTTCCGGTGGTGACATCTAAGCCATGCAGTACATTAAAACAAAATGAGCAATTTATTTCCAGCTCTTGAACTCAACTCCAGGAAAAAAGGTATCATTTAAGGCAATTATCACCTGTGGACCCATAATAAGCTGCACTTATTCCTACTTATAGCTTCGGCCTCCTTTTGTAGATTTATTTAAACATCATTTATTATTTTTACTTTTTGATGTCTTAAAAAGCCATACTGAAGTCAATACATTTGGTGATACTAAGTCCTGGGAAACAGTTGTCCTAATGTCATAAAAAAGTCACTTCACACATTTTTGATAAATTATATTCTTTCATCTTACAACTAACTTAAAATTCATGTAAATTACCCAGATAGACAAAACAATGTTGTACTGTAACAAATTTGTCTTGTAACGTTGTTAAGCAAATTAACTAACAATGACTACAGCTTCACAATCATAGCTCGAGACAGATAAATCTGTGCTGCACTGACAGTGGGCACATGGAGCCCTAATAGCAGAATACTGGCATAGCCTGGCTTCTGTAGGATAATGACCCATCTCTACATTCATAACAACAATCTCATTCATCATAATTCACATTAAAAAAAAGAAGAACTCAAGTCAAGCTAATGGAGGAAATGTGTGAAAAGTGATTGGCTGGGGGAAGTCAGAACGCAGCTGGAGGGTCCTAATTGATTACACTGTGCGGCAGCTCGGCCTCCTGCCTTGGGCCTCAGATCTTCATCTAACTACATTTCAATTGATTTTCACTGATAGTCTTCTTTTTTATGTCTCGGGCTTAAAGTACTAAACCAATAAAAGGATAAAAGACTTTGCAATTACAGATTTCAAAACACAGTGTCTGAGCATAAGACATGGAATACAATAGTAGATGGGGTAGGGTGCTCACAGAGCAGAGCCTGCACATTTGGGGGAGTAATTGAGAAAAATGACTGGAATTTATATCTGCATTTGAAGAGTCCAAAGCAAAACAAATCGAAACGTTCAAAGACACATGCACAAGAGAATGTACAGACAGAGGGCAAAAGTTTACCCATATCCTAATTGTAATATGCAGAGATTATTTTTGTGTTCATCTCTGTTTTTTCTTGTTTTTGAAACATACACATCCCAGGATGGCTTTAAATATTTCACTTGCCTCTACCCTTTGAGTTAAAGATTTGGGTACATATTGCCTTGTATAAGAGCAGGTGCCCTACAATGCCTGGAAGAAGAGATCCAGGTGGATGGGAGAAAAGTGATCTGGGTGCAGGAAATAAACCCAGGTCCTTTGGAAGAACACAAGTACTCTTAACGTTGGCCATCTCCAGCCCTCAAACACCTATACTAATTATTTAGAATTAAAATTCCTGTAGTTTTAATTGTTCTCTGGTTTGCTATCAAGTCAGGCACCATGGCTAGACACTACTTAATATAAGCTGAAATACTCCTTGGGTCAGTTGGTCCAAAAAAAGCCTCAAATCTTAAAACAGCATTCCAATTTAACGGATCTAATGTCTGTATTTAAAGTGTACAATTTACACATATACACCACTATAAAGATAATGAGCATGCCCATGGCCAAAAGCTTCCCTTAAGTCCACAGCAGCCTCTCCCCTGTGTCTGTATCCAGGAGTCATTCATCTGTTTCCACCATCACAGATTAGTTACCTTCTTCTAGTACTTCACAGAAATGCAACCAGATAGCACATATCCAGGCTCCTTAATTATCCGAGATCCACTTATGCTCTTGTATCCATCTCAAGTTCTTTCTTCAATACGAATATCAAAGCCCAAGACCAGCCTGCCCCAAACCATCTCAAAAACATCCCCCCAGCCATTTTCATTGCTAAGTAGTATTCTACTTTATTGGTAAATGCCAATTTCTCCATCCATTTGCCTTCTCATGAACATCTGAGTTGCTCCTGTTCTTAGCTACTACAGACAGACCAGATGCCACTCTTTCATGCCCCCTATTATCCTTTGGCTACAGACTTGGATACGTAATGGTTAGCATACCTACAAGGTACATGTCTAATGTTTTCAGACATGTATAGGGCTGTCTGAGTAGCATATGGGTAGAAGATACATTTCACATATGTATGAGATCCTCAGCACAAATGAATGAAAAATAAATGAACAAATATATAAATATATAATATATATAAAATATATAAATATCAAATAGCCACAAAGTTTAAAAATGCTATCATCAATAAACTGTCATGAATATCTCAGAAAATAAAACACACTGCCACACAGAGAAAAGCAGACTTAGGTACTTGGGGGTTAGGTTTTCTTTCTCTTTTAGTTTTTTTGCTTGCAAACTTTTTGCTATCAGGAAATAATAGCAAACGCTGTCACTTATTGACAAGGGAATGAGGAATGTGTGCAGGTTTGCTGGCATTATCATCCTTTCCTTAAATGCTCTGCACACCAGGCTCTCATCCTATAGTTGGCTGGTTTGCTTCTGCTGCTGTTATAAATGTAGTGGCCACTGTTCTCCTCTGACGGGAGTTTTGCATAGGCATCTATTCTGCATTATAGTTTGGATATAAACTGTTCCTCACCAGCCAATGCTTCATATGCCCAGGTGGGGCACTATTTTGAGAGGTTGCTAAAATTTTAGGAGCTGGGGTTCTCATTGAAAAGGTGGGGTCACGTGGCACAATGCCTAGAAGTTTACATCCATGTTCCTCAGCTTCTCACCCTTCTGTTTTATGTGCACTATAAGGTGACCTAAACTATCCTGCCACCATATGATGGTCTGGACCCCTGCAGCTATCAGCTAAAGTAAACCAACAATTCCTCCCCAAGGTGCTTTCAGGTATTCAGGCTCAGCGATGAGAAAAGTGCTGTGGACCTAAATCCTTAATCAGATAAGCAGTTTCTCTCAGTATTTGCCTTGTGTTAGTTATTTCTTCCAGGTAAACAGAGACATTATTTGGTAGAAATATAAGTTAAACCAGTACAGAAGCACCATGAAAAGAAGAAATACTTCATCACTTGTGAAATGATTCCAAACACATCTGTTACCTGAATGACATGGGATTTGCTGTGATATAAATGGGGGTGAGGGGTGGGAGTCGGGGGCTGTCAAATATTCCTCTCCAGTATCATGTCTAATTAGACCACTTATGTGAGTTACTGGCCTTAAGTGCTGGCTTCCAAAACAAGTATAAACCCAAGATTCCAACAGAACACTGAGAGCTTTAGCCACAGAGGGCCACTCCGAGGCTTTCAGCCACCTTCCAACTCATCAAGAGATCTGATATGCTTGGGAGCCACATGGCGCTTATCAAACCATCTTTGCCAAAGACTTCTTGCAGCCTTCATGTCCATGGAGGCCTGCTACCATCCTAATTGACCAACTGGATTTTAAAATTGGAGGGTAAATGAAATTAGGACTCACTGTATGGCTTAATGTGCCTCATCTATCAGCTGGGCTCCTCCTAAGACTTGTTCTCTTTATTCTGCCTTCCTTTGAACACAGAAAGAAGAATCTATTCTTATGGCAATAAGCTAAATGCTCATAATGTCTTACTTGGATCATCTCCTTAAACATACAAAAGCAATACCACAACTGCATACATATCCAGAGAAAATGAAATTAGTGTTGAAGAGATGTGTGTACTCCCATATTTGGGGCAGTGCTAGTTCCCGCAGCCAACCTAAGCGCCCATTAATGCTTGGAAGGACAAAGAAAGTGTCCTCAACATGGATGAACAAAGAAGACATTATGCTAAGTGAAATAAGCTGGACAGAAAGATAAAACCACCTGATCTTAGACATGGAATCCAAAGGTCAGAGAATCAAGGAACATGGTGGTTATGCTGATTCAGGAGGACAAAGTTTCAGGCAGCATGGTAACTGTTAATGCCGTATCAGATACTGCAAAGGTTTCCATTAAACACACAAAGTCATTCTGCACAAGTGTGCCATTCCATTACCAGTGGTAAATCACTAGGAGCTGATAACTAACACACACACACACACACACACACACACACACACACACACATCTTGATCTTCAATTTAGGTTTTTAAAATTTGGTCCTAGAGATTGAACCCGGGGTCTGACAACACTGAGCTCACACTGTCTCAGTGAGCTGGTCACCAGCTCCTATTCTAGCCTTAAAGACAGGAGCTGAAGCCACCTTGGGACACATTTTCTCCAGTTCTGCTTCACTGTATCAGGCAAAGTTTACATTTTGTTTTCATTTACATTAAGGTAAAAAAAAACTTTTTTGGTCCTCAATTTTATTTTCACTTCACTGTGGTCTGGGAATTCTTTGATTTACTTGGCTCAGGAAAGAGGTTCCTGTGGAAAAAAAGCCCGTGTGTCCCTCAGAAGGACATGACCTTGCTGATTGTAGTGAGATTTTTTTTCAAATTAATTAATTATTTAGTTGTTGTTTTATTTTTGAAATAAAGGTTTCTTCATTAGGCTGGTGACTGGAGTTACTAAAACATCTTTTCTCCTTAAAATTTTGTTAGTCTAATCAAATACTGAGAAAAGGACATTGAAATCTGATAGTAGTTAAGCATTAACCTAATTTTATGTACAGCTCCATGAGTTTCCCTTACATTCTGCAGTTATGTAAGCAGAGCACAGACACGCAGTACTGACATGCTCTGTCATGGGCTGACATCTTTGTAATTATGAAGTGCCTCCTTGTTCTTTGATAATAGTCTTAATTCTAAAGACTGTCTTTTAAATATCACTATACTTGCTTTCTTAAAATTGGTATTAGCCCATACTCCAGCCTTTCTATATCTTTTCCCTCATTTTATGTAAGTAAATTTCTTACAGAAAGCATATAGTTGGATACTAATGTTTTGTATCCAACCTGACACTTCTTGTCTTTTCACTGGGAAGTGAGTTTACCTATATGAAGTGTGGTTCTTTAAACAGTTGGATCCACATCTGCCATCTTGCTGTGTGTTTCCTCTGTACATAAGCTCTGTGCTTCCTTTTTCTCTTTTTATACTCTTTTCAAATTAAACTTTTGAGTAATATGTTTGTACATTGGTGTGTGTGTGTGTGTGTGTGTGTGTGTGTGTGAGAGAGAGAGAGAGAGAGAGAGAGAGAGAGAGAGAGAGAGAGAGAGACAGAGAGAGAGAGAGAGAGAGAGAGAGACACACAGAGAGAGAGAGACAGAGAGAGACAGAGACAGAGATTGCATGTGTTTAGGTACCCCTGTAACGTGTTGGCTTATGAGCCTCTATCCATACACTGGTGATCTTTCTCAGAGTTATAGAACACGTATGTAATTTACCAAGTCTTTTGTGGGATATATGGAACTATAGACTGTATGAGAAGTTTACATACTTCATCATTAGTTTAGATCAATTTAATTATGATGTTTTCCTTCTAAGTGGCATTAGGGAAAACTGAAAGAAATTTGGGCCATTCTGTGACATAAACCTTCTTTCTGACATAAACCACCAAGTTTTCTATTCTGGATGGTGTGACAGAAATGAGAGCCAGTGAATGTATCCTCTGATATTCTACAATAAGAGTTCTCTCCTAGGCCTTCTCTCACATGCTGACCCATAATTAGTGTTCAGCTGAAGGCTGCAGTATCCTATCTGTGACTCTCTTCAGCACTGATTCTCAACCTTCTTAGAATACTGTGACCCTTATACAGTCCCTCACGTTGTAATGATCCCCAACATAAAATTATCTGTTACTACTTCATAATTGTTATAAACCATAATGTAAATATCTGTCAATTCTGATGGTCTCAGGCAAGCCCTCTGAAAGGGTCCTATGACCCACAGGTTGAGAAGCACTGTTCTAGAATCTGCATGAAAGTCTGCTCTCCCTAGGTTCTTTCCCAGTTTTCTTTTACACACTTTCCTCATGAACCTGTAGATACCCCGGAACACCAGTTTCCCTTTGTCCATTCAGGGCCCACTTAATCTAATTCACATCTTAAAGGCGGGTATGACTAATTAACACCTAATACTTTCCGAATCATTATATCATATGAGTATCTAGTTTTTTGTTGTTTTTGTCTTTTTTTAACGAGATGGAAAGGCAAACCCCATACCTGCACTTGCTGAAGGTCTTATACAGTTCTGTATATAAAGCAATAAGTGCTTAGAAAATGCATAGTAGTAATTTCCCTTTGGAAAAACTACCATACAAATTGGAAGGAGCAAAGTTCACTATAAGTGAGTGAGACCAGGAAAATATCCACCACACAAGACTTCTTGGCACAACAGCATGAATACATCACCTAGCTCCATTACTATTTCCCATCACTCAAACAGTCTTTAACATGTGTCTAACCAATGGGGGAAAAAACGTTTTCAGATGCTGGACTTATTTACAAAGATTAGCATGGACAGTCTCCTACAATGAAGAATGCTTAAGCAAAGACGTCAGATCACTTAGCACAGTTACCTTATCGAGGCACAAAAACAAAAAGCTATGCCTCTATGTAAGAAACTGAGCATACATATAGTAACTATTTTCATTCTAGATTTTAAAAAAAGTATTAAGATTATATTATATCATATTGCTTAAAGTGAAATACTTCAAACATCATTTAAAAGTAGACTTATTAGCAAATAATGTCAAAATAGTTTACTATTTGAAAAGAACAAAAGTTTTAGAATTATTGAGAAAATATATTTTTAGTGGTTTGGTGTTTACATTTACTCTAAAATATATTCCATTTTAAGTGATATGTTACCTGAAAGAACAATGGGGAACTCTGTATATTCCTCTTCAAAAAAAGATGAATTTGAAACACTGAATTAGGTCTAAACCTTATCTAACTTTACTATAAAGGAAAGTATTTTCCTACACATATACCTTTGAAGGTGAGATTGTTCTCTTTTTTTTTTTAAATTCAGTTGTGAACAGTAAGAAACTAGACAAAATGGCCAGAAATCAGCTAATGTTATTATAGGTTGTTCGGCATCTGACATATTTCAAGACATAAGTAAAGGGAACTTAAGTTGTTCCAAAAGCATATCATACTATAATTGCAATATAAGGTATGAGAGGCTGTATTTACAATGACCATAAGCCTTTAGAAGTTAATGAACTGAGACTGACCTTGATCACTGACTCAGATCCTACAGCACAAGGCAGTACCTGCTCCCTTGCCCACATTTGCCAACCTTTGCTACAACAGTAATCAATTTGCTGTCTTGATCTTCCAAGCATAGCAGGCATTTTTTGATCTACCATAGGCCTCAAACTTGTGGCCTAATTAAATTACTGAGGAAAATAATACTCTGGAATTCTAGAGTTTGGCAGGAGGAAAAACTTAACATAAATATTTGAAAGAGTGAGAATATTAAGATCTAATCTTTGTATGTTCAAAGTTGCTGTTAAAAAGAAATTAATTTCCATTTGATTGCTTTCTAGTAGAAAATGATACAAACTCATGGAGAAGCATGGTGGTTATAGACCAAAGGCAAACATTATGGGAAGGGAGAGACTGAAAAGGCTGCAGAAAAAAAAAAAAAAAACCTGGTGTAGATACAAACGGACCCAGGGCTGGTGTCAGTGTCATCAAAAGGAGCTGGCTGTGTGGAAGACCCAAGTTAGAGAGAGGAAAACAGGAACCTGGGTGGGCAGGGAAGAAACCAAGTGTGGAAAGCCAAGCCTAGCAATGAAACAAGGTGATGGTGAACTCAGTGTGAGTTAAGTTCTTCCTGTATAAAGGCAGGCAGTGTCACATTATACTAAAAGAGAGGGAACATGCTAAAGAGTTATGAAATGAGTTACAGCAATTTTTGGAAAGTCGGTTCTGGCAACAAAGTATGCACGACGGTTTAAAGAGAGACAGAAGGCACAGGAGACGAGCGGGGCGTGGGGCAGGGTGAAGAACATAAGCGCTAAAGAGGAAAGAAACCAACTGGCACGCCTCCTGCCTGTGTGTCCCTGCTCAGGATGTCCCCTGGAGAAGTCCTAGGCCTCATAAGCAGAGCTGTTCTCACCTCCGGACTCACAGCACCACTAAGATGTGCTCCTTTGTGAAATACAGTCACGGTTTACATTTGTTTCTTCCTTCCCCAAAAGCCTATTAGAATACAAACTATTTACACTGGGGAATTCTTTTCATAGAGCCTACGCCCTGATATCCTCGGCGCTGCAAGAGGTCCTGAAGCTAGCCAGTTTAAAAGTTTAGAAGTTTAAAACTACTCATAGTGATATTCAAGTCTCAAAAATGGAAGATTCTGCAGATAGTAGAGATAGTTCAGGAGAGGGGCTGAGAATGACTTTTTTGTCGGTGGTGCTGTCTTTACCCTTTTCTTGTGTGTGTGTGTGTGTGTGTGTGTGTGTGTGTGTGTGTGTGTTAACACCTCTTGCTTAGATGCAAATTATTTACTAGCAGTGCAGTATGCTAGGCTATTTCAATATCTAAGTGATGCAAATGCCTTCGTGCCTTAAGTTGATAAACATACACTATCCTCACTTCCCACAAGGTGAAGAGTACAGTAAGCATTTGACAAATATTTATCTATTTCACAAGATGAATGCATGTTCACAGGGCTGTAAGCTAGGAGACCAGGCTCTCTGGTGTAAGTACACTCTTACCTAGTGGGTGGGAAGAATGACTTTGTGAAAGATCTCAGTTACATGAGATCCTTTATGTTGTAGAAATATGACACAGAGGATTATAAGGCCTGGGATGTTGATATTCTGCCAGAAGGAGCTGGAGAAAAGACATTTTTGTTTTTGCAAAGAAGGAAGTAGCCATAATGGAGAAAACTTATCACTTGGCTTCATAAGGAAACCAAAAAAAAAAAAAAAAAAAACCAAACCTAGGAATCATCCTTCCCAGCAACCTGTCACTCAGTACCTGGGCTAGTTATTTAACATCTTTAAACCTCAGTTTACTCGTCTATCAAATGCACTTTCTGTCTCTTTGAGTTCCTTCAACTATTATCACTGGAAGTAATGAGAGTAAAGAGTTCTTTTTAAAATCATGCAAATGTCCTGGTGGGCACGAAATCATCCTGTGGAGAGAATTTTGGCTTGTCAGGGGAATTCATCTAATTGCTTTGAATCCCAAAGGCTTACATCTGGGAGAGAAAATTCTAACTTAAGCACATTTGTTACTAACAGGACTCATTTTGAAAAATCCCAGGTAAATGTAAGGAACTAGCCTGCAGAGGAGTGAGACCCAAGGGCAAAAACCATTACTGTGTGCATTCTCCCAGGTGGCACAGCTAAAACACCACCCACAGAGAACTAACCAGGGACTAGTCATTCTGACCCAAACACCCATAGAGAACTAACCAGGGACTAGTCATTCTGACCCAAACACCCATAGAGAACTAACCAGGGACTAGTCATTCTGACCCAAACACCCAGGGTGGGGACCCTCTCTGTCTTTCAAGACAGGGTCTGAGACTCAAGGCAGACCAAGCTGTCCTCTAGTAACAAAGATCCTCCCACCTTTGTCTTACAAAATGAGTGTCCCATTGCCTGCACAGAGTTGTGGCACAAGCCTTTAATCCCAGGCAAAGGCAGGTAGATTTCTGTGAGTTTGACAGCCAGGGCTGTCACATGGAAAAATCCTGTCTCAAAAAAACAAAAAGCAAAACAAAACAAACAAAAGAGTATATCATCACACTGGACCTAACAGATGTTCTAATTGCATATATGTGGATACTAATTCACAGAAACTAGAAAATGATGAAAAATTCTAAATACAAAAACCATACTGAGTATTATGTAATTAATACAGCTTTAGTGATGTAGATTACACTTCAGAATCCTGGTATCTCAGGTTACCCATGCATATGATTTCCTGGTGCCTTTATTGCCTTGTTTTAAGTTCCATAAATTCATCAATATTAATGTTTTTCCAAAGTCACCATTTTGTTGCTGGATCAATTGCCAGACAATATGGACACACTGACTAAAACTTATTTTTTCCTGTCTTTTATTTGGAACCTGGATAGAGTATTACTAATTTTTAAGTCCCACTCTCCAAAGGACTCCGGAACAAAATAATCTTAATTGAGGACTCAGAAGAATTCCCCATTAGAAAGTTATAAACTGTAGTTATGTCTTCAAACTTAAAAAGTTGAATCACTCAAATATTAAGAAAATAAAAGATACCCCCTCTTTTCCAATAGTTAAGGAGTCCTTAGTAAATTTAGTGCAGAAGAAAGTTTTACTGAATACTATTTACATTCTGTGTGGTGGTAATTCACTCACACAATGGAAACACTGAGCGTGGCAAACCCATTTACGGCACCGCTATATTTCTAGGTACTCAAAAAAACTTGCTTAACCAATATAAGTAGAACAGTGTGATGGGTGTGTCTAAGCTCAGGGAAGTGTCCAGCACTTTCGAAGAGGCTCATGTCTACATAATGTTAAAGAGGGATTCTAACACTCCTTGGTTCCACTGATGTCCTAAGTAACAAGAAAGCAGAGGCACATTAAAAGCATGAACAGTACCCTCTCCTCTGGCATCCCACAGGAGCCCTTCGCTCCCACCCTACCCTGGCAGGGCCCTAGGACACACCGTCAACTGCACAAAGAAACAGAGCCCTGGACTGGTTTACTTATTATTTGTCTTTCCAACACAAACAGCTGAAAGCTGCAAAATGCTATCAGAGAAGTCTGCTAAAATAAATGCAGAGTCCAAAAAACCCAATGAACCATACCAGTAAGGTCTATTACTGGGATGACCCTGGTCACCTGCAGCATGGGAAAAAGACATAAACAGTCTGTCAAGAAATCTCCAAAAAGACACAGACTAGTCTGCCTTGCTGTCTTTTTCGACAGTAAAAGCTTCTCAAAAAGTGTTCATTTGTTGGGGATAAAAAGAGGCCTTCCTGGCAAGAACACTGGTAGCACCATTTCTAAGCTCCCTCTGCCGAGAGTGGCTCTCCGCCTGCTGCACCCTCTTGGTAGGGCTTCCCGTTCCCAAAGAAGTGTACAGGCCCCTGGACCAGGCATGGCTCTGTATGATTTCAGTCACATGACCAGGAAAGTCACTAATAGGAGCTTCATTTTTACCCAAGCAGCAATAAAAATGGTACAGAACCAGGTTCCAAGTTTCATTTTGGATGGTAACTGTCTACGTACAGATCTAACTTCATACTCTATTGGACACAGCCAGTCCGTAAACGTAAGTCGGCTCTGCATTAAGCTGGCTACTGAACATAAATTTAGGGTTTCTTAGTAGTGAGGATAAATTTAGTTATGGCATCAAATGTGTGCGTTTCCCCTTCTGGGAGAGAGAGTAATGGAATTGACTGTTCCCGGCACAGCAGAAAATGCTACTCATATTTTTCTAGCCAGGGAAGGCAAAACTGATGTTTCCCAGCACAGGCAACTAGTTAACTATCAGCTGGGAGGATGAGTTCAACCAGCCAGAGAGCAGCCCAGACACCGTGAAACTGGATTTGCAGGAGCATTGGAGGGTGGCTAGCCGCTGACCTGCCACACCCCTGCCTCTGCTGACATCACCTTCCCAAGTGGCCCTCTAACCCATTACTGCAGTGTCTACACTGCGGTCATTGTCTATCGTTCCATTCAGAACTGTGCACACTGGAGCAAAATAGAAGAAAGTAAAACACTTGTATCAAATGATTAAGCAACACTGAACCTATAGTACATTCTGTGTTGCCTCTTCTGCCTTTTAAAGAATAAACTAGAAAATACTAGGTCTGTGGTAATGAAAGTAAGACAACTGTTTCACATTAAATGCAACAAGTGGACCCTGTAACGTGATCAAAATCCACCCCAGGACTTCTAAACTCCAAATGCAAATATAACTACTCTTGAAACAATATTTGATAAGAAATGTTTAGCACGTTTCATGTATTTCCTGTAATTATACATTTATGACAAACTGAGGATTGACATGGTAGCCAAACCCCTGTGTTCATATGGCTGAGGCAGCAGCCTGTCTGCTAAGATACAGATTCCAAATATGAAACAACATCCATTTGAATGTGGTCTAAGCTTCCTGCTAGGAAGCCGCCTGGCTGAGACTTCTGATATTAAGGCTTGCTATCCCTCAGCAGCTGCAGTGTTCCAACTGTAGCTTTCTCACCCTTCCCAGAGTTGACAGAGGGGAGGGGGCTGGGTGGGAAGAGGAAGGCCACTTTATCAAAGTCAGTGGAAATACAAGGTATTAATTATGTTAAATGAAGAAATATGGGCATTTGGTTACTTTCGTGGGTCAGAAGTATTTTAATCTGTGGCTGCCAGTCAGTCACCTCTCCCAGACACCCCCACCCGCCATTTATATCGGCTGCAAGGAAACATCAAAGCTCCAAAAAGTGAGAAAAGCAGACACCAGGAAGGTCGTTCCCACCAGAAGCCCCCTTCAAGGTCAGTTTTAACCAGAGTGATCTCAGTGTTATCTGTTAAGAGTCAGCAGTAAGGCCCCTTTTTAATGTCTACATTTTGGAGGCTTAGATGTCTGAAACACTGGTAAACCTTAGCCTAAGGCAATTAAAAAAAAAAAAAAAAAAAAAAGGAGGCTCTAGTGAGTGGCCAATAAACTTTGGTGATATTTAGAAATGAAAGCAAAGGCTGTACTGTGGTGCTCTTCGTGAAAGCAGGGTTGTCCTGCACACATGAAGTTGATGTCTGAGTTAGCTGTGTGTGCAGGCCTGTGTGGGGCATGGCAGCAGAGAGGAAGACACAGAATCTGCCATGACAGGGCGGCTCAGCAAGTTTCCCCACAGCAGTGCTCAAAGCACACATGTTATAAACAGGGAGACCAACCATGTCAGGAGCTTAAATGAGATAGAGTCATTCTGGGACTAGGTTAAATGAGATAGAGTCATTCTGGGACTAGGTTAAATGAGATAGAGTCATTCTGGGACTAGGTTCAAGGCTTTTACACATAGAGTCATTCTGGGACTAGGTTAAAGGCTTTTACACATAGAGTCATTCTGGGACTAGGTTAAAGGCTTTTACACAATTAAAAATCCTTCCTGGAAATCCACTCAGAATATTTCTAATATTTTTCTGATCAAGGAAGAAAGAAATATGTTAAGAAGCCAGATCACTGAAACATTCAACAATTTCTGCAAAAGCAAAACAAAACAGCTCTAGATGATAAAAGGCATCAGTGAAGAGTAATAATTCCCTACACTTAATTGAACTCTGATTCTAGTAATAGAAAGATCTTGCATAACTATAGGAGATTTCATTTTAAGCTTTTTAGTTTTTACTTAAGGACAACCACATACTTTCGTTTACTTCTGTTGCATAAACTTCTCAGCTGGGCTGATTTAAATCGTGAGCACTCATCTCTAGGAACCAGCGAACAAGGCATCAGAACTGACCAACTCTAGGACTGTGTTGACAGTTCTTACGGCAGCTTTTAGTTAGAAAACGGGAATAATTCAGAATGAGGCACGGACAAACAGTACGATCGTTTTCAGGTAGAAAGGGACATGTTTTAGGGAAAAATAAAATAAACAAAAGATAAAGCACAGGACACAAGTGAAGGCACAAAGAGCTCTCTGCAAAGCCTTCGGGAAACAATGAGCTAAGAAGCACTGCATCCACCGCATCGAGTGCTGAGTGATCGAGCGTCAGCCCAGGACACGCTCACCCCACACTCCCTCAGCGACGTGCAAGGCTTCTCTTACTCAGTTACTGCAGTTTCTCTGATTGTAACAATTCACTGAACGCCTATCCAGATCCTGTGGGTTTATTCACAACTGCTCTGAAAGTCAGAATAAAAAGATTTAGGAAGATGTTCCCTCGAAACCGCCCCAGCAACTGAGCTCTCATTTCATGCATTATTTCTTATGTGTGTGTAAATTTTACTTTTGTTGATGATTAATTTCTGTTTAAATTTACTCCCACACATATAAGGAATGTAAAAATAAGCCAAACACAACCTCTCAAAGCTGACAGTGGGTATAGCCTCTCTGATATCAAACCACAGCAACATTTAATTTTGAAAATGAGCAGAGGAAAACATATTGATTTTCTGTTTCTATGCGTAATTCTTACTGAATAATCAGAGGCTAAAGGAAAAAAACCTACTACTCCTAGTTGTGAACGTGAGCACTGTAGCTCCTGGCCTTTAAAGGGCACAGATTATGAATACATATTAATTCTTAGGTTTGTTCTTGAAATGGAAACAGTTATGGCAACATATTTTAATCTGTTAACTTGTGTAAGGAAAATACATAAGCTGATATGAATTTCCTCTATACACACACAGAGAGAGAGATGCATTTCTGACAATAAAATGTGAACTTCATGTGATATATGAGCTTAGAATTTGGTTATTTCCTGGCTTTTGTATTTTAGTTAGTGTTATTTAAAAAACACAAGGCCCTGGCTTTGAAGAGGCTAAGCTGGCTTCTACCATCACACAGGCTTCCTTTTGAAAAGCGGCCTTTCCTTTCCCGCTTTCAAGGACTGCTCTCCCTCTTCAAACAAATACCAGTGTCAGTTCACTGGCTTTGTGTGACTTGAGTTTTCTTGTGAAGACTTGAGTGTTGAAATTACTTGGAAGTCTGTTGCAGATAACCTGATATTTGATATAATATTAACGTGATCTGCCTAATCTCAAAGATTCACTTCCTAAATTCCCAACAACTGTATCAGCTCCACAAATTCAGTAAAACACTTTGGAGAGGGTGGCAGCTCTGCTAAGTCTAATTTGATTTTAAAAATGACTCAGAGATTTAGTTTAACTACATTATAGTGGTCGATGGTGGGTTAAATCAAAAAACAAATATCAACCACAGAAAGTCATGTGCACACTCCATCACTCTCTTTGAGACACGACTGAAACCCTTGGGCAAAACATGGCACACAGGGAAACGCACTAACACAATGAGACATTTGATGGGTTCTGCAGAGGATGAGAAATCATCTCCCAGATGTCTGTAAGATTTGGAAACAAATCTTCTCATACATGTTAAAAAATAAATAAATCAAGCATATAAACAAAATATCCATGATCAAATAAAATTTTAGGTGATTGAAACTGACTAGCATTTTACAATATTAATGCTAATGGAATAACATAGACTCATTTACATATTTAACATATCCCATTAAAAAAGAAAAAAGAGCTGTATGCAGGAAGGAGACATAAATGGAGAAGTCAAGGCACGCAGGGTAAGGAGTCAGGACAGGAGACATCAAACCAGTCAGAAATACACAAGAACAGCTTTTAATGCTGGGTCAGGAAATAAGGAGCTTAGAGAAAAGTTGCAATCTAAAGAGAAAACACTTTTAGGAAATGGCAAAATTAAAACAGAAGTAGATATGTAAAATAGATGAATGAAGACAAGGTCTTCCTGCACCAAGGGAGTTGTTTAGGAGAAACAGTGTCCGTTTGTGGCCAGCGATAATACTTTCCATTCAATAGAGTTTGCAGCTTGCTGATTCATATGATTGCAGGCTGGCGCCCTGCTGGCGAGCCTCTCCACTGAAATTAAATCCACTCTCTTCAGTTATAAATTATAATGCTCTATAAACAACACTCCCATTGGGAATGGGGGGAGGGAGGGAGAGAGAGAGAGAGAAAGACAGAAAGGAAGAGAACGGGAGGAACAAGTGAAACAGAAGAGGAAGGGAGGGAAGAAGGGAGGGAGGGAAAGCTTGCTTTCTGCACAGCCCACTCACTGTTTCATGTCCTGCTCTTCAGCAACAAACAAGGAGGGCAGGTCCTCCACACGGCACTCCTGTTGTAATTCATACACTGTTTGATGTGGCGCCCAGAAAGGAACATGGGATAGTAATGTGAGTCTAGAGGGAAAGCACTTAGAAGCCGATGAGTACTTGAGCACAAGGAGAGAGAGCCGGTTTCATATATGGATTTTTTTCAAATATATTATTGAATAGATCTTTGTAGTCTCCAGGGACAGTCAAAATGAATAAAATCCTGAATTCTACTTAGATAAATCAGACCTCTATATTGAGCATCTTTTCATATCCAGATCAATAAGAGATAGATGTCCCCCACAAGATGCCCAAGAAAAGCAAAGAAAGAGGAATGCAGATTTAAAAATAATGAATCCCAAATGGCTTCAGATGCACAGTCCAGAGCAAAGACAATGGTCAATGATCTATCTGATCACCACAGCAGTCAGAGATGGACGTTTGTTGTCTTGTTAGGAATATCTACTTCAGAACTCAATGCTCAATTAGTCCGTGATGGTATATAGTTGATTAGATACTGCACAAACTATTTCTTCAAGAAAGTATTTTCAAATGGGATGAAACAACCCCTCAAATATTAAATCAGCCAAATATTCTATGAAGTGACCAGATCCCAAGATTAACCTGTATCCATAGACCAGATTCTTCAGTGCATGTGAGCCTTATAAGTGTTATACATGCTCCAATGAAGGGAGAAAGTGTTATCTGCCAGCTAGTACCACAGGCTTCACACCACCAGATCACCCATCAACTACGCGACACAGTTACAGAGAAAAATCAGCCTTGCAATTTCTTTCCAAATGTTGAACCTGGACACAAAAAGTGGAGGAAGGAGCTGGAGAGAGGAAGTCTGTGGGAGGGCGACCTGTCACACACAGGTATAAGGATGGCTTGGGACAGGAGCCAGCAAGAAAGATGCCACCACTGGCCCACAAGCCACGGCTTCCATTTCTCCACTTTGGGTGTACAGACATTGCTCTAAGTTTAACTTAAAAGAAGCAGAGAGAAGAGATGCCACCCTCCCTGAAGCCACAGAATTAAACAAAAAACAAAAACCAGCAAAACAGACAGGTGACTGCCATTTCAGGTTTTGGCTGGAAGTTTTTTTTACTTGCTTAAATTCCAATTCATGGATAGAAGACTTAAAAAAAATTAATATCACTGACCCAAACTTAATCAGCGAATTAGACTTAGTAGCAAATCTAATTTTTTTTCCTTTTTGAAATTTGTTTCTCTCTCCCTCCCTCTCCCTCTCTCTCCTTCCTTCCCTCCCTCCCTCCTTCCTTCCTTTTTTTCTTTAAACGTGTCTGGCTGGCTGTCTCTGCTTTTGGCTGTGGTGCACACCAAGTAAAGGATTTTCTGTTGGTGAGGTTCAGCAAAATGGTTTTCCTGCTTTGACTGCCTGGTCAGCCTGGTGGGAAAAGTCATTTAAGTCACGTAAGACAATCCCATGAAAAGTAAAACTCGATTCTGAAATAAGAGTATAAGTTAGAGTTTAAAAATAAATTAAATAAAGGAAACATTAAAAGATAAATGGCGCAGGATGCTCTGTGGCTGAGGTAATCGGAGTGCAGAGGGAGGAGGGTTACTTTAATAAATGATTAAAAGGCCTTAACAAGGGCCTATCAGGTTGACCAGGAAAGCATTCCTCCACCCTGCCCCTCCCCCAGACCACCTTTTTTACATTTGTTCTCAATGCAGATCAATATGGTTTTCATTTGCTGATTTCCATAATGCCATATGTGATCTGCCAGCCCGACATAATGAAGCTGGAAAGAGCTGAAGTCATTCGAACGTTCTCGCTTGCACGACTGTCGCCAGTTCTCCAAATGCCTGTTATCCGAGAGCCAATATCTCCCTCCTGCTTATTGACAAATACCAGAAAGGTTTGCCTTGGGGCAGACGTCAGAATCCAGCTCTGGGTGGCAGATCTATGCTGAAATTCAAACTAAACATCACCCTTCCTCAGTAGCTCCCTTTTACCTTATCGCTCTAACCTGTGCCTTAAGGTTGGTTATATGAGGAAAAAATAAGATTTACGTGTGAATTATCCATTTCTAAATATAAATGCTCTGTTTCTTGATCAAACAATAATCCCATAAGAGGAAGGAATGAATACCTGGCATGGGCAAAGCCCAGGGACTAGTGACCACTCCAGGCAAGTTTTCCAGGAGAAATAGCTTAAGAGCAACCCTTGCTAAACTTTATGTAAAAACTAGCAGTTATGAGTTTTTTACACTTTGATAAACCCAATGTGTGGTTTATGCATGGACCCACATTTTACAACTATAACATCCACCTCCCCCTGTAAGTCTCCTATACCTTCTTCATCATACAGTAACATGGGTTTGTTGACGTCATCCCATGAATCACTTGTTTGTTCTTTAATGTCCCATTAAAAGTCCTCTTGTTGTTTGTAGATCACCTTTTGAGGCTGGAAAGACAATTTATTCAAAGTGTGCACTTCTGAAATGAATCTTTTGTCTTTTTCAAACTAAAACCCAAAGAAAATGAAACTAGTAAGTGTGCCAGGTCAAAACAGGTCAACATTACCCACTTCAGGGATGAAAGCACACTTCATGACAGTGCCTGCATTTATGACACAATCCACTTCTTCTAACTTGATTGCATTAAATAAGAAGTTGAGTGGTGGCCCACACCTTCAAGCCCAGCATTCAGAGGCAGGCAGATCTCTGTGAGTTCAAGGCCAGCCTTGTCTAAGGAGAGGGTTCCAGGACAGTGCAAGCTATGCAACCGAAGCTACACAGTGACTCCTTCTTAAAACAACAACAAAAGACAACGAAGCCCAAAGCCAGTGGTGGCAGTTATATTCTAGAACTTTCTAAATTAAATTGTATACATTGGCTTAAAAAAAAAAACCCAACTCCTTAGGGTCTCTCAAAGATAGATACACTGTGCTTCAGCCAGTACACTAAGTTTTAAAATCAGTGAGGTCTCCAAATATTAAGTGCATTCCAACCTCAGCTCATGTCTGCAACTGAATTTTTCTTTTTTTTCCCCCTCCCCCTTCCCTTCCTTCTGTGGATGAGGGTGGTCCACAGAGAGGAGCAGCCTCTGAGCTTCCCACATGGATGAAAGTGCTGCTGTTATCAACAGCTTAAAGCAGACTCACAAGGAGTCATGGAAAGCAGCTATTCTTCCATCAGGGACTGTCCCGTTTTGGGGATGGTTGCTCATTTCTCTGGAAAATAGTATCAGATTCTGCCTCCAAAGGGGAACAGAGCAGTTGACAATACCATGTCAACAACAATTTACTATGGAAGTTGATGAGTTGATATCAAGTTGCCTGTGAGGTTTAGGGATCTGAATCAAAAGGACAAAAGGTAGGAACAAAAGTGAAGGAAGACTGCAAAGGCACAAGATGCCAGTCAACCAGCACTGGGAAGGCTGAACTGGAGGGGTGTGGGCTTGAGGGGTTGAAGCTAGCCAGGAGCAACACTGTCATGGCTGGGGGTCCAGGGGCACAGAGGATATATGGGAGAACACATTTCAGGAAGCCTTTCCCATCTTCAAACTGAGTAAAGAGAAGTTGCTGCTAATGCTGGGCTTATGTGAGGCTTGCAATGTTTTCAATGTAGCATCTTTTAAACACATCAAGCCACCTCTTCCCTCAGGAGGCTCAGAATAAAAACAACGACCCAAGTTCGATCCCCAGAATCACAGGGTAGAAGGGGAGAACCAATTTCTGCAAGCTATCCTCTAACCTCCCCACCGGTACTTAAACCCTGGTGCTGCACCACCCTTACTGGATGGATGGATGGATGGATGGATGGATGGATGGATGGATGGATGGATGGATGGATGGATAGACAGACAGACAGACAGACAGACAGACAGACAGACAGACAGATAAATGTAAAAGGGATTTTTCTGTGTGACTCTGCGTGTGTGTCCTAGATCTCACTCTGTAGACCAGGATGGCTTCAAACTCACAGAATTCTGCCTGACTGTGCCTTATGAATGCAGAAACTAAAGGTATGCTCCACAACCACACGGGGGTGGGGGGGGCAGAGAGAAAAAAAATACTGTTGCCTATGAACCAAGAGGAAAGGTTTCAGGGATGATCCTGAGACCGGGAGGGCTGGAGCTGGGCTTCCTTAGAAGAGAAACCCCATTGCCTTGATCAGGTCTTTTGAGGGGTGGGTAACAGGGTCAGGAAGAAAAGGCCTCTTATTTTGTGAAACCAAAGGAAGGAGAAAACATTGACAGTTCCTTCCATAGCTAAGAAGGTGTGCTCAAGGAAATTGTGCCTTGATATTGAAGGACAGAAGGCACTGATTTATTCTATATGCAACCTCGACTAGCCTGGAACTTGTAATCCTCCTGCTTCAGTCTCTCAAGTGCTGGAATTTTGGAGTGTCTGAAGCCCATGTCATCAGGTCATCAACCAATAGTTCCCTGAAGAAGTGATCTATTCTGAGAGGAGTCAGGCCTGCCTCAGCCAGGCTGACTGTCACTCAGCACATTGTAAGAGACAGGATGCTGTGAAAGGACCCATGAGTTTGGAAACTATAGCTTCCTCCCTCTTTTTTTCTTGAAAGATAACTTCAAGATTTTACTGCCATCTTGAGTTTTGAAGAAACAAACAAACAAGCACAGGGGAGGGTGAGTATGTGGCACTGTAGAGTGTTCCCTCTGGCTATGATCCTGGCAAGGTCAGGACAAGGCTAGTGAAGTTTAGGGTTATCTGCCTTTCTCCTCTCCTTTCCTGCTCATATGATGTCATGGCCAGCGTTCTTTAGGTATGTGTATGGCAGCCACATCTTCCTGGTTTTAGAACCTTCCATACTAGTGGTTCTCAACCTTCCTAATGCTGCAGCCCTTTAATACAGTTCCTCATATTGTGGTGACCCTCAACCATAAAATTATTTCTTTAAAACATCCTAAGTACAATTTTCCTACAGTTAAGAATCATAATGTAAGTATCTGATGTGCAACTCCTGTAAAAAGGTTATTCAGCCAAAAGGGTTTCAACCACTTTTTGGCACAAAGGATCTCTGACCTTGTCAGACTATGCTGCCTGTAAGGCTGGTACTTGCCACACTTAATACAGAAAGAAAGGGTTTCCTGTCTTGCAGGAAGGCAAAAAGCATGGGAATCCTGTGGTCTATTCCACGAGCTCTGCATCCACAGGTGCTAAACAGTGGGTCTGTGGAGGCAAGGAAACGGTGTGCACAGGCTCTTAACCCCTAAAATAACAGTGACAGTGTACGATTTAGAAAGGAGGAGAAATTAGCAGTCACAGCAGGAACAAACAGTGTTTGTTGTCACTGTCATTTTATGAGACACACTAGAGGGGCAAGCGAAAGCTGATGGTCTAGAGGTGACCCCACAGAAAGCTCTGGCTCGAGGGCCACATCTGAGATTCACTCCCCTTTCGCCAGGCTCCTAGCGAACTCGACTACAAAGGCGGTTTGAGCAAGGATGAGGGACCAAGACCAGGACCTCATGGGAAGGATTTATAGTCACGGTCAGTGAGTGAAATGAAGTCATGAGGTAAGAGATGTATTAGTGATGCTAAGGTCAGGACCAGGTCAGGATGTGTTAAGACAGGAGGCCTGTCATGGGATAGGAGGCAGTCTCGTGACTTGGCCTCAGTTTCCTTAACTCTAAACATACCTGCCACCAAAACTAATTATTATTATATACAAAGAGGAACTGTAGTCTAATAATCTGTTAGGGAGGTGTTTGCAGGGGCAGATACAAGGCAGACTGCAGACTTTTCCATCTTTGGAGATGGCACTGGTGGTAGGTTTGCTATGCCTGGAGCAGGTAGAACTCCGTCACACACATCTACGACTGTTCCCACTTTCCAGTCCACTTGGGTGGTGGTTATTATTTTTAATGTATTCCTACTGCAGTAAGTCATAAATAAGCTTACCTATTCAAATGACCACAATAAATGATGCGAAGTAGCACACTGGCCCATAAGCAGCAAAGACCCAGAAGGCAACACTTAAAACATAAACTGCCAACAGTAACCTGATCGGGTTTCATAAATCAGAGCAGCAATGGGCCTAAAGAGTGGCAATGAGCGCTCCAGTAATTGCAGCCTCCTGTCTAGGAGCATACTGTAAAAATAGCCACAGTAAGCAATCCTCCTAGCCAATCAATAGACTCCTATTAACCTCCTGGCCAATTACAGGATGATTGCCTAAGCAAACAAAGAATTATTGGCTGTTTAGTTGAGACTTTATTCAGGCCCCTCTCTTCCCCGTTTCCCATTCTGTTCCGCCTCTCCTACCCACCCCCTTTCCTGTTAGGAAAAAAACATCTGCAAACACCTGATATTCATCTAAGTCCCTGCAGTTGTACAGTCTTGTTAAATTGTTACCACCTTTTCCACAAGCAGTTTTGGCAATTAACCTCGTGGCCAGAGACTTCAAAGAAAACAACTGTTGAGTTTAACCTCTCTGAGCTACCATAGATTCTTTTATGATTTTTCCTGAGACACTTTCATCCACAGAGGAAAAATTCAGACTGATAAAATTAATGTTTATTTTAATATTTGCTTAATTTATTAAGAAGGCAAATGCTAGGAAGTTGGGCCACAGTAGGATTCACCCAAGTCTCCTCACTACCACAGAAAGGGGGCTTATTTTAATTTACATTCCCAAAGCATGTGTACACCTCCCTCTGTTTTTCCACAAATCCTACACTTGCTGGAATTCAAGGATTTGATACATTTGACCCTCTCTTGCCCTTGTTCACAAATCTCTCATATGTTTTTCAAAACTGTTTAAAAAGTTCAGGATGAAAAATGCATGTGAAATGAATGCTAAGAACCCCAGTTGCCATTAAAAATCTATTTTCATTTTATTTTTTTTACCCTCACAGATACACTTTTTACCTTAAAAGCAGGGCTAATCCCCCAATTCTCATGAGAATAAACTACTTCAATAAAGATCAAAATATATGATTGGGCAAGCAATACAATTCTTCTCCAGTAATCGTGCAGCCTGAATATTTCTACGTAATTTATGCTGTGTAACCAGCCCTGTACAGCTGTGGACAACAGCAGCCTTTGGCCTATTTTACCGGCTGAAGGCAAGCTTGCGGAGGTGTGTTAACTCCTTCAGGCCACAGAGTTCATTTAGGATTTTAATAAAAGTGATTAAATATTTAGTAGATCCTGAGAGCTACGGGAGCCTCCTCTCTCCCTGGCAATTGCCTCTCTTATGAAACTGAAGCACCCTGCTAATGATGTGGAGTACTCGTGTTGAGATCCAGACAGGAACATGGGGTTGACGGAAGAAATGTGTAGCAAAGTTGAAAGAGCTTTTGTTTGATAGATACAGTCACCAATACCAGTTTGTTTATAATTAGTCCCACCAAAGCTATACAGAACTGCTTCTCTAAAGATGAAACGCTTTGTGGTGCAATAACATGTGATCTGGCAAGTCGGTTAAGGACAAACCATCAGGTAGCACAACAGCACCAAGCACAAGCCTTGAAGAGCAGAGATGGAAGCACAGTAGTCTGGGGGGGAGTCGGAACAATGTAGATTCCCCATGAAGTTCCTTGTTCACTGTTCTGTGAGCAGTCAAGCGCAGTAGCACCGAGCCTATAGGGAGGCTGGGAGAATAGAATGGAGTTGTGTACATAAGACAAAAACCACCCAACTGTTTTAAAATAGAGGAAACATCTATAAAAATGTGAATTTCCAGTCTCTCTTGACTAATAGAGGGTCTGGCAAAAATGGGCCTACACATTCACAATAGCATTGTGGGTAGAGAGGCAGCATGCTGGAGCCCCTGACGCTTAAGCCTGATCTAACTTGCTCTAATTCTCTTACACACATTTGAAGAACTGTCTAGCACATAACATTCAGTACACAGTAAGTACTCAAAAGGGGTCTTCAGTAGCGGCAGTGCCAAATCTACTTGAGGAAAGCATAGAGACAGTTAGGTTAGGATATGTATGAGGCAAAGAATGTACCAAGTTCTGGACACAGTAGAATGTGTGAGGCATGTATGAATTTTCACTTAATTTCATAGTTTTTTTTTTTTTTTTTTTTTTTTTTTTTGGAGATAGGATCTGTGCTGTAAAGTTTTATTTCAACTTGACACAAGCTAGAGTCATCAGCGGGGAGAGGACCTCACTGAGAAAATGCTATTATACAACTGTGCTGTAAGCAAGCCTGTATAGCATTTTCTTAATTTATGATTAATGGGGTTAGGCTCAGCCAACTGTGGGTAGGATCTCTCTGGGCTGGTGGATCTGGGTTCTATAAAAAGCAGGCTGATCAAGTCATGAGGAGCAAGCCAGAAAGCAGCACCCCTCCATGGCCAGTGCATCAGCTGCTACCTCCAAGTTTCTGCCTTGCTCCTGCCCTGGCTTCCTTCAATGATGAACAGTGATATATAGCAGTGTAAGCCCAAAAAACAGTTTTCTGGGCAGCCTGCTTTGGCTAGTGTTTTTGTTTGCTTTGTTGTTGTTGTTGTTTCTGCAGCAATAGTAATTCTAACATGGACAGGCTCTCACTCTGTAGATTAAGTTGGTCTTAAACCTCCTGCCTCAGCCTCTTGATTCTAAGGGGGAAATACATGTACCATAATGCCCAGCTCTATACTCAAGAGTTTCCTGAAACTTCAGTGTGACTCTACCTAAACTTCCCACAGCAGTAAGAATTTTATGTTTCTGGTGGAATTTGGTAAATAACTAGGTATGTTTTGGGATAAGTACTCTTAGCCCTCAGGTGTGTTGGGAATGTAAAAGTCTCTCTTTAGACAACTGGAAAACGGCTAGACTGAACCAAGGAACCAGTTGAGTGACATTGAAGACCAAATACTAAGAAGTAGGTGCCACTAGTTCTGGCTGGAGGTAAGAGAGCTTGCTGCTCTTCCAGAGGGCCCAAGGCTGGTCCCCACAGACTGTGGTCTCTGACCCAGTGATACCTTTAACAACCATTATGGAAGTTCCAACACTCTCCATAACATTCAAACACACATACACAAACACACACACACACACACACACATCTTGTCATAGGAGAACAACTGTGCAGCTTCCTTTCCTTCAATTGGTTTCCCTTAGAAATAGTGTTTCTCAGTCACAGTTCACACATTATCAGTATGTGGGGTCCAAATTGGGGGCTTGGTTGTCCGTTACTGACAGTTTCATCTTTGTATTGCATCTGAGGAAGGAGAAAGCAGAACACCAATGTATGAACAGTTTAGAATCCAGTCTGTCCCCAATCTTGGGATTCTTTCACAACAGCCTCTAAGACCACGCTGCCAGCAGAGCTCAGGAGTCGAGGGGCAGCACTGAGGGGGCACCTGGGAATGCTGTGAGAACTGTGAGGGCTGCACAGTATCAGTGAACTGTGACATTAAACAATATGCCTTGGAGAGAAAGTTTCCAGGAAGCCCAAACTGGTACAAGTAAGCCACCTTGGAGCTGAGCCTCCATGGCTTTGTGATGATTACACACAGGGGTCAGTTTCTCCTGGAGGAAAAAAAGTCAGCTTCACTGGAGGATATAAGGTTCTGGTACTCATGAGGCAGAGACATGGTACTCATCTCTGTGAGTTTAAAGTCAGCCTGGTTTACTCAGGAAGTTCCAGGACAGCCAAGGTTCCCTATATAGACCCTGTTGCAAAAACAAAAGAATTATCATTCAAAACCCAAGAAGATAGCAGGCAGACTTGTTGGAGGAGTAGCCTGGAAGAAGACAGAGAAGTTGGTAGTTTGTGCAAACTAGTGGCCTAGGTTCAAATAAGTCAGGCAAAGAAAAAAATTATCTCATGTCCATGAAGTTCAATCAAATCTAAAACTTCCTGTCTACTCTAGTTTAAAAATTCTTTCAAAAATCAACAGAACTCTCTAGGGAACACACTTTCTGGTTATTCTCATGGTAACATGTATCAGTATGATTTCCTTTTAATTTTCATATTCTTGGTCAAAGGGGAGGTATATTTGTGCCGAACATTTAAGCACCATTTTTAAAAGCAACATTAAATGACACAAGGGCCTGGTGCTATGCTACACAGTTGAGTGAACTCCTGCACAGATCAGCGAGATGGCTGGAGATGCCTCTCTCCGTCTGTTTTTCATCTCCAAAGTCTGTGTACTCAGCAGAGTGTGAAGAGAGCCTCTCTTCCCCTCCCAACACTCTCCCCACGGTCCTCCCCAGCCCCCACCTCTCTCCAGAGCCCCGCAGCAGAGAGCAGGAACTAGAGCAAATGCTTTTGTGAATTAAGAGATCTCGTGAGCGTAAATTTGGTCAGGCTGCTCCCTTCTGCAGGCCAGACCCTGCTGCTGCCCCAGGATGTGAACTGTCAGTTTGCATAGCTGGTGATGAGTTGCAGAGCCATCAGCAAAGGTGAGGACGGCAGGAACAAGAAGGATGCAAGACTGGTGGAAATCATTTCACAAGGAAAATTTCAGCCATCAGTGGGAGGAAGCTTTGAAAAATGCTGCCATTTCCGAGTCAGAATGAAGGAAAAATTAAATTACTGCCGGTGAGGCGAGCCAAAGATGCATCTTCCTCCAGGGAGAGGTTTGATAATGGTAAACACTTGACAGCTGGCCTGAACTGTTATCTTGCTCTATCCGTTGTTATGGTCTAAATGAATATTTCTGATAAGGGAAGAGAAGGAAAAATTCAAACACGTTCATATTTTTATGTTTAAAACATACAGTGCTGAGCCAAACAGGTTTGGGTCACTTTGTGGCTACTGTCAGGGGCTGTGATGACCCGGGACTAGAGTCTTATCATATCAGGATCTCAGCTATTCCATATGTAGCAATTCTTTAATGTACATAAATTTGCTAAGAAAATATCTTTAGCCTTTGGCTGCCTCAACAACCAATAAGAAACACTTCCAAAGGGGCATGAAAATGTCAAGAAAATAAAGTTATTTAAAATAGCTACAGGTGATATGTTAACAAACAGGCATAAAATACTGTATTGTTGAATGAGTTTTGTAAGCTACTGAAAATCATCAGATTTCAAACTTCCACAGATTTTATTTTTTATAAAAGAATTCATCAAAATACCTATGAAAATAGCAGATAAAGGAATCACCATTTTAAATTTTAAAAGACAAAATGAAAGGAAACAAAGAGCCCTGTTTACTTGGTCACTGGCAATTCCACAGTCCCCAAAAATGTAGAAATCCTGGAGGGATGTCTTGTTTTAAAACTCTTGCTCTGTTCCTATATATAGCAAACAAAAACAAGTCTGAGTTACTGCCCCAAGTCTTCCCAGCACAGGACCAGCCGCAGTATGTAGACATCCGAGGAAGTTCACTGGACATGCAGAGTCCCTTGCCTTCCTTATAGAGTTACTGTTATGTCTTCAAAAGGAGAAGTGAAGTCCTGAGAGTGCCCTTAGGACCCTCCATCTATTGAAACAAGAACAGTCCCAACTTACTTTTCCTGTACATTCCACTAGACTTGAGATGGCCAGTGGCCAAGAAACCAAACAGGGCAGGGGGAGAGCAACACAGAAGTGCTACAGAGGAGGAGCTAGGAAATCTTACATGGAAGATTAGAAAAAAATTAATTTTCATGTCTTTTTACAACAAGACTGGATTGTTAATTACCTAAAATAGAATTGGCATAAGTAAGGGAATTCATTATTTAATATACACAAAAACTCCATGGAGTCCCAGCTTGATGGCCCACACTGAGGATTCAGTCTCTAGCACAGCAGTTTGGGAACATTTTGTATCTCTTTGTGACCTATACTTTAGCATGCATTTGGAAGCACTATGCTCTGTTCAGAGGAAAACTTTAGCTAAATCCTTTCCCCTACATACCTTTAAAAACCAAAATCAAAGGATGTATCTTTACTCAGTATTAGTAGAAAGTCAGAATTTCATCCCCCACCTCCGACTCTGGGACCAAGACCTGCCTTAATATGAAAGTATATAAAGTGATATTAAAGTATGGTATTTTAAGAATGTTTCAAAGTAAGGTCAAACTGGTGTTAAGAACCCTACTAGTGAAGGCTGAAATAACAGTCTGGCTGAGCAGTCTTAAGTGCAGCTGCCTCCAATTACTAAGCACATCTTAGCCATGCTTTCTACTGAGGAAACAATACAACCAAGGCCTGGAGTCAAAAAATAAAGTCAGAGAACTTACTAACAAGGCAAACTGAACAAGTGTCAGGATGCGGGTGTCATCCCAGCCAGACGCTGTTACCTGACTCTCGCCAATGACTAAGCCAAGAGCAACTGCTGGAGTAAACGCTTCTGACAGCAATCTCCGAGAACCTGTAAGAATACACCAAGTGCAGGAACCCCTACAGCGTCAAAGGATGCTCACAAGTACATTGATAGAAACAAGATAAAGCATTCAGTCGACAACAGGACCCTAACAGCCACCACACTGGGACATCCCACTCCACCCACACCCTTCCATCAAGTCCATTTGTCCACTGCAGTACAAAGAACACCACAGGTCACCCAAGCACATTATGTCATGTTGACTGCCCCACCCTGCCTTCACTTGCATTCCAAAATCCTTTTTTGTTCCCCTCATGACAACACCCTATACCCCCAACTGAAGACTCTTTGGCTAGTACAAACTTGTATCCCTGGGAACATAAAAACAGAAGTCATTTAACTGATATACCTGATTTTATTTTATACAAAGGCTGATAATGTCCATGTCTCTTCCATTCCTAAAATTCTCTAGTGCCAAAATCCACTTCAGTCTTCCCTTAGCAAAACTAGAACCCTGTCACCAATGCCACACAAAGGCAAACAGGAGGCAAGCGTCAGCTTCAATCACTCACATCTAAGTGACATTTGGTCTTGCTGATGACTAACCCTATCTCCTTAGTCAAATTATACATCCTTCTAAAGTCTTAGCCTTTTTTTTTTCTACAGTGAATTTAATCCTCTAGCTTCAAGAGGATTAAATAAGATAAAGTATACAAATGTTATGTCCAACCTTTTGACATTAAAACATGGCATTGTTACTGTCTAAATTGGGGTTTCTATTGATGCAACAAAACACAGAGATCAAGCCACTCAGGTGCAGCCTACTCGGTGTTGAACGCCACACAGATGTTTCACAGGAAAAGAATGGATATAAATTTTATGCAAGAATTATCTACCTGGCTATTAATTTAAAAATCACAAACTAGAAGCTCTCCATTGACTGTACAATGAGAAAGTTCATTCCTCTGCCTTTCCCCCCTAAAAACATTTCTAACTTTCAGAGATGGCCAAAGACCAGAAGACAACAGAATTGGAAAAAGAAATCTGTGTGGAGCTTTACAAGCTGGGGTTCAGAAGCTCTGCTTATCTGGTAACCAAGTACATCAAGTTCTTAAATGGACGTTAACGTTTAAACTTAAAAGTACATCTTAACAGGTACCTCAACAGGTACTCCATCAGGTTGCTAGAATACTCTATATTCCCAAACCTTCCTCTCTATCCTTTGTCCCCACGTCTAGCATTTCCCATCCAATCTGGTCTTCACCTCCCTGACAGTCAGACCCCACCCCTCATCTTCTCTGCTACGTATCCAAAGCAGGACTGTTCTTCCCCAGATTAGTCCAGCATGTGTGGCTCTCACCAGCAGGACTTCTCAATCTTCATTTTCACCTGTCAACATCCCCATCCCTCACATTCTAGCTCTCAGTGGCATCCTTTTCCCACTGAGGAAACTCAGATCAGCCATTCCCTACCCTTGCTGAGAGAGCTCTGTCATCCTCTATGGTCATCAGGATTTTGTTGCCCCCATAGCAACTTGTATGGCTCTGTGACTCACTGACCTGTGCTCAGCGACTCCTCTTGACACGCAGGAAGCTCATCAGTAAAACTATTTACACCACTGTTCAGGCTGAGTACACACAGGGACTCCTTCAATGGAAGCTCCTACATCAGCTTTGCCAACAAGAGGCCATTGTGGTTCTAGTTACAGACAAGGCTTGCACAAACCTCAGGTGATATGAGTCCAGAACAGAAAAGAGTAACCAATCTCCCTCCTTTCTTAATTTTTTTGTTACTGAAAACAGATTTTTTTTTCATGCAGTATATTCTGATAATGGTTTCCTCCTCCAAAACCTCCCAATCCTCCCCACTCACCCTGATCTGCACCTTACTTGCTCTCATTAGAACACTGACAATCCTCTCTTGAGAACTGGAAAAGCTGAAGCAGAAGGGCATGTGTGAGCAAAAACACAATCCCCACAAATACGGAGATGGATTGGGAACCTCTCAGCCAACCCCAGACACCTATAACCTCCTGGCATTACCTCAGAGAAGGGAGGAGCTCTTCTTTCTCTGAAGCAGTCTTGCTATGGAATGCTGGCTGACCTCAAACTCACAGCACTTCCCCTGATTTAGTCTTAGAAGTGATTCCATGAGCCACCACACCTGGTTTATACATAGATTTCCCCCCCTTAATTTGGATCAAATGACCTATTACTTTAAGGAAAAAAATGTGTACTCTTTAGATTAAAAAATATATCCATAATCCAGAACTCAAAGCACAGGCAACTTATATGAAGTCAGCCTGGGAGAAAACACAAAAGAAATATTACTTTATTCTTGAGAATCAAAGCCTTAAAACCTAACATGTTTTCATTATACTTTAGCTGCTTTTTTTCTAGGCATAATAATTTAATGAGTGCTTGTAAGCAAAAAATATAAAATGAGTTTCCCAGTAACTACCAGCTGGGAAAGGTGATGATGCATTCGTTCCAGCACTCAGGAGGTAGAGTTAGGGTGCTCACTGGGTTCAAGGCCAGCCTGGAACACACAATTAGACCCTACCTTAAAAAAAATAAAATGAATCAGTGCCCTTTCTCCTGTTAGGCCTGCAGTGCTGTGGAGCTTCTGAGCTGCAGTGACTCTCCACTCACTGCTGTGGAGTAAGTAGTGTGGACATGAAAAAAAAAGGGCCAGGTATGAGACGCTCTGAGAGTCACCAGGGAGAAAGAAGTCCCAAGAACTGTTAGTTTCCCATTGAATGTGTAAACAGTCACCACGTGTGCCAAGAGGCCAAAAGAAACAAATGCTCAAGAAACATATATTAAACTTCAAATAAGGAAGTCTCTTATGCCAACAATATTTCTTATGTGTCTCATAAATCATACCTATCATATAATCCAAGTTTTTTTTCAAGGTCTCAACACTTCCACTAAGCAAACCATTACATTGTATTAATAGTCAAATCAAAGAAAGACACACAAGACTTTTTATTCAAAGAGGCTAAAAAATGTTGAAGAGACCCTAGACATGCATATGCCATGACTCTGTTCTCCATGAGCAGGCCCAAATCAGTAATGTGCACCTAGGTAGTTCCATGCTTCCCACCAATACTCAGCACCAGATGTGTCTAACCTCTAACATATTTCCCAGGTTATCAGAACTAAGGTTTGTGGTTTTGTTGATGTAGAGATCTGAACACTTGGGTTGTCTAATATGATAGCTATTAGTCACTTATGGCTAAATGTAATTACAATGATATGAATCTGCTCCTTATATTCAGTACTCATAGGGTATGTGGCACTGTCACAGAGGACAGCGCAGGCAGCAGAGTGCTTCCATGAGACAGTGACACCTCAATTACCAGCTGCAGAGGTTGCATCTTAGCACCACTGTCCAAAACACAACTGATAATGCCTTGAAATACACTGAGGAAAGACTTCATTCTCTACCACCTAAGCAGATAAAGACATGCAAGAGAAAACTGGTCCTGAGAACTCAAAACAAACCACCATGATACCATGCCACTGCAAAGAAGCCATCTCTATTGTCCTAGTTTGGGTGGTGATGTCCCCAAGACTATTTACTAAAAACTGGGTTCCTGGAGGCTTACATGATGGGGTATCCCTATAGGCATGCGCTTGAAGGAGAACCTGAAACCCTGGACTCCTCTGTCCTGCCAAATGTTCCTGCCAACAAGGCCAGCCTTGCCATAGGCCTAAAGAAAAGGGTCGCAAATGCCCCCAAAATGGTAAGCCCCAGTAAATTTGTCTCTTCAGAAGTTGATTTTCTTGGGCACTTTGCTCCAGATATGAAAATCCAAGTGACAGAACTATGCACAGATATGTGCAGATTTCTTCTGATAAAAAATGATATTTCATATCTTAAACAAAACCAATACAACTGTAGTTTGGGATACATGTTGCTCAGATCTGCTATGTACATATGCCATTTTAATTAGGTACATTCATTTTTACCTTAAAAGGTTTACTGTATGACAAACATCTGGTCAGTATGTAAAAGGGTCAAGCAGATCCAAGCTATTGGAAACAAACATTGAGTCCTTTGAGCTTTGGTAGGCGCTTGCTAGTTCTGTGCCATTTGAGCAATGTACTGGATTATGTGCTTTCTCCCAAATAAGAAGAAATAATTAGGTCATCTTCCTGCATCTGGAATTCTAAGATGCTGCATATCTGACATCATATGAGTAGTATGTGACATAATAAGTCATACTAGCAATGACTTTAGAAAAACAAAACCTGCCACAATAATGCCAGTATACTAGGTGTTTAAAAACAGTCTTGTTGACATATAATTCGTGATTGACACATTTGAAGTACACAATTTCCTAAGAACTGAGTATCACAGTATCTAATTTAATTTACTAAGCATTCACATGAACTGCACTGAAGGTTTGTAGTTATGTGGTTTTTCAAATGGAAGACATCAAGAGACATTTTTATTGATGTCTGGGTACATAAGATCTGGTATTCTGAAATAAACATCAGAAGCAAATGGATGCCAAAGGCCCTATATTCATGCTCAGACTGAGAAACCTTGTTCTAGAGAGAAAAACATGACAAAACATGCTCTCAATCTGGAAATGCCTACAGCCAAAGCAAACGGTAGGAAGGATGCTGTTTGGGGATGCAGAGTAAGTGATGCTTGTGCCAAAAATACTGGAAGCCATGTAGGAAGGGATGGCATGCACATATACAGAGAATGTGTTGGAGGCAAGAGGGAGAAAAGGAGGGAAGAAAAAGGAAGAGGCTTTGCACATCAAGTTTGGAGCTGACCTTTGCTTGGCAAGCACTTTACATAAAGAACCAGACAGTAAGACTAGCTGGGTCATATGGTGTCTCTTAACACTGTTCAACTCTGCAAGTGAAGGGTGGCCGAAGATAAGGACAGCACATGGATGCCAACCCTATGGCTGTCGTCAGCAAACCTTTGGGGATGAGCACAAACATCAGATCTCACAGAGTTGTCAGGTTTTATGAAACTCTTCTTCACTTGATTTCTTTTCCTATTCTGTAAAAATATGAAACTGTTCTTAGCCCCTGGGCTATATATACACTGGTGGTGGCAGTAGCTTGCCAACCCCTGTGCACACAGGACTTCAAGGTGACAACTACACTGGTCAAATAATAAACACAGCAGCACAGCTGCCCTGAGAGCTCTGGAAGCACCAGGTATCTGGCAGCTACTTTGTGCCGAAGAACAAAGAAGTATGACCCATGACCTGTCACTTTCTTCTCTGTGATACATGCAATGAGATGGCATGGTACTCAGGGGACTAAAAAGGCTTATTTCAGGCCATTGTGGTGAAATGACATTTACCTAATGCAGATACAAATTTTGTGTTAATTAGTAGGCACTTGACATTGATGTGAACTGATTAGTGGGGCAAAGTCAGCCTTAGACTAGCTCCCCAGAACTAACATAGTATGTCCTTGAAATGTGAGAGTCAGGGAAGTGTCAAAAAGCACCAGCTAATGAGAAACGATTCAGAATCACCTGCTATACTGAGAATGCTAAGCACCTAATAACGACTGAGTAGTGTTCCTATGCAAATCCAACATGGGACACCTGGCACATCATTTACTAACTCAGTGCTCTTACCAGATAATACAGTACAGTCTTCATTAGGGACACAATGATGTGCAAATATGGTATTAGATAAGATGTTTACAAATTTAATTACAATTAATTATGCATAAGTATATACTCAACTAATGTTGGCTCTCTTTACCTTGTAATGTAATTACATATTCCAGTTTCTTCCTCTTTCTAAAATATGCCTCACATGATGGTTTCCCAAACTTTGCAATAGTTCTAGGACTAAAAAATCCAGAAATTTGTTTTAGAGATTCATATTTTCTTTGTAATTACAAATAAGAGTGCTACTGCCCTTTCAAACTAGAAGAGGTTGCCATGTCTCCTAAAGCTGGTTAGCTCCTTTACTGGGTGCTGGGAATCAATCTCAGGTTCTTGGTAAGAGCAGTGCATGCTCTTAACTACTGAGTCCAATAATCTCTTCAGGGCAATATTCTCATTTTAAAAATGAAATAATTGATAAATTCATAGAGGATGTAACACAACCTAGTGTGAAGGCAAAGGTTTAGTTTGTAAAGTATGGTGGAGGTGGATGAAGAGAGCAGTTAATGGGTTACAACTTGGCTGGATAGCAGGAATAACTTGCAGTGTTGGAACTGGTGGACAGTGCCTGCTTGAAAATATCAAACTAGCAAACAGGATTTTGAATGCTGCCCACACAGAGATGATCAATGAAAGAGGTGATGGACAAGATGTTTAACTCAACCTGAGCATCCATGTACAGTCCTGCCATCTCCTTACCTGTTTATTACTATGTGACAACTAACCACATTTTTTTTTTCCTTTTAACCAAGGGTTGTAGAAACAGGCCTATACAGTTCTGGGTCTTGTCTCTATCAGCCTAAGTGGTAGTCATCGAGGCACAATGCTTCTCAAAGTTTCTCAGAGCATCAAACTCTTCATTTATAAAATGGAAATTAAATAAGAAGTGCACAGAGAACAAAGACCATTGAACTTAACAAATATTTAAAAATGTGAGGAGAGGTCTTTGGTCCAGTGAAGGTGTGCTTTCCTGTGTAAGGGAATGCCAAGGTGCTGAGGTAGAGAGGGTGCTTGGGAGAGGGAGTATCTTCGTGGTGGGGGAGGGGAGACAGGAGTGGAGAAAGGGGATAACATTTGAATTGTAAATACAGAGAATATCTAATAAAAACAAAATAATAATACATGTTCCCTGCTACTACCATTCTAACTAACACTGATATCGTATGTCTTCTATTTCTCAGAGGAAGATGTATGTATATAGCACCTATGTTAATCCCTAACATTGCTCTAACTTGTACTTGCCTGACTAAAGATAATCCTAGTTATCCTACATTTAGGGCAAACTCTCTCTCGCTTTGTGAGTTTAATTCCCCTTTCTTACCTATATCTCCCAATTTAAAGTACCTTGTGATCTTTAAATGCTTTTCTGTCTCCAACTCTACTTCATGAATCATGGGAATACTGACTATGTCTACGACACACTGTGCTAAAGGATTCATAGTAAGGAATAAGGGATAATCATATTTGAAGGTTTCAATCCATTTTCAGAGCAAGAGAGATTACAGAAGGCATCCTTCCAATCCATTTGCTGATGAGGCTGAGAAACAAACTATTTCCTTTTCTTTGTTTTCTAGCTGGGTTTCTTATGGATTCCCAGACCCTCAAAAACAGATTCGGACGTCCCTGAAATCTTACTATGCCAGTCTGAAGACAGGAAAAATCAACAGTAGTATGCTAAGATCTCAAACTGTAAGTACTTGAGGAGAAATTCAGTTTAATACAAAACCACCACTTTTTTATTCTCATAGCAGAGAATTAAGCAAACTTGCTCAAATTTGTATAGAATTCTACTGCCCTGGAGTATGCTTCTAGTATTATTCTTGAAACTAGGTTATTGGTCTGGCACCAAGTCTTTACCTGCAGGCTAACAGACAGCCACGGTTTTGACTTTTCCTCCAGACCTCCTGCTTGGCAGCATTTACCCTTCTCTTAGACCTAGCTGGCCCTGCCTTATACTTGGGAACACTGAAGATAGGCCTGACTCTGGTAGGTACCCACTTGAACCTGAAAGGGATCCCCAGAACCCCCTCGGTGTGTCCTCTTTTGCTTTAACCATAGGCCTACCTTCAAAGCAACTTTCACACTGATGAGTCTTTAGTCTTTGTGTGCTCATCCGACTGGATTAGATTATAGCTTACCTGGGCCTTGGCTATATGACAGAGTTCTCCAAGCTCAGGGAGACTTTCTCTGTGAAAATGAATGACAATCAGAATCGCCATTTGCTCTGGAACTCAAATTCCTTACGATGCCAGGTCACAGGCCAGGGATGGGCATTTTCCTGTCTGGTAGGCAGTGTCTCCTCACAGTGGATGGGAAAGGTGGACTATGTCTTCTATTGATCTTTCCTTTGTCTATCAACTATGCCTTTGATACAGGTGCTTAACAGAGCATGCAAAGATGCATCCATCTTTCTCCTTAGATTACTGCCAGGCTTCCAGGACACACACTCTTTCCCAACTATACTGTACATGAAATTTTGACCATTCAATGGAATCTTCAGATTCACTGTGCAAATGCTGCACAATCAATCTCTATTATCATCGAACCTGCCATGTATACCACTGTTACAGAACATTCCAAAAGAAAACAGAATTTGGTGTACACTTGGTGAGTGGAAGGTAGAGGGTCACCCACCGACAGACTTGAAATTACTGATTTATGAGATGCTCAAAGGCCAAGTTCAAGAAATGGTACTTATCTGAAAAGCTCTCCTTTGTGTTCTCAAGTAATTGTGGAATGGTGTCATTAGTCATGGGCATACTGTTACCTTTGAAGCTTTGACCCAGTCATGCTGAAAACTATCAATGGACCAGAATTGGATTCTTTCTTTTTCTTCTGTCATCATTCTCTCTTGGAAGGGAAGGTGATTATAGGCATCTAACATCACATTGAGTAAAAAAATATATAAAGAAGCATGATTTGGTGATCTGAGAAAGCAGGCAAAAATGTCAAGTCTAAAGACTTTTAACTGGTTAGAGGGTGAAGCATTAGAACTTCTTTGGGGATGGAGTAGCTTGAAGGGGGGCACAACATCTGTCAGGGGTTAACTGCACCCCTGCATGGAAAACAGTTAACCAGTGAGAACCAGAACACCCAGGAGGAAAGGAAAGCCAGCTCCATCACCATGAGAAATAAACAAAGAAGAAATATTTCCTTTGGCTACCACTACCTTCTTTTCAAAAGCTCAGAGGGGCTGTGGGGAATGCCAAGGACTGGTTTTCTCTCCACTCCCTCAGAAGCATTTGTCTTCATTACCACTCTTTTTAATCAGGGTTCCTTCATGAGTGTTGCTGCTCAGCCCCTGAGGGGCAGCTCTGCTCTGTGATAAATCAGAATCCACACCGCAAGTCACTACTCAGCACTCTCAGGGAAAGAAAAACAGACAAGTGCCCACCATAGGCTGAAAGGCCCAGAGGTCGCAAGAAGGAAAGGCCACAGTTTAGGAAAAAGCTGGAGCAGGACAGCGGGACGCCAAGGCAGACAGAAATTGGACAGACTTAATTATAGGAGTTTGGAATATCATTTCATTTTAGCTACACATGATAATGAATTGTTTAATAGATTGTAATTTGTAGCCTTAATAATTTCATACCTAAATCAAAACTTGGTAGCCCCAAGAAAATGGAACTTCAGAAAAATTAGACTATTGCCATCAAAACTTATCTGTATTCAGTGATGTCTTTTAAGAATCTTCTAGTATTTACTTAAGTGGAATCAGCATCATAAAGTTATAATAACATAGTATTCACCCTGACCTGAAAAGTATCTTGGAAATAGCCAACATTATATATAATTGGTAAAGGATGGTTGATGATTTTTTTTATTCAAGTCAACTGAGGTGGCTATTTGCAGAAGATCATTTAGAGTGGTTGTTCTCAACCTTCCTAATGTTGTGACCCCTTAATACAGTTCCTCATGTTGTGCTGACCCCCCTACCATAAAATTATTTTTATTGCTACTTCATAACAGTAATTTTGATACTGTTATGAATCATAATGAAAGTATCTGATATGTAGGTTTCTGATATGTGACCATAAACCGACCATAATACCCAGGTTGAAAACTTCTCTAGAGCCTAGAATTCTATACCCCATACCCACAACCTCAGGCCTTATGAAAGAGTTAAAAGCTGAAAGAATACCAATTATGGAGTAGTAGCAGGCAGAAAGTAGAACATGTGTTATTTACTAACCTGATTTCCCTCTGTAGCCCAGGCTGGAACTCACCCTCAAAATCCTCCTACCTCTGCCTCCCACATGCTGCGATCACAGACATGCCCCAATCTGCCAGGTTCTAAGGCCCCATTTCTCTAAAACACACTTTGTTTATTTCTTATGTATGCTATTGAGTTGCTAAGACTCCCCTAAATTCAGGGAAGTTTCAATTTCTGAACCTTTTTCTTCTAAGTACTGGAGTACTAAAAAGATTTATGTAAATATAAAAAACTAACTTCCTTTATTCTTCTAGGGTGCTAGGATACAAATTCTGCTAGAAAATCACCAGAGACTGTGATCATGCAAATAAGCAATCTAACAGTTGAGGTCACGACTTCCAAAATAATATCAACATTCCAATGTGAAATTAAAAACACTCTTAACCTATGCCTGTTAATGATTGTTCACAGACTGTGCTATTCAAAGGTATCACAGGTAGCCCTCGGCCAAAGACCTATGTCACATATGTCACCACACCTGTGCAGGAACCAAGAGTTCCAACTACACTGTACCCTGTTCCTTCATGTCTGTAAGGTTTCATGGGGGTGACATTTCCCACATGGTTGGGCACCCCCATAGACTTTGCCCTCTACACCAAAGGGCTCTATTCCATGCCAGCCAACTCTGCTTTATAGACGCAAATATGTGTGTCATTACAGTTTTAGTGAAGACCCTACAACAAATGGCAAAAGACCCAAAATCATGAAAGCAAGACCCACCTTCTAATCTATATCAAGTAATCAGCCCTGCTTTCTTCTTTGGGATTGAAACTCTTATCTGTTGTGATTCTGGGATGAACAACTCTGCAAAGATCTTAGGATGCCAGGAAGGGTGTAAAGCAACCACCATCTAAGTTCTACTCCAAACATGTCAGATTCTAAAATTCTAAAATAGCAGGCAAGCAAAGGTCCTCGAGGGCAGAAGTGACATGGAAAAAGCAACGCTGTGCCCAAAAGGGTTTTGGTTATACATGAGGAACCCGGGAGAGCAGCAGGGTTAGAGACTAACGGCCTTGGGACCAATCTGGATACAGTGCTCTAGGCAACAAGTAATCAAGAATCAGTTGTGTGGTTATTCTGATGAATGGGGTCTAAGGGTTGTATTGATTATTCTTTTGGATATAAGAGAGTTAAAAATGACAAGGAAATTGTAGTGAATAGTTTCTCATAATTAACTAGGAAGACATTTTGCTTGCTGGCTGATGATGATTAAGTACTGAGAGGCCTCTGAATGAGCTTTATAAAGGGGTGTCACAGTAAATTTAAAACTGGCTACATAAACTTGGTAAAAGTGATGGTAGTCTATCAGATGTCACCCAAGTGTCTGGCTACAACCTACAGATTCCATGGGACAGCACCAACTTATGCTCTATTAGGTAAATGGCAGCTGTCTGCACTAGGACAGCACTCAGTGTGGGTGATGAGGCTGTGGAATAGGGCATCAAATCTATGAACAAACCCAACAAAGCAAGAGGCACTGCTGGTCTAAGCAGAGCTGTACGGGAATTTTCTTTTTCATTCCGGTCTGCAATACTGCCTTACACAACTAAAATATTAGCTATGAGCAACAGTTAAGTCTTGCAGACCTCGGAGAGACTGGGATGAATCAAAGAGTCATTTCTAAAATATGGACAAGGAAAGATGTTGGTGAGGATGATGATGGGTGAATAAAATGTGGGCAGGAAGCTCTTCTCCAACAAGATCCCTGTGAACAGCACAAGCCCTCTATACTGCCAGAGGGTTTCAGAGATGTCGAAAACCCTAGAAGTTGAAAATCCAATCTGGCTACTACAAAGCAGCCTGACTCAGACATATTCTCATTCTTGACAAATACCCACCCACCAACAGGACTGGAGACACATGGCAGCCAGGCCAAGTTGTCAAAATTGATCATTATAAAATGTCTATCTTCCGAAAGTACAACCTTTGCTCACTGTGACGTTTCACCTGGAAGAGCAATCTTTGAGAGCTATGAAAACATGGTTGGAAAGGATGAGACTTGCAGTTGTTTTCTAGGTTAACAAGCACGGTAAGAATGTAAAGGTGAACAGTGGACTTGGAATTTCAACAGCAAACAAGAAATGAATCTAGAAAGGTCCTCTATGTCAAAGAAATTGGTAATTTTTAACACTCCCCAGAAAATTACCCAGGTCTTCAGCTCCTTTGACTTCCTTTCTTCCCCTCTCCCCTCAGGTCCCCACGCAGTGCCGCATGGTCTGGGCTACAGAGGAAGTTCTCAGCTCGTCGCCTGATCGTGATCCTCTATCAAAAGTGCTTCCTGTCTAGCTCTGCACTTGCCTGAGTGTTTCTTTGGCTCAATCAGCTGCCAAACCAAATCCCTTTGGCGGAGAACTGGCAAGCACTCAGTTCAGCCCCATCCCCTTTCCACCTTGGGCCTGACATCCGGAAGTGACTTAGGAAGCACTCTAATGGTTACCAAATTTTTGGAAACCAACTTAGCTTTCCTGGGCAAGCCATGTGTTTAGGGGAGATGGAATCACTAATCATCACTTGACCCTGTGACAGACCAAAAGTTGCCCTTTCCCCCCCTGGGAAACAAAGAAGAAAAGAAACGGACCAGCCAGCACAATGATGTAGATGTATAATCATGCTGGAGGAGACGGCAGCCACGCTGCTTTCCAGATGTTTGATGTGAGGGTGCACAGGCAACACAAAGAAGCCAAGAGGTTCTGCAGCAGACCCTGCACTCACTAGCTCGCTCTTTTTCTCCAAGCGCTGGGGGACTTTCTATGGCCGTCCAGTGACTCAGAACAGAGAACTAAAGACCTGTCCATCTCCTCTGTCTCTGAAATACAACTGCTTGGTTGTGTGCAGAAACAGATGCAGTGTGATTTGCCTGAATGCCTCCTGGGGCCTCACACACTTGTGCATCACCGGGGTCAAGCACGGACCCAAATGAGGCTCTGCACACCCACTAATGCCACCCCTGCCTCTGAGTCATGCATAAAACCTGAGTGAACTCAAGGCTGACTCCACTCCGGCCTCCTGTACAACTTGCTTCTATGTGCTTAGCCTTGCTCACACTTCTACTGAAGGGAGGCTTCCAAAAGAAAACCGGATTTAGCTGTCAGACTTAGACTATCAGGGAATCTCGAAGATGAATGAGTTCTTTAAAAGAGAAGCCAAACTTGGGGTAATTACATTCGAATTCTTTAATCACATTTTCCAAGCTCAGAGGGAATTATGGAATTCTTTGAGGAGTGTCTTCCCCAATGAAACACAAATGCAATGCAGGTTCTCCCTTCAAAGGGGTAGCTAACAGAAGGACTTCCACTGCACACAATTTTCAGGAATGTGCTTCGTAGCTTATCCTTATCAAACAGCACAGGTCATGTGTGAATATACAATTTTAGTCTCCTTTCTTCAACAATAAAGCAAAAAGAGAAAGGAAGGGACATGGGGTTGAGGGAAGGAGAAAGGGGCACTTAAACAAGTACTGAGCATGGGTTTCAGACCACAGTAGATATGCCATCTTTAACAGACATCATCTAAAATGCTCAGAGTAGCTAACATTCTAGAACATATATGCAGGCTTAATTAAAATTTTCAAATCAAAACAACCCAGATACTCCGATACTGCAATGTTCTGAGCAGTACACTCGTAACTTTCAGATTAGGGATCAGCCTATTCTGCAGTATGGTAACTTGTTCATTTCCATCTCTGGAAAAGTCAGACAAATGGGCCTCAGCATCCCTGTGAAGCTGCGTTCCACTGGACCTCAAGGCTTTCCATGCACTGAGTTGTTCATCATTAGGATATGATATTGTATCTTGATAAGATAATGTGGCTGGTGCAGTCTAGGAATTAAGTAGAAGATAGAACTGGCAGCCATCCATTGGCACTACTGGAACAGGAGCAATAAACAGAGATGTTCACCAAGGCCACCCTGTCATAATCATATGACATAACTGAATGCTAATCTTCCATCAGCCCAGGTCCTTGCACAGGGATACAACCCCAAAAAGACAGTATTTAGCAAAAGCTTAGCCATAGAGGTCACTAAGTTACAAGTACAACATGGGTCAAATGTCACCCAAAAAATGTCAAGGAGCGTCTCCCTCATGTGTGATGGTTAGATGTGGAGTAAAGCAGGACATATGAATATTCAAGTGGCCTGGCCTAGTCTCTAAAGGTCTGCCATAATATAAAACTTAAGAAGCTGTGATAATGGGGGGGGGGGATACAGTGTGTTTTGCTGACTGCTTGGGAAAAACAGTCGGGAAAGAAATCTGAACATAGTTAAATGTCTCGGTGCTGTGTAAATAACATGCTTCAGCATCCAAAGTGATAACATGAATTTGCAGTGCCTCCCACAAAGGAAAAGCCCCAGTCCTGAAAGAGTTAAGAGAGACCAAAATTAGACACAGTTCATGTTAAAGGTTAGAAGAATAATCAGTCACTTGAAAAAACGCTACATAAACATTTTTCCGGATGCAATTTTCAGTCCAAGGATACATTTCCCAGTAGAAATCAACAGCTAAAAAGGAAATCATTTCGTCTCCGTAAGTGCCAAATTGTATCCTGATTTTCCCTGGTCTGGCTCAACTTTCAAAACCAGTGGTTCAACTCCTGCAATCTTTCACCCAATGACTATATAAACACATCTTACAAGACAGACATAATCCTTGGGTGGGCCAATTTATGTTGGATTATGAAAATACTTAAAATACAAAATCGTATAATGACTGTTGTCCTTCAGTTTTTCACTAAAAAAGGGAGGGGGCTGTAGGAAAGACATTTAATAAAAGCCATGGTTTATACAAAGATAACGGGCCACAATCACATTCCTTTCTTTTTCTCCCTGTCAGAAGAAGGTAAACAGTGCTCTGGCCTGGTGACAGTCTGCAGTCTATAAGTATAGTTCTGATGCACACAACTGAAATGAGTTACGCTGCTTGCAAAAGGCAAGAAAAAATTTCACCCTTGGAAGCATGTTGGATCTTCTGTACTTGGTCAGAGGTTACAGAAACATTAGTTTTAAGGATAAAGTAATCTTAAGTAAAAACCAAAAGATTTATTCAGAATTTATTACTGCGCCACTCCACACACATCTCACAATATACATAATTCTCTATTGCACCAATCAAATAGAAGCGCAAGCCCCTAACCAGAGAAATCATAAATTTTAAACATTTGTGCAAAGGTGAATTCTGTTTTTCTACTTCTACCCTGAAATTCTAGAGATGTTACAGGCAGCCATGGAAGCCCACTGAAGAGCTCATCCCCAGTGTTTAGCGTGGGGTCGCCAAGAATTGTGACTTTTCCCAATGGATAAAGTTATGTAAAAGAAGGCATTCTGGAAGTCTTTGGAGAGAGCATAGAATAAATCATAGCTGTAAGATCTGGAAAAGTTTGGTTGGACATAAAGAGAGTTCTACATCTGTGCTGTACATTTTGGACTTGGGAATAACAGATCTCTCAAGCCATTCATGGAAAATTGCTGTAATGTGCATCCTTAACCAGCAAAACTTAAGAGCTGCATTTGCAACCGTGGTATTTCATTAGATGTTACCGAGAATTACATCATGAATTACATCCATGAAACTGTATTGTAAAATGACTTCAGCAAAATGAACAAGAGCTACAACAAAGTAGAGAGTTCAAACACCTTGGTGAACTTTTGGGGACACATGGTGCACTCCTATGAACGATCTTCTGATGTGTGAGCTTCATCCTGAGGACAGAGGAGAGGAACTGAGACAGCACACAACAGTACAGCTTCCAGTCATACACAGAGAAGCTGGGCACACTACAGTCGCATTCACAGAACTATCTGAACACACCTCCCCTCTCCACAGGATAGTTCTGCCTAAATCCTCAAAGTGTTGGAGTGTTTTCATTTAAATGTCAAACATTTGAGGCCAGCCAGGGCAAACACTAAGAAGGAGTCTTTGGAATAAAAATAATGGAAATACAAAGGCTTTCCAACTGTTTCTAAAATCAGAGTCTTCTCTGCATAGGAAGGTATTCAAACTAAACCTAAAGGTGGACTGTTCAATCTGCATTTTTGGCTCAAATATTTTGCATTCCTTTCTCATTTAAGATACTTGCCCATGAAAGCTGCCATTATTTAAAAGTGAAGAAAGAAAAGGGAATTGGTCTTCCTTTTCTGCTGGATCTGCTATTATCACCTGTATCTGTTTCCAGGAAGCCAATCTTCATTAGGGTTAATCTGCCTACTAAATGAATAAACAAAGGATTTCTCTGTCACTTGGAGGCCAGGTGAGCTGATAGCATCTTCTAACACAGAAAAGCATCTGTATTTGACTGCTGAGGAAATTACCTACTGCAACCCCACACCTGAGGATCACTTGGCAGGCGGATCAGTGATGCTGAGCAACATACAGAAAATGGACTACAACAGTGATGTTCAAAGCATTAAAACCTGCCCTGGTTTTAAAAATGAAGAACAATTTCATGTAAGAATTCACTAAGGAACACTGGACAAAAAAAAATATCATGTAAAAATCAAGGTGATTTCTCATCCCATTCCACTTCCACCCTCCACCCACAAAAACCCAGGGCATGTAAGAGCCATGCCCCAACATCAACACACTGCACAGTATAAAGAACCAAAATACAAAGACAAATGTCTCTGTGTCAAGTACTTGACAATAACATTCTAAACAGCATGACACTAACAAACTAAGAAAGGTGTGCTGTTAGCTTATTATTGCTTTGCTAGACTGATAAATTCAGACCAAGGAAAGCCACATCCCCATAGTAGTTAAACATGGCAGAACACAGAACCTAAGACCAACATTTGTTGACTTATTAAGTTATTAATATGGCAATCCCTTGTTTCAACTTGTGGAGCAAAATCTTATTGCCCTGAGAAATGATTTTCCTATCTAAATAACCCAGTAGGAAACTGCTGCTGTTATATAAATAAACACAAACAACGTGAAAGAAATGAGGTCAAAGACATCTGACCTAGCTCCAGACTGAGTGCAGATGTGTGAGGGAGAAGGTACAGGTGCAGATACAACTTAACATCTGATAGACTGAGAACTATTCGCACAGGTTTACACACACGTGACGCCATCACAGCCACTCATAAAACCTGCAAACCAACCGTCGTTAGAGATGCTTCCCTGGACACAGGAGGGCCAGGGGGGTGATGCAGAATGAAATAAAAGCAGCTCTGTCCATCTGTATGTTGGTGACAATCCACCAAAATGCTACCCTTGGCCTATGTCCCCCTAAGTTGCTGACACAGGTGTTGCTTCTTTATTTAGCTTCTAATAATAAACATGTAGAGGAAGAAGCCAAACTACTGGGCCAGTTACCCATGGTTCCCTGGAGGAACCAGGAACTGAGAAATGAGACAACAGAGGAGAAGAATCAGTTGACGTTTAATGAGTGCCTACTGTGTGTTAAGCCCCCTGTGAGAATCACTGGGCTTGCTCCAGAGTGATAAAAAACAGATTCACTCTTCACATATACCACCTCATCATTACTTATGAAAGTAGGGGCCTTTCAGCCACTCAAGGGCACCCTAAGCAGTTTTCATGCTATATGTGCAAGATGGATATCAGAGACAAGAAGAATGCTGAGGGACATCTGGAGGACATCATCAGAGGCGAAGCTGCATGTGCACACTGTACTTCAGGATGTGCACAGGAGAAGCAGCAGAAAGGACAGGCTCAAAATATGCAATCTTTCACTGTCTTCAACTGTCAGGCCAAGTTTTCAAAGATAAGCCATTTAACCATAAATGCAAACTGTGTGTGATCTCCACCAGCCACCAGCCTGCCCTGTAATACTGACGACAGATACGATACATGGATGTCACATATGTATTCTAAAATCTATTTTCACTGAGCGTGGTTTTGGAGTATGTGGGGAAATTTAGCATGTCAGGTTAAGGAAATGGGTAAGTTTTCCCTTTTAAGACCCTAAAAAAACCATATGGGAGCAAGATAATGTTTGTTCTAACCTGCCAAGATTCTGTGGCTCTCATCCCGGTCCGCACTGCATTCCTGAGTCCTAATGCTCACGCTGGGTCCTGGCTCGGTGCGGATGTGTGAAAATGCATGTACTTGGAGAACTCCCTCACGGCTTCACATCTGAGGTTCTCCTCATGAGGCTATTCGAGCCAACAGCCACAGGATGCTTCCAAGTCCACTATGCTTTCCTTTAAGCTGGCCTGGGCACAGGAATCAATAGAAGCCTTTGTTACCTGGCTCAAAGCCAAAAGGAGACTCCTGCGCTCAACTTGCAATTCTCCAGCCACATCGCACTCTGCTAACCCTGTCCTTATGCAGACATGTCAATAGCACCAGCATGGCCTACTCAGGGTAAGTCACATACATGATGTTTAGCTATTTAAAATCATGACCGTATTAAATTCGGAGGAGGAAAAAAGGGGGACACCTAGATTTGCTAAAAAGAGAAGCTAGAGAGATGGCTGAGTGGTTAAGAGTGTGCTTTAAGCACCCTATAGACAGATGGCTCACAACTGCCTTATAGGTAACTCTAGCTCCAGAGGGCCCGATACCCTCTTCTGGCTTCTGATGGCATTACACACATGTGCAAAAGTCTTTGCCCCACCAACACAAACAAATAAATAAACATAAGTTGTTTTTTTAAAAATAGCTATGATTATCTACATCAAATAATGTTAAGTGTAATTTGAAAAATGTAAATGAAATATAAAGGAAAACCATAAATATATTAGTAAGGAGAAGTTTTACTTTACTTTTAAAATTTAATGTCTTGTTAGACAGTTCAAACCAGTTGGGAACCTGTGATCCTTCTGTGTTTTTTAGCCTTCAAAGTATGGGCAGTGGTGTGAGTATAGTTGCACTGTCCCACCCAGTTCACACTAATGCAGGATGAGCTGTGTGTGTGTGTGTACACCAGGCTTGTTGATTCATGACATTATTAACATGACATTGAAAATATACCTCATAATTTATTCACTCATAAATTTAAGTTCTATCCTAGAGAGAAATATCACACAAAGCCACAGACTTGAATCTTGTGAGGTGACAGACTGTACTATACACTGGTTTTTAATGCTGCTGTCCTGTTTTTGTTTGTATTTGTAAATGAAATTATTTGACATAAAATTTAAAAAAACAAATATCCTATTCCCTGTCATGCTTTCAGTTGCTGGATGTTTAAACCATTAGGTGCACTGAAGATCAGCAGAGTTCTAAATATGGTATTTTCATAGGGACTGCATTAACATTCTAAATTAAGAAATACCTGCATAAAAATGCAGTCTGTATATGTACAATATTGCATACATATATATTACTTTGAAAAGATTTGAGAGTTCATTTGTGTTTCTTTATACTTCCATATTGTACTCACTAGTTTGTACAGCAATAAAACACAAACTGAAGTCATCTGAGAGGAGGAACTTCAAAAAGAGAGACATGGCAGGCCTGGAGGACATGTTTGTACTTCAGTGAGTGACTGGGAGGAACCTGTCCATTAGGGATGGTTCTTGGTTCTGGAAGAAGAAAGGCTGAGCAAGCCAAGAGGAACAAGCCAGTAAAGAGCACCCTCCATGGCCTCTTTGTCAGCTTCTATATACACGTTGCTATGGGGTTGGTTTGAGTTCCAGCCCACACCTCCCTCTGTGAACTGTGATTTGGGATAGGAACACTAAAAAAGCCCTTTCTTGCTGAAGTTGTTTTTGGGCAATGTTTCATCCCAGCAATATCAACTCTAACTAAGGCTGTAAGCTATTGCGCTGGTTGGATTCTAACTCGCTGTGCAGCTCAGGCTGGCCTTGAATTCAAGATTCTGTTTAAACTTCTCAATGCTAGAACAAGTTAGCATACAATTATAAGCCAGATGTAGTTTCATTATATAGTCTCTTTCTCAGGATCATTCCTAAGAATGATGGTCTTCGGGAAAAAGTGATAATACGACCAGTTAATATGCTTTTGGAAATGGATGATTTTAAATGTTTAAGGTTTAAAAATTTTTGTCTACAAATGATGAGTTTTGTGGTTATATCTTTCATAATTTAAATTTTTTATTACTTGCTTCTGCGTGGGATTGTATAAGTTTATGTACACCTCGTGTATGCAGATACCACAGAGACCAGATCTCCAGAAGTGGGGTTACAGATGGATGTGGTGCCTTGTGGGTGCCATGTAGGTACAGTGAACCTAAGCCAGGTCGTTCACAAGAGCAGTCAGTGTTCTAAGCACTGAGCTATCTCTCTAGCATCCTCAATGTTTATATATTAATACACTGTCTAGAACATCCACATAATTATATAATAATGATTATTGCATGATTGGTTTCCTTAAGAAGAATTCCAAACAGTTCTCCCAAAAAATTCAATATTGATCTGTGGTTTAATATAAGAAATCTTCATTAGGAATACACGATTCTATTACTGGTTAACAGGACCTTTTAGCATTGAGAATACATTTTTCTTATTGTATCAACTAAAAGCGATATAGTAGAGGGGCTGGAAATATGAAAAAAATCATATATGATCATCGTAGATAAGAATTTTATTACCATGTTGAATGTGGTTAGAACTATATTTGGGGTTTCTAAATGGAGATCCATGAGCGACTGGTGTACAGCTCCCCCCCCCCTTTTTTTTTTGTTTTCTAGGACTGTAGCTTGTTTTTAAAAGCCCTGCTTAGAATGAGTTAGGGACACACAGTTGTCAATAGGTGTTGAAAAGCTCCTCAGAGCTGATGCTGTTTATTGGGGGACAGGAAAAGGCCACAGGCTGTGCGCACAGAGGTGAGATAATGGCTTCCGCCTCACTTCTCTGTCGGTCTCACTCAGCCTGAAGTGCTGCGTCTGGAGACTCCCAGCCAAGCATCATAAGGGCAGAGAATCCTGGAGTTACTGTCAGACTGCCAACAGCCTAGGAGATTACTACAGACCCATGCTGAACTTCTATCGGGTTAACGAAGACTAAGAAGCAAGACAGGAAAGAAGAGAGCAACCACAATGTTTATCAAAGCTGGCACGAGAGGCTCAAAAAGGTGGTTCCTGGAATGGATGAACATTCTAGCTCATGGTTTTACTGCCTATCCATGTGTGACAAGCATATTATATAATCCCAGGACTCAAAGCTGAGGCAGGGGGATAGCAAATTCCTTTCTCCTGAGAGTCTGAGGTAGAGAAAGAAACATTTTAGAATGAAAAGACAGCACATGATACTCTAATAATGACTACTTGGAAGGTCGAGGCAGGAGAATCATTCAGAGCAGGAATGGAGAGAATTGGCAAACTGAAACACAAAACGAAGGAAACACTGGAACAGCAGAGGAAATAGTCCACTACAGGCATGGCAGGAGTCAAGAAAGGATGTGGAGTAAAAAGACAGGAGGAATACAAGGATGGACAATTATCCAACTTCACAACAGATAGAGATCTACACACTGAAGAAGCTGAACAGACCCTCAACAAAAATCCCATTAGAAGATACAATGGAATTCTAATTAGGTTTTTTTTTTTTTTTTTTTTTTTTTAAACTACCCATGTGGGTGTGTGAATGTGTGCATGCTAGAGCACGTTTCTGTAGAGATGCCCAATCTCCTGTGAGCTGCCTGATACAGATGGAAGGATTGAACCTGAGTCCTCTGGAAGAGCAGCCAGGGCTGTCCTGAGCCATCTCTTCTGCTGCATAGGCTTACTAGTTTTAGTTTGTGGCTGTACTGAAGTTTGAACCCAGGCCATTGTGTAAGACAGGAAGGTGCTTAACACGGACGAGTCACAGCCTCAGCCTAGTGCTGAACTTCTGAAGACCAAGGACAAGGAGAGACAAGGAGAGACACTCCAAATACTATCAGACTCTCATCAGAAAGGGCGGATAAAAGGAAGCCACAGCATGTATAGTTCAATGCTTTATTCCCCCCCCACACACACATGCTTTTACATATTCATGGATACTGAGTGATATTTTGATATGACAAGATTTTTTGGAGTGCTGAAAGGCAACAAGTATGGATAGTGAACTTACACCCAGCTGAAACATCCTCCGGGAACAAATGACACATTAGGAGCTTCTCAGATTAAAAAAAAAAATTAGGTGAGTTTACTCCAGAACATTTCCTCTAGAAGAATGACTACAGAAGTTCTCCTGACACAAGGAAACCAGAGGAAAGGGCCCAAGGGGGCCTGGGGATGGGCAGAGAGAGAGAGAGGCCAAGGTTAATAAAAACAAGCTTTCATTTTATGTTTAAATTTCTAAATTGTGTGTGACATTGTTCACTGATGCCATTCCGGGTTCACATAAGGTAATTTAAAAGATAACTACATTAGAAATAGTGAAGGGAAGAGCCATAAAAGAGAAAACAGTACACAAATTGGTAAATAATGAGTAATAGATGATGAAAAAACAGGTATTTATGCTATAATACCCATAACTACAAAGAAATGCAATATAAACACTGGATAAATGCACTGTATCTGCATGCACTAAATAACAAAGCTGCAGTCTTGGTTAATGTGTGTGGTTGCTGCAGGAGAACTCATCTCAATAAACTCACATGACATCTGGAACTCCTGCATTGCTGACGGGAACAAATAGAGCCACTAGAATGGTTAGGCGGATTAGTGAAATTAAACACACAGTTACAAATAAATGTCAGGGAAATTGCCATGAACTAAAGAGAAGAATGATCTCGAATAGGTGAAGCAACTGTGGCACATCAGCATTAACAGAATGCCAGCCAATAATGAACAAGAAAACCCAGGTGTGTGTGTGTGTGTGTGTGTGTGTGTGTGTGTGTGTGTGTGTGTGTTCCAAGGATCCAATGCATGCTCAACATATGCCTCCCTTTCCCCAGCCATAAGAATTAATATATGGAGCAACTTATATTTACCTCAAAGGCATTATGTTCAACTATTTAAAAAAAAAGAAAAGGAAGTCTCAAAAGACATATGGTATGATTTAATTTATTTAACACTCAAAATAATAAAATTGTAGAAATGCAGACTAGGTAAGGAGTTGCTATGAACTTGGAGAGGTGGGAAGGGAACTGAGTATTGTTAAGGGGGAAAGGAAGACATGATTCGTGACATGGCATACGTGTGTGTGGTATGCACCTACACATGTAAAATGATGTGTGTGCTCTGTAGCCCAGTGCCAACTCCATCTCACTTCTGTAACATATCACTCTACCAAAGGCAGCAGGGACTCTGCTGAGGGTGTGTGGTTTATACTCTGCTGGGTTCCACAGGAGCCCTGCATCCTGAATACATCCTGCTCACACAATTTAGACACTATAGGCTCTTTTATTCTGATCCGCAGACATCAGTTTTGAAGCGTGGCAAGTGATGTGGTGCCCTGGAAAGCTTGACACTGGAGTTGAAGAGCTGAAGCTGCTGGGTCCTAGCTCTATGAGGGATCAGCTCCTAAAGTCAGCTCCCTGCATCAAAAAGGAGGAAAATGAAACTCACCTCTTCCAGCCTGGGCTGGGCTCCACACCTATGGGAAGTGCTCAATAACTTCCACAGCACCAGTGACTGCTGTCAAACTTTATACAGGAGGGGTTAATTAAAATTGAGGTCAGGGTACATAATTTGTAGTGCATGCATCAAGAAAAACAGAACACTCATTACACAACTGCGATGGCAGGAGGCTTGTGGTGCACGTGCAACAATGACAACCGCAAGGGTCATCTTTAGGGACTAAATCTGTGCCTTCTTTTGACATGTTCAGTTCCTACACCCCTTCATCTTGTCTTCTATGCATTACACAAACTCTTCTGAGGATAACCGTGGTTCATCAGCAATACCAACAAGGAAACCAAATAATACAACTCATGTATATCTTTGCTCAGCAATGGAAAATAGCCAATGGTGAACTGCTATGCGTTTCTTTTCTTTCTTTATTATTTTGGTTTTTTGAGATAGGGTTTCTTTACTAAACCCCGGCTGTCCTAGAACACACATTGTAGACCAGTCTGGCCTTGAACTCAGTTCTACCTGCCTCCTGACCGCTGGGTCAGTTGAGGAACACCGAATGGCCGAGAAACATCTGAGGAAGTGCTCGACATCCTTAGCCATCAGGGAAATGCAAATCAAAACAACCCTAAGATTCCACCTCACACCAGTCAGATTGGCCAAGATCCAAAACTCAGATGACAGCAGATGCTGGCGAGGCTGCGGAGAAATAGGAACACTTCTTCACTGTTGGTGGGGTTGCAAGCTAATACAACCACTCTGGAAATCTGTCTGGCGATACCTCAGAAAATTGGATATAGTACTACCTGAAGACCCAGCTATTCCACTTCTGGGCATATACCCCAGAGACACTTTAATACACAACAAGGATATATGCACCACAATGTTCATAGCGGCTCTATTTATAATAGCCAGAAGCTGGAAGGAACCCAGATGTCCTTCAGAAGACGAATGGATACAAAAATTGTGGTACATATACACAATGGAATACTACTCAGCCACCAGAAACAATGACTTAACCAAATTCTTAAGAAAATGGCTGCATCTAGAGAAGATCATCCTGAGTGAGATAACCCAGTCACAAAAGAACAGACATAATATGCAGTCACTGATAGTGGGATGCTAACCCCAGAGGCTTGCACTCCTCCAGAAACAACTCACAGACTGTATGAAGTCCAAGAAATAAAGAAAACAAAAACTATACATATATTCACAAAACAAGAAGACTTTGACTATTTCCATGTTGCGTTTTATTTTGCATGTACTTTACGCTTATTGCAACTAGTACGTTTTCAATGCATACTGTCAAGCCCTTGACAAAAATCAAGTACTGACTAAAAAACATATTCACATGGTTTTATGTAAAATTTATTTTAATGTCTGAAAAAACAGTACTGACAAAAATGTATAATTTTAAGCAAAAAATGTTTAAAATCTTTAAAAAAAATAATAAGCTGTTAGTCTTTTGTGTAGATGGAAATATCTCAAGAAACACTTCTTGTTATGATTAATAATTTGAGTCTTATTTGTAACAGATAAGAGACCAATGTATTTTCCATGTATTTTCATGTTAAAAAAAAATAAATCTTGTTTTGAAGACAAAAAAAAAAAAAAAAAAAAAGTTGTGCACCACCATAGCCAGTAGGATGCCATACATTTCAATGCTCAACTCCATTGAAAGTAAAATAAATATCTAAACTAAAATGACTTTCTCTCCCAAACTCATATTTTTTTATTTGAGGCTACCAAAGTATAAAACAAACAAACATGCAAAAGTTTATTTATTTTAAAAAGATATGGTTTCAAGAAGCCCAGGCTGGGTTGTTATGGTATTATCTATATAAGCAAGGGTGGCCTTGAACTCCTGATTCCCCGGCCTCCACCCTCTGTACCATTATATAGAAAGTGCTGGGGACTAAATTCAGGAAAGTACTCTACCGACTGAGTTGCATCCCTACACACACACACACACACACACACACACACACACACACACACACACACACACACACTGAAAAGCTTAAATCCCCTGAGATGTAACAAACTCAAGCACACTAGCCCAGCTTACCTTCTGTCTCCACGGGTCCAGGAAGGACCAAAGCACTGCCTCTGTTTCATTTTGCCCCAACTCTGAACCCATGAGGTGTAAGAAGCCTGTAGGTTTTTCCTCTGGTGTCAGCACAGTCGCCACTTTTCCTGGCTTTGGTTTTCTACCCACACTCCACTTTGGTTTTATTGAAAACCTCACATATGAAACTAGGCTCCACCCAGGTTCTGCTGTAATCATTTGGTTTAAAAGAACTACAGGCCTAAAGGATGCCAAGTTCAGATTTGGGTTAAACACCTGGTTGGAAAAGCAACTAGAGCAAGGCAGTTTTCCAAAAAGCTTTACCCTATGGCAGGGCAGCTTTCAATAAAAATTATTAAACACTACCCAACTCATTGTTTTATTCTCATGAGAAGGAGGGAAGAAAGAGATGGAGGGGGAGAAAGCCATAGCTGAGCCAACAGTGGGAGCAAATCTTCAAAAAGCTTCAATTACTCAGCTACTCCTTATGATTTAAACAGAACTTATATTACCCAAAAATGTTACAGAAGCTTGGCTCAAGAAGGTTTAACTTACTTTTTATTATTTGTATTTAAGTATACATAGGTATGGGTATATGTATGCATAAATGTAGTGCCCACGAAGACTAGAAGAGGACACTGGATCCCCTGGAGCTGGAGTTACAGGTGACCATAAGCCATGCAACAGGACAGGAGTGCTGGAAACCAAACCCAGACTTAAAAGTGCAGTAAGTGCATCATATTGATGAACTATCTCCTGAGACCTATGGTGTAAGAATTTTGGGTTTTTGGTTTTTGTTTTTTGTTATGCACAAAAGAAACATTTAACTTCTCTAGAGCCTAAGATGTCTTAGAAGAGTAATTTGGAACACTTTAAAGACTCTTCAATAACATCTAATTTGAAGGTAAACTTAAGTCAACTATGAGCTGAGCGGATCTGAAGGATGCAGGTCCCAGCAGCACCAAGGTTTCCCGAAGCTGCCACCAGGCCACAGCCGTGCTATGATGACCTTCTTTCTCACTTTCATGACAATTGAGTTACACTAATTGAGAACATTCTAGAGATTTGTATTTTTAAAATGTTTCTTTAAGCAAAAGCAAAAATGACTTGATTATCCCTTCTCAAAGTTTTGCCTTTCCTAAACCTGGAATAAAGTTCTTAGCATCTGCTAGCACAGATGTGGGGGTTGGGAGGTGGAGGGTGAGAGAGGGCGCCAAGCCCACCCAACTCCTGAAGTTTCTTCAGAAAAGACAAAACTTTCCAAGTGAAATAGTCATTTTGGTAAATGAATCCAGTTGTAAATTTAGACGAGTTTTTTTCTTTCATTCCAATGTATCACAGGAAAACTCTACACTGTGCTTTAAAGGCCATAAAGCTTTGGTTTAGAGCAGCGTCAACAAGAGCTGAAACCACTAATGCCATACTCTCTCACCAGCAAGAACAAAGGGCACTGACGCCTCAGTGCCACTGGGACCCCACTCATCAGCCCAGCCCAGGGAAAAGCTATATGCCAAGAACATGCCAGGAAGAGTGTTTTACAGCTAAGGGAAAATCTGCCCATTTAGGGACCATAATAAACATCCGGCATCCTCAAGAGACTCCTTACAGACATGAAACAAGGTTATCAAAATAGGAAGAGAGGCACTGGGAACGGAGAGAGGGATAAACAAGGTTGGGACAAAGTCAGACACAGAAGCACAGTCATCTTAATGGCATCCTAGATTTACTTGTTGTAGGATGAGAAAACTGTGTTTATGTTTTAAAACTTGTGTGACTTGAATCCAGTCCCTTCTCACTGGAAGACATCTTCAAATGACAAAGGGATGAACTTCAGCTCTGGGACAGAACTAACTGCCCAGGGACTTATCTAAATAGCGCTGCCACATCTCTGATTTCTCAAGGATTAGCTGGGACAACAGTATACTTTGTAGTATACACGTATGATGCATAAGAAATGAAAGATCATCATTGTGGGATCAACAATTAAGGGCCTTTTAGGTACTCGAACTGTGAGAAAAACTATTTAAATGTCATATTCTAATAATCATCAAAACACAGGAGACAGATATTTAAGTATTTTTTAAAAATAATTGTTTTATATATGTGCATTTGTTAGTGCATGAACATATTTTCCAATGCATGCCTGGTGGCTCCAAGGCCGCAAGACTAGGTTGGAGCCTTTGAGACTGGATCCACAGGGTTGTCAACTGCCATTGATTTGCATTCTTAAAAACTAAGATCCTGGGGCTGGAGAGATGGCTCAGTGGTTAAGAGCACTGACTGCTTTTCCAGAGATCCTGAGTTCAATTCCCAACAACCACATGGTGACTCACAACCATCTGTAATGGGATCTGATGCCTTCTGATGTGTCTGAAGACAGCGACAGTGTACTCATATATAATAAATAAATAAATCTTCCCCCCCCAAACAAAAACCTAAGATCCTGAACTTCATCAGCTATGAGAATAGGAATCAAACCTATACCTAAATACAAAAATCACATATTTTCAGGACAGATTTGCCTGTTCTAAAAGTGCATTAATCAACAATATTTTCAGTGAAAACCTGTATAGAGATGCTCAGGGGAAGTAAATTACAATGTCTTTGAATTCTTCTTTCAAAGAGGGTGGTATGATGCCCATGCTGAAGAACAGAACTAACAACAGTACTATCATCTGTGGGATTTTATGAGAAAGGAGGGAAATGCAGAGAGATTCTTGGCAAAGCCTGATACTATTCTGAGCTATTTACATAATTATCATGCATAATTTAATATGTAATACAGAACTAAGACTTAGAAGCAAGGTGCTAATATCTTATTTAATAAGCCAACCCAAATCATTTTTTATGAACATGAAAAGAGATAATAAAAACTTTTAAAAAAACCAACCAGTATTTTCATATTTAAAGAGACATCTACCAAATTCCATGTATCAATAGGTTATTTTGTAATTTGTTTGTTGAGGCAGCATTTCACTAAGTAGCCCTGGCTGTCTTCGAACTCCCTCTCTAAACCATGTTGGCCTCTACCTGCCTCTACCTCCAAAGTGATGGGCTTCAATGTGTGTGCTTCCATACTTCATTTATTTATTTAAGATTGAGTCTCCTGCATCCTGGGCTGGCCTAGAACTCACTATGAAGACAAGAATGACCTTGAACTTCTGAACTTTCTACTTGGACCATGCATGATTTCTTTGGTTCTGGGAATCAAGGCTGTGGCTTTTTGCATGCTAGGGAACTACTCTACAAACTCAGCTAAATCTGAGGCCTCAGGAGATTACTCAATACAATTATTCTTGAAACTATATTTGTTAAAGCAAACTGCAGAAGGACTACACCAGCGGTAACAATGGCCAACGAAGACATGACCACAGACCCATTAGGCCTATTAGTATATTTTAACACATCAACCAAGCAGTTAGCTTTTTGCAAATGTAACAAATTGAAGAAATTAAAACTGGCTAGGAGCTGCCATACTTTAATGATCTGTGGAAAATGAACAATGAATATATTTATGTCTTAGGCACATTTTCAGTTTCTTTTGAAAGGGTATTGCTCTGTAGCCCATGCTATTAGATAGACCAAGCTGGCCTTGAATTCTGAGAGATGTCTACCTCTGTTCCCCAATGCTAAGAATAAACTCGTACACACAACTAAGGGGCACATTCCTATCTGGTTCCCATCTTAAGCTTATTGAAAAGCTAAGTGTTGTTGCATATTCTGAGGATGAGGCAGAAAGCAGGTCTGAATAGACACTACAACAAGACAAAAAGCAACCATCATTTTAACATGTGAAAACACAGGTCGAAGGATGGGATCTGAAGAGCCTTTACACATTTCCAAGTGGCTAAGAGCTCTGAGATCTTTACAGTGATAAATATTGTAGGGCCTGGCAGTCCACTGGGACTCCCCACTCATATGTTATTCCACAATTGAGGATCAAGGTGTCAGCTCCATTTAGAATCACAGTGCGTGTGGCCTTTTTGAAAGCTTTAACACATACTTTGAAAAAGCAATTAATATTTCTCATGGAAGCAGCACCACTTTGCTTCCTTTGCCTTCAGCTCTTGCTAAAAGAATGAACTGTGAGCTTTAGACACCGCTGTTTTCTTTAGTTGGAATTCTGGCTGGGTGATAGAGTCTGGCCATGAGTGAGCACTACTTCAGCGGGAAGCCTTTTCTGAGTGAAGAGCCTTTGCATGGGACAGTGCTAGCTGGAACTAGGAACTGTGACCTGCATGTGAACCCAGGTGAGCCACATCATCAGACTATGTTAGAGCGGTTTGCCAATGCCTGTCTAGGGTGGATCTGAAACCATTTTTTTCCTTCTAGGATATGTACACTTATAAAACTGAGTATAATGTACTGGATGGCTAAGGCCATGAGAAGTTGGGTAACAAAAATGGTGTGTGGGGCTGGAGAGGTGGTGAGCAGTCAAGAGCACTGGATACTTTCCAGAGGAACCAGGTTTTTAACTCTAGCCTGTACACGGTGGTTTACAACCCTCTGTTACTATAGTTCCAGGGGATCCAATGTCCTCTCTGGCTTCTTTGGGCATCTTCAGGCATCAGACATTCATGATGTGCAGACATACACTGAAGTAAAACATGTTCACATGTGATAAAAATAAAAGAATATTTAAAAGTGTGTGTGTGTTACACATATTTCCTAGATCACACACATACACACGCACACACACACACACCCTGATTATTTCAGGAGTACAAAATTGTCTGTTTTAATCAATGTACTAGCCAAGAAGCCAAGATCCTAGAGGCTACAAGGAAGTCCCAGAAGCACACTAGTGAATAACCAGTCGTTATAGAATAGCAGCTAATAGTCATTTTATACATCTTGACCTTGTCTGCTTTTCTTGTAAAAATCTGTAAGCACTTAATTTTTTAAAAATTTTATTTTACACAAATACAACATGTATGTAGTCTAAAGACTCCAGGAGAAGGAAGATGTCTACATCTCGGTGCTGCAGAGCGGAATGGTCTCTCGGTTTACCTTCTAGAGGTTAACTACTATTTGCATGAAATGTAAAAAATTGGTTCCAATATTTTATTCTGAAATGTTGAATTCATTAACCCTTACTGTTATGTGAGAACTACTTAGGGGTCAACATAACATAAGGAAGGTGACGAGCCAGTCACTTTACTATTTGATAAATACAAGAGTAAACTTTAAGGAGAGGAAGCAGCAGCAGAGGCAGCAGAGCAACAAGTGAGGCTGAGAACAGAGCGGAGACCACAGCAGCCGACACCGAGTGAGCTCTCTCTGGCTGGGGTCCGCTCACTCAGGACCAGGCTCTTCTCAGACATTTCAGACACAGGGATGGTGGAGGGGTGGGAACAGGCCTTCTCTGAGTCTTTTCTTTGGCATGCACACAGTCATAGAAGATGTAACTGGGAGCTCTGCTGAAATCTCAAGCTGAACTTCCAGGGTTCTGTGTCCACAACTATCTCTATGTATGTACAGTTCTCTTTCAGACAAGTCTTAACCATGAGCATTACAGAGTAATGGGTACTTCCCAGATTAGCCCAGGTTAACACGCAAGATTCCATACAATATTACAAAACCCAACTACACCCTCTTTTGGTATTCCCTAAGATAAAAGCATATGCTGATAAATATAATTTTGTAATCCTATTACTAATTCTGGAAAGTTCTTCTTTAATAAAAGTTTGGGAAAATGGAAGTTGGATCAGATTTCTATGTCAACATATGTGCCATGGTATTAAAATGATATGATAGTTCTTAGAATCCCTCAGAAAAGCTGAAAGTCGAGTTAGCATGGCCAGAAAAGATACAGCCATTACTTTATTGGATGTTTGCCAGCCCTGATCACAGATCCTAGAAAGCAGAAGTATGTTAGAGTCAACAAGGTACAAAGATAAACCCAATACACTAATTTATATTATAATTTTTAAAAATTATACTTTATGTTCACAAGTGTTTTCCCTACATGTGCATATATGTAACACATGTGTGCTTCATGTCCTGGGAGTCAAAAGGCGGTGTCAGGTTCCCTGGAACTGGGTGCTGGGAGCTAAAGCCAGGCCTCTAAGGAAACAGCAAGAGCTTTTATTGTCTAAGCTACCTCTCCAGCGCCATCATAGGCATTTTTAAAAGAATGATATCAAATATAGCTTGAAGCATTCTACACTTTTGTTATTCACAAAGGAACAGTGACCATAGTACAATGACAAACCAAATTAATAAAGGAGCACAGGCCAAGAAAGTTGTTGCAGGCTTAGTGCTGTGATAGAGCTGGAGACTCAGTATTACAAACTTCTAATCACTTGATGGTAAAGGCCTCCTGTGTGTTTGGGAATCAGTGATTCAGCTCAAACCATCTTTGCTCTGTGGTGTGTAAAACATGTGTAAAGAAATTCTTATCCTGAAAGACCCTTTTGTTTAAAAACTTTACACTTTTATGCATGTATTCCTGGATATGTGGAAGTGGGAGATAGCGGCCCCCTTTAAACATGTGGGTTCTGGGAGACAAAATTGGGCCTTTATCCACTGAACTATCTTGGTACTCAGAGAGATTCCAGGGCATTGCTTGCCGTTTGTCCAAGGCTGGAAGGTAAGGTAAGTCCACGCCTGCTCTCCCTCTGCACCCCTCCCTTCTGCCCGTGCTTCACTATTTCATGATGCCTAGTGATCCTCACCAATCCTACAGCACTGGTCCACAGAACAAGGAACCCCATTCTATCCTTGTAGCTGCCCTTGGATCACACCACAGAGTCTGCTTTCTAACTCACTTTTCAGTGTGGCACCTGATGGTACAGAGAGTGCCCAATCGAAAGTGTTATTAAACCCTCTATTCAAATCTAGATATTTGGTTCAATGAAAGTTGAAGAGTTCACAACTTCAAGTTGCTCATTAAGGTTGTAACTTGTGAAGGTGTCAAGATGGTTTTCAGATGATGTGTAACTTCCTTCTGCACCCAATGTCCCAAAGCACAATGTTCTAATCTCATCTAATCTTACACCACTACCCCAAAAGCCTCTTAACTACAATAAAAAACAACATAGACAAAGGCCTTTTTTTTTTTTTTTTTTTTGGTCTCCATGCACAACTGAGCCCCAGTATCCTGAATGTGAGCTTGTCACAGAATGTCCAAGTAATTATAGGTTCAGGTCAAGAACTCCAGACCTCTAAACCATATTGATTACATCTCCATGGAGGAAGAACCCTCCAGCACACTTTGTATTCACCCTAGCAGGGATGGCTTTTAAGTATCTGTGACACTAAGAATTTATTCCTATAAGTGCCAGGACGAGGAAGCCCAGGACCAGTCAGGTCTGTCAGTTGTTGCCTGAAGCAGCAAGGACAAGATGGGAATTCATTGTTCTGGAACGTCAGCTGCCAGCTGCGCTCACACATTTTCACCACCTGAATAGCTGATTCTCTTGACTCCCACATGGCTCATTTCAGCACACACAGTTTTGAAATGAATATTTGATCAGGTAGGGCAGAAAGAGATTTGGACTTAACTGAGGTGTCACCATAATGCACTTTTAAGTAATTCCAAGTATCAGGAGAAAGGTGTCTTAAAATTTATTTTTGGGATATTTGGGAAATGGACCTGTGATCCTAATTAAGGCAGATCAAATGAGATAAGACAGAGACACTAAACACACTGTTGAGCATCTTCTGCTTATAAACTGCTTCCTCAGAGCTTCCTTCTGGAGTTGGCACAGACAGTCGTATCACAAAGTCTGACCTACTGTAAGAAAAGGCCTCATATTGACAGGGAAACTTGAAAAACCAGCTTCTTTCCAAAGTCCAGTTTTAAAACTAAAAGCCATCACCCAAACCTGGTGAAAGAAAAGACGGTTGGTGAAGTCACACCTGGGAGAAGAGAGACGGTGGTGCATTAACACTTGGGGGAGAGACAGTGGAGCACCACACTTGGGGGAGAGACAGTGGAGCACCACACTTGGGAGAGACAGTGGAGCACCACACTTGGGAGAGACAGTGGAGTATCACACTTGGGGGAGAGACAGTGGAGCACCACACTTGGGGGAGAGACAGTGGAGCACAACACTTGGGGGAGAGACAGTGGAGCACCACACTTGGGAGAGACAGTGGAGCATTACACTTGGGAGAGACAGTGGTGCATCACACTTGGGGGAGAGACAGTGGAGCACCACACTTGGGAGAGACAGTGGAGCACCACACTTGGGAGAGACAGTGGAGCACCACACTTGGGAGAGACAGTGGAGCACCACACTTGGGAGAGACAGTGGTGCATCACACTTGGGAGAGACAGTGGTGCATCACACTTGGGGGAGACAGTGGTGCATCACACTTGGGGGAGACAGTGGTGCATCACACTTGGGAGAGACAGTGGTGCATCACACTTGGGAGAGACAGTGGAGCACCACACTTGGGGGAGACAGTGGAGCACCACACTTGGGAGAGACAGTGGTGTACCACACTTGGGAGAGACAGTGGAGCACCACACTTGGGGGAGACAGTGGAGCACCACACTTGGGGGAGACAGTGGAGCACCACACTTGGGGGAGACAGTGGAGCACCACACTTGGGAGAGACAGTGGTGTACCACACTTGGGAGAGACAGTGGAGCACCACACTTGGGAGAGACAGTGGTGCATCACACTTGGGGGAGAGACAGTGGTGCATCACACTTGGGGGAGACAGTGGTGCATCACACTTGGGGGCGACAGTGGTGCATCACACTTGGGAGAGACAGTGGTGTATCACACCTTCTTTCTAGCAGTACAGTAGCTACACCTAAGTCATACTATAAATTTAAAAGTACTTCCAAGTTGACCCAAAACAAGTCAAATTTCAAAGCTGAAACAGACTGTATAAACTTAGCTTAATTCTTCCTTTAAAGGATACGTTAACTAGGGTTTTGTTTATTTGCCACTGGGTCTAGCTATGAAGTCCATGCTGCCTGCATCCTAATGGGTTCAAGCAGCTCTCCTGCTTCACCCTGGAAGGTAGATGTGGAGACAGACACACCTAGGAAGTGCTTTAATTCTGAAAGCACTTATTTTTAGGCAGAGCTGTAAAAGGAGTCAGAGCTGTCCTTGTTCTCAGCACCACACACTTCTAGATCTAGTCTTTTCTCAGGAAGTACCGTTTTCTTTGGATTATTTCCTGTAGCCTTGCCTGTGTGTGGCCATTCTTAAGCACCTGCAGTGGAGGGAGTATCAGGAGCCCAGGTTCCAGCCTGTTGTCTTGGACACAATTTAAAGCAGCACTGCACTAAGAGTTTTAACACTCTTGTCACTGCTAGTCCACAGTCTCACTGTCAGTGTATCACACCGCCTCAGGCACGCAGCTACAAAACATTCCATCCGCTTGCTTTTCTTAAACTCAAATAGAGGCTTATATTTTGTTCAGACTGATTCTCTAAAACCTACTTTTAAATTTTATACAGATGTCAGGTGTTCAAAGAATGAGAACAGATATACTGCCCATACTTAACCATCTCTAATCTAAAACGCTAGTTTTATTAACTGAGTTTGGTATTTTCCTCCTCAGAAGTACTACTCACAGATATACACTGAGCCATTCTTCTTAATCCTCTTATTGTTCCAACACAAGCTTTGAAGACTCAAGAGACAAGAGCCTAGAGTCACTTTTATAATAACACCCAGTGTCTGGAACTCTGTGACTTGCAAGCCTTATCATTTATTCAAAGAACTACCTTTATATTTCTAAAGAACATTATGTATTTTAAATCTGGGGATAACCTTAGGAAATAACTTGGATATATCTCTTAGAAGTAAAGAGAATCCAAGTTCTGTGTAGGAATTCTCATTTTCCACTTGGGAGCTCGGAGAACAACAAGCTGGGTAGAAAAGATGACCTTGGAAGGTTTTAGCAGAACTTATAGATCATGACTATAAATACTGGCTTCTCCCAGTCAGCTGTACTTTTGTCACCACTGCCCCAGAACACTGCACTAGGTAGGTCTTCTCATCAGCACTTAGACAGTTCAGGATTATGATGGCCAAGGTCTACCTCTCATTCGAATGGCAACTGTGGATCAACTTACAAGCCCTGTTTCCTCCACATGCAGATCTGGAATATCTGTCCTTCAATCTCAGTCCTTTGAACTCTTTTTTGGTAAGCTCCAATCTCTATGCAAACCAGGACACAATCAGGGTGACCTGGATCTCCAGAGGCTCTTCACTTTAATTATGCAAATCAAGAAAAGAGAACACCACACTGTCTTTAAAGTAGGATGGACAAACCAAGGAACAAACAAGCATCTGTTTCCCTGCCTTGGGAGAGCTGAGGCAGGATGGCTGGCTCTGCACAGGAAGACTGATGGGGGAGAGGGAATGGAGAAAACAAGTTCAAATGAGACATAAAATAAAATAAACAATAAGTAAAAATTCTTAGGTATTTACAGTGAAAATAATTTATAGAGACAATGTGAAGAAATTAACCCAACCCTTTGTTCAAAAATATTACTTAGGACTCAAAACCACAGTTTCTTAAATTATTTGAGTCTGTGTAAATATGAACAATCAGTTCAAGACCTATTTGTTTTGGGGTAGCCTGTGCCTTAGGGTAAAATTCCAGAAACTTTGCTCCAGAGTGGTGTTCTTTTTATCTTAAGATAGAAACATCTCACAATTAAAAGCAATGTCTGCCTATCAATAGCCTGTGGACTCAATGAGAAACTAAAATGCACACGTTCACAGAGACGGGATTGTCCCTGTGCTTCAAGACTAGTTTAACTAGTAAACACTTATTCAGCTGTGACTCAACACAGGGCAATCACCAATCAACACACATTACTAGTACTGGACATGCAGGAATAAAATGGCAACTAGTGCATGGTAAATTTTGAAAGAAAGCTCTTAAGCAAAATGGAATTATACCCGACTTATCTCTTTGGTTTCAACACACTGTCCTTTGTGTGGTACCACAATCACACACAGACGGCTAAAATAAAAATTATACATACAAGATTTTTAAAACTTCCCCCTTTATTATTTTATTATGTGTGTATGAGGTTTTGGCTGCATATATGTCTATACTCCATGTGTGTGCAGTGCTCACAGAGGCATGAAGAGAACACTAGATCCCCTGGTATTGGGTTGACAGATGGTTGTAAGATGCCATTTGGGTGCAGCAAACTGAACCCATGTCCTCAGGAAGAGCAACAAGGGCTCCTAACAGAAGAGACATCTTTCCAGTTCCCAATTACAAGGTTTAAATAAGATATTTTCCTTTTGAAATTTATTATCTGTCAGAGAATTTGACACATGTAACACATTAAAGTTTATTTCACTATCTTAGTAAGGTTATCATATAAAAAAGGATGACCACCACAGAATTAGGGAAGGTTCTGTCCCAAAACCTGAAGGGTAGCTATAAAGCATGTCCTAGGAAAAATGCAGAGACATCATATGAGGCAGCATAAAATGGGAGAAGGAAGTGCAGAGCAATGGAGTCTGAAGAAGGTGCTCCCACACTGGGGATCTTCTGTAAGTAACAATTCAAATGCTGGCGAGGCTGCGGAGAAAGAGGAACACTTCTCCACTGTTGGTGGGGTTGCAAGCTAATACAACCACTCTGGAAATCTGTCTGGCGATACCTCAGAAAATTGGATATAGTACTACCTAAAGACCCAGCTATTCCACTTCTGGGCATATACCCCAGAGACACTTTAATACACAACAAAGATAAATGCACCACAATGTTCATAGCGGCTCTATTTATAATAGCCAGAAGCTGGAAGGAACCCAGATGTCCTTCAGAAGACGAATGGATACAAAAATTGTGGTACATATACACAATGGAATACTACTCAGCCACCAGAAACAATGACTTAACCAAATTCTTAAGAAAATGGCTGCATCTAGAGAAGATCATCCTGAGTGAGATAACCCAGTCACAAAAGAACAGACATAATATGCAGTCACTGATAGTGGGATGCTAACCCCAGAGGCTTGCACTCCCCCAGAAACAACTCACAGACTGTATGAAGTCCAAGAAATAACTGACAATCTATCTCTCCAGTCCCCTGTTTTGTCTATTTATACATTTTCTAAATATATTTAATGTGTATAAAAAAATCTGTATATGTATCCCTCTTTTTATAAAAATAAAGTTGTAAGAAGAAAAAAAAAAAGACACAACTCAAATGTGTGGGCCACAATGAAAGCTATACTTCCTGGTTCAGGGACAATTTTGACAAATTTATTGCCTTAAAAATAATAGGACCTATTAGAATTTACCCACAAACGTCTTTTCATAAAGAAGTACAATCATTTAGTCTCGCTGTGTAATTCTGTTAACAACAGTGGTCTGATTCCAGAAGATGGAGACTGGATAACAGGATACTATACACTCAACCAAAGTAATGGACAACACAGATTATTCATCAAAAGGGGTCGAACCATATGAGGTGACCCAGGAGAACTATGCACAGACATATGATTCTCTGTGGCTAAGGTCTCTTTACTCAGAGTTGGAGCATACATGTTCACTGCCTTGGCTACCTAGATTTCAAGCGGGAAATGGGCCTAGAATAACAACAGAGTCTAGGTACCAAAAAACCCTTTCTCTACCCAGAAGGCTAGCAATTTCAGAGGTTCAAAGCCAGAGACCAAAGCTTTGACAGTGATGGAAGCAGACCAAGTGTAAACACTTATTCAGCTGTGACTCAACACAGGGCAATCACCAATCAACACACATTACTAGTACCGAATAGTTTGAGAACAAGATTAATAATATTGTAGGGTTTAAGAATATAATAAAGTTCTAATAAGGCCTCATCTTAACCAGCACTCCTCGTTAGCACTGGCAGATTAAGACTATCCAAATGTTTGTTCCTTACTGATCTCAGAAGTCCAATTTGATGATTTGATGCACAAATGCCAGCACAGCGTCCACCCATTTTCCTGCCTGCAGCATGCAACAGCCATATTTTTCAACTTAGAACAGAAAAAAAAAAGTATGACCTTTCTAACAAAAACCCTACATTAAGGTTCAGGTACAAGCCTGGATATAGACAGCCTGAAGTGCAATCAACGAAGAAAAACAAATAAACAACTTATAAAAATAAGTGACCAGATAAATCCCATGTTTGTTGAGCTAGAGTCAGGCAGCAGTCTTGCAAGGGTCTCCTCTCCCTTCCAGTTCACACCTCAATCCTACCAGCCTTTTGTGGGGATTTTGAAAGCATGGTAAGATTAAAATTTGCTCTAATTCAACTCTTTGACTACTATGGAATTACTGATGAGTCAACTGTAGGAGACTTGGGACACAACCTTCCCGTGACACCTTCAGGCATTCCTCACCACAGCAATGTTCTCCCTTTCTTCACTGATCTGAGACAAGACAAAGCTCATTATCACAAACAACTCAGGGATTTACCAGGCTTTGCTGAGAACATCTCTACAATACAAAAGAAGCAACCACCACCAGAAATTAATGCAGCACATGCACAGGCTAGAGAATGAATAACTGTAGGAGGCATAGCAGGGTTAAGCTGATGAATTTCTAAGATTCATGATTCCACAGTGAAACTAGCTAAGACAGCTTTTGGACTGTCTATGCTGCCACACATCAGGCACGCTGACACTCCACAGGTCGAGTCAATTGAATCCATACATTGTATTTACGCTCACTGTCGAGATTGCTGCTTGACATCCCAAGTGATCAAAGGCAAACAGTCATCAACCCCGTAGCCTTAGATACTATGTTCATTACATTTAATCAAGGGCCAATTCCACGCCCATCCCCCACTCACAAGAACTAAGAATGTTTGAGTATCCGGCAGTTTTCAGTAGCAAATAAGCACACTGCTGTATAAAGACATAGAAAACTCCAAACAACAAAACAAGAGAGGAGAGAAAAATGAGTATCATCCTCCATAATTTTTAAGAAAATAAACTGTAAGAGCTAAGAAATGGTCTGCAAGCATCCTACCTGAGGCAGCATCGATCACTGTGGAAACTCCTCTTCGATCAGAGACTGGACGAGATGACCCTGGCATGCTGACTGGGTCAGAGCGGACCGGCTGGATCCTGCAATGCAATTTAATTTAGCTCACATATGTTACTGGCAAGAAAACTGTCACTTCCTACAACAGACCTTAAATCATGAATGTTAGTTTGGCTCAATCCATTTAGGAACCATACCCTCTAATAATAAACAAAATAAGGCATTACATTCCAGATTCCTACATAAAAGCAAGGCTCTGAAAGCATTCCGTGCTCACCTTTCCACCCTCACTCAACTTCTTGTTAACTTGTGTTGTTTGGTGGAGTAAGAAAGGATTTGAAAAGTTAAAACTGAAGTAAGAAAAGGTAAGAGAACTAGAAAAAAGCAAAACACTTTACAGTGAATATTTTCCAAAGCAAGTATACAATTTCATGAATAGCATCAGAGCTGAGTTCAGTAAAGACAGCAATAATTCAGGAGTGAGTGAGTGAGTGAGTGAGTGAGTGAGTGACTGTGTGTGTGTGTGTGTGTGTGTGTGTGTGTGTGTGTGCGCACGAGCATGTGCCTGCCTTCTCTTTATGTAGTTCTGTATGTCCAAATTGAGATTATCCTTCTTTTAAAGATGTGCGCGACCACATTCAGCCGTAATATTAAAGATTTGTGACACCTCCATCAATCATTATTTATGGTTTCTTTATTTCCAAGGATAAGACGGGATAACAGGCTATGTTGTGCCACAGAGGTCAGACAATGCAGCTTATAAGTAACTTCCATAAGTTATCAAAGATAACCTCAGCAAACTGGCTTATTAAACACAATATCTAGACACTAGCAAAAGAAAGATAATATATAAATGCTGAGTCTCCAGCTGCTTTAGAACAAATACTATTAAGATAATAACTACAATTGAAAGGTCTACATACCAGGCAATGTAGAGGAACAATGCATGTGTACACTTTTGGCAATTCATTCACACAATGAGAATTTACTGCATACATGCATGGTACTATTTTAGGAGCAACAGAAATGAAATATAAAACATGAGGTGTATTTGCAGATACAATTACTCATAAACTGCCACTAAAGAGAGCTAAGGTTCTGAATAAGATGTCCTAGTTAATAAAAGTACCGGCCATGAAGAAGAAAGATGATGGACGGATATCAATCAGATCACAGAACATGCTGCAGTAATTTGTGCAAGTCAGCAATATATTGTTCATAACAACAAAGTCACACACAGCAACTTGTCAGCAAGCAATCCATTACTGCTCATATCTGACGGGCTTCTCTCAGAGGTAAAGCAGGATCTGGATCTGCTCATGTATACAGACCAGGCTGGGCACGAACTCAGAGAAATCTACATTTCTGCTGGGATTAAAGGCAACTGTACCTTTAGAATTAGAGGTAAATGGGAAACCACATCCAGTACAATACCAACCTTAATGGTATATGAAGCAAAGAATAGTATAATGAACAAAAAGAATGCACTGTGGTTTTAAAAAGAAAAAAGGACTTCATAGTTTTAAAGAACTGTACTGTCACAAGACCAGAAAGGCCAGAAGAACTGAAAGCATACATGGTTTCTGTGGTGCACACACGGGAACAGAGTCTCAAATTACCAGATATACCATGGGATATAAAGGGCAGAACTCAATGAACATATGTTACAGAAGAAAAGAGAAGCAAAGAATAAGCCTAGGCTAGGTGAAGTACATCACACCCCCAAATCCTAACAGTAGGCTGAGGCAGAAGACATTCATAATTTCAAAACCATGTGGACTACACAGTGAATTCCAAGATAACATGAGCTATAGAATCAGTCTCTAAAGAAACAAACAAGCAAATAAAAATTAAGAAGTCACCCTGGATTCTGACTTCAGCAGCAGATCTGAGGGGTTAGTGAAAGCAAGACAGCCCAGGGATGAGATAAACAGCTAATGCTCAAACAGTTAAAAGTGATCAATGTTTTGAATACCACCACAAGGAAAGTCAGGAAGGCATTCAAGTTCCTGCCCGTTTATACATAGATCCCACTTAAAATTTTTGAGAGTCTAATTTACTTTAGCCTGTCAGCAATTTTGTTTGTTTGTTCGAGAAAGGGTCTCTGTAAAGTCCTGCTGGTACTGAACACACAAAGATTCAGCTGTATCAGTTTCCCAAGAGTTTGAATTAAAGGTATGTGTCATCATATCTTGCTTACTTTTATTATTTTTAAAAAACTGTTATTGCTGTTAAAAAAGAATAGGGGCACTTTGTCATGCTATTAGAATATAATTTCCCATAATGTTATTTCAAAAAATATATAATAAATAGGAAAGTCAGAAGGCTATTTTAAAACAAAATCTAGATGTATAATAGCTATTTTTAATTTTTGCATAGGATGTTTTTATGGCCTTGTACTTACAAACTACCGGTCTTGAATGCTGAAATTAAAGATGTGTCCAACTACACCAAGTCAAAGTTTATTAACTGACTGATAATTCTCCTGATGGAGATACAGATTGGACTTATTTAAGCTAACCCACTAACACCTTGACATACCAAGAAGATGAGTAGATATTGTATTACGTTAAAGTGCTCCATTTCAGAGCTAAAATATGTGTTGCATTGATCACATAAATGACAGGTAAAAATATGGAGTCAGCAGCAGAACACTGTGTGAAAAGGAAAGCTATGAATATTGCAGAGGACATGAATTTCAAAGGAAGACTCGAATCCTGTCTTGCATGTAACTTCCTGGTTCCCCTCTCCTACCTGAGGCTGTTAAGGTCTAGATCGTCCGTATCAAAGTCCAAGAGTGGCTGTGGTGTGTCGCTGGGTCCATGAGATTGCAACACAGAAGAACTAGATGATATGACTGTGGTCTGGCCTGAGGGGTGGATGGTTTTGAACTGGAACTGTGGACCCATCCATAAGCGCCGGTGGGGTCCTGTGTGTGTTACAATTTCAACCTGAAAAAGAGACACAGTCATGGTTTCAAGGTACTATGGCCTTAACACCACCCACTTACCATCTGAGTGAATAAAGACAGTCAGAGCTCCCAGAGCAAAATACAATCAACATTACAACCTACACGGACATTTCTGAAATCCCTTGACTGGATTTCATCAATATGAAGAATAAAAGCAGGAGGCTGGAGAAATAACTCAGTGGTTTAGAGCATGCACTGTTCTTACAGACTTGTTAGTTCCAAATACCCACAATGGGTACCTTCCAGTGGCTTATAGCACTAATTCTGATGACCCAGAACTCTTTCTGAAATCCCAGGGCAGCTGTACTCAAGAACATAAGCCCCATACACAAACAAATGTACACAACTTAAAATCTTAAAAAACAAAACAAAATAAAACAAGAGCCATACTATAACAAAAATCCTTATGAGAAGCCCTTTGAATTGTTGGTCAGGGGTCTCTAAGAGATTCACAAAACATTATAGACTACTGTTATTGCCCTTGTATGTGCCTCAGATATAAAAGGAAGACACCATGTACTTCTGAGACAGAACCTAAAGGATCTCAGCTTGATATGACCTGAAGGCATCTCCCCTGAGGACTAGCTCTCATGTACCAGAGTTTGTCTCTTGAGCTTCCAGCTATGCAAACCTATGAACCACAACAATGCCCAGCATGGTACAAAAACATCATGGGCACATTTTGCATTGGTGAAAGGCTCTCCAACTGAACTTAGACCAACTTAAAAAAGGAAAAACATTCCTGGTACTGAAGCCTAGCCAACCATCTGAGACTAAAACAGCCATACAATTTTGATGACAATCTATAGCATCCACTTTACTGGGCTAGCATAATCTCTAACAATAATTTCAATTTCTATCAGTATACATATAGGTAAGTTAGTTAAGTTTCATCAAAGAGACTTCTCTTTGTAACAGAAGAAAGACCATTAGAGAAAACTATAAAATGCCAAGATGCAGAGTTGTGGAGTCAAGCCCCAGTGAATATATATCTGCAGAATACCTCTACATCAGAGGCTATGGAATGAATATGGAAGGGGGGACTGAAAGATTCTAAGAGCTGTGAGATTATGTCTCCTACAAAGGGTATATCCATGACGTCTCACCAATGTAGCTGCCTAAAAATAACCTACACAAAAATAACACCAACAGACATGCTGATGTGGGAGGGGCAGTATTCAGAAATCTCAACTCTACATAAAACACTACAAACAACTAAGGAATACTGAGGAGGGAGAAATAGTCTTTCCCAAGAAAGAGCACACAAATGATTATCCAATACCAGATGGTCAGTCTGGAAAACATACAATTAACAATATAGATTGAGAAGATTGTATTTATATTTTTGTGAATGAACACACACCACCACCAACAACAATTAAAGAGGAAGAGGCCATGAAGTTTAAAAAAAATTGAAGGTGGGGAGCATTGTACATAGGAGGGTTTGAAATGAGGAAGAGAAAGGGGAAGCAATGAAATTCTATTATTATCTCAAGAAAATTTTAACCTGAAATTGTAGAAATATAAACACATTAACATACCCATAATATACACACCACATCATGTATCCAAACACAAAAATGGCATAAAAGAAAAAGGATCTGGATGTCTGAAAATGTGGGCTGACTGCCTCATAACCACCATCAGCTAACTCGGTATTTACCACATGTGGAACTGCACTGACAGCGACTAAAAGCAATGCTCTCAAGTTCTTGAAAACTGTGAAGTTGTTCTTGGCTCTCCAATGATAAGGTAAGGTCCTAAATAAAATTTCACATGAAGCTGCTTTCCCTGTATAATATAGTAATATATTGATATCGCTTTCAATTATTCTTACATTTAATTTTATTTTTAAATCTATTTTTATTTATGTGTATATATCTGTGTGAGGACACATCACATGTGTGAATGCCCTAAGGAATGCAAAAGATAACACAGGATATCTAGGAGCACAGTTACAGGCAGCTGTGAGCCACCTGATGTGGGAGCTAGAGACTCAGGTCCTCTGAAGAGTCAGTGTTCTTAACCACTAAGCTGTCTCTCCAGCCCTCACATCTATTTTTAAATAAAGGAGCTATTATGTTTTCTCTCATGTAACTGACACTCGATCAAAATGTTTTCTCAACTGTCATGAACATTGGCACAGGGATTTACATACAGTAAAACAGGAATTCAAACTTTTATAAGCATCACACTTTATGTAAAGGATGGAGGATACCAGGATTATACGCAACAGTGTGAGGAAAGAAAGCAACCTGAAGACGGGGGAACCTGAATATCACTGCAAAATGATCTTATAAATAACAGCTTATACAAATCTTCAGCAAAAATCAACAGTATGTCTGCCAGATTTCACATTGCTGAATTCACCTCTGTAAAAAGGCTTTATGAAGTGGCTTCCCACATTCCTTGAGTCCTTGTCCTGATTATTTATATTTGATTACATTTCTCAGATTATGACAATTAAGTCTGAAGAAAACACAACTGAGGAGGTTTGGAGCGTGACTGCGTGTACGAACCCAATCTAGTGACGGGGAAAGACGCAGACCAAGGACAGTGATTTCTGCTTCTGGGAGTTGAATTCAGCAATGTAAATTAGGCCACAGATAAAGAACTGTGTGTATTTTAAGCTCAAAAACATCAGTGTCACAGAGCCGAGAGGTAAACAGATGCCTACACAATCTCACCGAGGCGATAGCCAGATGTTGCCATGCTCACACTCCTGTTGTGTGCAGGACGAACATATTGTATACACTTTCACACTGACAGCACACATTACCCCTGCTTCTAACGGAAAAGCTGAAGTGAAGGACAGTGGTTTCTTTGCCAGAATTCTTGGACCAAGCTTGTGCACAATGGTACACTTTGTCTTGAGATCACAAGGAGAGAAAGGGGCTCAGCATGTGGGGAGCCAGACCAGTGTTTGCTGAGTATAGCTGCAGTAGAGGAATAAAGACACACTATGTAGAAATGGTTTATTCCTCCAGTTTCTAGAGCCATGTCAGCTATCAGGCTATCATCCCTGAGAATACCACAAAGGATTCTACTCCTCAGAGGCACCTGTCTGGTAAAAGCTGTCACACTGGTAATGTGATACAGGTCATTATCCTCCCCAGTGATGTCAGACTGAAGACAGACACAACAGCATCTGTAAGGAAGTTACTGTAATAGCTCTACTGTGAAATCTGCCTGAGTCTCTTTTATTTCAAAGCGCTGCTCTTGAAGACACAGTCACCTGATAAGGCAAGGAGTGGTTGCTTGAAGCTGTTTTAGGGAATGGTTTAGAGGCCAATAATAGCAGCATGGCCAGGAAGGGGTTCCAGCAGAACTATGCATAAAATCATGCTCAACTTTCCTTACAAAAGCATCTGGACAGTTTGTATGCTCTACATCAAAGCAAACATTTGCATGAGCAGAGATATATGTCAATAAGATCCAATGTGTACAAACATACAGCAATATTTCTGAGATTATTTTTCCCATTCATCTATTTATTCACTTTTCATCCCAATTGCAGCCCCTACCTTCTCTCAGTTCCCTATTCCCCTTCTCTTCTAAGAAAAGGGAGGGTCCCCATGGGTAACAACCAACCCTGGTATATCACATCACCACAGGTCTAGGTACATCCTCTCCCACTGAAGTCAGACAAGGCAGCCCAGTTAAGGAGACAGAATCCAAAGGCAGGCAGTATAGTCAGGAACTTTTCCAGTTGTTGGGGGTCCCACAAGAAGACCAAACTACATATCTACTACATAAGTGTGGGGGACCTAGGTCTAGCCCATGTATGCTCTTTGGTTGGTGGTTCAGTCTATGAGAGCATCAAGGTTCCAGGTTAGTTGACTCTGTTGGTTTTCTTGTAGAGTCCCTATCCACTCCTGGTCCCTCAAACCTTCTCCCAACTTGAATCATTCTTAATATGAAAATACTCATAATACACAGTGACTCAAAAGAGTTACCAACTCTCTCCATTTTCCCATAAGGAAAAAAAACAAAAAAAAAAAACAAAAAACAAAACAAAAAAAAAAAAAAAACAGATGTCGGTTCCCCCCTACTGTAATAGCCATGGTACAAAAGAGTCTTACCTGGGAAAGCCATTCCTCATCTTCCTGTCCACTATGGTCTGATGCTAAACTGTCATAGGACCCATGTCGAGTAATGGGGCCAGGACTTCCAGGGGGGAGTGCTACAGGGAGAAAAAAAATGGACTTAAACCTTCCAAATTGTGCACTGGAGATACAGATAATAACATAATCAGTTCAGATAGATTCTATAACATAAAACACAGGAACAATTCAGAGAACTAATGATCAATCAAGTTTGTAGAAATATTTCCAGTTAATAGGTTTGTTGGTAAATGCTACTCAGAAGGCTGCTGGAGGGAAGGGATCTCCTGACGTCATATGAGTCAACAAGATGCTTCATTAAAACAAACAAACAGCTGTGGAAATTTAGTGACGACAAGACCTTGAAAAGAGAAACTAAATCCATCCAAATACCCACCATCTACAGTTCACTGAGGTGATATACCTACCTGCTGGAGCCTGGCCGGCTATGGATTCAAAGAGCCCAGAACCCATTCATTTTTAGCTACAGTGAAGGTATAAAAATGCATGATGTTTAAGAAACACTTTTAAACGCTGTCTATTTATTCATTTATTCAAATACTCTCTTTTCTTGGCTCTTTCAAGTAATTTCTATAATTATTCAGCACTAAGATATACCCGAAATTAGTCTGCATTCTTCTACAAAGGGAACCTTGAGTTAGTAAAAACAATAGAGCTTTTTTTCAATGACTGGTGTTTGCTTGTTGCAAACAGTTTTTTTTTGTTTGTTTGTTTATTTGTTTTGGTTCTGTCTTGTTTTTTTTTTTTTTTTTTTTTTTTTTTTTTTTAATGCAGACCAGGCTGGCCTCAAAGTCACTACGGAGCTAAGCATGGCTTTGAACTACACAGGATATTACTGTGAACCTGTGGTGGGTCTGGAACTCCTGTCTCTGCCTTCTGAATGTCATGCCTAAGCTTGACTTTATGCTGGGATTCCAGCATCTGAACCAACACTGGGTTTCTGCAGTATGAGGACTCTAACCAACGGCTTCCTGCATGGAGCAAGCACTGGCCCAGCACAAACATTTCTAACTCTCCTGAGTTCCTTATGAGTCAAAACCTCACTGTTCTTCTTGAATGTACAATTATTCTTGATTTCTACGCATCTCTCTCCATCCCTACTTTTAAAAAGACATCATTTTTTAAAAGCACTTTTAGGTTAACATTAGAACTAGATTTCCCAGCCCACTACCTCCCTTCAAAGAAAACAAACAACGAAATTAACTGGGAAACAGAACAAAAGATATGGGGTACAGAGGAGGGAAGGAAGAAGATGAGCAATAAAGAATCATAGATTATAACAGGAAACAATCTCACACCCCAAATTCCCTTAGACTAAAATGCTAAAAAGAAAATGAGCAAGAAAAGAAATGAGATATAATGTAGTAGTTATGGTCAGATATAAGCATAGTATTGAAATATAAACCATAGCTCTTGAAAATCATCACTCTCTAGCACAGTCATACTGATGTACAGCACAAAGCCCAAATGATCTCAAAGCCACACCATTTATGATGGCAAACAATTCGTTTGGAACTCATTCCGTTATATACTATACAGACTGGTAAGTCAACTGATGTTTTCAAGAACAGTGTTCCTGAGTCATTCATCACCTTTGATATTTGTTTGATTCTTGTCACAGACAGAACCAAGAGGAACCCTCAATGTCCTGTCCTCCCTTAAGTGTAAGGCTGAAGCTTTGTATCCTAGAGTAAGTGAAGGCAACAGAACAGTTTGACACTTACTAGGACTTCAGGACATTGTGGACTTAGGGCTAGGATGGAGTGGAGCTCCAGCCAGAATGACACAGGTCTTGAGCTGGCAGTTTATTGGTTTACTGTACTATTATTATCTGGTTATGGGCATGCTTGGAATTTCCCACTGGGGTTAGGGAGGATGAGGAAGTGGGGTGGAGGAGAGCCTCTCTGTCCTGTCTGCTTTACAGAGGAAGCAGTAAATATTCTAAATATACAACTCAAAAATAAATTCGTTGTATATGTGGAATAGTGAGAATAAATAAGTCTCCTTTAAACTGCCAGAAGAAAAAGACAAGGAAACCATGAACCTGAATCACAAACTCCTTCATAGAGATTTTAAGCCCTTTTGCTCACCAATTTGCTCTAGAAATATCACAGTATGGAAAACTAAATTTTTCATTTAATTTTAAACAAAAAGCTTCATTTAATTTTTATATTAAATAAATATCTTGGCTGGAGAGATAGCTAAGCCATTGAGAGCACTGAATGGTCTTTCAGAAAACCGGGGTTCAATTCCCAGGACTCAAATGGCAGCTCATAGCTGTCTTAACACATGTTCCAGGGGATCCAACACCCTCATACAGACATACACGCAGGCAAAACACCAATGTATACAAAAAAATAAAACTACACTTATTATAAAAATAAATATACTTTTATCTCCCTTATACTTACTGACATTTTAAACATTCTCCAATCCCAGTAGGAAGGGCATTCAACATTGATGTGTTAGGGAGGGAATTAATACAGGAGACATTTATGTCTTAGGAGGGAGATAACAGGGGAGGGAGATCACAGGGAAAAATAACCGCAAATGTTGAATCTAGTAGGAAGGGGAAAAAAAAGACAAAAGGAAAAGTCCAGGACCTTTTCCTGTGGACCAGGACTAAACACTTCTTAAATACTCCTTAGAATTAGAAATGAATCCAAACCTATGCTGAGTGATATGGAATGTGGTTGGAACATGGCAGAATCTTAACTACTCAGTTAGAAAGAGCTTCATTGCTAAATGGAGTTCAGGAAAGCAAGAAAAACATCTGGTCTACCACCATGTCAAGAAGCTCACTTGGGCAGGCAGAACATTCCATACATGTGTAAAAGTAACAAGTGAAGTTCAAAGGAGCACAAAAGTGGATGATAGGGAGCACTGTGTCTATTAAAAACCAGTAATCTCACTCATTGGAAACTGGGCCATGTAGCTGATAGCAAAAGGGATGAATGTCACAAAATCTTATATTACAGCGTTTTTAACACAGTATTTTAACACAATAACAATATTACAATTTTAAACAAAATTCAGTTGCAACATTAGAAAGGATTACAATGATTCATTTTTTACATTTCTAATAATGGAGGCATAAAGAACTGTTTTAATTTTAAAATGAGAGTTTTCTCTTAATTGAGTTTTATGTATGTGTCTGTGTACTTGGGTGTATGTATGTATGTATGTATGTATGTATATATGTATGTACGTAATCCTTACACATGCAAGACCATTCAGAGGTAAGAAGGGGCTTATAGGCCCTTAGGAACTAGAGCTATAGTCAACAGGGATGTCATGTGAGTGCCAGTGACTGATACCAGTTCTTCTCCAATGGCAATGAGCATTGTCATCAAGCCATCTCTATAGCACCAAAAAATGAGATTATTCTCGATCCTACTTAATGCTGTGTATCCTGAAAACCTAACTTCAAAGAAGCAAGATACATACCAACTATCTGAATAAAACTTGTTAGCACTTTTATAAACATCTATCAGCCTTTTGATTTTTCTATATTTATTCATTTTATGTATATAAGTGTGTTGCTTGCATGTATATATGTGGACCACATGTTGTGCCTTACCTTCCCATGGAGGTAAGAAAAGAGAGTAGGATCCCCTGAATTATAGCCACAGTTGTAAGCCACTAAGTAATGCTGGAACCTTTGCAAGCGCAGGAAGTCCTCTTAACACCATGCAGTCTTTCTAGTCATTTATCTGCTATTTTTAGATAACAAACAAAATAAAAAAGAAGAAACTTCAAGATGTACAGCTCAGCGTTTATACTCTATACTTTTGCTACAGAATTAATAGTGCATCCTATCAAGCTTCATGCAAAGGAAACACTGTCAATTTACCTTAGAAGAGCACTTAAAAACCACCAGGCAGGGGCTGGAGATGGCTCAACAGTTTAGAAAACTGAGTGCATCTTACCCAAGATACAATCCAGAGACTACATGAAGCTCAAGAAATTGGCAGACCAAAGAGTGGATGCTTCAGTCTTTCTTAAAAGGGGGAAACAAAATATTCACAGGAGGAAATAAAAAAGATAAAAAGTTGGAGCAGAGACTGAAAGAAAGGCCACCCAGAGGCTGCCCTACTTAGGGATCTGACCCATATACAGTGACCAAACCCAGATAATACCAAAAAGTACTTGCTAACAGGTACCTAATAGCTTGCTGATAGCTGTCTCCTGAAGGGCTCTGCCTGATCCTGAAAAATACAGTCAGATGCTCTCAACCAACTACTGGACTGAGAACAGGGTCCCCAATGGAAGAGTTAGAAAAAGGACTGAAGGACCTGAAGGAGTTTTCAATCCCATAGGAAGAACAATAATATCAACCAACCAGAACCCCCAGAGTCCAAGAAACTAAACCACAACCAAAGATACACATGGAGGGCCCCATGGCCCCATGGCTCCAGCCACATATGTAGCAGAGGTTGGACGTACCAGGCATCAGTGAGAGGAGAGGCCCTTGACCCCATAAAGGCTCAATGCCCCAGTGCAGGGGAATGCCAGGGCAGGGATCTGGGAGGGAGTGGGTAGAAGAACACTCTCATAGAGGCAGGGAGAGGGGGGATGAAATAGTGGAATTCCAGAGAGAAAACCAGGAAAGGGAATAACATTTAAAATATAAGTAAAGAAAATATAATAATAATAGTAATAATAATAATAATAATAATAATAATAATAATAATAATAATAATAATAAGAAGAAGAAGAAGAAGAAGAAGAAGAAGAAGAAGAAAAAGAAGGACAACAACAACAGCAACAGCAACAACAGCAACAACACTGACTGTTCTTCAACAGATTCTGAATTCAATTCCCAGCACTACATGGTGGCAAACAACCATCTGTAATGGGATCTGATGCCCTCCTCTGGTGTGTCTGAAGTCAGTGACAATGTCTTCATAACATATATAAAATAAATAAATAAATCTTGAAAAAAATCACCAGGCAGGCACTGGATGAGCAGATCATTGTATGATAACTGAGAACCAGACCGTTTATATTGTTTGTTCTCAGAGAAGCAGACATGCAGAGAGAGCAAGTAAAAACAAAACAAACAAAAATCCCACATAGTGTATTCTGATGTCAGCTGGTGATACCTGGGTGTAAACACATACACTAATTGCAAAGAGACTGAGATAAGGCAAGGGTGCTCATCAAACACAACTGAAGTGTTGACCTCATTTCCAGGTGAAAGAGACCTGCCTACTTTAAAGCTATGCTGAAAAACTAAATGAAATTTAGATCCACTTAAGAACACAATGAACGATTTGAAATCCACATTCTATGTGTATCAGGGGCTCCACAGGCTCAGGTTGGCAGTGGACGGTTGTGAATACACTTTAGATTCCGGGTCAGAGTGTTTTCCATCCCAAAGCCCCACCCTATGGAAAATGATGGAAAGCTCCTCAATGCTGATGTCTTTAGTAAGGACCTGAGAAGCCAATACTGCACCAGCAGTTTTTAGTCCTTTATGTTATTTCAGGGAACAATGAGTCTTTTTCTAGCTACAGAGAATTTTGTGAATTAGATGACATCATGCTTCCCTAAATGAAGCAGCTCACGCTGAAGGTTCACTCAGAGGGCAACGGTGACAAACTCTCATTCAAGGACAAACTTTCACATATACTTGGTTCTTATTAAAAGCAGCATTTATTTAGTGAGCAGACAATATGACAGTGCTCTGAAGCAAACTCTGCTTCCAATGAGAAAGCACTTTGGACTCCAGGGAGAATTGGTGGGCAAGTACAGTTTCTTACTGTAGAAATAAAAATCTGCATTTAAAAAACAAGTCTCCAGAACAAACAAACAACCAGCAAAATGAACAGGCTGTTCCCAAAGAGCAAACCATCCCAGAAGAAAACATGACCACCACCAATCTGTGTCTAAAGTAGTAACCAGACACTTAAACAAATCAAAGTAACAAAGTTTGTTAATTTTCAATGACTATGAAAAGAAGGAGAAAGTTATCAGCTAAAAATAACACACCTAAGATACCTGGAAAAATGGTTAGTATTAGAATCCACTTTTACAGACACCATGAGTGAAGGACCAGAAGCTCACTGAATTCTGAGGTGCGCCTCATTTCGGACATGTTTATTAGCAGGCATGCTTTACAACAGCCCAACAACAGCACTGTGACAATACATACAGGAACAAGCTCCTCCAACATTTATATTAAATGGATCAATGATCTTCCCTGCACCTTGGCCCTGGGGTACCATAAATGCTCACTAATTAATTATTAAAGTTTTCTAGCACTCAGTCACTGCCTATCTCTGGTTTCACTTTCCTTTTCTTCCACATTCCCAGAAGAACAGTCACCAGCAATGTATAATTAGAAAAATGACATATACTTATTGTTTACAAGAGAATACACTTCCCTGAATAGCCTTCAACTCCGGGTACATCTTATCCCTTTCTTGCCAGTTTCCTTTTTCAGATTCCCAAAGTCTCATTCCATCACATGACTAAAAGACCTTTCATTTGTTATTCTTGTTGCCCCAGAGGTCATTTTGCATTGTGTGTCTGGACAAGTGATATCTGGAGGCAGCCTGGCATGGCTCAGCATGACCATAAAGATCTCATAAAGTAAAGAACATAACAGAGCCTAATGGACTGCTGTTCTGGCCAGATCAGCAACTCTGCTGAGCAAAAGTTCAAAACTATCCCAACACACAACTTGGAACTGAACAGAAAAACTTTGCCAATGTCTTCAAGACATCTGCAACTAACAGGTCAAGGAAGAGCTACCAAATCTGAAAAATGTCCACAATGCCAACTTAGTATGTGGATCTGCAACTCACACAGCAGTAAACTTCAACATATGCACATTAATGCAATGACAGCAGGACACCTAAAAAAGTAGGTCCACCCTTACTTCAGTAACTACAAACTCTTGCTTAGAACTTCTGAATTACACTATCATATTACAGTTATGGAGCCTTCACAGCAACAAAAGTCCTCATACTCACCTGCAGAGCAGCATAAGACCCCTCACATCCCAGAAGGTGGTGAGGAGGGTTAAGGGACAGGGAAGGACTGTCCCATTAAACAGGCTGTGATGCATTTGAATTTATAAGGACAATATACCGATATAAAAATATGTACTTAATCCAGATCTAAGAATAAGAGGAGGTCAATGAATAGGGCCAGTAGAGCAAGTCCAGCAAGAACAAGAACTGAAAGCAATCAAACACAGTGAGGGGTGACGGAGGTGGTGTAGGAAACCAGAAAACTCACCATGCTCAGTTGTGTGTCTCACCCACCATATTAGGTGAGAGAAGGTGCTACTTCCCCTTCGCATGTACAACTGTCTACATATATATGTACATATATACTTATTAATATTTGTATTAATATAAAACTATATAATTAAAGTTATATATAAATAATATATAATGGAACAAATGATACATTTATATGTAAAATGATATGAAAAGTAACTCCCGGTTCAAATGTGTGACCATGAAGAGGAATAGTTATTTGCCAGATATAGAAGCACCAGGTTTAAACTCTCTAAAGAACCAAGACCTACACTTGGGCCTGGTGTCACTGACCTAAAATCCTAGCTTCTTGGGAGGCTAAGGATGACAATTTTAAGTTTGCACATAATAAATGTAGCATCTTCCATACTTGACTTGTTTATTGCCGAATACTATTCTAGGAAAGTCTAGATCATTATACAGCAGGAAGAAATAAATAGACATTTTCTCTTGCCTAAGTGAAAAGGGCAAAGTTATCTTGGCATGAAAAGAGAAAAGCTTTTAGACCTGGAAGACATCAACATTTTTAACCCATATAAAGGAACATATTTCAGAATCCTTATAAATAATCATTAAAGATACACAATGTGTTCCTTTAAGTCCAAACAGATCAGTTAAAAACACAGAAGCAAGAAAATCATGCTAACTAACAATCACCCAGGGGCTCTATCCAAAAGCAAGAGAACAGTCTGCAAAGTTTTATCTTTTACTGTAACACAAAGCCAGCTACCTGGAGCTCCCCAAACCACTGTGCCATGTCTGTAGTTATAAAGTTTATCAGCAGACGCACAGGGACGGGCTCAGGGAAGGCACTGCCAAAGACTTCCCTCTTAATTGTGCACACATGCACAAAGAAATTCTTTTAAGAAACAAAAACAAGGGCAGGTACCCAGCAGATCCACAAAACAATTTGCCCCAATTTGTGCATGCTTGACCATCTCTATGATTATTTTTCCTAAATTTATTTTCTTTACAATGTTGGGTATCAAACACAGAACCTGAAATGCACGCCCATTCCCGACCTTTGAAAAGAACTGGATCTGTGACTTCTCGTGGGAAGACTGACATCAGTTGACTCTTTTCTTAGCTATGGAATGAACTATATGAACAAGGCTAGAGTATTCAAAGAGCCGCAGTGAACTAAGTCAGAACATTTCTCTATGTAACCTCACTATACTGTACCTTCCATGACTTTCTGTGAAGAACCCATCAGCTCTGACTGCCGTGCCTCCTGTCTGACCTTTAGTGATACCCGTGGCGCTGTCTAAAGGGTGATTCCTGTCCTCTAACAACCTTCTTTTTCCTTCCTCCTCCATCAGGCCTTTCCTGTTCTTTCATGTTTACTGTTTCCCATACATTTCTTGTATCCTTCAAAAAATGTTAATTTTCTTGGAAAAATAAGTTATTAGTATAATATGAATTTATTGTTAACTTAAAAAATTGAATTAAAACTGAAAGCTGTACCAACACTCTCACTCAATGAAACAAATGTTCAGAACTTTGAAATTAAGAGTCTACTCATTTTAGAAGAAAGCTTCCATGTCTTCAGGCAAATATCAACAGAATATTCTAAAATTAGACTTTCAGTAGAACTTACAACAAAGGTCCTTCCAAATTATTAGGAGAATGAAGACAATCAAAGCTTAAAGACAAAGAGGAAAAAGGAACTTCCATTTTAGGTAAGAATTGATACATAAAATGGTTTTTGTTTACTACTTTGGAAAATGCACAGAACGCTACAGAACCACACTTGCTGAGTGGCCTACTTGGATCTGACACAGATGCCTTCTCTGAACTGCTACAGCTTTACCACAGAGATGGTGGCTCTGACACTCAGGTGGCTCTGTTATAAAGTCCCAGGAAAAGACTTCATTCCAGAGTGGCTTGTACCAACAGCACCCTCCAGTCCTATGCAAGCCAGAGGTAAAGTGTTTTAAATGAGCAATCTCATTTAATCTAACAAGCCTTCAACAGAGGCCTCATTATTACCATTTTAAAAGGACATAGCAAAATTTTAAAAGAAAGAATGAAAGTATTGTTTAAAATGCATGGCAGTAACCTTTGATTCCACTATATCAAAATTATATCAAAATTATCTGTTAGAAAATAGCTGATCAGACTCCCATCCACTGCGCATGGTACGAGGTTAGGTTGTGAATTCCTTAAAAGTTACTTAGGTTATCTTATATACATGCTGTTCTGCCTGTATACCTATGTGCATGGCTGTGAGCTGCCCTGTGGGGGTGCCGGGAACCAAACCCAGGTCCTATACAAGAACAGTAAATGCTCTTATCTGCCGAGCTTGCTCTCCAGCCTCTTAGGTTCTGAGTTTTTATGAGTTTCAGGATAAGTTACAAAAATCTTAAGTAAGGAATATACAAATTGTAGAGTTGTCAAAAGAATTTTCATTGTCTAATTATAAAGATGAGAAACTCAGGCACAGAAAACACTAACTCAAAGTAACAACTGAAGGAAATGGAACCACTTCTTTCCAAATTTCCTGTTTCTAAAAGGAAGGCCCTACTATGCAGAGTTAAACAAGAGTAGACACACACTTAGAGCAGGGCACAATTGAGAATGGAGCCCAAGAGCTAAGCTACATGGCTCTTTTGGCCTTTTAGGAAGCAACAGAAGAAAAAAAAGTACTCTGATGTTACTTAAAAGAGCATCATAGTTTTTACACAGCAGAAAAATGTGAAGTCCTTTTCCAGGACAGTAGCTGAGAGAAGTGGTTCTGTTCTCTCAGAGGTGTGGATGCACGTGTAAGAAGCACTGCAGGGAGGGGAGAGTTAGGCTGGACCAGGATCCATATTTATATGATTATTACATTTCCCACAGTTAAGAGCAGCTATAATTAATGGTTTTCTCTCCCCTTCTTAATGCAGCCATTTGTCAATTCAAAAACAGAATGCCCAATCAATGTTGATGTATTTAGTAAGCAGTTTGTCAAACAGTACTATAATCTAGTTAATATATTAATTCTTGCCATGGAGAGAATGCTAACAACTATTCAGTTTTCTGTAACTGCTTTGGAGAGAAAAATGTGTGCCTGGACTCCTGGCCATGCTTAAGCCAAAACCAAATCACTCTCCTGGATCCTTGGTGATGCACATCTGTCTATGAATGATGACTGGGACCAAATCATTAGCTAAGCAGAGCTTCCTGGGAAATTCACACAACAAAAGAAACCTGAAGTTGAGCAAACGACTAGATTTTAAGTGTGACCAATAATCTCAAGAGAAATTCTACGTCTTTGAGGGATGGAGGCTCATTACACTCACTGTATCTAAGGCTGTGTATTTCTATACCAGTAAATTTGAAATTATAGAGGAAACAAACCACTTCTGGAAGACAAATTTTTCTGAATTAGAATTAAAACGAGCAGATACTGAATACTAAGTTTATGTTCCTTATATTAGCATCTCACTTGCCCCTTTCTGAGTCAGGAAAGAGCAAGAAAGAAAAACTGACCATATTAACTTGGTACAAGGCTGTGTATTTATTTTTAAAAAACCTACAGTGTAAAATAGTCCTCCAGACTATCAGACATCTTATGTTTGATGAGAAAGGTGCCCTATGTGTCAGAAAAGCACACTGAATATTTTTCTATGACCCAGAGGGCAGAGGTCACTTATTATAAATGGATAATGAGACCTAATGTAGTACTCTGAGGATGGACAAAGAAAGAGTCTATCCATAGCCCCTGGTGGATTGGTTGTTCAGGCTTTTATTTCCTCTGCACACTTAATGGAGTCAAACAATTGACAGAAATTCTATAGAGAAGGCTGAAACTGAGAGAAACGACTGTATTCTAAGTCTGACAGACACATACAAATAGTGATCCTGAAATGGCGCCAGAGCTCCTGCTACCACGCACAGAGCAGACAGCTGAAGCATTCCCCTAAATTCCCATTTAGCCATTTATTAGCAATTAACCGTACTGATGGAAGCGATGGCACATCAAACCAAGAGCTCCTGCCAATACCTACCAATTACGTCACTGCAGATAAGCCAAGCCCTGTCATTATATTCCAGCCCCGTGGTGTTTTGGAGAAAACAGTGAACATATATATTGCTGGAACCCTCTACTTTCTGTCATCCCAGCCACCAATGATAATGCACAATCCATGGCAGAGGGTCTATTTAAGAATCATAAATGTCACTGAAACAGAGCAAATGACATCAGATGCACAGATCTTAATGGTCTACAGACTTCTGACCAATATTTTCTTTACTCTTGATAGATGTCCTGTACCAGTGAAATCTGCAGAGTCATTGCAATAAATATTAAAATTATCAATAGAAAGGAGCCTACTCTGAACTATACTTGGAAACATCATAGGTTGCAAACCAATCTGAAAGACACTGAGCTCCTGTAAGAGCACAGGAAGAATTCTGTAACATTAACAGATGTTACAGGCTAGACAACACCTCTTGTAGGCACTTCCTCATCTCATTTTCAAGAAAAGAAATGACAGGAATGTGGTTTGCGTGTACAAAGATTAATTTGATGCTCCAGGTAGGATCAGGAAAGGAATGGAAGCATAGGTGCCAAGTGCAGGGGCTGATAGAATTAAAACTTTCAAACTTACATAGTTTAGGTCAACCACCTCATACCATTTTCATAATGGGAATTAATAATTTCATAAGGTACATTATGCTATAGAACACATATAAGTCAAATAAGACCCTATAGGTCTTCATCTTTTATTTCTTACAGAAAAAAAAAAAAAAAAAAACTACCATTTTAATGAAAATGTCTCTGTGAAATAAAATATGCCAACTGAACAGTTTGAATGAGTTAACTATTCCTATGGTACAGGGCATCATGACACGCCCTGTCATCAACAATGGACTATAAATACTCTGTAAATAAGCTCTACATTACAAGTTTCCTCTACAAGAGAAAAACACTTGACTCTTCCTTTTCGTCCTCTCCCCAGCACTGGGCAAACATTTATAGTGAACAATGCAAGGAAACACTGCTGAGTGCCTCCACCACACGTCATAGACCATGCCATGAGCAACCCAGGATGTCAAACCAGCGTGGTGACATTGAGGAAGGGCAGCACAGGAGAAAACTGTTGCATGATTAGCTGGTTTCCCTGGCACTAACTAGTCAGTCACAGACAAGAGGGGTGTGCGTGTTTGTGTGTGCTGCAGGTGTAAAAGCAAGAAAACAGTGGCTGCCCAAGCCCTCTGGAGCCTGGAATATCATGAGGGAGCCCCAAATAATAATGTGGTGCTTTTTATATCAGTAGATTTTGGGGTTGATTTGATCTGAGTGCAATTGTACTCCCATTCTTCATTTTTTTAAATAAGGAATTATGTGGCTTAATTTTTATTTTACATGAACCCATAAGAGACTTAAGATATTTGGAAAAGGATTCAACTTTTAAAGCATTGGAATTCTTAAATGCTATGGGGCGAATTTAAAGTTGTATGCACTTTATAACTGTGAGATCATGGGGATGAACAAGAAAAGGAAGGTTCTAGCTTAACAGGGTATACCAATGTGTCACACTGAGAAGGCTTAGACTCAAAATGGCTACACTTGGTTATCACACTGGCATACCTAAGAGGTGTGTCATGATTGAGAAACTGCCTCCATCAGATTGGCCTGTACAAATGACATTTTCTTGACTGCTAATTGATACAGAGGCCCTAACCACTGTGGGGCGTACCACCCAAAGTAGGAGACCTGAGCTGTATAGAAACGATAGCTGAGCAAGACTGTGTGCAGTGCTTGCTGTCTTGGCTTTGCTCAATGGTGGGCGGCCTTTCATGTTGTTTATGATTATGGTATTTACTACAGCAAAACATATTCAAGTTGTACAAAGGCTCTTTTCAGTTTGTTATCATATTTGTGGATGAATATGGTTTCGTGGTTAAGAACACTTGCAGTTTTTCAAGAAGTACTAAGGTTGGTTGCTAGTACTCACATCTGGTCACTCACACCACCTGCAACATCAGTGACAGGGAATCCAACACCTTCTTCTGGGCTCTTCATGCAATTGTGTAAATGCATGGGCTTATACAAACACACACACACACACACACACACACACACACACACACACACACACACACACACACACTTATTCCATTAAAATGAAAAGTTACCATGTACCAAGTTTCCAGAGATAAATTCTGCTTTCTTCCACTCCACAGAAGAGCCCCATGGAGATATCAACTGTGAAAAATTTTGAGATTGTTTTTCTTCTCTTTTGCATAATTTGATTGAGAGTTATCAAACTCTGGCCATGTACTAACAACTAAGCTTTTCATTTAAAAGAAACTCTAACATATAGATATGCTCTTATTTAAATTTCACTTGGTTCAATATGCTTTATAATCTTTATGATTTTTTCGTTGGAATATGGGTTTACACGAGATCATATGACCATGGATTATTTAGGAAGTGGTCCAAAGTCTGAAACCTACATCCCCACGGAGCTGGGATCACTAAAGCAACTGAAAACTATGCTGTGGCTGAGTCACTTTTTACGTACTATTTGTCCTCTAAATAAGCTTTCAGAAACCTAATCCTTAGGCCCTGATTTAAATTTACAAGTTAGAAGGGAGAGAACAGATTAAGAACAAGTTCTAAGTCCTTTGAATTGGTACTCAAATCTGAGCTACTGGACACTGTAAGGGCTAGTTTTGGTTTTTACAAAAAATATACTACAATGAAATGAGCTTTATTTTGAAAAAAAGCATAGTATGAACAATAAATCCCTAATCTCTACAATAATTTTATTTTTTATAAATTTATTTATATTTAGGTATATAACAAACACACACACACAAACACACATACCATATACAGGTACTTTTGTAAGCCAAAACAGGGTGTCAGATCCCCAGAGTTGGAGTTACAAGCATTTATGAACTGCCTGACAAGGGTGGTAGGAATAGAACTCAAGTCCTATGGAACAGCAGTAAGTGCTTTTCACCACTCAGAATATACATATTCTTGATTTCTACCTCTACTACCTAAAAACTTTTTGCTGAGTTTTGTTGTTTTTGAGACAGGGTTGCTGTGTGTAGCCCTGGCTATCCTGGAACTCATTCTGTAGAACAGGCTAGTGTTGAACTCAGAGAAATCCATCTGCCTCTACCTCCCAAGTGATAAGATCAAAGGCATGCACCATCATCACCTGATTTATATTATGCTTTTTTAATTTATTAAAAACAGCAATCTTCAATGGTCCAACAAAGAAACTAGATGTCCTCTCAGTCTCCACTTGACACCTGAACCATTTCAATGTGATCCTGTCTACCATGAACTCAGGGATCCTCTACTTTGGTATTCTCCTAAATGCAGAGGGAGATGCTACACTGGTGAAGTCCACAGACAATGGGTGAATGCTTCCACGGCGGGGAACAAACGTTCATGAGAACAGTGTGTGTGATGCTAACATCCTGCTGCACTGCTCTCCTCTCCCAGAGGGTCTCTTTCCTGTCTCTACTTACATCAGCCATGCCCACTGGCGTATCATTTCCTGAGATTCTGGAAGTCTGCTAAACTTTTTCCTCAAACACAAGAATAAAAAACCCAAAATAACCCTGCAACATTTGACTACGAAGTTCAATTAAAATGGTTTTAAAAGATATTGATCAAACTCTTCAAGTTGAAAAATGAAGGGTAATTCTCCAACATCACATGGTCATTACTAGGGACCAATCACAAAGTTCAGCACATTGGAGACGAGAGTTCTACCAGATATCAAAAGCCCCTGGTTCAAAGGTGGTTTTAAACTTGGGTAAGTAAAACACAATAAACATACACCAAGAACCAGAAATATTAAATGTGTGTTGTATGAAGTAAAATATCTTTCCAGTGGGCTTCTGAGTGATATTCTCACAGGGGTAAAGGGTGTGTGGCTGCGTGCGTGTGAGAAGGAAAGGCACTGATGCTGCACTTCCCCTACTGCACTGGAGTCCCAGTGCCCATACTCTGCAGCCAGTAGCCTCAGTTACATAACACAGATCCAAAGCTCTTAGGTAATTTCCTCAAATGTGCATGTAAAACTTTAAAAATCCAGATTGATCCTGTAATATTTCCATCAATGAAGAAGGCAACAGAAGCATTAGAGATAGTTTATTTGGCAATGATGCTTGGTGCCAAGACTGCCTTCAGCATCTCACAGGCCTGCTTAGTTGAAAATCTCATCTTACTTCAGGAGTATTTGCCTCAATCCCTGTCTTTTAAGTATCTCATAGCCAGAGGAATGATCTTTCTAAAAACGCCACTCAGTGGTGGTGGAGCAGGACCTTAGGTTCAATCTCCGGAGCACACAGTCATTTTGATGGCGTCATTACTGTGGATGGATACACTGGATGGCCCAGTTGTCACCAGCGAAGGTAGGTTTTATTGAACAGGACAAAAGTGTCAGGGATAGCTACAGTTAAATGACATCAACTAGCTTACTCTCTAGTACAAAAACTGAAGAGATGTAGTTGAAGTTTTTAGCTTAGCTTTTGTTTATCTTCTTGATTTTATCAGAGTCTGTCAGCTATCCAGAACTAACAGGTATCAAATCAACGAGACCAATCCAGATTAACTGAGGAAACTACACTTAATAATTAGGCTTTTGCCTTTTATAAAAAAGTAATAAAGCTGGGGGAGGTGCACACCTTGAATCCCAGGACTCGAAGGAAGCGGAGAAGGAGGATCTCTGTGAGTTTGAGGCAAACCTGGCCTACAGACAGTTCCGAGACAGTCAGGGCTACAAAGAGAAATTCTGTCTCAAACAAACAAACCAAAAGAACCAAAAATGTCATTGTTGATTTACAGGAAATTTCTAAAAGCATTCAGGACTCAGATCCATCAAGTTCAATTAGGATTCATTGTATTCTACAAAAAAAATGGATTATAATTGTAAAGCATTTTTAAGTCTATGAAGACAAACTGGATACTAAATATTAAATTGTCTCTTCATGCATCTCACATAAAGTCTCCATCTGGTTGGATAATAATACAAGTGGCAAAAGGAACACAAAACCCCAGCTTAGTCAGAGAGCATGTGCAAGACCCTGTTCTCATCCCATCAAACTCTAACCCATCGAAGTGAGGAGCTGAAGGAGTCCAAACAAAGCTGTACATGGGCAGAAGCTGCTATTGTGGTGTCCTGTGATGAAGAGCTAGTTTTTATTCTGAGAAACAGGTCCTAAGCTCTGCGAAGCTGTTCTCCAAATCCTGCACAGTCACATGTTGTAGGCAGTTGGCTTGTTTTATGTTGTTAGTATTTTATTTTTTTTAATATTCCAGCTGAAGACATACACCCATATATTTGTTTAAGAACTATGGCCCTATCTGGGTGTTAGTGGCCCACACCTTTAATCTCAGCACTGAAAAGGCAGAAGCAGGTAGATCTCTGTGATTTTAGAGTGAGTCTGGTCTACAGAGTGAGTTCCAGGCCAGCCAGGGCTACACAGAGAAACACTATCTTTTAAAACAAACAAACAAAAAACCCTATGGCCCAAGAACTGAACATAAGGCCCATTTGCACAGCAACTTCTGAGAAAAGCATATGAAAGGGAAAGCAAACGTTAAGAAAGCATAAGCTGATGAGAAGTACTTACAGCCGGCCAGCAGGAGCTGGTAATACTGCACTGCTTCTGCAGCAAGGAGCAGAGGGTGATTTGCATTGAATGGTGGTTGCAGTTCATTCCACTGAGGTGTTCTAAGGAAACAGCAGAAGAATATTAATATTCAAGCTTCATAGATGGGATGTAATTCAGCCACAGAGCCTGACAGAGACTCACACAAATCAATGTGTACCCAATAAAACCAAGACTCTTTAAGTTGACATACAAAACCAGAAAAACTTTATACACTAAAGATGTGGCGATGTGTCCCACAGATAATGTGGATCCTCAGTGAACTATAGAGCTGGATAAGATGGACAGAAAAAGAAATGTCAGTATTCAAATGCCAACTACCTGGAAGACATCTCATCTCTTAGGTCAACTATTGTCAACATGAAATAAAGTGGCTAAACGTGCTGGGAAGAGGAAAGGAGCTATGTAATGGATAACTTCCTTTGGATCTAATTAGCTAGCTCAACAGTGAGACTGACGAAGTTGAATTGCATCTGCCTAATTTTGAATAAGCTTGATAAATCAGATACTGAACAGATCACTCCAGCACAGTAAGTTCTAGTAAAGAATGCTGGAGCCTCCAGAAAATCAATAGACTATTTTAAAATGTCAAAAGGAGATGGGTCATTTTAATATCCATTCTTATCTGTTTCCCTTCATACATGCCAGGTGATTGTGTATTTTTTTTCCTCTTGTATACAATTCATTATATTAAATGGTTTTATTCTAGGTTTATTCCTTCCTCTTTTGGCTAGCTTATAAAAATTCTACTCATTGGATGCATTAAGATAATTCCTAAACATTTCCAATCCTAGCCATTGGCTCCTGGATTATATCATTTAAAAAAGACTTCAGGATCTTTGTATTAGTTTATATTTCCCTTAATGGTATTATTTACAAGGAACATGTGGCACTATAATAAGGGAAATAAAAACCAAGAAATGGATATACAACGAGACAACAAAAATCCAAACAACTGGTGGGTTACAATGTCAAATAAAGAGACCTGGAATAGAAATCCTTTCTGATTACATTCCTGGGACAACGCAGATTGTGTACTTGAATATTTGCAGCAACAATATTAGTGACAGCTACAGAGTAGAAAAGTTCTCCGGCTAATGAATGGGCAAAAAAAATGTGATTCACCTACATAGCACATTTCATTAATATGGATCTTCATAATATGCTGAAGGAAATAAGACATGAAAGATAACATAGTACATTATTCCATGATTTAGTGACCAGAGCAGGCAAAGGCAGGCAATACACAGTAAACTGTGGCTGGCTACAGATACAGGGAACATGGAAAGCAATGGCACAGGGTCTCTTTACCTGACAAAGTGATTCAGAGGGTGCACAAAGGGTTTGCAGTGCTTACCTTTCACTGCATGTAGACGCTATGCAATGAAAACAAAATAAAGTAAAGGCTTCCCCAGGGACAGAGCCAGGCAATGGTATATAGTCCCATTTGCACAATATTCTAGAGCCAAGGTCAAGAAGGAAAATTATATATGCAAGTAAACATATCCATGTGGATGAATATACTTCAGAGCAAGGCATTTATGTTGAGATTTCACAAAGGGCACATTTTTTATCTTTTCTCTGCAGGAATGAGGGGAGGTGGCATGGAGAACTACCTAACAAGTGTCCAGCTGGCCCGGGGCGACGTCATTATCTCCAATGGTGTGTCATCACTTATCTTGGGAGCAGTACTGATCGGCCGGGGCTCAATCATGTGCTCCACTAAGGTCCCGTAGCAACTGATGATGTAAAGAGATTCAACTACAACTTGCTTGGACTGATCTGCAAACAGAGAATCAGAATGAGACATGGAGTAATGGCAGAGTAATGACAGAGAAACGTCATAGTGGGTCCTCTACTTTACTGACCCTGTTGACTGACATAGAACGGTAAAAAGAATGAGGAAGAGCTGTGTCCCATTGTGTCAGCACAGGCTCAGAGGATGCCTTGCATAAGCAGCTGCCACCAATATTATGGGATATACATAAATTTGTTTCAACAATTATACCATATGCTCACATTTGTAGTAGAGATAAACACTATGCTGTAAAATTTTGTATTTCTATGCTATGGATTTTTCCACATATTATGAAAAATGTAAGACAATGAGTAGGACATGAAAGGACCACCTGAAAATGAATAATCTAGCCAACAACATTCAATTACCCTGGCTTAAACTATTAACTGACCTGAAAATCTATGTGTGGAACTAAGTTATCAGAAAAGTTCAACTATGTTTTCTTGGTAGAATTAAGTTTGGCCCCTGGGGAGTTAAGGATGCTTACTATGCAAACACTAGAGCGTGAATTCAAATCCTCCCAACAAAACAAACAAAAACAAACACAAACCACCAACAAGCACAGTCAAACACAAGTCTAATACCAGTGCTGAAAGGGGGACAAAATGGCAGAGAAAAATAGAACAGAACACTCTGGCATCTGCATACACACAAGCATGAATGTTTACACACACACACAAACACATACTCAGAAAACATCTAGGTCAAAACAAACAAGCAAACAAACACAAAATAAACATTATTTGTCTGTGGAAGGTCATCAGTTGAAATACAACTAAAAACAAGTGGGCCAAGAAGCAAACTGAAATTCTCCAGTAAGCAGTGAACAATATGAAAAAAAAGTAAATAAAGTCCCCTCCTCAGATAGTTTCTAATCCATTTCTCAATGAGATTACCGGGTCCTATAGTAAAGAAAGGCTGGCCATACTTAGAGAAATCAGTGCTGGGTTTGAATATAATCAAATGACTTTATAAGAGATACATATGTCCTCAATGCCCAAGAAGGCTCAGTGCTAAACCTCACGTTTTACAGTAAACCGAGGAGACTGTCTTATGAAAGCTGTGTGGGTCATCTTATCTCTGTGTCAGACGAATCAATTACAGCTGATTTGAGAAAATGGCCAATGACCAGCCAGAGGGACATAAAAGAATCGAAAGCTAAAGGGGTAATTAGGACAGACAGGAGAAGCATTTGAAATTGAGCTTTGCAGAAGGTTTTAATGAATAACAAAAAGTCCTTCCGATAGCATCGTCAAACCGAAGGCAGTAACAAAAATGAAGATTGGATAAGAAAATGGGAGGCTTGCCTGCTCCACAATGCCCTTCCCTTGGGAAGGGACTAGCCCTGCTAAGGTCGGATTACAAGGGAGTGGTCATGAAAGGTGATCACAAAGGAAGAAGCTGAGGTCTGATTGCCAACTGGGACTGGGGAGGAGAGCAACTTTTGCCAAGAACAAAACCAACTGTGGAACATCAGGAGAAAGCCAGTGTGTGACCTAATTGAATCACAATAAAGTAATCAGGGGAAAATCCTAACATACAAAACTATACACTTGGTGTATAAATGTAGACATTCTCTTCTATACAGAGACCACAGACCCTAGTTTCAAGCTCTATAACTAGAAAAAAAAAAAAAAAGAAAGAAAAAAAAAAACTAACACATACATACTTACACACTGAAAGAACTGTTACACAAACATTCTAGGTATTGATTCTGATGATCAAAGCAGTGATTTAAAACATTGCAACTGGAGCTAAAGAATTGGCTCAGTGGTTGAGAACACAAATTCCTCTTGCAAAGGCCTCAAGTTCGATTCCCAAGTACACCCACATGGTAGCTCACTACTGCCCATAACTCAGTCTCCAGGGGATCCAGAGCCCTCTTCTAACTTACATGGATACCAATTATGCACTTGATGTACATACATGTAGGCAAAACATTCATACACTTAAAATCAGAGAGAAAAACTTCTTAAAAATGTAAAGCTGATAAATAAATAAATGTAAACATAGTAATCTCAATAGCTCAAAGGGGCGACAATAACCACAGATGCTGGCACTTACCTCTCAGTGAACAGTCTGTTTTCTTTTATTTTGGAGCTTGGGGGAGGTTGTTTTGTTTTACTATGTTTTTTGTTTCGGTTTTTGTTTTTAAATGTGGTATGGCTCAGCAGTTGAGAGCACTTGCTACACTTGCAGAGGGCTGAACTCAGTCCCCAGCACAAATAACCTGTAACTCACAAACCTCTGACTCCAGGGATTCAGCCATGTTGGTGAGACTGGTTGATCCCAAGTCTCCCAAGTAAAGCAGAGGTTACAACTTTCTCCTTCTGAGTTCAGAGTCAACAGGGTAAAATTAGCTTGTGCAGAGGTTGAAGAAACAGGGTGGGCATAGCATTGGCAGCCCTCAGATCAATATGTGCAATTAGTTAGAAATAAATGAATGAAATAAAAATCAGTCAAGGCGCCTAGGTGTGGCAGTATACAAATTTAAATGCCAACATTGGAGACTCAAAGGATAGACTCCTAGGGCAGCTTCAGCCACATGCTGAATTTAAAAACAAGGTACAGAAAGAGACTTTGTTATTTAAATATCAGTTGATGACAAATTTATTTCCCATTTGTGTGAGAAAATAGTTTTAATTCTTTGAGAGACTTGACAAGTGAAAGCCACTAGTATTAATTTATTTTATTAGTTTTTATCTTTGTAAAACCTATAGGCTATTAGTTATAAAAATTATCCTAGAGAAGCTTCTAGCACCATGTCCTCAGTGGTAAAATGCTGCATGGCAAATCTGAGCATCAGTAAACCACATACCTTTCTCCCGTTTCAGACCAGCATTGTTTGCAAACCACGACCTGGAGGTCCCAAACACTGCAGCCACGCAAAACTCGCCGCCCATCGATTTGCTTGGAGAAATTTGTGGAGGTGGTTTAACTTTGCTTAAAAAGGAAATAGACATTTAGAAATTACCATGTGAATCCTCAGACAGACTTCCAAATCATGAAAGATTTTTCTCAAAATTAAGTTCTAAGGCACAGTCATGCATATCCCTCAAAGATTGACTGACCAGTGATATGAGATGACTCCAAGGGGTAAAGTTTACATGATACCAAAGTTAAGAACCGTACATCCCAGCTACATGAGAGCCCAGGCAAGAGGGAGACATTTTGTGCCTAGGTTCCAGTGCTAGCCTAGGCAACAAAGTAAGACAGTGTACCAGCAAAATAAGACAAATTCTTTTGCACAAGGTGCTGGTTTCAGAATTAGTCAATGCTTTCAGATGGCTAACACTTCACTGCATATTTAAAGATGGAGGAAAAGAAGGGGCAGACACACCTCCAGCATGAAAAGTTCATTCTGACATCAAGACAAGAGACTACCCAAGTAGTACACAGAGAGGGCATGCATGACAGGGCTATGGCTCGCAATGAAGACTTGGTGGCGCTTGAAGCTCCGTTGCTGCAGTGTCAGCACTATACAAGTTCTAATGCAGTGACCTCCTGCGATGAGTCAGCCACAGCCTGGCTGTCATTTCTTTTCTTTCTGGATTCGTGATTTAACTATTTCGTTCATTGAAAAGACTAAGACAGAGTCAAATACCGACAGCTTATCAAAGGTAAATCTGTTCTCTCTTTGCTGTGGCGGAGGACAGACATGCTAACTGAGGTTGCTGCAAGTAACTTCTCCACATGCTCTCATATCCTTGGTGTTCTACTTTCGAGATGTCATCTTCTGTCAAATCTTGGATTTTTATTCTCTTGTGGATTACCAAATTTCTCAAAGCTAAACAGAAATTATACAACCACCTTCCATAGATTGTCTAATTCCTAGCCCAGAAAAATGACCTCACTGGCGAGAAGGTAGGCCTGGATTTATACCATGAAGGTAGTTCTCTGAGGCTTGGCTCTACAGTGAGCCAGTGTGCCTTCCTTCATCTTCTTATGTTTTACTAGATGTGTTGGAATGGAAAGGCTAGTTTCTGGAGTCAAGAAGAAGCCTGAAAAGGAATGTCCCACGCTGCTGTTCTTTAGTTATGACGTTGTTAGTTAAGTCCCTTCCCACTCAGAGCTCAGACAACTAGAATGCATGATATAAAAGGGAATGCCTACTGTGTAGTTAAGGACTGTATTTGTTCTCACAGCATGATCTTTGAACAATACAACCACTGAGAATTTCTCAGATACTTGAGCAAATACTGACCAGGTCCCATTCCAGATGTCATGAAGCAAGACATGCAATTTCTATAATTACAAATATAATTTTCTGAGAACCCTCCTTGACCCCTTGTGTGTTAAGGTTAGAAAAAGCAAGCCAGGTTCCCGCCTCTCAGGTAGTAAAACTCAATATACATCCCACATACAGCTAACAGGCCTCCCTGTTTTTCAGATAGTGTTTTCGTAATGCCTGTCTCCTGCAACACCTGAGATACCCTCCAGCACTCCTGGAGTCCAGTGTTGACACTTGTGTGTGTGGGCATGTGTGAGTGCGTGGGTACACTGTAACAGATGCTGCCCCGATTAGCCCATTTGAACCATAGCCACAGGGGTACACACTGTAGCATATAAAAAGTCCACTTCTTTCACCCACTATTAATACCCACTAAACACAGCATCCCCACAAGATCCAGAGAAAAAGTAAAAACCACTTGTGGTTGGACTCACAGAGAAGAAAAGACATTGCATCCATCTTTGAAGAACAAATTCTGAGACGCCATGGGTGTGGTCCCACAATTCCTCTTCTACATAGCTGTTTTGCTAGAGTAACCCGGCAGACAGGCAATTGCATACGTGCCCTCCTCTGATATCTCGATCACTAATCTTCTGGCTGCACTTCTGTGAATTACCTTAAGAGTGTGCGCTGCCTCTAACACTTCTCATCCCATCACTGAATTACTAACACTGAATTGACAAGCTCCTATGACTGTCATCTGTGACATACCCCTGGCCACTGTAGCCCTTAGTGTCTTCCAGGGCTAGGGAGAGAGAACCAATTGGAATTTTTAATTTATTTTTAATATTGTGTATAAAGGTGTATGTACATTTGTACCTACATGTGTGGACACCAAAAGTCAACATCAGGACTTTTCTTCTGTTGCTCCTGACAATATTGCTGGTGTTGTTGATGTCGCCACCGTCATCATCATCGAGTCATCATCGTCGAGACAGATCTCTCACTGAGCCCAAAGTCAAACAACTAAACAGTGGACTAGCCAGATGTAGAGATCCACATACTTGCCTCGCCTTCTACTCAACTCCCATCCCCAAACTGGAATTACAGATATTTGATACCATTCTTTGCTTTATACGAGTGCTGGGAATCTGAATTCTGGTCTTATTGCTTGCACTAAATCCCCAGCCTCCACTAAAGAGTATCTTAGCAGAGTGTCTGCAGTTTTGGAACTACAGCATCAGGCACCAGTGATGCTATGGTGTATGAGCAAGCACACTAGAGACAAGTTCAAATTTGCAAATCACTCTATGATATTTGGTTTGGGATGGTGTTATTTAACCATGTAATAATATCAAGTATTTATTCCTTTTCTTGAGAAAAATTACTATAGTTCTTCTAAAGTACTTAAATAAAAAAGATTTATTTATGTATGTAAGTACACTATTACTGTCTTCCAACATGCCAGGTGAGGGCATCAGATCCTATTACAGATGGTTGTGAGTCCCCATGTGGTTGCTGGGATTGAACTCAGGACCTCTGGAAGAGTAGTCAGTGTTCTTAACTGCTGAGCCATCTCTCCAGCCCCTCTAAGGTACTTAAACAGACTCAAAAATAAAGACCAGCTTTCTAACAGAATCGTGAGAAGTAGAAAAATTATTGGGCATCAATGCATCCTTCAGAACATTCTATACATTTCGAATCTTATATTCCACAAAGCCTGGCAACAGCAAGTTTTAATTTACTTCCATAGGCTTCACATCATTCCATTTTGAAAGCAGCAATACAGTGTCATTTTATACAAACTTATACGTGCTATGAAAAAAGGTATTTTATGATAAAATTATGTTGAATTTATGAACAACCCCTATAACTTTATTTGCATATTTCATCATTTATCCTTTATCCACTGATAAGGCACTAAACAATCTCAGGACTTAAGATGTCAAGTTGAATGAGGATCTTTTTTCTGCACGCATCCCATGCTGCAGTGTGGAGCACGCGAGGAAGCATACTGGAGGGCCCTCATTCCTATCAAGTCATTTCCACCCTCATTCTACATCTGGCATGGTTTTGTCACTTATGCAAAACAGAAACATAAAAAAAGTCTTCTAGAGAAATAGAAAGATAATGTAATAAAAAAGATTGCTACTTGGAAAACATTTCTGATGTGATCTACTCAAAAGTTAGAAACTCTGGGTTTGTTTGTTCTTAATCTTAATTTAAAAAAATATGTGTAAGAATGCCAAAGTTCTTCTCCTGTCTGCATATGAACCCTTCTACAACCACACAGAGCATTTCTATCACAAAATAAGCTTCTATGGCCAAAATATTAAACCACAGAAAGACAATATGTAAGTAACAGGACAATGAGACCCTGCCCTGTAAGGGACACAGCAGTACAGACTACTGGCCTGACCCACGCAGCAAAGTCTGTAACATGAACTTCCTTTTGTGTTAGCTCTTTCTCCTCAGTGAGGGGTAACAGCACACCCCAGTAGAAAACACTGGACTCTTGTGTGTGTACAACGAACTTCTCTTAATTTACTTAACCTTATACACTTATCATATTGAAACACAATGATATTAAATACTACTTTCATTTTAATTGTTGCACAGAAATTAAACTGGATTGATTAGCTGGATTCCTTCATGAGTTTAAAGAAACATAGAGCAGAATACGGAATGCATGCTGACACAAGACATGTGGGAGAACACAGCACACAGACAGTCCCTCAGACAACATCCTTACTAGTGTCTCCTGCCTCTTTACTACATCCAATGAAAAGATTAACTTTTCAGCAAAACATAAAAGAAAAAAAAAAAAAGAACACAACATTTGTCAGTCACAAATAAGTCATAAGATATCACATGCAGCAAGCCCTTCCTAAGAAATCCTAAGAAATCCAAGAGACAAACAGCACAAAGCACAAAGCAAACTAAACACAGTGGCAAATAAAAAGCAGGATTTAACTTTGTCACATCCTCTGAGAAAGGGCTGAAGAATGGGAACCAGCCTCCCCATCAGCTCACCAATATCTCCCAAATACTTGAAATCTCAAGATCCTCCATCACTACCTAGATAAAATTGAATTTCTCTTGCCTGCTCTACAATCAAATGCACATAAGAGTTAAAGAGAGAGTAAAAAAGAAAACACAAAACAAAACAAACGAACAAAAAAAAAAAAAAAAAACAGAAACAAAACCCTCACTTCTAAAGACACCTGCTTTATACTAAATAAAATGATTTCCACCTGGACAACTGTGCCCTGCACCACAAGGAGGGACCTAAGACTGCAGAAGAGGGTGGCACACACAGCTGCAAGGAAGCCCAAGGTACTGAGAGAGGGTCACATCCTAGCAGGATTTGAGACAGTCGCATTTCTCTTATTTTCAAAGACATAAGTAAACTGTCAGTATTTGAGTCTGAATGGTAACAAACACTAAAAACTTCAACAGATACAAAAAGGACGGAAAATCAGTTTTCTTTGTGAGCCTTATTAGTTTCCATGCGAATATAGAAATTTTCTCTAATTTTCCCCCTCAAATTAGACTTCAGATGCACATTAGAACTATGTTATTCAGTTAAAAACATTAATAATACACCCAAGTCTGCTTATGTTATGAAGTCATAGTTATTATTAAAGGTGTAAGAGAAATGAAAACGCAGCACGGAATAAGATCTCCCTTACACAAACATCACCTTTCAAAGAGTGAAGCTGTGAAATATCGTCAAAGAGCAAGCCCTACTGCTCAGCCAAGTACTCTCAGAGAATGGCTACCAAAACAGAACAAACTGACTACAATTCCCTACAGAAACACACAGGCCACTGATAGATAATGGTGACTTTGCTCCACATGCACAGGACTTCTGGAAAGCACTTTAGACACAGAGGCTAACACCTGGCACTACACACACTAACACAAATATTGTTAACATGGAAATTAAGATTCCATTTTAAGTGTCCCAACAAATTGAGGCAGAAGGACTTTCAAAATGTTTAGGCCAGCCTGGGCTGCATAGTAATTTCTAGGCCAGCATAGGCTACAGTATGGGATGAAATTTTTTCTCAAAAAAAATTTATTTTCCTATGGTCATTCAAAAATCAAATATTCTATATAAACATAGAAAGTCCTGGAAACTCCTAGGTTGGGTACTAGTGTCAAACATGGCCTATACCATTTAATTAATTACCAGCCTGCTGTGATCTCACAGGGGAAAATGCTACTTTAAAATGAACTCTTCTGAAACTGCATTTATTTAAAGACTTTGAAATGCCCTTTATGGAAGAATAAAGAATTAATGCAAACTGTGGTATATCAAAAGCAAAAACCTTAACTAGGTACAAATGTTGTAACGCAAAACTAATTTTTTAAAATTGTAAGAAATTTACATTTTAAAGGAAGCTGTAAAGATTTCATATTCATCCAACATATAAGCCTTGCCTTACGACTCAAAGTTCTATAAACAAACTTCCATAGCATAATGTTCTGCTCTGGACTGGTAAATAAAAACATTCTCTAGTCGAATGCTAAGTATCATGGAAAAACAGCAAGCACTGCAGAAACAAAGCAGCTCTCAGAAACAACATGGAAGAAGTTGTCAAATCTATATTCATTTTGCTGCCTTAATTTGAGGTTTCATTAAGATCTTAATGGAAAAAACATGCACCCTGGTAATGTAGCATTTGAAAGGAGGACCTTTCAGTACAGTGTAAGTGACTAAAAACGAGTTTCTTGTGAGCTAACGATGGCATCAAACAAACCACAAAGCAGTTCTCTGAAGGACAGGCAGTGATTTAAAAGTCCACCGTATTTCATAGATCCCCTTCTTTAATCTGGCTCTTTTAATCTTGTTTCAACCTCAAATCATTTCTGGTTGACAAGTGCTTTTGCTTAAATGTGAGGAACACATAAGCTGTTGGGGGAATGGACTTTTCTTATTTAACGTGCATTTGTTACTCCATCTTTAGCTGCATGTCTAAACTTCAATCTTTATTAACATGCTGAAACTCTTTGCTTTGTACTCAGAGTGAGGAATTTATCCTCAAATGGAATTTAATTCCACATTTACTACACAAAGACATTCAATAATATTTTGGATGTGCCATTTAAAATGCCCTATTCACTCTAAGCCAACAAAATCCATGTATCTTACTAGTTTTGAGAAGAAATCTGGTTTATAAAAAGCAAGATCAACTTTCAGAGGATTTGTCTCTGTATACTCTGAATTTGTTAAGGACAGTTGTTGATGCTCTCCCAATTATGATGCTGAACTATAAAGGTGAATATTTAATGGAGATTCATTTTCTACTAACTAGCCCTATGTGAAAAATGAAAACTACCATTCCCAGAACACAGGAACACTGAATGCATTCTGTGAAACAACAGTCAACTGTAAAAGACTGGTTGGTTGTGGAAACAGAATCTTACTACAGGCCTCAAGCTGGACTTGAACTTGCTGTCTTGCTGCCTCAGCCTCCCCCTGGGTGCTGCAATCACATGAATACAGCACATGCCCAGATAAAATACTGCTCAAAATATAACAGGGCACAATGAAGAAGACCAGATAGAAGTCCACATACCTTACATTTCTTAAAACTTCCTTTTGCCTCATATGTTTTTTAAAAAGATAAAGATATGTGGGCATGCTTGCACATGACTCTGATCACAGCACTCAGGAAGCAGGAGGACTCTGGTATATATAGCAGTTCTAGCTAGGCAAGACTATGTAATGAGACCCTGCCCAGAGGGAAAGCACATGATCTACTTTTAAGAACCATCTTTTCAGACAGGGTGTCTGCCCCAAGCTCTGGAAAAGTCAGTCCTCACAGGAGTTACTGTTTAATGAGTGGTTGCTATGAACACTGTCATTATGAACAGCAATGCATTTATATATTACATTTCATTTTATATATATATAAAGAAAACAGGAAACAAAGTTCAAGGTATCTGAGATCACAGTGCTCATAATCATAGAAGCTGATATGTAAGAGTACGACAGCTCTATTCTAGAACCCATTACTAAAGCATTTGATATCAGATGCTTAACCCATTCTAATTGGTATCTTCAAATGAAACTATGAAATACATTCTCTTTTCTATAGTTATCATGCCTTATGCTGACAAATCCGTCTAATATGGCTCAACAAACAGAATGTCATGAAAAAGTCTTTATCAAAATATGCATTCCTTTACCTTGCAGCTTCTTAAATACCTAATCTATTCGAACAGAATTCAACAGTCCTTTGTGATCAAATAAAATACAGTGGGACTTTGCCCTCAATATGTTTTCATTTAAAAACAAACTTCATAGTCTAGTACCAATCAGTATATGTAAAGAATTTCCTATTGAACACTCTTGACCAGCATGGTGAGAGAATTCTTCTGCCTTCTTTAAAAGAAAAACAAACAAAACAAATCTGATTTTTGTTTTGACTCACGTAAGACTAAAGGAACTGTTTTTTAAAGTTTTAAATATCAACATTCCTGTCTACTTGTCTGGTAACTTGGTGTATCTGTGATCAGGTCATGCAACTGAAAACAAACTATCAAACAGTTTTTCTGAGAGTACAGCAAATGAATTAGGCATGCGGGACTGAACGGGAACTCACCATGGAGCTTTTATGGAAAAACACCCCGCTCCAAAGAGATAAGGCCTTGGTAGAAAAGGGGGGAAAATGCACAAAAAATTAGAGAAAAGCTCATTCAACATGTAATACATATAGGAGTAAATAGTAAATACATGTACATTGCACTGTAATAGAGTATGATAAAAATAACGCAAATTAATAATTATTTGCAATTCTGCCACATAAGCTGTGATAGAACCAATAAGTATATGAGGTATAGAAACAAGGCCCTTAGTTTTCATACAAATGTAGGTTTGATTTTTTTTCTATTTCTCCCCCTTTTCTGGAACACACCCGCAGCACTTCTAATTTAAAATGACGTTCACGGCTGATACCCGTAGACACAAAGTACACAGGAAATGGAATAATCAGAGGAAGAACAAGTACTGTGTGCAACACTAAGTACCCAGTGTCGGCTACAGGCGACTGCACTGTGACAGGGCAATGTGCTCACCAGCTGCTGTCTCTCAGTCACACGTTTCAAGCTGCTTATCAGCAGTGAACTGAGCTGCTTGTTATTCTGTGGGTCACTAGCAAAAACCATGGAATAATTTCTAATTCTTGTCAAATTCCAGAAAATTAGTTCAAGAGCAGAGCCTCCTCTACCTGCCTGCAAGTGGCTATGGTGGACAACATGTTTGAACAACAAAATCAGAATTCAATGATACAAGTATTTCTGCTTAAAATTCCCAATTACTTAAGACATGCTAGGCATAAATAAGACTTGGTGACTTAATTATATTCATAAAAATGTTCCTATGGCATCTGACATTTGAAAGACACAAGAAGTTGAAAGGGAACACACATTTGTAAGCCATGGTTATTTCCTTTTTCAAAACTGGAGTCTGGAACATTAAGAAGAAACATAATCCTACTAATTAGCATTAATTTCCAAACAAACAGAGTACATTCCAGAACAAATTAAAAGTTGAGCAAAATGTTCTCATAACAGTGAATATGATTCTGAGATTCAAAATGCAAAGATGCAAAGACAGACTGAAAGACATGGGCAGTTACTGGAGAGGAGGAGACAGGAGAGTGAACCATGAGACCAGAGAAAGGTGGGGGGAAAGACAGGGAGAGGGGGAAGATGGAGAAGGAAAGAGAGCAAGAGGGAGAGAGAAGGAAGGGGGGAGCACACTAACCTACCAGCACTCTGGCAAGATTTAAAGGTTTACTTATAGACACTTAGTGCCTTTAATCACAGCACTCAGGAGGCAGAGGCAGGGAGAACTCTGTGAGGGCTCACTACAGAGTTACATAGAAAAACAAAACAAAACAACAAAGGTTTAGTTACTGCTGACTGAAGCGGGAAGATCAACAGTGTGGCCCTCCATGATTTTCCTATGTGACCCACAGAACATTAGCAGTTAGCTGAATAAAAACATCACCGAAAAACCAGGTGAATGAACATGGTTTGAAAGACAACTTACTATTTTCTCAGTGGTTCATGGACATACTGTTGGGTTTTTGCTACAGGGAAGGGTAAGTGTATTTTTTAACATCACAGATAAAGATAGGGAGGTGCTGAGTCAGCGAGTCATCAAATGCTACTGAAGGAAAAATTCTTACTAATTATATCAGCACTTGTGTCACAAGAGCTCTGTGCTTTGAGAGGCAGTTGAACTGTCTGCCAAGCATAGGGACCCCATGCATCAATGAGCAAAAACACAAGAGGGAAAAACCATTCCTAAATGCCAGAAATACCCTGGAAATGATGTGAACTTTGTTGGCAGACAGTACTCACCTTTCATTTCAACTATTATAAGAAGAACACCCCAAATGTTCTTAAGCTCTGAATGATTGTGGTAGAAATGCTGGCACCTAAAACAGCCCTGTGCTGCGCTCACTTGCAAGCACACTTCGGGACCTCGGGGCAGCCCTCCAGTTGGGCGCAAGTTTCAACATACTGCTAATCTGAATATTGACAAGCACACTGAATACCTGAATGTTCGCAGATACATTGCAAAGTAAAGAACTAGAAACTTTGAAAGTGTCTGCTCATTCCTCTACACCTCAAGACTTCTCCAAGCATAAAAACAACAAAAATAACAAACAAACATGGAACAAATCTATCTGTTCCCAACATTTAGAGTTTTATGTTTCCGATTTAACAGAAACATGCTTCATCCCAAAACGTGGTGAGTAAACTTCAAAACGAACAAACGACCCCCCTTGACTTCTTCCCGGGAACTCATGCCATGTTCCTAGTGTCCCCGCCGTGCACACTGACACTGAGTGAGCAGGCTTGTGGTCAGCAGCAGCACAGTCCTGCACGTAGACCTGGCATGCTTCTGACTCACATTTGCCTGCTCCTTGCCCAGTCTGGCAAACTGGACCAGTGCCACACATGTGAAAGATCTCCCAACTCTGCAGCACAGACTCACATCACCTCGGACGGAGGGCAGTGCCAGCTGCTCTTTTGAAATGCTGCCGCTTAATCTTTCTTCAGGAGCACAAGAATGAAAATATGAAGTCACCAAGTCCGGGTCCATGACCCAGCTGTCTTCACCTGTGATCCTCCTCACACTCCTGCCTCTGAAAGTCCACAGCTGTGGCTTCCACTGGAGTGCGTGGGAATGTTGGGTGGAGCAAAGACAGGCTGGATTCAGTTGTGGGCTCAGAGTACTTGAGATGGCTATGAAGGTCTGCAGTCACTATCAGTTTTTTCAGCCTTAACAATCCCACCACAGAAAACAGGTTCTATGTCATAAAAATGTTCCTGTGGGTCTGAATTCCAATCGACAAACATAAAGGAAAAATAACTAATAATGAATAAAAAACCAAGAAGCTGTTATTAAAGAATTATAATCCTTTAGAGACTAATATAAAATTACCTATTAATTCTCAAGAATATTCTCAGAGAATCTCACAAAATGGTAATGAACAGTACTTTAAAGAGAAGGACTGCTCAGTGGTGAGAGCACTTCCGTTCTTTCTGGAGACTCATTCAGTTGGCAGCACTCACAGTGGCTCACAGCGCTGTGCGGTGACTCAAGTTCCAAGGGCTCTCTCTCATTAGCACATACTGGTTCCAGTGATAAAAGGAAACTATTAAGATTTGACAAATAATTAACAAGCTCTAGCAGAGTCCTTGAGATAGTGGCTTTCTGTTTCCTAGGCTTGTTTCAAGTTTGTGAGCCTTCTGCCTCAACTTTCTGGGTCCAGGGACTGCACACACAGTATACTACCAGCCTGTCCAAGCCTGTTTGTCCCTCTCCAGAGCTAAGGCAGCAGCTGGAGTCTACAAGATGAATCTACACACATACTCCTCATGTTACTCTTTAGCTGACCAAGCAGGGGTCGCCTCTGTGTATCTTCTCTTCAGCAAATGATGTGACTAAATATTTCTTTTCTCTCTCAGTCCTGAAAATTAGCCACAACTTTTAATTTGTTCATTAATCGAATTTTAACTGCTCCCTAGCAGACAGCTCTATGGCACTGGTGGTTTTCAATCTGCAGATCTGTAGGACAAACTGAGGCTGAAACAGACTGACTAATTTGAGACATATTTGGCATGCCAATTTAAATTACAATCTCAAGATGTAAAAGATTTTCATTAGAAAAAAACATAGATAATGCTGAAGTTCTTCCATATGCAACAGAAGAGAGACTAGCATAGCATAAATAATGTCAAACTTCTGTCAACTGCTATGCCTGCTGACTTTCAATATGGTATACAGTAGACTTCTTTCAAATAAGAAATCCCTAGATTTACAGCAAAATGCAATAAACTATCATATGGTTTAAGTACTCTACTTATTTGGCACAAAAACTAGAAACTGAAACTATGGTAAATACATTACACATGTAGACAAAGTGCACACACTCAAATGAACACACACTCTACTATTTCATATCTAGAACCACACACGCAGAGCCTAATTAAACAAACTAATGGCTACAGAAGAGAATGACAGAAGGTAGCAGGTTTCCATGAACTATGCTATACAGGGGACTTTTGTCAACTCTTCTGATCTTACTTATCTGAACTTGGCCTGTAAGTTGGTCAAGGTGAACTGAGTTGAACTGAATTAAACTAAGAAATGGACTTTTTCATTTACTATATGAAAATATCATTTACTGTGAAAACAGGAATTAATGATAAACCTGTCTTACAAATATCCTCTTGAGGTGTTCAAGCTATTAAGTGCCTCAGTGTATGTGAGAAGCACATATCTGTTTACTACATGTGGCTCAGAGGGTTCAACAGTGGGTCAAGTGTACAGCAGGCTGAGAGAGCAAGAGCCTCCATCCACACACCAGAATTCGTGTCATATGAGAAAACTTAGAACTGGTAATAGTACAAGTGCAACAGGAAAAGCCATGGCTACAACAATGTTCATCCTATTTTGAGGTGCCCAGATACTCTCAGAGCAATGAATACATGTGAGGTGGGAGCAGAGACTAGATGGGTATGAACATATAAGTCATATTTCTGGCCACTTCCAACAGGTCCCAACCAGCTAAGAGTGAGGAATAACTTCATTATCATCTTGATAACCTTTGTTCCCATGAAACTGTTCAACCTCATTCTAGCAGTTTCTGTTCTCCTTTTGTGTCCACAAAATTCCCATATATTATCTTAGAATTAAAGATACAATGAAAAATGTGTTATTACTCAGCATTTAGACTGTTCTCATTTGATACAACTGAAACAAATGACTGTGAAAAGTTGCTCATATATTCTACCACAAAAACCTCATCTCCAAAACACAGTCTCCAATGCTGATTCCCATTCAGTGGAGAACCCTTCTTTCTCCGTCTCTCCCACGCTCACTCTCATCCTTCCTTACTTCCTTGTGCTGCACAGAACTGAACACAGAGCCTCACACATGCAAGGAAAACATGATTCCACTGAGCTAAAGGTTTTCTTCTTTATTTATCTCTATAAAAACATGACACTGTGATAAGGGGTTTTGCAGTCCTCCTGTATTAGACCAACAGAAAACGGACTCTGCCTACATGAGTAATCTCTGAAGCCAAATAATTCCCAGCATTTCCTTTGCCTTCATCCAAGCTCAGCATCAGAGCTAAGCAGCAGCTGTTGCCATCAGAGGCTGTCCTTCCTCCAAGAGATGCTTCAAGGTATTCAACAGGAAGGTGTAAATACAGCTGTCTTCTGCCATTTGTAGTTATACTGGCCTCATGTGTACAGAGGAGTAAGACAGATGGTCCCCAAGACTACAAAGGCTTTCAGGGACATAGATTTGCAAAAATAAAAGGGCAGATGTTAAGCGTGGTAAAGACCTATTTTGTACCCTGAAGAGTTAAGCTGGGGTTCAGATGTCAAACTTGGATGTCCTAGGAAATCTTCATAATTCTGCCTCTTTGTGGCTATCTTGTGTCTTACACAGAATACCAACACAAGACAAATGGCAGCTGCTCCAGGAAACAACTAGATAACATTACCAGGTTTACCTGAAAGTCAAAGCATTTAAAGTCAGCAATAGGTGAGCTCTGTATGTTCTTTTGAAATTATCCATGGGAACCACTCCTTGTTAGTTACATTTTAAAAGCACAAGGAAAGGCACGGGTAATTCAGCATTTTAGAAATGAAGAGACCTGCGAAAGAAAGACTCTGATTGCTTGTTGTATTGGTTATCTTCATGAGAAAAATCAAATTTCCCAGTAAATAAAACAAAATGGGGTAGAAATGATTAAGGGTAAATAGCTAGCTGCAGTGTTGAAGGTTAGTCACAGTTTGGAAAATGTTTCAATAAAATAAATAAATGTGGTCTTGTACAAACCAGCTGTATAAAATCTAAGTATAACTGTATCTGGCATTGACTTCAAAACAGCTTGTGACAAACTGAGCAACTGTATTCTCAGATTCTCTATTTATTGGTGGAGCTGGGACTGAACTGAGGTCTCACACACACTAAGCAAGACATCCAGGCTTTCCTCAGATCTGATCTAGGCTAGCTTTGAACCTATGATCCTCCTACTGAGATTAAGATTACAAGTCTGCACCACCAAGCCCAGAAAGAAAAATATATTCTTAAGAATCAAACATTAATCTTGACAAGGCAAAATACATATTTTAATGAATTCTTTTAATCTTAAGATAAAAATTAAAAATCACATTCAGAAAACTATCCATAAATAGGTAGCTGGCATGCAGTAAAACAATAAGAAAAATGACAGCAGCACTTTCTGAGTGTAGTCAACAAACACTTCAGAAGGTGGCATAAAAAGTCGCTACAAAGGAGACTAGGAGTGGCTTGGCCATTAAGAGAGCATGCAACCACCAGTTCCGTTCCAAGGACCCAAGTCAGACACTAACTCTAGCTCAGGATCTGATTCCACTGGCACCCATGCACACCAAATGCTCATGTACACACCCACACACATAAAAATACAGACAGTATTTCTAAAAAGTAGTTGTGATGAAGGCAGACGTTTGTAATATCAGAGCTCAGTACTGAGGGGGCAACATCCCAAGCTCAGGGCCAGTCTCATAATTAAAAAGACACTGTGAACAAAAATAAAAGAGAGACAGAGACAGAGATGAAGATAGGTGGGAAGGGGAGAGAAAAAGAAAATAAACAAGTATCTTCCATGAAAAACTTGCTCAGATATAAGCAGGTGTCCATCAGTCACTATGCCAGCTGTCAGGATCAGGAAATTAAGGGCAACCTGTGCTAACCCAGAGCTCTGCTACGGAAGTAAACTCTTATAATTATTAAAACAACAAATATAAATTCCTCTGAAAGCACACCCACCAGTGGTGCTCTGTACCCCATACACAGCCATAAACTGGAAGCAACCTAGATGCCCTCAACCAATGAAAGAATAAAAAATGGGTACATTTACACAATGAAATATCACTCAGCTATTAAAAACAATGACATCAGGAAATCAGCAGGCAAATAGACAGAACTAGAAAAGATCATCCTGAGTAAGGTAACCAAGACCAAGAAAGACAAACATGGTATGTGCTAAGTGGATACTCTGCATAAAGTACAAGATAGATAGTCATGCTACAATCCAAGACCCAAAGAAGCTAAGTAAAACAAGGAGGGCCCAAAAGAGGACGCTTGGACCTCACTAAGGAAAAATAGCATAGATCTAAGGAATGGGTGGGACAAGGGAACTGAGTAGGGGAGAAGATGGGGAGAAGAACAGGGGGATCAAGTAAGGGCAGAAAGGAAAAAGAAAATGCTGAGAGAAAACCCTTGAGGACCGAAACCTAGAACAAAGGAATCTCGCAGGACCTAGCTGGTGACCCAATGAGGTGACCATGGCTAAGAGGATATAGAATCTGAAATGGCCATCTCCTGTTATCAAGCAAGACTTCACATACCAACTGTAATGGCTATTCCTGGTTGTCAACTTGACTATATCTGGAATGAACTACAATCCAGAATTGAAAGGCTCACCTGTGATCCTGTTCTTGAGGCTGGAAGATGCAAGTTTCTGACCTGGATCTTGGCATGGAGATCTTGAGGCACAGTGGCTATGAATCCCAGATAATGAGATCTGAGTTTTGGGACAAAGTAACTCCCAGATCCAGGCATGATGGTACACACCTTTAGTCTGGGCCACACCTTCAAGGACATTGGAAGAAGGAAGACACTCTCTTCTTTGCCTGCCTGCCTTGTGGAATTGAGCAACTGCTTGATCCTAGGACTTCATTCACAGCTGCTGTTAACCATTATTAGGGAGTTGGACTACAGACTGTAAGTCATCAGCAAATTCCCTTACTATATAGGGACTACCCAGTTCTGTGACACCAACCCAACCACAAAACCTTTGACCCTGCCTACAAAATATGCAGGGGTAAAAAATGGCACAGATCTTGAGGGAAGGGTCAACCATTGACCAGCCCAGCTTAAGACCCATGCCATGAGAAGGAGCCCACCCCTAACACTATTAATGACACTCTGCCATACTTGTACATGGGAGCGTGACACGACTGTCATCAGAAAGGCTTCACCCAGCAATAGATAGAAACAGATGCAGAGACAAACATTAGGCAGAGCTTGGGGATTCCTGTGGAAGAGAGGGGTGGTGGGAAGGAGCCAGAGACATTAAAGACACTATAAGAAAACCTACAGAATCTAACCTGGGCCCTTGGGGGCCCTACAGAAACTGAACAACCAACTGGAGAGCATGACAGGATGGACCTAGGCCCTCGGCACATATGTAACAACTGTACAATTTGGTCTTCATATAGGTCTTCTAACAACATGAACAGGAGCTGTCTCTTACTCTGTTGCCTGCCTTTGGATCCTTTCCCCACCAGCTGGGCTGCCTTGTCTAGCTCCAATGGAAAAAGATGCACCTAGTCCTATGGCAACTTGATAGGACAGGGTAGGCTGATATACCTGGGGAAGTTTCTAAGGCAAAAGGGAGAAGGGGGAATGGAGGGAGGGAGAGGAGTGTCTTAATTAGGTTTCTATTGCTGTGAAAAGGCACCCTGGCCATGGCAACTCTTATAAAGGACAACATTTAACTGGGGTTTGGTAATAGGTTCAGAGGGTCAGTCCATTATCATCAAAGCAGGAGCATGGCAGAGTTCAGGCAGGCAGGCACTAGAGAAGCTGAGAGTTCTCCATCTTCATCTGAAGGCTAAGAGAAAACTGTCTCCCCTGCACTGGGTAGAGCTTCACAGCCCACCCACAGTGACACATTTCCTCAAGCAAGGCCAGTCCTACTACAAGGCCACACCTCTCAATAGTGCCACTGTCTGAAACAAACATATTCAAATCACCACACAGAGGAAGCTGTGATTAAGGTGTAAAGTAAATTAATTAAATATAATGAGTAAAATCTTCTTTGATGATTTCAGTGTGGCCAAGTAGGAGAATGCTTCCTCTAGGTTTAGGAAGTGGGGGATCATTAACCTGAAATTTATTTTGAAACAATTAGAAAAGCATGTTTTGTTTGATGCATGAAAAATGTCAATAAAAATTTAGCATTTTTAACATTGTGAGATTTGGGAATACAAGAATTTTTGTTACCAGACTTTGCTATATTGCTGAAATGAAAACTATGTCAAAAAATATTAGAACCAAAGGTTCATTTTGAGACAAGTATAAAATTATTTGGCAACAACACCTGAAGACAGCACATTCTGAAAGGAATAAGAAATTCCTTTAAAATTCATCAATTTAAAAGAAAACTGATGATGTTCTGAGCCCGAAGGAAAGAAAAGTCAAGCATCACATACATGTGGTAGTCTGAAAGACATACTGCCCAACCCCTGCTTAGTCCCCAGTCCGGGACCATTTTAGAAGACAGGAAATGTGTCTCTGTTGGAGGAGGCGTGTCTCTGAAGGTTTTTATAGCCCAAGCCAGGTCCACTGTGCCTCTCTCCTTCAAGATTAGGGTGTAATACTCAGATACTCCTACAACGACATCTTGCCAGTCTGCCTGTCTCCATGGTCCCTGCCTGGAGTGATTAGAAACTAATTCTCTAAAACTGTAAACGAGCCCCAATTAAATGTTTTCTTTTATGAGAGTTGCCTTGGCCATGACTTTCACAACAATATGAGGCATATACCAATATTGGTTTCAAGGCACATAAAATTCCTCAAATTCCCAATGCATTCATTAATAAGTATTAATGAATGTAAGAGGGAGCACAGGGCTGGGCTTCACTGAGTGGGAGAATGCTTTGCATGCCTGCATGGAGCCCTGTGTAGTCTGACACTGCAGAGGTAATAATAAAACAATCATGAGAGACCTTAGAATCTGAGAATCTTAAGAAACATTTTTTATTACTTTGTTGTTTTCAAGTAGGGTTTCTCTATATAACCTTGGCAGTCTAGGAACTCACAGGGATCCTCTGTCTTGGCCTATCAGTGCTGGGATAAAAGATGTGCAACTACATACCCAGCCCTTTAATTTTTTTTTTTTTTATAAGGATGGGTGTTATGCCTGAATGTATGTGTGTGTGCCACAGGAGCACAGTGCCCATGAAGGCCAGAAGAAGTTGCTGGTACCCCAACTGGAGTCACAAATGGCTTTGAGGATCTGGAAATGCAGATGCTGAGTAATGATCTCATGTCCTGCCGAAAAGCAGTCCGTGCTCTTAACCACGGAGCTATTTCTCCAGCCACACAAGTTGTTCAAAGGAAAGGAAATGTAGACTCTTATAACATCTTCTACACCTGTCACTATGCTGGCAGAGGGTGGGAGAGCACAAGAGTTTCATTAAGGAACTTTCAAATACAGAGAAAAGAAAACGTATATCCCAACACTATACATAAATATGCGTAATTAAATGCTAGCATCTGTCCTTGTGTGTCTAACACTTCTGCACCAATCTCGAAGCTGATTAAAAGACCTATGGGAGAAGAGAGCTAAATCTCATAGTGGATACAGTATGTCCTGTGCCAAAACAACAAGAACTCTTCTCAGATAGCCCCTCATTCTGAATGTACAGTCAAATTAGAAGAACATTTTAAAATATGCTTTCAATGAAAAAAATATATAATTCTACCTAGAATTATATAGTGCTGTAGTGAATAACATAAGATCCAGGCAAATTTTTTCATTCAAAAAATACACTTTAAAATTGTTGTTCAAGCTTAAGGACAATTTTTACTTGATACTACACCCAGAGGAGACATTGGTTCAAAGCTTAGGGGAAGAAGGATTCAACTAGCAGTAAGTTAAGGATGTGCACCCTTCAGAATTTGTGACCATCATGGTCAACGACTCTCAAAGTAACAAAAAAGAGAGTAAACACACCACTTAAAAGTATAGTTTCTACTGAACACACAGAGTCAAATTATGATACACAGGTCAAGGAATGCTGTAATAAGCTGGGATTTTGAAGGTGGTTTTCAAGATGTTTTTCCCTTTATTCCCCTTTAAACGTTATAAACTCAGCCTGCTTCTGTCAACAGGCCTGCCATACTCATAAACACATGCCGATGGGGCCAAGGGCCTAAGTGCAGTCTGTACCTGGAACCACATTGTTTCTCTAAGAAAAGTGACTTCTATGAGCACTTTTACATTAATACTGTATCAACATGGTGGCCAGGTATGGGGGAGAACCTAAGGATTATTTGAGGCCAAGACAGGGCTTTTTCTACATTATTTTAATATACAATCTGTTCCACTTCTAAGACAATTAAATACTGGGATTATACATTGAGGATAACACATAATTTGACTATAGAAACAACTACAGAGATACAAATTCAATGAATGAAGAGTCAGTATCACCACACAACTGAATATCTAATAATATCAGATGTAAATGAACACAGTAATTCATTTACAGGTTCTAATCCACATATTCCAAACAGGTAGAGACCAGCTAAAATGAACACTGAAGAAAATTCAAGAATGCTAGGAGAGTCTAGGAGTATCAGAGAACAATCTTGTACTGGTTTTTCTGCTATGTGTAACAGCACATTCTTCCATACAAAGTGAGTGGGTGAATCTCATAAACATAAATTGTCATTTAGAAAACTTCATGTTTTTCAATCTGTGTTATGGGCAGTGTGTTGGCAAGGGCCAAGAAAATCAAACTGTACAATCGGAAAACGCAATGCCACAAGAAAGTGCAGCTATTTGGGAGAGTCTGGTTTTCATTAGCCAGTAGTGGTTTTCACAACTTGTCGTTGCCTTGTTTCTTACTATAGATCTGTGTACACAGCTAGGTGTGAGCATGTTTGTGTGTGTGTGTATGTGAGCATGTCTGTGTGCATTATGAACTCTGCACTACTAACTCAGCTGCAATTGAGTCTCATATGGGCTGGAAATGAAGGACATAATCAAAAACACACAATGAAAAAAGCACATTCAATTTCTAGCCATCCCACCCTTCACAGTGGCTGTGAAAACAGCATCAAGCTTGAGGCCTTACCCTGTTCGTTTCGTGATGGTCCCCAATGTCATTGGCTGTTTGATTTGTGCAAGAGGTGTCACTACCATCAAGCTGGGGAGGGGAGAAAGCCGGGGGTTGCCAGGGTTGTTGTTGGTAAAGTTATTGTAAGAGTCTTGGCTGTTCAGCTTCCCTACAAAAAGAAACAGAAATCAGAGCATCACTGATGGAAGCATCCCTCCCTCTGAAAATAAAACTTCACAGGGAGTAGACACAAACCAACATTACACATTACAGAAGTAACTATAGCAACTAGCCTTAGAGAATATACAGATGGATTTTTCTTTTTCACTTCATTGGCTACATATGCACACAGGCACATGCATGCATATGTACACATAAAGACACATGTCAGGCATCTTCCTGTCATGCTTCACTTTACTCAAAGAGGGGGTCTTGGATGAACCCAACAGGCTGACTCAGTTAGGCAGGCCGAACAGTGAGCTCTCCGGTATGCTCCAGCCCTAAACACTGGGCATATCTATCTGTGCTAGTGGCCATGGCTTTTTACATGAGTGCTACAGATCCAAACTCAGGTTTACACTTACATCAGCCAATTACCAGAACTCTTGTTTCTAAAGGCAGGGTTTGTTGTTGTTGTTGTTGTTGTTGTTGTTGTTGTTGTTGTTGTTGTTCATCCTTAGACACGCCACTATTTCTGAAAAAATTTCACTATTTCACCTAATTATGAGAACTGTAACAGAAGCTAGTTTGCCTTTTGATGGGTATTGAGAAGTATTGATAGTTTTTCATAATTTGTACCATTTCTAGCATGACCTTGTTTGTGCAGTTAGGCTAAGAGTCCTATGACTATATCAATCCTCAAACTAACTAGGTAGACCTGAAATCCAAGAACAGCGTCTTCTGAATCCTACCAGGAAGATGGTGACTTCAAAAGCGAACATGGGTAACAAAATGCTGCTTCTCGAGGACATGGTCCATCTGCTTGTATCACTCCCTGGAATTAATTAGTTGAGCTAAGCTAGGGCTGATAAGAAACTCAGACACAATACTCTCTGACTCCCCTTACTAGCAAATTCCAATTTCACAAAAGTAGAAGTGATTCACACCTTAGCTGTGATACAGAAGACAGCCGTTTCAACACACACAATCAGATGATTTTACACATACTCAAGAGAGAGCCTTAAAAGACGAATGGATATCTATAATACCATAAAGGGAAAAAAAACTTGTTAACAGTTGAGTCACTCTGAGTGACTTAATATTCTCAAGGTCCATAGAGACAATAGGTGACAATTCATTATCAGATGACTGTGATTATTCTGAAACGAGGATCCAACATTACTACATCACAAGCCAATAATATTCAGGATCTGTGCATGTCACATACATGTATCTGCTACTAAGCAGGGATGTGGTGCATGTCCCAGACTAAGACAAAGCACTGTGGGACTGGTACCCCTCTTACCACAAACTGTACAGCACATGGAATGAAGATAGGTTCATGTAGTAACTACTTGGAAATGGGTCACAGACCACATGGAGGTAGCCTGGGTAAATACTGAGTGGGAGAAAAGGGCAGCTCAGGGCCTGAAGGACAACATAAAGGAAAGAAGTGTGCAGGCATACCATCATGGGAGCAAAAGTAGTGTCTAAATACTACTGACGAGGTGTGACATGGTGCTGTAGGGAGATAAATTGATTTCCCTTTTAGAATCCCCCTCCTTCCTATACTTTCTTCTAACACTATGAATTCAAGGCTGGCATCTAGCTCAAGGTCAGCCTCTATCAGCCAGCCACCCTAGCACTGCAGTTACATATGTGTCCTATGCTGCCAAGCCTAGGAGAAACAGTACACACTAACAAAAGTTCTTCAGCAAGCAAAGAGTATATAGTGAGTTCACTGAACACTACGGATAAGACATTTTGAAGCTTTGGAATACACCTTAATGGTAGAGCCCTTGCTGGCCACAGAGTTCTAGAACAGGAAATAAAAGAAGGAAAAGTGAATAATGAGTGAAAGAGAAACAATGTGATTCCCTGAGATGTGCCCAATGTGATATTTTAGCTGGCCACCACACAATAGTTTCACTAACTCCCTCTGAGACAGAACAGCACAGAAGGGGCTAGAGGTCCTCAGCCTGCTCCTGCATTCTCAAGCACTATTTGTCTATAGTGCCCTCCTGTACTATGTGTTTAAGATGCAGCCTCCCTCTGGAACACAGCCAGCAGGGGTGTGTAAAGTTGTGTATAAAGGTGTTTACATTTGTGTTTATGTTAATGGAGCAGGGAGAGTAGTGTGTGTCTTACGTAGTACTAGATCTGGCAAGTTATAAATAGATCTCCTTAATGGCATAGCTTAAAGGCTGGGAATGGAGTTCAACAGGCAGAGAATTGAATCACTTTACAAAAGCCCTAGGCTTGCTCCCATCACCACAGAAGCCAGATAAGTTTAAAGATGTTCTTTGCTATATATTAAGTTCAAAGTTAACCTAGTCTACATAACACTATCAGAAAACATAGAAATAAAGATAGAAAGGGAGAAGAAATGGGGGCAGGGAAGGAGGGAGGGAGAAATAAGAGAAGAAAGGAGAGTGAAAGAAAAAAAAGAATAAATTTAGTTAGAGAGAAGAAAGATCTCTTAGGGGGTAGAACATTTGCCTAGGATTCAATCTAGTAAGTAATCTGAAAAGAAAACAAAATTAGAAAAGATATCTATCTATTATCATTAAAATTTCCTGCTTCCCAAAGCAAATTTGACAGATGCCCATTAAATACCTGTGACCTCCTTCTCAGACATAGGAATGAGAATTCCAATACTAAGGATTCTCAGAAAACAACGAATACCCAGCAGCTTCTTAAGTAAAACCAACCTCACAGGAAGCAATACAAAGCAAGGATGTGAAGACTAGAAAGCTCATCTTCTGGATATTAACATGACCACAAGTTGGCTCACAACCATCTATAACTCTAGATTCAAATTATCTAACACCCTCTTCTGACCTCTGTGGACCATGGACATGCACATGGTGCACAGACAAAGATGCAGGAAAAACACTCTTAGAATATACATAAAATAATAAATAAGAATAAAGCTCTATTTGGCACCTGTACACATGTGTAACATTTATATTCTCATAGACTTGGGAAGTAGCTCTGTGCAGACAGTGCTTGCCTTGAAAGTGTGAAGACCTCAGTTCAATTCCCTGAAACCACAAAAAAAGAATGCTGGGGTCATGGCAAGGGCTTAATCTCAGCCCAGGGGAAGCAGAGACAGGAAGATTACTGGGGTACAGTGGTCATTCTGACTTAATTACTGGGTTCTAGGCCAATGAGAGATACTCAAAGGAGGTATATTGTGTTCCTATAGACACACTTCCACACTACCCACCACCATATGAGCATAGAAATATAAATGTATGTTACAAGCTAGTGACTGGTAGGCTTCCATAGGAAAGTCCTACTGCATAGGTGGGAAAGCCAACTGGTAAGGGAAAAAAAAAAACAAAAAACAAAAAACCCAGCTAGGAAACTCCCCTGGTAACCGGTGGAGACATCACATTAAATGACTGCAGAGAAGACAAGACAAGGGAGTGGTGAGTCTCTCAGTGTCCCTGCTTCTTTATCACACAGTTGGAGGCTGACTGGGATCACAGCCTGCGCTCAGTCCTGATCAGCAAGTCCATGGTGGTGGGGCGGGGGAAGGGAGGGAGAAAAGAATGAACAGATGATGGGAAAAACATGTTACAACTGACATCTGAGAACCCGCTTGGAGAAAAAGAGAAGGAGTTACTGCTATTGTTTTAAAGGACAACTTAAAAAATGAAAAGATGAAGCACATAAATTTTGTACATACAGGAGTTTCCTTGTCAAATAGAAATTGAAGGATATAAAGAAAGAATCATGAATGATAGTATCAGGTTAGTAAACGAGGAAAGCACAGACAAGTTTCAGTAGCAGACACAGCCATCAACACTTCAATGGTATTTGCCAAATGAATTAAATCTATTTTCCAGTGGAGAAAGGGGAGAGAGGAGCTGACACACACACCCCCAACAATAGGAAAAAATACAATTTTTGGAGAGACCTCAAAATACTTCAGAAAAGGCCAAACATGGTAGCACAGACAAAAATCTCAGCAGTTGAAAGGCCCAGGCAGGGGTTCAGATCCAACATAGGCTATGTCTCCATTAACAGGGGAGGGGATAAAGGGACAACTGAGCAAGGCCATAGATTTGTGCCCTACTCAGACTAATGTGGATCTAGACTCCGGCACATGTGGACACTTCTCTGCAGTGAACGGAGGCCAGCTGTCTGTGCCACAAGTCTTGCAGTGAGAGTGAGCACAAAGGTGTTCTAAGTAGTGTCTGTGGACGTGGATTCCATTTGCCTTACCCTTTCTTTGTGCCAACTCCAGGAATTAGTTTAGGAAAATGGGAAAACAGAGAAATTCAATATGATGGACCCTGTACAAGTGCTCACATCAGCAAGGCTCCCTTCTGAGGCCTCTCTCACCGTCACAGGAGAACAGACACTGCCTAATTGTAGCTTCAAGGAGAGACTTCATGAAGCCTTGGGATCTATAAAACACTCCACACTTGATCATACATTCCCATTCTGGCTGACACGACCTGCAAGTGAAAACTGCTGAGAGAGTGGATATTCTCACAGGGTTTCTGGCACAGCCAGACAGAGGAAGTCCCAAAAATCTCATGAGAAAATGAGCCCCTCTGTGACTCCCATCCCAGCTTCTCAGGCTTAGTCTATATAGATAAACTTGCATAAGCCTTCAGACTTTTGGGTCTTTATCCAAATCCACCAGAATTTTGATCCCTTAGAGGGAAACTAGTCTCCATGATAGATGGGTTCTCACTCGGGGTGGGAGGGTAGACACCAAATTCAAATGAGATGATTTCTTGTCAAAGTAAAGCAGAATTGCATGGCAGAAGAGAAGAATATCCTTTAAAAAACTGAATTGTTAAAAAAAAAAAATTTCTCATCATGCTGAAAGCTGATTCTTCGGTTTGACCGGTTTTCCGTTGTTTGCTGTCATGATCTTACAGAGTAAGCTGAAACAGAATTGCTGGCTTCAGGATGCCAGCACTGAATTACTGTGCTTATCGGAAACAAATTTCTATCTCTGGAAAGAAAGCCACCTCACATGGTCCTTCCTGACTCCTGCCACTTGCTTAGAAAGAGTGGAGGCTTGGGGTCCGAGACAGGGTTTATCCTTCCTGCGGCCACAAGGTCCCACACACACCGGTGAGGTGGGCTAGGGACCACAAGTTCTCACCACTGTCCAAAAAAGCATTTTCTCAAACACTGTATACTACAAAAACTCAGAGGCAAACGGATTATGTTGAGGATGAAAACGGACTGAGGGGAACAGCGCTTTGTGGCTGCTCTGAGGAGCGGCGTACCAGGACAGGTTTGCAGAGCATCATATTCCCGAGCCAGTCATCATTAATGCACTCACTTCCACAGGAAAGAAAAAAAAAGTCAAGAGTCTGAAAACTCCGGACAAAAGAAATCCCTGCAGACAAAGTAAAAACAAATTAAAAGACCCATTATAAAACACAGATGCTACAAGGAAAATAAACTTCCCAAGATTTACTGGGCTTTGACAAACTAGGACATTTGTGGAAAAGCCATCAGCAGCAACTCCCAGGTAATGTGGGAGGAAGCTCGGCTCCTTTCTGGTTTATCTTTACCCTCTGTGCAGAAGCTGCCAGGACTGGATTCCCAGCTTCTGGATGCAGGGATGTGAGAACATGTGAACGAGGCAAACTGCCAAGCACAAGACATTTCTAAGGGAAGCAAGACCCCGAAAGTGCTGAGCACTTCACATTCTGCTGAAGCTACAGCTACTATCAGCACACTGTGTGCATGGACTTCTTCAGGGCAAGTGAAAGGAACGGAATGAACACATGAATAAAAGGCCATCCCTCCTGATATTCTTTGCTGGTCGATCACACCATGAAGCAAGAAAAAGAAAACCACAAAACTAATGTTCAGCAGTTATAGCTCAGAAATCTTCTGTTAAAGGGAAGCTCAGAGTGGGAGACAGACACAAACCCCATCACGTTGCAGATTAACAAAAGCATGAGATACAAGTGGTCATGAGTGGGAGCCATAGGAAGATTCCTTAAGGAAAGCTGTAAGAAAGAAAACCCACAGACAATGAACAATGGGGTGTCCAGAAAAGATTCTCAGGAGGTCACTGGGTATCTGAGGACAAACAGACACAGAGACATTAAAATTTGTTCACAAGAGCAAATTAGTGTGGTTCCTAGTGCACCTCACCTGTGTCTGTGGGACCGTGAGTCCACAGGAAGGATAAAGAGTTTATTAAAGACAGTGTAGTTATGAGGTGTGCAGTTTTCTGGGTTTTCTTGTGCTCCCTGGACACAGGGCCCTAACCCACATCAGGTATCAGGCATCTAAGAGGCCTTCCTTCAGACAACATCCATCTCAGCAAACCAGATGCCTCTCAATTCAATTGATCTGTTTTCACCAATCTCCACACACTACAGGAATTTGCCAGAATTGAGGGGCTCTGTCTCCTTCCTCCTCAAAATCCTAGCCTGCTACTAATGGCAATTATATTTGGAAATTAAAATGACAAGGGACCCCCTCAAACCCAAACTCATTGTGGGTTCCTGGCACTCCTCCCAACACTCTCCCTACTCTTGAGACATCAGGGAGATGTCCTCCTGTCTACATTCCTAGAAGGAAGCTGGGTGAGAAGTTCTTGGAACCTCTGTGCATGTGCCCTGTCCATTCCACACAAAACCAAAATTGCCGGTCTGTTTTTAATATCCCGCCATGAACTTGATGGGTATAAAACACCTAAATTTACCAAGGAGTTTTAAGTTAATTCTGGAGTTGAAACGTTGACTTCTTGACTCTGTCAAAGAGTACAATGGTAGCTTGTTCTAAAAACAATCCCTGGATAGTTGGGCTCTGCAAAGCTAGAAAGCCTGCTTAGCTCTTGCTTGTGGTCTAAGTTAACATTAAAGCATCCTCAACTCTCAACTATCATTTAATCGAAACCAAATAAAATCCTTTAAAGGTGTGTGTGTGTGTGTGTGTGTATGTGTGTGTGTGTGTGTGTAATTTCTAGCACATGAGTTGCTTTTGGTCAGAAGAGGAGTGTCTGTCAATCCCTCTATCCCCAAGTTCCCTAGCCTTCCTCCTTTCTGTCTTAGATGAGGATGACAGCCTTCCCAGCTGCAGTTCCTAGGCCTCCTTTCTGACCTTTTCTCAGGCATGTTCCAATCTACTCGGTAGGAAAAGGAACATCAGCGCCCTGGTGCGACAGTGCCTTCTGACCCACAGACCAGGCTGCACAGGCCGGGAACTCAGCAGGAGATGGAAAAAAATGAGCTCTGGACATGGAACTGGGACACACTTTACCAAACAACTCTGCGGACTTAAACAGAGGCAAATATCCAAGGACGAGCCCAACTACAGTTTTTGTTGTAGTGAATGTTGCTTCATGGGAACACAGCAGATGACAAAACGTTGCAAATTTAAGAAATCAAGCAAAAACATTTGTTGCTTTTTCTAAGAAAACTTCCTGGTACCATAGTAATGACTATAGGTACTTAGGGGAAAACAATCCATGTATTTCAGGTGGTGACAGTTTTCAATGATATTCTGCTACTGCACACAGAATGGCCCAGGACTCACCAGCTGGTTGGTGCTCTCCGGAATGAAGGAGAATTTAAAGCACACTTCCAAGAGGACTCGTACTATGTCGTCATGTGATTGTTTTGAAGGTGTATTTACACACAACACATTATGCTTGTGTCAACAGTCAACAGGTCATTCTCTAGCTGTTCTTTCCTGATTCTCAGAACATCCTCGCCTGTTCCTTACTCTTAAAGTACCGCATGCTATTTTAATGTGTAAATTTTCCTGGGAGATAAAATGAATATTTAAGAGATTAAAATTTAAAAAGAAAGTCACTATTACAAATTTATTCCAATTGGACAGTTGGTAGCTAGAATGAGGAGTGAGGGGAAGTGGGAAGAAATAAGGCTGTGCTGAGGAGCTGGGAAGGCTGCATAGCTCAGGTACACAGAGGGAGAAAAAGCACAAAAGAGAAAAATGGGAGAAATTCTGTTGAAGTTTTAAAAAATTGAAAAACATTTTAAAGTAAATGATCTAGTCATGATCACATAATCAAAACAAGTTAAAACCAAACGAATAAAAACTGCGGGGCAATTATGACTTCAGTTTATTACCAGGGCACTCCTACACTCTAGGAGCAAAGAACGTTATTAAGCTCCAATATTCTAAATTCATGATAACTTTGGCCTTTCACTATGGCCTCACTCAACAGAAAAAGGTCTATATTTATACGGATATTCATGCAAAAAGTGAGGCAGCTCAACAGAGACTGACTGCACCCCCTCTACACACTGTGAAAATTAAATCTAAAACAAAGAGAAAAGATTCAGATTCCTGCCCCAGGCTGTAACTCCAGTGTATCACCCCAGCACTTGAGAGGCTGGGGCAGAATGCCTTGAAATCGAAGCAAGCAATGGCTAAACAGCCAGTACCAGGTCAGCCAGGGCTACGTAGCAATCATCCATCTTGAAATAACCAAAGAGCACCACAGAGTACTGACTGCACTCTCCTCTGAAGCAAGCTCAGTTCAAAGGTGAGCACACAAGACGCTGGTGAAAACTGCGTATTTCCACACATCAGAGCCTGACATCGCTGAGACCAGACCAGGCAAGAAAAGCAAAGCACAGCATCACACCTCAGCAACCCTGGGCTTCCTCCTCACCTTCATCTCACAATTGATCTCTACCATGACGACAGAGGAGGCACACTGAGCAAGCGCTACTTCATTTACACCAGTACACACATATGATGTATAAAAGTATCAGGACCACATTCAGAAACACAGCAGACAAACAAGCAACCACACCGAGCAATAGGAGGAAGTACTGAATTAGCTGCAATCAATAAAGCATTGTTTATTTTTCTTTATGTAGATAGCAGGCTTGTTTGAACAGTATGACCCTGAATTCATGGAAATCTTCCTTTCTCTATTACCCAAGTTCAGAGCCTGCAGAGAAGTCCGAGCATAAAACCTTATAAAAAAAAGAGTACTAATTACCACATGGAAAACCAAAAAGATAACAATATGAACTTCTTTAACCATTCCTTCTGAGCGACAATTATGTATTAAAATCAAAAGTCTTACATGATGACAACACCCATAATCCTGGTACTCAGCCAGGGGACTGGGGATCAAAGACCCTCAGCTACACAGAAAATTTAAGGACAGCCTGGGCTACAAGACTCTTTCTTAAAAAGAGTAAATACATACGTTATGTCAAATAACAAATATAACTGCAAAATGTAACCAACTCTCCTAATAATAAAAACATTAAAGATTAAAAATTAAAACAGCAGACTTTTGTCAGCCCACATCCCCAGGCACGACTGTTTCTCTGGTCCATCCCCTTCCCCCACGGCTAACGAAAGCCTTCCTGCTTATGACCCATGACTGTTAAGAATATTTCTGGCGCTATTTCAGCATCATGACTCAGGTCATGAGAAGTGTCAAAGATTCATTTCCTTCAGATGGGAAAGTGCACCAGGTCTCAAGGGCATACAGAGCCTCAAGTGTAGTACAAAAGGCCCACATCAGCAGTCTCTAACAAAAGGAAGATAAACCGTTTGTACTCAATGTGTTTTCATTTCCAGCTTAAAAACAGGTGCTTACATACCCCAGTTAAGGAAAAGAAAAAGAAAGAAACTAACAAAAAACTAATGTTCAATTTTAGCTCCCTAAATGACCAACCACCTGAAATCAAACTGTTAGCAGATAAAATAAAATAAAAAAATATAAATTTGGCACATTTTAAGAATATTATAGTTAATTCAAGATCTAGATAGCTAGCTCCAAGTTTGTAAATGTGCACTAATAAATTAGCCTCTTTCTATAGAATATCCTTGAACACTAGAAGCAGGGGTGATCCCTAGAACAGCCTTGGACACAGCACACCCACAAGAGAGTGAGCCCTGGTCTCCTTGGGATTTTCAACTGTGAGGTCCTGGATCACTGCAGGAACACCATATTCATTTATCTATACTGACACGTGATCTTTTTCTACATTTATGATTTTTTCATAAAAGGTGAACCTGTTACACATCATGCCATGTAGACACTAGTGTGAACAACTGTAAAGCGTTTGCTACCCAGGATAGATCTTGACATTGAACATGAAAAGCTGGTCTCTTCTGCTGTCATCAGAAGGAGCCATGCCCACAGGACTCCTCTGCCCAGTCTGAAGTACTTCTCTCTGGTGACTCATTGCGGCTTGAAAATTTCTCACCTGCACCAACACTTGAGGAGCTCTTCCAATGAACCCGAGATCCCTTTCCCTCCCTTGACGCCTTCCAGCTCCCACCATCACATGGAGTGCAGGGAACAGCCCACCTCCCACCTCTCCATGTACAGAACCATCGTACAGTGATGACTCCGCTCTTCTTTTTCTCTTCTCTTAAATTTTAACCATTTTGTAAACTAAAATTACCAACAACAGACTTACAATTCCTGTTCAAAACCTCTATACTACCCTGCCTGCCACACTTAACTCTAACTTGGTTGAGTGGGTGTCTTAGTAATTAACAGCACTAAGAGGTTAAAATAAAAACAAAAAACAACCTTTTTAGTCTCCTCTATGATGAGTTATTGATAGAACATTTTGTTTTTCGCATAAAGAACTAAAATGTCTGTGATTCCCAGAAATATCTCCAGAACAAAAGAACTAGAAGAGAATTCCTACTTACTCATAGAAAAGAAATAATAGTTTCTCCTAATCTTTTGTTTTATTCTAAACACTTGACTGAAACATTTTACTGCCCACAATTATCAACTTCAAAGTTTGCAGTCTTCATCCTGCTTTTGTACCTGAAATTGTGAGTCAATGTGCAGATAGTAGGAACTGAACACAGGTACTCTAGAAGATCAGACAGAGCAGAGTTGGGTAGCTGGAGAAAAGGCTCAGCAATAAAAATTAAATTAAAAAATAAAAGCAAATTAGTAAGTAATAAAAGTAAAGGGTGACACAGTAATTCTTATGGAGTTGTCAGTTAAGGGTCCAGGACACAGAAATGAGTATGGTTTCATCACAGTAATAAGGTCTAGGTGCCAATACTTCAAAATCCATCCAGTCTGAGTACTGTGTCAACTGGACTTAGAAAGAACAATTAAACAATGGAGATGACAGTTAAAAAAAAAAAAAAGGAAAACAAAAACCTGTAAAAACATTAAACAACAGAAAATACATAAAATAAGTAAAGTTTTGATAATAAGAGAAATGTTCAAAGAAAAGTCTCTTTAAGAACACACTGTGGGGACAAAAATGCAATAGGACACAGGAAGGTGGCAATGGAGAGTCCCTCAAAAGAACAGGAGACCCAAGACTGATCTCATTTGAGTTCTAGAAAGAGGCACTGAAAGCAGAGGCCACTGGGGAAGGACAGGGCCAGTCAATGGTAAGAAAAGACAGTGCCTAGATCACGGCATCCAGTCACCTCTGGTTTTCAAAAAAGCAGGGCACCCATGCTCCTGGACAGGAGGGCTGGGACCACACTGATAGCACTTGGGAAATAACACAACTAAATTACTTTACACAGCGGCTGTCAGGAGTCACACACAGGAACTGAACATCTAGGCAAAGTACTTAAAAGATCTGTAAGTTGATAGTAAAACATAGTCCAATTCCTTGTGAAGAATTTGGAGAATAAACCACAGAAAACACAATAAAACGAAGAGATGCCACAGCATCTGCTCCCAGGGTACCCAGGTTCAAGCCTTGATTACAGAATCTGAAAAGCTGAGAGCACACTGCCCTCTAGAGGCACGTCTCAGCAACCATTAAATAATAAACCCAACCTGTTCAGATTTGTACTCATAAGCAGAAAAAAGCAAAATGAAAGACTGTATTTGCATCAAGTGCTGATTGTATTAAATTGATATCTATTTTATGTTTTCTGTGGCATTTATTTTAAAAGAGTTTATCTAAACATAAAAGATTACAGTATTGGGTTTAGTTTTATTTTTAAAACATTTTAGTGTTTTAAAATAAACCGTACTTTAGCAGGCTTCTGAGGGTTTCCCAGCTTCCGTCACTTCTCTCACACATGGCACTGTGTTTGGCTAGTGTGAGTGAGTGCCTGCTTGTGTGTGCGATGCACGTCAGTCTGTCCAGGCACACCTCTAAATACAAGTCCCGTGTCACCGCTCTTGTTCTACTGCTCTCCGGCCCACAGGGTCTCTCACAGGACCCTCCATCCTCTTGTCTACTCCTCACAAGTGCTGGAACTAGAAGTGAACCCTGTAGGGTAAACTTCCATTTATATAGCAAAAACCTACACATTGAGCCATCGGTTAGGCACTGTCTGTCCCTCTTACTCCTCCTGTGAACTGCAAACTGCTCTAAGGAATATGAGCAACTACAACTGCTATCTTTATTTGATAGTTTTTCAATTAGTGATTTTTAAAAATAATCTGAGATGGGATATCACATATCAGCATAGGCTGATCCCAAATTCATGACAATCCTCCTGCCTCAGCCTCCAGGGTACTTAACATAGACTTGTGTCACCACATCTTGGATTCCTATGTGCTTTTTAAATTAGACATCTTGCTGTGTGAGGCCTCCCTTTTCCAAACATTTGCATAAAGAACTCATCTGCTATCTCTGCACAATGACAGAAAATGATGTGAAAATATTTAAAATGTGGATGGTGTTGGTGTACAGCAAATGTCAAAATGAGCATAGAGTTATGCCAACATTTTCAGAAGATGCCTCGGGAGCCAGGAAAACATTAGGTTTTTAAAACAACAGATTAGAAGCAAGGCTGCATTAACCTCAGGCAACAGGCTACAAGGAGTGAGCAAACCCCAGGTGCTAAGCGACCCAAGGAGGGCTCTCCCACATGACGTGTCTGCACCATTTATATACTCTGTGTCAGATGAGGCATGAAATTTAAAGCAGAACTTCAGTGAACATGATTGATTTTTCTTGGCAAAAATTAAAACACTCATGGAAACTTCAGTCCACAAGTAAACAGTGACTTGGAGGAGCAGTCCAGACACAGTGCACTGGTGCTCACTCTCCCAAGGAGGTGAGGCTATGAGGGGCGGAGCTGTGTGGCTGCTTCGCATTTACAACGGGATGCAGTCTGTATCAAGAAAACTCCGTATCGACTAAAGTAAATAACTACAATAAACCATCAAATGAAGGCTATAAACAGTTTCCAAGTGGTAAGACGTGAATGCTGTACACACAGACACTAAAAAGAAAGAAATACTGATGAACTTGTAAGCTTTTTGCTGAAACATAGCAGTTCTGGGTCCAAGAAATGAGAAGCCTCCTTCAAAGTCCTCAAACCTCAGGTTGGGAGGAAGAAGAATCTGGAATTAAGTTGTTAGATGGCCTAGCACAACTCCTTCCCCAGACCAAACCAGGAAGAAGTTGGGTTAGGCAAACTTACTCAAACCAATGGAAGTGGAGGCAGGAAAGGGGATCAGCGGACTTCCGTGTGTAAGAGAAAGAACACTGGTTTATTAAATCATAAGCTCTAGGTTAGTATGGGCTAGAGGAAAGACCCTGTGACACATACATGCATGTACTCAAACACACATGCAACACGCACATGCACGCACGTGCGCACACACACACACACACACACACACACTCAGAACTATGGCCCTGTAAGAAATCCATGAATGACGAGCCTGGCTCCATCTGCCCTCGCTGGCTGAACCTTGGCACCTCCTCGCTGTCCTCCGCACTCTGACCCTGTGCTCTCCTCCATACAAATCTCCTCGCAGAGCACCCAAATCAGTCTTCTCTCACTCCTGTCCCCACTCACTGAGAACATACCGCACTCCACGGAGCCACTGCTTAGCTAGCGCAGCTGCACTGCTCCCTGAGCACAGCAGGCATAGTGTCGGCTCCGGAGTTAGAGGCTCTGCTGTCCACTCACAGCCATCAGGTCTTTACTCAGTACCAGTGACATCCACAAACAGGATGGAAACTTAAATCATTTGAGGACATTTCCTAATTTCTTCTATTCCTTTTGAGACAGGGTCTCAGGATACATACCTGGCCAGCTTTGAACCCACCTACAACTGTCTCTAGCTCTGGAGTTCAAAACTGTAGTATGTAATACCACAGCCTGTAAGCCCTCCCTTCTTCTGTCTGTCAATAGCTGCAAGAAAACAGACTTGTTCTGATTTGCTAACCAATACTTACTTGCTCTCAGAAGTAAATGATGCCTCAACACACATTAAAAAATAATAATTAATTCACAGTGGCTGAGTAAGTGACCATCTTACATGCATCAAATAAAAAGCAATGTTACTGTGAATAAAAATCAAGAGACAGGGGATGAGATTGACGGAAGGGGGATAACATCTGAAATGTAAATACAGAGAATATCCAATTTAAAAAAAAAATCTCTTCACTTTGACAAGTTATTATTTAAGTCTAAATTGGTTTTTAATACATGAATGAAAATGCCATAATGCAACTGTTTGTGTTAACTTAAAGAATAATTTGGAAATATAACAAGATACACTGTTTCTCTGGGGAAAACTTCTTTGATTCTACATTTTACCATCTAGTACACAAGGGGCCAAGAACACAGGTAAAAACACAATGATTCTGCTATCGTTAATAAGAGATACCAAAATGTCAATAGTTAATTTTTGAACTCACAAAAGAGCAATGCTGAGACTTAGACCTGCCAGAGCACTAAGGTGGCACTTAAGAAAGGCAGTTTTAGGTGCCTACTTTGATAAGCAACGGAGCTGTAAGGAAACACAAAATGAGGGAGCTTCCGGAGAGTGAATGAAGTGGGGCTGAGACCTTGGTAAGATGGGATGGAAATCAGACTGGGGACATTCACCACCCTAACCAGCAAACAGCTTGGTGAGACACAATTTTCACCAGCGTCAGGGGGTCATATGTGGTGAATGAAGGAAATGGCTTCATTAGCTTCTTTCAAATAAAGATAGAGGTAACTGAAATGGGTGAAGGAAGAAGTAATTGTCAAAGATTCACTATTTCTGAATGACAGACCATTTACAAATCTAGAAAAGGCTGAGTGCTTTAAGAGTAACACTTATCAGTTATAAATAAATACGCTCATTAGGGGAAATGTTGCTCTGGTACCATCGTGTCATGTTTAACATGGTGGCACAGTGATAAATGAAATCACACTGGGCCAATGCTACGGTCAAAGGGACAGCAGAGCAGTGGTGACCGTGTGGAAGACTCAGTCACTGCACACTGCGGATTGCTTCAGGTGGAGCAATGTGTGGTAAGGGACTAAGGCACTTGCCTCCAGCCACTGCTCCTGCCACCAACATGTGCTTTCCCTGTTCATAATGAAAGCTGCTCTTCATGCTTGACTAAAGCATAAAGATTCCTATGCCTCCTCATGAATGAGATAGGAAACGAAAGGAAGATTTATAAAGAATATACTTCAAGTAAATAAACATCCTCTGAAAAAAAATTTTAAAGATAATATAATCCTAACCTAAACTGGATTGGCTCCAAAGAACCAAAAGGAAATACCCTATATCAATTGTTATTTAACAGTTTCCTTTACGTTGCTAAAAGGAGCACAGACAAACAACGCAATGCAGCCAAGACGTGATTCATTTTCAAGATGAATCCCTCCCAGCTCCAAGGTTTACATTGTTTTTAACCAGCATCAGACTGTTTACCACACAAACTGTAAATACATCATTTTTAGAACTAACCAACAACAATGCCCATTTTGTTTTGACATGGAAGACACATGGAGAACATGAAGAGAAACAACCACTGTTCTCATTGAGGTCTGTTCCTCTAAAATGAGAAAACCCGAAAGGGGTGAGCTGCAAAAAGACAGTGTTGCCAGGAGAAAAGGCTGGTGTAAGGGCAACTGACCAGCTAATACACACAGAAAAGGCAGGGTTGGGGTCGGGATGGGATGAAAATAAATAGTAAGAAACTGCCTGAAGTACAAGGGAGAGGGAGAGACTTGAGAGACAGGAGTAGCAGCTGATGAAATGAGCTCACATTTAAATGATATTTTATTTTACACGAGTCTCTATTGTGGTCACCATAATCTCTCCAGTGAAATAATTCAGTCTCTAAAGTACTCTGGGGTCAATGACCCAGTGAAGATGGGTATGCTGGAGTATGTCTTCCACATAGTGCTCCAAGGGTAAGGCAGGAGGGTTGTGAGTTCCAGGCTACTGTGGGCTATATTCCTGAGACCTCATACAAACGCAACAGAAGAAAACATAAACGTTCCACATATGGGATAACTGAGAATTTCCAAGCCAAAATGTATATACATTTTTTTGCAAAATCAGAATTAATAATTTCCAAACCAAAAGCCACATGAGTGCACTTTAGTAGTGTCAGGCACAATAACCAACAGCCAATGGCAGCGTCTCTACAAGAAGAAATGACTGAGCAGATGAAGCAGAACCTTTCAAAGGTCAGCCTTGAACACTTCAAACCTGACTCAGCTCACTACCAGCCACATAAAACAACTCCCAGGACATATTCTGTGATCTCAGCACCCAGAGTCTAAGTTAGAAAGCACAAACTCAAAGTGAACCAAGGCTACAGGTTGAAGAGCAACCGTCTTCCAACCACCTTCCAACAACATAAAGTCCATTTACATCAAATGGAACATATGTATTTAAGGCCTTCTCTGAATAAAAAAAGTTTCAAACGCAAGTGAATACCATAAAAGCCAGAACTGTGAACAGTTTTGTGTGTGTCTATGTGTGTATGTGTGTGTGTGTGTGTGTGTGTGTGTGTGTGTGTGTGTATCAAAGAAGTAAACAGGGAGTAATTTTGGTGATGTTTCCTTCCCTGCTCAGGATGATGGCATTGAGTGTGAGTTTCGTCCTGCTATATAACATATGAGAGGAATACCAGAGAATTTTACTTAAACATGAAGGAATTACACAGACGATTGACATGTCCATTGAAACAACAAATATTTCTTACTGAACAGCCGTACCAGGCCAGTACACTAAGAATGTTCTGGAATACATACTTCAAATGTTATGAAAACAGACTCAATCTCAAACCAAATGTTCATTAAATACTGAAAAGGTAAAGCAGTTAAAATGCCATGAATAAGATCACCATGATCATTGTGGTTCATACTTATTAACTGATTTAATAAATACGAATTTCTTAACTATGCTCATCACAAACAGAATATAATGCATCTGATTCCATGTGATAGAACAAGAGGCCAGCAGCATGAGAGAAAAGTGTGTTTACCATGCAGCGGGGAGCCAGAAGGGCTGCTGGACAGGCCTGGAACAGGACTACAGCGGCCGCCTTGCTTAGATGTCAGCTCTTGCTCAATCTCTTCCAGCCCAGCACTTTTCTGGAAACGGCTCATGCGATTCACTACTCGTGGTGACATGTGTGTGCGGACACAAGGCTGGCCACCATAAGGGTTGATGGGGAAAACGTGGGAAGTACCCCGAAGGGTACTGACCACTACCCAGCGACAATCATGGCTGAAACAGATGTCCTGAACCTAGGAAGGAGGAAAGAGACAAAAACAGCTGTAGTCACTCGGGTGCACCTGATAATAGGCATAAATGGAAATAAAAATAGAAATGGTTGCCTCCTTAGCAAACTTGTGTAAGAATGGATGACAAATCTATAAAATATTTTATAGGTCACCAGAATTCCATGTGGGGATCAGGCAAAACCTGAAGGGTTCCAGTTCTTGCTAAGAGAGGTGGGAATTAGGACCTCTATGGTCTCCTGAAACTGACTCATAAAGCTTTGTGAAATAGATACCATGTGTTCCAAGGCAGGGAGACAGCTCTGAGTAACAGGCCTGCCCATGAGAGCGTGGGTTCAGAGCCACAGAACCATTAAAGTAAAAGTGGATCCCAGGAGCTTGCTGGTGAGCTGATCTAATCAACCAGTCATCTCCAGCTCAGTTGCCTCCCCACCCCCATCTCAAATGATAAGGGGGAAGAAAGACAGTTGGCATCTACTTCTGACCTACACATAAGCAAAGACTATACACACTCATATGGTTCTTTCTCCTAAAAGGTTTTCTATAAAGTACAAAAGAATAGATAATGCAGACAATGTTAGTAATTCAGTCACTTACTTAAATACTAAAGACTTATCACACAATTCACCAAGAATGAAGAGAGAAGTGTTTGTGGATATGGTTCTCAGAAGACATGAGTCCTTGTCTCAACAAACAAAATTCAACAAAAGGTCAGGCCTGAGATGTCTTGTGTATCAATACAAGATACATCAACACAGTTGGGGGTGTGTGGTGTTCCAGAACTGAGACAGGACTACTATGGTTTCAAGATCACATAGAACTACTGTTCATGGGAAGAAATAAAGGGATAAATAGAGGAGCAGGGATTGGAGAAAAGATCATCCAGAGACTTCCTCATCTGGGGATCCATCCCATATGCACCCAATAAACCCAAGCACTATTGCTGATGCCAAGTAGTGCTTACTGGCAAGAACCTGATATGTATGACTCCTCAGAGGCCCTGCCAGAGCCATACTGATACAAGGTGCTGTGGTTGGGAGAGGGAGCACCTTCATGGAGGCAATGGGGGGGATGGGACTGTGGGAAAGGGATAACATCTGAAATGTAAATGCTCAGAATATCCAATAAAAAGAAAAGAAAAATAGGATTCCTAATGTAGAAGGTCATGTGATAGTACAAATGATTGTATGGGAAAGAAGTCATTTGTTTTAGTCAATATAAAATTATAATGAAATATGTCTTGGAGTTGTGGCTCCTGTAAGGCTATGCATGCTCCAATGTAGTCTTGTAGTCATGCACATATGCACTTGTAAACAGTACTCAGTGGACTCCGAGGTCTAACGCTAACAACAACAACCAAAGAAAGGAACATGTGATAGTGAAGCAGAAAACCAGAAGTCAGGGTAATAGGGGAATAAAAGGGGAGATTATTTGATCAAAGAGCATGATAAGAGTGTATGAAATTTTATTTTTGAATATATTATAACTGAAACTTTTAACAATAAAGAAAATCTTTAAATTAAAAAAAAAAGACTAATTCAAAGTAAAACTTTTAAATCCAACAAATATATTTAAAAACTAAGGATTCCTCACAGACCCCTGTTTTCATAGTGATAATTCTGGTTCCATCACTGAAGACAGCTAGCTCATGAGTCTGTGGTGATTTAGGAAAGAATATTTCTATTAAAAAGTCACTGTGTACTGTTCTAACTCCGGGCCTAAATAGCATCTAGATAAAAAACAGCAGTAGATAAAAAAGTTCAGCAGCAATAAATGCTTTGTACTGAAGGTGTGGGATAGTGCATCCTGACTCTCTAAATGATGGGATATACCATAGGCTGTGTCTGCAAGGGTGTTTCCAGAGAAGTTTAACTGAGGGAGAGAGAGCCATAGGGAATGTGGGTGGCACCAGTCTGGAGTCCAGACTTATGAGCAGGAGAAGAGGAGTGAAGCACCTGTGCTCACATCTCTGATTGCTCTTAGGTCACACTGTGACCAGTGAGTCACATCCCATTGCTGCTATCGTGACTTTCCCACCATGGTGTCTACCCACCCTCAACTGTCAGGCAAAACAAACCCTTTCTGAGTTGCTTCTTGTCAGGTGTTTTATCACAGCAATGAAAAAAGTAACTCATACTTTATGATAACACATAAATTACTACAGAAGACACACTTAAATCCAACACCCAGAGATGACTACTTATTATCTAGAAATACAAGTATTTCTTAATGCATGATGTATAAATATGTACCATCCAATAAAATAACCAATCAGCCAAAAGTAAAATGTTTATGCCCTCTTTTCTATAATTTTCAGACATGTCTTGGCTTAAAGAAAGTTCACCTTCACTGCCTCACCAACTGTGGTAGATATTTAGTAACAGCCTGCCCAGCTCTCCTATCCTATAAGGGCATTTGGTGTGATCTGTGAGTTAATATCAGCTTGGGCTGCAGAATTCTAGGAAAGTCTTGGGTTTTCTGATAACAGAAATTAATAGCCTTGGAGTTTGGGATGAGACAGCATGGTAGAGACTGAGTCAGAAGAATGAGGCCCGCCCAAAGAGGAATACTTAAGGATGTACAGCAGAAGACTTCTTACATGATGATGAGAACAACCCAGCTTTTCAAAAAGCTCTATTGCCTCTGTTCCCTGCTAATTGCCAACAGCAGAGTATCGCTAATGGCTGAACTGAACCCCATAAGAGAAGGAGTGAGGCGGGAGAGGGGCAACCAGAAGGAAGAGAATGTTTGGATAGTACCTGTAAAGGTCAAGAAACCCAAACTCTTAGATGAACCTGAAAAGGACAACTTTAAAATAAATAAGTAAATAAAAGACCAGGGTGTGGAGGCGCATGCTTTTAAGTCAGCATGGGTTGGAGAGGAGGTGGATCCGGGAGGACCTGAGTTTGAGGCTACCTTTGCCTGCAAAGTCAGTTTTAGGACAGGCAGGACTACACAGAGAGACCTGTTTCAAAAAACAGACAGAAAAGAAAGTAGTTACTTACGACTAAAGAGCTCAAATCTAAATCATCTGAGGACATGACATTTATTTAGAAAAAACATATGAGAGTGGAGACATTAGTATGAGAATTGAAATACAAATTCTACATAGACCCAACTACATATTTGAGCTTTTTTATCAGTTGAAATCAAGAAAAACAACTCTACCCCCACAAGGCTGTACATGTGCAAAAATTATAACCAATTAAATGGCAATAAAAGCATGTTTAAGGAAACAATATTGGAATGTGAGCAAATGAGACGATCTACACAAATCTTATCTGTAGTTATAACAACTATTTGTGTTTGTTTCCTCCACCTCACTTGCTCCATAGAGGACAGAAAGATCACTGGGTGTTCCATAGATGTTTCTCCATGTAAAATTTGTTGTGGAAGTGGGGAATGTCTTGAAGCAGAAAGGGGAAGTGGCAGAGGAAGTAAGACCTCTCCTGTCCTGCAGAAGCATGAAAAAGAACTAGATTTTCCCCCATGGAAGTGGATACCTGACAAAGGACGGCACAACTCAGTTAACTGATACCACTGGTGGCAGTCAGCAGTGTGTCCATGTAACACACATGGACAGTACCTGGCTGTCTGCAGGGGTATGGTGGTGAGCTATCATCACATCACTGTGACAGACATATTTGTATAAATAAACCTCAACGTTCAAAACACTCCCTAGGAGTAAAGTTTCTGTGCTAAGTGACAGGCTTGAATTATTTTTAATTTATAAGTAAAGATTTCAAAATGAACAGAAATGTTAATTCTGTTTGGTCTTAAAAACTTTCAGCTGAGCTTCAAATAAGGAACTCACTTTGTTCACTACTTTTCCTGTCCCTGTATTTAATGATTGAGTGAAAATCAATCCTGGGAAGGCTTGGGAAGAGGTATCAAATAAGCAATAGGAAAGAGGGAAAAGACGACTTCAGCATGGTACAAACCAGGAGCTCAACACTCTCACATTTCTAAGTTGGAAATATGAGCCCTCAAGGATGTTAAAATTTGACATTAATTTATTTGAAAAAAAATTATAAAAAGCAGTGACTTTAAATTTTCTTTAGTACAACTAATTAAAATTTTCTTCATCAAAGACATGAAATCCTCCATGTTTTCTGACAATAATCTAACCACAAATTAACAAAAATACAAAGTAATGGGGGAATAGCCTGGTCATTAAACAACACACTATTAAGTCACCCACAGATCAAAGCAAAAGCCTCACAAAGACTGACACATGGGGGTAAATGAAGATGAATCAGAATATACAACACAACCCCAGCGCAGTGTGGCAGCGTCACAGCCAGGGACCGTTTACCTAGGAAGGACTCGGTGAGCAAGTTCTTCCACCCAAGGAATCGAAGAAGGAAAACAGAGACAATAATAGTTGAATAGAAGACTGGCCAGGATGACAGTGAAAACCAATGGTATGGAAAATGGACAAAAACAAACAAATCAAGAACTACTCAAAACTGAAAAAAGGAAAGAAACAAAGGTCCTAGCAGACTGGAAAAGGCAAGAGGACACTCACAACTAAAGGACAGTGTAGGGCTGAGAGCCACATACCTAGCAGGCACCATGGTCCTCTCACAATCAAACAGCTCTGCTCTGTGAGTTAACATCAGAAAAGGGTAAGAGACAGGTTACTGCGGGAGGGTGAGAATGCAAACCATTTGCTTTACACTGAAAAAGTCAAGGAATCTCATCAAAACCAAAGCCAAGGACTGGGGAGATGAATATGCTGGGCACACATAGAAGTCTGTCTCTGTCTCTGTCTCTCTCTCCCTGTGTGTGTGTGTCTGTCTGTCTGTCAATAAATGTAATAATAACTAAAACTTAAAAAAGTTATAACAAGAGAATTCTTATTTCCTGGTCTGATACCAAGTCTCAGGACCACAAGAACTGCACAGTGAGACTGTCTTTAAAAATAAAGTTATAACAAGCCAGGTATGGTGACATGAAACATATAATCTCAGCATTTGTGAGGTGGAGACAAGATGAGATTTCAAAGATAGCCCTGTCTCAAACATATCAACAAAAGACCCCTAAACATATTTAAGAGGTGAGCAAGGTAGGTGAAGAGAAAAAAACTACTACAAAAGGAAATCAGTAACTTAAAAATGGGGGTACAGACACAACCAACACATACAAAAAAAAAAATGCTACAAAATTAAATATACACACATTGGAACAAATCACTTCATGTAAATCTGGTTTATCTAAAATAAAATGGTAGAATCAATCAAATTTAGAATAGTATTGTAGAACATTTTTCTCTGAATCTGTGAACATTTTCGGGGTACATTAGAAGATTTATGAAATCTTCTAGCATTTTCTGTACAAGTGCACATAAAACTATAATCATTTCAATGTAAAAAACAGAATGAGTTGCCATAGACATGGTTCGTGGTAGACGTGAAGGAATGGCAGATGGAAATGCTAGAGACTCAGGTTGAAATACGGCTTTGTATAACCTTGCCGGATAGAAGAGATTTTCTTTTCTTTGTATAGAAAAGAAGGCACATCCTGCTGTGCATGGATGTTCCCTGGACCCCACCACAGCATCTTGGACCTGTGGCTCTGAGACCAAAGTCCTCAACCTATCCACAAGTTTAATTTGCTTGCCAGCTGACAGATAACATCACCTCATTACAGTTCTCACTGGTACAAAGGCTAATGTAAACTGAATATGCTGTGTTTCCATAAGGGACACACACTGGAATGTGTAGGTAGAAGAGTAGGATCATAGTTCAGATCAAGCAGTTACACCCCACTGAGGATGTCTGAACTGGTTTAAATGCTTGTTTTAGAAATCCTCACCACCTACAGGCTCACAATTGACCGTCTACAAGCCTTCAAGTTCTTTCCTGTGCTATCCAGCGAGACCAACAGATAAGGAACTCTGGGTGAGACGAAGGCTACATTGCACTATCTCAGCGCAACATCGCCACCTGCCCGAGGGAGAGGCTAAGTACATTTTCTTTCCTTCTTCCTTCCTTCCTTTCTTTGTTCTTTTCTTTTTTATGAGGTTAGCTACTTAAGGAGTTGCTAAGTTCTAATCAGAACTGAAGAACTGACTCAAGGAGACCAGGGGTGTGCAGGTTCCACGTCGGGATGGGTCAGTGTGGAGGTGAATGAGGTCAGAGAAGTGAGTGGGATCAAAGGCTCAAAGGGTGAGTGATCTCAAGGCCCAGGGTCCTAGATTATTTTCTCTGCCACTCGACCCACAGAGATCCTTTCCAAAGCTTACTGATGGCTTGACTAAGTGGACATGATTGGTGTCTCCAAGGCCAGGAGAGTTGTCTAACCTCAGTAACTCAGGAAGACTGAGGTAAGCAGCAATTAGCACTGGGGAGCCAATACCAGAAGTTTGTCTCACCTATTTGAATCAGAGAACGTCAAAGAGTGAAACTGGACCAAGCGTGCCAGTCCATTTAATACTATCTACAAATGCTATTGGTTAATAAAATGGGTGAGTCTAAAGGCAGAGATGAGCAGAGATATACAGAAATAAGTCCAGTAAAGTAAATCTACAGACAAAACTTAAAAGGGAAGATGACACAGACCTGGAAGACCCACAGTGACCCCACAGGTAAAACTTGAGAGAGAATTTCAAGGAATGGCACCTTGATCATAACTTGCGTGTTTGGACTTCTATGCAAGGTATGATCACGGTAACACACATCTCGTATCCCAGCACACCAGAGATGAGGGTGTGAGGAGCAGAAGGAGCTTGTGGCCATCTACACATGGTTCCAAAGTCTGAGGTCCAGGAGTGAATAAAAAAAATAGCCAAATGGGGCCGGTCAAGGCACTTCCCACTCACCCTGATAGAGAAACACAGACGGAAGGAGAGAACTCACTCTGATTTCCACAAGAACAAGTGTGCAAAAGCAGATGCGCATGAACACACATACACAAACACACACACTAAATAAATATTTTAAGCTGATCACAGCATTAATTACTCACTGTTCTCTATGGACAGGGGACCAGCTGCCTCTATCTCTCCTATCATGATGCCATCCTGAACTTCGAGACAAAAATGAAGCCTCCCTTCCTCAGGTCTCTTTTGTCAGTATTTTGTCACATCTACAAGAAAAATAACTGATACACTAGGCAAGCACTCTGCCAACTGAACTAGCTGATGGTTCTTAGGTGGATCATAGATACAAGGCAGCTCGTGTCTTCCCCTCCTAATGGCTTCTTTCAGAGGGTAAGTGTTTCGCTTTAATGAGCCAACGTTTATAAATTGCATGCTTTAATTGATTTTTACTATTAGTATCACATTAAAAAAAAAAACTCTGCCAAACCTAAGGGACGTTAGTTTCTTTACAAAAGTTATATGGTTATTGGTTTCACACTTGTCCGTCGTTCCTAAGTAAGTGGACAATCAAGTGGGCATGTATGTCACAATGCTCCCAAATTCCTCCTAAATATTTGTATTTGTTTGGTGGTTTTTTATTTGTATTGAGACAGGGTCTCACTATGTATCCCTGGTGGGCTTGGCACTCAATATGAAGACCAGGGTGGCCTTTACCTTACAGTTTTTTCTATCTATCCTATCCCTTCTGAGTTCTAGGATTTTATACATGCATCATATCACACTAACACTGGATCTGTGTAAATTCAATAAGTCTTTCTATCAGTTATATACTACAGGGATCACTGATATTCTCATACAAGTTACATACTCAGAGGAAACTAACATTGTAAAGCTGTAATGTATTCCAGAGTCAGGCCTTTATTGATTCTCAGCAGTGTTTTCCAGCTTTCCCAGTATGGGTATAAGGTAGTACTTTGGACACTGAGATCTACTTAAATTATCATCTAATTGTGACAGAGACAGAGAGAGAGACACAGAGAAAGACAAAGAGAGGCAGGGAGAGCGAGCCCTTCCATAACAGTGAGAGAACTCGGGGTTTTGCCCATGCTAGGCAAATATTATAACTGCTAACCTACATCCCAGCCCCTTTCTTCAGTTTTTGAGGCAGGGTCTTTCTGTCTTGCCCTCCTAAGTCACTGGGATTTTAGGCCTACATCAGACTTGGTCTTTATGCACTAACTTTTACCTTTTAATGTTTTAAAAATAACTTATTGTGTGCACATTTTAAAAGAGAAATTTCTATTTCCTGCCAAGCCAATCATGTCATCCTTGCATATAGCTTTATTCTCTCATTTCCTGATGACAGATGTTCCTTCCACATTCTCAGATGTCCTTGGCATTTCTCTTCTTTCCAGTGCTCTGTCCTCAGAATCTGTGCCCTTGATCTCCTAGAGCTGAATCTCATTAACACAGGGAGACAGCAAAGCCAGCAGGAGCCCCTTGCTGTCCTTAGTAACCCCAATGAAACATGTACAGACCCCCACTTTTCTAAACAATTCACCTGAAGTCTAGAAAGCAATCACTTCTCTCACAAAGGACCAGGAAAGTTGGAGGTGCAGGGATAATAAGCTAAGATGCCAGGGAACTGAACACGCCAATAGTTTATGAATGATATCACAACAAAATAGCATAACCAGCAAATCACAGGTTTACCATGAATTCCAAAACCACAGGAAAGTGGCTTTTCTCCATAAGCCTAACACATAGTGTTTGGAACATATACACACTAAAATTAAATTTTATCTCAAGAACAAATAGTTTTAAATAGTAATATTATTAGGTTTATTTTAACTTCAGAACTAAAAAAAAAAAACTATTAATCATGCTACTTTGTAAAACTGTTTTAACAAAACCATTAATATTTACATGTTTCAAAAATGAAATTGCTATTTATCAAATAAATTACAAAATGGCAACAGTGGACTCAAGTAAGACATGACATAGTCTATAAGCATGGTTTCGATAGGTATGGAGGGCTTGAGGAAGCCACGCTGGAGCCCAGTGACAAGGTACCAGCGAGACGCACGCTGCTGCTGGAACAAGGGCATTCTCCTCAGAGCATGTGTGCCTCAAGAGGAAAATTACTGTCAGATGCAGAGGATATCCCCAGTCAAAGACCACAAAACAACTTAATTCAACGTAATTAGATCCATATACTTTTTTTATTCCCTTGCCTGATTAAAGTGCCCTTGGAGTTCTTGGAAGAATTCAGAATAATATGATTTTTCAAGTACTAAAAGATGGCCAGATAAATCATATGCCAGACAGATTTCATGATTGGTATTAAATTTTATCAGTTCAAAATAATTTTCAGTAGGACTTAATAATGATTAATTTTATGGTTACCAACCTATATCTTTATATTTGGTTTTTAGAAATTCAAAATTACAGGGTAGACCTGAATAGAATCATTGTTAATTATTTCTATATCATTTGCCTACCTGATAAATGAAGAAATGGTTGGCAATACCAAGTATCAAGTTGGGGCACTGTCCTAAGACATAAAGGGTTGTTACTCCTCATTAAACGTCTAGGTTTTAAGTTACATACAAATAATACTTATAGAAACAAGACATTAAAAATAGGGGTGGCTTAGGGATGCCTAAAACCAAATCAGGACATTGGACTGTGTCTAGAGATATGAAATCCACACAAAAGATGCTCCTCTCACACTGCACTACTACACTAAGCAAAGCATAAAGCTGGACATAAAGAAGTCAGTTCCACAGCAAAGAATGCTCAAGACTTAACAGGTATGTCAAGACAAGTCTGAGATATTCAGGGCCATGTCAATAGCAACCCACTATCTGGACCACTCTAAATGCTAAAACAGCTATTAATTAAACAGATATCTGCCTTTTCAAGAATGTAAAAATGAAATATTGGTGCCCTGACTAAATAATTAGCAGAACTGAAGGCCTGTTCTCCCACCAAACAGGAGCAAGAGGAAGGGAGGCTTCCAGGCCAGTCTGGAGAACACAGTGAGAACCTATCTCAAAAGCCAGTCTGCCTCAGAATAAAATACAAACACCTGTCACAACTAAGACTTCACAGGAGAAATAGGCTGTGACATTTGATGTGCTGAAATCATCTATAGCCAAAAAGTAATGAGCAGTTCCTGAAAGAAACACACATAAAATACGACAGCTCACTTTTCTGGGTTAGATCCTTCTGCCACTTGTTAAGCCAACAACAAATGATGTTGAACTGGGGCTTGACAGTTAAAAGGACAGAACTATTTTTACTTAGTATTTTAGAGGCTTCTAATGACTGTGTAAGAAGATGCTCTCATTTACATGGGGACACATGCTCACAGTGGGTTGCAGGGCCATGCTGACCATAACGGCAGGGCTGGGCCACAGCTCAGGGGTAGAGTGCTTGCCAAGCATTGTAAGATGTCCTGAGTTTGACTGCTGGTCCAGCAAAAACTAAAAATAAATAAAAACCTGAGGGAAAATAGGTCTGGTTTATTAAAAGCTAAAATATACAGGAATCAATAAGGTACAGCTTATTTTTAAAATAAAATCCTAGTATTTATTGAGACAGACAAGTATACAGACAAGTATCATAAGGTTAAAATAGCTGGCCATATTACAAGATAAAGCATCTAGCTCTGCCTCCTTGCCTCCCACAATCTTTCACATGCACATCATGAGGCCTCACCTGGTTCCCTTTGCTTTCATCTCCCCAGTGGTGAGAGCGCAGATACTGTCACTATGTCTAGTATAACAATGATGAATTCTAAAATGTAGCATTATGTGGTGATGGCTGGAATGTGCAGAGCCACCAGCTTGGGGTGAACAAATCACCATGAGATTTTTATGCTGGTAAGAAGAAAAAAAAACATGGTGCCTGCATTGTAATGTTAAGAATAGAATATTGGCTGGGCATGGTAGTGGTGCATGTCTTTAATTCCAGCACTTACGGGCAGACAGATCTCTGTGAGTTCATGAACAATGAACTCACAATGAACTCTCTGGTCTACAGAGTAAGTTCCAGAACAGCCAAAGCAACACAATGAAATCTGGTCTCAACAAACAAAAGAAAGAAACAAACAAAACTGAATACATACAAGTATCCCAGTCCAGTATCTAATAAAATGAAGAGTAAATTCTACACAAGAAAGTATTGTGAAATGCATGCTTGCACAGCATTTACATGTCTGGATGAATAAATGTTTAAAAATTAAGTCCTGCATACAATGGTGGTACACAGCTGTAATCCCAGCACTGGAGAGGTGGAGGTCGGAGGACCTAGAGATCAAGACTATATACAGCTACATGGAAGTTCAAAGCCAATCTGGGTGATGAAACCCTGTCTCAAAACATATGAAGAAATGAATGAAAACTAGCTCTTAAAAAATATGTATCTATTTACAATACTGGCCAATTTACATACAACAGCATAAACAAACACAAATCGCCTAGCACAAGAGTCCTCAGAAACAGACATCAACTGGCAGCAGGGTTTCATTTGGATTGAAAAAATGAACAAAGGATAAACAATGAAGTCAAGCTGATCTATTCAAATATCAACATTTTTTAAAGGAGTGTGTTTGTGTGTGTGTGTGTGTGTGTGTGTGTGTGTGTGTGTGTGTGCCACATTTGTGAGGATGCCCACAGAAACTTAAAGGAAACAAGGAAACACTGGCTCTCTGTCATCTTCTGCTATGGCTGCAGGAGGTTGTAATCTGCTCAGTAGGTTCTAGGATCTGAACATGGGTCCACTGAAGAGAAAGAACTGATTTTCTGGTCCTCAGTAACAAAAACATACTTTTTTTCCTTATGTATTCACTGGGTATACGAGGTATTTTTCCATAATTTATTAGAACTTACTCTACTACAGAGAATATTGTTTTGTCATAAATACTAATCTCCAAATAGATATGAATCTCCAATGATCTCAATGATCTCAAATGCCATACTGGCCATACTGCACCAAGAAATCAGTCCCCTCAGGAAGACACACTTACTTTGGCCTCGGTCTCTCCCCTGTGAAGCGTATACAGATGGTGGACAGCACACTGAGATGATGACCAAGGATGAGTCAGGATTTGGAAGACATGAAAGTCATGGCCAAGAGTATCTGTTGTGACTAAAAGCATTCCTGGAAGATAAAAAAAAAAACCAAAGGATAGAAATAAAAGTGATATTCTTAAGTATTAGGAATGGGGGAAAGGATATTAGTTATAAAATGAAATAATTAAAATAGAGCACATTCTTTCTGTAACGACACCAACATCAACAGAGCAGAACCACTCACAGAGGGAGTAGGACGTCCTGTATGGGTAATAGAAAGAAATGTTATATGCAGAACTTACAAAGTTCACAGAAATTTTCGGAACATAATGTGAGGCTTGGGGAGATGGCTGGGCACGTGATGTGATGGTGTTTAACTGAATGAGTTCAAAGCCCGGGATTTACGCAAAACGGCCCGGCCTCGTGGTGCAGCACTAGGACGTGGAACAGGAAGACCCCTGAACTAACCAGCCAGTCTAGCAGAGTGCTGAGCTCCAGCCCGTGAGAGAGCAGGCCAGTACCCTGAGCAGAGCAGCCGACGCTCCTCTGACTTAGATACACCGGCACTGATGCAATCAATGCACAATTTAAAAGAGAACAGTGAAAGTGAAAATATATTTCCATATTTTCTAATCAAACTAAGAAACTCATGTAACTTGTTCAGTTGAAAACAACTGTTCTGAGTTAGGGCAGTATCAAACATCTCTACTCCCAGCTAGTCAAGAGACAGAGGCAAGGGGAATCAGTTGTATCCAGGAATTCAGGACCAGCCTAGATAAAAGCTGAGATCCTGTCCCTAAAGTAAACAAACACACACACACACACATACAATGTACACATATATAAATATATGTTATTTTAGTAATTAAAACAGTAAAAATTAATCCCTATTCTTGCATGGTATATGTAGAAACTGCCAACAGTACTTTCTACAAAGTATATTCTTGACTTTGAAAAGGTGTCATGGTCATGAGTCCTTTGGCCAATCCAAGGTTACAAAGATGTCCTAGTTTCAAATTTTAAACCAGTGAAACAAAAAATAACACATCTATCCGATTTCCACAGCCAAAGAAAAAAGGTACAAAGGGGTATCATTTAGTAAACAGCAACTATCTGTTTGGATATGTAAACCATGTCTGCAGATTCCTGCTTTGCACACAAAAGTCTCTGGGTTAAATCTCCAGCATGAAAAACGCATTAATAAACAAAGTTGTTGTCCCCACCTACAACACAGAAAGTGCATGGTTAGACACAGAAACACACTGTAATTAAATCAGGTTAAACTCTTGACCTTCATCACGTCTTCATGGGGATGACACACTTCCCTGCAGTTACACTGCCTTCCACAGCTCAGCAACCTCCTGGAGTTTTGCATAACCAGATTCTGTGTGGGACATTTCTTATCTGGTTACTTCAAACAGCAACATGCCATCTTTCTCCTGATTATTGTTCCATCATGTATGGAGTCCCTGCATTAATTGCTAACCTGAATTTTAATTCTTTGCTGAATTAATTGCTGATCCTCCTGCCTGGGAGTACAGGAAAAGCTACTGCATGCTGCTTTGTCAAACTGCCGACAACTGGCATCTCTTTTTAACCAAATATGACTTTAATTATTTCATTTACTACATTCTTATGTAGTACATTAATTAGTGGGGCGGAATTTAATTTCATGTTGATTAATCTATCTGCTTGTCTCCTTACTTTTTCTTTGCTTGGCTTTGAGTAAAAGAACATTTAGTTCTGTTTTGGATTCTTTACTACTACTACTACTTTTCAAGACAGGATTTATCTGTGTGGCCCTGGCTGTCCTGGAACTCACTCTGAGGACCAGGCTGACTTCCAGTTCAGAGATCCTCCTGCCTCTGCCTCATTCCCAAAGCACATAAATCTAACTGTCATAAGAATGCTGGGAGAAGGAATGTACCACCACAGCCTGGCTCTTTAGAATTATTTTTAAATGGTCTAGAGAAGATTGAGAACACAGTTTCCAGCTACCATAAAGTATGCAGTTGAGTTCCCCATATTTGAGGAAATTGCAGAGGTTGGCAGACTGATAGTGCCAACACCTTCTAAATCACAGGGACATTTTTCTTTTTAATATTGAGCTTTTTGCTTTAAGCTCTGGCTTTGAGGACTGATCCCTTTACTATAAATTGACTGTTTCTGAATGTACACTGCATGCACCTAGATTCCAGGGTCTGTTGCTTTGCCGTCATACAATGCGTGCTGCAGAGGGAAGGTCTATCACTAACATGGGAGGATGCAGGGTATCTAAAGGTGAGATTTCCCTAAATGTGGCTCTAGGTAATACACTAGGCATCAGATACCATTTTCCTGGCTATATACATTTTGACTGATGAAAAGTAGCAATTGTTCCATTAATTTAATAAGGATAATAATTCTTACAGAATTAGCTTCTCTCCCACCATACCCAGTATGGCCTGCGGTCCCGCATCACCTGTTTTACTGAGAGCCGAGCTATGTGCTCCCTCACAGCCATGCTTCCTATTCAAGGTTTGCTTTTCTCACTCTTGCTTTACACTCAGTCACACTGAGTTTTAATAACCATAACTCAACTGCTTTCTTCTGATTCTACCTTTCCAAGAAAATCAGTGTGGAGCACCTAACAACAGAAACATCATTAAAAGGGGAGGAAAAAACAAAACAAAACAAGAGCTTGTATTTATAGTAAATGTACACTCACAAACTAGAGATGAACATTGAGATCAGCATTCTCCTCAGAATGAGCATTTAAATGGAAGGCTGACCAATCAGGCCACTGCTGTTCTACACGTGAATGGCAATCCCACACAAGCACTTTTCATATTGATCTAATTGTTTCTAAGTCAATGACTTGTAGAGCACTAGTCCTTTACCTTACCACAAGCAGCTATATGCTTGTGAATCCTGCCTTAGATGCTAGCCTCTTCCACTCATCCAAACAAATCTGGCTTTCTAGTTCATAAATGAGTTTTCATGATTCACAAAACTTTCAGAATGTAAAAACTTAAGCAGGCAGAGAGAAAAGGAAAACACAGCCAGAGTAAGTTCTACAGAATCAAGTGCTTTTTAAAAATTTACATTTTGTCTTTTACACACATACTGAAAAGGAAACAGTAAGCTCATTTCTTTTTCTGGAAAATAAGTTTTAAAGCACATATACATAAAAGGAAAAGCGTGCAGCGCAGACTGCGGCTTGAGAACTATTTACACAGCATCAGAAGACTAAACCAGACGCTGGCCTGGCCATAAACTAAACCCACGCCCCAAACGAGGTGCCAAGCCACAAAAAGCATTTGCGTCATCTGGGAATCCAAGGAAAAAAAGGGCTTCTAATTATAGGGCCTGGAAGCGGAAGCCCAGAGTGATTAGCTATTTAGGCGCTGCTGTGTGTTTATCTGGAAGCTTCCTCTCCCTTGCTCACAGCCTCAAGTTTGATAGATGAGCTTCAGTATTGGAGGGTGGGGACTGAAGCTGCTGATGGTACTCCGTGTTCTCTAGAGTTTGAGGGAGCTGCAGAAGAACAAATGCTAAGGCTGTTGTGGCTTCTTCAGAGCCTAAGTCTTTTCAAATGGTCGAAGATGGTTAAACCAAAGACTGAAATTAAAGACTAGCAAAACAGCAGTGAGCACAGGCTATAAAATCTTGGAAACATGACTTGTCTTTTTTTCCAAAATTCTATTTATAACACCTAATTGGATGGTTCTTCATCATGTACATACATGAGAATTCAAAGACAAATTACCAGTTATTCACACTCTCTTCCAAGAGTCATAAAGTCATAAGCACTGAGAGAGAACAGGGTCAGACAGAAGTCTCTGTGGGACATCACACTGTAGTGCTCATAAAACAGGCTTTTTTATTGGCAAGGTATTCTTTGTGATCTAAAGCTTAAAACATGCAATGGTATATAGTCAAAACTGTAAGATAAATAAATAAAAAATAAATAATGAAAAGAAATAGAAACTTAGTATTGATAGAAATTCTTAACCAGCTCAATTTCTTCACAACAATGCTCTCAAAGCACAAAGTCCCAATGAGCACAGCATCGATTTCTTAACTAGCACACTACCCAAACTTCTCTCCCATCACCCCATTTGTTTCTCTCCCTCAGTCCCTCCCCTACCCCCCCCCCCACCTCTCTCTCAGGGGAGGCTTTGGTTTTGTTGTTGTTGTTTTTTATTTTTTATTTTTTATTTTTTTTTTGTCCTGTTGTTGCTGGAGAAACATACAAGCTCCCTGGTCCTGACCTAAAGGCATCAATTTCTCCAGCAGTCACAGAAGCAAGTTACTTAGGCTTTTAAAAGACACAGATAATCAAACCATCAATGTACTCTTCCGTTTTAGGAGACAAGAATGTAAATCTTTATAAAACACACTACAAAACATCCGGTGAGAAGCACTGAAGTAAACAAAGCTAAGAAAACAACAGAAATGACTGATTTGAGGACATCCCAGAGTTGTAACCAACATAGGTTCAAAATAAAAACAATATTATACACATGCATTTTACAGGGACAAGTCTGATTCATTTTTTCCTTTAACTTACATCCAGCCACATAACCTCAGCAATTAAAAAAAAAGATTGAACTCTGAAATTTTTACAATTATGGAAATGTCTCTTGCCCTCTCCCTTACGTTCCAGTGTTGAGCTTTGTGACCTGGGCATGCCTGGTCTTGAACTTGTGATGCAGCTGCCCTAGCCTGAGGTCTGGGATTAGGCTTGTCAGGCATGCAAGAAAGAGGGGAACAGGGAGAAAGAGATGGGGGGGGCGCAGAGGTGAGAGAAGGGGAGGGGGAGACAGAGGTGAGAGGAGGGAGCAGGGAGACATATTTAACATAAACACTCTCAAAATTATACCACTAGCAAAAAGCAAAGACCCCAAAAAAAAAACTAGAAATATATCAAGGAATTAACTTGATTAAAAATATCCATGTCCTACCATAACTAAATGAAAACTGATGAGAGGGCAGAGATATTAAATTATGTAGAAAAGGTAAATCCAGGGAGGTGACGACAGTGTGGGAGATGAGTATGACTCACAACCTTGTTGAGAAATGAGTGGAAAGTTCTCCGGTTTGTCTTTGTAAGGACTGAAGCCCCTCACTGAGGAGCAGAGAAACAAGGCAAAAGACCAGATACTGAGGGCACTGGTGCTTTAACCACAGACTGCACTCACAAACGAAATATCAAGTAAATCTTGGGGGTATGTATCTGAATATATTTGAGTACAAAACACACCAGCTTTTAGGTTCAATAACATGTGTTGTGGGTACATCTATAATATATAATATTGGTTTTGCTCCCTCTCTCCTTTGTGTGTGTGTGTGTGTGTGTGTGTACTTATAGAGGTTAAAATTAGTAGTCTCTGAATTTAAATCAGTTTCTCTATTTTTTGAAACAGGGTCTCTCATTGAATCTGAAGTCCACCAATTCTACCATTTGAATCCCCTCCAATCCCCACGTATCCTCTCATGTCTGCCCTCCCAGTAGGAGGACTATAGACACATAGTGACTGCCACACTCAACTTCATCCACATGGGTGCTGGATATCCAAACTCGGTTCTTCATACTTCTATGGCAAACATTTCATGGACAGAGCCATCAGCCTATGAGTGGTAAATCCAACTCTCACAGTGCCCCACTGCGTGCATTCACACTGCCTCCTAATTCAGGGTGAACAAACCATAGATGTGCAATCAAGTAAACATAGGCTACTGCAGATTTAGGATTGCTTTAGAAACTGCATAGGACTAACATGAAAAAATATTTGAAATTATGGTATACAAATGTGTTTTAACTTGTTACTTAATATAATAAGATATTTACATTGTATAATATATCAATGTACATTGACTAATGTATAAAATGTGTAAGGTAAATAGATTACTACCTAATGTAACACAAAAGTACTATTTTTTTCTTCAAAGTGTCAGGTACTAGCCATTAATCCTAATTCCCACTAAGTTTCCTCTGAATCTCACGTGACAACTGATAAGGAACAGAAAAATATGAAGTAACTGACCCTGATTTAAGTATAGCACTTTGCAAGATGATGAAGCCAGACAGTAAGTACAAATCTTTGAATTGAATAAGAACCCCATGCCAGGGTGTAGTGGAAGTGTTAGAATGCTGTTGAAGAGTGCTGCAGATCAAAGTTCTCACACCTTATTATTCTGTAAAGTCCAGTGACAGAGCCAGCATGGTGGCTCTGTCACCCTAACCCTTGGGAGATTAAGAAGACATAATATATGTGTTTATAAAATTATCAAAGAATAAATAATTTTAAAGAATCGCCTTTTAAACCATGAATTTGAGACCAGGCTAGGAAACAAATTGAGGTACAAAGTAGTTTGAAGTATGCTGTGAAACTGTATAAAATACAACTTAAAAATACAGCTGAGTCTTTACAGATACTAGTAAAAATAAAGACAGGAATTTTCATGATACTTTGCAATGATCAATAGAAATAGTTTCTGTGGGGGAAAATAATCCAATTAAAACCTCTTTAACAATTAACCTCCTAACTGCCACCTCCTCTCAAAACAAAACATTTGAGTAAAGGGAGAACTTCTATTCTATTAAATATGCAGCTAACCATCCAAAGGCTGAATGTTGAATCTGCTTGACTGGAGCAATGTCCCTGCTGAGGGGGGTAATTATTAAGACATCTATGTGTCACACACTTCATAGCTCCAGCAGCTCAGCTGGCAGGGTGGCGCCTCAGCAGAGCAGGACGCTGCAATGAAAAAAGCTTCTCTGGAGTTTTCACTGAACGCCAGTCAGGAGGTTTAGCTCGCCGGTGTCCACATAACTGTGCCCAGTAAGGAACTCTCTTTCATCTCTGATTCCCAATTTAGTAAAGAACACTTCCCTCTTGACATCTATATTTATAGAACATTTACCATCCTTATCTGCTCTACAGTATCTAGAGATTCTTATCTACTTTGAGCATCCTTATAATATTTACATGCCAGCGTGGGCCACACAATTTAGAGGAGGAAATAACTGCTGCTTAAGAAATAACTTAGTGGATTTTATTCAACACATGAACTGAAAATTATTCTAACTTGGCCATGCTAGAGTTTTTCATAATCCTGAAAAAGTCAAACGGCATTAGCTGTTCAGTGTAAATTCATCTAGAAGTAAGCTAACAGCTCAGTAAACGAAACAAGCACTTACAGAGTAGATAATATAAGTGCTTCCAATTAGAATGCTTAAGGAGGTCTCCTGATTGGATAAAATATATTATAACACCACAGTGAAGAAGGTAAAAGAGGAACAAATACCAGGTGAGGTGTCACTATGCGTTCAGACACTATTTGAGATGGGAGGAAGAATTCATTCAGGGCTAATAAAGCTCATGTGAGCTGAAATGGGAAGTAATATGGAGGACACAGTATTTCCTGAGGCTCAGAGAAGCTTCTTACATGTCACCTGAAATGAGGCATACATCCAGAAAACAAAGAGTCCCATATATTCAAGAGAAGGAGAGATGTCTAAGGGCAGGTGTGGAGATGTGTGCATGTGTGTGTGTGCGTGTTGTATATGTGTTAGATTTGGAGCTTGAAGTTGACTGTCTCTGTCCCTCTCTACTTTATTTTTTCAAACAGAGTTTCTCATGGGATTCCTAGACTGAGGCAGAAAGATACCAAGTTACAGCTAAGACTTGGCACAAGTGGAAGATGGGGAAAGAGAGATTGAGCTAATAAAAATTCCATTTTCCCCCCTCTGAGAAAAACCATTAAGAGGAAATAAAAGCAATTGCTTACTGACTGGATAAGAAGAAATATGTGTTGTATACACATTTCACTAAACAGAAAGGACTGATAAAGATGGGACATTACATAAGGGAGGGAGGGACAAAGGAAAGGAAGGAAGAAGGGAAGGGAGGGAACGGGAAGCGGGGAGAGGGAGTGAGGTTGAGGCAGAAAAGAGTAAAACTGTAAAGTCCTAACCATGGATTGACCTGACACAGAAGATCAGATGGGAGGATCCAGCTCAGGAAAGAGGCAGGGCCTCTAAGACCTGAGAGCACAAAGCAGAGCTGCCCACTCTTCCAGAGGCTGGCGTTCAAGCTATGAGTGCATGGAGGGAGAAAAGGCTCACAGGACCAGAATTAGGTTTCCAGCATCCACACTGTGGCCTACAACTGTCAGTTCTGGGGGATCGGATGCCCTGGTCTGGCCTCTGTGAGCATTAGTCACTCAAGGTACACATACATACATGCAGACAAAACACTCATATACATAAAATACATATACGCATCTATCTTTTTAAAGCAACAGCTTAAAAATTCCAAATTTGGTAAAAATAAGAGGGCTATAAGCTAAACAGGAGGGTGGCAGATGACCCTGGGGAACGGCCAAGCCCAGTCCTCAGATGCTCCCTGTGAAGCAGAAAAATATCAGGAGAGGGTGCGCTCATTGAGAGAATGTTCATGTGGAATCTACTTCTTGCTCAACTATGGTAAGACCTAAAATTGTCCTGAAAAGTAGAACACAAAAGTTCTCTAGAAAATGTTACTCATTTTGTACCTAAATAATTGAAAGCAACAGACATTACCACCCATATTGAATCTACAAAGGTCTCAGCAAGGCATCTCCAAACAAATCATAAATACTACCATTAAAATATTTGTTTTGATTCTGGACTCAGAGTCTCAGCTAATAAACAAGTGTGGGAATGCAAAATTAAAAAGCAAACTGAACACAGCTGCTCAACAAGAAGTTTCACAAGCCTGTTTACTGGCATCCCTTAATTTCATTTCTGAAAGGTCCCACAGAACACGGAGCCGGCAGTGACCCGCCAACGGGCCGACTTTCCGCACTACTCCATGCCAGCGTGGTACTCTGCCATGCATGGTTTATAGAACTTTTACAATGCCCAGGAGATGGCCAAAGGTCTGGTTTGTTCTTACGTCTATTGTCCAGAAATATTATATCATATAACTGTCATCTAAGACTATGCCTCTTTTTAAATAAAAAGACGAAAACAAGTTTACATCCTTGAGTATAGTATGATTCAGAAAGTAAGGTGGCCTGAGAAGCCCAGCTTTAGAAACAAAATGCCACCAACTTCTTTTGTATGTTTTGATTGTTTAAGAACCTACCTAAACTGCAATAGTCCAACAAGCATTATTGTCATTTGCTATCTCTACAGGCCCCATGAAAATGTCAGTTTTAAATAGCAAGGCATTAGAGAGCCAATATAGGTTTAAAAAATCTCATGAAATAAATTAACTTAGAAACATGCTTGAGTAAAGATGAATTGGTTCATTTAGTAAAGAATCTAAAACTTACTGTTCAATAAAAACCCATAATTTGAAATAAAAGAATCAGATACATCAATTTAAACACAAAAGGTGCATATTGTATTAAGATCTACTCAAATTATACAACTCAAGACCTAACAATATAATTCTGCCAGTGAAGGGGGAAAAAAAATCTCATTTTATATCACCATACTTAATACCCAGCTTAGTAGTGAATCTGTAAAGAAGAATTCAAATGTAAAGTAACAAAAACTATCTCTACTACCCTGAACATTTAAACTAAACAGAGAAAAAAGAATCCCAGCCATCTATTTAGACACCTGTGCAGGAACACATTGTGTGTGAACATATATACGCCCACCCATGACAAGTGCTTACTAAAGAAAGCCATGGCTAACGAGGTGACTCTTTGAGACTGAGTAACTCTCAATGAATACTTGCTTTGCAATAGGAAAAAAAAAATCAAGATTCCCATCTAAATCATTGACAATTAGCTATTTTACATATCTTAAACAATTGAAGGTTTTCTAACTCTTTGTGCCTCATTAAGCAACAGCAGCATTCACAACAGGAGAAGCATCTGAAGGTCTCAGGTGAACGTCAGCACACACCACTATCAGGGGCCAATCTTCTGGAACACTCAGGGTCAGACCCAGAACCCACATGGTAGCTCGCTGCACCTTTAGTGCTAAAGGATCAGATGCCTTCCTCTGGCCTCCATGGGTTCTCTATGCACATGATACACATCCTGGCAAAACTATCCTAAAAATACATTTTTAATAATCTTTGCCTACAAGCTACAATATACCAAACTAGTTGAACAAGATTTCATTATAAAATCACCACCTAAATCAAATATTATATACATTTTAAGCCCTATCAAAGTTATGAAAACTAGACAGCAGAGCTCCCATACAGTGTTGCACAGGTTTTCTGTCCGCAGAAGCCACCTCCATCAGGCTAGCAGTGATCTTCATACAAGGGACAGTGTCGTTGGGCACAAGTTGGGCTCCTTTTTAGTCAATGCTTGCTTAAGAACTGATCTCCTTTTTGAGAATTATGACTCAATTATGACCCATCGCACAGCACACACCCCAAAAGACTGGCTTTTATTCTCAGTATCCTGTCCTTCGGCCATAAAGCCATTACCTTCCTTGTTAAGACCACACTTAACTGAAGACTGTACTAGCAGAAATTGTCACCAGTTTCAAAAACCTGAATCATCAAATCTCAACAGGACAAGGTAAGAAGGGATTGGCTAAAGAGTGTTGAGATGAAACCAGTATAATCAGAATTCAGTATTTTTTTGATGGACAGCTTTAAACAGTTCAGTAACACAAAAACCTTGCTCAGCACTAGAAAGGTCCTGGTTACAGTCTTCAGCTCCAAAAAATAAGAACAAACAAATAAATACGGAGCATGCAGAGTGGTGTATGTGTCTTTTGTGAAATCTTTTCAATGGTACTAACAGACGGCTGTCATGGAATTCTATGAAGGTGGAATAAGGCAGCTCTAGACACATGAACCATATGAAAGTGAGTGCATTTCAAAGAAGGCTAAGAGGGCTTTGGTCGAAATATCAATAGGAAAACAAGGAGAGAAAAAGACTGGCTGTGTATACAGCTGAGTAAAAGCATTTGCCTAGCACATGCCAGCCCTGTTCAACATCTGGGACCTCAAAAAGAAATCTAAGCAATCTATTGACTGATCGCTTTTATTTCCGAAGCAGGGGCTAAACTCCAGTGCCATGAATCTATACCTGTGGTCCATAAGCATGTCAGTACACTGAGGTGTTGGCCAGTCACTAGACATAAGGAGATGGATGACAGAGCACTAGCTGGAAGCAAACTGTAAGCTCACAAAGGGAAGAAACACCTAGACAAGTGATCATCTCAATAAGCTGTATCATAAACATTGATGCTCTGCAAACACAGAAATGTAATATGAATATTTCCATTTTTAGTTAATCATATAGCAGGCCATGCAGGATGGTGTAAGGTTTTTACCCTGTGCAGTATTCTCTTTGTCAATGCAACTTCATAGACAAAAATAAAAAAGATTCCCCTGTGAGAAGTGCTCAGGGGTGATATGAAATACAGGATAATCCAAACGGAAGTGGGCATCAGGGCCAAATTTAAAAAGAGCCACACTAGGGACCAAACGACAGTGACACAGAGAGCAAACTTCCAAAGCAGGTCTCCAACTGTAATTCAAACTTTCAGAGAATTTTGATAGATATTTGTCTATGCTAACTAAATCAATCCTACTGATCACTAACAAATATAATGAAAATCTCTTTTCATCAAAAAATGATTACTTGGGATATCAGACGGGATATTAATCAAAAGTACTCAATATAACTCTCTTGTTTTCATCCTTCATTTGAAAATGGAGGGGAAAGCACAGATTTTTCCATCAATTCAAGTAACAAGATCATTTCGGAAGAATAAGATAAGAATGCTAAAACTCTCAGATACATAACACAAATGAACTGAGCCTGAAACCTGTACGTTAGCAAAGACAGAATCAGCTTTGAAACAAACAGTGGTTTCATCTTCTGTTCAGAAACCAACTAGCTTTGGGAGCAACAAGACAACAAAACACTGAGGGAAACAAAGAGAAAAGTAAAAGTAAGTTAGTATAACGTCATGTGAAAAAAATAACTCTCGTAACAAATACCACCAATCTCTGATATATTAAGATCCGAGTTAACAATATTGGAATTTAAGGCATGGCTCAAAAGTTAATGCTATTATAGTCAAAATGCTGACCCATAATTGTTCCTGTCTGAAAGAACTGCAGGGATAGAAATGGAGGAGAGCCTGAGGAAAAAGTGGTCCATCAACAGGCCCAAAAGGGGATCCAGCTCAAGGGGATTCCCAAGGCCTGACACCATTACTGAGGCTATGGAGTGCTCAAGAAATGGACCTATCACGAAAGACCCAACAAGCAGCTGAAAGAGTCAGATGCAGATATTTGTACCCAACCAATCAACAGAAGCTGCTGACCCTTGTGGTTGAATTAGGGAAAAGATGGAAGAAGCTGAGGGCGACCCTGTAAGAGGACCAGAAGTCTCAATTAACCTGGACCTCTCTCAGATCTCTCAGGTACTGGACCATTAACCAGGCAGCATACACCGGCTGATATGAGTCTCCAACACATATACAGCAAAGGACTTTCAGGTCTGGGTTCAGTCAGAGAAGATTTACCTAACCTTCAAGAGACTGGAGGCCCAGGGTGGATGGGGTGGGGACATCCTCATGGAGACAGGGGGTGGAGAGGAGGTATGAGATGTGAAACAGTAGGAAGGGGTACCAGGAGGGGGATAAAATCTTTGGAGTAAAAATTAAATTAAAAAATAAATTAATGCTACCCCAGGAGCACTGTTGGCCAAATGTAGTATTCAAACATTGTTTCACAAATGATGGAATATTGGATGGATGAGGCAGAATGAACTGTAGCTTTAGTCATTTACAGAGCAATTACTGATCATATTATTACTTATGATACACATGCACCTTGTGTTTCTCCACGTGGGTTTGTGCACATGCATGCAGTTCCCATGGACACCAGAAGAGGGCATCAGATCCCCTGGAAGTCGAGATACAGCCAGTTGGTGAATGCTGGGAGCTGAATCCGTGCCCTCTGCATGCACAGCAAGGGCTTTAACTGCTGGGCTATCTCTCCAACACTAAGCTAAATCACACAGTTCATGAAATGAAATAAATGGTTTTTACAAAAAACTTACCACTAGTATTAAAAGCCATACAACACACTGGCTTCTCATGGGCAGGGAAGTGGGCCACAATGCCATCGCTATCTGAATCCTCACTCACAAGCACCTACAGAAAAAGAAAAGATGGTTAACCTCAGTCACTAAAATAGCATAGAGGCCAAAGCATAAGCTCCTCAATCCCTTAAAAAAAATACCCATACTACGCTGAAAAGTTATTGTCATCCAAGTGACCTCAACTTCAGCAATCCATATATGTCCCTCCCAGATGGTTTATAAACTCCAAAACAGACACTTGCATGACTATAGATAGAGACTTTGTTGGGGGGAAAAAAACCACTTTTCCCCCTATTATTATAAAGAGATAAGTGAGTAAAAAATACAACAAATAAAACAAATAATAATGGAGTAATGATGAATTGCAATTCATTTCATGTTTAATAGTTTTACATCTTTATTATGTACTTTTGTGTCCACTCAGGTGGAAGTCAGAGCATAACTTGCAGGAGTCCGTTCTTTCCTATCCAGTAGGTCTCAGGGATCAGACTCCGGAAGCAGGCTTGGCAGCAGGTATATTTACCAGCTGAGCTATCTGAGATTTTGAAGTCTTCTGTTCTAGCACGTTACAGAAACACAGGAAGATGAGGCAACAAGAGTCCTAGCCATCTTGTAAACAAAACAGAAATGTAGCCCATGAGGATGTAGGTAATGTCCTTTCAGTATTTATCCAAAATAACCCTGCCTTCAAAGATACAGAGTAAATTCTTTGCATCATAGGCACAAAAAGGACTGCGCTGTTGCAGGGCTCAAGCACCTGACAAATTTACTTGGGTTCAACTCATATGCCACAAAGGTAACTGATTTCAGCTTCACTGATCAATAATTTTTAAATAATACTAAACTATCATAGTAATGTGTTACATAAAATATCTTCAATTGTTATCATAAAACTTGTCATATTATTCTGGACAATCCTCTAACTCAGCCTTTGAATATAATAATTCTGTTATCTTTTCAAAGATTCCTTTTCTATTATTTTTTTCTGATTTTTTGCTCAGCTTATTATTTCTTGCTTCAATTTTTAAGGATTGTCTCTCCCCTCTTTGTGTTATTTCCCGAAGGAGGAAGTATCTCCCTCTCCTGACAAGCTGGAGTCTCATTTTGTTCTATCCACTACAAGAAATTTCAGGACAGTTTAACTTCATAGGGTTCAAAATATTTCCTAATTGTCTTTGACATGCCTATGATTTATTTACAATTCCATTGTTTATCAACAATGACTTAGAGATTTCCAATGCTTATTTATTTTGACCATGCAAAGAAAACATGTGTTGGGCTATGAAGAAGGCTCAGTAGGTAAAAACCCTTGTCCCACACACTTGACTGAGGTCCGGCCCTGGAACCCACACCAGAAGTCCTCTGACTCCCTGCAAGTACAACATGGCAAGCGTGCATCTGTGGGTATGTAGGTGCAAGAAGACAGACAGAAGGCAGACAGACACTCTCCACGAATATAAATATCCAATACTATTGTTTTCATGATGTTTTATATTTTGAAAAAATGATGGCTTTCAATCTAATCTTAATCTAGATACCTTTGAATTTAATTCTATTTTTAGTAGTAATAAAGAGATTATTGATAGTTAAACTAAAATGCTACATACTTTATATATGGAAACTAGTTGTTATTCCAAAAGTCCTCTTTTGTGTTTTTTAAAAAATAGTTTTAGCTAGAGATCCCACTACAAACCTATAAACCCTAGACTTCAAATATGAAAGAAATGAAGCTGAAGAGATAGCTGAGGGATTACAAACACTGGCTGCTCCTGTAGAGTTCAATTCCCAGCAACCAAATCTGTCAAAACCATCTATATGGGGATCTGATGCCCTCTTTTCACATGTTGGTGTACATGCGGAGAGAGCACTCATATATAAACTAAAGTAAATCTTACAAAAAGAAGAAATGAAGCAATGGGAGACATGTATGTGTGTAGAGATCTTGCTTTCTGCTTCATAGATAATTACTGTTGTTCTTTCTGTGTTTAGAGACAAAACTCTTGTTGTGTAACTCACAGAGTCAATCTGCTTTAAGCTAAAAATCACCTTGAAATTCTGAGCCTCCTGCCTCCATCTTGTGACTCTTGGGACTAAAGGGTTATGCACTAAAACTGGTGGTTATTTCTTCAAATACTGTCCCTGTCCTTCTCTTTCACATCCTTCCAGATTTCAAACGCAAGTGCCAGTATGCGCAGCACCATTCCAAAGGCTCCAGGCCTACACTTGCAACACATTCTATACTTGTGTCAGAAGATCTGCAACTCAGAATGCCAGTGCTGGACAACATCTACTCACTTTACCTGGCAATTCTGAAATCTTTACAGAGCCTGGGGAGAGGTGGGAGGTAGTGTCACCAGTCCAACTCAAATAAGAGTCTCTCCAGCAGAAAATCTCTTAATTCTACACTCAGACAGAAACATTGGAAAAGAGGAAAATAATGGTTCTAGAAATATACATAAAATTAGACACGATTTATGAGTTATAGACACAACATGGATAAATATTTTCATAGTGTGAAGAGAAAGGGAGGTGACAGTCAGAAGCAATGGCACACAAGTCAAACAGGGCATGGGAGACAAACACAGGCAGTCTCTGAGTTCATGAACAGCCTGGTCTACACAGAAAGTTCAGGGCCAGCCAAGGCTACAGATTCAGACACTGTCTCAACAAATGTAAATAAATAAACACCAAGTAGCCTCCAAATATGAATGAGAGAACCAGATGCAGCTAGGGTTGAGAGAAGAAAATGAGTGATTCCAAAACTGAATTTCTCAGAGTCTAATATCAAGTTTAACTTGTTAATTTCTTGAAATGAGTTGTGAAAATTCCATTTATGTATTTTTTCTGTGAAATACTTATATTTCATCTGCCCATTTTCTATGTCAAATGTTAATATAAATCCTCATTGGTGTATACATTTAAAGCTGAGGCCCTAAACATGTCCTTGGGAAGCAGTTGATATTGTATAATCAACTAGACATCAATACTAAAAACAGAAGCTTCTAGCAAAAGCATTAGTGTTAACATGTAGCAAACTAAAGTTATGATATAAAAAAGCGTAACTGTTCTACTTACAAAACGCACGAAGATAACAACACACACCTGAAAGGCTTCTCTGCATTGTTTCATGGCTTTTCCCAAAGCTTCAAACCACTAAAAACATCATTTGCCCAGGATAATTTTCTGAAAGGAGCTAACTACTTATGTGAGCAGGATGAAGCCAAATTTGCATCTATAACTGTATTACACAATACAACACAAATGAACTAATACGAGGTGGATGAGGCTTTCTGATCAGAGGCAAAACACAGCTCAGCATTAGACAGCCATTCTGAGGGATTTGATTTCACTTATTGGTTTTGCCACATTGCTAACTTCGATTACATAAATGTGTAAAAGGCAAATCATACCACTTAACTTCTCCAGTCAAGAAATGCTTTTAAATAAACCATGAAAGTAACAAAGATGAAAATGGACACAAAGTCAATTAAATCCATTCCTCCTTAATGCAGTTCCCATGCGATGATCCCATCCCCATAAAATCAAATTAATCAATACAGCAACAGAACGATGGTGAATCAGATTTTATTTGCTGCCCGAGTGAATGTGAAACTGTATTAAAGTCTCAGTGGATTTAAATCACAGAAGACAATGTATAACGTGGGAGGGAAGAGCATGGCAGAAACAGTTAGAGCAACAGAAATTGCTAGAACCAGTGCTGTGTTCCCTCTCATGCTCTACTGTACGATGGAGAGCAGTTGGATTCTCCAAACTCTGTCAGACAAAGCTGCCTTTCCTGAAGAAAAGGACTCATGGAAATGAAAGGAAGAGGCAGCAATGTGCTACAGGATTCTGGTTGCCATGAAAAATAAACTGCTGTGAAACTGGCATAATATTTATTTCTGGTCTTAGAAATTAGACTGATAGAAAACAGGCAGGCAGGCAGACAGACAGACAGCAAAACTGTGATGTTCCCTGAACTACAGTGGAAAAAATGGAAACAAAAGCAACTTTTCTTGTCATGCTCTCAATAAGCATCTTTGGTTCACGAACTATCCGTTTGTTCCCAAATCCCTTGACTATTTCACAGAGTGGCCTATGAAACCCAAGGCTCAGACAAGAAGACAGATAGACAGAACAATATGTACTAATCCACATAAGTTTATGTTCTTTCTATCTTTCTGAATATTTTTTCTCTAACAGTCAATAGAAAAGCACATACTTTAAAAAAAATAAATACAAACAATTTATTTGGCTAACCTTAACATTATGAAAAAAGCAGCAAATTACTATTATTTAATTTAAAAAAACACAACCAATCTTAACACAAAATTTCAAAGATTTTTTGTTTCAACTGCACTGAAGTGTACTCTTTCTCAAAGTACCTTTTGATCCCTCTACAGCTCACAAGTAGCTGCCAAAAGTAATTTTTCATCAATATGCTGACTCATATACAATAGAAGCAGGCTTCTCAACAAAACACGCAATATTAAAGTCAATACTTTAGACTCAGTATTTTTCAAAGCATTTTTCTGAATGTAATATAAATGCATGCTCTACATTAACAGTATTTAATAAGCCTACTATTTTTATTCTAGAAACATCTTAGATTATATTTGTTATAATGATAACCTTAAGCAGTAAGATTTAAAATTATGTCATTACAGAAATATTTTAATTACAATATGAAAGAAACTGAAGAGGGGAGAGAGGTGGGAGACATTTTGCTAAAAACATCTTATGATCAACAATACAAAGGCAAATTCTCTTCTGCGTTTTATTAAGCCACCCTTCTAAATGATTCTACCTAGACTTACTATCTGAAGATACAGAATTTTATAGCGGGAAATTGTCTCATACGTTTTCTGGCCTGAGAAGTCAAATTTCTATGTTTGTTTTTTACTATTTAAAAGCAATGTGTCAGCTGAGCATGGCGGCACTGCCTGTAAGCCCAGCATAGAGAACACTGAGGCAGGAGGATTGTCACTCACAGCCTGGGGGCAACGAGACTAAAAGAATGAAAATGTTATGCAATTTCAAATAACACACTAAACTAAGGCACATATAACTACTGTTACTTATTTTCTTATTTCCAACACACATGTAAGCTCCTCCTTTCCTATCATTTCATGTCCTTAGAAGAAATGTATTAATCTGGGGCATAGATTATACCATGACATTATACCAAAACCAGTATGAACATAATACTACAAATAACTGCAAAGGCTTTTCTGAAACAGGTGTAGTGGGATGTGAGATGCCTTCAGCTTTTCCTTTAGGTTTTAAACATTCATGATTGAAATAACCAAGTGAAAATGCTTTCCTAGAAAGGGTGAAAAAAATTGTGACAAGAAATAATTTCTAAAACTACAAATTGCTTTGAGCAAAGTACGTTTTGGTTGACTCTAACATGTGCTCAAAGTCTGCAGATAACTCGATGTCATTCACCCAGAGCACTTACCTGGCCCTCTCCAACTGTCTCAGTGTCTATGACTGTGATGATGCCTGGCACCAAGGGGCTCCGTCTTGAGTTGCAGTGGATGGCTATGTCATCTTCTGTCACCCCTGAGGGCAGTGTGCCTGTCAGCTGAGTCACCACTTTGCCAACCATAGTCAGGCCACTTTTCAGTGTCTACATAACAAAAGACAAAATACACAACTTTCAACAAAATGTGAAGTCTAAACAGGAGTATGCACTAGAGTCGATTTCCAAGCCTCAATCCCTAATTCTCTTACAATATATCATATAGCAATAAACACCACAGATGTTCAGTCATCTGTTCAACATGATCTTAAAACTTCCTTAGAAAAATCAACATGAGTTCAAGGAAATGTCCTCAAAAAAAGCACCAGCATCACTGTGCTGGTAATAATACCATAATTAAGTCATAATAATTACAAGCACAGAACTATTTTATTTAATAGAGGTATAATTATATATTTACTAAAATATTTCTTTTACTGCATTCCCTTAATGTACATGTTTTAGAACACATGACTGAAGACATATCTGGCCATGTGACAATGTTTTGAATTGAATATTGTAATTCAATATCTAAGTGGGAAAAGATTATAACTCTAAAATATACCTGTGCTGTTATAAAAGACTACCCACTGAGAGTAACAATAGCAACTTCTTTGTGCCTACAGGATATTAATGTCTTAGAAATGATGTCCAAGAGCACATAAAGCTGACATCATTTCTTTCCAGATTGGATTAGAGAAAGCAACCCAGTGTGGTGTTTCTGATACACTATTCCACTGAAAGCAAGTAAGTAAAGCTAATGCATGTATTTCTTTTAATTCACAAATCTTGACTAGTTGTCCTGATACATATTAATAAAACATGGGGCAGGTATGCCACTCAGCGTTAAGAGTTTGACTGCCTTACAAGAAGCCCTAGGTTCAAGAAAAACAAAAAGTGACACTTAAAGTAACACTTGTATATTTGTTCTGAAGCAAGAAAACTATACAAATAACAGACTTTTGAAGGAGATCACGCTCATCGGAGCCAGAACAGGCAGACCAGATAGAATATTAAAGAACCGCTCTTCAAGCTGTGATGCTGATGAAATGCCTTCATTAAAACACTTGAGATGACCTCTAAGGTAATTCCAGGGGAGATAACCTTAACTGTAATAAGGAAGGTGCTCTCTCTTCCTCCCAACCCCCCTTACTTAGGTTTCATGCTACTTGCCTTGTTTTGTTTTGTCTTCCTAGACTACTATAAAGATAAACCTATTATTTTCATAAATATTTGGAGCCACAATAAGGAAATAAGACTTTCTATATTTTCTGGATTTCAGAAAAACACTCAAAACCAATTTTTATACTTTTAGAATTCTTTCCCTCTCTTTTTCACCTATTCCATCTAAATTTCCTTATGTATACAGAAAAAAAAGTTAACTTTTCATGCTTGGGCTAGGGAAGAAGTTGTCCAAATAAGATTCTCCGGTCACAATTATAAAATCTTGATTTGTGTTTACCCCTCTCCTTAAAGTTCTATATTCATGTGTTTTCTCCCCACTGTGGTCAATTGATTTTTAAAAAATTCCCAGTGTTTCTTCTTGTTATCTGATAACTTAACAACAATCTTAAGAGAGCAACACCATTAGCTCTAATGGATGTGGGACAACTGATAGGCCAGAGAAGGGTTCAAACGGCAGGGAACCCTGCGGCAGCCCTGCCTGCAATGGAGGAACATATGATATGTCTACACTTTATTACAATCACATGGTCATCTGCCTTACTGCTACAATACTGCTCTGTGAAAGCACTTTTTCAAAATAATCAGGATTGAAGAAACTTTAAACTTCTGAAATATATTAAATATACTCCAGATTATGCAAAAACTGCATCCAATGTATCACCTCTACCCACAAATGGTTTCTCTACTCCCAGGTTGTGCCTTGATCAAACCATATTTTTGTAGCAAATTTGTGTGTGTCTAATTAGAATAAGTAGAAAGACAGATAACCAGTGTGTCCACAGGCTGTAGAACTGTATCTGCTACCCATGGGAACAAGAGCTTAACAATGTACTACATTCTAATTGGATATATATGTCACAAAAGACTGGTAAAATTTCACTTGTGTCATTTCTAAAGCAAAGTCTTCATTGATGCAGAAGCCACTCATCTTCCCTACTTTCCATGCCTCTACTCTGAATGGCCTCATTGCACATTTGATGACTATAAAGGTCAGGAGGTGCATTTGGTTGTAAAGATGATTTTATAAGTGTCTTTCTGAAGACACAAGCATTCTGCAAGCCCTCGCGGCTGAGGTACACTGCTTTCCTCGTGTTTTCTTACTGACTTTTCCTCTACCTTCTGCCCTGCTCCCCTGCACTTCTTTGCACTTTTTACATGCCCCACTTCTAGTGCTATTCACTGGCATAAAAGCCTGAGCCTATGCGCTCAGGGGCAAACACAGGATATACAACCAGATAGCCAACCAGGCTTGTCACTTGATAAAGGCTTGACTCCGCCTGCCTGGGAACGGCCCCATTAGCACTGATGGTGTGAGTGCAGCAGCTGAGGCATCTCAGAGGTTAACAGGCTTCCTGCTCCACTCTCACATCAATACACTGTGGCGCCGGGTTCCCTTGGTCCTTCAGTGGCTTACTCAACAACACTAAAAGACTTGGTGTAAGTCATTTCTTGTGAATTATTGAAACAAACATTTGGCTGCTAATTGAGGAACACTAATGTGTTTTATAATCACTGCAGTTTGAGATTTTAGCACAAAACAAAACAGTCACAATTGATTTGTGGGTTTGTGCCCCCCTTGGCTTTGGTCATCTGTAAGTTCTATCTTTGTACTTGAATTCAGCAGACAGAACGTTGCTGGTCATCTTATTCATGTATATTTTACTATGTAACTTTTGAGACCATGTGCCACTCTTCAGCCATAGATGAGCTAGAACCCAAGTCAAAGAAATCCAGGCCCCCTAGTGGGGTACCCAGGCCCAGGAATAATCTTTTCTTCTGGAAGATTCTAAAGATACTACATGACACATTTGCCACATTTTTGGAATTAGGAAATCATGTATTGTAATCAGCCTTGCCAGGGATTTCCACCTGACCAGACTTCTTCCATTAATTGGATTGAAACCTAAAGAGACCTACAATATAGCCAGGTGTTGGCACCTGCCTGTAATCCTAGCATTTTGGGAACTGAAGAAGGACAATACCGCTGTGTTTAGTGAAAGGGTGAAAGATTTCAGGATACCTGTGTGACTGTGACCCTAACATGATTAGGATTCTGTCTCTTTAGGGGAGGAGGGGAGTTACAACAGAAGAGTTAACTTCTTTCTTATGCAATAGAGCTTTTAAACAAATCAGAATAACTTCTAGAAAGTATGGAAGTGAAACCTTCATAAATTTATTAAATGAGGAGGTAATTCAAAATAGAACTCACACCTGGACTAACAAGCGTTATTTGCTAAGAGTTCAGTCATGTTTTTGTTAAGTGTGGCAAAGCTCACTTTTGAGTTTATGATGTTCACAGCCTAACCTGAATTTGCAGTGATCCTCCTGCCTCAGCCTCCCAATTATAAGGATTATGACTATAAAGCACCAAGACTTGTTAAACATAATTTCTTAGAGCCTAAATGAGAAAGACCTGAATACACACTTCGTACCACAATATGGAGGGGTGGGATTGTACAGGGTTCAGATTTGTAGTTCTGAATTCATTACATCAAGCCTCATTTCCATATACCCACAACAGAACATTTTCTTAATGAATGCAGAACCCTTCCTGAAGCAAAAAGTTAAAAAATAAAAAATAAATCTTCTAACAACAAAGTAAAAACTGTAGCCCCAGTATCACTGAAAGTGATGTGCAGTCAGATCCGGACAGCTGAGTTCAAGAATCCAACATTCAAACAGTATCTCTTCATTAGATGCAGGGGTTCCACTCTAGAGTTTGCCTAATTGCTGTCTTTTCTATAAGAAGAGTAGAAATACAAACATGCAGTGCTGTAAGTGTAAAGACATGACCTTACTTCTCCTTTGAACTGGAAAGTGTGTAACAGTTCTCACTGAGCCCAGGGACATATCCTAATGCACATCATGCACACATTTGTTACAATCTTGAAGCAGTTTTGTATTTAACATGAAACAGTGTGACCTTTGATTCCTTCTGTGGTCGTCGTAGACTCTTGTCCTCTGAGCAGCTGTGCTTTCGATTACATGCTGCCATTCGGATTCACTCAGGCAGCCCTATTATTAGAATTGCTCCGTTGTAGACTTCACGATTCAAAAAGGATGGTGGTTGTAAGAATACCTTATAATCAGCCTAAAGTTTAACAGGCACCATCAAAATTAACCCTCACACACACAGAGAATTCACTTGGCAAACATCAAGGAACCAGCCTCTAGATATGAAAGAATCTTTGAATGTGTCAGGGGACCAACTCAAGTTTTCATGAGAAATTGTTGAAGTCAAGAAGAATCAAAAATACTCAAATCTGCAAGGGATGTCCATGAGCCTGTCAGTGTAGGTGGGACAGTGCCAATCACAGAGGAGCCCAAGTCACCAGTTAAACCGTGGACAGTTTGTTGCAATATGGTATTAATTAGTTACCAGACTTGAACCCAGTTACAATACTCCCAAATTTTTAATGGAGTGAGCACAAACCATACAATCTTCACAATAAAAACACTATTAAGCTCTAAAGATTAACGTCCAAATCACAAATTCTCATGAGTGGCAAAAACTTGAGACTTCGTACATTTCTTCGCAACTAGGGAATCAAAGCAGAACAGACAATCTCGACATGAGGCAGCAGTCAAACCGGAAACTGGTCCACACAATCACAACGTCTAGAAGCTTGTGAGGTACTCACTTTAGCAGCACTAATGACAGTGGCAGTGTAAGACTGAATGTTGTCTCCACAGGCTCCGCCACGGGACTGATGACAGCGAATCAGCTGGGATGAGGAGGGGAGAACACCAGAGTCATTTTCTATTAAGCTGTTTAACTCTACATGCTATTAGACAGCAGCTATTTACCGTGCATAATAACGACGCTGGGTGGGAATGTTTGCTTGAGTGTACTGCAGACAAAACAGCTAAAAGCCCTACTGAGACACATTTTCCCCTTTTTATATAATCTTCTGGTGCCACTAAGGCAGTTTCATGCTCAACTATGGTTTTAATTACGTGATGAACAGGCTTTAAGAATTCATAAACTCTGAAATGGTAGGATTCAGGGTCTGGCAGCCTTTCCATAAATAAATTTTAAAAAGCATAATCAAAGGACTTACACATAACTTACTAACATTAAATATTTGACATACTAGCAAATTGGATGTTTTCTCCTCTTAATTCCTTACAAAAATTATAAAAGAAAACCTAAAACAACAGGCAAATATTTTAGGATATTTGCATATCCAACTGTGTCAGTGGGAAAGTGGACAGAATGCACAAGCTGTCCGTGTGTTAGAGCCCACTGCATCTGCCACTTGGAACAGACTAAACATCTAAATATCAATCATAATTTTGATTCTCATATGTTCAGCAGAAACTTGGGATCTAACTCTTCACTGGCAGCAACAACACACTTGTATTAGTCAACAGCAGGGCATCAGGACAGAACGATATTGTGTAGTGTTGTGACAAGCATTTTTAAGGCGTCTGAAATCAATACAAAAATATAATAACCTTCTAGGACCTATATTAGATTCTGTGACATACATTAACATACAATGCTTTTATTCCTAACTCACAGATTTTTGAATTCCTCACAGTAATATGAAGATAACAGACTAAAATACCCGGTACATGAAGCTAAAGCTATTATTGAGTCACAATTACTAGATTTTGATGTATCTGTCACAAATGACAATGTGGAAAGTGACTATTTTAGCTAATAGAAAGAATGGCTCCTTCCACCACACATCCACATTCAGAGAATTATGAAAGTTATTCCTCTGCTGCCTCCTGCTGCTAAAAAAGAGAAGGACAGGATTTTGCAAAGGCTGAAACCTGCTCCCTACTACAAGTTATCAAAATACCCTTGAACAGAAAAAAATCTCTGCCCACTAAACCATCTCACCATCAGAACAAGAGTAAAGTAAATACATATATAAAAAAATTACATAAAAAGTAAAAATAAATGTTTTCATATTCAAATTAGACTAAGAATATTTAAAGACAAATGGAACAATAACCAATCTAGTCAGAAACAGCATACAAAAAATTATATTCACATCATTTTTAAAACCATATTAGCATACAAGTGGACTAGAAAATAATCTTAAGCAACATGATCATTAACAAGCAAATAAACTGTTTTGTTTGTAAAAGAAAAATAACTACATGCATATTATATACACTGGTATATAAAATATGAATATATAAGGAAATATACACATTCACAATCAAAATGGAAGAAGGTCAAAAGAAAAAGATGACAAAAAAATCATAATAATAATAAGATAAGGTGGTGCCACAGCTCAGCAAATGAGGACATTTGCTGTCACACCTGAGTTCAATGTTCAGAAACCACATGGTAAAGAAAGAGAGGTGACTCCTCTAAGTTGTTCTCTGCTCTATACATGCTTATGTACATGTGTACATGTAAATATACACATATAATATACATACAATAACAACCTGTACCCTATGAAGACAGTTGAAATGCACATCTGAAATGCCTACAGTTTTCCTGTTGAGGTGGAACAGGTATGGAATTCTGTACTACCTTTAAAATACAGGAAGAGAACAACAGACGCTGACATCTAAGTCAACCATGCAAAGGAGGGACATACAACTATGAAATGGGGACAAAAAAGAATTTGGAGCAAGTATCAGCACAAGTACTTTATTTTTATATCATGAGAATGTGCATATATAGATGAACAATTGTGTACCCTTTCCCATTTTCTGTATGTAAGTAGCACGTACATATATCCTAGATGTTTCCATTGAGGAGTTCTATAAAGACACAAACCAGAGACAAAGATCCACTGAACAAAGCTGACTTTCTAATGACATTGGCCATTAAAAAGAACCAGGAGACTGGAGAGATGGTGCATATTGCTCATGCAAAAGACCTGAATTCAGTTCCCAACATCCCCATCAAGTAACTATGGCCTCCTATAATTTCAGCTCTGGAAAGAGACAACAGCTCTTGCCTCCTTGGGCACTTGCAGTCATGCGCACATACCTACACACACAACACACAAACAAATAAAAACAATAAAATGAAACATTTAATAAATACAAGGAGAAAGAAGATCTATGAGTAAGAGCATTTGCAACTATACACACCTGAATCAGGATCCTTGGGGAACCATGAAAATGCCCAGCAGGGCAACACAGGCCTCTGAAACAGACTGTGAGGAGTCAAGACAGGAAGCATGCTGGCCACCAGCCTACCTCTAGGTTCAGTGAGAAACCTAGTCTCAAAAAATGAGACAAAAATACAGAGGAAGACACCTGACTAACATCAACTACACATGCATACACTCAAACACACTGAATGAAAATGTTCGTCTAAAATTTAGTTCAACTTTCCAATGTCAACGTAGGCCTCATGGACCAAATGCCCAAAACTGAAAGTACTACACTCCACGTGAGCGCCGTTCTCTGCAGCTCTTTCTGTACATCATGTGCTTCTTCACTGTATGTGTGTCCGCCACGGCCATTCAACTAACTATCCAGGGAGTTGCTTTGCCACAAAAATGGTATGCAGCTAATTGTAGCTCCAACTGCCAATGTGCAGCTTCCCACATGTGGGAATACACTGGCAAGTGCCAACGGACAGCTTACACACTTGCTTCATGGATGTCTCCAGCACTCAAAGGAAATGAATGACAAACATAAACATCAGGAGACACCATTACATCACCCGATTTAACTGTGCTCTTGCATAATTTGAAAAGAATCGTTTGAAATGAGCTATTTTTATGAGAAAATGAAGAGACCAGAAGAGAAAGAGTGCACTCAATAACATGCAAAATGTCTTAATTTTTGCAGACAGGCTTTTGGAAAAGGAATTAGGGCTTCATCTAAAAAAAAAATGATTTTCGTTAGCCCATTCTTGATTCTATGCATTCCAGAGGCAGTTGATTTACGAGTTCTGTGGCTTTACCAAGTACTTACATTATGCACCACATCCTGATTTTGTCAAGAACTATTTTGTACTATTTCATAATATTCTCAAGACATAATAACCATGTAACCAAGAAAAATGAAAGAAGAATGCTAATCCTCAAAGCCAACAGGACTTTTTAGACTTTATTCTATGTTTGCAAGCAGAGTCCTAATGGCCTAAGAAAATTTTATACCTTGCTGTATAATTCAAAATTTATTATTTGCATTGGACTGTATATGAACAATGCTTTAAAATAAAAATACACACGCAGAAATATACACACACACATATGCAACAAGGCTTTGTGTGTATTTTAATTATTACAACAAATGTAGATCTAGTTGTTGACCATATAAAGCCAGCATAATTGTCCTATGCCCCATGATTCCAATACAGCCAAGATGAAAGGCTTTCAAGATTATTCCTGGTAGCTGCTGTCTTTTAGTAAGCACTGCTGTAATGATCAACCTCAATGCTTTAATTAATATTGAATAATCTCTATGCAAAAATAATGTGCAGAAGCCAGGCTAGAACAACAAAGGCTCTACAATGTCTTCATTTAAGGACAGCTATCATGTAATGACCCAGTACATAGATGGATACATGAGGATCGGAACATCAAGTTTAAAAGACCTAACATAAAAACAAGAAAGAAAATAGCAGTTTTCTGTTTAGGAAATTACCTAATTAGCTAACAGACTATTTTAGGGCTTACAATATAAGGCTAGCCTGGGCACCCTAGGTGTGACGGTTTGCATATGCTTGGTCCAGGGAGTAGCATTATGTGGAGGAAGTGTGTCACTCTGGGGGTGGGCTTTGAGAGCTTCCTCCTAACTGCCTGAGGAAGCCAGTCTTCTCCTAGCAGCCTTCAGATGAATGTGTGTTCAGAACTCTCGGCTCCTCCTGTTACCAGGCCCGCCTGTACACTGCTATGCTACCACCTTATGATAATGAACTGAAACCCTGTAAGCCAGCCCCAATTAAATGTTGTCCTTGTAAGAGTTGCCTTTTTCGTGATATCTATTCACAGTAGTAAAACCCTAAGAGACCAGGTGAACCCTGATCTACAGGTGACCCTCCTGACTATGATTCCCAAGTGCTACAGGTATGTGCCACCAACCCAGCCAAGAATACTTAACAGTCAGAGTAGCAATTATAAAAGTAGAAGCAAACAAAATAAAACACACACTACTGGTATTCACCAACAGTATCAATATTCAGCATCAATACAAAGTGTAGAAAGTCAACAAAAACTAACCCACACCTGGGCCAAGTCTTACCTTATTTTCTGCATAAGCAAGCCAACGGCTCCCAAGAGCAATGGGATTCATGTTTGGCCCAGGACAAGGATAACAACCTGAAAATTCAAAAAAAAAGAAAGAGAGAGAGAGAGAGAGAGAGAGAGAGAGAGAGAGGAGGGAGGGAGGGAGGGAGGAAGAAAGAGACAACATTAAGAATTGTCATAAAACCTTTTCCATGAATGCATCACTTCATAGGTGAAATTTTTTAAAATTAAAACTTCTTAAAATTTAAATAATGAAAATCATTAATTTGTTTTGCTTTGAGACAGGGTACACCTGGCTGTCCTAGAGCTTACTTTGTAGACCATTTTGGCTTGAACTCAAACATATTTGCCTGCTTCTGCCTCCCAAGTGCTGGGATCACATGCAATCATGACCATGCCCACCCCAGTATTCCTTATTTTAATACTTAAATGACTTATACTTTTCCCACTTTTCTAATTACTCCCCACCCCCACCATTAAGCAGGAAGACCTGGAAATCACTTTTCACAAACTAAGCCTCTATACTGTAATTCCTGTAAAACAAGATTAAGTTATAAGGAAATGACTCAAAGTTCCTAAGAATAAAGTTCATAAATTTAAAAAAAAAAATTGGAGAAGATAGAAAGCCTAAAATAGGTGCAGAAAGTTAAGGGCAAGAGACTAATTATAACCATGTACAAAAGTATCAGAAAGAAAATTGGTGCTGCTACAATGGTGGAAAAGGAAGGGTGAAGGAATGTGGGCAGTGAGCAATGAGGAATGTCGAGAGAAGCCTCTGTAGCAGGATGAAGGAAACCCAGAGGATGTCACAAGTCTGTTAGCATTTGTCTTCTTCAGTGCCAGCTGTTGAAATCAACAAATGTTTTAGGATGTGTCTACTACTAATTACTTCTATATTCTTAATTAGGGGCTCACAGGGATTTGTCCAATTTTCCTTACTGTTGACTCTCTCCTGCCTATAAGAAATCATATTGGTGCTGTCATTGCTGTAGGCATGTTATGCTGGCACACATAAAACATGGGCATCCTGAAGGCTGTATAAAGACAACACACACAAACACAAATTACCTACTATGTAGTATGGAGTACTTATAGATTTGAAATTAGCATTATTTCTATTGTAATAAGACACCTAAGTGCTAAAAATCACATAAGAGGTAATTATTCTTCAGGATTAGCTTTATAAGCCAAAACAGAAGGTTTAGAAAGGAACATCAGAACATATAGACCATGCATATAGAACATAAAGACTGAACTAAGCCCAGAGAAGACTACTGTCTCAAAAAAAAAAAAAAAAAAAAAAAAAAACAAAAAAAAAACAACAACAACAAAGCTGAAAATCTAAACCATCTAACTTTAAATCAACTCCCATAACCTATCACACTGATATTAGATGCTGTTACATATCTTCTTTGATTGCAACCTAAGGAAGACACTTACTGGTTCCTGGGACTCAAGAGTGGTAGAGTAAAAGCAAATTGTTTTCTGCTCACCAGAAAAACATTTTACAGCTAGTATCAGCCACAGAGCATAACTCTTTAACTATGACCTCCAGCTAAACTCTAAAAACAAGTGAACAGTGTCAAGAGTGAAGATCTAAAACTCTGAAATATTAAAAAGAATTCAAAAATGTTTACAATGCCATTCTAAACAGTAAACAGAGGCAACTGGGCATTATCAGAACTAGGGCTTTCACATTAAAAACAAGATAGGTAGAATCCAAGAGCCTCACATCAACTCCTCTCCCAAAGCAGAACACTGTAGTGTTGAGGAAGGAGGGCCATTGTGAGCCTGGCCTCATTTCTCTTAAAGAATCTTAAGGGCACAAGAAAGTGATGCAATGTTCCCAGAAAGCAGGCCAGAAGGCTGTTCCAAAGAGAGGCATAACTTGAACACAGTTAGGAAAAGAAGACTTCCATACTCTCAGGCCTAGCCTGGGAAGACCAGAAAGCCCTCAAACTCTGAGGATCTGTCTGCCTTTTCCTCCCACAAGCCAAAAAAGAAGCTAAAGGCAACACTACCCCATTATGCTGATCTCAGTTCACTAATCTTTAACAGAGATACCCAAGCAAATCAATAGTCAAAGATGAACCTGAACATCACATACAAAAAGTACTTCAGAGCTAGAAGACTGACTCAGCAGTTAAGAACCCTTGTTGTTCTTACAAAGGACTCAAGCTCAATTCCACATATTCACATGGCATCCCTCAACTCTCTGTAACTCCAGTTACAGGGGATCTAAAGATTTCTTCTGATGCTTATGGGCAGCAGGCTAAAGACTCTTAAAACATAAAAGTAATAAAATAAATTAATCTAAAAAAGCTTTCTATTTCATTCAGAAAAGATGATACTTAAAAGTATAACATGAAACCAAGTGTGGCAGCACATGTCTTTAGTCCTAGCACTAGGGAAGTAGAGGCAGATGGACCTCTGAGTTTAAGGTATCTGATCAACAGAGTAAGTTTCAGTGCTGCCAAGTTGAGACAGAGAAACCCTGTCTTTAAAAACAAAACAAACAAACAAACAAAAAAAAAAAAAACAACTGAGATACTCTGCATGTCCTCATGTTTAGAATAACAGTTTCATACATTTGACAATACAGAACTTTGGCTGAAAAAAAATATTTAAAGGACACCATCAACATGAAAAACAGGAGCTGGAGAGATGGCTCAGTGGTAAAGAACATTTGCTGCTCTTTCAGAGGACCTGGGTTCAGTATCAGTACCCACATGGCTTACAGCGACCTATAAACTCCTGTTCCAGAGACCCTGACCCTGCTCTGGCATCTGTGTGCAGGAGGTACACATGTGACACAAATATACACATGCAGTCAAAACACTCCTGACATAAAATAAACAGGAAGTGAAAGGACAAGCATCAGAATGGAGAGACATATATGTAAGTGACAAGTGACACATTTAAGAAAACAACTCAATATTGAGATACTTTCAACTTAAAAATGAACTAAGACATGCATTATCAAACACATGAAACGTAACCAGAATAAATGACCATCAGAAAAATGTATGTAATTAAAGAAACTTGCAACCAAATGTTCATAGCCAAGAAAACTGAAAACCTGGTCACATAAAAGCTACATAGTGCTCAGGTTCACATGAGTATCACACATAACAACCAAGAAAGATACAAAAACCAGTTTACAGATACATGTCCAATAACCATGAAATTTAGGATTACTAGACAAGAAATGAGAACTGGTCACCAGGGGTGATAATGGGCATCTATAATCCACTCTGGGGAGACAGGAGCAGGATTATAAGGTTCAAAGTCCCTGGGTTAAGGGACACAAAGGGAAGGAAGGAGGGAAGTAGGCTGCAGAAAGTAAGAGATCAGAGGTGGAGACATAATGAAGGCTTGGAACAGGGGCAAAGAGTATCTCTGCGCTCTATAAGACAACAGCCGTGAGTTCAAATGTTAGATCTAACAACCCAGAAATATGGACACATACTTTAAAAAACAATTTGGGGATTTACTTAAACACCATGCCTCTGATTAATGGCCTTTTAAGGTTCTATGGGCTTAGAGAAACTTGTGTTTATATGAAACTTGTGTTTGTGTGTATATAAAACATATGATTTTGAGCCCTATGCCATACAAAAACTTATGTGCAGTAAACAGAAAATGACACTTTAGTTCACCACTCACATACATATGTGCAGAATTTTCTGCACAGGATCAGAAAACATCAGAGTAACCCTCTTACTTTATGATTAACCCAAAGAGATAGAGGTAAATTTAACATAGAGACTGACCTAGCCTATAGGACTTACCAATCCTTTCTGATGCATATTACAAACATGGGGAGTGGCAGTTCCAAATACCAAGGCACTGCCTTCCCAAAATGAAAAATATATAAAGCTAGCAAGCTTCTCTTACCCAAAATTATAACTTTGCATTTTAAAGCTACTTTAAACTCATTTCCATGTGTTCCATGTGTTGCTCATCATTAACATAAACAAAGAACAGACATTCTGACACTAATAACATTAGGACTGCACAAAATAACTTTCCTTCTCAAACTGAAAACACAGGCAGATGCAAGGAGACCGTTTATCAGACACTCTGGTCTCTCTGGAGACTCTGTATCTGCCTCTCAACTTCAAAGGATCCTTGAAATGACTACTAATGACATCTATCAGTCTTTGTCTTTTGTTTTCCTAATCATACCTGGGTTTTAGATTTCCACACTGGACAGCTGCTTCAGACCAACTTTTCTGTACATCCGAACACAAAGGTGTCTCCTTTCTCGCTCCCGCTGGATGTGCTCTGTTACCAGTTCTCTATCAACCCCCTTTACCTGTTCCATCCACTCTTTGGCACAATCCCCATGATGCCTGCTCTGATGGGCACAGAAGACTTGCTCATTTTACAATACTCGCATTGTATTCGTGTGTAGCTAAGGCCTTCAGCTGAGAATACATTATGCAAAAGCTTCCCATTCTACTTCAAAAGCTAAATGTCTGCACGATCAAAATGACATCCTCATTAAGTAGAGATCTGTGGCTCTGCACAGGGTACAATCCTACGTCTTTCAGAGCAGAGTACCAGGCTGGTGATGCAGCTGAGTTGGTAAACAGCTTCCCTGCCTCGTGCCAAACTATAGGCTCAATCTACAGCACTGCAAAACCAGGCATGACAGACCTATAATCCCAGCACTCCAAAAAAGGAGGCATGTAGATAAGGAAAAGGGCACCTTGGACTACATGGAACTCCTTTTAACAAACAACCACAGTGGGTATAATAAGGCAATGCAGTATCCCACCTCCCAACTCCTCTGTCAATCTCTGTATCAGTCAAAATTCAAGCACAGAACAATACATAAGATCTGTATCAACTTACACAGAGTTAAGAAATTACCTGAAAGTTTGGAATGTAATGTTATGGAGTGGCACCATTTGCCAGTTGATTAAGAACTTAATCACAATGAATTTGGTTTGAAATGGTTTTTTATTAGTGGTGAATGTATATATCAAGTTTTGTTTTCTTTAAGACAGAGTCTCAATAGCCAAGGCTGTCCTGAAACACACTTATGTAGCCCAGGCTGACGTCAAGTTCACAGCAATTATCTTGTTTCAGCATCCGAAATGCTAGAATTTCAGGTGGAAGCCACCACCATGTTATTGAATGAAGCTGTAATGCAATATTCTTGCTGAATATCATCAATCTCTATAACTACAAATTACTTGCATAAACTCAATCCCTCAGTGTACTGGTTAATAAGCAGGACTGAGAATGACAACTCCCAGTTGAGGACAGGGATTCATTTACTAATGAAGCTCGCACCGCAGAGAACGCATCCTATCATTTATACTAAAGCAAGAAATCAAGGGGTCCTCTTGTTGCTTTCTAAATACTTGATGGTTTCTTTGTGTTTTGTTGGTTTGCTTGCTTGGTTTGGTTTGGTTGAGGTTGGATTTTTTTATTTGTTTATCAGTACTGGGTACTGAGCCCAGAGCCTCACACAAGCTATAGAAGCACCCTAATATACCCTAATATATCCAACCCCAAGTTCTCTTTACTTTTTATTTAAGAAGTTTCTCACTACATTACATAGATAGAACTTGAACTTTGAAATACTCCTGCATCATCTCTCTCGTAGCTGTCAGGACGACTGCAATCTCGACTAACGAGGCTTTAAGAACACCCCAGTACTTGAGAGTCACTGTCCATATTCTCTTTGAGAGTATGTGAGGATCCCCTGGTGATGAAAAACACAACAATGATGGCTTAGTTGTCAGTTGTATGCCACTTACAAAGGACCAGAAACACTGCAGACAGTTGCTGATCTCTGAACAATTCATGTACTATGCTGTGGGTCCAGAGTTCAAGGTAAAACATTTAGAAATATACAGGAAAAATCCCCCACTAAGCCGGATGGAGGGAGACAGGGAAACAGAATATTTACTTCCCTAGGACTCAGGGGCTGAGGCAGAAGGATGACAACTTTACTGTCATTGTGGGTACAAATTGAGAAAGATTCTGTTGAAGGGGAAGAGAAAGAGCAAGACAGGAGATAAAGGGAGAGAAGAGGGTGGAGAGGAAGGGACAGGAAGGGGAAAGATAACAAATAAATCTGTATTATTATAATACTAGCATTAATACAAAGAAATTTCATTTTCATTGAAATGTAGAGTGCAAATCACCAACTCTGGTTTCTTCAGTGCATCTAAACTATTAAGTAATCAATGCTAATAATAAGTTTAAAATTGATTTTTTTATTTTAACTTGAATGTTGCAAAATAATTACAAGCCTCTGTGTCTTGTAACTGTAACAGTAAGGATTACATAAATATATAATTAATTTACTTTTGTAGGTGTTGCTAGAGTTCATGCCAAAGGCTACATGTATTTGCTAAACAAGTACTCTACCTACGTGGCTTAATTATTTGTCTATAATGAAGGTATACATTAAAGTATATGTTATAAAGTGTGTACAAATTACTGATTTTATAGCTAAATATCCACTATCCACTTACAAAGTAATTTTGTAAGAGGAGGAGAGGACAGAGACAGGCAGTAAGGTATGGGTGGGTAGTAAGGAGGGGGGTTGAACTTACGAGGAATTAAGCAGTGTGGTTACTGTATAAGATTTCCAACGAATTAATAAAAATATTGTAGAATACTATAAATAGGCTCAAAAAAAAATCTCAGTCATTGCTCACAATGTCCCTCACAGTTTCAGGGGACAATGCCCTCTTCTTGCAACTAAGAGTACATACATGTACATATACATTTTTAAGAATGAATAAATCTTTAAAAGAAGCCCAATGATGTTAGTCTCCACCACCCCATTTTAATGTTGTAAGAACCTGAAGTGATAGAGAAGGAACAACCATAGGATATGTGCTGGAGTCAAATAGAAAGGATCTCAACAGAGATTTCTAACACTGAAGAAACCTTAATAATCATAATAATCACAAAATCGCAGATTGAGGGTATAAGGCTATGGGACAATCTTACAAAATGAGGAACATGCACCACCCTGAACTACTGTGTTACTGTGTGTAGTGCAGATGCATGTAACTATCTGTACTATAATACAGCTGTGACAAAACATTGCCTTGTAGTAAGGGAATAAGATATATATGTACCACTACCTGAAGCTTGGCATCTGGTAGCTACTCAGTAAACCTCTAAGTCTGTCTTGTAATTCAAGTTTATTTCAAAATGGAGACCCACTAAACTATTTCTGTAAGATACACATATAGGACTCTTTGGGAAAACAAAGAGAGAAATAGGGAGAAAAACTATTAATTTAGTTGGCTGTAGAAAAAAACAAAATTTAAAAACTCCTGTTACAGACTCACTGGGGTCCTGGACAGCTAACTGGCCCTGGTGTCATGTCCAGATTGTCTCCGGCCTGCACAACTGAGAACGACAGGCCTGCACATTCCAGCTCTTCCATAATAATCAAAATAGCCCCGCCCCACCCCCACCCATTTCAATCCTCTGCCTCTCTTTAAAACCTAGCACTGAATTTCTGACTGAAAAGATTTAGGGATAGCAGTGTCTGGCATTAATGGGAGATGAGGTCTTTGGTCCAGTGAAGGCGTGTTTTCCCACAGTAGGGGAAAGCCAGGGCGCTGAGGTGGAGAAGGTGGTTGGGAGAGGAAGCACCTTCATGGAAGCAAGGGGAGGGAGAGGAGTGTGGAGGGGAAGGGGATAACATCTGAAATGTAAATACAGTGAACACCCAATTTTTCAAAAGGATATATACAAAAAAGAAAACCATTTGGAACTAGATTCTAGGCTAATTTCTGAACTCCTGGTAGCAGTGAAAGTCATGTGGCAAGAGGGGGGAGTAAAACATATAGATGTAAAAACCTTCGTGTGGCACAACCCTGTCACTTTTCCAAGTGTGCTTAGTGTTCAGTGACAGTAGCTACAGCACAGTGAGGACCTCGCCGTCGAGTGCACGAGAAAACCTCACATGTGCACAAATTCCAGGAAACACTGTGGCTCTAAATCCTTTCAGACATGTGGAGCTTCTCAATAATGGTGCCCATAAGAATCACAGGAGCACACTGTGGCCAAACACACAAGACAGGAAGAGAAATGACTCAGTACATACTTGTGACAAAAAATTTTTTTGTGAAAGTACAGCTATCAAAGGCAGCGATTTTCTCCTGCAGGACTACGACCAGGATCCTAAAATTAGAGAGGAAAAAGCCAGAATGAGTGAAATGTGAGCAAATGCGAATTTCTATGATAAATCATACTTTTAAAATAAAACATTTTAATACATACAGTAGGAATATCAGACTCCAAAAAAATATAAAAATAAAAACTATGAAATTTTTCATATAAACAAAGAAAGTGACAGATAATCTAAAACTGAGAAGTGGCCTGTGAACAGCTTCCTTTTCACACTCTCAATTTAAACAAGCGACATTGAGAATAAAGATTTACCAGTTCAGAACTTACTAAAAGTAGTGTTCAATGATATTTAAGGTCAGCATTAAATATAAAATGGCTTTATGTAATCTACTGCACTAAAAGATTGTAGAATCTCTCAGCACACCAGCCAAAATCTGAGTTATTTGGCATCCAGCATAGTAAGCATTTCTCAGTGAGTCAATATGTTAGAATTCAGTAACAATCAGCATAAACAGTGATTTCAGAGAACAAAGTTTACAATATTCAGGGGAAAAAATTATAAAATATTGAACACATAATTCAGCTAATATTTTAATGTTCTAAGGTAAAATTGCTAAAACATCACAAATATTAAATTACAGTTTACCATTTCTTTTAGAAATACAAAATCCCAAACTTAATGGTTATTTTTAAAAAAATCACCCTTATTACTAAGTAATCCCAATAAATCATGTTTAAATTGAACATGTAAATCTAGTTCACAAATGCTAAAAACTGATCGGGAAAATGATATGATTTATTGTGTAAAACACAGCAAACAAGTCTTGTAAAATGTAGAAAACCCCCATTTGCTGACAGTAGACTCTGAAATATTATTGTTCCTCCTATTATGCTGTTGCTATTATGGTTCAGCTCTATCTGTTGAAAACCCATCTGCTGTTTGCTGGCTGTTTTACGGTTACTAAGTATACCCTGTGTGATGCACATAAGAGACAGAGGCACTATCCCCAAAAAGTACACAACACAAAGCTCTTTTTGTGTCCCATCTGTAAACGTCCCAAACCTTCACATTCTTCCTCAATTCCTCCCATTCCCGACACCTTACAGAGGTGGTATCAAGGTTCACGTTGTTCACTTACACACAATATCCATCATTTAAGAAAAGGTCAAATAACGGAGCGTGCATAGAAAAAGCAAAAAACAAACAAACAAACAAACAAACAAAAAACACAGAACCTATTAAGTCAGCCAAACTTTGCCTAGCCAGGTATGATGAGGCATGCCTGTGATCTCAGCAGCCCTGCAGGATGAGGCCAGATGATCATTAGGATGAGAGTATCTCAAACTATATATATATACAGAGAGAGAGTAATATCTTATCTGAAGGAAATCAGCAATGATATATGAACATAAAGTTAGACAGTCAGATGCACACATATGATTACGAGAACCAAAGAAAGATTTCTGCATTCTCTATGTACGAGGGTTTGCAGGGGCTTGGGTGTTCACTCGCCTTTTAAATTCTCTTTTAAAAATTCTTTCTGTGCTGGATGCAATGCAAAACTTTCCCACATCTAATCAATATATAAAAACATGTATCCTATTTTAAAAGGTACCTTAAAACTAAAAAGTGGAAGAGTAAATACAAAAGATAGATAAGGCTAACACTAAGAACTAAGTCACTGAGGTAATTGCTACTAGGCACAAAGACTGTGCATGAAATAGTCACATAATAAGAAAACAGACACTCAAAATCAGCAAAAAGGCCAAAAAGTGGAAGCCTCAGTCCTCCTTAGGGAAAAAAAAAAAACAGTAAGTGTATAGCACCCTCTCAGAGTGGGGTACACCTAGACCTTAAATCATTAATAACTCTCCTCCTCTATAAAGCTGAAATTACTGAAAGGCTTAAATATTCTTGTTAGTAGTTACAATGCTACAAGGTATTTAAAAATCGTTATGTTTAATCTATACACACCAAGAAAACTTTGACAATTTCCATGTTACATTTTGTTTTACATTTACTTTATGCTCATTGTAACTACTAACATTTCAATGCATACTATCAAACCTTTAAAAAAAATCAAGTACTGACAAACTATATTCATATAGTTTAAGCCAAAATGCTTTTAAAAATCTATACATGTATCTCTGTTTATTTAAATGAACTTGTAAGAAAAAAAAGTAAATGGGCACTAAAATTTAAAAGAAGTAGGAAGAAGGGGAGAGGAGGAGGAAGAAGAAGAAGAGGAAGAGGAGGAGGAGGAAGAGAAAGAGGAAGAAGAAATAAAGAGGAGGAGAAGGAAGAAGAGGGAGGAGCAGGAGGAAGAAGAGAGAGAAGGAGGAGGAGGAGGAGAAAAAGAAGAAGAAGAAAGAAAGGGATGGGCCTTTAAGCTCAGAATTTAAAGCACTTGCTGCATAAACATAAGGCCTGTGTTGGAATCCCCACAACTCACAAGAATATTGAAGCCTTTCGGTAATTTCAGCTTCATAGAGGAGGAGACAATAGATACCAGAGTGAGGTAGTGGGAAGTGGGTGCTGAAACTAGCCAGAACCAACAGTGTTAGGTTAACCCTGCCTCAATTAATGATGTGCAAAAATGTTGGGGGATGACATCAGTTTTAGTCCTCTACGCCACTGAGTACATATGTTCACAAGCACGTGCTCAAGCTCAAGCGCACGCACACATGCGCACGCACACACACACACACACACACACACATATATACAAGCACACTGTACTGGCTGGTTTTGTGTCAACTTGACACAAGCTGGAGTTATCACAGAGAAAGGAGCCTCAATTGAGGAAATGCCTCCATGAGATCCAGCTGTAAGGCATTTTCTCAACTAGTGATCAATGGGGGAGGGCCCAGCCCATTGTGGGTGGAGCCATCCCTGGCCCAGCCCATTGTGGGTGGTGCCATCCCTGGGCTGGTAGACCTGAGTTCTATAAGAAAGCAGGCTAAGCAAGCCAAGGGAAGCAAGCCAGTAAGTGACATCCTTCCATGGCCTCTGCATCAGCTCCTGCCTCCTGACCTGCTTGAGTTAGTCCTGACATCCTCTGGTGATGAACAGCAATATGGAAGTATAAGCTGAATAAACCTCTCCCCCCCCCCCAACTTGCTTCTTGGTCATGATGTTTGTGCAGGAATAGAAACCCTGACTAAGACTAAGGAGAGAAAGGCAGGCTCAGGGTGGCAGGAGAGTCTGAATATAGCCTGTACTGTCTAGTAAACACCTGCTACAAACAATCGCTACAAACAGCCTAGTGGGCAAGGGTCAATGAGGACAGAGATCATCAAAGCTCAAGCAGCAAAATGTAGGGTCCATTGTTTTTTAAGTACAAAAACAAACTGAATACTAACTGGGTCTGTCGTAGATCGGCTATTAAGCTGTTCTACTTGCCTTCTCACACCGCTCTACTCCATCCCTCAGACATTAGATCACTGCACAATTACAGTTAATTCTGATCAAATATGACTAAATACTGACACTGAAATCACAAAAAGTACCTAGTTTAAAGCCCAAGTGTGTATACAACTCAGAGGTAAGAAAGTTTTCTACACGAAACAGGACACCAGATGGCAAGGAAGAAATTCTTAGGATATAAAGTCAAGTGAGCAGGGAGCAAAAGAGGTGTCACACATGTCACTGGAAGCCACAGGAGAATCTAGAGCAGAAAGGACTCATGTCCACCTTAAAGTCGAGGGATAAACTTTGGCACAATAATAAAAGCAGGTGTGCCTTTGGCACCGCAGGTTAGAATAGGATGGAAGCAGGTATTGTGAGAACTAATCAAGTTCTATATGCAATAGGAAAAAGAAGCATTTGGAATAAACATTTGGTCAATGATTTTGGAAGGCAGGCTCAGTGAGTTGGATGTGAAGACTGACCCTGATACATGTGACTCTACGACACCCCAGCACAGGATCCCCCCACCCTCCTGACCTTACAGCACCTTTGTCACACCCTCACCTTAACCGCAGTAAAGCAGCAAACAGGGGGGCCTGCTCTGTGGATTGCTTACTGGCACTCTCCCCGTTTTAGTCACCTAAGTGTGTGAACAGCCTGACACACAGGGTGAAGGATTTCAGTTCTGATGGCAGAAAGGAAAATGTGTAACAGAATCAAGAACGATTCAAGTCACAGTAGTTGCTTTATTTATATTATGTAATTACTGAACTGACTTCACAGAAAGCGTTTGCACTTCCTCTCCCATGCCTTTATAGCTCCGGACTTACATCTCATCATCAAAATCAGGTGGAGATGACAGTGGCAGGTCATTCTTAGAACTCCCTGAATAAGCCTCCCCATGGACAGTACCAGAAGTGTAAACACTGAGATAAGTCAGCCCTCAAAAGGTCAAGAGCCCTTACTGGAAGCAGCCCAGAACAGCCAGAGGTTTTGGATGCTCCTACCCTGAACCACAGGGCTATGCTCAGCTACCCTCTGTACACATCTGCCCAGAAAACACTCAACTGCACGAACAAAAGGAGTTTGCATATACAGACCCATCTCTGCACACATTCCCAGTCTCAGAGGATTACCTTATTCCATAACCTACACCCTGTGCTTATCTGAGTAAACTCAGGTTTGCTCAATCTACCCTATGCTGATCATCACCATTCCTGACAGCCCTCATACCTGTCAGCTATATGCCTGCCAATCACCTCCTTAAAGGTCTCTTTAACCCTTGTTGTGCAGGTACAGCATTCTCTCTGGAATCACTGTGTAATATAGCTATGGTGATTTACAGGTCTGTGTGCTTTCTAAAGAAAGGCAGGTCCAGACTCAGGTGATCATAATCGGGTGCTTTTCTGAGGTTCTTGGCTACACGTACACTATGGTATTAATTTTTAAACAACAATTATATATTTTTGATTTCCTCTTTAACTTAAAGCCCAGCAAACATAAACAGAAAAGAGTTTGGCTTCTTTGTGTGAGTTTTCATGAATTTATTATAATATATATATAAGAAAAGCTTATTTAGAAACGCTCAGGCCATCTGCCACCAGGAACAGCAGAGATCCAGGGTTGCAGGCCTGGTGAGACTGCACTGTGAGTAGCTGAGGCGCAGAGAGGTCTGGGCCAAGCACTCGGAAAGCGCTCCCCCATTGGTTCAGGGGAACAGGAACTCTGCCATAGGGACTCAGTTTCCACCCGGAGGGTCCGAGTATGTGGACCAAACGCTCAGGCAAACTGCCACCGGGAACAGTGGTTATCCAGGGACACAGGCAAGGTACATGGAAGAGACGGGAACCAATCACTGACAACAAGATGGCAAGAGGAAAGCAAAAGAACTTACCCAATGGAAACCAAGACAACATGGCAACACCAGAACCCAGCTCTCACATCACAGCAAACAGCTGAATGCCAAACACTCCAGAAAAAGAAGACTCAGACCCAAAATCATACTTTAAGATGATGATAGCGATCCTTAAACAAAGAACGGGAGAAAAAGCATAAAGAAATAGAAGCTTTTAAAGAGGAAACAAGAAAAACACTCAAAGAAATCAAAGAACTAGAGGAAAACAGAACCAAAGAGATGAAGGAATTGAAGAAGGAATTTAAAATGGAAATGGAAACAATAAAGAAAACACTAAAAGAGACAACTCTGGAGGTAGAAAACCTAAAAAATAAATCAGTAGTCACAGATGCAAACATCTCCAACAGACTACAAGAGATGGAAGAGAGAATCTCAGGGGCCGAAGACAACATGGAAAACATAGACAAAACAGTCAGAGAAGATGCAAAAGCCAAACAGATCCTAACCCAAAATATCCAGGAGATCCAGGACACAATGAGAAGACCAAACCTAAGGATAATAGGAATAAAAGAGGGTGAAGAATATCAACTAAGAGGCACAGTAAATATCTTCAACAAGATCATAGAAGAAAACTTCCCTACCCTTTAAGAATGAGATGACCATGAGCATAAAAGAAGCCTACAGAACTCCAAATAGAGTGGATCAGAAAAGAAATTCTTCCTGACACATAATAGTCAAAACGCCAAGTGCCCAAAGCAAAGAAAGAATACTAAAAGCAGTAAGGGAAAAAGGTCATGTAATATATAAAGGCAGATCAATCAGAATCACACCCGACTTCTCAACAGAGACTATGAAAGCTAGAAGATCCTAGACAGACATCATGCAGACCCTAAGAGAACACAAGTGTTGGCCCAAGCTGCTATACCCAGCAAAACTCTCAATCACCATAGATGGAGAGACCAAGATATTTCAGGACAAAACTAAATTTACACAATAACTGACCACAAACCCAGCACTACAATGAATTATAGGGGGAAAACCCACTACAAGGAGGGAAACTACATCCTAGTTAAAACAAGAAAATACCTAAGCAAGAAAACCAAAAGAAGAAAGACACACAGGCACAATTCTACCTCCAAAAGCAAAAATAGCAGGAAACAGCAACCACTATTCCTTAATATCTGTTAACATAAATGAACTCAATTCCCCAATAAAAAGACATAGGCTATCAAACTGGATACATAAACAGAATCCAGCATTTTGCTGCATACAAGAAACTCATCTCAGAGACAAAGACAGACACTTTCTGAAAGTAAAAGGTTGGGAAAAAAACCTACCAAACAAATGGCCCCAAGAAGCAACTTGGAGTGGCCATTCTAATATCAAATAAAGTAGATTTTCAACCAAAAGTTATCAAAAAAAAAAAAAAAAAAAAAAAGGAAGGACACCTTTTACTCATTACATGGAAAATTTGTCAGGAGGAACTCACAATACTTAACATATATGCTCCAAACACAAGAGCACCCATATTCATAAAAGAAACCCTACTAAAGGTCAAAAAATACATTGCACCCCACACAATAATAGTGGGAGACCTCAACACCCTACTCTCATGGGAAACAGAAACTGAACAAGGACACAGTGAAACTAGCAGAGGTTATGAACCAATTGGAATTAATAGACGTCTACAGAACATTTCATCCTAAAACAAAAGAATACACCTTCTTCTCAGCACCTCACAGCACCTTCTCCAAAATTGACCATATAATCAGTCACAGATCAAGCCTCAATAGATATAAGAAGATTGAAATACTTCCATGCATCCTATCAGATCACCATGGTCTAAGGCTGGTCTTTAATAACAACAAAAACAAAAAGCCCATATACACATGGAAACTAAACAATGCTCTATTAAACAATACCATGGTCAAAGAAGAAATAAAGAAAGAAATATTACAAGGCAACTGTGTTAAAAACTGCATGGTACTGGTATAGAGATAGGCACGTGGATCAATGGAATAGAAGATCCAGAAATGTGCCCTCACATACATGGTCACTTGATTTTTTACAAAGGAGCTGTAAACATTCAATGGAAAAAGGACAGCCCCTTCAACAAATGGTGTTGGTCCAACTGGCACTCAGCATGCAAAAGAATGAAAATAGACCCTTATCTCCTTGTACAAAGCTCGTGTGCAAGTGGATCAAAGATCTTCATATTAAACCAGGTACACTGAAACTATTAGAAGAGAAAGTAGGGAAAACCTTAGAACCCATAGGCACAGGAGAAAATTTCCTGAACAGAACACCAATGGCTCTTGCTCTAAGGTCAAATATGGGACTTAATGAGATTGCAAAGTTTCTGTAAGGCTAAGGACACTGTCAAGAAAACAAAACGGCAGCCAGCAGAGTGGGAAAAGATCTTTACCAACCCCACATCTGATAGAGGCCTAATATCCAAGGTATACAAAGAACTCAACAAGTTAGACACCAGAGAATCACATAATCCTATTAAAAAATGGGATACAGAGGTAAACAAAAAGTTCTCAATTGAGGAATATCGAATGGCTGAGAAGCATCTAAGGAAGTGCTTGACATTCTTAGTCATCAGGGAAATGCAAATCAAAACAACACTGAGATTCCACCTCACACCAACCAGAATGGCTAAGATCAAAAATTCAGATGACAGAAGATGCTGTCGAGGATGCGGAGAAAGAGGAACACTTCTCCACTGTTGGTGGGGTTGTAAACAGGTACAACCACTCTGGAAATCAGTTTGGCGGTTCCTCAGAAAATTGGACATAGTACTACCTGAAGACCCAGTTATTCCATTTCTAGGCATATACACCAGAGATGTTCCAACATACAACAAAGACACATGCACCACAATGTTCATATCAGCCCTATTTATAATAGCCAGAAGCTGGAAAGAACCCAGATGTCCTTCAGTAGATGAATGGATACAGAAATTGTGGTATATTTACACAATGGAGTACTACTCAGCCATTAGAAACAATGACTTTATGAAATTCATAGGAAAATAGATGCATCTAGAGAATATCATCCTGAGTGAGGTAACCCAGTCACAAAAGAACAGACATAATATGCAGTCACTGATAATTGGATACTAACCCCAGAAAGCTCTGAACACCCCAGAAACAACTCGCAGACTATATCAAGTTCAAGAAAAACAAAGGCCAAAAAGAAAAACCATTATGCTTAATCTTTACACACCAAGAAAATTTTGACTATTTCCAGATTACATCTTGTTTTACATGTACTTTATGCTCATTGTAACTAGTAAGATTTTAAGGCATACTATCAAACCTTTAAAAAAATCAAGTACTGACAAAAATGTATTCATATATTGTGCGAAAATGCTTTTAAAATCTGTACATTTATCTTTGTTTTTAAAATAAAACTGTTCATTAAAAAAAAAGAAAAGAGAAAAGCATATTTAGAATGTGCTAATGTTGCATTCTAATAAATGTATATGGCAATGCATAAAGTTCCTGACTGTAAACCATTCCACACACAGTTCTATGAAGTAGGGTACTGTTATAGTTCACAAAGTGTTTCTTCTGTGTCTACAACTTGCAGAGTCTGCCCTTAAGTGAATATCAGATGAACAGACATTCTTTCCTTTGTTTTCAGTGCTGAGAACTGAATTCAGGGCCTCCCATATGCAGAAGGAAAAAATTTTATGCCTCATGTTTGGAGCTTTTTTATATATGCAAGATTTATTTATTCGCATCATTTGTGTGAATGTGGTTTGGCATGGACATGTTGCTAGACATTTGTGGATGTGTGTAGAGCTCAAAAGACAACCTCAGGTGTCCTTCCACATGCTCCACCTCCTTAGGGGCATCTTGTACACAGACTAGCTGGCCCATGAGCTCCCTAGGATTCTGCTGTCCCTGCTTCCCACCTGGCTTTAGGAGTGTTAGGGTGACAGGTGGCTGTGGCTCCTCCCTGGATTCTTGGGGTTTGAATTCCAGGAGCTTTTCTTGCAGTCCCACTTCCCAACCTTATATGTTTGCTCTTAGTGATAGAAGATTTCCATCTTGTACCTCAGTCGCTGATCAAGATATTTCTCGTCTGACAAGTTCAGCCTTCTCTCTTGTGAAGCAAAGTGCTGCACAGACTGAATCCCTAAGATTCTTCCTCCTATAACAGCTTGTGTAAAAATGTTATTACTTGAATTATCATAGCTTAATCTACACTTGAATATTTTATCACAATTTTAAAGAATAAAAATTGACCACAATCACTGTTGTGAAATGTTAAGGAATAAAAATTTATTAAATCATTAGGCATAATACAGTGGTACATGCCTAAAATCCCAACACTGAGGGCACAAAGCCAAGAGGATAACAAGATCAAGGCCAGCCTAGGTAACCTGGCAAGACTTTGTAACAAAATAATATAAAATCATAGTGGGCAAAGCACAGCCCAGTCTTCAAACTAAGTATTATTCTCAAACTAATACTTAAGGGCTCAGGCTGAAGTTTTATGGACGAGTATTTGCACAAGCAGCAACCATGGTAACCACGGTTAGGTGGAGGACTATCCTTGACTCAACCGGGAACCAGGGTGCCGTTCACAGTCCCACAAACCAAGTCTGACCTCATAACTGAGAATGAAGAGAAACACCCCACCCCAGTCCTTAATTTCCAGTACTCTCAAGAATATGGCCTGCGATCCTCCATTTTGTTGTTCACATAAATTCTACTCCTATCTCCCTACACTGAATCACAGGAGTCTGGAAAGTACTCAATGTGAAATCTTAACTGTTTCACTGGAAAGAAACTTGAACTTTTTTTCAATGACTGGAAATCACGTGCCTTCTACATGTCAAGAAGGGACATTACAATTTGAAAATAAACATATGAAAAGTCCTTACCGCTTATTACAGTGAAGATCATAAATGGGTGTCTTAAACTGAATGGACTTGACCATTTCCCCTGTGCGAAGTGAATACAGATCCACACAGCAGTACGGTGGTGTTGTGCTAAAAAAACAAACATTACTTTAAGTTCAGAAGAAAAGACAGCACAATAAACATCTCCCTAGAACATGATACCAAGAAATACGTTCAGCAGTTATCACACAAAATAAAAATACAGCTAGGCAACTCATTTTTTACATGTAGCATCAGGCCGAGGAGGGAGACCCAGGCAGATCTATATGAGTTCCAAGTCACGGATGGTCGCAGAATTAATACTGTGGAGTAGAACATCACGATTTTGTAAGTAGATTAGTAACATATTCATGGTAAGAAATGTCTCCTAAATCTGATTAAAGAATTAAAATGATTTCTAAATGAACAAATAAAATTGGTAGATAATATATATGAATGTAAAACACTGCAGAGTATGATGCAAAAATTAAGTAGTATGAGAAAAGGATCATTATATCAACTGAGCTCAAGACAGGTCAGTTCTGTGCATAACTGAAAACCCAGTTTACAGGAAAGAATGTTGCCTGACATTTACTGAAAGCTCAGTTTGTGTGGAGAAAGGCGCAGATGATGCCCCTGAACCTGAAAGAACGTTGCTGGGGTTGATATGTACTTGCCACAAGCCTAACAACCTAAGCTGTTCCCAGTTGTCTCTGACCTACACCTACACCCTCTACCCCAAGTGACACACACACAATTCATTGTAAAACAAATATCTTTTTAAAGCTCAAAAATGAAACGTAAGATCCATCCGTAACTAACTGCCCTCCTCTCTGTAAGAACGCACCGTCACAGAGCAGTGCAGAGGGCTGCTGGGCTGATCAGAACCTGCTCTTGGGGAAACGCTGTTCTTCACTGCAGAAATACTGCCTTGCATATACACAGAGCAACTGATGAGGAAGAAATTTTCTCAAATCTTGAAATGTAGTTTCTAAAATTAACAAAACTAAAATATTACACCTAAAATTAATCTGACCCTCTACTGCTAAGGACACAAGTTAGCAACCAATGAAAGTACCAAGGGGAAAAAGCAGTGTGTTATTTCCAGTGAGGTGCTCATGGCAGTGGCAACACTGGATACTGGAATTCCAACCACTTCACAGGCCCCATGCAAAGGATTCTTTCCCAAAATACCCAGCTAGGTGGAAAAGGCCACAAAGCTTCACTCGAATGCTAACTGAACTGACAGGACAACACTCTAAACAATGTACATATTAGGGAACAACTTAACCATTCGTAGAAAGTAGTATTCCTTTAAAGTAAGACTTTTCATTAATGAGGCAGCCAAAATCTTCCTGCCAGTGACGTTACCGTGGGTTTCCCCAACACGTTCTTTGGTTCAGTGATATCTTTTGAAAAGCCCATCTCTGTGGAACACAGCAATGGCAGTCTTAAGTTGATTACGGACAGCTGAAGAGGAGGTTCGCATTAAACTCTGGGTCTATGTATCTCACAACTTGCTATGCTGCAAAACAAGTTCTCCTTTGTGCTGCCACCCACCACACATGCACCACAGAAGCAGATGCTGTAATAAAGCTTTATAGTTGTCCGGATTCTACAAGGCTCAGAGAGACTGGCATGCCCAGTGTTTTGTCCACGGGAACAGAGCTATGACCTCACATCAAAATGAAGCTTATTTTTAAAGAAACCCAAGGATGTAACTAATTCGTTTCAAGTGAAGGGCTGAGTCTATAGGAAAACCAGAACAGATCCAACTAGTTTAGCAGATGAATGCATAAAATCCTCTGAATCAGGCGAGAGAGACTGTCTTTTATCACACATGTATCAAAATGAACAACAAATATAGGTTGTAATTTTTGTGATAAATACAGTGATGGATGTAATTTGATACAACATAAATGAGGTGTTTTATAGTAAATTACAAAGCAAACAATCAGTTGGCAGTTGTACATGACTCATATCCATAATGGGAGTTATTAATATATTATGGGAAAAGGCCTAATTTTCATATATTATGATAGCCAAAGGAAATTTCTTTCTAGTCATTTCAGTGAGAAAAGCTGATTATGTTTGAAGACCAAGACTTTTTTTCTTTCTAATGAAAAGGCTTTCTTTAAAAGTAATTGTAAACCATGGGAGAACATGAATTCCACAATGACAAAATATTGAAAATGTAATGAATAGAGAAGACAGACATGAATAAGAAGCCAGGAACTTTATCATCTAAATAACTCTATAGTTGAAATTACCCTAGTAAAGCAAAAATAACTGTACTTACCAACTCTGAATAATCACGTACAATAAAGCCAGGCTTAAATTCTCAAATTCAGAGCTAATTTTGAAAACCTACCAGCTCTGTTCCCTATAGTCTTTCATGTCTTCCTTGATAATTAGGTGTTTCCAACATAACTTCTGTGTGTTGACTCTTATGTGAACTTGACACAGGCTAGAGTCAGCTGAGAGTGGGAAACACAGTTGACAAAATGCCTCCATAATATCAGGCTGGAGGCAATCCTGTAGAGCATTTTCTTAATTAGTGACTGATGTGGAAGGATCAGCCTACTATAAGTGGGATCATCCCTGGGATGGTGGTACTGGGTTCTATAAGGAAGTAGGTTGAGGAAGCTAGTAAGAAGCACTCCTCCTTTATGCACTCGGCATCAGCTCCTACTTCCAGGTAACTGCCCTGACTTCCTTAGCTAGAAACCTTTCCTCAACTTCCCTTTTGGTCATTGTGTTTCATCTCAACAATAGAAAGCCTGCTGTGTTGAGAACTCACAAAGCAGTTCAATAGAAGATTAGAAAATAAAAATGATGAGGAATGCAGACAATGGAGGCTGGGCTATGAAGTTCCAGAGGGCAACAAAGACTCTTCCAGGCCATTTGTGTGCAGAATCTGTGGTTTCTGGCCAGCTTGAACTAAAGGCACAAGAGACTAGAAACCTTTGCTTTCTGCAGCAATTCTGAACATGTGGGTCAAGGACACCTTTAGAGGTAACAGTATCAAAATCAGGTAACAGTAGCAAAATTACAGTTATGAAGTAGCAATGAAATAATTTTATGGTTGGGGGTCACCACAACATGAAGAACTGTGTTAAAGAGTCACAGCAACACAAAGGTTGAGAACCACTGCTTTACAGGGAGCTAAGAAATGGAGTTAAGACATCAGGAGTGAGGGTGACTAAGAAGAGAGCAGCATCACCCAGGTGAAATCTTCCAGGAAGTGTGTCCTCAGAGTCAGCACTCATGGAGAGGAGCAGCTGAAGAGAGCCCAGAGGTGGCAACTGTTTAAAGTGCAGTGCAGCCTCAGCAACAGACCCCAGCATTTTGGGGATGCCAGTATCATGGGAAGACCACCATGTACAGCAGCTGCAGTACAGTGGTGCCTGCCTGACCTAGGAAGACAAGATTTGTGTGCTGCAGAAGGCATGGCCTGAGAACTGACCCAAGCCCTTTGGAAGAGTCCAGAAGATTTTGAGTGAACTCCAGAGAAATGAGCCACTTGAGTCATTTACACTGCTAAAGTCTGGTTTTCCCTTATTCAGATTCTGTCTGTGCCTGGGTTCTTTCCTCCTGAAATAAGAAAGTATTTAGCCTATTTTTATTTTAAAGGAGCCCACACTTAAAAGATTACAAAATTTTAAAAGAGATTTTGGATTTTAAAAGAGACTTTGGATTTTTTTTATAAAACCTAGACTTTTTAAGGTGTTTGAACTGATAAAAATCATAGAACTTTTAAGTTGTAATACATCTTACATTTATGATAATTACTGGTAATGAACCAAATAAGAAAGAAGAAAAAAAGGTGAAGTCATATAAAGTGTTGTGTATCAAACTGTCACTGTAACTAAGACACTGTCCGTCCATCCAGCATCTCTGCGCTGCTGCTTTTGTTATGATGGGAGATCTTTGTGAAGGCTTTCTAATAAGGACAGCACTCCTCATGGTGGAAACCTCTGTATTTCCAGCATTTGGGAGGCTAAAATGGGAGGATGTCCTGGGATTAAGGGTTAGCCTGGGCAACGGAGATAGCTCCAGATCCAACTGGACTTCAGTGAGATCCTGCCTAAAAACAAAAACATAAAGTAAATAATAAAAAATGAAGGAATAAATATTCTTTTAATTAACTAGTGAGAGATCTTGCCTCAAAACAATAAAATGGGAATGTCACTCTAACTAGATTGGGCATAATCTTAAAAGTAAAAATGAAGAAGGAAAAAAACCTCAGTAAGAGAAACTGGAAATCAGGTGCACAGGTGTGGGTGACATCGGTTGAATTTGAACTTGAAATGGCCTCCATGACCCTGGTTTCTGCCTTGTGCCAATAAGCTCATGTACACATACTACCTGTGTGTGCATGTGTGCTATGTGTGCACGTGCAAGTGAAAACCAAAGGTCACCTTTGGATGTCTACCTCAATCTTTCTCCCCATTATGCGGCTGGACAGGCCTTTCAGTGATCCCATCCGTGGCTCACCAATTTGAGCTAGCCTAAATGTAAGTGAGCACCAAGAATAAGCTTGCCTCTACTTCTCACCACTGGTACTTCACCCCACTTCTACATGGATGTCAGGGGTCCAAACTCAGGCCTTTACATTTAAACAACAAGCACTTTACCTACTAAGCCACTGCCACAACTCTGTGGTACTATTTTGAAAGCCGTGGGACTAGAGTTGGAATCAAGTAACAACCAAGTGTGCCTCAGCCTCATTCTGGCCTTGGGTCTGAGCTTGCTGCTGGTCGGCTCTAAAAACGCCCATGCTCCTGTCACTGACTCTCCTGCCACCACAGATGGAGCACTTAACCGTGCACTCCAGCCAGAGCGACTGAGAGCCCTCAGCTGACACGAGCCTCCAAGCAGCTTCCAACAGATGTTGTAAACAGTGAAAAAGTAACTCCATGGGTGGGAATCAGAATGGCGGGTCACCTGTGGAAAAACAGGTTGGCAGATCCTCAGTCATAAAACATTATCATCTGAGGTCTGACAACTCCACTCCTAGGCATACTCAGGAGAAGTGAAAGCATTATGTCTATGCAAATGTTGGTACATTAATATCCACAACAGTTATTCATAATAACCAAAACTCCATAACACAGATAAGCAATGGGATAAGCATAGACAAGACTATTCTGCAATGAAAGAAGAACGGCCATGTTCTGCCATGTGGACGAACCTCAAAAACATGCCGCTAAATGAAAGGAGCAGAGAGCTGAATAGTCTCATTGTGTAGAAATCCATTTGTCTTCGCTGTCCGGGAGGGTAAATCCATTGAGACAAGAGCAGACTAAGGGCTGCCTTGACCAGAGAGAGGGAGGAGGAAATGAGGAGTGACTTCGTAATGGGTGTGCTTTCCTTCAGTGTGAGGAGCGTGGGTTGATAACAAGTAACTTCTGCAACATTTCCAATGAACCACAGTTTAGCAGGATATGTTGCTTTCTTATGAATTCAATTTTAGTAAAGGAAAGCAGGCAGTATTCATGCCTGACAGAGTAATAAAAATTAAGTAAGCCACAGAGCTAATAAAAGCAGCAGAAAACTGAAGGTGGGGACATAACGGCAAGTGTTTCAAGACCAGGGAATGACAATGACAACTAGAGCTAACAACAGAGCTGTAAGACATGGGTAAAACCTAGAAAGTGACAATGACATTAATTTACTAGATCTCGATTCCTACAGCAATGGCTGCAGGGAGCAGCGATCCTCGGGCCGGCGACGTAGAAGAAGACGCTTCCCAGCTCATCTTTCCCAAAGGGTTTGAAACAGCTGAGACACTCCTAAACTCTGAAGTCCACATGCTTCTGCAAGCAGCAGAACGAGTGCAGGGGACGAGCAGGAGCTCTCAGAGGTCTTCATGAAAACCCTCAACTACACAGCCCGTTTCAGCCGCTTCAAAAACAGAGAGACCACTGCCAGTGTTCGCAGCTTGCTTCTCCAGAAAAAGCTACATAAGTGTGAGTTGGCTTGTTTAGCCAATCTTTGCCCAGAGACAGCTGAAGACTCCAAAGCTCTGATTCCAAGCCTGGAAGGGCGTTTTGAAGATGAGGAACTGCAGCAGATTCTCGATGATATCCAGACGAAGCGCAGCTTCCAGTACTAATCGCCAGACATCCGGCTGCTCCTTGAGACCCCTCCAGACAGCACCACAGACCACCACAGATGGAACCCTGGGGGACCTCCTGCAAAAAGTGCTTCAGAAGACACTGGGACTTCTTCCTTGTCTTTGCTTTACCGACATAGAATGTCTCCGTAGTTGTCAGAGTCCTAACAGTCCTGCCTCAGCCTCCCAAGTGCTGGGATTAGAGGTGTGAGCCAAAACTCACAGCTTGGCTTTTGGAGAAGAAAGAAAAGCTGGCTATTGATGCTCCAAGTGCCTTCTCCGAAGTGACTGTTAGTTCATGAAGACTATTAGACATAATTACCATCTGTTCTCCTTGCAAGGGCTGCTATGGTCGATACTGCGCCATCCTGAACTGGTGAGGCAGACTGATGTGAGACATTTAGTGACTACCCCTTACCGTGGATTTTTTGGACCCTGTGTTAGGTTTTGTTCTTGACATTTCAATTTTTAATGTCAATATTATTTTGCAGTTTTTGAAGCTAAAATGATATATAAAAAACGTGTATAGGTGATGAATGTTTTTACTTTGTTGCAAAGGTGAGAAATAAACCAGAACACTGTAATTAAAAAAAAAATTTACTAGATCTCAACATGACAATCAAAAGGGAAACACAGGAGGAGGAAATCGAAGGCAGATGAATCTACAGAAGGCCATGTGAAAACCTACTATCACAACCCAATTAAAACTAAATTCTGAGGACAGGACATGGTAGCATACACCTTTATTCCCAGCCCTTAGTCAGGCAGATCCCTATGAGTTTGAATGGGGCCAAGAGCTACACTGTGAGATCCTGTCATTTTAAAAGTTATAAACATACCTAAATAAACAAGAGGGGCTAATGTGTATATGATACAAAAAAAGAGCAGGGGTAAAATTCTGGTTAAAGGATGGGGCCGGGAGACTAAGAGTGAGAAGAGAGATCCAGAGGTGGACCCCTACATGAGAGGACACTGTTGCTCCCAGAAGATACGCGTTGTTAATGACCTATGCATTATTGTTCAGGAAGGACCCAGAGGGTATGGCCATTGCTCTCATATCACCATAAATAGAGGGTAAGCGATGTTGTTGTCAGTGATACACACACTTTGGCTGCATGACATAAAGAATTCAATCTCAAACAACCAGGAAACGTCCAACCTGCTAGCTAGCTTTCAGTACTAACCCACCAGGCAAGACATGCTGGCTGGCACAATGGTGGCATGACTGTTAGTAACCAACAGCTTTCTGATTACATCTGAAGCTTGTTCCAAAAGAGGGAATTCATGTACGGTTCTGTCTTTCTGGTCAAAAGTCCACAACCCTACAGGCACTGGCAGGACCAAGCTTTGGCATGTCAACCTGCCTTCTATATACTTATGTTTAAATCTTAATACATTGCTTTCAAAGTTCCCAACACTGGTCCTGGTTAAGTCAGTGATCATCCATTTTTAGGAAATGTGTCTAGAATACAGTAAGCTGTTAACAGACATTCTGGGGGGAAGGAAGTACTCCTGAATAAGATGAAATGCCCATAATTAAGAATCAGTATAGAAACATCTAGATCATCTATTGAATTATATCACACTTAAAATACTGGTTAAGAGAATGTACTGCTCCTTAAGGACATGAGTTCAGTGTCCAGCACCCACGGCAGCTGCTGAAAGGCAGATTTAAAATATCTACAAAATGAAGTGAGCACACAGGTGTATTTCATGTAAACATAAAGAGAGAATTTGTGCTCACACCCCAAAAGTTGTTCAGATGACCATGTTTGATGAGAAGAATGATCTGAGTATACAAATAAGGTTATACTTAATAACTCATCTATTAACAACTCAACTATTAATAACTAATCTAATAACTCAACTATTAATAAACACTATTTTAGAAATAAATTTATTCTCAGAAGCACCTAAGCAGACTTCCATCATTCAAGCAATTTTGGAGGAAAAATGACTTTTTTCCTATGTGCACATTTACTGTAACAATACAGGACAATTCCCAAAGGAAATGGGGCCTGTTTAGTGAGCATTGAGCAATTCCACCCTGTTTGTTATTTATCAGGTAGTGCCAGGAATCAAACCTGGGTCCTAGAGCTCACTACACAGGAGCTCTACCACTAACCAAACTCAAAACACAGCAAACGATTTTCAACCAAAGTCATTTTACTTTTTGAAAGTCATACCAGCAACATTATTAATGAATTGAAGTTAATCAGTCAATAATTTTATCAAACATATATGAAATAACATTTAGCTAAGTTGTACACACTAAAATATACTAGAGTTTCCAGTTTAAATTAAAGACTATGGTAAAAATTATGTCAAAGAACCCAAAATGAGAAAAGACCAAAGGCTAGAAATTAAATAGGAGTTTGTTAAGCACAATATACTTGTGCATTCTTGTGCAATAATTTTTTTAAAAGGCTTGATATCTATTCTCTAAGTCATAAACTAGGCTTTAAGAATCCACAGAACAAGGACTCACTAAGACTCTAAACATTATTATTATGCTAAGAACCTCAGCATTTTTTCTTATAATATATAAGGAAATCTATGGAAACTAATACTGTACCTTCAAATTTTAAATATCGCCCAAAGAAGGGGCAGCAGACAGATATGAAAAGACAGATATTTTAAGCCTAAGAAAGAGGACAGGCAAGACAGCTCATCAAGCAAAGGCATTAGCCAGCAAGCCAGGTAACTTCACATCAATGCTGGCACAAATGATAAAAGGGGAGAGACAACTCCCTAAATTGGTCTCCTGCCACTACATACATTCTAAGGCACATGTGCCCCAATGCAAGTGCACACACGATTTATAGACAGAGATAAAAGTAACTCATTTAAAGCATGATGGAACATAGTATGACAAGTCACTGCATATTAAATTTAATTCTTAAACTCAAGTCTACTTTTGAATTACTAGGACACCATAACTCTTGTTTTACATTCAGGTATCATGAGAGTCACAGTCATGTTTTAACCTGGAACATGTTTTCAAAACAGCTTTAAAAAAATGGAACACAACACTTGTTAATGCCAAGTGAAATATGGCTTTTATGACTTCAAAATCCTAAACATTAATACCATTTCCTTTACCAAAAAAAATCATCATAATTTCCATTCATGATATTTAACAGATTGAAACAAAATTAGGAAAAGTGCAACAAAGTATCTGAGAAAGTGACATTTTCCAAGAATGTGCAATGTTTAAAAAAAATACAAAATAGCCAAGACATTTAAAATCTACCAGGAATTGTAAGAAGCATGGAAACATTTATTTTTAAATAGGAAAAAGCTGCAAAATCTTCAACATGTGTTACTAAATCTAATCCTTTAAATGTAAGGGAAATTTTGATAGCATTACAGTATTGTATTCTTATACAGAGCTTGAAGAACAAAAGCCTGTTGGTCTTCCTCTTTATTAACTAGTACTTTAAAAAAGGAAAATGGAAACAGCCATATTAAAAGCTAAGACTGTGATTTGCTTACTTAGTAATTCTTTATTCTCTCAGAGTAAGACCTGATGACTCCAAAACGTGCTAATAAGGGTGCTGTCACATAGAAAGCTCATGCCAAGGAGTGAGGAAAACCATCTCCACACACAAACAGGGCAGAGCTACAAGTGAAGCCAGTGTCAAGATAGTCATTCTTTGTTTTGTTTTGAAGGGGGGTGTTCTATGTTACCCTCTAGGTACCCTCTCTGACTCCCACATACTGGATTAAAAGCCTGCACAGCCACACCTGGATTCTGATAGTTTTCTGGAAATAACATGGTTCCACTGATAGAAAATACCACACCAAACTGGCTACCATTAAATATTATTTTAAAAGTATAATAATTGAAGGCTAGAAATGGCTCACTGAAAGCTTTATCCTCTTCCAGAGGAACCAAATTCAGTTCCCAGCAACCACTTGATGGCTCACAACCATGTTAATCCTAACTTCTTCCACTTTGGGACTCCTGATGTTCTATGTATGAGTGCGCATACACACACACACACACACACACACACACACAAATATTTATTAAAACTTATAAGTATTACACAGCAACTTTACATATATATAAGATGTACATTAAATAAAATTAACATATAAATGTAAAATATAGCACATTTTAAAAACCTTTCACCTAATTTTAGATCAATGAGGTCCAAATACAATATTATACAGCAGGAAGGAACAAATAAGAGTAGTTGGCAAAGTGATATTGTAACAAAGACTTTCTGCTCACTTTAAAGCATTTCCAATTCATGGGTCCATGCATTACATAATAAATCACAATTCAGTAAGCAAGGAAGACACTTGTGAACAGTTCTGAGGATGCCTATTGATGAAAACCCCTAACATTCTGAAGAGCAATGACTGAGGCAAGTTCGAGATGTTCCATCAAATAATTGCTATCAAAACAGAAGTGCTTCACCTTATGCAGAAGTTACTAAAACATTCTCAGTGACAGAATGTAATAAAACAGATTAGACAAATTCAGTTAATACCATATGTACATTTCTCAGATTTATAAGGCCTTGCACTTAATTGTGGGCTTGCAGGGAGCAGTTTCCCCATTTTTTGTTAGACAAAGTATTGCTCACTGAAACAATAAAGACTGTTTTATGTAAGTAGAAACGATTCATGTTAAGTCTTAGACACCTTCCGCTGCTGTATGACACGTCTCTGGCCATAGCATACCACTACCCTTCCACCCTAACTCACAGAAAGTACGCCAGCAAGAGGGGGTGATGTGAACTACAGACTGTGGGCCGACCAGTCTGATGGAGGCATTTTTTCAATTCAGATTCCCAATTCCACATGACTCTAGCCTATGTCAGGCTGACAAAAAAGCTAATCAGCACAATCTTCCATTCACTTTTTTTGATATTTTGAAATTGCCTTTCAATGAAATCTCATTTTGCTGGGCACAGCAGTAAATGTCTGAAATCGAATCACTTAAGTTGAAGGTAGGTAACTCCAGGTAAAGGCCAACCTGAGCTACATAGTAAGATGATTTCTCAAAACAACAGAAAATACAGAACATTCGTTAAAGACCCATTTTGAAGTCTTTAGACCTTAGAACTGATGAACAAATGAAGTCATGATAGTTGCTCTGTAAATTTCCATCTATAAAACAATTACCCTGATCTTTTAAACCCTCCCCCTGGTGATCCTGACTTCTCCCATAAATCTTCTGACATTCTATACTCTTTAAGTTAATCATGAAAACTGCACTTGAATGGCCCAGGATATCACTATAAAGCCTCTGTGTGTATTATCTCATTAACCCTAACCATAATCCTACAAGTAGTAAAATTTTATAAAACTTTTGCTTTGAATGATAGATTCATTCTTCATAACTGAGAACTGTGATCTATAATTCTCTGTATCTAATATCATGAAAAATACTTCTGACAACGGCACATATTTTAGTTCCTCAATGCAGACTATTTATTTAAATTGCTGACATGCATTTAGTGTTGACAGACACAGCAAAACACTTATTCATAAAACCACTAAACTTGTAGATTGGCCATGATGATGTATGCATATAATCCTAGAACTTGTGAGACTGAGGCAGGAGGATTACTCTAAATTTGGAGCTACCCTGGGCTACAAAACAAGTACTAGACCATCCACAGCTACATAAAAGGAAATTGTAACCCTAACTTTATTAGCATCACATTTCAAAAAGAAAAAGTTAAAAACTAGTAAGTCTTCACAAAATTATTTTGCACCTGGCATAGCTCTTCACGCCTTTAATCCCAGCACAGGCTGGAGATCTCTGTGATTAAGTCTGGTCTACACAATGAGTTTCAGACTAGCAGGAGTATGTAGTAAAATTGTCTGAAAATAAATACTTTAAAATTATTTTAAAATATAGGAATAGATGCATGGGTAACTGTAAAGCTCATTGCAATGCACTGACAACGTTGGTACTTTTCTTATCAGACACAGACATTCACAGTTTGACTCATTATCTCTCATAAGGTCGGGCAGAACTGAACAAAGCAAGGGAAGGTGAAATATGAAGGGAATGTAAGCTGTACAGTGCCTTTAACATGAGCAATATCACTCGGAAGTAGTTCATTAGACGTGAACACATATCACTGTCTTGGGACAGAATACAATTTTTTATTAGCATAGGTATAGAACAAAACAGTAATTATTTGTAACAAGATTTGAAAGTTGGGAGTCCAAAGAAATACCCTCATATACACAAAATAATGCAGATGCATGGTCACAGGTGCTACACAAATGTGTAAATACACAAAAGACAAAAAAAAATCACCATTATACTCGAACAATTAGTGACCACACCTAATCACAGAAGCCTTGAATTAAATTTAATGTTCTGTTGTAAGGTAAAAAATTCACTTTACCCAGGATCAAAAAAATTTTTGTAGCATCCTTGCTATAAATTTTAGCCATCCTTTCTAGATAGCTAAAACGGGCTGGGCTGCCAAACCAGTGGTCCACCTGGAAGGATGCCGTCACTGGCATTAAGAAGCCAAAGCTGTTGCTTTTCCTCACACCCCGAATCATAAAAAGTCCTTCCAGAGGACAAGTAAAGCCTGGAACTGGAAACCAGACCTCAGAGACCTGGACACCCGGGTAGATGATACACCTACACCTGGGCGTACAGCACAGAAACGCTCTCTGCAGAGGACGTTCCACTCGAGTATCCAGGGGGCCAGAAATCCTCTGCAAGACTGACAAACACGCTGGACCTCAGGAGGATACTGAGAGCTTTTCCTCAGATCCTAACAATGAAGTCGGCAAATTTCCATCTCTGCTTCTAGGACTAAGCAAGTGAGTGAGCTGTGGTGGTTCTGACACTCAGTGTCTTCAGAATTCATTTCAGAAAGCAGTTTGGCACCTGGATTCTCTTTTTAAAGGGGGCAGGAAGCTTCTTCTTAAACAACACACACACAAAAAACTTCTTTATGTTTTTAGACTTAAATCTTAAAGTAGAAACTTTGGAAAGAAAAAAATTAAAATAAAAACCTATGTTTAGCAAGCCTCAGCTCACTGGCTCTCTGTCACATTGATTTATGACAGTTATTTCTTAGAGGAAAGGAAGACACAGATGCAAACAATTACTCTATTTTCGCAGGCAACAAGTGAGGTGGGTGGTAACTGAGAAATTTTTTTTAATTCTGTCACAATATTCTGCTTTTTCTTAAGAAACCCTCCTCACACAACAAACGTTCGCCACATCAGAGAATTTCCAGGGCCTGAAGCACCGCTTTGATTCCAGACCGCTGCAGGCATTAGCAGGAGGTAATTAGGGTAAAAAGTTCAGCCACAGTTCCATGGCTAGAGTCCTGCCAGAAATAAATTTCCTCCCTATTCACTGTACCCCTCCCTACAGATCATATTGAAAACACATTTATCTTTGTAGAGCTTGTTCCTCTTCTAATTAACTTTATGGCGTTTACAGCATTTAATAATTTAAAATGGCTGCAATCACAGCAGTTTTATCTTTCACGGTAGATGAGTGTGTTATCATTTCTCCAACATTACTGTTTGACGAGTGACTCACAGACCTGCACTGCAGCTGTTTACCCCACTCTCTGGTCCTTCCTAACCAAAGCTTTACTTTTCCCTTGTTAGAGAAAGAAACAAAGTTGACAAGCCTGTTCGGAAGGTATCCTTCCAACTCTCATGAAAAATAAAAATGATTCAGGAGTAAATTGAGTTTACAGTCAAGGCAAATGGGTATTTCACTGCTTTTTACAGTGTTTCATATTTTTCACAGAGAGAAATATAAAGTTATATTCAAGGGAATAATAAAATATATTAGACATTTGAATTTCAATAATTTAAAAAGTGTTCAAAGTCCCCTTTCCAGCTCAGTGTCCCACTCCTCTAAGTGCCTTCTCCCAGGCACACATACGGACATCCTAACAGGACAGGTAGGGCTCTGCTTTAACCCACACTGTACTTGGTGTTGGAAAACAAAATGTTAATAGATTCTAAGCCACAGCCCTCACTGTCATGATTTTGTGACAGTATAAAAATCAGGACAAGAACTCCATCCAATGCCTTTTTAAACAGTGAACTTAAGGGGAATAAAATTGCCTTAATGATAGAACAAGGGGAATAAACTTTGAACATAAAAATATTTTTTTAAATAATATCCATTTGTTTATGAACACAAAACAATACTTTGAATGGGATTATGTTTTTGTTACTATTTTCCAAGAAAATAAGAAAAAATGCAAAACAGTTCTTTTTCAAAAACCAAACTACTAAGTCCACACTACCCTGAGGAGCGAGAGCTACACATAGGGCATAGGAGGCAGCCTGGCTCCACAGAGCACACAGAAGGATGCTCCAGGGGCCTGTAAAACACATCCTCCTCCACTGCACACCAGATGACCTTTCCTACAAAGTGACTATGCAGAACTTCCTATCTGACCTGTTTCCCACTCATGATCTAAATGACACTGAGGACTTATGTCACCAGCTAGGATCTGTTCTAACCAGACCTGTGCTATTACAGTTAAACTGACATTTCTCAAACATAAAAAGACACTTAATGACAGCATTCAGTAGCTGGAACTCAGGTAGAGGACAGCAAAGGTAACTGATTCTAAGTGACTACAAACGGAAAAACCATGGCTCCGTGATTTCAATGCCCAGTCTCATGGGAAACCTCGGGGAACAGAGGCAATGACACACACTCACTACTTGTTCTGGCTACTGGAATCCCATACTGGCCAACAGAGGTTCCTAGAATGCAAAAACTACTTGTGTATATCAACCAGCAATTCTGCTCCTAGTTATCAATTCCAAAGATTCAGAATTAGACACTGTGTGTGAGTATGCGCATGTGCATGCACGTGAGTGTATGTGTGTGTGTGTGTGTGTGTGTGTGTGTGTGTATGTGTGTGTGTGTGTATGTGTGTGTGTGTGTGTCTAGGCAAAGAAAGAAATTTAAAATGGTGCCTACCACTTTTTTTGAGTTTTATTAGTTTTTAATAGCTAATCCCTATTAGCTTTTTAACTCTGCACAATTTTTTGCCTGCAAAGCTGAGGCCGTCTTTAACCCTAGTGATACCAGCACATATAACTCTCCTTTCTCAAGGGCTGATCTGCATTTTACAGGGTGTTTCTCAGTACCCTTTATTCTATCCATTATAGAAGCCACAAGCCTCCTCCTCCTTTGCCACTCAACTGTCACAGGAAAATGCCAAGAAACCTGTGAGGAGAGTCTTTTCTTCTTCCCATGTGGAAACAATGCCTTCCTTGCCTTACTCCTGGGGAAGTAGATGATAGAGTGCCCAGTGTGCCATGTAACAACATTAAAAACCCCTTCTTAGAATAAAAGGAGCAAGCATTTGAATCAGGCAGTTAGTTCTTTGAGATTGCTATCTAAATGGCATGCTAGGTGACCTATAAGAAACATCTTAAAATCATATACACAGTGTCTGATTAACCCAGTAGCAAACAAAGATCCCTTATATTTTACTATGTCTGTGTTATAATTTACTCAGTAAATTACATCCATATAGTCTTTGATTATAACAGATTTCAACCTTAGTTAAAGCAAATTACCTTCCTTGAAACCCCAGTTCTCTAATACAATAAAATCAACAAGTAACACAATTAGTGACATTTGGAAAGCTTTTATTCTGGTTAAATAGCATATACTATATCAGCACAAGATCTTGCTGGGAGTGACGCTGTGGGCACTCCTGTTGTTCCAGCTATTCAAGAGAACTACTAGAGCCTGGGAGTTCGAGACCTGTCAGGACACCAAAGAGGGCCTTCATCATAACAACAACAACAAACAAACACACACACACACACACACACACACACACACACACACTGTCATGTGAAAACCCCATGTTGGTCATGTTAACTGCTGGTCTCTCTTCCCTGAATCCTTAAGATAATCACAGCACAGAGTGATCTCCTTGCAGAATTATTCACTGCACACATGCTCTGTTCTGCCAGGAGAGTAAGCGTGCCTGGGTGGAATTCCACAAAGTCAATCTATGCAGATGTTCCTTCCCCTTCGGTTTCCTTTAATTTGCAAATCTTGTAATCTAAGCCTGAAGTTGACTGAACCAACATTTAAACCAGCAGAGCAATATCAGCCAAAAACTCAATCTGTTTTCTATTTAAATGTCAAGACTGCATCCTTTTTGGTGGCTGAAAAAACTGTTGTTTTTGAAATGATTACACAGTGGAACTGCAAGCCCGTTAGTAGTTTTATGAACTGCTTCTAAAAGGAAAGCTATGCTTTAAAAAGGCCTTTAGGTTATGGAACGGAAGGGAAACGTGGAACACAAAGATGCTTACGTTTATATTTTTAACTACCCATTGAAGTTACCTTAAACTAGACAACAGCAAAGAATCTTTTTTAAAGTCATTTCTAAGTCAAGATGCAAGGGCTATTCTGATCCTTACTACCTTGAAGCAAGTTCCTTCTACCAAGGGGAGGGACTCACGAGGATGCATTACAGCTGGGCATGAGAAAACTATCGTGGGGGTAGCCATGCTCATTATCTTGATTGGAGTGATGGTTTCATGGGTATATACAGATGTCAAAATGTATCAAACTGCACACATTAAGGAGGTGCAGTTAATCATGTTTCAATTATGCCTCAATAAAGATATATGTACAGCATTATACACATGAGCTTCTGTAGGGAATATAAACAAATTACAATTTTTCTGTGGAAGTAGAGATCCCTAAAAACAGTCTTAGCTTAGCCCATGAGGACTGGCAAACTAGAGCAAAGACAGCAGAAGTCAGCAAGCTCTGTCCCTCACCCCCAAACAAGCATAAGTCTTTAATCCCAACCCCAAATCAGGTAACTACATCAACATACAGAAAAAGAATTCCCTCTAGTAAATTCTCTTTACTGTTCCTATCCTCGGATTCAAATAAACAACTATGTGCCATGTCTAATATACACCAAACTGCACTGAAAACTCTGCATCATCCTCACAGGAATCAGCGTGGTAGTCCCAGATCACCACCACGTTTCAATTACGGGTCCTGAGACCGAGTGCTGTCAAATATTATGGTTCATCATCTACAAATTTACCTGTGTATCTTTTCTCTGAAGCCTCACTGTTGCTATTACTCCCACACACTCAGCCATGCTTTGGGACAGGGCTTCACTGCTTTATTTATGCGTCTGGGCAACCATCATGTTGACAGCATCACTGCAATCTCAAACTCTCAACTTTACAACGCAGGCCGGGCACGCGGCTGGAGGAGGAGTGGGAATGTGCAGGTCACCCACAGTGCCTTGCCATCCTCCTGAGTCCTCCTGAAGCCACTGTTCATACAGCCCATGCTGGTAATGGTTCTCCTTTGCGGAGAAAACAACAGGCCTCAGCTCTGTATGTTTGATGTTTGTTAAACTCGTCTAAAATTGCTGACTGCGAGTATTATATCTGATCCAGCCAAGTCTCAGAAAGCACAGACTCTCAGGAAAATATATTATCATATTATCGCACTGAGATGGCTCAGCAGGTAAGAGCACTAGCTGCTTTTCTTGAAAAGCAGGGTTCAGTTCCCGGCACCCATACGGTGGCTCACAATCATCCATAATTCCAACTCCAGGGGAGCCAAGGCCTCTTCTGAGTTATAGTTTCCAGAGATACAGAGATGCACATATATACTTATGGATAAAACTCTCACAGACTGAAATAAAAATCTTAAATTTAAAAAAAATAAATAAGAAAGTAAACATCCCTACTATATGATCACTAGCAAATATTCTGGTAGGGCATTTGAGCAATTTTCTTAAGTGTGCTTGTAATTTAAACTTTTAATTTTAATGTTTTTATTTTATTTACGTTGATGTTCTGCCTCTGTTATGAGGGCATCAAATCTCCTGGAACTAGAATTACAGAGAGTTGTGAACTGCCATGTGGGTGTTGGGATTTGAACCCTTATCCTTTGGAAGAGCAGCCAGTGCTCTTAACTGCTGAGCCATTGCTCCAACCTTTGTTTTAATTTATTTTTATCTTTCCCCAGTTTATTTTTATAAACATTGGCATTTTATATGCATGTATGTATGTATGCATGGATGTATGTGTGTGTAAGGATGTTGGATACTGAAGTTTACACTACTGATTCTATTTCTCTGAAGGGTCCTGATAAATAAGCCACTTATCATCAAAATCCATTCCTTAGTAAATTACCTCATCACAGAATATGAAACACCACTCTTCCCCTAGGACATTATCTTATGACAAATGACACTGGCTTCAATGAATTGTATTAAAAGCAAATTCTTTAATCTCCCCATTGGCAGTGTTTATAGGAAAGGAAAATACTTCTTTAATTGGAAAAAATACCAAGTTTGAGAGTTGAGTTACACACACAGGTGCACACAAACACACACACATACACACCTAACTAAATCTGGAGATTTCACATCTGTAAATCAAAAAGTCACCAACTCTGAATTCATTACCACACACACCCATCCCAACTTTACCTTCAGCTACCCTGTAAGGTTTTTTTATGCTACTTTGAATATAGTGCTGAGTTACTCCTGGGTTTATTTTCTTATAAATCCTTGTTTGAAATTTGTTAGATAGTTGCTGTTTTCCCCTAAAAATTTAAGTGCAGTTCATGTAATTTTTAGAAAATATTTAGATTAACTACTATAAAAATATTTGCAAGATTCAACATCTCAAAACACACAGCCATGTTATTCTTGCTTTATATTAAGGCCTGGCTTTCAGGGAACTGCCTCTGTATCTAAGTAACTAGTTGGTTAGCTGCTGTTGACAAATCTCCTGTACCTTCCTGCTCTTTCTGAAGCACTTACAGCCACCTCTTGGAACAACTCTCAAGGGCACTCACTGGGGAATGGATGCCTTCACAGGAAAGAATTCTGGACTGTGTACATGGTGGTACATTTTCCTTGGTTTGGCTGGATGGTCAGGACATGGAAGACCCATCCATGGAAACTGGTGAGAATAATGTTTGGGGAAAAGGTGAATGCATAGATCTCTACAATTGGTCATAAGATGGAAAGACATTAGTATTCCATACAAATTCTCATCAGAAGATATTAACAGAGGGGGAGTCAACAATCAAGAAGAAAGGACAACCATTTCTTTGAGCAATCGCCTCTCTCTCCAGCCATCCTTGCCACAGCCCACTAGGCCCTTAAACAAAGGAAACTAATGGTGAGAAGCTCAACAACACAGATATCCACCATGACCCAACTATGGCTGCTGCTAAGTCTCCAAGCAGAGACCAAAACTGAGCCTAGTACACCACCATTCCTGGAGCGACTAACCAGCAACCTGGTTGGTGGCCAACTAACTATACTGGACCACTTCCACCAAGGAAAAGGCAGCATTTTGTCCTTACTAAAATAGATCATCTAAACTGAACTTCCATTCCCTGAACAGAGGCGCAGAGGAGGGCATGAGACTCTCAGAGGAATAACCAGATACTTCTTCCATCTTGGGGACACTGGGACACTCTCAATGCCTGTAGAGTGTGGCTCTCAATGTGTGTCCAATTAGAGAAGTAGAGCCTACCCTATAACCCCAGGCTCTGCAAAGAAGGCTCCTGGGGATGAACTTTAGCAAAATTGTTATTGGGACCCTGGAAGGAAGAAAGACGTTGTTTTATGTATCCCCCAGGGAGGAATTTTAGCAAGATCTGTACATAAGACTTTCTCCAAAACAGTCTCCTCCAGACTTACAGAATGCTCTATCCATCATCACAGAATCCCACACAGCAATATTTCATGGGCAAAGACGTGGGAGAGGTCATGAAATTCATCAGTCTTACCATGTTCCCCATCACCCTGAAACAGCTAGCTTGAACCATAGAACGACCTTTTGAAGACACATAATACCAATCAGGGGCTATTATGGGACCTGCCACTAACTCCAGCACCCATGGGTAACTACAGCTCTAGCTCCAAGATATCTGACACTGTCTTCCTGGCCTCCTCAGGCACTAGGCACAAAGTGGCACTTGGACATACATGGAAGCAAAACATCTATACATATAAAAAAGTTTTATCTGGACATAATTCCATGTCTAAATATGTGATATCATTCCAAAGCTCCATAAAGTGCACACCATGAGTTAGAAGCATATGGCAGCGACTACCAGCTGCCTGTCTACTACCCATCAGATCCTCCCAACAAAGGAACACAGGCTTCTTAACTCTGCTTGCAACTGGGAACTCCATGTGAACACACGAGCCATTTCAGATCGTTATAAAAGAAAACTGCTTTGAAAGAAGGTCAAAGCTCTAGAAAACGTAGGTCACTAGAGCATCATGAAAAGATTGCACTAGCTCTGAGCTGTCTATCCAAGAACTTCTCCAGAACTCTGAACAGCATGGCAGCTCTGCTAAACATATTCCTAACTGGAATTATGCAGAGGGTTAAAATTCAAGGAACACATGGATAACTAATTGAAAGTCACCAGAAAGAGTATGGCTCCCATTTAATACCTGCAGGAAGCAGACAGACACTTAAAAACAGCACCTCATTCACAGTAGGCAGCATGAACAAGAAAGCATCTGATTAACAATTTAACGAGGTCAGCAAATCAGTCCTTTGAATGTGTGAAGCAAGGAGAATAATACTCATAGACCCACAAGGAGTTAGAGAACCAAGCAATACCTCCAGAGCAGCCTCAGGCACAAACCACAGCATCAACACACTGCCAAAAATCAATAATATTACAAAATAACATTGTTACTATTAACACCTCATAGTGATGTCTGCAGTAAAAGCATAGGTATTAATAATGAATGTGCTACAAATGTGTGACCTTTTTTCTCACATGCTGATTGCACTGTGATCTATCATCACATATGAAAGAGGAAGAAAGGCAGTAAATACATCACAGCAAATGCTACATGTTTTAAGGCTTCAAACTTAAATATCCTTACCCTGAAGATCCAATGCTCTTACAAACACCAAGAAGAGGTCTTTTCTCAGCAAAGTTATCACACTTTTGAGCACCTGTTAGAAAGCATAAAACAAAATGTATGTTGAGAAACTCTTAAATATTTCCTATTACTGTAAAATATTTACAACAGAGGATGGAGTAAATGAGAGGCAGATCACATGCCTGCAATGTACGGAACAATGTGCACGTGTGTATATCTATACATGTTTGTATATATATGTATACACACAGAAATGTATTTAGTATAAAATTCAATCTACACATTAAATATTAACGATAGTGACAGACATCTTATTAAATATGTTTTGTTTAATTGGCACCTGTTTCAATCTTACCAACATTGTCTGTGAAATTAAAAAAAAAAAAAAAATCCTACAGTGATGGCAAGATCCTTAAAACTATCATGTACTGGCGCACTTTTGATTCCAGAACTCAGGAGGCAGAGGCAGGTAGATCTCAGAGTTTGAGACCAGCCTGGTCTCCAGAACAAGTTCCAGAACTGGGGATACACAGAGATACCTTGTCTCAAAAAAAAAAAAAAAATCACAAAAGAAAAAAGAAAGAATATTATGTACACCAAATAAGCTCTACGTAAAATCACCTAAATTAGACCAACCTTTGCTGGTTATTGGGGTATATAAATGCTTAAGAAATCAAATAACCCCTAATAACATCACACTACAAATTCTGTCAGTTTAGCATATAAAGAGTAAGAGTTGATTGACCTCTACACCCGATCACTGAAACAAACAAACAAACAAACAAAACCACAAAAACTTGTTTTGTGTTGCCTTGAAGACAGCAACATTTCTGTACCTACAGCCTGTCCTTCCACACCTAGTTTGCAACCTTTTTTCATTCATTATTTTTATGCACATGGATCTTTTGCCTGCCTGTATGTCTGTGTGCAATACTCCAGAGAACAGAACAGGGTGCCTGCTCCCCTGGAACAGAGTTACAGATGATTAATTGTAAGCCACCATGTGGATTCTGGGATATGAACACAAATCCTTTGGAAATGCAGCCAGTACTCTTAATTAAACACTGATCCGTTTTCCAGCCCAAATTTTCTCTTTTTTTTTTCCTTCTCCCTTTGATAAGGTTTTGAATAGCCAAGGCTGGCTTTTAACTTACCATGAAGCCCAGACTACCTTTAAACATTTGACCCTCCTGACTCTACCTCCCTTGAGTGTTCAAAATTATGTTTCCTTAATAAAGACTATTTACACAAGACTGAGGTTAAAATAATAATTAATGGTTCATATCCCCATTCAAGTCAGTAATGACACAAGAATACTTATCACTCTTGTTCCAAAATCCCCATTCACCAACACGAAGTGAGCACTGTGCCTTCTCATAAAGCTGAGTGCAGTGCTGGAGAGAACCTTCAGTAAGTGCTTGCCTTGAACACACAGGCCCGAGGCTGATTCCCAGAGCCTGTTAAAAACAGCAGCTTGTGGGGCTGGAGTGACGGCTCACTATGTTCTTGCTGACTTTGGTTCCCAGCACCTGCATGGCAGTTCACAACCTTCTTTCTGTACCTCCGGTTTCAAAGGATGTGAACTCCCATGCTAGCCTTCTCAGACGCCAGGCATACAAGTAATTCATATACACATAATTAAAAGCAAACCTTTTTAAAAATTAAAACAGTATCAATACACTATGGGTCTAAATGATGTGAAAAGATGTTCAATCACCCAAGGGAAATTCCTATAACTGATGATATATATATATTTAGGAAAATATATGTTGCTGCTGTTAATGTAAATCACCTAAAGATCAGAAGGCTGTGAGGACAGTTAGACCCCACATGGCAGTTTCACTGGGAGAAAAATATGAAAGTTGAGCAAACCTAGGGGAATAGGTTAAGATAATCCTTGGCTCCACAAATGCCAACCTCACAGGGACTGTCAGCTAGCCACTTCTTTTTGTCTGTACTTTCCTGGGGGGATGCCAACACACACCATGTGGAAGTGTCCTACTATGCCTGTCTCTCATACCATCCTAATCCACAGTCACCGACTATGTGAGATCAGGAGATCAGAAGAGAAACATTTTACTCTCCCACAATACAGTTGTTATATTTTTAAGATGATGATGATGATGATGACGATGATGTGTCTGTGTGTGTGTGTGTGTGTGTGTGTGTGTGTGTGTGTGTGTTTAGTTTGGACATGAGGTATTTCACTGTATAGCTCAGGCTGGCCTAGAATTTGCTTTGTAGACCAGCCTGGCAGGCCTTGCCCTCAAAGAAATCTGCCTGCCTCTACCTTCTGAGTACCACTAACCTGGTCAAGATTCTTTAGATCAAAAATAAATAAATCAAACTAATACCTGTCTAGAATGACCTCACAGGAGAGGAGTGGATAGTAATCAACTGATCCATCTCACAGTATTCCTAAAATAAAAGTTTATTTGCTGGGCAAGCCTGACACCCCGAGTTAAAGCTCCAGAACCCACAAAAAGGAGAGAACAAATTCTCAATAATTGTCCTCTGACCTCCATATGTACTTCCAAGGAACATATATGCACCCTCTCTCCCTCCACCTCCCTCCTTCCTCCCCATTCCTCCCTCTCTCATATACACATATACATGCACACATACACTCTCTGTCATACACACAACCATGCAAACAATATATAAAAGAAATCTCTTAAATACTTTCCACTTAAAATGTAATTATAGTCCCATGAAATAATATTTGTCAAACACAAGATTCAATTTTTGATAAATTTATCAAATTTTAATTAATGAAATTATAAATTCAAAAATTATTGAATCCTCAAATATTGCCCCCTGCAATTTTATCCTATATGTACACTCAGGGACGAGAGATAACTTACATACATTATATCTTAGTCCAGCAGTGTCTAGAATAGTGAAGGAAGAAAGAGTCAAATGTGTGAAGAAATGTCTATGCCCCACAGCTGCAAACAAGCCATGCTGAATGTAAACACTGACCAGGCAGCAGCTATGATGGCAAAGGGGGAGCACACAGCAGTGGGAAGACACAGACCCACTTAAAGGCACATGAAGTCATAATCACTGTTGACAGGAGGCAACAGAAATTAGAAGACAAGGGAAGTGGAAAGAAACTTTCCAATGCAGAAACAGTATCTGTCTTCTGGTTTTCAGCCCATGTGATACATATATTTACTGTAAAATGTCTGTGTTCACTTTAAACAAGAAGCCAAATGCCAGGAGACAAGCTGGTGTTTGTTTTAAATAGGAACACAAACTAGGCAGATAACAACATGCAATGAATGAATAATGTTATTCTCTCTAAAAATTATAGGAAAGCAATTATTAAATAAAGTTTTAAAGTATGTGATAACCCCAACAGATTTTACAAAGCGATGAGTACTGACAAATTTAGCAGTCCTAAGTAAAAGCTTGAGGCCCTGGTGGTGGAAAAACAACCAAAGATTAAAGGGACTTTATATACTGGATTATAAAAGGCACAGTAAGTGATTATACCAGGTACACTTGGAACTGGATGTGAAAGAACACATCTAAATAAAATAAAAAGGACTGGCTTGTCACCGGCTACTTGAGAAACTCTCAGATGGCAAAACTTTACCTCCAGACAACTTAACTCACCCTCCCCATTCCCAACTGACTGAAAGGCAGCTCTCTAGAGAGCTGAGCCGGCAGCTCCGGGTGAGTGAGGATTAAATGACAGCATTAATGCCTAATATTGAACCCGCCTTTCCCATGCCTGGGACTCTTCCATCTCTGAGTTTCCCAAACACTAGAGTCAGATCCTTATCATCCATGTCTCCTTGGGGGAAAAGAACAGCCCCAGGACGAAGCACAGAAAAGCAGGGTCCACGGCAAGAAGCAAGCTGCACAGGGTGATGAAGGGGGAGCGTCATCAAAACCGGCAGTCAGCTGTGAGTGGCATGGGCAGCCAAGGATCCAAAGTAGTTTAAAAAAGTGTCCGGACAGGGAGAATTATAATAGCACGTTTACTGATTTCCAGGAAATGGGCAGATAGTGACAAGAGGAACTGAGAACTAGATGCTGAAGCCTTGAGGAGCTCCAGGAGCTCAGCCCACAGAGCCTGCCCAGGAGGGTCCAGGCCCGAAGTTCCTGTACTGAGCAAGCCAGGCTTGGGAGCTCGTGGCTCTAGTCCTAGCACTCTGGAGGTAGGGGCAGGAGGACTGGATAAAGGTCATCTGAGCTACAAAATAAAAAGAGAAAAAGAGAGGAATGGAGGGAGGATGTGGGAAGGAGAAAGTGAGGAGAAGGGGGAGAAAACATTTCTGGCAAATTTCAAATAGTAGATATTATTTTTAAGCCTGAAAGAAGCACCAGAAATAAACTGAAGAAAACTTTCCAGACTGCTATAAACTATGCACAAGAAATCTTCAAAGTCTCAATTCAAAGATTCAACATGGAAGAGGAGCCAAAACCAACAGCAAGGTGTGCCGAACACCTCTCCACCTCAGCACAAGGAAGGCTGAGGCAGAAGGAATACAGCAAACTAAAGGCCTGACTCTATCTCCAAAGCAAAAAAAGAACAAACGAAAAGGAATATTTGTTCAAGTTCAAAACATTACACAGTACACGTTTTATATTATTACACAGAAATGTTTAAATAAAATAACATATTTGCTCAAACATATTTTACAATGGATTATTTCTGCTTTTGCTACAAATCGGATTTAACAATTAATAATCTGACTTTTAAATCCATGCACGAGTTAAAATTTAACTGATCCAAAGCCTACACTATTTCTATACAAAATTAATTACAATTGAAGTCCATCTACACAGAGCCAATCCTTCACTCCCTCAAAACCCAGTCTACTTCCTGTTCTTTCCAGTCTGCACCTATTCTGTACAGACCAGGCTGTCATTTCAAAGGAGGAAACATGGCTTCACTGATTCACTCTTCTCAAGATGCAACTGAAGAACTTCTCTGGTTTCCATTGGCCACAGTGCAGCAGGTTTAACCACAACACTCCCCCTAAGATTTATGCTTTTCCTGGACAGTCAGATGCCAAGTTTCTAAGACTCGGGAGAGAATCCTACCTTGGGCACAGTGCCCACCAGGTGGCCAGCACAAAAGTCAATAGGAGCTGAAATAACTGGACCACAAGAAACAAGAATCCACAAAATATCTAAATACAAAATATCTAAAACACCCTGCACAAACTGGAAAAAGAGAAAAAGATCTACTGTTTCAAGAGTTTTAACATGTAGGTAAATTTTAATCCTCATTTCAATGTTTTCTGGAAGGCCTGAATAAATACAATCTTTAAAGTGCACACTTGTAAACAGTGTGGTATTCACTTGGGTTTGTTGCTGTTGTTGTTGTTGTTTTATGGGTATAAATAGCAGCCTGTACTTTTCCTGAGACCTAATGGAGTCATCGCCCTCCGGTAATGTAATCCTCCAAATTGGAGCGGATTAACTTTTTCTACATAAATTGTGTATTTGCATGTACAGTGGAGAATGACGTGGCACACACCTGCTCCACAGCACTTGACAGAATGACCGAAATGAAATGCGGCTCACTAAATCCATCAAATACAAGAATACTGCAATCCTGTTGCAAAGTCCCTTTGTTAAATTCCTTTTATTCTAAATCCTTTTAATTCTGTTCTATAGCACTAAAACATTTATAAAAAGCTTAAAATCCTAATAAATCACACAATTAAAGTAATGAAAATGGGCCTGCACACCAAGTCACCAACTCCTCCACCACTCAGCAAAATTCAAAACAGTTTGCTTGTCAGAAAACGTTAACTAATATCCCCCATCACGAACACCACTGTAAACTCATTTAAACCAAAGAGCTTAAGCCCATAAATCAGCCTTGAGATTTCAAGACATCAACTAGAAACAGCTTCTACCTTAGTCCAAAAGCAGATCCAGAGGCAAATAAAACCCCAACTGGTGATGAAGTATTACGCCTCTCCCTTTGATGCTGGAGATGATGCCCTGCATATAAAGACTTCACACAACAGTATGTCCTCGATAATAAATTTTTACTGTGAAAATCTTTTCCAGAAGGATCGCTTTGAACAAATTCATTTAAACCATTCAGCTAAACCATCCTTAAAATCTCCCTGCCTCCTCTCTTAAAGGCCGGGTCTCATACTGCCCAGGCTGTCTGCAACCTCACTCCACAGCTAGCTGACAGTGATGCTGGAACACGAAGCCTCCTGCCCTCACCTCCCACAAGCTCAAATCATTTCTTTGTAACAGACATCACCAAGAGGTCCTTGAGGTTCTTTACTTACAGATTCCCTCAATGGGAGCCCTTCAGACTTAAATAGGATGTGCAACTTAAGATGCCTCTACTGTCAAAAAATGTGTCAGTTTGAAGGCTCTCAGGATTTTTGCATGGTACAATTTCTATTTTCTTACCAGATTTCCATAAATAATCTCCAGCACAAATAGCATAATCCACTTATGATTTTTCTTATCTAAGCAAGAAGATGTTGAGTAAGCAACTTTTTTACAACAGAGAAGAGAGGGATGAAGCATAAAGGAAGAAGGACCCAGTGGCTTCATGAATCTGAACGAGGCACTATCAAACCTAAGTACAATCACAAAAACCACCTTGGCATTTGTCCTCAACATTTAAAACACATACATGTATTTTAGCCTCCCAGTGAACTCAAACACTGCACTAAAGCAGACTTCTTCTAAGTCTAAGTGTAGGGTCTCGTGATGCTGTTTATGTCACCCTCCGTCCCTAAGCATCACTCTGGCCCAAGACACTATGTGTTTGAGCACTTAGCATGTGAGGTATCCTTTAACCAATCAAGGTTCCCTGTATTTCACACTGATAACCAGGCCTTCCTTCATAGACTAGACTTGTTACAAGTTCAAAGCCACAAATCCTTCTACTGTTATATGGAGGACATAACTGATCATGAGAGAAGGTTAAAGACCTTGTGCACATTGTTGTACAACTAAACACTAACCACATCTGACCCTGAAAGCAGCTCAACTCTGGCCTCTGACTACTGAGAAAAACAGGGAGGGATGAAGAGTGAAATGTATATCCAAGAGCTCTACTGGAATTATGAGGCGAGTCACTTACAAAGGCTAATTATTCAATTCTTTACTGCTCTTGTACAAGGGGATGACCACCAATTATCACAAAGGCTCACTATAACTGTTGGAAGGGGACACATGCCAAGGGTGAAGGGTGGAACTGTGTGATACCATCCCTGCTCCTGCTGTGACCAGCACCAGCACTATCCCCACTACCCACTCTGCACCACACCGGGCTTTCCCAGGCTCTCCTGCTTCACAGCACAGCCCTTTCTCCTCCCTGCTCAATGCTCTCACCATGTCCTACACATCTTGGCCAAAACATCCCCAAATCAGAAAGGCCTCCCTGTCTTCCCTCTTTCACCATGGTGCAATACGCTATAGTCACACTTACAGGACATGTTCCAGCCCATCCCAAGATGGATATTACATCATTCAATGGAAAACTACTCTGTGATAAAAAGGGGAAATGTCTAGGGTTTAAAACCACCCCCAATATAGGGAAACAGTTTCCTCTAGTATAAAAGAAATCAGAAAACAAATGACAGCAAGCACTGGGGATGAGTTGGATGGGAAAAGCAAACAAATGAGAAAGCTCTGGGTTGTTGTAAATTCTGTCTTCACAGAAATATGGAACAAAGGGCACACCTGCTGTGGTGGTTTGAACATATTTAACGTAGGGAGTGGCAATATTGGGAGGTGTGGCCTTGCTGGAGGAAGTGTGTCACTGTGGGGGTGGGCTTTGAGACCCTCCTCCTAGCTGTCTGGAAGGCAGCTTTGCCTGTTTGACTTCCAGACAAGATGTAGAACTCTCAGCTCCTTCTGCACCATGCCTGCCTGGATGCTGCCACGATTCCCGCCTTGATGATGATGGGCAGAACTTCTGATTCTGTAAACTACACCCAATTAAATATTGTCCTTTATAAGAGTTGCCTTTGTCATGGTTTCTCTTCACAGCAATGTCAAAATTCAGACTGAATCCAGGCAAGGTGGCTTACAAGTTCCATGAAATAGAAACTGCTCTATGTTCCCCTCCTCAAAATAAGCTTGAAACTATGAAATACAAAGCTTTGCATGCCTCACAGTACAGTTAAAGTAAGTAAGAAATGCTGTCAGCAGTCAGGGGACACTAATAGCAGGTGAGTGTACTAACACAGAGCTGAGCACACTGTGAGCCTTAGATGTACCAGAACAAAGGCTAAGAAGGCAGAAGCCTCAGCAAGAGAAACAAGAGCACAGGCAGACTAAGAAGTGGACAGAGCATCAGTGAGTCACAAAACATGACCAAAGTCACTTGTAGGTAAAGGGGAAAAAATGATTTAACATGCTCTGTGAAGAACACAATTAAAAGCACCATACTATGAGAAAATGCGTGCAGAAAACACAGCAGACATAGGACCAGTGGTCAAAATACACAGTAACTGAAATCTGGGAATTACTGTTTAGTTGCCTAGTTTGGTGTTCTGTTTCTTTTGGGTTTTATCTGGGTTTTGGAAGTAAATTTGCTGGAGACTACACACACACACAGTCTTGCACATACTAACCACACCTTCTACCACAAGGCTAAGACCCTAGAATCAACAACAAAAAACAAGCTATTTTAAAACAGGCAAAAGACCTGGAAAGTCCATGCCTTTGACCCCAGCACTTAGGAGACAGAGGGAGAGGAAGGTATAGGTTATCCAAGGCTACATAGCAAGACCTTCATAGCAAAGCTTCATGTCATTGTAGACTTGCCTACTCAATGGTAAGTAGCCTAGCACCGCTCCTCCAGGGACCAACACTGGCAGCAGCAGGTGGGCGGACATGCAGCAACAGCACTCTCACTATGGAAGACAGTGTGACAGTCCCTTCAAAACTAAACATGTCCTACCATACAATGACCTCAGCTTCCTAGATCCTTAGGTAGAAGTTATAAATGCCTACAGTGGTTTTATTTACTTCTAACAGGCATACTGAGCTAAACATGGATGAGACCAGCATGTCCTCCGTAGGTGAATGGATGGACCCTTGGTTGTGATGAAATATTATTCAGAACTGAAAGGAAAAATTGAGCTATCAAATATGAAGCAGGATTAACTTCATTTCACTCGATGAAAGAAACCATGAGGAATGCATAAATACTAAATGAGTCCTATAAGGTAACATTCAGGGAAAGATAAGACTATGAACTTGTAAACAGTAAAAAAAAAAAAAAAGGAAAATTAGTCAAGTACTTTAATTTTATTTAGAGATTTATTTTTACTTAAGGGTATGTGTTTACTGGTACAAATATACCCCACATGTGTGAGAAAAGAGCCTCAAAAATAGGGACCTGCATATCTTCATGATCCCAAATGCTCTCAAGGCTGGGACAGGAAAATCACCAGTTCAAGACGTGCTGAAGTACAACCAACCCGATTCTGAACTGGGCACTTACCTAAATTCACAAGGCCAGAAAGAACTAACATCATTGAGGAAAGAAACACTGCTGGTAAATTAACAAGATCTGTAACGTAATTTGTCAATATCTAATAAAACCAAGCATATACTTATACATCCCAGCAATCCCACTTGTAAATAAAGACCCATGAGAAATCAATACATACATCAAACAGCACTAAGAGCATTTTAACATAACCACTAAACTGGAAATAACAAAAATACCCTAGCAAGTACAGCATATCCAAGCAGTGGGACTCTAAAATGAAACTAAAATAGGTCTAGGGAGATGTCTCCATCAGTAAGAGTGTTTGCTTGTACAGGAAGGAGGATGAGAGTTTAAATCAGTCATGGCTGTGTCTGAAGGGAATACCAGCATCTTCAGGGTGGGGAGAACAGCCAAGACAAGTGAATTCTGGGAACTCACTAACTAACCAGTCAGCCTAAAAGAACATCCAGCTTTTGGTTCAGTGGGAAACCCTATCTTAAAGGATTTTCCCCACCAACATGTGTATACTCAGAGGTGCAACCAGAAGGCCAATGTGCAAGCACTCCACAGACACACATATTAAAATTAGTTTTTAAACTGTACAACACAAATGACTCTCAAAATCATGATATAATAATATACACCTTCGATCTCTTAACTTGAAAAGCTGAGGCTGGGGGTTTAAAGAGCAAGGGGGGAAGAAAAGGAGGCAGCAGAGGTGGAAGAGAGGAAAAGAAGAGGAAAAGAGAAATTACTCAGCTGCAGGTAACTCTTATCAGAATAGAAATGAGACTCCGGTGGAGTACCTGAAGCCAGCACACAGCACTACTAAACAAAAACAAGCAGAAACCCACTCAATGACCAAATAATGGTCCAAATAACAGACTGTGTGGGTATACCACAGTCTACCAGCTGATAAATAGTGGCAAATCCCCATATTCATATGATGCTGCTATGAAGCTCTTGTATATGTTCTTGAATGAACATATATTTTCATTCTTATATGAACATTATATTTCATTTCTTGGTTGTATACCTAGGGACAGAATTGGTAGGTTCATGTGGTGACTCTCTATATATAACATTTTAAGAAACTTCAAAATAGTTTTCAACATAACTACACTAATGATACATTCCCAAGGACCATGATTGAAGGTTCCAATTTTTCCACATCCTTCCCACATGTGTTTTATTCTGCTGTGTGTTGTAACTGTCCCAGGGCATTCCGGGTTGACAGTGGACTTTCTGCAGTTATGACAGGCCTGCATGTTCATGTAGTTGCAGTGACATAAACACATCTACTAGTTTGCTCACCAAACAGTGTTCCTCAAAATCATTAATTCTAAGGTAAATGAGTTTGATTTCATAAATTTTACTTATTGTATACAAGCTATAGCAAATGTTGAGTTTTAGGTTTTATGCCTAGGAACATGTCACAATAATCAAATACAGAACAACGAAATGTCCATGAACCAAGACCCAGCCTCAGTGAGAGAGAACATTTAACCCCTGACATTCATCTGTTTATTTGGGTTGCTATCATTAAATCCATGATAATTTATCAACCACTCATCACACCTGTTTTCCTAAACCTGGACTGAGATATCCAAGGTATACTTTGAGTTCATTTCAAGGCCACAAAAAAGCAGCCAAACATTTCTTCTAATAACTTATTAAAAACAAACAGAATCCACTGCTATATCTGTGACATTTAAATGCAACAATGGAAGACAATAGCTTTTCTATGTATTTCTCCCTGTGTCCAAATTTAACAGAGACACTGAAGGTATTTTACATCATCATAGTGAAAAATAAATACAGATTAAGCTATTTTTTAAAAAAAGACAAGAGTTCTCTACATGGAGGCCCAGCTGTCTTATGTACGATATATCTGGTGTCAAAGTAAAATCACACTAACAGGTAACTATGGAGTATTTAGAGCCTAAACACACCTGGACTTGATTTAAAAAAATATGTCCTGGCACTAAAAACAGACTGATGTGGATGTTGACACTGAGTTAAGTGAGACCTATGGGGAACGAGCACACGCAGTCTCCAATGTCACTAGAAAAGCAGCAGCAGGCACTAGACTTCACACAGGTCACTAAGTTAAAGTTCTCTTCTAGATCCCTCCTAGAAAGGGGCATTAACACAGAGTTTACACAGGTTATCAAAGCACATACCACACCCCACCAAAAACACGGTTGGCAGACATTGTCCTCAAGAATCCTGTCCTCTGAACAGGACTACGATGAGCAGAGCCCCCTAAAGCAGGGTCTTGGAAAACAGACCATCCTAAATGACCCCAACCAGCATGGTTTCCACGCTAAAAATGAGGTGTCAGAAACAAACACACACAACCAGTGGATGCAGAGGTAATTAGGGCAGAAAACATTAGGGAATCCCCAAATCTCAGAATTCGGCCATTTAAAAAGTCAATAAGCCTGTCCCTCTTCTTTGTAACATACTGCTGATAACTGTGAGCAAATGTCAGTTGGCATACTTTTGAAGATATCGTGTGTGTGTGTGTGTGTGTGTGTGTGTTTGCATGTATTCGTGTGTTTAACCACATTTGTTTAACCACAAGCATAAAAAAGTTACATAAAAAAATCACACCAACATTTTTGAGAATTTAGTCATAAATTCTGACTTCATACAGCTGAACAAATCAAATGATTCTCCTTTGAACATGACAAAAACCAGATTTAACTTGTAACTAATACAACTGTATATGAAAGTTTGTGAGAACAGAAAACTACAGTAAGAAAAAAGTTAAACACAATGAGTTGTATGAAAGATGAAATGTAACAGTTTTAAGAAACAATCAAATAATTTTACGTTTTGAAAGAGAACAGGGTTGACAATACTAAAAAAAAAAAAAAAAATCGTGCATAAGAGCCCTGATAACTGTGAGCAAATGTCAGTTGGCATACTTTTAGAGATACCGTGTGTGTGTGTGTGTGTGTGTGTCTGTGTGTGTCTGTGTGTGTCTGTGTGTGCATGCACTTGCATAGAGTTCTTGTGGAGCCCAGAAATGAGTACTGGATCTAGAATCACCTAGCAAACAGTCCTGGGGATATGCCAGTGAGGGGCTGCCTAGGTTAGCCTTAAAGCATATCTGCCAAGGAACACAGTGAGCAGGTTAATCGGGGTAGGAAGACCTGTTCCAAGTGCAGTTGACAATATCCTGTTAGCTGGGGTCCAGCTCAGAAAGGAAAAGGCTAGCTGAGCACTAACAGTGCTCTGCTTCTTGCAGGTGCAATATGCTGCCTGCTTCAAGCTCCTCCTTCCTTACTCTGGGAACAATAACCTTTTCTTAAAGTTTCGTTTTTGGGTATTTCATTAAACAGCAAGGAAAGTCACTTATTATTATAAGAAATAATGCCTCCAGGGCTGGAGAGCTGGCTCTGTGGTTAAGAGCACTGAATGTCCTTCCAGAGTTCATGAGTAAAATTCTCTAATGGGATCCTATGCCTTCTTCTGGTGTCTGAAGTGTTCAAATATACATAAAATAAGTAAGTAATTTTTTTAAAGAAAGAAAGAGTGTCTCCAATTCCTGATTTTCCTGCCTTCACCTCCCCAGTGCTGAGGAAAGTTATAAGCACCACTAACAGCTGCTTTTATTTCCAGACAGGGGCTCAACATATAGCTCACTCTGACTTCAACCTCTATAGCCAATACAACTAGCAACTCACCTGCCTCAGCCTCCAGAATGCTGGGATAACAAATGTTAATCATCAAGCTCAGATCGAAGAAATTATCATAGTTAAACATAATAACCACATAAAACTCTTATATGTTTCACAATTCATTTGATTATACAAGTGAGTATAAACTCACTACTTAGATTAATACAAAAACTTGACTTACTTAACATTAGGTTTCAAGACATATTTTCAAGGAGGATCAGCATCAAGTTTATTATTATTAATTATTTACTTTTATGTGAACCTTAAAGAGCCTTTTTAATCATTTTAAATTAGCATATAAGATCTTAAATCATTAAAGTTTTGTTTGTTTGGTTAGTTGGTTTTTAGGTTTTTCTGTGTAGCCCTTACTGTCCTGGAACTCACTGTGTAGACCACGTCTTCCAAGCGCTGAGATTAAATGTGAGCACCACTCACTACCACCCAGCCTCAATAAAACACTTTTCAAACAGACTGTGTTTTACCAGTTTCCTCCTTATTTCCCACCTACTTCAAATTTTTATTGATATAAAAAGGCCAATTGATTGGTTACCGCTTTTTACATTTCTTTGACAGATGATCTCATACACCCCAGGCTGGCATACAACATTCTAAATAACTGAAGATCTACAGTTCCTGGATGCTGGGATTACAAGAGTGTACACCATATCTGGTTTTGCAGGATCCAGGGCTCCACACATGCTGGACAAGCTCACCACCAACAGAAAGAACTATACTACAGTTTTGCTTTATGTGACTTATTTGATAAAAATTCTAGATTTAGATTCATTAAGAATGTACTGAGTGGCTGGGTAGATGGCTCAGGTAAGAACACTGGCTGCTTATCTAGAAGACCCAGGTTTAATCCCAGTACCAACAAGTTAGCTCAAAACTGTCTATAACTCCAGTTCCAGGGGATTCAACCCTTTCCCATAGACATGCATAAAGGCAAAACAACAATACACATAAAACAAATTATTAAAAACTATTAGTTTAAAAAATACATACTGATATCTAGGTAGATAGGCACCTCTTTAACCCCAGCACTCCAGAGTCAGAGGCAGGTGGATCTTGTAGTTTAAGGCCAACCTGGTCTACAGAATAAGTTCTAGGACAGCCAAGGGGACACAGAGAAACTATCTTGAAACAACAGAGAGAGAGAGAGAGAGAGAGAGAGAGAGAGAGAGAGAGAGAGAGAGAGAGAGAGAGAGAGAGAGAGAGAGAGAGAGAGAAGGGAAAAGGAAAGGGAAAGGGAAGGGATGAGAAGAGAGCAGAAAAGAGGCAAGGAGAGAAGAGTGAATTGGACCATTGGAGACAGAAGAAATGCTCAGTGACTAAAAGTGCTTGCTATTCCTTCAATGGACAGTTCCAAGCACCCACATCGATCAGACAGCTCACAGCTCCAAGAAATCTGACATCTTCTGGCATTTGTAGATACTTACACACATATAAATATACATATGCTTACACATAGATATAACACACATACACATAAACAATAAGTCATTTAAAGAATATACTGAATGCCTGATAGTGTCCAAAGAAACAGAGAACTGTACCAGAAAAAAGGAGTACCCACCTACTCCACCATTACACCACTATAGTGCTGACTGTACACACCACACCCCTACAGCACCACAGTAACAGCTACACCCTTACACCACCAGGCTGATCTCCTATGGGATAAAAGCCACATTCAACTTGTTCAGCTTTTTGTTTTTAACCAGAGGGCAGATTTTCAAAAAAAAAAAAAAAAATAGGCCTTAACTTCCAGGAGTACACCATATAAAAACATTCAACAAATATTATTAAGACTTCATAACAAGCACTCTGATGAGGCACTGCTGGTGAAATGACTCAATAGGCAACCATTTGCCACACAAAACAACCAGAGAACCTAGAACCTGTGGAAAGAGAGAGCCAACTCTGCCCTCCACATCCATGTTATGGCACATACATCACATGTGTGTGCACATACACACTCAATATGTTGTTTTTAAAAAATGAAAAGTCTACAAGTGAGCACTGAAGAGCAGCAAGCACTGTGAAACACACACATCACAGAGAGCAAGAGAGTTAGGAGGACATGAGTGTCCTAAAGGAGGAAAGTCACCAGGTATAGTGACTATACCTGTAGTTTCAGCACTTGTGAAGTTAAAGCAAGAAGAGGCAGCCTGGGCTACAGAGATGAAACTCTGATTAGCATCCTGAATCCAGTCCCAAAAGACAGAAAGTACAAAGTACAACCTTTGCCATTAACCTTCACTCACATATTAGGGCACACATACCCACACATCAAACACACACACACAAACAAAGAGAATAATAAGTCTAAAAATTAACTGGGTATGGCTGAGCACGCCTTTCATCCTATCATTCAGGAGGCAGAGGCAGACAGGTAAATTTCCTAGAGGACAGTCTGGTCTACATATCACGTTGTAGCCTGAGCTACAAAGTTAGAACTTGTAAGAAAATGATGCAGACTGGCTGACTGGATTTTAAAAGTCCATGAAAGCAGAAAGAAATTACATGGGGGGGGGGGGTCAGGGATTTAATTTAATGAAAAAATGTTTGCCTAAGAAGCACAAGGCTCTGAGTTTTCATTCTTAGCACTGGAAGAAAAGAAAAGAAAATTAAATTACAGAAACAGAGAGCAAACAAACTTTGCTGGGACTAAAAGTCCAGCATGGGCAATTTGGTGAGCCTCTGCCTCAAAATACAAGTAGGACAGGACAACCTGCGTACAGCTCAGCAGCCCAGTGCTTGCCTGAAATGCTTGAGACCCTGAATTTAATCACTAATACAAATATAGGATTTAAAAACTATAGAATAAAACTTAGGTGACAAAAACATGTTCTCCATTTGAAGGCAGTTCCCACAACTACAGGATTCACATCACTACACTGAAGGTGCCCCTAACAAAGCCCACATTCCTGACAGAGTAACAGGATACATAAAAGGAAAAGGAGGTCAAAATGGCTTCGGACTCTTCCACAGAACACAAAATTAATGCCTACAAAACTCTGAAATAATGTGATGATAACCAAGCAGTTGCTGGGCAGCCAAGCATTCAGAGAGAATAAAGACATTTCAGACAGTGGGTATGAGCTCTCCCTAACTTGTATTTTCATGAAGCTACAGAAGGACCACCCCCAAAATAAGGAGTAGAGCATGATGGGACAACCCCAAAGAGAACTGTTATTTTTTAATACAAATTTTATGAGTTCTGTCCCATGTATTACATTTAATAAAAACAAATATTAAAACTTAACCAAATACATTAAGATGGCATATAAAAAATTTTTGTCAGAACATTTATCCTGTAAAACTGTACTTTAAATCTAAAAGAGTCTATTAGTGGAAGAAATAATTTATTGACTAACAAAGCAATTTAAAGCTACTTTAAGACAAGTAAAAGTCAAGAAATGCTGATTAGTAACTTAATAAACAAAAAACTTTATAAATCAAATGAAAAGGGCAGAAATCTGCTTCTGTTAAATACGCATGAGAGAAAGAACAGTCTGTTATTGTTACAGTCCTTGTGGACAACCCTAAGTATTCCAAAACAGAGAGAGAGTCTGTTAAAACCTTCTGTGTCAAAACACTGCACAAAAATATAAACTCAACACAAGAGAAAAAAAAAAAAAAAAAACAAGAAAGTCTAGGGCAAGCAGGGAGGGGTGTGAGTCAGGGAGAGAAGAGGGAGCAGGGAGATGGGGTAGGGAGCTGTGCAGATGAAGGCTCTGAGGGGCACACAGCTCAACTGCAAGGGGTTGTCCTTCCCGATTCATTAAAGAAAATTTAATTACATTATCTCTAAAAATTACTTATGCACAATCAAGCTCTAAGTTTTAGTGAGCATTGCTCTCATCAATTTAGAGAATTACCAGCTACATGAAGTCTTAACGAGATACTTAATTTCAGAATAATCTTTCAGATAATAATAAAATTAAGATATTTTATATCTTTATTTTAGAGAAGCTTTAAAGTGTCCCGTGTGATTAATATAATTATTTGCTACACAGTAAAATGTATTTTAATGAACATAAAAAATAGGGAAAAATACTTTTTCTGATTTCATAATATGAAATACTCAGAAAACTAAATATGAACATACATTTGGACCTTTCTATATAAATATAGCACATGTAATGTTAAGTAATATTTGCAGGAAACATGGAAGGGGAATAGGTTCAAAGAACATTGTATATACAAATATGTCAAAAAGTTCCATTCTTTTCTACAATGACTATACACTAATATAAAATTTTAAAGACACAGTTGCCATAAAAGAGCTTCAAGGTTAAAAGCCCAGGACACCCTTCTGCCACAGCGAAGGCTCTGCCCCTTAGCAGAGACAACACTGAAAACCCAGCTCTCGGAGCCAGCAAGTCCAACTGAGAAGGGAAAAAGAGTGAGAGGGGAGACCTGGGGAATACCCACAGAAGAAAGGATGCCAGCAGCAGAACAAAGGCGGCCCAGAAGGATGCCCAGAAAGCCAAGAAAGAAGACGGCTTAGAGAAATAGCTAGCAGAGGCACGGGCCAAATCGAGATCAAAGAGAATGGAGATAAATCAAAACCACAACAGAAAGTGAATAGCCATATTGAAATGGTTAAGATTACCTATTTCCACTGCAACTGAAAGCACTAAGGGTTTGTCTTGGGGGAGGAGGGAGGCAGAATGGACCTTTGCAGCAAAGCAGACCTGGGTTATCACTCTTGCTGTCTGTAGTCCAAAACCAACAAAAGAGAACCCGTGTGACCTGCTTTTTCTTAAGGGCTACACTCACCCAACTGTGGAGCAGGCAAGATTCTAGCTGCTCGGACTGGGCCATGTCGAACAGAGAAGAGCTCTTGGGCTTCCCCGCTGATCTGCATAAGGGAAAGCAAAAAATATCTCAATGCTATTAGGCAAAAACAACATCTAAATTTTGTTCTGATTAGTCAGAAACACACACATATATACACCCACACAATACTTTAGAATCTTAGGCTAGTTGTGCACATCAAATACATCACTATCTTAAACTGTCATAAGCATTTTCAGGAAAACATTAGAATTCATTCTTGGTATGAATGTAAAACAAAGTCTGTTCTGTAAGCCTGTAATTTCTCTCCATTAACCCATGAGGAGTCTATGCAGTTCCTGTGCTCACTCTCCATGTTAGGGCCAGGAAGCGATTGAGATTGTTCTACAATATTCAAGTTGTCATTACAGTCAGTTATCTCTCCTGAATTGTTACTGAGTAAGTCGTTCAACATTCCTTTGCAATTATAAAACAAGGCTACTAAAAAACAAACAAGTAAAACAAAACAAAACAAAAAACAGAACCTCCCTGACTGCAATACTCTGTAAATAAGAGAATATTAAAGTTGTAAACCACTTTGGAAGACACCTCTTTTAACACAAAGATCAACCACTGTAGCATTGCCCATTCCCTTGGTAAGGTCAGATTCAATGCTTGGACATAAAGACAATATTCTGTTTCTCCAAGAGGCAAAGGGGGGTATGCTAGTATGCAACAAGGTTTAAAAAATGCCTTTCATACTAATATGGTCTCCAGCACACTGCAGTAACTACCCAACTGTTGGTGGAAATATACACAGTAGCATAAAAAACTGTACACATTACAAAACTGGTCCTAACTCACAAAATCTAATAGAGGTAGGAAGTATCTCATAGAAGATATACATTGTTGATGTTTGAATAGGCTTTCCTCAACAAGTGGCTTAGAATTCCAAGAATCTATCCATTATAAAAGGCTGGCCAACTTTAACGTAAATATGCATTCAGAGGAGCCTTTACATAGGGAAAGTACTCCCATCTTCAGCCTCCCTCCTATGTACCTTTAGAGATGTGAGCTGTAAGGGTTTCCCTTTCCTGTAAATATTCCCAAGGGGAGACCTAGCACAGACACTGCCAAACAGCATCCCCTCCCCAAAGCCACCACGTCAGCAGAGCAGGTCTGGGCTCCTGGACTCCACAGCCTTCGAGGCTTTCAGTTCAATACCAAAACCTATGAGCAAAGCACACGGTGGCTCTCAAGTCTCCATTTTATAATAATTGATAAGGAGTAAAATTGTTTAAGAAAAAACTGGAAGAAATTACTTTGTGAAATTTTCTATCCAATGCACCAATTATCCGTTTTTCTGAAATGTCTTTGGTTTCTAGACATACATATGTGAATGGGCTGAGAAATGGTATTGTCTACTTCTAGTATGGATGTGTTGTTAAATTCTGAGTCCCCACCTTGTGAAAATAAACAGAAAAGGGAAAAGTAGAAAATGTTGAGAAAGCAATTACATTTTGAAAATACAGTATCCACTCAATAAAAAATAATTAAGTCTACTTTCATATAATTAAAAAATTAATTAAAAAGTAAGGTAAAGCTTAAAGATGTATATATAATAACAGAGTAATGAAAACCCCACTTGTAAAATTTACACACATAACAAACTACAATGTGAACAAATCTCCTACTCTGCACCATTATTTCCACCCGCCTGAACTGCATTTAGTTTCTGGCTCTATCTAACAAAATTCTAATGTTAAAAAATATAATCTTATTTCCTGAACCTCTGTACTCCAATGTATTATTGTGTAAATATCTCTTGACATAATTACAATATAAGTTTTCCTCAATGAATGTAATACACTAGAGCAGAGGACATAGGAAAAAATCCAAATATATGAAGCATTACAGCAAAAGAACTTTCAAAATGAAGGAAACTCCTTATTGTAATCTGAACACATCTTTAAACATTCAGCAACAGGTGAGAACAAAAACCAGGAGGAGAAACTGAAGATGCACCACATTCACTGTCAGCCCGCGCACTGAGTTAGGAAGCGAGAATTCTCAGGCATAGCATAGAAAAGGGCCATGGAGGAGGCACCGTGTCATACACAGAGAGCTGGGAACATCCTAGACACCTAATTCTTTCTATCCTGCTGAAATCAGAAGCGTCACTCTAACTGCAGAATGTAAGTCACAAGTATCAGCCTCCAGGGAGAGAGTCCTCCAACCCTGAGAGCAGACAGCACTGGTATAGAGCGACAGGGATGCTTCCCAGCTGCCTCATGCCTTCATCCAGCACATTCATCAATACCAAAACAATTTTAACTCAGTCAAAACTACTTTTGGGTTTCCCAGAAAAAAGATCTTGGAAAATGGCAAAGAATCTCAACAATGAGGACCATGTAGACTGAAAAGCGAGTTGCAATTACTTCTAAACTGAGTAGTAAGGGGGCAAGACCAGAGAGTGGACCCAGAACTCCAGGCTAGAGAGGAGGGCACAGGGGAGACTGCTCTGCTCCCAGAGCTCCTCCTGGTCTCCTCCTTTGTTCCTGCTGGCATTTTAATTTCTGATGACAGACTTTTGTTGTTTAGGGCATAAACCGGACGTACCAGTTTGAAGGCACAATAAAGAGAACAAAGAATGATTTGTTCACACTGTAGGAAAAAAAAATCTTTTCCAACCATAGAAAATAGCTTTCGCATGGTGAAAATATGCAAATTACATACCAAACTAGAAGGGGGTAGGGGAATACAAGTTTAGAATCTCACAACTCAATCTAAGGGAAAGGAAATTACAGCTAGAAAGACAACGATCCACATACAGAATGATCTGGGAGACCTTTGAGAAACTTTCAGAGAATTCTAAAATCAAGTAAGAGTCACCCAGCCAGAAGGCCGACTCTGGAATCCTGGTGAGCCACCTGACAACAGAGCGGCTCACCCGGTGCAGGGCGGCAGGACACAGAACTGCAGACGCCTAAAGACTTGTTTGCAAACTTTCCTGACTGACAGCTTTCTACTTAAAATGTACATGTCGTTAGCTACACGTGTTCAGGTTAATGAATGCTCCATAAAGTATCTATGCTACTGACATACACCTCAAGAAAACTAGTTAGGCTGCTAGCAAATGCTACAAAGGGCAGAGGCAGGAGGACATTTTCAACCTGGAGGACAAGCTTGCCTACACAAGAAAGTCCACACCAGCTCGGGCTAAAATGTGACATTCTATCGCCACAAAAATTAATAAATAAACAACAAAAAGTTACAAGACTTCAGAAGGCTTGCCACATCCTTCCCCAGTCATAACAATCTTAACTTCTAAGCCTGGGGACAGTACAAGTTTAGAATGGTTTACACGTTTTAATTACTGAACACAGGATAACTGGGGTCATATACTATGCTCTTGTGGAACTTCTTCCACATTACTATGGCCATAAGTTAGTTCATGTTAATGCATGTAATTGCAGGTTTTTCTTTCTCTGGTGCTATAAGATTCCCATTGGATGAAAACGCTATGACTTTACATATCCCACCACTGACAGGCCTCTAATATATCTCTAGTCTGGACCCAGCAGAATTCCAGCTTCCTGGCTACTGCAGTAAGACAAGAGAAAGCAGGGCGTAATGGTATACACCTATATAACCCAGCACTTCAAATGCTCAAACCTTTGAAATTACAATTATAAGGCCAGCCTGGGCTGTAAAGCAAAATCTTGTCTCAAGACACAAAAAAAGAAAAGCAAACAAACAAAAATACAAAAACCAAATGCATCTGGGTTGATAAGCATTATTCTGATCTTACTCAGGAGACTAAGGCCCAGGGCTCTTGTTTCTTGATCACAGGTTCAAGCTCTGCCTACTGGATTATACAGATTGATGTCAAAATTGCAAGGCAACTTAGTGAGAACCTATCTCAAAAACAAAATTTTTAAAGAATAAAAGTGCAAGCTCAGTGTGGGAATGTTTATATAACACGAGGCCCTACATTCAAAATTTGATTCCACCAAACAACCTTACAAACAAGTCCAGAAAAATTATTTAAGAATTCACTAATTCTTTCAGTGGGCTACCTTCCAGGCCACCATGCAGTCATCTAATTTACAGTAAGTAGTCTATACTACTTTAACTGGGCTATCTTTACAATTCTATACAATACTAGATATCAAAAACTGACAGTAATATTTTTTTTTAGTTTTTAGAAATTAAACCCAGGACCATGTACACATCAGGAAGGAGTCTACCATGAGCCACATCTCTAGTCCTGTGACTCCTTGCTAAAAAGACAAGCAAATAAACTTTAGTTAAAAAGATAACTGAACCTGCTCTACAGAAAGTGATTTCAAGTCAGACACAGTGCCCACATCTGTAGTCCCAGCAACTGAGAGGCTGAAACAGGAGAATCTCTTACATATAAGATAAAAACCATCTTTGGCAACACAGGAAGAGTTGAGTACAAAAAGTAAACTACGTTTGGTATTTTTTAGCCTGCTGTTAACCCTTGAAGGGGAAGGGAGGATACTGGAGACTGATCCCAGATAGGAAAGCTAGTCCACTAACCTTGCCAGCCAACCACTGGACAGCACATCTACTTTCCAGCCCAAACACGTGTTATTACGAAGAGGATATTAATGTAGTTTGCGTTGAGTAGAGTGTATGCCTGCATCCCTAACTGCCTCCAGATCTTCTTCATGCTGTCCTCTGAACTACCTGTAACAAGTTCCCAATGTGTTCCTTAATTAAAGTTAAATAAGATCTAGGTCACCTGTACTATTTTAGAGTTGCGTCTAGTACACAGATTACAAAACTCTGACTATCTGCAGATGATGCCTGAGACTGTGTGTATGTAGCTCTTTGCAGAGACTTGTTACTATAGTTGCTCCTGTTTTCAAGATAATCAAGAGGCTGGAGAAACCTCTCAGGTATTAAACCACTTGTTGCTCTTGCAGTTCCATTCCCAGTACTCACATCATAGCTCTTGTAATATAGTATATAATGGCTTTTTCTGGCTTTTGTGAACATCAGCATGCATATACAAATACAGAGATACTTAAATAAAACTAAAAATGTACACTGCAGAGGCAGAAGCAGGAAGATCACTGAGTTCCAGGCCAGAAGGGCTACATAGTGAGACCCTGTCTCAATGTAAAACAAACAAAACATAAAAAGCAGAGCAGTAGACAAGGCTCAAGTTAAAATCACTGACTGCTCTCACCGAAGACCCAGGTTTGATTCCCCAACACTAACATGATTTCTCACAACTGTCCACAATCTCAGTCCCGGAGGATCCAATGTCCTCTCTGAGCACATGTTCATACAAGTGGTACAGAGACACACAACTAGCCAGGACACACAAATCAGTGGTGCTTTTAAAACATAATTAAGGGTAGGCAGATGCAGCTTTCATAGATTATCAAAATTGTTTTTCAACGTCCTCACATCAATTCACACTATAAGGGTTCTCTTTGTTTCACACTCTAGCCAGCCACTGATGTAAACTAATCTAATAAAGTAGTAAAATTAGAGATTTATGTAGCTCAGGGATAAAAAGCATGAAGTCAACCTGTGGACGTGACATTCGGCCCTAAACCAAATATAGAAGCTGACAGCATTTACTACAGTGCATTTCTGTGACGATTCTCAAGTGTAATGCTGAATGTGTCATGTGCAGAATAAGAATGAGACACAGAGACTCATCTCAGCACCTCTGAGGAAAAGAAATCCTTAACTTAGTTCTGAACACAGTAAGAGCCAATTACCTGCCACCCTGACATACAGGGATTGGTTTAGTGACACTGTGCTTGATAAAGAAACTGTAAACCTTGTATTTACCTTGTAACAAACTGTGGGACAGAAACCACAGACTACCCTCTCACTACAATGGAACTACATAAGAAATTAGTAACAGCAGGACATCTGGAAAATAACAAAACACTAGTGAGATTAAGCAACCAAATTATAAACAACACAAAGTTCAAAGAAGAAAGTTTCAAATTTTTTAAAAAATATTTTGTTTATGGTTTATTTTCTCTGTTTTTATTTGAGCCAGGGTCTAATGTAACCCACACTGTCCTCGAACTCCTGACCCTCTCAAGTGCTGGGATTATAAGCATGTGTCACCAAGCTGAGCTTTAAAGCATTTTTAACTAAATGAAAATGAAACCCAACTGAAGCTAGTGGTATGCTGTCAGAGCGAAATCCATACCACGAAGCAGAGTTGAAAAAAAGAGGCTCTAACTGTGAAACTTAAACCTATCTCTGAAATGAGGAAAGAACCAAATCAAAGCAAGTAGGCACAAGTAAACATCAATTAGAAATGAAATCAATAAAATTGAAAAAAGGAAATCAATGGGGAAAAAAATTCAATGAAACCAAAGGGGGGTTCTGAGAAAAGATCAATAAAATCCTGAAGACTCTAACCAATTTAAAAAACAGGCAAGCATGTCACTAAGACCCTAGCACTTGAGAGGCAGGTGGTGGAAGATGCAGAGCTCAGGGCCATCCAAGGATACAGAATGGCTTCTGGTATGGTGTCATATCATTATAGCTTTTTCTGACTCAGAAGCTGAGAAAGGAAGACTGACACAGTTAAACCAGATTGAAATACACAGTGAATTCAAGGCAAACTGGAACTAGTTTGTCTTCAAAAAATCACGCATTAAGTAAATCCTAACCTGAGTTGCTCTGATGGTATGGGGGAGGGGAAGGGATGGCTAGGCTGGACATGGACCTAAGCCCAGGACCTGCCTTCTCTGTTCCCCCACATGGGAACTACCGGTATAAAGAAAGTTTTTCTTGTGGATGCCTGGGATTTAACTCGGGGCCTCGTGTTTGCATGGAAAACACTGAGCTATCTCTCCAGCATTCAAAATATGAATTTGGATGTGAACAATGAAACTTGAAACAGAAAGAATTTCTCAGGTTATCTCAAGCACATTTTGCCTTTAAATCAAAAACTCTATTTGTCTCAGAGTGTTCTAGTGATGTGAACAGCTCTAACTCCACCTGGGGAGTTCTTGGACAGGGAACAGCTAACATATGTGTTCCTTAAACTTTTACTCTTACTGCCCAAATCACACCCATGGCCACTAACACTGTAGAGCACCTACAACACAGAGCAAGGTCAGCACTCTTAACAACTGGACTATGCTTATTAGATATATAAATTTGCTACATCAGAATAGCCTTGAAATAAGCAACCCGACATATATATAGCAGTGTGATGATCATAAGATTGTGTGGTTAAAGCATATAGAACATAATTAATACTAAATGAGAGTTAAGCCAAGGATCTGGGTTTTTGTGGGAATAAATCATAAATGACTACACTTATATATCTTAGTGTTTAACAGGTTGTAGCTTTAAGTCACTCGTCTTAAATCTTGTTGTGAATATCTTATACATGTGTCCAAAGACCAACCTAATTAATGGGCCTGTAGAAATGTTAAAATGTTATCACCTATGCTTTATAGCCCTGGTTATAAAGATCAATACCAGGTCAGGTGTGGTGCTACATGCCTCTAATCTCAGGGTAGACAAAGGCAGTTAGATCTGTCAGTTCCTGGTCAGAACCTAGTCTACATAGCAGGTTCCAGCCAATGTTGTTTCAAAGAACAAGACCACTGCCAGAGAGTTTATTCAGTGTTTAAAAGCATCGGCTATTCTTCCAGAGGACCTGGGTTCAAGTCTCATCACCTACATGGTGGCTCACAGCATTTTGTTAGCATCAGTCCAAGGGGGCCCAAAACCCTTTTCTTACCTCTGAAGGCACCAGGCACTCAGTGGTACACAGACTTACATGCAGAAAAAACAACCATACAAAATAAAAACATAAAAATTCCTTTAAGAAAGAAAGTAACCATTGGCTGTCCACTGGAACAGGTGCAGCACAATCTGTTTCTAGCTGGATTGTGGGCTGGTACAGAAACTCTACTTCCAGCCTGATTCCTGTGTAAACCTGAACTACTTGAAACTTAAAATTTAAATGTATATAGAATACATGAAAATGTATTGTAAACCCCAAAATTAATGTTTCCCTAATAGCAAGTGGGGAAAGGAGATGAAAAGCAAAAATTACAGAAGAAAAGAGTGCAAAGAAAATTTTATATTTCAGAACTTCAGCTCTGGGGCTGCAGAGATTAAGACCACTGGCTCTTCCAGAGGGCACAGGTCTCATAGAAACAAAGTCTCATATACTCCATATAAATACACAACTGTGTTATCAATTTAGAAACTGATAACAATCATACACTAATTGAATGGAATAAATTGCTTAAATGGAAAACTGCAATATTATAGTTTACCTTGAAAAGTAACAACTAAAGTTTTTTGCATTAAGGAGAAATGGATATATATCACTATGGGGTAAGGCAATGGTGGACATTATTATCATAGCTTCGTGACTCAGTAAAGAAGCCAAAATGGCCAGGCATGAGCTACCACATCCCTATAATGCCAGCTCTAGGGAGTCAGAGGCAGGCTGCCCAAGCATTCAGTGTAACAGAGGAAAGGAGATTTTAATTAGCTAGTAAGTAGCCAGAGATTCACAAAGCAAAAAAATAGTAGCTCACAGATAGTGCTTGGAATATCCTGTGCTTCCTTGATGCTATGTAGTCAGTCCTGTGTGTCCACAGCATCATCTGCATTCCAACACCATCTCAAAGCAGGTGTGGGCACATCTGTGCTGACCACAAATATCCTCTTTATTATTACTGCAACATTACACCTAACAACTATTAACATAGGCTTGGCATTGTACTAAGTACTAGAACACAGAAGTGACCTGTGGAACACAACGTAATGTGGCTGGGTCCAGACAGGGGTGGTGTATGTGTTTAATCCCAGCACTGGAGAGCAAACACAGATGAATTTCTAAGATTAAGACCAGCCTGGTCTACAGAATAAGTTCCATGACAGCCAGTGCTACAGAGAAACAAAATCTCAATAAATAAATAAATATATATATATGTGTGTGTGTGTATGTGTGTATATATATATATATATATATATACATATATATATGTATTCTGCACAGTTTTATAAAGGAGACAGAGGCATCTGCAAATTTCATATGTATTGGGAGGGGTGTGGTATCTTGCAACCGATCCTTCCATGGATCATAGGATTATACTTTCACTATAAAAATTAAGGGGGAAAAGGAGTAAGACTGCCCAAAACTTTCAACCTCAAGACACCAGCATCTCCTGTTGTTCTCAGCCAGGTATGTAAACATAACTGTGATACCCAGCGAGGGTCGCAAGGCTGGAGCAGTACCACAGCTGAATTCTATGCTGTCTCGGCATCACAATGAGAAGCTACCTTGAAAGTCAACCTCATAGCTTTTACTTGGGAGATTTTCTGTTCTAACCAGATGTGGCCAGTGCTCCATGTTACAGCTCTGCCTGGACAGTTTCGGAACCTTAGGAGGTTTGGTTGAGAAGTGTGTCTCTAAAGGTCAGGGGCAGTCCTGCAAATGCCTACGATTGAGGGCAAGAGGAGACGTTTGCCATTTTATTTTTGCTGCCCAACCACAAAAGATTTGGCTGATGCCAGAGTGTCAGTGTCTCCACAGCAGACTGTGTATGCCAACAAGGAAGAAAACACAAACCACAAAAACCACTTAAAATGTGTATTTGTGAGAACTTACATCTTAAAGAACAGATATTTGCTGACCACATGAAAAAGACAGCAAGCCAGTCGGTATTTTGGTCTTGACACTAACTACAAAACACAAAACTTGAAGCAAGAAGGGAGTGAGTCTCAGGAACAGTATGAAAACCACAGAACATAAATAATGAATGGAACTGTTAGTCATATTTTCATACTTCAAATTTTCACACACATTGAGAAAGCACTGAGGCAGCTCTGACCTTGTCTCTCCAGCCTTTTCAGAGAAGGAGAGCAGCATGTGGCCCTTGGCCAGGCACAGCTGACCCAGACCTCACAGCCCCAGCCATGACTTCAGCACACACCAATCTAAGTACCAGGCCTTTGAAGCTGCTCTAATGGTATCTTCCATTTGCAACTAACACTTCTGTAGTCAAAAGATCTTCCTTGGGGTAGATGTTAATGTGAAACCACTCAGACAGCCTGACATGTGCGCCAGGAGGCAGACTGGAAGGTGCTCAGAAGTCAATGTGACACCATTACAGAGGGTGTTAGCCTAAGCAGCTGTCATAAACACTTCCCCGTCACTCAGGCACACAAACTTGATTGCCTCTAATTCATTCCTTTTAATTTAGCATGAATGGGATGAACTTAAAATACACACCGAGCCGAAGACAACAGACAAGGAAGATTCCATACTGCATACTTTTAAATTGTATTTTAAAACTGCAAAGCTAATCTATGCTCAGGACCCATGGGGGAGGGAACTACATGAGAAAGAAAAGAATTCCTTAAAATTTCATCTAATGAATTTCACTTACTTGTCTGTGTGCATGCATGCACAATCACACATACACAACAAAAAAGTCAAAACTATAAACATAAGGTTTGTGTAGCTTGTGGTATTATTTGTTAGTATATATATTTTATTGGATATTTTCTGTATTTACATTTCAAATGTTATCTCCTTTCCCCTCATTCCCATCCCCCCTCCCCAGCTTGTGGTATTATAAACTATATTTATAATTACAATTTATAATTATAATTATAATATATTACATTATATGACATAAACAGACTGTGATACTCCAAATAGCAAATTCTATAAACTATCCGTCCATGAAAGAAGACACAGAGGAAGCTTGCATGCATATTACAATATAACAGAAACCAATCTGAAATGGTCACTCCAAGTATGGCAAAAGACATTTGCCAAATACAGTATCAAGTAACAATAAGATTGATGGCTTCTATTCAAGGTGTGGGAACATGAGTGAACAATGCTCAGTGAAACATGTCACTGCACACTTATCAAAGCCCCACATAAAGCACTGAAATGAACCCTGGCTGTGGGTGGCAATAACCCGTGAACTCAGGTTCAGAGACTCCAGCTGCATCGCTCTGCATAGACTGTGGGTAAACAATAGTCTTGTATATGCATGGGACATACAGCAACTCCATCCTTCTCAATTCGACTTTCTCAGGAAGTATTTACTTATGCATGCCTGTTACTCCCAACACCGATAGGCAGAAACAGGTAGATGTGGAGATCTCCCTGGCCAGACAGTAGAACTAAAACAGCAGCCTCTGGTTCAAGAGACCATGTCTCAAAACAACTGAAAAAAAAACATGCCTTTTTTTCTCCTCAGGCCTCTGCATGCACTCCCAAGGAAACACACACACTCATGCACATTCCAGAACATGCACCACACATCCACATACAAATAAACAAAAATCAATTATGCACACATATTCTTAGCAAAAAAGGGGGGGCTCTCATTCAAGAAAGATACCAACTTAGGATAAACTTCAATTATGAAGTATCAGCCAGCCTACATCAAATTAGTGATATCTGCATAATGCTATTAGAACACACAGGTGAGCTTGTCTAAAAGACTGTTAAGAGTCATACTACAGGAAAAAGAAGGAATGAGAACAAGAAAATGTCTGAAGATGCCAAAAAAATAACATTCATTACTTTGTGTGCTTATCAATAAAATAAACTAATAAAAACTTTAAGAATATATTATAGAGCCAGGCACAGTGACACACGCCTATGACCCCAGCTCTTGGGAGGCTATGCAGGATAACTGCCAAAAAGTGTGAGACCAGAAAGAAAAATATAAAAAAAACTATTTCAGTTCAATCATCTGGGCAGATTCAACATGCTCCTTCATCTACGCTTTGATTCTATCTGACACCCAAGCAGACCTGCCCATCACTTCTTCCTGTCGGGAAAGTATCAGACTAACAGAATATGCCCTGTGCTCACCAACACCATCGGCGTCCTGAACCGACTCCAAACCTCTGCTTACCAATGCACTCAAATCACCGACTTAATATTATTCCCAAATGAAACCTATAAAAACATTTCCTAGCTAACAATCTCAACATGGCAAGGTCTATTGGCATATAGCTTCTAATAAATAATGGACTAATTGCTTTTTACCTCAAATATGCCCTCACGTGTTTGCTCTGAAGTTTTTGGTATGTAAAGCGTCACTTAAAGCTTCAGGGCAACTGGTCCTGCTTTCTGTAGATCGATGTGGCAGTGACACCTAGTGTCCAAGATCCAAAGCACATGCAAACAGACCCAGGGACAGTGAAACATGCCTATAACCCCACCTCTTGGAAGGCTCTACAGGACTAATAAAAGTTTGAGACCAGTATGGGTTAGAGGGAAACTCTGGCTCAAAAAAGAAAAAAAAAATGTTCAGTAACATTTGAGGCCTAGAGAGTGCCACAAATAACTTCCAGCACCTTTCAAGTATCATAAAAAATACTATCTCTGACTTAATTAAAACAGTAGAAATTTGTAAATGTTAATAAACCTAAGTAGCCATTTAAGCAGAGCAAAATGTGTAGGAAAAAAAAAATCCAGAGTTTTACAAAGGTATTTTGGGAGGTTTTTTGGTGTGTGCGGTACTGGAAATTCAGATGGTCTTGCATATACACAGCCAGTGCTCAACTACTGAGCAATATCCTCCGATACTTTTGTAGCTTTTGTTTTGGAACAGCATCTTGCTAAAATTGCCAGGCTGGTCTTAAACTTCCAAAGCAGCTGTGGAAAACACACACTAGCAAACCCAGAAGGTTCTATTTTTTAATGATTTATTTATCTTTATTTTATGTGCACTGGTGTTTTGCCTGAATTTACATCTGTGTGAGGATATCAGCTCCACTATAACCGCAGTTATAGAGAGTTGTGAGCTGCCATATGGATGCTAGGAATTGAACCCCAGTCCTCTGGAAAAGCAGCCAGTGGTCTTAACCACTGAGCTATCTGTCTATCCCCTTGTTATCTCTGCTGGTTTTGTTTGTATTATATCAGACTAAACAACCTAACTGAAGTTGGCCTCAAAATCACAATCCTCTGCCATACCACCTCTGCTGTGCATACCACACTTGAAGTCCTACTTGGGTCTTTGACATAGGTGAAAAGAAAAATATTTGGAGATCTCTCAAACTCTGAACCTTCCAGTTCTTGCTTCCTAAGTAGCTGGGATTACAGGCACTCAAATTTTATTTTTTCAAAAGTGATGCCATGCCAGAGACTAAAGAGATGGCCCAAAATGGACAAGAGCACTGCCTCTACAAGCATGAAGACCTAGGTCCCAATCCCCAGTACTCACATAGGTATGCTATGTGGGACTGTTACCATAGTGTGGGAAGCCACTGTATTCGCCATTACAAGATGGCGCCCAGCCCGAAGGGAGAGTGGCCAGTTTTGAGATAAACAACCTAAGTGCGCATGCACACCTGCCTGTTTTTGCTGAATCATGGTGACTCTGAGTATGCTAATTAGGGCGCACAGAATGCACCAATCAGGTGGCGGCACAGTCCTCCTAAGCATATATAAGGAGGGCTGGTTTCTGGGCTCGGGGTCTTTCGCTACTTCAATCAAGCCCGCAATAAACGCCTGTAGAAGGATCCTGTTGTGGCGCGTCTTCCTTGCTGGCGAGATAGGCGATCGCTACACCATAGGCCAGAAACAGGGGGATCCAAGAGCTTGCTGGCCAACAAGCCTACACCAACTGATGAGATATCCTGGCAAACACCAAAAGTCCTGCTCTGGCCTCTGAATACAGACATGGGTATGAGAACTTACATACTAACCCACTCATATGCACACTCACGTGCAACACACATGCATACACAACAGACATGCACATATGCATGCACATATACAGATTATTGTTTATATTATTACTATTATCATTATCATTTTTATCATGCCAACTCATATCACATTCCACCAATCATAGCCAAGGCATTGGAGAAACTGACTTCCTCCACCAATCATGTGGTCACTCACAACTATCAATAATATGATCTGATCCCCTCTTCTAGCATACAGGTGTACATGCAGATACTCATATACATAGAACAAAATCTTAAAGACACCAAGTATGCAAACAGCAGCAATAAATATGACTGTTAAGTATTATACGATGCCTACAACATAAACTGCGATCTGCACAGCCTTTGTGTAACAGCACAGATAAGTGAATGCTTCCTCTTCTACTTAGCAGACACTTCTGAAAACCACAAATACAGCCAGATGCTGTGCAGCAGCAAAGACACAAGTTTCCAGATAGAGCAGGTACTGCTTCCTGCACTTCACCTTGTTGTGACCCAACAAGTTGTGACACCTTGTTGATACCCAACAAGTCACTCACCAGACTGTGGTCCACATATCTAAATCAAACTCACTATCCTGACACTGAAATCTGCTCTGCCCAAAGCTTTCTCACTTTTAAAATTAGCAGTGTCTTTCCCTGTTCAAAATCCTGCAATATCCTAAGACCCAGTGTGGATGAGGACCCTTAGGTCCTCAGTAAAGAAAAAAAACACTTTTTTCCTTTTAATAATTTACTTTATGTTCATTGATATTTTACCTGCACGTGATGTCTGTCTGAGGGTGTCAGAAGCATTGGACTTACAGACAGGTGTGAGCCACCATGTGGTTGCTGGGAATTGAACCCAGATACTCTGGAAGAGCAGCCAGTACTCTTAACCACTGAGACATCACTAGCCCCAAAAAAACACATTTCTTGATGGGAAAAATTTTGTGTAGAACAATACTAAAAGATTCATGAGGAAAAACACACAAATACTTCTCAGTATTGTCAGTCATCAGGGAAACAGTAAATCTAATTAAATTTTCAAGTTACTATCTATCAGAATATTAAAATTTTGAAAACAGAAGACATCAAACATTGGCAAGGATGTAGAACAAATCACATGCTGTTATAAAAAATGTAAAATGATAGTAACCTTGGAAAAGGTGTTACAAGTTTCTTAAATTAACCACATTCCAATCGCATGACTCAGCAAACCCACACATAGGTAGTTTTATGGGAGAGATAGATGCATAAGGCTAGGATTCCCCAAGACTTCATATATTCTTCATATATTCATAACCAGAAACTGAAAACCAGTAGGGTGTGGATGGGAGGTGGGCTGTGGCTCCGTGGCTCTGGACTGGACTTGGGAGGGAGGACAGTTATGTGGTAGAATATCTGGCATGTGGTTCTAGGGTCAATCACCAACATACAATTTTTTCCTTTCAGTAATGAGTGAGAAACTTTAATAGAATTAAAAGAAACAACATGACTGACTCTCAGAAACACCATGTAGAGAAAAAAAATCCAGAGGAAATAATCCATAAGGGTATTAGAAACTCTAATCTACAGTGGGGTACACATGAGTACAATAGTGATGAGTGGACAAAATGGAACCTAAGTTCATTGGTGATAGGGAATTTCCTTGAGCAATGTCATGGTCACCATCTTTTCTTCCTTGAGACAGTATCACTTTATGTAACCTTCCTGGGATCCTTCTGCCTCCCAAGTGCTGGATTAAAGTTGAGCATCACCACCCAGCTTATTCTTCATCTTGACAGAGATTTGGGATCCCTAGGTGCAAGAACCTGTCAGAACTCAGAAACGTACTTGAGTTGTGGAGAGCCAGGAGAAGTGTATATTCCTGTAATCCCGACATGTGGGAGGTTTAGTCAAAGAGACCATAAGTTAGAAGCTAGCTAACACTGTCTTTAAAAAAGGAGGGGGGGGTTATATGTTTATTTATAAATTTTACTTAAGAAATGTAAGCTAAATATTAAATACTGGAAAATATACACAATACCAGTTCTATGAAATCAAGCTGATGTCTGCATTTACTTTGAAAGACATTGAGTGGATAACTAAGAGTAAGCTAGGGCTGGAGATGTGACGCAGTGGTTAAGAGAACTCGCTTCCAGAGATTTCTAGCACCAGCACAGCAGCTCGAAAACACCTGTGACTCCAGTCCCAAGGGATCTGGCACCCTCTTCTGGCCTTCTCCAGCACCAGGCACACACCTGGCTCACAGGCACACCTATAGACAAAACAATCATGTACACACAAAAAATGATGATATAAGATAGAAAGTCTGGCAAATGATTCAGCAGGTGAAGGTATTTTGCCGCCAAGTCTAATGACCTGAGTTTCATTTCTGGGATCCACATAATAGGATAGGCTACCTCCTACAAACTCTCTTCTGACCTCCACAGGCTTGCTCTAGTATACACGTACACACGTAAATAAGTAAATAAAAGGTACAGAAACATAGTATTTTTATTTAATGTATGTTTATATTACCTGTGATTTTATATGCGCCATGTGTGTGCAGGATTCCAACCCCCTTGGAATTGGAATTATAAGCAGTTGTGAGCAAATATGTAGGTTCTGAGAGCCAAACAGGTTTTTCTGAAAGAACAGTTAGCATCTTTATGCATTGAGCCATTTCTCTAGCCCCAGTTTAGTAGGCTTATCCATATGTTAGATGTGCATGTTTCAACTTAGATCTATATGCAAATTTTTGAAGTCCATGTGATGGTACCAAAGCCCTAACCTACTATAACCACTTGGGTATAACACACTCCAAAAGCAGAGTCTGCTATATACAGCACGGCTAGCCTGGACTTACTGGCCCCGTGCCCTCTGCCTTGTGGGGATCACTGCTTCCTGCTCCTGACCTCCTCTTGACCTTTGCATTGCCACAAAGCCCCAGCTAAGACAACCCCTACTGTCCAATCTGAAGCATACTCCAAGCAGTTTGCATTGCCTGAGTGAACCTCCTGCAAACACTCACCTGTGTCACACTGCTCTACGTTTCTGCTCATTGAGACTGAGTTCCTGTACACATCTATCATCACTCTGGTCAGCATCTATACAGAGCACACATTTGCTAACTCTCTTCCCCATTCTCTAGGTACCAAGAATAGAAATTCCAAAAACCGAACAATTTTGTTTTTCTCATATTGTTTTCCCAGCACCTCAATGCAGTCTGGCATGTAATAAACAATCAATAAATCTTTGCTAAGTAAATGAGTTAATGAATGAGCTCATTCACAGAACTCAAGAAGTAGCAGGGATGAATCCCTATCTCCCAAGTGCTAGGATTACCACACAAGTCACCTGACCAATCTCTCGTTATATCTCAGCTCACTTTAACTTTCGGGGGCACTAGGCAACACAACAGATCTGTGTTCTCCGCCTTTATAAACATAATCTAGATGCAGGGCCTCCTCTTTTTCCCAAAGCTAGCCTTGACCTCATGATCCTCCTGCCCCAGACTCCTGAGACACCTAGAAATACATGACTGAGCTATCATGTACAGCTTAACTGGCAAAATCCTACTTCTTTTTGTTATAAACTTGAGTTTATTAAAGTCTCTCTCCTAGCTCTGCAATCATAAAGACAAAAATAAATGTTCCTTTTGCTGTGTTGCTTTTGTTTTCAAAAGGACTCAGGCAGTACTCAAAACTAGTAATGTAGCAAGGTAATAATGAATCCCTTCCTGGTCCTCTGCCTCTACCTCTGAGTGCCAGATTACAGGTATAGGCCACTGTGCCCAGCCATTCTTCAGGTACGGTCACATGCAGACAAAACACCCATAGACATAAAATAAATTTTAAAAAATGAAGTTTAAGCTGATGTTTGGTGATGGTCAACTGTGACTCAGACGGGGACCCTGTGCTTGCCATGCGTGTGACACCTCTACCACCTGTAGCATCCTCAGTCCTGCACAGTCTCTAGGCCAGGGACACAGTAACATCCATGAGGCCCTGACAGTCATAAAATAATTGAATAAAATCAACAGATGGTAGTGGTGTGCACATGGAAGGCCCGTAACCCACAGCATCAGCTGACACCAGCCAAGATCTGTAAAAGCCATTTTCTGACAAACAGAAGCTCCCTACTGTGTAGTTAGGACAAATGAGCTCTTGCTCCGTGCTGAGACTGTATCATAACTGAAGGGACTGTGTGCAAGCGTAGCCCAGTGCTTCAGAGCTGGTGCTAGATCAGCAGTAGAGGCCTGCCTCATAGATAGGAAGCCCTCATCAACCTCCAGTACTGTCAAAAAAGGGCTTACAAATGAAAATAAGAACTAATTCACTGTCATGGTCTATTTTCTGCTGTCCTACTTGGGAAGAGAAACCTTCCCACTCAAATGAGTGTAACTGGCCTCACCGAAAATGGTACCTGGGATGTCTGAGAATGACATGCAACTGGTCAGGGCAAGTCCACCAAGAGAAGACACTCTGACCTCCCCAAAAACAATTGGGGTGGGGAAGATTAAATACTTTCAAGATACTCAAAGATGATACAACCTACCTTTGAAACTATTCAGAGTAATACCTGTAATTATCACCAAAACAAGTGGGCGTAAGAGTCACCTGAGTCCCAGCAAAAGAATGTGCTCCATCCAGTCAACACCACTAAGCTGACTGGACCATCATGTTAAAGTACCCCCTTCATTCTGCCTGTAAACAAATAGCATGTGGGGCAGAATGTGTCACTTCCCCATGAATACAGAAGTCACATTAATCAACCTGTGTGTTTCCTCTTGATAGAGTTAAAAACAAGGCAAGGCCTTGAATGCATAAACTAAATACAAGAATGGAGCTGCTGGTACACCCAGAATACTTGCCCCACATGACAGAGGCCGTAGGATTTGTCCATGTCCTGGAAGCCAGCAGCATTCTCCTGCCCCCATAAACTCTTCACCCCTAAGTGTGTGATGTGATACTCTTACGACCAGAATCGAACATACACAGTTTGTGGAACAATTTTTGAAATTGTTATTACATTTATTCATTTTTGATGTTGGGCATTTATGTGAGGTAACAGAACAATCTGTGGGAGGTGGCTCTCTCCTTCCACTGTAAGGGTCGTGACAGTAAGCACTTTTTCCTGATAAGTCATCTTGAAGACCCATAAACAAAATTTTCAGATCAAAATGTTAAAGAAATATGAGTGTAATGTTGTTTGTTACCATAATTCATTTGGGCCAAATCCTATACAAACCTTTTTAATGCTGAAACCCTTTTATACAGTTCCTCACATTGCGGTGACCCCAACCACTGAATTATTTTTGACCCCTGTGAAAGGGTTGTTCAACCCCCAAAGGGGTCACAACCCACAGGTTGAGAGCCATCTAAGGTAAGATACAGCTAATGAACGTTTCCATGAAAGATCATGTTACCTAAGGGAACAATAACAAAGACAAAATAAAAATGCCAGGCCCAGTGGCATATGCCTTTGATCCCAGCAGTTTTAAACACCATCTGTTGGTAACAAAAAGCCCTTGGAGGTTGAGGAGCAAACTTAGTACTGAGCCATTTCCTATCTTACTTTACGTGTCATTTTCCCACCTACATTAGAAGGGTAACTATCACTACCCTCAAAAATCTCCATATATAAGAAGAAAAGGAGTCAGAGGGCTGGAGACATATAGTTCAGTGGTAGAGTTGTTGCCTGCTATACATCCAAGTATAATCCTTAGCATCATAAAAAGCAACAACAAAAACATAAATATATCCCACTAGCAGGGCTGGAGGGAAAGACGGCTCAGAGGTTAGGAGCACTTGCTACCCATGTTCGAATACAAGCATCCACCTGGGCAGCTTACAACGACCCATAACTCCAGCTCCAATGGCTCCAACACCATCTTCTAGAACACTGACCCACACATGGCAGGCATCCATACATGGAAGCGAAAAACAAACAAAAAAAAAAAAAGGCTAAAACATAAATACACTCAGCATTTTGAGGCAGCAACCCCACAAACAAGCCCAAGCAAAGCAGGTCAGTGTGTTTGCACAGCAATAACAAAGCACTGAGGCGGCTGAGCAGAATTGCTGTGAGTTCAAAGCCAACCTAAAGTACACAGTAAAATCCTATTTCAAAGATGAGAGGGGCTGTCTCTACTAAAATAGGCAGGCATAAAATAGTTCCAGAGCCAGGCTGAGTGCCCTGCATTAGAGATCCCAGAACTCCAAGCAAAGACAGCAAAAGCACAAGCCTGAGCCAGGTAAGCCTCAAAGAGATGATCAGCATCACAAAAGTAGTCTCGAAATACCAAAGCCATATATAGAAAGGTAGACATATAGATAGGTAGACAGAAAGGCAAACACACACACACAGACACACACAGACACACACACAGACACACACACACACACACACCTTCAAGTTCATTACAATATTGTATTGTTTTTTGAGACAGCATCTCACTAAGTTGCTTAGGCAGGCCCTGAACTTACCATCTGCCTGTCTTAGTAACTGGGATTACAAACCTGTAACATCTAGCCCCATATTACAATATTTTATTATCAAATTTATGGACATTTATAATATTTGTACTATTAAAAAAACACTTAATTTTTAAAAATCAGAATAATAGATGATACAAATATCAAAGTCCATTTAAAAAAAAAAACTCATGAACAGCAACATACAGAAGAGAGAGCACACCTCACAGAAACAGTGACAGAGAGTGTGTTTTCATGCATGTGCATAAAATCCAGTTTCAAGAATGCCCCACAAAACAAATAAAAGTGATTTAAATTTAAAGATCATTACTTTCCTCTGTACACCAGATGTGTGCCTGGTGCCCTCAGAGGCCAGAAGAGAATGTCAGGTTCCCTGAAAGTGGAGTTATAGATGGTTGTGAACGGCTATATGGGTGCTGGAAATAGAACCCAGGTCCCCTGGAAGAACAGCCAGTGTTCTTAACTGTGGAGCCATTTGTCCATCTCCTAAACTTTTTATTTTAATTCACTTGGTAAAAAAGTCAAGTGATACCAGAGCAAGATGGCTGCCTTCTGCCACTGACCTGTGTCCCTCCCTCCAGGCACTCAGATTTCTACTTTGGGGGCCTGTAGTGGTATTTCTTTATTCATTTATTTATTTTTCTTTTGAGACAGGGTTTCTCTGTGTAGCCCTAGCTATTCAGGAACTATTTAGACCAGGATGACCTTGAACCCAAAGAGATCCTCCCGCTCTTCCTGGGATTAAAGGCACACAACACTACATGGGGCTCTTTCTTTTAAACAAACTACATTATTTTTTTTTAGCATCTTTAAAAACAGAAAGTGTATTTAATTAGCTGGTCCAAGAACGGTAGGCGGATTCTGTGGAGTGAGAATTAGAAGCGAGGGGCTCCGTAATCATCTGGCATCTGTTCGATGTTGTATCTGTGGTTAGAAATGTACAAAATAGGAACGCCAGGGATCTTCCGGATTCTTCTTTTGAGATCACGGTCAACTGTGGCCACAATGTAACACTTGTGCTCAGTCACTGTACCAGGCAGTCATCGGCATAGGTTCCTTTGTGTGTGCATGACAATCGGTCAAATCGTGGATCCTTGGCGATTCTTAGTGCCACACGGTACTTCTGCCCCAATTTCTCAATTTCAGCCATCACACAATCAGTTATACAAGGAATACACTTGGCATACAGACAGTCCATCATTGACTGCACTAAGTCCAGTTTGGCCTTAATGGAAAAGTTGATGAAGTTGGTATCCACAAGGATGTGGTAAGGCGGACCCAGCTGTGTATTATACTGGAAGAACAAGCAGGAAGGATGCTGGGGGACTTCTCTTTCCTTCAGCGCACTCAGATCTTTCTTTTCTTTCTTTTTAGGCTTTAACCTATCCTTTTCTTTAAGTTGCTCATCTCTGAGACTAAGCATTCGCTTCACAGTCGCATATTTCCTTGTTTTCTTTTGCTTCCCCATGTTCACGCCGCACTCCTGTTTCTTCCGGAATCGCTCACCGAACTACATTATTTTTATTTGTGCCTGTTTGTGAGCAAGGGTGCATGTGTCTGTGCATATCATATTGTGAAGTTGTCAGAGGACAATTCACAGGAGTTAGTTCTCTTCTGTAGAGATAGGGCAGGGACTGCACTCAAGTTGTGAGGCTTAACAGCAAACAGCTTTACCTGCTGAGCTATCTCACTGATCCCTGTAAATTCTTTTACAAAAAAAGATATACTGTTAAAATTTGCTAGTTACAAAAATTCTTCCCGGCTGTGGTGGCATATGCCTTTAATCCCAGCACTCAGAAAGCAAAGGCAGGTGAATCTCTGTGAGTTTCAATCTAGCCTGGCCTACAGCCTACAGACCCCAAGACAGCCAATGCTACAAAGAGAAATCCTATCTAAAAAAACAAAATAACAACAAAAACAAAAACAAAACCTGCCTCCCAAGTATCAGTTCACTCCTCTGTAAATCAGAAAGCAGAGAAACAGCCCCCCATTTTAACAGGATTTACCTTGAATAAGACTGACGCCTGCATGTTCCAGGAATCCAACAAATCCTGCTTCATCATCCCTGGAGGACCTGCTTGCCACTTGCCCCTCATTCTGTCTAACTCTCCATGAGGCCTTAATAATGTGTAAAGATTATTACCCCACCACTGAGGAGGCAGAGACAGGAGGACCTCTGTGAGTTTGAGGCCAGCCTTGTCTACATAGGGAGTTCCAGGACAGCCAGGGCTACAAAGAAAAACCCTGTCTCAAAAACTGTAATAGTAGTAGTAATGTGTAAGCACATCTGCAGAGCTCGTGCTGGGTAGTGAGGTTACCCGTTCTGTATACTCACAGGGATGCCCCAGACCTGCATTCCATCACTGTAGCCGATCATAACCAGCAGAGGAGGCTCATTTCCAGTGCTATGCAGCTCATGAAACTCTAGATTCCGGGATGTATCTGCATTAGGATTAACAAAGAAGCAAAATGAAAGACAGTATGAACCAAGACAACCACTTTTTAGCCCTATTAATGTTTAGCTTGAGTTGGGACAATAAAAAGCATGGCACCTGAAAGATGACTCAGTGATTAAGAACAAACACTGCTCTTCCAGAATTGGGCTCCCACCTAATTTTCTGCTTGTTTTTCTGCTCTTTTGAGACAGAGTCAAGTCTAACATAGGCTGGCCTGAAACTTGCTGTGTAGCTGAAAAACATCTTTTGTCTCATGTTACTTTCCTGTTTGGTAAATTCTATCAGGAGAAAGAGCTTTAGTTCCCAGTTCAAGGTATAGTGGCAGGAGGAAGATCAAGCAGCTGCTCACAAGTGATCTTGGCAGGAAGCAGAGAGGGAAGAGTGTGTCCAGTTGCTCACTCCCTTCTCCTGGATCCCTTAGGGAAGAAATGACCCGCCTAAAACTAACTAATCCAGAGAATCCTCAGTGGCTGCCCAGAGGCCTATTTACAGAGTGGCGGGTGCTTCTCCATTCTGTCAAGTTGACAATTACTACCAAGCCCTGTCCATTGTGTTAGCTAACAGTGAATGCTCTGCTCTAACTGCTAACAATCAAACTAAAAGCCAAACTGAAGGAAATAATGACCAAATTCTTCCCTCTCAGTGACTCCTTATTAAACAAAAAAATGCAAGCAATCCTGGAGTCCTACCATTCTGGAGGTTAAGGACATGGTGAACTGGTAGCTGAGAAATTCAAAGCCACCTTGGGGTCTGTATTCAGTTCCCAGGCCAAAATATGTTATTTTGAATCTGTCCCCACTGGGGGGAGGGGCAAATGAGGGGGAGGGGCCTGAAGACCTGGGTCTCACCAAGATGGTGGAAGTCGATCTGACTGCCACTCTGGCACATATAACTCTGAAGGAGTAATCCACTTGTGTAGCTCATAATCTCTTCAGACCTTTTTGTCTCTGTTCTGATCACTTGAACATGTTCTAATTTTTGAATATAGCTACTTCTTTAATTGTATATCTTATCAATATTAATGAAATGAAAACAAGACAAAAATACTAGGAAAGAATACAGTAGACTCTCATAACTACAGTGTCCTTCCAAAACCTCAGATCAGGGCTGTACGTAACTCAGTGGCAGAGAACCTGTCTCGCTTGAGATTCTGAGTCCAAAGCCCAGGACTGAAAAAGGTGCAAAGAAAAATAAGGCAGAAAACATTTATAATTCGACACTGGCCTGCAGCCAGCACTGCTTTTCCTGACTACATGAATTCAGTTATTAGGGGAGGGTATGGTGTGTAGAGGTCAGAGAAAACACTGACAATTCAGTCCTACCATGTGGGTACCAGGGATAAAATTCAGTTGTCAGTTTTAGCCTCTCAGTAACAATTATTTTTAATTAAAAATTAAAAATGGTGCAGGGCAAGAAAGAAGGCTGATTCAGCTGTCAGGAGCAATGACTGCTCTTCTAGAGGACCTGGGATTACTTCCCACATGGCAGCTCACAACCTTTTATAACTCCACACCCAGGGCATCCGATGCCCTGTTCTGGCCAGCTGGCCTTGCACACTCATACACAGACACCTCTTTGGATGTTGACAAGCTCAGCAGCAAACCTGTGACTGAATGTGAGTGCATGTTACTGTCTCACAGCTTTGCAGCTTGAGGTGTTAGGGCAAAACTAGAACAATTCGGTAGAATTTCACACTGTTTTCTTTTCTTCCACCAGGAGGAGACAGTGAGCTGACCCCTGCTTGGCAGCCCTGGGAGCCACAGCACTACCCCTCCCCCCCTGACAGACCCCAAGGGTTACTTGAACTCCAGCCCTGCAGTCCTCACAGGGGTCAGCGCACCATGAAGCTACTGTGTGACTCACAGGCTGAGGTGAGTAGAGTCGATATGGAGACAAAGGGTGACTCACATCTCAGGCAGAAAGGAAAAGGCTGGGGCAGGATGGCACAAGGTTCCATCAGACCACCCAGCACAGCACACAATTGTAAATGGCTACACTTTGTGTTTCAAGAATACTCTATTGAATACTTTTAGACCTTGGCAGACTTAAGGTAGCTGAAACCTTAGAAATGCCAAACATAAGGAAAAGAGTACTGCATACAAGTAAGCAGTATGCATTCTGTATTGTTCACAAAGGAAACAAAGTAAAACTACAGCTCAAACCCAGTAAGATGTCTATATTATAAAACAGTACATTTGAGGGGGGCTGGAGAATTGGCATTGTCTGCTCTTCCAAAGGACCTGAGTTCAACTCCTGCTCTTCCAAAGGACCTGAGTTCAATTCCTGCTCTTCCAAAGGACCTGAGTTCAATTCCTGCTCTTCCAAAGGACCTGAGTTCAATTCCTGCTCTACCAAAGGACCTGAGTTCAATTCCTGCTCTTCCAAAGGACCTGAGTTCAATTCCTGCTCTTCCAAAGGACCTGAGTTCAATTCCTGCTCTTCCAAAGGACCTGAGTTCAATTCCTGCTCTACCAAAGGACCTGAGTTCAATTCCTGCTCTTCCAAAGGACCTGAGTTCAATTCCTGCTCTTCCAAAGGACCTGAGTTCAATTCCTGCTCTTCCAAAGGACCTGAGTTCAACTCCTGCTCTTCCAAAGGACCTGAGTTCAACTCCTGCTCTTCCAAAGGACCTGAGTTCAATTCCTGCTCTTCCAAAGGACCTGAGTTCAATTCCTGCTCTTCCAAAGGACCTGAGTTCAATTCCTGCTCTTCCAAAGGACCTGGATCCAATTCCTAGCACCCACATGACAGCTCACAACTGTCTGTAACTCCAGTTCCAGGGGATCTAACACCCTCATACACACATATAAGAACAATAGTGTACATAATAAATAAGTCATTTAAAATAAATAATAAGGGCTGGAGTAATGGCCCATCAGTTAAAAACACTGTCTGCTCTTCCAGAGTTCAATTCCCAGCACCCACATGGTGGCTCACAACCATCTGTGATGGGATCCAATGCCCTCTTCTAGTGTGTCTGAAGACAGCTACAGTGTATTCATATACATAAAATAAATAAATCTTTAAAAATAAATAATAAAATAGCACATGTGGGTTGTACTGCTACCTGAGGAGCTGGAGGTACAGGACAGTTACACACCAGACTGTGCCTCTCTTGCTTAATGACCTGGAGATTCAATTACCAACATCAAGAAAATACCCTTATGCACTGCCGTGGGACTGTGAAAGGCAGCATGGTCCCTCGTTGAACTAAGGCTAAAAGCCACAGAGACTCTGAAGAAATGGTAGCTTTGCCTGTTTCCAGTACCAGGCCCCTGTCACTAGCCGCAGCACCCCACAGATTTGTGGCCACCAGTCACATAAGGGTAATGCCCTAAGCCCCCCACAGGTAGGAAAAGACATGACCTGTGGTAGGATCAGGACAGATCTCCATTTTAATGAGGTACCCAAAGGCCTGGAGGCTTAGCCAAAAAACTTCCCTTCCCAGACACTCTTCCCTGCTAAAAGTTCTTAATCTTAGGCTCACCCTGAGAAGTTAGGTATTGTTTTACACATCTACTTTCTACCATGACAGTAAATGCCTTAAGACCATGGACTGCCTCTTTACATCAGGATCCTCTGTGGGGAGCCATAGGGATGGCCTTTGCCTACCGAGCTGCCATCTAGTCCCCAGCAGAAGGCCTCTCTCCGCTCCCAGCCATGACTGCCACCAAGCTCAAGCCTGATGCCATCAAGCCAAGGACTGTCCCTGGGACCAGCCAGAGCTCCCTCCCTTTCCCCTGACCCCGAGCTAGATCTAGCCTGCCAGAGCTCCCCTCCCTTTCCCCTGACCCCAAGCTAGATCCAGCCTGCCAGAGCTCCCCCCCCTTTCCCCTGACCCCGAGCTAGATCCAGCCTGCAGGCTCCCCTCCCTTTCCCCTGACCCCAAGCTAGATCCAGCCTGCCAGAGCTCCCCCCCCCTTTCCCCTGACCCCGAGCTAGATCCAGCCTGCAGGCTCCCCTCCCTTTCCCCTGACCCCGAGCTAGATCCAGCCTGCCAGAGCTCCCCCCCCCTTTCCCCTGACCCTAAGCTAGATCCAGCCTGCAGGCCCCCACTCCTCTCTCACCTCTTTCATGGCTCCCAGTGGTGACTGGATGTCCAAGCGCCTAAGAATCATACAACCTCATTGCAGGCCCGGGGACCCACAACCCTACACACTGCCATTAGAAAATGGGCACTACAGCGTAGTGGTTCCTTCAAGAATCAACATGGAATTACCACATGGATTCCAGCAATTTCCCTTCTAGGTATAAGTCAAACAGAAGCAGTATTGAGACAGACACCAATGGCTGTTAACATGAGTAAAACCTGGGGGAGCCTTGTGGACAAGCCTACATTACTAACTGCTCGGGAAGCTGAGGAAGGATGACTGCAACAGGTTAAAAGTCATCCTGGGCTACAATGTGAGTTAAGGCAATTTAGTGAGTCCTTTCCTCAAAATGAAAAGTCAGTCGAGGGCTAAGGCTGTACCTCAATTGGTAAATGCTTGGCTGGCACACAGGAGTTCTAACATCCATTCCTTGCACCCTAGAAAGGAACTGTGGGGTCAGAAGTATCAAAAGTTCAAGTTCATTAACACATTTCTCCAGTTTCAGGATAGCCTGGGCCACACCTGTCTCAAAAATAGTTTGTCCACTCGGAGCACATACTTAGTCCCCATACCATGAGATCCTACCTCAAAAATGAAGACACAAAAGGAGAGCTGGGACGCAGCTCAGTGGCAGTCACTACACAGCATGCATACAGCTCTTGGTTCTCTGCCCAACTTTTTTTTTTAATTGCATAACTCATGTAACTTGGGTTTCTGAGGAGGCTTGGGAAGCAGACTTGTTTGTTTTGGGGCAGGAGTCTAAGGTTATCCCAGTTTACAATAAAATAAATGGATGGTGGCATGCACATCATGGGCTATTTATTAGTCGGCCTTTAAAAAGAAACAAGAAAATTCTGACCTATGTTCTACTGGATGAAAGGTGAACAGAAAACCATTTCTATAAGATGCCTACATCAGTCAGTCATAAAGTAGAAGGGCTGAAGACATGTGTCAGGGTCTAATAGGACTGGCTGCTCTTTCTTATTCCCAGCATCCACTTGATGGCTGACAACATCTGTCAGTCAGAGAGGATCATACTCCCTCTTCTAGGCTATGGTGCACGGACATACATGTAGGCAAAACACCCATCCACGTAAAATAACTTTCCTTAAAGAAGAAAATAGGATGGTGGTTAGAAAAAGTGTGTGTGAGGATCCAGAACACACTTTAAGGAATCTAGTTTATTCCCAAGATGAAAATGCTCTCCAGACTAATGACCAAAGACAACAATGATTAGACACTATAACATGTTATAACTATAGCATGTGAGACACTGTAGCATGTGAGACACTGTAGCATGTGAGACACTATAACATGTTATAACTATAGTATGTGAGACACTGTAGCATGTTAGACACTATAACATGTTATAACTATAGCATGTGAGACACTGTAGCATGTGAGACACTGTAGCATGTTAGACACTATAACATGTTATAACTATAGTATGTGAGACACTGTAGCATGTTAGACACTATAACATGTTATAACTATAGCATGTGAAACACTGTAGCATGTGAGACACTGTAGCATGTGAGACACTGTAGCATGTTAGACACTATAACATGTTATAACTATAGTATGTGAGACACTGTAGCATGTTAGACACTATTGAATGTTAGACACTATAGCATGTTAGGTTTCCAGACAGGTTCTGTTAGGTGCCCCAGACTCACCTCCAACTAGGGATCCTCTGCCTCAGCCTTCTGAGCCCTGAGATTGCAAGCATGTGCTACTGTTCCCAACCAAAGATGAATTTATTTAGTATAAGCAAAATAGACTGACTGAACTTGGGGTTCCCTATCTAAAATCAGGTTATCCCCAAAAGAGTGTTTAAAGCACACATCCCAGAATCATTAGGCATACCATTCAGATCTGCATTCTCAAATCTGACCCAGACGATCTTCTCCTTTTCTTCTGTTAGGGGCGTCCCACTGTAAGCCTACAGATTAAATACAAATTTTTCCATTAGAATACAGTATGGCTCTAATACCACTGAAGTTCAAAACAAAAGATGACATCAACTCAACCAATTATACCCCTCTCTGTGCCTCCCTGCTGGTGACCAGCGCATTCTGGAATGTCATTACTCCCAAAAAAATTTCTGTTGGGGAAAACTATCAGTCAAAGACAAGTTTTTAACCTCCACATAATCACAGACACCTAAATCAATGCTCACAATAAGCCATCCATCACCATCTCTACTCATCAATAAGGCTTACATTACAGAGAGACCAAACTCTACCCAATACCTACACTTCTCAAGAATGTGGCTTTTTCAGTCAGTTATCTGGTTTCCACGCCCAACTTATCAGTTAATTCTTGCAAGCCTTCAAGAATCAGGAAGATAAGCATTCTTGGATAGAGTAGGGTCAGTACCCATCAGTGTACAAACAAAAAAAAAAAAACCTCATCCCTCCACATAAAACACATTGTCATTTAAAACTTTCAGGAGTGCTGGACAAGTAGCTGCTCAGTTGGTGCTTATCTATCTTCCATGAAGCCCTGGGCTCCATTCCTGGTGCTACATAAAACCATGGTTGGAAGTGAAGAGGCAGAAAGATCAAATAAGTTCAAGATCATTCTGGGCTGCACACTCTGTCTCAAAACACTGCACACACACAAAAGTTTAAGACCATATAGAGGAGCAGTGGTCTAAGCTACGAAATCCAAAACTTCAAATGAGACTGAGAGTGAAGGTTCCAACCCAGGTAACCTAAGACTCCAAGGAGGAGTGGGTTAGTAAGTAACTCCGTAGAAAACTTGCCAGAGATGAACAAGACCCTAAGTTGGATTCCCAGTACAAGAAAATGAATTGTACGTTCATGTGGCTGTGTGTGTTTGTCTTCCTCAGGAGCCACCTTGTTTTTAAAGATGGTGCCTCTCACTAACCTGGAGCTCACCAATTAGGGAAGGCCAGGCCATCAAACCCTTGATATCCTCAGTCTTCACTTCCTGGTGCTGGGACTAAAGTGCTTGCCACCATGCCTGCCATTATGCCTGTCCTTTTAACATGTGTCCTGGGACCAACTCAGGTTCTCGTGCTTGCACGTCAAGCACTAATCAAATAAGCTATCTCCCCATAATTTATTTGGTTTGGAGAGCAGGCTGGATCATATATGAAAGCCTCTTGCTTCAGTCTCCCAGTGATGAGATCCAGGCACACCTAAGAAGAGGGAACCTCAGCTGAGCAACTGCCCTATGAGACTGCCCTGTGAGCATGTCTGTGAAGAATTTTTTTGATTGCTAATTGATGGAAGAGGGTCCAGCCCACTGTGAGCAGGTGGGACTGGACTGCATAAGAAAGGTAGCTAAATGGAAACCTGGAAACAACCCAGTGAGCAGCCTTCCTCCACAGCTTCTGCCTCTAGTTTCTTGCCTTAGCTTCTCTCAATGACAGACTTCAACCTGTAAGTCAAAAAACCCCCTTCCTCCCCACGTTGCTTTTGGTCAGTGTTCTACCACAGCACAGCAACTAGGACACCAGGTTTTAGCTAAGGGGAGGGGTGGTGACTCAGAAAGAGATTGACTTCTATGCGTAAGGCCTAGTGTAATTAATTCCTAGCACTGAGACACTAGAACTAAGCAAGGGTGTAGTGGTCCACGGCAGTTGTTCTAGGACTCTGGAAGCTTTGAGAAAGATTGAGAGTTCAGGGCCACTTTGGGACACACAGCGACATCCAGGCCTGGTGGTGCAGGCCTGTAAACCCAGATGCTTATAAGGTTGAAGCTAATAGACCCTAAGTTTAAGGCTACAAAGTAGGTTCACTACATTCGTGAACAACTATCTCAAAGTAAAAAGAGGCCAGGGACATTGGTCAGTGAATAAACAAACCTGCAGCAGACACTGACAGTCTGATTCAAGGCTATTGCTCACTGACATTTGGCTGACTACAATTTTACACTGAAAATATGAAAAATTTTATTAAGATAGAAGTAAAGGGTTAGCACAACTCTGTATTACATTTAAAATAAGTATTCCTAACTAAAATGAGTAGATCAAAGGGCTATCAGTTCAACACAACTCTGTGAGTGGTAACAACAAAGCCAGTATCTAGTGACACACTCGCCCTCTGTACAAGGACATCTGCAGATGCACAGTACTTTCTAGACTCTGACTTTACTCCCAGTACTCTGAAGGTGGAGGCAAGTGGATCTCTGAATTTGAGGCCAGCCTGATCTACAGAGTGTGAGACCCTTTCTCAAATAAATTTTAAAATGTCACAAAAAAGAAGTTATCGTGTTCAAGGGACAGTAAGATTGTTCACCTGGATCCTTGGAAGGAGATAAAAGAACCTCCTGAAAGTTGTTCTCTGACCTCCCTGCATGCCCTCTGATCTCCCTGAAGGCCCAAACATAAACACACAATAAATACATGTAAAAGAAATGTGATGGTCAGATCCTGTAACCAAGCCTCTGGGAGGCTAAGTAGGAAAGAGCTAAAAAACTGAAGCCAGCCTGGAATACAAAGACTCTATGTCAGAAAGAGAAGAGGAAGAAAAGGGGAGGAGGAGGGAGAAGGAAAGGGGGAGAAATGGAGCAGAAGTGGGGAGAGGGCAGAAAGTGGGAGAGAGAGGAGGGCTCTCCTGATTGGATTCATGTGAGTGCTGCAGCCACTTACATAAAAACCATAAACCTACAGCTTTGACTTTGGCTCCTCAGTCTCCTGAGGCTCCATCCAAGAGAAACGACTTAATATTTGTTTCACTTTATTGTCTCCTCTATGTACATAGCTCCCTTTAAACCTCACACGAGCCCACAGTGTGTACAATGAGCTGTTGTACAAACGGGCAGTGAGTTGGAAGAAGGGTGCAATAACTTGTACAGAGCCAGTAACACATCCACCTGAGATGGAAAGACAGCCCGTATCAGCACTGTGCTCTTAAGTCACTAAGACACTCTCAGCTGGAAACAACGCTACCATCTCTATTTCCTACCCAAATTCACAGAGGCTGTATTGCATTCTCCCTTACTCCTCAATTCAAACAGCGTCTGATTCATCAGACCTCCCATGTGTCTTCTTGTTTTTCTCACTATGCAGCCCAGGTTAACCTTGAACTCTCCCCAAGTACAAAAACTAAAGGTGTGTGACCCACACCCAGCCTCCAGGCTCAGATAAACTAATTTTCTTCTACGTTACAATGGTATAACAGAGCACTTTATACTTTTACTATAGTTCTTATACCTGGCCATGTATCTTAGCTGGGTATTGATTACATAGAGACTTGTGTTGATGAACAAAGGTTTACTGAAGCAACAACCATGCTGGCTCCTTTATACCAAAGGCTGAGTAGCTCGACATGAAAGAAAACTTAGCTTTAGGGCTGGAGAGACAGCTCAGCAGTTAAGAGCACTGATTGATCTTCCAGAGGTCCTGGGTTCAATTCCCAGCAACCATAAGGTGGCTCACAACTGTCTGTGATGGGATCTGATGCCCTCTTCCAAAGTGTCTGAAGACAGCTACACTGTGTTCATATACATTAAATAAATAAATCTTTTAAAAGAGAAAAAAATTAACTTTATAGGAAAGCATGAAGGTCTGAGGAGCAAACTGAGACTCTCTTCAACTCAGCTCAGGGCCTGGCCTGAAAGCCCAGGTAAATGTTATCTGGTCAAGTTTCACCTTTAACATGGACAGAGCACAAACAATAGAATTTCTGGATGGACACTGTAATTGTTAGATCAATGTCTCAGAGTTTACTTTCATAATGCTATGAACCAAACTTTTACAGCCAGTTTCACAACATCTCCTTCCTAACACATCATGGTCAGAAAGACTAAAATTTCAGTCATTTTCTCCATCGGTTTAGCTCCTTATTTTCTCTGTTCCTTTTCCACTCCAACCACAAATAAAGAGTCCTCAAAGTTTCTGATCACAGCATTTCTCCTCCAACCAAAAAAATAAACCTACCTCCTTATTACACAGCATTCTTGGCCACAAAATAGACACCTGTATAATATTTGATAAATATTGATGTTTGTTTGATAAATGCTATAGAAGCACCAAACAAAATGTAAAAGTGAATTTTGTTAAAAATCACCTTCTGTGCCCGCTGCCCCCGCCGTACCCACTGCCCCCTCAGCCTGGCCAATGCAGGCATCAGACCCTCCACTGCCACCCTGAACAGCTGCCTGTTCACTCATTGCCACCAGCAATGCTTCTACAGTGCTTCTCCCTTCACCAACCAAACACTCCGTGTGCACTACACGGCAACGGTGCTGGTTTGTTGCTATTAATAATCTCAGCTTGATTCAAGCAATTTGACTTACTAAGCAAGGGAAAGGGGAGCATTCCCCTCCCATGCACCACAGACCTCAATGCCGGGGCTTGTTTTCATCCAAATTAACTAAATATAATAAAGCAGTACCGACAGTCCTCACTTGAAAACTACATTTTGCAAACACAACCAAAATTCAGACTTCGGACCTTTCTGGAATAATCTTGTAAAACTGACATAAGGGTCCATGAAAGTCCTCTCCAAGCAGCTAGGTGCAGGCACTGTGGCAGTCAGGGAGGACTGTCACCCACATAGAGAAAATGAGCAAGCTCTCCTTTGAGAGCAGTTCCACCTGAACAACACTTGCTCATCCGTGTCCCACAACAAACACCTCCTACAACATGATGCAGGACTCTCACATCTCTGACAGACAGGCATGGACGTTACTACGTACTACTGATACTCCGATTCCTGCAAGGATACTTGCTGTCTTTAAAAGGGTATCATATCTAAAGCAGTAAGGGCCCTCTAACAAATCAGGGCAAAAGGGGCACACCTGCTGTGAAAAGGAAAGCAATGACAATCTGTGCTATATACAAACATATACATAAAGAAATGATACACAATTTCTACTAAGTGAACTAACTACACTGTATACAGTACCTTCCCATTTCTTCAGCATCCCTGAAGAAGGGAGGCACATAGGTACATTGGCCTATCATGAGCTACATTACAAGCCCCAGAGTCTCTTCTTACCTTACACAGGAAAAATGTTTAGGAAATGGAACACAGCTGGATAGGGCTGTGGAGGACACCCACTGTGAAGCGTGCAAGAAACAATTACAAAGCCCTGGGTTTCGTTCTTAGCACTGCCAGGAAAGTGAGCCACATCTTACAGCTGCTCAGCACAGCTCAACCCTACTGACCCGCATGCCAAAACAAGACTTCCAAAACTACTCATTCTACACTCAAATTCAGGAAACAAGATTCCAGTGCCTCCTGGTCCAAAAGTGAAGAAGTGACCATTTCTGTGCTCACACATGCTTACCTGGGGCACAACATCTTGCAGAAAAGTCACGACACTTTCCATGTAGGACTGCTCCCTGGAAAAATACAGACAAAAACTGTCATAAAGAGAGATGCACAACCTTCAAAGCCTGATAAATTCACTATCACAGTAAAATGACAAGGAAGAGGAAGAGAGAATCTTATGTATTGGCTGGAAGGCAGAATCAAGTATAACTTCAACAGGAGAAAACAAGCAAACAAGCCAGCTCTCGCCTGATCACCCCACCCACCCATCGTCTCACTCCAGAGTCTGTACACTCATTCTACCTACTGTGGTTTCTACTTAAAGCACCTCCTCCTAAAGGCTTGAGTACTGGGAACTTCGGAGGACTGGCAGACCCAACTAAGGCAGGGCTGGATGATTATGCCCCAGTCAGACACAGTAAAATGCTGCTGGGAACTCAGAACTTCCTGACCTCTCTTTAAAATGGCTATGAACCTTGCTTGTACCTGACTTCCTCCGTGTGGCAAAGTGAATGCACTTTCCTTTAGCTGCAGACATTAGAATGAGTATTCAAAAGTCTGTCATCTTATAGCATTGGGAGAAGATGGCTTACCATGCTTGGACCTGTTCAATCCCCAGAACCTACATTTAAAAAAAAAGTTGGCAAGGTGGTCCAGGCATGCAATCCTAGACTGGAGAGGTAAGACAGGAGTGTCCCTGGAACTCACTCATCAGCCCCTGCAGCCAACCCAGCTAGTTCAGGATAGTATAACTATCTCCAAACAGGAGGGCAGTGTGAAAGGGCGGGCAGCATGCACATGCTGTACCCCAGCACTTAGAAAGCTGACACAGGAGGATCATGAGTTCCAGGCTAGCCTGGCCTATACAACTAAACTTTGTATCAAAAACTAAAACAGTCAGGGATGGCAACACATGTTGTTAATCCCAGCCCTCGGGAGGCAGAAGCAGGCAGATCTCTGTGACTTCAAGGTAGCCTGGTCTATATAGTGAGCTCTAAGACAGCCAGGGTTATGTAGAGAAACCCTTTCTCAAAAAAACAGCCAAGCATAAGATTAAATTATAAAAATCAAGAAAAGAGGGATGGGGAAATAGCTCAATGGTACAGCTCTTCCCTAAGATGTACGAGGCCTTAGGGTTAATGTCCAACAAGGCAGGAAGGAAGGAAGGAAGGCTATAAATAAAAATAACATTGGGCTGGAGAGATGACTCAGCAGTTAAGAGCACTGGATGCTCTGAGTTCAATTCCCAGCAACCACATGGCAGCTCACAACCATATCTGTACTGAGATCCAATGCCCTATTCAGGGTGTCTGAAGAGAGTGACCCTATACACATTAAATAAGTATATCTTTAAAAAATAATAATAATGTTAAGGACATTAAGCAATGTTTTGTTTTCCTTTTTGCAGTCCTAGGGATGGAACCAAACAGAGCCTTACACAGCTAGGAAAATGGCCTATCACAAAATGAAAACCCAGCTTAGAAGATACGTGAAAAAAAAAAAGATACGTAACGTGGTTAGAAATGGAAAAAAAAAAAAAAAGAAGATACGTGAAATAGTACATGGATGTTAAGTAAGGAGAGAAAAATGACTTCTTCAAAATACTAAAAATTTCTGCAAGATGTGAGTAATGGCTTATGCCTAAAATCTCAGTACTGAGGGAGGCCTGACATCAGTTTTGCAGGCCAGTCTCTGAGACATAGTGAGATCTTGTTTCAAAGAACCAAATTAAAAAAAAAAAAAATGGGGCTGGAGAGATAACTCAAAGGTTAAGAATTCTGGCTGCTCTTCCAGGATCCACAAGGCAGATCACAGTCGCCTGTAACTCCAGCTCTAAGGGATCCTACACCTCATACAGACAGACACACAGGCCAAGTACCAGTGCATGTGGAATAAAACTAAACTAAAAACGTTTAAACTTCAGGCATGCACGTTAGTGTTTGACTGGCTCACACTGTCCTGGGTTCCGTTCCCAGCACTGTATAAAGCGGACATGTCAGCAGCACCCAGGGAAGAGCAGGGGGATCAGAAGTTCAGGAAAACCAGCCTGGGCTATGAGGCCCGACCTCAGAAAAGAATAGAAATGTTTTTAAAACCCTTCGAAAGCAAAACAAAATGCCTTAAAGACCTACAAAAGTAGTCCAAAAAAAACAAAAAAACAAAATCAAGAAATCGCTGAGTCAACTCTGCCAGATTCCTTCTTCATCACCTTCCTTGTCCTCAGTCACGGATAGCTCCGTCTCCTAAAACTCGCCATACTCTGCCCAAATCAGGATCTCACACCGCCCTTCGTCCTGTTCCTTTTCTTCTAATACCCCTTCCTTCCAACCACATTGCCAGCTTTTGTGTGGCTTCCTCAGGACACCCTTACACATACATTCCCTTCCACCTTCTACCACGGCTCAGCCAGCATCCCTATCTATTTCCCCAGGTAGAATATAGGCTCCTTTCAGGGAAGTAACCGATCTCTCATAATTACCTTTTACATCAAAACCTATTAACCATACAAGTGAGAAGTTGACGTTCAAGCATTATTTGTCAAAAGAACACAGGATGCTATACCCACGATTATTTTTTTCTAACCCTAAAAACATCTCTGTAAACAAAAGTACTCACTGTGGTGTAAACACTATATGGTGGGGTTGCAGAGAATACTAACTGAGAATACAAGCTGCTGAAGACCCACTAACTGGGCTCCATCCCGGCTCCCATCCTGGCTATTCCCAATGACAAGTTAATTCCTCTCTGCTTTATTTCCCTCACCTATAAAAGAAGATAAAAATAGTAACCTAACTCACAGCTAATCACATGTTTAACTTGATGTCACAGCAAATATCACAAAAAACTCAACTCTAGTGAACACAGAAGAGGAATGTAAGCATCGTGACATGACTATATAAACTATATAAATATAAAGTATATAGACACTTTAGTCTGCAAAGACTGTCCTTTGTAATATACTAAATTCCAATGGGAAGCAATTTAAAATATTATTCCCTCCAAGCAATTTTTTGAGGCAGCATCTTGCTTCATAAGCCATACTGGCCTAGAACTAACACTCACTCTCTCTCTCTCGCTCTTTTCCTCTCTCTCCGTCCAAGATGCCCTCAAACTCAGTATACAGCCTCCCAAGTACTAGGATTACAACTAGGATTACAGGTCTGAGCCACTGTCCCTTGCTTGCTAAGAGAATTTTAAAATACACAAGATATGGCCTGCATTTGTAATCCTAGCACTATGAATGCAGAAGACAGATGATGACTGTGAGTTTGAAGATAGTGGGGACTACATACTAAAACAGTTAAAAAATAAAAGCCCACTCTAACCCCAGCATACAGAAGGCTGAGGCAGGTGACTCACTGCCAGCACGGTCTACACAGAGTTCCAGGACAGTCAGAGCTACATAGTGAGACCCCGTCTTGAAAAAGAAAAGACAAGATAAACAACAGAAAGAAAAAAGAAAGTCAGATGGTATAGTACACGCCTGTAACCCCAGCACCTGGGAGACTAAGCCAGGATTGCTACTGGCTCAAGGAAACCTGGGCTCAAGAGTCAGTGTCAGGTCAGCCAGGGCCACACAGAAAAGTCCTTTCTCAAAAGCATTAAAACGGCTGGGCATAGCAGTGCATTTCTTAATCCCAGCAATTGGGGGGTAGAGGTAGGTGAACCTTTGTGAGGCCAGCTTGGTCAATATATAGTGTTCCAGGCCAGCTTAGAATAACTTGGCTTTGAGAGATGGGGGCAGGAACAGTTCTGCTATATAACAAGTGAACCTGTCTCAAAATCCCAATGAAAAATCAGCTTGCCTATTCCTTAGGTTTGTTCTATTGTCTTTGCCAAAAAAGCACCATTGAGTCCAAGAGTCCAAATTCTAAAGATAAACTCAAAATGCTAAACCTTCATTTAAATTTTTTAAATTATACTATTATTTACTTATTTATCAATTTATTTATTGGTGCATGTGTGTATCTGGGGGGAATGGGCCATGTATAGAGGTCAGAGGACAACTTGAAGGAGTTGATCCCTCTCCTATCACATGGGTCCAAGAGGGCTTAGGGCAAGCTCTTACCCACTGAGGTATTTTAACAATGCCCAAAATGTTACCTTCTTATGAAGCTTTGTTACTACTAAAATATCCCCTCTACATACACACACTCAAAGTATAGCTGTCCTGCCATAGAATACATAAGACATAGAAATGCCCTCTTTGTAACATTTATACTGAGAACTAGAAGAGATCTTTTCACAACAGTTTAATAATCATGCACATAAGTACGAGTGTTTATATCCAACTCTGCACATATCAGGAATCTAACTTCCATTTGTTTTGTATGTGTCTGTGTGTGTCTGTGGTGCTAGAGATGGAACCCAGGATTTGAATGTGCTAGAACACACAAACTATGACTTATGCCCCCAAATTCCTATTTCATTCTATTTCTAATACTGATCCAGACCCTCTAAATTAATTAAATGACCCACTAACTTGTGGAACTGGAACTTTTTAACACTGATTAATTAATTTTTAGATTTTACCTTTTTGGTGATGCTAGGAACCAAACTCAATGTCTCCCACAAGTTAGGCAAGTGCTCTAGCACTGAGATACACCCCAAGCCCTCACATAGTCACCCCCATGTATACAACAGCTTAGCCTTCCCCTCATTTGTTCCTTTATTTGGCCTTCACAATGACATTCATTTCACCTGCACAGCCAACAAGTAAAAAGTGTTTATAGAAGCAAGCACTATCTAAATGGATATTCTGGGAATTTTAGAGAAGGGGCTGTTGCTTTCCAACAGGGTCTCTCTATGTAGTCCTGGCTGTACTGGAACTTGTTCTGTAGACCAGGCAGGCCTCAAGCTCAGAGATCTTCCTGCTTCTGCTTCCCAAATGCTGAGATTAAAGGCCTGTGCTACCACCACCCAGCACAAACAAATATTCTGAGTGGGAATTGTTTTCTAGAACATGGTTTTCTCCCACTTACGTGACGGCCTGAGGGCGGACCACGACTCCGCCAGTACAACGACTGGGTCTTCTGGGAGAATCTGTAGCCATGGTTTCATTCATAAGACCTGTTTCCAGAAGAGAAGGGGAAAAAAAACCACCATTAGTGTTGTCGGAAAGAAGAGTTTTATGATTATTTACTAAATATTTTTCCCAAACTGTGAAAAACTAAGAATTTTCCCAGAAACTCACTATTTAGCTCCAGCTGGCCTAGAACTCCCAGAGACCCGAGTCCCAGACTGATAAAATTATAGGTGTGGACCACCACACCCAGGAAAGTTCTTTTCTTTAAGATAGGGTCTCACCCAGTAATCGAGGCTGGCCTTGAACTGCCTAATATCTGATAGTCAAAACAGTTTACTCTTTTGCTGACTCTACCTATAATTTAAACTAGAAAGATAAGAGGAGAGTAAATGGAAACTATATAACAAAAGATCACTTAGAAAAACAAATATAAAGCTCACTGAGACAAAACATACCAGCGATCCCAGTAGCCAGGAGGCAGAGACAAGGGAATTGTCAAAAGTTCAAGGGTATTGTAAACCAGAGATTCTTAGTATTACTTTTTATCTTAAAAAATAAAATAATAATAATAACAATAAGCTAGCCACATGTGGCAATGCACATACAGGCCTGAGAGGCAGAGACAGAAAAACCAGGAGTTCAAAGTCAACCCTAAGGGCACGGCCACCAAGGTAAAGGCCAGATAGCCCATGTGAGCCTAAGAACAAATACACAAGATACCACTCTCCCTTCAGATAAATCTGGTAAGAACTAATGAGTAAAACAGTGTAGCCACATTTAAATAATATTTAACCTCCAGCTATTATAACAATAACCAGCGTGTAAACAAATACGGAATATAAACTCATATGATATAAGGGCTTTTCCCACGGTCTTAGTAAGTCCTGGTCCTTGACTATCTAATGAGCTTCTGAACCACAGAGGTGGCTTGGAGAGTTTAGAGTCTACTCCATTAAGAGTTAAAGGGGAACTGACAACAGCACTAAAGATTTCTTACAAGGCTCAGGAAAGCCCACAGCCTAAAAGCATCACTTTTAAAAAGGGTTCACTGTACCACCTCATATGAAAACTCCCAAACTGTTGATCCCCACATTCCTATACAACACAAACAGCCCTCGTCCCAACTAGTCCAGCTACTCCTTTCTTAGGCAGTACCTTTCACCAGACCCCCTCAGTACTCTTGGCTTCATTCCATCCTTTATTACCTGAACCCAGTCTCCCCACCTCTGTCCTTTAAAGGCCTTGTCACCTGAGAACAGCTCCTCGAAAGCCCCTCGGGCCCCAACTCTCCCCAAAGTCACGGGAACAACACTCCACACTTCACCTCCAAAGCCCTACCACCACTGCCCCCGGCCAACCTCTGGCCTCTTGCCCGGCTCTCCTCCAGTTTCAGCACCTTTCCGTGTCAACTGGAGCTGGTCAAGCCCTGTTCCCTCATGCTGCCTCTCACTCTTCCCTCTCCAAACCTGCCCCAAGCCAAAGACCCACCAGCCCTCTCACCGGCCGCTCCGCCGGTAAACGCTGTTCTCCAGCTCCAGGCTCACTGTTTGGAGTCTCCCTCGTGATTGACGGCTACCACTTCCTACCACGCCTCGGCGGAACCACCGCGTTAGCCAATCCCAGAAGCAAACTGGCCCCGGCGCGACACCGCCCTTGGAGGTCAGCTTCGCCAACCAGCAGGTAGAAAAGAGGCGGACCCGCCTTCAGAATCCATCCAATCCGCTGGGGCTGGAGGGAAAACACAACAGTATGGAAGTTCGGGTGAAGCGAGTGGGTCAGGTTCGGTTGTGAATGCAGGCAGCAGGGGCGAAAAGGCAGGCGTGTCTGTGGGCCTGGAAGAGGCACCTTGGAGGATTTTCTGTTTTAAGAAAACGCAACATGCACCAAACACCTGTGGACCTCAGCCAGGAGTCTCCAGCGAGGAGCCCGAAGCCAGGTAACACTGGTGTGTTTACATCGAATTCTCGCGACAGCTGATTCGAAGCTAAAAGCACGTGGACATGGCAGCTGCCAATCACCTTTACCTGACCACTCAGACTGCCCAAGCCCGCCCTCCGCCCCGCCCACGGTGCTGTGTTTACCTTCCGGGAGTCTAGGCTGGCTGTCAGTGTTCAGTCCAGCTGCTGTGTACATGTTGATATGAGTAAGGGGCCTGTAAAATTTTTTGTTGGGATCCTTAATGGATACTGTTGCTGGAATGGATGTTCATGAACATCTGGAAATGGAGAGGCCTCAGACTTTGAAGGGAACTTGTTGGGCAATCCAGAGATCCATAGATTCTAAGAAGATTATCTTCTCAGGCTTTGCAAGGGTCCCTGGAGTCTCAACTAATCATAGATTGGGAGCTCTTGCTCAAGAGACCTACACACACACTACTGCCTTTACCTTATCTTTCCCCTGAACACCTATTAACCCTGTGCCTAAATCTCTTTTTATGGGATTCTGGTAGCCCATGCCTGTACTCCCAACAGTGGTCTACATAGCAAATTCCAAGCCAGTCCAGTACCAACAAGTTTGAGAACACTAATCCTCCCGAAAAAATCGTTTTAATAAAGTATAATGTTTTTTAAAATCATAAATGGGTCTGGAATTTAGACATGATGTTGTCCCTGCCTAAACGTGGAATAGGCAGCTAGGGATGGCCAGCAAGGAAGGAGTAAAAGGATATTTGCCTATCATACAGGTTAAAGGAATCATAAAGTAGACTTCTTAGGTATGTTATTAGTGTCAAGAGTTGGGGGCGGGAGTTCATGGTCAAGGTCAAAAAAAGCCATTTCCATGGCCATAGGTCTCAGTTAGGGCTCCAAATGCTGTGATGAAACACCAAACCCAAAAGCAATGTGTTGAAAGAAAGGTTTTATTTGATATACAGAAGACCACTGAGGAAAGCCAAGGCAGAAACTCAAACCCACAATTGGCTGTGTCCTCCCCCTCAGTTACTAATTAAAATCCCCAACAGGCCTGCCTAATATCCAGATCTTATCTTGTGGAAGCATTTTCTCAATGAGATTCCCTCCCCTCAAATGACCACATCATTCCTCCAAAATGATAAGCGATTTTTTTCCTTCTTGAGCTCTTCATGGCCTAGAAACAAAGGAATGAATGGATGAGAATGTTTATGAATGAGAACACTGCTCTGTCTGTCTTCATCCTGCAGTGTGAACACAGACCCAAGGGCAGCATACAGCCCAGTGGCTATGACCATTCTCCTGACTTATATGTCTTAATTGACCACAGTAGTATCAGGAAAGTATTTTTTTTTCCTCTTCTGGTTCTCTCAGACTAAGCAAACTGTCCCTGGATGGAGCTCTAGGGTTTCCTGAGATAGGCAGAGAAAGGGCAGTTGCTGTTGCCATGGGCTGAAATGATACAACTCTTCTAGTTTAACCCTCTGGGGTCTCAAAACCTTCTCTCAGGGCTTGTGAGGTGGTTCAGAGGGTAAAGGTCCTAGCTGCCAAGCCTAACCACCTGAGTTCAATCCTCGGGATTTACATGACAAAAGAAAACAAGTTGTCTTCTGACCCCACCCCAAACATGTAACATCCCACCCCACAAACACAAATATTTAGTGATGTAAAAAATTAAAGGCTTCTTCTGCCATTATTGATAGAAGGAAAAGACAAATTCCAGATGTTCAGGGCCATTTTCCCTACCTAGGGGATTCAAGACAGTCTCTGCTATACAAGACCTTAGTATATGTAACTATATATAAATGAAATAGGTAATCTTGTGTTTGCAGCAGACATGAGGAAGAGGACGAGCCTAGATGGTGCCAGGGTCCCCAGTGGCCACCCTGCAAAGGAAAATCTTTTGCAAAGGAAGGTTGTATCCTTTTTTAGTTATTCCCAGGTGTTATTCCACAGTTCTTGAAGAGAACATGGTTATGTGTGTGGGTGGACAGCGGGGGAAAGATCAATACTCTGAGCTGGGAATAGTTACAGGCTACAGAAAGCTAATGGTGGGGAGGCTAGGTATTGGACCATGGGTTACGTAGGTTGGAAGCCAGCCTGGGCTACATGAGGCTCAATCTAATTAAACAAAGGTCATAGCTTAATCTTGGTGGCTCGTACATGTAACCGCAGTGCTTAGGAGGCCCGAGTGAATCTAATGTCACAGTCAGATCCTCAGTGAATTTAAAGCCAGCCTGTGCTATCTGGTGGGACACTACCTCAAAAATTAAAAAGGAAAGGAAAACCTAGAATAGACTCTTCCCAATTTATTTGGTTTGGTATTTGCTTTCATCACCAGTTTGAGATAAGCAGTATACTCCCATTAGCACTGTCTCCTTGTGATAGCCTATGACTTTGGTTGGTCCCAGTGAGCATGGTGACACCTTCACTAAAGGACTGGGGATGAACTTAAACTCCTGAACTTCTTATCTTAGCCTGCAAGATTCTGAGACTATAGGTAAGCATTACACCACATCTAGATACTTCTCTTAACCGTGTCTACGGTGTTCATTTTCAGTGGAAGAGTTAGTTCTTTGTTCTGATCATTACCAAGTATTGTTTTAACAAACTGCTAGCTAAGCATGTGTAAGATTTTATTACCTTTCAAATGACTACAAATCAAATCCCTAAAGTTCCCACCTGTTGTGATAGTGACTGCCTATAATCCAGCATTCCAGAGGCTGAAGCAAGTTGGTTGCAAATCCAAGGTAAGTCTGGCCTACATACCAAGACTATCTCAAAGAAAAATAAATAAATGAATTAAAAGCAGATGAAAAAAACTAAAACTAAAAGAATATATCAAAGAAAATTAAAGGGAAATTAAGACATAAGAATGTGGTGTTAGAAGGCCAGAGGTCCTACACCTCACCTAGGCAACACAGTGGAGCTGTCCCTGATGAATGCAGCATGAGTGCATGGGGACTAACCCTTCCTCCTACATAGCTCACTCTGCAGTTACAGAGAAGGGAAATCCCACACACTAACCACTTCAGCTACCACCTAGGCCCAGATCCAGAGCACTGAATTGGCCCACCTCAAAATCCCAACCATCTGCAAACAGGATATGTAAAAAAAGGGACAGTCCGAATGATCCAAAGCCGTAGGATCTCCATGGCACAGAAACAGGGCAACAGGATAACCAGGAGGCCCAATGAGAATCCAATATTGATGGTGTCACGAAAGCCAGAGATCTCAAATGAGACCAATGACTCATTGCAATGAACATTTGCAAGTGAAGATGTGTGGACAGAGGGATGGACTGTGGGACACACTATGACATACTAAAGCTTCCACGATGAGATAGTTTCTATGCTTTTGGTTTTTCTTTTTTGCTTTTTTATTTATGACAGAAATTTCGAGTTTGAAGAGTGAACATGAGAGAGCTGGGATACATGATGTGCAACTCATAATCAGTAAAAAGTGTTTGTTTCGTTTTGTTTTTTAAAAAAAAGTGGTGCTAGAAAAAGTTAATAATACATAAGAGATTCCTAAATTTGGTAAAGAATACAAACCTATACATCCAAGGTCAGACAACCAAAAGAATTTAACTCAGAACTATTCAGGAGTGAGTAGTGGCAGATATGAGAAGGAAAGATAGACCTAAAATTGCATGTCAATGAGACCAACTACTTTATACAATTTGCATATATAATAATTATCAAGAGGTTTCTAAAACTCCCTTTATAAGAGCATTCCCAAAGTCATCCTAGTAGGTCCACCTCAGTTTCAGTATTTCAGCAGTGCCATCCCAGGAGACAGTATTCCAGTGTAGTGGGCAGCATAGCATGTCCAAGCCAGTCTTTGTTGTTCTAGTGCAGTGGATCAAATACAGGCCCTTATGGCTAGAGAGAGGGCTCAGAAGTTAAGAACACTAGCTGGTCTTCCTAGGGGGTCTTTTTTTTTTGGATTTCCAGTACCCACTTACTGGTTTACAATTTGCCTTTAAATCCAGTTCCAGATCTGACACCCTCTTAGGCTTCTAAGGACACTAAGCATATACATGGTACACACACTGACATACAGGCAAACTAATCATACCCATACCAATGAATTTCTCTGCCCCCACCCCACTCTACCAGAGCTGAGGACCAAACCCAGGGCCTTAAGCACTTAACCACCAAGCTAAATCCCGACCCATAATTAATTTTTTTTAAATGCAGAGCTTTACACCTGTCAATCACATTAAACCCTCACACTAAATCCTGAGTTCTTTCTCTCTCCTAACCCTCCTCATTTATCTCTCTGGTTTTGTTTTATCCACTACTGTTTTGAGACACTGTCTCATGATTTTCAGGTTGACCTAAAACTTTGTAACTAAGGATGACTTTGAATCCCTGATCCTCCTGCCTCTGGCTTATGCAGTGCTGAATGAATCCCAGGGCTTCCTGTGTGTGAGCCAAGCAATCTCCCAACTCAGGCACATCCAAAGCCCTCAGTCAGGCTTTCTGTTCCAAATTAGGAGCTTAAGATGTTTCTTAAGAGCACAATGGCACACATATCACATTTATAGAATCTTAGCACTTTAGTCTCTCTCTCTAAAAGTTTTATTGTATTACCAAGGAATGGTGCCAGAGCTTTACTGAACATTTAGAACTTATAACTGAATCATGTTGTATAGATATAGTTCAGTCCTATGTGTTCTATATTAAGAGATGAATATTTTATGTATTTCAAGTCAAGAAAGCACAGGTATATTCATATTTGACTGTTAGTACCTACCGTGAAGAGTCGCCAACAAAAGGCCAGCAATGTAAGGGCAACAGTTCACTGATTTATTGGATAGACATATTCATATAACCAATGAAAACCTGTATGTTATATAAAATAATTTAGGAAATGTTGGGTATTAACAGCACCATCTGTTATTGAAATAGCAAGAAAAACTTCACGTATTTTAAGCAAACACTAGGAGAGAGTAACTATATGGCCTAATGCCACTGGTCTGAGACAAATGGTGGTGGTGTGTCAAACACACCTCCACCTGTGCCAGAGATTTCAGTAAGCACACAGATGTACTGCTGTAGAAGAGTACCGCTGAAGTGAAGACACCACACAGTGTAAGTGGGGCAAGGAGACCAAATTAGCTACAGTAACACAGCTCAGCTTTCTCCTATGTAAGGTTTACTTCTGAATTAGGAAATGTGAAATAAAATGTAATTTTAAAATGACACTAATGGTCCCTAGGAAACATTAAGTGGAGCACAGATCACTATGAAAATACTTCACTTTTCCAGTTTGCTTAGTAATTTTCTTTAAAAAGTCGTGTGTTCTTCACAAGGGGTGTATACAAGTGTGTAATAAGCATTTTAAAAACTTTAAAGACATATTTAAAATCGTAAAGATTCTTCTGACTTTCCTTCAACATTAGCCCTGTTGTCACAATTACTGTGTGCCAGAGTAAGAGACTAAACTTGTGTAAAGGATACAAATGTACACACATTTTACAGCAACTTATTCCCTACATCTACAAAATTCACATTTATAATACAGGCAAGTACAAGGCCAGAATAAAACTGTTAAATTCCAAAAAGTCACGCTGTATACTCTTTATTTTGTCCCCTTAAAAAAGTTCAACTTCGGCACCAAGTTTAAAAGGCCCTCGAGTCGTAGGTAAGGAGATGCCCACTTCCCAGGGCTGTCTCAGCACACACACACTGTTTTCCGGTGCTGATGTAGAAGAGGATGTCCCATCTTCTTCTGGCCCCTGAGTCTGCGCCTCATGGTCAGTTTGACTGAGTGCCTGCGCTGGGATGCTGTAGGGAGACTCGAAGCCTGGGCCCCGCTACTCCGACTTAAGCCATTTCGTCGGTGCTTCTTCATAAGTGGCCCAGAGTTGGATTCTTCTAATGTCCTTTTAAAATTGGCTGGAGGGGTTTTTTCAACTTCTTGAGCTTTCATTTGACCTGGAGTTGACATTTTTAAATTTTTTTGGTCCATGATAGTATTTGTTGAATTGGTTGGCATGAGGCCAACTGACAGGGTATTATTCAAAGAATCATGAATCCTTAAAGTCAGGGCTTTGGGGCAATTTTCTTCAAGTGTCTCTGAGTCTTTTGAGGTCATCACTACAGTCTGGATACTCCCTCGAGCTATCTCAGCTGGGACCTCTAAAAATTTCTCTGAGAAGGCATTACTGCGAACAAGGGCAGGTATATGGTCCTTAGAGTTCAGCCTTGGCCATGGATCTTCTTCCAGTGACTGAGAGGAAAAAAGAAAAAATAAGTATTTATCCTATGCACAATAACTGACAGACAATAAGTTCTTAAGACATTGTTAAGATAGTAAAACCAGCTGGGCAGTAGTGGTGCCCGCCTTCAGTCCCAGCACTCAGGAGACAGAGGCTGGTGGATCTCTTTGAGTTTGAGGCCAGCCTGGTCTACAAAGCAAGTTCCAAGACAGCCAGGGCTCCAGAAAGAACCCTATCTCAAAAATAGACAGACAGATGGCAAAAGCACAGATGCACTCACTTCCTTCACTGTAAATTCACTGCACTAAGGAGGATGAGGGGTGCACAGTGGAGGTTGCAAAGAAGGCAGGCAGTACAAAGGGTCACAGAAAAAACTCATCACAAGAGACGGCATCATGTGCCCAAGGGGAGAGACCATGTGCTCACAGGTATTTCCTAACTACAGCTGAGACCAAGTGAAATACTCTAAGGCTTCAAAACAGATCCCTTAAAATAGCCAAAAGCACACACTCTACCAAGACATTCACTCTGTGTCCAGATGTGGAAAAGAACAAAATTACTGCTTTTGATATTTTAATTTCTTTACCCAAACTCTATATTTTGTTTGTTTAATGAGACAGAATTTTTCACTGTAGCCCTGGCTATCCTGAATTTTGCTATGTAGATCAGGCTAGTTTCAAACTCTGCCTGCTTCTGTCTCCCCAGTGCTGAAACTAAGGTTATATATAAAACCACTGCCAGCCAAGACTCTGTGCTTTAATTTTATGTACAGTAACAATATACTACTGATGGACTAGCTCTTAATTTTTTTTTTACATAAAATCCTTATTTTTTGACATAAGCCCTTAAAAAACTTAAGCTGACATCCCAACTTTCTGGTAAATCGAACAATATTTACCTACATAAACTTGTTTTCAATTTTAATTGAAACATAACAAATGTGACGTAATGATGACATAATTAGGGTGAAAAGGAACAAATTCCTCTTGGATGCATTAAGACCTACAGTTTTATATTATTGTCCTGCCCTGGCATGTTTGTGTGAAAACAAATATGGACCCACAAAATAAATGCAATTTCATTTCTTAACTTACACTTTTCAAAAGCTTTTGTGTATGTGAGAGTGCACATACCACAGTATGTATATGCAGAGGTCGGGGGCAAGTTACATGTGATCTCTCCACACACCCTGAAGATCCCAGGACTGAACTCAGACAGCAAGCACTGCAATCAACCAAGCGATCTTGATGCCTCTAAATGGCCTTTTTAGAAAAAATTTGGGACAGTATGTCATGTAACCCAGGCTGGCTTTGAACTTGCTATATAACTAGAGATGACTGTAGATTTCTGACCCTCCTGCCTCTACTTTATAGTGCCAAACTGCAGAGAGAGGCCCACTCAGTTTATACAGTACTCATATAGCTTATATGAGTATCTAGTCTCAGCCGAGCCCAGGGCTTCATACATGCTGGGCAAGCTCTCTACCAACTGAACTCTACATCCCCAGTCCTATAAATGGTTTCTTGACAAAAACTAGTTAAAACTAGCTAGCTTAAAACTACAGTCAAAATTTTCCAGAGTATTCTTTTTAAAAATTTCTCCTTGCTAAATTCTAACTTGTGACTATTATCTATCAAGGAACTGTAAAGTACAATATTAAAGCAATCGTGTCATATAGAAAGATAGATAGTAATCCCCCACCCCATGAACATTAGACACCAGACATCAACTGAGAAAACAGGTCACAAAGGGACCTCCGTAAGAATAATAATAGAACCCTCTCCTTTTTTGAGACAGGGTCTCACCATGTAGCCCTACAATCATCGTAAACTCTCTATATTGCCCTTGAACTTAAGATTTCCACCATCTCAGCTTCCCAGGTACTAGGATTACATGTGCATGACACCAGCCAGAAGTGTGTGTGTGCACATTCATGTGTGTAGATGCAAATGTTGTATGTCATGGCTCGGGTAAGTCACTTTGGTTTTGTTTTCTGTTGTAAGCTTCCATGATTCCCCTTTCTCTGCATTCCATCTCCCCACAGGGGTGCTAGCATTACAAATGCTCCTGCTCTATGTCCAGCTCGCACATGAATTCTCGGGATCCCTTTCTAAGAGAGGGTCTTGATATTATTACCCATAACACTCCAAGAGATCCAGTGGTAAGAACCGTTTGTTGTCTTCAACAGTATCTCCCTTTGTAGTACAGGCTGCTCTCAGACTTGCAGTGATCCTCCTGTCTAAGCCTCCTAGATCTTCAGATAACAGCAGGAGTCACTTTGTGCCTAACTCCCTAAGAGACCCTTCCCTATTTGCCTAAATGGCAACTCCTTAAGTACATTAGAGAACAAGAAAGCAGTGAACATAGTCACTAATCAAAAACAGGCATAAACCTTCGAAGCCTTGAGTAAATGAAACTGTAACAGGTGCCATTCTGTACTATTATTGTTTTTTTATTTTATATTGAGTACACTGTAGCTGTCTTCAGACACACCAGAACAGGGCATCAGATCTCATTACAGATGGTTGTGAGCCACCATGTGGTTGCTGGGAATTGAACTCAGGACCTCTGGAAGAGCAGTCAGTGTGCTTAACCGCTGAGCCATCTCTCCAGCCCCTGTACTATTATTTTTAACTTTTCAATGAAAAGTCTTTTTTATATGACTTTAATATGTAGCTCCCCATATTAATCTACATGTTCTATGTAAGCCAGGCTGGCCTTAAATTCATGGCAATCCTGAGACAGAGTCTTGCTTAAGGTGGCCTCGAACGCATGATCCTTCTACCCCAACTGTCCAAAAGGCACACACAACCATGCCTGGCTTGGAAAGAAACCTCTGACATAAAGTTTCTTTTAAGAAGGCCAAGTGTACAAGTGTACCTGTAACATCAGCACTTGTGGGATGAAGGCAAGACAATCAGGAGGTCACAGCCAGCTTCTGGTATATATAGAGTCTGAAGCAAGCCTGTGGTACAGAAGACTATTTCAAAACACTAACATCAAGTAAACAAAGATTTTTTTATTTTTAAGTACTATGGGCAGTTGAGATGGTTCAGTATGTAAGATAAAGATGCCTGACAAACTGAGTTCAGTCCCCAGCACCCACATAAAAGCAAGAGGAGAAGACAGCATAAAGTTGTCCTCTGGCCTCTGTGTGAACACCGTGGCATACATACTCATACTCTCATAACAATGAATTCAAAAAGAATGGGCACGGTGCTGTACATGTTTAATCACAGCGTTTAGAGGCAGAGGCAAACAGATTTCTGTGAGCTCAAGGCCAGCCTGGTCTACATAGTGAGTTTCGGGATACCAAGAGCTATATAAAAAAAGACACTGTCTTAAAAAAAAAAAAAAGAAAGAAACAAAAAACAAAAAGAAAAGAAAAGAAAAGAAAATTAGAATAGAGGTCAAGGGTGTAACTCTGTGTCAGAATGCTTGCCTGGGTTTGATCACCAACACAGAAAAAATTCAGTGTTATGAATCAGCTCAAACTATGAAGCAAACCCATGATCACAGCTATTCAGGTGTGGAAGGAAAGAGGACCATAAGTTCAAGGTGAATCTAGACTATACACTATGTTCAAAGCCCCCCAAAATTAATGAACTAGTATGTAATTTACCAGTAGAGTGTTTATGCTTCATTCACTAGATCCCAAGGTCTATTCTAGGGCAAAAACAAGCAAACTAGGTCAAGGTGGGAAAAAAAAACTCACTGTCAATTACTGATGACAGACTACATTTCACCTCGCTGCATATATGTTTTTGCCGTCTACGTGAAGTAAGAGGAAGCATAGCAACATAAATTCCAGACACTGACTTACACAACCACAAAACCCAAAGTAAAAGTCCTTCCAAAGCCTTTTGTCTAGGGCAGGCCTGTAATCCCTTCATGTGGAAACGGTAAGCAGGAGAAGCAGGAATTCAAGGCTAGCCTGGGCTACACGTGAGCCTATCTAAAAACAAATCAGTTCACTGGCCCTTTTAAAATGTGCTCAAAAGATGATGTGGCATCATGTTTTATTTCCCCCTTTAGTTGTCAGTCTCCTAAAAAAATAAACTCTAACAAAGTCAAGTTAACTGAGTTCTGAGTAAATCAGGAAACAGAAATGCTGTTAAGTGTGTTCCTCAGTCTATGTTTTTCATTAAAAGATTTAATTTATTTTCATTTATGTGTGTATATGTGTGTGTGGATACCCTAGGAGTCAGAAGATGGAATCAGATCCACTTGAGCTTGAATCAGATGTGGTTTTGTGCTGTCTGGTATGGATGATGGGAACCAAACTTAAGTCAGACAAGTACTTTTACCCAGGGAGCTGCCTCTCTCTAGCCCCACCTCAGCACATCTCAAACACATTTCATTTTAGTTTACACCAGACACTGAATAATCAGGCATGTTGGCTGACTTCTATAATCCCAGCACTCAGTAGGAGGATCAGATTGGAAGCTTGAAATCATGTGTCAAACAAGTAATATAAGAAGCTAATGATGTTTCTTAGCAATGCTAATACAAAAACCCAAGTCTAAGGTCTAATATCCTAAAGGCCAGTTCAGTCTTGATTCTGCATAACTTTGCTCAAACTATTTAAACTCTCAGTGTTGTTACTGATAACATGGATCACATCAAGACAGCTCTGTATTATAGGTTTAGATTAACTTATGTATACAAGAATTATGATTCCCAGATTTATGTTCTACAAACGTTCGTAGATTCATAAAAGGGATCAATAAGTTCCACATATTAACATTTTTCAGTGACAATAATTTTTCTATTAAGTTATATACATACAACTGACTTCAAATTAGTGTGAAGATGGCTCTTTGAGGAACCGAGGATGTGGTTTAGTGGCAGTTTGCTCAACAGTCACAAATATCTGGGCAGAGGGGAAAGAGATTCTTTCCTGCAATGAATTATGTAGCAAAGATCCATCATTTTCTTGAACTTAGTCCAAATCCAACATTCTGTCTTAATTAACCAGTTATGATTGTAAATACTGCAATCCCAGTACTTGGGAGATAAAAGCAGAAAGCTCAGGAGTTCAAGATCATCCTCAGCTGTACACCCATGGGTCCTTGTCTCAAACACAAACAAGATATGTTAGAATGAATGAGAACGACCTGCCCCCTTGATATCTGAACACTTGGTCCCTAACTGGTACAACTGTTTGTAAAGAATTAGAAAGAATTAGGAGAGGTGGCCCTTTTTTTTTTTTTTTAAGATTTATTTATTTATTATATATAAGTATACTGTAGCTGTCTTCAAACACACCAGAAGAGGGCATCAGATCTCATTACAGATGGCTGTGAGCCACCATGTGGTTGCTGGGATTTGAACTCAGGACCTCTAGAAGAGCAGTCAGTGCTCTTAACCACTGAGTCATCTCTCCAGCCCGAGAGATGGCCTTTGCTGAGGTCGGTATGCATCTCAGAATAGGCTTTAAGGTTTCAAAAGACTTGAGAGACTCAGCGCTCTCTCTTGGTTGTGGATCAAAATGTGAGCTCTCAAGGCTGGCAAAATGGCTCAGTAGTTAGGAGTGCTTGTGTTTGCAGAGGACCCAGGTTCATGTCCCAATACCCACATGGCAGCTCACAACTGTCCATATTTCCAGCTCTAGGGGATCCACTGCTCTCTTCTAAGCTAGCACCAGGCATGCACATGGTAAACAGACATACATTGAAGCAAATACTCATACACATAAAATGAAGAGAGAGCGGTCTCAGCTGTTCTTTCACCGTTCTCATAGACTCTGACCCTCTGAAACCACAAGCTATCACTTTCTTGTATGAGTTAGTTTAGGTCATGGTGCTTTGTCAGTAATAGAAAAGTAAGTAAACCACACACACCCCTGTAGCACTGTGTACCTTGACTGGTGGTGTAGAACTCGGAGACGGGGTCATCACACAGGTCTCTTGGCTGTTGTAGGTAGGGCTATCAGTCAGGTTCAGAAAGAGCTCATCTTCATTGGTGAAGTTCCCTTGATTGTCTACTTCTGGAGAGATGCAGATTACAATGGCACTTGTGTTATCTGCTCGAAGCATACGCTGCCTCCAGCGGCCAAGTGCTCGGTTCACAAGCATTTTGGCACAGGACTGTCCTTGCTCACCCTATATTTAAAAGAACAAGAAGGAAAAACATTAACTCCCAATTGCTTACCATTACATGTAATTCACACTAAAAACCTGGTGGATCTGGTGAGATGGCTCAGTAGGTAAGGGTGCCTGCTACTAAGCCTGATGACTCAAGGTCTCTAGTTCAACCCCCTAGACCCACATGGTAGGAGTGACCAGCTCCTCTTCAAGCTGCCTTCTGACTAACACACATACATTACTGGACCACATGCATAAACACAGTAAAACAAACATTTAAAGATAAAATAAGATAAAGTGTGGCCAAATAAGTTAATAAAATTCAAATTCTCAAACGATCTAAAATGACTATAATCTATTAAACTAATTCACCTATAATTTTTTTAAAAAATACAGTTTGGGGCAAGGCATGGTGGTGCAAGCTTTAATTCAAGCACTCCAAGACAGAGGCAGATGCATCTCTGGGAGTTCAAAGCCAGACTGATCTACATATTGAGTTCCAGCACAGCCAGCTCTTAACTCTTAACGGACCCTGCCTCAAAAAAAAGGATGAATGGATGGATGGATGGATGAATGGATGGATGGATGGATGGATGGATGGATGGATGGATGGATGGACAGACGGACGGATGGGTAGGTGGGTGGGTGGGTGGATGGATGGATGGGTGGTCTGGTGGTTGGTCTTATCTGGTGATTAAATTAGATACTAATGTACCAGGTATAATGATACAAACCTCTAATCTCAATACTGGAGAGGCTGAGGCAGGAGGATCACTACCAAGATGAGATATAAAGGGTGTGTTTTTATCTTATTAATCAAGAAGTTTGGTCTACTCTAAGGAACATTACAGAGAAGTCATCTTTAAGAGGAAGTAAATTATTATATATATAATTAACAAATAAGGCAATCAGTCATGGTAGGAAAAAAAAAAACCTGCTGCAGGAGCCAACTTCCATATAACGAAGGAGCCCACCACAGTGACCTGGTCCAGTAATGCCAGCTACCCTGGAAACCATAGGAAAATCACTGGTGCCCAAGAACAGGGAATCACAATGACAAGACAGAGATAGCCCAGAACATTCTAGAGCTCACTGTGTAGCCCAGGCTGGTCTGGAACTGGTGGTCCTCCTGCCTCACATCCCAGGTACGATGATTACAGATATGGAATATCACAAGCTTTGAGTTTTGTGTGCCATAAAAGAAAAATCACTATCAAATTATAATACATTTGAAAAACAGGATTCTAATTTTAGTGACGTTAAAAGAAGCACCATATAAGAGGGTGCACACCTGTGATCCTATCACTTGTGAAGTTTAGACACAAGGACCAAGAATTCAAGGCTAGCCTCAGCTGCCTAAGTGTGAAACCAGAGGGCTTCATGAGAGCCTGTCTCAAAACACCCAAACATAACAAAAAGGGGGAAAGTATGCATCTAAACTGACTGAGGCAGTGTCCATGTCCTAATTACTCCCAAACTCTTCTGTGCACATGGTTCACATGGCAACACAGCCATCAAGACTCACTGTGAATCACTTCGCCCTTCACTTTTTCAGTATATCTGCTTTATTTCTCAGCAAAGCTCCATGAAAAAAAATAATTCCATACAAACTATTTCTTTTGTTCTTTTAGTTTTTCTTGTTTTTTGAGACTTACTGTGTGGTTCTAGTTGTCCTGAACTCACTCTGTAGACCAGGCTGGCCTCTAATTCAGAGATCCACCTGTCTCTGCCTCCCAAGTGCTGGGATAAAAGGTGTGTGCCACCACCCAACAAGTTATTTCATCTTTGTTATTATCTTATAATCACTAACTGCAAAACACTAACTCTGGGTAATGGTAATAAGAATGAATGTTGAAATAGCAATTCTTGGCTTTAACAAACTCACAGGTTGATGGGATTGACATTTAAAGTCTTTTTTTCAGATTAAGTGCTGAGTGAGGACTGAACATGAGACAAGATGACACATGTCTATCATCTCTACTATCAGGAAATAAGACAGGAGAATTAATCCCAAATTTTAGGTCAGCCTACACAATCTAGGAGACACCCTATCTGAAAGTGAAAGGACAAAAAAAAAAAAAAAAATCCCTGGAGGTACAGCTCAGAGCTCGTGTATTTGCCTAGCATGTGTTAAATTCTGAGTTCAATATTCAGTGCCAAAAGCAAACATTACTTTACATGTTATGCTAAGTGAATGCTAGATTTAAAAGGTCATATGATCATATGTATAGGAAAAATCCAAAGTACGCAAATACACAGATACAGAAAAGCCCAGAGGTTGCAAGGCATATAGAAAAGGAGGAGAGTCACTGGAAATGGTTATGAATAAGACACAAGACTTCCTGAGCTAGACTCACAACCACAGACAAGACTGAAACACTTCAGACAAGATCAAACCTAGTCACTTCTCACCATCAAGTATTTTTTCTCCTCTTGATCTTGGCACATGGAGATGGCATCTTGAGGTGGAACCATATTCCAAAGCCCATCACTTCCCAGGATAATATACTTGTGCTTCTGGGGGTCAAGAGTGTGGACACTGGTGTCTGGCTCAGGTGACACCACAAACTTACCACTGAAGAAATCATAGCTCCACAAGTCACCTAGGGAAAGGGGGCAGAAGAAGCACTAACTATTACTTGCAAGAGAGTCACATCACCGACAAAAGAACAAACAGTCCCTAGGTCCATTCCTATAGTGTGCAACAACTGACAATATTTAAAACCCACACAATCACACTAAGATGAAAGAATTCCCTCAACATGCTGAAGAATCATTATGGTGATTTGCAGCAAATGCCCTCCTTAACCTTAAAGTAATGCTAAAGAAAACTGAAAAATAAACTAAGCACTCTCAGAATATCCACATTTTTCTCTCATTTATGGTTCTGAGATTTTAAGCAGATATATAAGCTCATATATTTATGGAATGAAATTAGCAATCAAACTATCTAGGGGAAAGAGAAGGACTAGTGAAAGAGAGGATGTCAGGAATGAGATAGGAGGGCATGGTGAAAAAAATACTCAAAGTACAGAAACACAAATAAAAATGACCTTCTGTAGGTTAGGATCAGGGCTTGTAACCCAGCACCATGTACAATTTAAATACCAATGAAAAATATAAATCAAAACTATGCCATGGGTAGAGACATACATCAGACATAAGAGTACTTGCTTATTTATTATTAGGATACACAAAGACCTAGGTATGAGCCCCAGAATCAGAGGAAAATAATTAAGGACATATTTATTAACTCTTTTTTGAACAACAACAAAAGAATACTATGTCTTGACTGCCACTTTTCTTCCAATACTATGCTGGAGTTCTTTCTCAACACCGCAGAATGATTAAAAACACAGATGACTTGAATAGGGGGGAATTATTCATGGGTAATTTCACTGCACAAAGAAAACCACTTAATAAAGCTAAATATAGTAGTGCACACTCATAATCCTACTACTCTGAGGAATGAGAGCGAAGGATTCCAGGTTTGAGCCAGCCATGGCAACTCAGGAGGATCCCATTAAGAAATTAAAAAGGACTCCCAGTGTAGCTCAGCATGTGTGCTGGGTGGCAAATGAGGCCCTGGGTTCAAAATCACAGCACCACAGACAGCTCTACAAGCTAGTTAAGCCCAACAGAGAGAAGTCAATATATACATACACATGAAATATGTTTCAAGACAGGGTCTCTCGGTGTGCCTGGCTGTCCTGGAACTCACTTTGCAGACCAAGATGGCATAAAACTCAGAGATGTGCCTGCCAGGTACATGCACCAACATGTTTATAATAAATGTTTTTAAAATTGACATTCGCTTTTGACATTATCTTCTTCTCAGGCCACTTCCTACCTAGAGAATGCCTTTTTCCTTCTTGGTTAAAAACTGTTTAATATGGATAATACAGACTTAATAGGCACTGGGCCAGTGAGATGGTTCAGTAGCTAAGGGTGACTGAACCTGAGCCTGACACCCTGAGCTTGATCCCTGGGACCCACAGTACTGAAAGAATAGAACTGTCTCTCAAAAGTTGCCCTCTGACCTCTACATGTATGCATAAATAAATGAAAAAATTATAAAGAATGAACATTAAAAAGAAAGAAGGTTGGAGAGATGGCTCAGTTGTTAACACACTGGCTATTCTTCCAGAGGATCAGAGTTCAAGTCCCAGTATCCACATGTGGCTCACAACCAACAATAACTCCAGTCTCAGGGGATCTGAAACTCTCTTCTGGCCTCTAAGGGCTCACTATACATATACATGGTGCAGAGACATGTGTGCAAGGAAAATACCCATAAATTTTTTTAAAAAGAAAGAAATGTAAAGCAGACTACACAAGAGGCACTTAGAAAAGGGACAGTACATACCCCAGACCTGGATATCAGGCTTCTCAAGAGCTTTATCCAAAAAGTACTTGAGATGGGGTTTGAAATTGCTTTGAACTCATTAGTAAAAATCCCTAGAGTCTGAAAACTTAAATTCATCATGACATACTTATAGCCAGCTCCCTAACAGCATCACAGGATGTCTTTTCTGTAGAACAAAGGGGGAGCCTTGCAGATTGGGAGATGCTTGCTTGCTAGTGGTCATTCCCCTTTCCAACAGTAGAGGGTGCTGAAAGGACACCAGAAGCAGTTCCTCTGGTTCCAGGGCTTGCTCCCAAAGCACCCAACTCACAAGTCCAAGTATCAGCAACTGTCAGACCGCCAACCAACTTTCCCCAAAATGTCATCAACTCTGTGGCTGCTGGCCTCCTCCCTGTGGCTGACTTACCACAAGGATTCTCCTGCTTCGGTGTGCTACTATCAAAACTACAATCAAAATAACCTTTTATGACATAAATCTTGAAGCCAGTCATGGTGAATAGTCACTGACTACAACAGCAGCGCTGTGAAGTGGAAACAGGGAATCAGGAGTTTAAAGACAGCTCAGCTCCACACCCAGTTCTTCAACTCAGCCTGTGCTCAAGTCAGCCTCAATTAAAATTTTCAATTTTCAATTTTTTTTTTTTATAAAAAGAACAGAAAGAATTGGGTCAATGACTGATTTGGTGGGCAAAAGCACTTGCCACCAAGCCTGACATCCTGAAATAAATCCCCACCACACACATGATAGGGAAAAAAATCTTGGGATGTTCTCTAACCTCCTCAAGCATGTGGCATGTGCATACCTGTATAATTTTCATTTCTAGCCTAAAGAGCATAAGACTTTTAATACACCTGCATCTTGACTGAAACTCATCATGTCTACCTCACCAACTCAAGCATTTTTACTTATTTTTGAGATAGGGTGTCTTGCATACCACAGACCTTGACCCAAAGTCATCATGTAGTTGAAAATGACCTTAAACTTCTGATCCTTCTGCCTCCACCTCCCAAGTGCTGGGATTACATGTGTGCACTCTAACAGCTAGTGTATTCAGTACTGGGATATAATATGATCTATGTGTATGCTGGGCAGGTACTCTAGCATCTGAGCCACATGCCCAGCCTAATTCCAGCATTGTGACAATTCCTGATACACTATGATGTTTCCCATGTCAGGATCCACTACTGAAATACTTTCCACAAAATTAGTCCATTCTCCACTTTCAAGACACAGCTAACACAATACACTCCCTAAAAGTGGCATCTCTGTCACAATGTATAAAGTATTTTTCCTTTCTTTAAAAAAAAGAAAGAAAGAAAGAAAGAAATCAGCACTGTCTCTTTCTTTCAAGGGATTTCCTGATCTAAAGTTACTTAACTTACATCTTCACTGTCTACCACTCCCAAGTGCAAGGCATGATTCCATGAAACAGTCTGTACTACACACCCAAGGCTTCACCAAAACACCTGACACTAGGGTACTAAGCTATCTACTTAGCAAAAACAAACTTATTTTCTCATAAAATTGTATTTTATTTATATTTTATGTGCATTGGTGTTTTGCCTCCATATGTGTCTGTATGAGAGTGTCATATCCCCTTAACTGAAGTTACAGACAATTGTGAGCTTATGTGTGGATTTTGGACATTGAAATGGGGTCCTCTGGAAGAGCAGGCAGTGCTCTTAACGGCTGAGCCATCTCGCCAGCCCCAGGAATTTTTCCTTAAAAAAAATTACCCCTATGTAGAAGAGCCAAAGCAGGTACTTCATTAGTTATAATTCTCTGGTCTCAGCTGTACGTGGTGATCATGCCTGTAATCCCAGCCAACTGGGAGACTGAGATAGGAGGTTCATTATGAGGACAAGGCCACATAGGGCCATATATTTATATCAGGCCAGCCTGGACTACAATGAGATCTCAAAAATAAAACAAGAATGTTTCTCCCACGGAGTGCTCCTACTCTCAGAAGTTCTCTCTCAATTTTCCTTAATCAATGTTCATTCTGTTCAAAAATAAATAAAAACAAAACAAAAAATTCTAGTCTTCATTCTAAAACCAGAACACTAGGAAAAATTATTTGTATTTTGGCATGAACAATTCATTTTGCTAAGGAAAAACAAACAAAAAAAATCTCTGAAGCTTACAAACACTAAGGGCTGAAGTAAACAAGAAGATTGAAAATGGTTTTGATCATAGCATGAAGCCTGGACAGGCATGCAGGTATATATGTATCCGGATGAGTACTGACAGACACAGATCTAAGTGTCCCTAAGATCAGATGAAGATTAGTAAGACGACAAGCATTAATCATAAGCAAAACACAAGTAGTGCTGAAATAGACTTGACTCTTCCCTCACACTGTCATACAGTTTCATCACCTCTAATCTTCCCACGGAAGGTCTCACCTCTCCATATCATCTTTTATTTCACCACTGTAGAGAGCAGAAAATACAACATAATTTTACCAAATATAAGTCCATCTTACCAAGTGCTCTTGCTACAGCCAGAAAAGGAATCTGGTCAATGACTGTACTCCTTCTAACAGGTCCACTGTGAGTGAGCCGAGGTCTTTTCCAAACCACACGATTCACTCCAGACTTGTTCATCACACTAAAAAGTGAACAGAGTTCATAAGTAGTCTAAACTATTAAAATACAACTAAGCCTGATATGTTAGAAATTAATAAAATGAGACTATATTATCACAAAATAATAACACATATTCAAGTACAAAGACATAAGCAGCCAAGATTTTTGCTATAAAAAGACAGACAAAACAGAGCAGGATTTACATGAGAGAAATTTGACTAGATGAGGCCAACTAGAACCAACTGCAAATAATATGAAAATGAAAAGACAGGTCAAAGAAAGCACAGGATGACAGGACTGAAATAATGAAAGCGGAAAAGAGCCTTGATAAATGGACAACATTTATAACCATAAATGTAAAAGGATGTTGCTGTTTCATTGGGGGATAAAGGAAACAGAAAAGTATCAGCTGCCACGCTTCTGGTTTGAAGGTAACAGGAGCTGGGAATGCTCACTCAGACCTCCAGGCCCCTGGAAGGTTGTGGCAGAAGGCTCAGCACCCCTCTGAAGTACAGATTCCTATATATGGAGATGTTTCTGTAATTCAAAGCATAAAACTAGACCTCAAAAACAGCCTTAAAGATTATAGAGTTACAAGCCATGAAAATCCTCCTACAACTTTGCAAAAGAAGCAATAAACATCTTTATAAAGGAGTGAGACACCTCAAGGTACCTAAAACTTTTATAAGTATGATTAATTGTTTAAAAAAAAAATCTGGTGGGTAGAAGAACACCCTCATAGGAGCAGGAGTGGGGGAGATGGAATGGGGGTTTCCAGAGGGAAAACCAGGAAAGAGGTAACATCTGAAATTTAAATAAAGAAAATATCCAATAAAAAAAAAAAAAAACCAAAGTCTAGTAGAGATGATTGCTAATTCTGTGCTAGCTGTGACTGAATAGGCTTTACTTAAAAGAAACTGACCCTTATTTCAAATTAACCAGTTTCTGTCATGTCCTCCAAAACAAACACACACACACACACACACACACACACACACACACACACACACACACACCACTTCTCTGATTTTTTTTTTTTTTTTTTAATGTCAGTAGAGGGTCTAGGGAGATAACTTAGTCGGTAAAGTGCCTGCAATGGAAACAGGAGATCTTTAGTTCTATCCTCAGGAACCAAATAAAAGCAAGGCAGTTAGTGCTGATGGTACACTCTTAGGAGGCAAACAGAAGAAGCCCTGGAGCTCGGTAGCCATTCAGCCTACACAAATCAGCAAGGCCAGTCCAGAGAGAGAGAGATCTCAAACACCAGGTGAACAAGCCAGTTCCCAAGGCATGGTGGCATGGTTGTCTGCAATCCCACCTACTAAGGAGCCTGGGTGGGAGGATGATGAGATTTAAAGTCACCTGGACAACAAATGAGAACCCATCTCCAAACAGAATCAAAAGGAGCAGAGATAATCTTGGGGTAAAAGGCTTGCCACCAAGACTGATAACTTAAGTTCAATCCACAAGGCCCACATATTAGAAGTAAAGAGCTGGTTCCTGCAAGGTGTTTTCTGACCTTTATGTATGCCTACACACACAAATAAATGTAATAAAAAATTCAAAGTTGACAGAAGATATGCAAACTAGTTGATATGAAGACTTTCCCCACCCCATTGGTAGGAACGCTGAGCCTTGGGCATGCTAGGCACCCACCTGATCTGTCACTAGCCCAACACACAGATTTGCCAGATAGCCTCACTATTAATAAGAAATCTGACACACTGGTGCATGTGTCACCTTCTTATTAGATTACTGTATTGACTTTGAATAGTAGGACTCTTATCTCCCTAAACTAAATGAACATCAACTCTCTGTGCATTGAAAGTCAATTCCACAGTCTGGAAAACTAGATTAGGAATACAGCTCAGTTGTAAAGCACCTGGCTAGCATATATGAGCCCTTAGGTTCAATATCCAGTACTACAGAAGAGGAAGGAAGAAAGGCAGGCAGGCAGGCAGAGGAGGGGGGAGGGGGGAGAGGGGGGGGGAGAACCCTTGAAGAAAGGATAGCAATGATGGTTGAACACACTGAAGCACTTGACAGTGCAAGCCTCTCAACCTGAACTCAGATCTCTAGGACTTATGTAAAAGCCAGACATAAATGCAGAGACATCTGTAATCCCAGCACTCCTCCAGGCAGATAGAAGACAGAGATAGGAGAATCCTTGGAAGCTTTCTGGTCACCTAGCATGGTGTATTCAGCAGAAAAACTGCAAAGAAACCCTGTCACAAGGTAGAAGGCAGGGAGCAATGCCCTATTGTCCTCTGACAGCTACACTTTCATGGTGTGCACACTCCCAGACAAGACTGACAAGGAGAGCAAGTAGACAAGCTCACCTAAAGAGGTTAAGCCAGGAGAGCTGAGCAACAGTGGGAAGTAGCCAATCTGCATTGTCCTATGTTAACACAATGCTAGGAAACACTGTAAATAGGAAATGGAAAACGGTTTCTATAGCTTAATTTTTATTAAACTTAAGCGGTCACATGTGGCCAGTGGTCATCACTGATATGGTGACATTACAGCTGAAACAGATAAACCAAAAATTCCAACATGGAGCAGAATTACAAAAAGTCCCTTGTTCACCAATCTTTTAGAGAATAAGTTCATCTTTCGGTTCTAAAGCCAAGGAGAGTTAGAAGACGAAAGGTTTCTTATGTTTCTTCAAAGCTGAAGCTCAAATGGGAGAATGAGGTAAGCTAGCCATTCACAAGAACATCAAACAAGAGAGATACTAATAACCCTGACAGGTGAGCCTCAGCACAGAGCAATCCCAATAGCTGTCTCCAATATAAATGTAATCAGAGTTCCCCTGACATTTCATTGGCGAGGATATTATGGTCCTTGTTGTCTGAGAAACAAGACAAATAATAGTACTGTTTGTTTAAAAAAAAAGTCTAAAATCAAAGCAATATTACAAGACAATACTTTTACTGCACACTCTGCGGGCGCTCTGTATTAAAAGGCAAATGGAGAGGAACACCCTGACATGTAGAGAGCTGACTGTGCATCAACAGAAGGCTGCAAAAACAAGAGTGCTGGCCAATAGCCCAGGTCAGGACTGAGGGAAGGCAGGAAATAACTTATCATAAAATGGCTCATTTTTACAAAAATACACCTGCTCCCAAATGGCAAAAGGCATGTGTCCAACTGTCCAGATGGTATTTTTAAGTGAAGAGACAAAAACTATAAACTCTTTCATTTTAAATGCTATTAAAAATCAAAGAAAAAAATCAAATAAAATCACTTAAAATTCAAGTTAAAAAATAAGAAAATAATCAAGAAAAATACCGTCTTAAAAATACACTGAGAAGACATCAGGCCCACAGATACATGGGCAGAAAAGGACCAGCGGCACAATAATATGGCAGAGCTCTGTCTCATGTACAAGGCCTGGGTCTGTTCTCCAGAAATGCCAAGACAGAAAACACTGCCTCAGTTTAAAACTCTGTGAGGACTAGGTATAGTAGGACAATCAGAAAGCATTCACAGACAATGTCTGTGAGATCAGAAGGAAGGAAGGAAGGAAGAAGGAAGGAAGGAAGGAAGGAAGGAAGGAAGGAAGGAAGGGAGGAAGGGAGGAAGGGAGGAAGGAAGGAAGAAGGAAGGAAGAAGGAAGGAAGGAAGGAAGGAAGGAGAGAGAGATGAAGGAAGGAAGGAAGAAAGAAAGGAAGGAAGGAAGGAAGGAAGGAAGGAGAGAGAGATGATTATGGGGAATTGGGAGTATGAGTCAGCAGGAAGGTGCTTGTTTAGTATGCATAAGATTCTCAATTCCCAAGTAACACACACACACACACACACACACACACACACACACACACACAGTGGGGGGGTAGAAGGGGGAAGTATAAAGAAATAGAGGAGGTGAGAATATAGTACTAGTAAATGTAAGACAAAATAAACAAGGGAAAAACAACTATCTCCCATAGGATCAGACTATAACCTGAATTTAAGATTGCACGTTATAGAACAAAGAAATAAAAATATCCAAGGAAATCTTGAAAGCAATCCTTAGGATTCTCACAAGTCCCTTTGTAGCCACCAAAATGATTGCTTTGTGGCCTTGACTGTCAAGGGACTTGCTTTGTAGATGATGTTGACCTCAAACCTACAGCAGTCTCCCTTCCTCTGCTCCCAAATGCTGGGATGACAAGCAATTGCCACCACAGCTGGCTTAACAGGTAAGTTCTCAATAAACAAGGCCCCACTCTGTAATTCAGGCCTGCCTAAAATTTACTATTTAACTTGGACTGGATACCAATTCATGGCAAACCTGCTTTACCCTCTAGAATGCTGCGATAGCAGGTGTGAGCCCTAATACCCAACATAAGTAAGTTTCATATGCCCAGGAATTCTGCATTTTCCAAAAAGACTTTAACTACAGGGCTAGTTACTGCTAATTACTGCTCTTACAGAGAACCCAAGTTCTGTCCCCAGCAGTCTCACTGGTGGCTCACAGGCACTCTTAATTCCAGGTTCAGGAGATCCAATGCCTTCTTTCAAACTCCAGAGTCACCTGTATATATGTGACATACATTCAAATGCATATATACATACACACAAAAGAAATAAAGACCTATCTATAAGGTATGTACACAAGTTAAACTGTACACTTGTTGGAAGCCACAGCATTGTTTGCTAATAGAAATGTGTAGTCTATACAAAGTCTCTAGCCAGATGAAGCTTCATTCCAGGGTCATTTTACAATAAGCAATGCTGTCCTACAACAAAGCTAACATTTGTTTATCTTAACCAGAAAAAGTACAAGGAGAAGATAAACTCAAGGCCATCTTAATGCAAAATAAAGACAAAAGCCCGGTCAGCCTCCTCATCAGTAAGAGATGAGTAATTGTCCAAGCAGTTATTCACTGCCATAGAAAAAAGTGTCTGTGTCTCTACTACATTGCTTAGATTTTTTTTTTTTAATTCTAGTTTAAGGTTAAAATCTTAAAGGTGAAGCTGAATACACATTAGAAACATGTCTCTCAAAATGTAATCTAAAGATTCCTCAATAAATACCAAGGCCTTCTGAGCAGGTCAGCTGTTTTCATCATGAGGGCCATGTGTAGAGAGATAGTTTTTCAGCAGTAGAATGACTGGCTATGCAATATAGCTCCCCAGGAACAAGTGGTTAAATGATGAAGTCACATACAAAACCTTGTGTGGGGGTTTCTATGAGTCCTAACCACACACTATTATGGAATAAGCAAAACTATGACAGTGAACAGGTTACCAGCAATAGGAACGGGCACTGAATAGGCAGAGTGTACAGATGACGGTTGTTTTGTTTTTTAGAAAAGTATCTCTACTATGTAGCTCATACTAAATGGCCCAAGATGAGCTCAAACTTCCAGGTACACACCTCGTAACTCATAATGCTTAATAAAACTACTTTCCAGGTAATACATTTACTCTTCCCTGAGCTTGGTGACACATATTTTAATCCCAATACTTGAAATGTAGAATCCGACTGCTCTTCCAGAGGACCTGAGTTCAATTCCCAGCATCCACATGGTGACTCACAACCATCTATAATGGGATCTGATGACCTCTTCTGGTGTGTCTGAAAACAGTGACAGTGTGCCCACATACATGAAATAAATAAATCTCTAAGAAAAAAGAAAAAAAAAGGGAAGGAAGGAAGGAAGGAAGGAAGGAAGGAGGGAGGGAGGGAGGGAGGGAGGGAGGGAGGGAGGGAGGGAAGGAAGGAAGGAAGGAAGGATGGATGGAAGGATGGAAGGAAGGAAGGAAGGAAGGAAGGAAGGAAGGAGGGAGGGAAGGAAGAAAGGAAGGAAGGAAGAAGGAAGGAAGGAAGGAAGAAAGGATGGAAGGATGGAAGGAAGGAAGAAAAAAAGAAAAACATAGAAGTAGGAGGAGGACCTCCATGAGTTTGAGGCTAACCTGGCCACACAGTGTCTCAAAATAATAAACATATTAAAATTTGTAGGTGTGTGTCCAGCTACTGCAACCAAAGGTAACATTCCATGACAGACTAAACACAGAAGATATGTCACCCACTAAACACTGGAGAGTTCTACAAAAATGGAAAAGCATGCCATTCTCATGAATGAAGCATTTTTCTCTCACTGTAGATACATACATACATACATACATACATACATACATACATACATACATATATACAAGGCCCAGGAGAGTTTAAAAAGGAGGGACTTTCTAAATATGATTATGATAAAGATAAACTGTAAAAATTATATCTGGGAGGCACATGGCATAGTCTAATGTTCTGCTTTGTCCACACTCGGAAGGTCTTGTCAGTATTTATTTGAGAAGCTTACAATAAAATGAAAATAAAAGTAACCTATTGTTACTTGAGATATTACTTCTCCTTTAGAGCCATTTCATAAATAAAGCAATTCAAAAAGGTAAACATGAATGCACAGATATTTTTGTAACAAGCAAATGAGAACTCATAATACCAGATTTAACTGCTTTAAAAGTAAACAGAACAAGTACAGTTACCATGCATGTAATCCCAGCAAGAAAGAGGAGGAAAATCAGGAGTTCTGGGTCAGGCTCTAGAAGACCCCATCTCAAAAAGAGAGTGAAAGGCAAGAGGGCGGATTTGTGTGTAACCCAGGACTGTGGGAACTAAAGCAGAGGATAACCAGCTGTAGACCAGCCTCAGCTACACAGTGAGTTACATACCAGGCTGGCCTACATAACAAAACCTCGCCCCACTTAAGAAGGAATAGTGAGGGAGATATAGAAAGTCAAAAGACAGAGTAGACAGCTAACCAGAACCAAAATAAGACAGACAAAACAACTGATTACCTCCCGCCAAGTCCTTCGATTCTTTCTCTTTCCTTGGGAAGTTCTGGCTTGTGATCTTGTGTCACCTCCACAGCTCTCACAAAATCATCCTTTGGGTCATCCTGAATTCCAAGGACCACCCCAGAGTCACCTACATGAGCTACATACATCTTCATGCCCCGTATGATAACCACACTGGCAGTTGTTCCAGACGTGCTGGGAAGACCTGTCATAGTCTTTGGCCATTCTGCTGTAATAAGAAAGAAAACATTTTATATTTTACTTCTCCTTACTTTTCCAGATATACATCAGGACAGTTATCAGAATACAAAAAGCAACCTATCTTGAATTAGCATGTTAACACTTGGGTTTGCACAGCAAAAAGTTTTAGAAAAACATCTTGAGCAGAAGCTGTAGCTCAGTAGTAGAGCATCTGCCTAATATTCTCAAGATCCTAGATGCAATTCCTAGTACAGAATGAATGGGAGGGAGGGAGTAAGGGGAGGCTTAGAATTGATTTGTCCTAGGTAGGGTTTCTATTGCCATGATTTAAAAAAAAAAAAAAAAAAAAGACCAAAACAACCATGGGGAGAAAGGGGCTTTTAAAAAAAAATTTACCTATTTATTGTATACAGTGTTCTGCCTGCATATATGCCTGCACACCAGAAGAGGGTGCCAGATCTCATTATAGATGGTTATGAACCACCTTGTGGTTGCTGGGAATTGAATTCAGGATCTGTGGAAGAGCAGTCCAGCACTCTCAACCACTGAGCCATCTCTCCAGCCCCCCAAAAAGGCTTATTTCATCTTACATTTCCATATCACATTCTATCATCATAGTCAGGACAGGAACTCAAGGCAGGAACCTGGAGGTAAGAACTGACAGCAGTGACCATGGAGATCTTGCTCCTCGTGGCTTTCCCATCCTGCCTTCTTAGAGAACTCTGGACTACCAGCCCAGGGATGGTACTGCCTATGGTGAACTGGGACCACATCAACCATCAAGCAAGAAAATTCATCACAGGCTTGACCAGAGGTCAATCTTGTCAGGTTCTTTCTCAACTGAGGTTCCCTCTTCCAAAATGATTCTATCTTGTGTCAAATTGACATAAAACTAACTAGAACACCTGAGAATTTAAATTAAATCTTCTAATAAATAAATTTGAAAATAATATAACTAGAATACTGAGAGAAAGAAATTACAGGATAGATTTTTCTACTTCTATGCACTACATAGAAAAGCAAAAGTTTGTTAAGTTTTCTTTGTTAGGTACCAAGCCCAAGGGCTCCTAAATACGATGTAAGTCTAAGCAACAACTAGGCTGTGTGGTACAGTTGATTGTAATACCATTTCGTCAAATTCCAGCACTTGTATCTTTCCAGAAAGAGCCACTTGAATATTTAAAAGTTGTTTAAAAATAAAACCAAGTATTTAGGTTTTTTGTTGGTTTTTGTTGTTGTTGCTGCTGCTGCTGCTGTTGTTTGGAAACAAGGTATCACTGTAGTCCTGACTGACTTGGAACTTGCTATGTAGAACATGCTAACCTAATGCTGAACTCAGAGACTCTACCACATATTTTCGTGTGCGTGTGCATGTGTATGTGACTTACTATTATGTGCACCATATGTGCAGGGCCCAAACAGGCCAGAAGAGGCTATCAAATACCCAGGAACTGGAGTTACAGGCAGTTGTTAGGCTCCTGATATAGGTGCTGGGAACTGAACACAGGTCCTCTGCAAAATCAGGATGTGCTCTTACCTGCTAAGCCATCTCTCCACCCACCTAACAACATTTACTGAACACTATGTACAAGGTTCTATACAAAGGTTGCACATATTACTTCAAACAATACAGTAAGCCTCTAAGACATAAAATTATTCCCTAGTTAGGCAGTGGTGGTGCACACCTTTAATACCAGCTGTCAGGAGGCAGAGGCAGGCAGATGTCTGAGTTCATGGCCAGCAAAGTCTACAAAGTCAGATCCAGGACAGCCAAAAAGCTACACAGAGAAACCCTATCTTGAAAAACAAAAACAAATTATTCCTATTTCATCTTATAAATGAAGAAAGCAATACTTTGCATGGTTAAAAAGCTTTCTTAAGATAACTTAAATATTAAATAACAGAACTCTCAAATCAACTCCAAACCATATACTGTCTAGTTAAATTCAGTGACAATCAATTATGTAATACTGAACTAAAACTGTAAAGTCATGATAGCAGATTGAATCACTCACATATTCTGCCCATCGAAACTCTACTGAAAGGAAAAAATATGAAAGTAAGCCCAGAGCAGACATGAAGCACAGTAAAGGTCACAAGCAAATATGAGGGACTCCTGTATGTTTGAGCAAAGACAGTTCTACTAGGATAACTGCAGAAGGCAGTCATCTGAGAAGCAAGAAAAGTTAATATGAAGGAATAAATTGGTTCTCCTTCATTGAATTCAAGAAAAAATAGTAAAGGCTAAAGATAATGGGTGGTAAACTGAGGCTGGAGCCACAGCTCAGTAGTGAGGAACACTTGCTGCTCAATTATGAGGATCACAGCATCCACACCTCTAACTCCAACCCTAAGGAATCCAACACCTTCTAGCCTCCTTGTGTACCCACAAGTTTACTTAGTAAAGTACTAGAAACAGAATCAGAAATATTTCACAGAACAGAGGAAGCTATACAAAATTATCCTACAACTGCAATCAGTCAGACAGGCCACCTAAAGGAAAAAAGAACAATATGCCTAAATAGACCTTGAGCCAAAGAAAAAACAAAAAAGCATGCCAAGGCATTCAACTTTTCTACAGTCATCTGATAAACAGCAATTAAAACCACAAGAGAGGACAGCATGAGTACAACTGCTTAATATAAGACACAGAAAATGTGGCCAGAACTTCAATCAGCTACCTAGGAGAGCACTGTGGGAGCACTTGGGTATCTATCATCAGAGAGGGAAGACAGGCCTCCTCCTCAACCACCCTTAGGAATACACCACACATTACTGCAGAAACACATGGTCAGAGCAGCACTGTTCACAAAGGGGAAAGAAAAGTAAACATCAATCCTGATGCCCTCCTGATTCTACACATTGCCTAAGAACCTCAGAAACTCCTGAGATAAAGGAGATATTCAGTGACTTACCACAAAAATAACATGTTCAATACACCTGATCAAACTACTAAAAACATCAACAAGCAGCACAGAACAAAGCTTCAAGTAATGGTTACTCCTTGGAACATGAAGCCACGATGGCAGAAAACTAATCCTACCTACTAGAAGGCTGAAGTGGGAAGATCAACAGTTCAAGGCAAACTTGGGCAACTTCATGAGACTACCTCAAGAAAGTAAAAAGGAAAGCCTACCCAGAAAGTACTGACTTCTGCATTCGACACCCAGCAACACACAGGGACACACAAGACCAGCACAGGTATACAGGTACTAGTACAATACAGGCAATGTCCTCTTCTCTACCTGGACAGTATATGCACTTACTCGTTACTGACATGTAGTCATCTGTGATGCCAGACATATAGTTCTAGCTCTCAGGAGACAGCCTGGTCTACATATCATATCCTAAGCTAACCAGGGCTACTCAGGAAGTCCCTGTGTGTCTAAATAAATAAATAAAAAACAACAAAAGATAAATTCAGGAAAACAAAATTTACTAAAGGCATACAAGTAATTAAGTCATATTCAAAATCTACCTGAAATAAAATGGGTGAGTGTGTGTGCAAATAAGACAGTCAAAGCCACAGTATTATTCAAATCACATTTCTGAAACTGACTTAATGGTACACACCTGTAATATCAGCACTCGGGAGGTAGGAGGAGGATGATCAAGAGTAGGGTATCTTCAACTACATACCGAATTCCAGGACTGCCTGGCCTACATGAATCTGATTCAAAAAAGAAACTTGAAAGTCTGGTATTGTGGTGAATGCCTTTAGTCTGAAAGAGAAAAGCAGGTGATCTCCAGCTAACCTGGTGGGTACTAGAGGTCAACCAGGGCTATGTAGAGAGACCAGATCTCAAAAAAAGAAAAAAAAAAGAAAAAAGAAAGAAAAGAAAAATTTAAAAACAATGGCTCAGCAAAAGTACTTGCCCAAGTCCTTGGAATCCATGAAGCCAAGAAAACCAACTCCTACAAACTGCCCTTTAAACTTCATATGTATCCACACACATACACAAAATAAATACACAGATAAATGTAAAAGAATCCCATGAGCAAACTGTATGAACAAATAGATATTCTGCAATGGAATAGAAATAATGAAATTCACCTGAAACGTCACCTTTATCATGTTATGGTTTGTCTCAGATGTAGTTCTGAATTTAAACTAATCTATTTATATAGCATTTGATAACTGAATTAAAGCAATCCTCCACCTGTTAATATTGTCTTACATATGTTTTCAAATATAAAAATAAAACCCAAAACCTATAAACTTGTTTTTTAGTGTTTTGTGAGGGTTTTGTCTTTTTTAGGATAAAGTATCTCACTGTTTCCCAGGCTAGAGGGAACCCACGGTCATTCTACCTCATCCAAACAAATAGAGTAAGACCACAGGCTATGCACCACTGCACCAGACCCAATATAACATCACTAACTTCACAACTACATGGGTGGCTAAGGCAGAAGGGTCATTGGAGTCCAAGGCTGTATTATGCTGTGCTGACTAAGTGTGTTCACCTACAAAGAACCCTGTCCCCTTCAGTTTGTGTATCATGGAAATGGGGCATTTTGGGAGGGTGTTGTTATTGCTGTTGTTTTCCCTTATTACCCAGACTGAGAGCAACCACCAAATCCTCTTGCCTCAACCTCCCTACAAACTGAAATTTCAGTCTTACCTTGAACCAGTTAAGATTCAGTACCTCTCTTCTTTTTATTCACGTATTTAAATCTTTGTTTTGGTGGTACTGGAGAGTGAACCCAAGATCTTATGCATCCTAGGCAAAAGAGCCTAGTGTCTTTTTTGTTTTGTTTTCTAAAGATTTTTCATTTTTATGTATGTGTGGGTAAATGCATGCATGTCTGTGAATCACGCATATGTCTCATGCCTGAGCAGGCCAGAAGAGGGCATTGGATCCCCTAGAACACTGGAACCAAACCTGGGTCCTCTAAAGGAGCAGTGAGTACTCTTAACTTTTGAACAATCTTTCTAGCTCCAATTTTTGAGATAGGATTTCATTATATAGCACTGGCTGTCTATGCAACTCAGACTAACCCTGAACTCAGTGTAATCCTACTGTCTCAGCCTCTGGAGTGCTAGGATTACATTCTCAAGCCACCTTACTCAGCTAAGACTCAGTCTTCTAAAAAAAAATTAATTAACTTTTTGAGCTTGGAGTGGTGACATACACCTGTAATCCAAGCTCCTGGGAGGTAGAGTCAGGTAATCAGGTTCAAGGAGACTCTAGGTTATGTGAGATGAATGAAAGAACGTGATGAAGAGAGAAAAGGGGGAAGAGAAAGATTTTTTTAATTCTTTTTTTTTTCTCTTTTTTTATTAGATACTCTGTATTTACATTTGAGATGTTATCCCTTCACCCAGCCCCACTCCCATCCAGAGAAAGATTTTAATAAAGAAAAAATTACAAATAAGCAAAAAAAAAAAAAAATACGTGTATTTTGTGGCAAATTTAAAATTTGGGGCACATATTGTATACGTGATAGCAATATATTCATTTAATTCTTAGGAAGTGGACAGTACTGTCATCAGCTCCACCTTACAGATAAAGACACTCTGGCACAATAGTCTTATGCAAAGTCCAACACAAGTAAGAAAAGCTTGGATTCAAAACAAGCCAAAAGGGCTAGAGAGATGGCTCAGTGGTTAAGAGCACTGACTGCTCTTCCAGAGGTCCTGAGTTCAATTCCCAGCAACCACATGGAGGCTCACAACCATCTGTAATGGGATCCAGTGCTGCCTTCTGGTGTGTCTGAAGACAGCTACAGTGTACTCATATATAAAATAAATAAATAAATAAATCTTTTAAAAAAACTAAATTAAATTAAAAAACAAGCCTTCCTAGTTCTTGCCATGTGAGGAAGCCTAGGATGGGAAGAATAGATTATAGACAGGTTTTGGGGGGCATGGTGACAGTAATATTCTCCTCCAAAAAAAAAAAAAAACCACATTAAAAGCAATTATCACAGTCTCTAAAAATCATAAAGACTGGTGCAGATAGTAAAATACAAAGGAGTAGAGGAGATGACCATATATATCTGCATACATGTTTATATGTATATATAAAGTTTATTCATTGCAACAAGTGTGGCAGCTCAAGTCTGTAACCCAGCACTTAGGTGTCTGAGGCAGGAAGATCACCATGTGAATTCATGGCTGACCTAGGATGCACAGTGAGTTCCAGGACAGCCCACACTACAGAGTGAATGCCTGTCTCAAAAAAAAAAAGTCTGAGAACCCTTGAAAAATGACATAATTATAAATCAAAAAATACTTAGAAAATGAAATGAGGCTGCAATTTCTGATTCATATTCTTTATTGAAATATAAACTATCATAGCAAAAAGACCTTAACAAAACCATCCTAGAATCTGACCAAGTCCCTGGGTTTTTGACCTTTCTGAGATCTGTTCCTTCAGTTTTGTATTTTCCTTCCTGCTCTGACAAAAAGTCAAATTATTTTCTTGAACTAATACTGAGTAATTACTCATAGTACCTAATTCCTACAAACAGGAGAATCCACGTCATTAATCCAAAACTGGTTTCTACTGCTATAACAAACATTTAAGGCTGGGTAACTGACTCATTTCGTTTTGAAACAGGGTGTCATTCCCTATCCCAACCTGGCTCAAACTTCCACCAACAATCCACCATCTAGGATTACATCACCAACAAACACAGTCACCCAGTAAGATCCTATCTAAAAATTAAATCCATTTTTTAAAAGTTTAAACTATTTTTTAAACCTATATTTGATAACCTAAAAGGTGTTTGTCAGGTTTCCCACTGTAGTCTATTTTCTTTGGAATTAACTATTTTGGAAGGAAGGTATCTGAGGAGATGAAAATACGTTTTTAGTGGACTGTTATCCTTCTGAAACCTGTGACTATGCCACTATTCGGAAAAGGGTCTTTGCAGATGAAAGTAGGTTAAGATCCTTAAAGAGATCATCTTGGATTAGAGTGGGCACTTAGTAGAAAGAAGGGAAGACAATGCAGAGAAAGGAATACAAAAAGATGAGGCTGAGATGCAGAGATGCAGCCATCTTCAAACCAAAATAAAAGGCAGGCAAAAGACAGCTGACAGCCACCAGGGGCAGGCGTAGAACAGATTCTCTCTAAGGAACCCACTACTCTCATGACTCCTTCATTTCCAACTTTTGACATCCAAAGCCATAAAAGCTTAAGTTTCTATTGTTTCAAACCACCCAGTTATTATTCAAGAGAGCATTCCTAGGAAGCTAACATAACTCTGTTGTATAAATTTTCATTAATGAGTTTTGTTGTTTACATGTTTACTTATTTAGTGGGCAGGAAGAGATACAAGTTGCAGCTTACAGGAGGTCTTAAGACTTGAAGGAGTCAGTTCCCTCACTCCAAGTGTTTCTAGGGATCAGTCATCTGACTGCCCCAATGCACAATTACTTTTGTATGTCCAAGTGTATGTATAAGTACACATGTGTAGTACACTGGCATGTGTGTACACATATACACGTTTGAGGCCAGGACTGGTCCCTATGGAGCTGCTGCTAATACCTCCCCTGCTTTCTTTCCTCCCCAGCATAATGCACCTGCTCCACAACAACCCTAACAACCTGAACTATCTTCAGGGCTCAGATAACACAGAGAAACAAAAACCTATTCCTACCAATTGTCTGTCCTCTGACCCAGGCCAACACCCCACACATAATAATAAAGTAACAAATGGATCAATGTGTTTACTAAAATATAAAGAAGCCGATTTATTACATCATTATACCAGACAGAAATTCAACTGACTATTGAGCAGCTACTTCACTTCATGTGCTATATGGACAACCCTAAGAGTCTTAGTTACAGCCAGAAACCTCAAGATTCAGCTAAGAGGCAGACATAAGTACATGCTGGTCTCTCAGTGGCCCATGTGATCTAGAGCAGTTCCTCATAATAATTCTAAGAGCTCATGTGCCCTTTGTACTATGTTGACTCATGCACTGGTGGTACAAAGCAATACTTGGTAAAACTTCCAGTCCCTTATCACAACAGAGGCCTCAAAGTGAGCTAGTTGTCACTGTACTCTTCATAGCTACACTCTCACAGCTGGGCTTGGGGGAAGACTTGGTAAGCCATACCTGTAAACCTGGTACACAAGAGGTGAAATAGCAGTATTAAAATTTCACAACCAAGGGACTGGGAAGATAATCAGTTGGTAAAAAGTAATGCAGAACCTATATAAAAAGTCAGGTGTGGAAGGAAGCTAGAGAGATGGCTCAGCAGTTAAGGGCACTGGCTGCTCTCCTAGAGGTCCTGAGTTCAATTCCCAGCGACTACATGGTGGTTCATAACCATCTGTAATGAGATCTGATGCCCTCTTCTAGCATGCAGGTACACACACAGATAGAGTACTCATAAACATAAAAATAAATAAATCTTTAAATGAAAAAAGTCAGGTGCACTAAGAGCTTAGAGACAGAAAAAGAAACCTAGGGCATCTTTGTGCTGGGAATTGAACTCAGAGCCTCATTGGTTATTTACAGGCTCTGCTACTGAGCTGTCACTCCAGGTTCCTGTACTAGAAAGTTATTAGTGACCCAAGAGTTGTTTATGTGGGTGACATCTATCAGTGTGTGTGTGTGTGTGAGAGTAATATATGTAAAATACATGTGTGTGTGTTTGTTTTCTAAATGAGTATATATTTGTTTTGTTTTACACATGGTCTCCCTGACTGAGCTGGAACCAGGCTGGTCTTGAACTCAGAGATTCACATGTTTCTGCCTCCCATTTGTTAGGATTAAGGACATGAGCTACTATGTCAATCAAAAGTGAAATATTTTAATGTGCCCTGAAAAAATGTGACTTGTCAAAGATGACAAAAATGGCTAATTAACACAAGTGCAGGGAGAGGTTGACTACGGACTGAAAAGAACTTGGCCTGTAGGTGATAGGGCGGAAACTTTAACTTTACTTAATTGACAGAAAATAAAAAACTGAACAAAAATTAAAACTTGAATTTTTTAAATTTGTTTTTCCTATATTATAATTCTAACTTACTCAAAATATTTTTTAATTCTTTTTTTAAATTTAAGTTTTGAAGATGGAGTTCAAAGGTTTCATTCAGTAAAAATAAAAGTGTGACTCAAAAAAGTATTTATATGCAGAGCTGGAGAGATGCTACAGCTGGATAAGAGCCTGTACTGTTCTTCCAAAGTACCCAAGTTCTTGAGAGTTCAGTTCCCAGAAGCAACATCGGGCATCTCATAACCACCTGTAACCTTAGCTCTCAGGCTATCTAATGTGTCTGGTTGTTTTCAGGCATCTGCACCCCCCCCCCTCTCTCTCTCACACACACACACACACACACACACACACACACACACAATTTAAAGTACGGAATGTTTTGAAGTCTGCATGTATAAATACACTTACGATTAACAGCATGGTCTGCTTTATTAAAGGACACTCTGAAGTCACAGAGGTAGAGCTCCTACTTACATGAGAGACCCAGTGTTAAATTCAGCACCAACACAAAACAGATTAAAATAAAACCAAATATGAAGTTCAAACTTTTTCTTTTGATAGTCTACTTTGTTGTCCTGGCCCTGAACTTGCACTGATCTTCCTTGGTCTGCCACCCAAGTGCTAGGACGACCAGCATTAGCCACCACACTCCAATATAAAATTCAATTTTTTTCTTTTCTTTTTTTTTTTTTTTTTTTAAAGGGTCTCTCTACTAGCCCTGGCTGTCCTAAAACTCTGAGAGTAATCAGGCTGGCCTCAAACTCAGACATACCTTGGCCTCTCGGGCACTAGTATTAGAGGCATTTACCACCACACCTATCTAAAGTTCAAATATTAAAGGCTTTTGATTTTTAAACCATATGGGAAATTCATATGCCCCAAGTGTACTGCAAAATAAATGAACTCTATAATAGTTCTTTGTGTCTAATCTTAATCTTCTTTGTCTCACTACCCACTTTTAATTCCTCTTTAGCCAATAATATAATGCATTTCTAGAATAAACCACAATGCTTTCAGCTCTACTCTGCCCACACGAAAACAAAATAAATCCATGATAGGGGCCCCAGGGATTTGCTGGGAACTGCCTCTAAAAACCTTAGTGGCTGGTCTTCAAGTCAATCAAATATTTGGCAAAAGGCCGAACAGATGGAAAACAGACTTTGAAACCAGCTAGTCTATACTGTATGACAATACCTTTCTAAAAATACTGTGTATTTTACAAATCTGTTACAGCTTTCTCTGTGTCTCTGTCTCTTTAATGAAAATAGAGTGACTTTCTTACCCCACTATAAACAAAGGGTTTTTAGTGGCAGGAGCATAAACTCTTTCCTGTAACAAAGATATGCACCATATACCCAGAGCAATATATAAGCAACCACATAATCCTCGGTCATTTATGTTATATCCAGAAGTACTGTCTGTCTCACAAACATTCAAAATTTAGATGGACTACAGTTACACTTAACTTTCAGGAATTAAGATACCTGTTACCAAAAGCTACTTTGTTGAGTATTTACATGAGTACTTTTGACTATGAACTTCTGGGAAACAATGCAATTAGCTAAGTAAGTATCCCCCCACCTCTCTCTCTCTCTCTCTCTCTCTCACACACACACACACACACACACACACAACCACCACCACCACCAAGATGTTAACACATACCCCTAACATGGGGTCGATTTAATATTTAACACGTTGCACACCTTTCTCATAAACAATTCAAGGGGTGACCCTAAAACACGATCACAACAGAACTGCTTCCAAAAGTAAGTTGCCTATGTTACATACACTTCAACCCTTCTCAACTGACTCACACAGAGACACTCAGGGCAATCTGAAGAAGTGACACCACCGGTAGGAGGCAACCAAGAGGGACAAGCCCAACAAGAACAAAATTATGACAGATGCTAAGGGAACGCTCCAATTCTTGCCACCTCCTGCTTCCTTCACCTGGCCCACGTTTCTTAAATGAATCCCTCGATTAGAATCCGGCGCCTGCTTTCAAACACTTCTGAGCGTGCTGCTAGCAAAGTGAATAAGCGAAGGGAGAGGGGACTGTTGCCCCCTGATCGTGGGAGGGAGGAGAGAAAGCAAGGAGCGGTTGCTGGGAGACAAGCCATCCTAGCGTTTCCGAGGCCACTCGGTGTGCCCAGAACTCCAACCCTGACCGTCTTCACTCACATCCCTTGTTGGACAGCGTCGCTTGATGATTAGCGCTCTGGTACCGGGGAAGGCCCACGCGGTGCTGATGCTATAAAAAGCCCATGGGGGAAAAGGGAGAAAAGAGGCGGGCGACACATAAGCCGGGACCTTACCCAGTTTCTTCCACATGGCGAGGTGACAAGCGAGAAAGCCTTTGCGGATGGCAGCACACACCTTGGCGGGCTCGGACGAGGTGAAGCCTTTCTGCTTCTTGATGAAACCCCACAAGTGCTCCCGGGCAAACTGTGCCGCCTCCCGCCCGCCGTGCCCGTCGCACACGGCAAAGAAGGCCACCGAGGAGCGGCGGCGACAGCAGCGGCCAGCGGGTAGCGAGGCCGCGGCGTCCGAGGCAGGGTCGCGGGCCGCCGCCGGGCCTTTTCCCGATGGCCCGACGCCGGCGAGAGTGGGGGTCGCCGGCAGCCCGAGCGCCCGCCGCGGTACCGGCTTGTCCTCCGCAGCCGGCTCCGGCTCCACCACAATGTGAGTTACGTCCTCCATGTACTTCCTCCCGCCCTGGTCAGAGAAGACGCTCACTCCCAGCGAGTACAGCCCCGCCATGGCTGGCTGCCCGGGATCCCGCCGTTCCCACGCAGCCCGCCGAATTCCGAGGCGGGAGACACACTCGCCGCTCGCCGGCCAACTATTGTTTATCTTCGACGACGCCGAGAGCGAGGAGGAGGCGGTCCCCGAGGTGGGGGGGGCGCGTGATGTCGGGACTTGTCCGCGAGAGCTGGGCCGGTCGAGTCGCTGGCGAGAGGAGCCGAGCAGCTGCGCCTGCGCAATGTACTCGCTCCCCGCCCGCCCGCGCCCACCCAACAAATCGAACGTTCTTTTCCCCACCCTCCGCCTGCTGACGTCACTAAGCTCGCTGAGAAGAACCAATCAGGAGTCGAGGAGAGCGAACTCGCCCCCGCCCTCCTCCCACCCCCGAGTCTCTGCAACTGCAGCTCTTGCTCCGCCTGCCGCCTTCGCGAGTGCGCGCCTTGCTGGGTTTGTTTTCTCCAGCCTAGGGCTTCTGTGCCCTGGGGGTTTTCCGCTGTCACTAAGCGGCTAACGCCTCCGGACGCCTTTTTTCCCCTTAAATCCCTTGGATGAGACTCCTAGCTTTTCCCCTTTGGTGCTCTTGCAGAGCAGCTTTGCAGGCTCCGGCCTCCCGCGATTGTGGAAAATTTGCAGAGGTCAAGGGTGGACTTGACCTTCCACTCAAACGAAATGGCGCGAAAATGCCCTTCAAAGTCGTTGGTCGGTGCGCTGGACCAGGGTCGCACGCGTGAACTGGCTTGGGTGGGACATGTCCGGCTGGCAGTTAAGGGAAGCAGTCGAGTTTACTTAAGAAGACTTGGAATTTTCCACCGCCAGTTGCGCAGTCCTGTTTTCCGCGATAACGATTTGTCGGAGACCTGTCGGCGAATTTAATTCCTAACCATTCTTTACAACGCTTTTTTAAAAGTATTTTTGAGTATTTTTCCTATTTTCAGCCTCGTTAATACTTTTTCTGACTAGTCTTGAATACAGCTATTACTGCAGAATCTAAGTTACCGTTTGGGAAAAGAGCATGCAACAAACAGGATTTTTATGCCCTCAGGACGCAGTTGTTTTCCTCTATTCACACAGAAGTTAACAGTCCAAACAGCAAAACGCTGGCTTTTAAACAGATTTCAATGAAATTGAAATAAGTGCTCAAGTGATCAACTTAATATTTCCTTGGCATAGCATTCTTTTGAAGGAGTTAAAGTTAACTTGTTCCTTTGCTATTTCCTGTACAGCCTTTGAGATTTCACATGGAATAGTAACAAAAAAGTGGTGGAAATTTATATACAGCAGCACAGGAAATGCAAACACAGGGAAAATCTTTACCCTGGCCTTCCTTTCAACATGGTGTTGAAACAATTTCTGTACTACCAAGACAATTCCTTTGAAGATTTTCATTGAATATTTATTTCATTTTTATTATATGTGTATCTCTATGTGAATGTGGGGAGGCCAGAGGCTCCTCCTATGCAACTGGAGTTACAGGTGGTTATGAGTCAAGATATTCAGGAGCTCCAAACCAAAAAGCAGTGCAGGCTCTTCACCACTGAGCCATCCCCCACTCCCCTAAAACAGCATTCTGAAATAACTTGGCCTTAACATTTTTTAAATTACCATTTTTATGTACATTGGTGTTTTGCTTGCATGGATGAGGGAGTCAGATTCCCAGGAACAGACGTTACAAACATCATGAGCTGCCATGTAGGTGCTGGAAACTGAACCTGGGTCCTCTGGAAAACCAGCCAGTGCTTCTAACCACCAACTACCTCCAGCTCTTTTAACAGTTTTGGATTCATTTATTTGTTAGAATTGAACCCAACCCTTAACATATTTAAAAATTATTGGGGCAGGTGTGTGTGTGTTTGGGTTTTTTCTGTTTTGTTTTGTTTTTGAAACAGGTTTTCTCTGTAGCCCAGGTTGTCCTGGATCTCACTTTATAGACCAGGATGGCCTCAGTTTTTGAGACAAGATCTTACAGTGTAGCCCTGGCTAGCCTGTAACTATATAGTCCTGGCAGGTTTCAAACTCACTGCTTCCCAAGTGCTAGAAATAAAGGGGTATAACACACCTAATTTATACTTGGGCTTTTTTTTTTTTTTTTTTTTTTTTTTTTTTTTTTTTAGCCAGGAGTAAAGCTGGGAACCAGCAAAATGACTCAGCTAGTAAAGATGCTTGGTGGCAAGCCTAGCAACCTGAGTATTGTCCTCACAACCTGCATAGTAGGAAAGAATAGCACATGTAAGTTATCGTTGGAACAGAGTCAGAATGTGGCACTCTCAAGCCTACATACATTAAAACTATTGGGAGGCAGAGGCAGGAGAATCTCTGTGAGGCCAGCTTGGTCTACAGAGTAAGTTTCAGGGCAGTCAGAGATACACAGAACCCTATCTCAAATAAAGAAAAGAAAGGAAGGAAAGGAAAAGAAAAAGAAAAAAGTATGTATATATATATATATACTGACATCTTTTATTGTTTTGTTTTTTAAATTAAATATAATTACATCATTTTTCTCTTCTTTTCCTCCCTTTAACTCCTCCTGTTGCATCACTTCCACAAACTTATGGCCTCCGGCCTCATATGAATATATATATTCATATGCAAGATCAATTTAAGAACATACAGACAAAGGTCTAAGTAGATAAATAAACCTGCCACCCAGGCATAGCCATACAGATCTATAATCCTAGTACTTGGAAAGCAGAGGCAAGAGGACCAAGACTTTAAGGTTGAGGCTGGAGAGATGGCTCAGCAGTTAGGAGCACTGACTGCTCTTCCAGAGGTCCTGAGTTCAATTCCCAGCAACCACATGGTGGCTCACAACCATCTGTAATGGGATCTGATGCCCTCTTCTGGTGTGTCTGAAGACTGCTAAAGTGTACTGGTATATAACAAATAAATCCTTTGAGAAAGAGATGGCATTCAAGGTCATCTTCATCTTCAGTTACCTCAGAAAAAGCCCTTTTCACCAACCTGAGTTCCATCCCTGGAACCCACTCCCTCACAGAGTGGTGGGGGAGGACCGCTCCTGCACATTTCCCCCTGACCTCCACACTCACCATCCATACCCACACTAGGGATTCTAATACACCAAAATAAAATTAAAATGCAACCCAAAACAACACGTTCTCAAGAAAGACTAGATTAAGATGATAAAGTAACAAGAATGCTGGACTTAGAGGGGCATGGGGGACAAACGCTTCAATCCCAACATTCCGAAAAGGCATGGGCAGGTAGATCTCTGGGTTGGAAGCTGAAGTACTACTCTACATAGTGAGTTCCAGGCTAGCCCCTCACTCCATAGTGAGACCTTGTTTTAAACAAATAAACAAAACACTTGGATCCAAGAAGGAATCACATCTTGTTTTAATAGGTGATCAGAGCATTATGCAAGCCAAACAAAAGTGCAAATGCATAGGCTGTATTTTATAAGCAAATCGTAGAATTCTAGAAGAGATCATAGCAGTGATACCTCAGCAGCTTCCATCCCACAAGACCTGCAAACAAGAACAGCTCATTTACTTCCCCTTAGATTAGCCACCTCAGTTTGTCTACCTTTGCCCTAAGAGAACACCAATAGCAATTCCATCCTGACCCTTGATACATTTCCTCCCAGGCTCAGCCCACAGGCTCCTGTGGATACTGAACTCCGACTCTAAGACGTTCATCCCACAGTCAGCCTAAGTGTTTCAACTTCAGATGCCAACTACTTCCACATTATCTCTGCCTCATCTGGAAATGTCTGAATCGACTGACTTCCTGTCCCAGACACTTTTCAAGTACGGGATGGTATTTCCTGCCCTCACAGAATCCTCTGCTATCTCCTTCACCCTTTGCTAGCCCCTCCACACACCCACCTCTTTTGTAAATCACTGAAGCTCTGACTCCCTCTTCATCTCTCCTGGCTTACTATTTGTCCCAGTTTGCTTCTCTGTTGCTGGGATAAAACACTGACTGACCAACCTGGGGAGGAAACAGCCAGGCAGGAATCCAAAGCATGAACCTGAAAGAGCTGAACTGAAGCAGACCACTGAGGAGTACCACTTACTGGCTTGCTCAGTCTGTGCAGCCTGTGTGTGCCTGGTACCAAAGGAAGCCAGAGAGGACACTGGATCCCTTGAGAATGGGGTTATAAATTGTTATGAGCCTAAATGTGGTTGCTGGGAATGGAAGAGCAGCCAGTGTGCTTAACTTCTGAACCAACACCCCAGCTCCATTCATTCTCTTCTTAATCTTTGCCTGGGGGGTGTATTTTAGTTGATGGAGTGTTACTCTAGCATAGCCGTGGACTTGATCCCCAGCACCTATTAAACTGGTTGTAATCCCAGCACTTGGAAGATAGAGGCCAGAGAACCAAAAGGTCTAGGGCATCCTTTAATATATAGCAAATTCCAGGTCATTCTGGGATACAGGAAACTGTACCTCAGAAACCATCAACAGTTTAAGTCATTCAGTTCCTGCCATTTCTGTTTCCGGTTTATTGAGTTTGGTGGGTTGGTTGGTTTTGATGTTGGTTTGGTTTGATTTTGTTTCTTTGTTTAAGAAAGGATTTCTCTGTCTATCTCTGGCTGTCTTGGAACTTACTTTGTAGATCAGGCTGGCCTCAGACTTGGAGATCTGCATACCTCTGCCTCCCAAATCCTGAGACTAAAGACGTGTCACCACTGCCCCGAAATTTCTTGGGTTTTTTTTTTTTTTTTTTTTTTTTTGGTTGGTTGGTTTTTGTTTTTTAAACTGAGTCTTATCTATTTGTATGCAGGCATGGTTTTAGCCTAGTATGGTGGTACTCACCTGAAAACCTAACACTCAAGAGGCTGAGGCAAGACAATTGCCACAAGTTCAAGTCTAGCCTGGACTGTACAGTGAGATTGAGACCAACCTGGACAACAAAGTGAGGCCTGCATTAAAAAGATCATGCTCTATTCTGTATCACACACGCGTACACACACACACACACACACACACACACACACACAGACTACTTTAACCTGCTCTACACACTCTCTCTGTGCCACAAGCTCTCCTTCTGTAGACCTCAATGACCTAGAGCTCTCTGTGTAGTCCAAGTTGGCCTCAAACTCATTGAGACCTACCTTCTGCCTCCAGTGTTCAGAGATCAAAGGCCTGTCCCACCAATTTCTCTTTCTTAAAAGATGGTGTCTTTTTGAGTAGCCCAAGTTGGCCTTAAATTCAATACCCTCCTGCTCAAGTTCAACTATTATGACTACAAGTTGCCCATCACCCCAAGACTTACCTCTTTACATCAGCTCATTTTTGTGTTCCTCTTTAGAGCTAAAGGGGGAGAGGGAGTCTTGTATCTAATTGTCCTTTCCAATTACTACATCATAGCTGATTCTAAACTACTTACAGTCAAGCAACCACCCCCATCAAACCATGAGAGTTGCTATTATGACAGGCAGATCTGCCTGATTTCATAACTGATCGTAGCTTTAATGGTTTGGTCTGGCTTGCCTTGGATTTTTGTTTCTCGTAGTTTTGTTTCCAGGTTCTGGAGGTGAGAAGTTAGTGTGGCTGTGGGCGTGCACCTGCTCAAGTGCTGAGACCAGAGGAGAGAGTCTGGTATCCTGCTCTAGCATCTTCCACCTTATTCCTTTGAAACAGGGTCTTGTTCTGGAGCTAACTATCAAGTCCCTGCCACCCCTCCCACCTCCCATAGCACCATGCACAGATATGGCCATCTTCTGACATGGGTGTTAGATTGGAACTCAAGTCCTCGTGTTTACTCAGCAAGGGCTATCTCTCTAGCCCCTTGTTTAATTAATTAATTTATTTATTTTTGGTAGTTAGTTATCTCTGTCTGTGTCTTGTATACACAAGTGTGTGTTTGTGCATGTATAAGTGTGGAGACCAGAGGACAACTTTCAGGAGTTGTATATCTCCTCTATGTGGGGTCCAGAGATTGAATTCAGCTCCCTATACTCAGTAACAACCATTTGTCTGCACAGAACCATCTTTCTGACTCCTTACTTTACTTTTTTGAGACAGGATCTCCCTAGACGGCTTGGCCTAGAGAACACAATGTAGCCCAGGCTACCTCAAATACACAACAGTCCTCCTCCCTCAGCCTCTGAGTTCCTGGATTGCAGGCTATGCCACCACACACATCTGATTTGGTTCATTGAGCCTAGGAAGACCTGGAAATGGTAAGCCTCTTGCTTGCACCTATGGAATGCTGGGATTGCAGCCATGCACCGAAGTTTCCTTATTGTTTTGGTTTGGTTTTGGTTGGTTGGTTGATTTGGTTTTTTTTTTTTTGTTGTTGTTGTTGTTTGTTTTGGTTTTGGTTTTTGTTTTGTTTTGTTTTGTTTTTTTGCTTGCTTGCTTTTGTTTTTGTTTTTTGAGATACATGTGGCTAAGAGTGACTTTGAACTTCTAAGTGAGTCCCTTTTGCCTCCCAAGTGCTGAGATTATAGTCATACATTGTCAAGCTTCATTTTTCTTATGTTTTTGTTTGGTTTTTGTTTCAATTTTCTACAGCTCTTGATATAAAGCCCTGCCTTGCCTGGTTTTCCCTATGTAGCCCAGAATCTTCCTAGATATCCCACAATGGTCTTAACTCATCCCCTGCCTCCACCTCCTGAGTGTTGTGATTATAGGCAGGTGCCACTACATCTAGGTTGAATTTATTTTTTTCCCTAAAGAACCATTCATTTTTATTTTATGTGTATGAGCATTTTGTCTGAATGTATGTCTGTGCACAGTGAGGCCAGAAAAAGACAGCAGACCCCCCGGAACTGGAGTTAAATATGTTGTGAGCCTTCGTGTGGGTACTAGGAGCCAAACCCAGGGCCTCTGCCTCAGTAGTAAATGCTCTTTACTGCTGAGCCATCTCTCCAGCCTTTTGACTTTCTTTCAAGTAGCTGTACTTCCTATATACTTTGTAAAACTGCCCACGCTATCCACTGGTTGTGACATTTTTTCTATTGGGATCTACTTCAGGGTTAGTACCTCATCTATTCATTGGGTGGTTCTGAAGTCATATCTTGCTTTTAATGACCCCTTATTATGTTGCTAACCATTAGCATGCAAAATTGGCAAACACCCTTTTCTTTCTTTCTTTTTTAAACTTGACTAGAGGGTCTCGTTGACCCTCAGGCTGCATGCAGGTAGGTGGTGGTGTGCAGACTGTGGAAGGAGCGCCTGCCATGGGTTTTTTTTTTTTTTTTTTTTTTTTTTTTTTTTTTTTCGTTTTGTTTTGTTTTTTAAACACACTTTTCTTAAACATGTACTTTAAGAATCAATTTTAGTATAAAAATCTAATCAAAGCCGTCATGGGGACATAAACCTTCAACACCAGCACTTGGGAAGCAGAGGTGGATCTCTGTAAGTTCAGGATCAGCCTATTCTACATATTTTGTTTCTGGACAACCAGAACTACAGAACAGAGAGAACAAAACAAAAGACCCTAATCTGTCTGCTACTGTTTCTTTTCGTAAGTCTACCATTCACCTATGAGAGCCACCTGCGCACTGACTAGGGACATTAAGTGCTGTAAGTCTGCCTTTACTGTAACCCTGCTGTGTTTGCAACTCAGTGCTTAACAAACTAGTCTCATGTGACTACTGCTGCCACACTCATCAGGAACATACACAAGTGGGAGACACACAGAACTGCTGTGGCCAGACTCCCAAAGGTGCCAGCCCTGTATGTGCTCACAATTAAGGAAAGCCAATGTCACCTTCCCTCAGATAGCGGGGTTTCGTGGATAATGTGGGAAGAATATTCATGCCTTCTCTCTTCACTCACACTTGACTTACATACCTTTGATTAAAGGCTTGTCTTCCTATGCCTTACTTGATTTTTGGCTTTTTGAGAAAGTGTCTCACTGTAGTATAGTAGCCCAGGTTGGCCGTCAACCCAAAGCAATCCTCCTGCGTCTTTCCCCCAAAGAGCTAGGATTACAGACCTGGCTAAATTTATTCTTTTTTCTTAGTGATACGTTTTCCATTTTTGATTTTTCATTTCCTAAAAAGTTAGACAAAAACTTTATTTTCTAATTGGGCAGCTGAGATAAGAGGTTCTGCAAATAACTCAGAAAACACAGTGAGAACCCCAAATCTCAAGCCAAGTGTAGTATGGTGCAGACCTGTAGTCCCAGCATTTAGCCACTGAAAATGGGAGTTTTTAGTTAGCATTGGCTATTTGTGACTCATGGGAAGTAACTCAGTGGTAGCACACTTGACTAGCATGTGCTGGGTTCTAGGTTCAGTCCCCAGCACTGGAATAATGAAAGCTTCGTTTAAATAATTTGAAAGTAAATCTTGATGGTAGGCACCTACAATCAGAACAGTGGAAAAGTGGAGATAGGAACACCTAGAGTTCAAGGACATCCATAACTACTTGTTAAGCTTACTTAGGTTGTGTGAGACCCTGTCTCAAAAGGGAAAACCAAAACCAAAAAAAAAAAAAAAAATTCAAGTGAGAAGTATTTTCTTGAAGTAATTACTATATTACTTTTTTTTTTTTTTTTTTTAAAAAGGTGTATATGAAGTTTGTGTTCATGTGAATGTGGCACCTGAGGAGTTCAGAAAAGGGAGTCAGATCCCCTGGTACTGAATTTACAGAAGGTTGTAAGCTGCCTGTTACGGGTGGTGGGACACAAACCAGGGTCTTCTACGGGAGTGGCAAGTGCTGTTGAGCTGTCTTTCCAGCCTCTACTATGCAGCATTTTAACGCAGCAGTATTATTTACTAAACTTCTGTTGGAGAAAGCTTTAAGCCCCGAGTAATGTGTCCTTCAAACTTTGATACAAAATTAGCAAAGAACAGCTTCAAAATATAAGCGAATAAATTGTATCCCCACTTCCCCTCTTTTTCTTGAGTTTCTTTTTCTGTGTTGCTTAAGTCAACTGTTGTGCTTGGTTGGTCTTCCTCCTTCCTGGTGACTACAGTGTACCAAGCCACACCCAGCTGTAGTCAAATTTAAACTCAGCATTTGCTTTAAGGTGTGAACTGGGCAAGTCTGTTTCTAACTACTATAGAAACAGGTCATTTCAGACCACTCACTGCCTCTTGGGTGACACAACATTTCCCCCTGAATCTTCTGCTTCCACCCAATTTGTGAGACTTGAGTGAACTGAAGAATAGACTTCTCTGCTGGTGAGATGCTCAGCAAGTAAAGGCATGAGACACCTGAGTCTGGTAACTTGAGTTCAACACTCAGAACCCACCCAAAGGTTAAAGAATCCAAAATGTTTTTATTTGATTGCTAGCTACATACACACTTGGCCAAGTTGCTCACATCTCCCTCTCTCTGTCTCTGTCTCTCCCTCTTTCACTCACTCTCTCTCTCTCTCTCTCTCTCTCTCTCACACACACACACACACACACACACACTTTTTTTTAAAGAACTTCAAGTTGAGTGGTATTGTGCATAGTGTCTTTTAAAAAGCAGAAAGGGAAATTGCTATTTAGCCCAGGCTGGCCCTCTCCACCTCCCAAATGCTAATATTACAGATAAGTGCCACCATGCCCATCTGCACTTCACCTTCTAACTCCTTAGCCCGGCCCACACAAATGCAGGGAGGAGAGAGCCATCCACGATGCTGCATGCTTTAACCCCCACACTCAGAGGCAAACAGAAAGTGTGTGAGCTGGAGGCTAACCTGGACTACCGAGTGAGACCTTGTCTAGAAACAATCAGCCTACCATAGAGCCCATAGGCAATAAGCTGTGTCAACGCATCTCATTTTTTATGGGTGTTTTCCCTGCCTGTACGTCTGTGTACTCAGTGTGTCTGGTCCTACAGAGATCAGAAGACTGTGTCAGATCTGCTGGGACTAGAGTTACAGACACTCACGAGCCACCATGTGGGTGCTGGGAACTAAACCCAGGTCTTCTAGAAAAGCAGCCAGTTCTCTTAACCACAGAGCCATCTTTCCAGCTCCACCTCTCACCGTTAGTAATAGTTTTTTTTCTATTACCTTTTTAATTAAATTTTCTCAAGAGCTTTATATTTTTATTCTCCTATGATAAGACCTCCACACCCTCTACATTCTAACTTGCCAGATGTTACCTCCTGATTTATTGAACTTACTTCCTATTTCCTAACTCTTTGCCCCCTCTTTTTCATTTGACAACCTTCGCCATACAGATTTTCAGGTGTCTCGTTTTATTTTAACTAATCCTGCCAACTTATGTATCTGCCGGTCTCCTGCTGGTGACCAACACCTTTACTTCAGATGCATCTCCTGTTTGGTGATCAGCATCCCCCTTTTGGCTGTAAACCCCACTAGTAGAGAGTTGTCTACATCTTTCAGCTTTGATCTCTTTAAATCAGAATAAGAACTTTAAATCACTGTGTGCTTCCAACACAAACTCACTTGGATTTTATGATTTCCCTGTTTTTTTTTTTAGGATTTATTTATTTGTTTGATATATATGACTCCTCTGTCTTCATGCACCCCAGAAGAGGATATCAGATCACATTACAGATGGTTGTGAGTCTCCATACGGGTGCTCGAAGTTGAACTCAGGACCTCTGGAAGAGTAGCCAGCGCTCTTAACCATTGAGCCAGTCTTCAGGGCCCTGATTTCCCTATTCCACCAACAATTATTTATAGGTAGCCTCACCTAAACCTAAGCAGCTGCTTGTGTGTGTGTGTGTGTGTGTGTGTGTGTGTGTGTGTGTGTGTGTGTGTGTGTTACATAGACGTGTGTGTAGTGTATGCGCAGAGATGTGGTGTGCAGAGGAGGGTGCTGAGTGCCTTGCTAAACTGAGGGTCCTTCCCTATCTCTCCTCTTTATTGCCTTGAGCATTCTCTCTCCTCGAGCCTGGAACTAGGCCACCGGCAGCAAGTTCTGTCATTCCTCCAGTCTGCCTCTTCTGGATGCTGGGGCTACAAATGCAGGTGACCATTTTTACAAGTCTGAGAAATTGAATTCAGGTCTTCCTGATTTCAAAACAAACTCTCCCCTGCTGAGCTATGGGATCAGTGCCCTTTTTTTTTTTTTTTAATGACAAGTGGGTCAGGAATTCAGTTATTCTTAGTTCCATAATGATGTCAAGGTCAACCTAGACCTGACTGAAAACAAAAGGGGGAGATACATAGGGTCTTGAAACATTGCCTATATTGGCCTTGGACTCATTCTGTAACCCAGACAGGCTTTGAAATTGCAATTCTCGTGCCTCAGCCTCCTGAAGAGCTAGGATTACAGGCTTGTACCAGCAACTCTGACTCTTAATTACGTTAAAAAAAATTGATTTGCCTTGGGTCTTAGAGATGACTTACTGGTGAAAAGAACTTGTTGTTCTTTCAGAGGACTCAGTTCAGCTCCCATTGTTGACACAGTGGCTCACAACCATCCATTACTCCAGTTCCAGGGATCAACTGGCCTCTTCTGACCTTCAAAGGTATGCACATGCCTGCAAGCAAAACATGGACATACATAAGCAAATCTACATTTTTTTAAAATAAAAAGGCTCCTTTGGCTTTATGGAATCTCTCTATTCAACTTGTTTTTCATAAAGAGAAATAATTTTTCCTACATTCATATTGTACGTATTATATAACATTTAATCAAATATCTACTTAAAACAAGAGCAACTAGAAACACAGAGAGGAAAGCAAGCAAGGCAAAAACAACCCACTGTTTGCCAGTCCCAGGTTCTCCTGTTCCACGAGGTTTCACAAAGGGATCAAATTTAGAGGAAATCTAAAGATCTCTAGTTCTCTGAGACTTCCAGTTACCATCCAGTCTACAAATGATGTGAGGAAGCTCCGTCCTTTCAAGTAACAAATCCTCCAATTCTCCAGTCGTTGCAGACATCCAAAGTTCTCTGGGTGCCTTGGGTTTACCATGTCAACAAGGTCTCATGGATTCCCAAGTACCTTCAGGATCACAAGATTCTCCCAATGATCCAGGAACACAGGAGAAGAAGTGCAATGTGTTCTCCCAAGAAGAAATGCAAGTCCTCCAAGAGCATTTTGAGAAGAGCAATTACATGAGCCAGGAACCATGCAAGTCACTGGCTCAGAGCTTGGCATGAAGAAGGAACAGATCAAGACCTATTTCAAGAATAGACGAGCCAGAGAAAGTGATAAGAAGGGTCAGCAACTGCCTGGGAAGATTAGAAGTGGACTTCACTGTAGGCCTACCAACCCCAAAGGTGCTGAAGCTCCTGTATCTAATACTAGTACAGATTCTGTGTTCCAGAGATATTTGGATGCCTCCTCAGTTTAGACCATCGAGGAACTCCCCTGACCAGGAATCCAACTTCTCCTTCATTGATCAGCCCTTAGAAGAGGTGTCTTTTAGCATGAGCCATGTTATTGGGGAGCATCAGAGTCAGAAGTGTAGAAAACTTCCCAGGAAACCAGGGCACCTATCTAGTGATAGGTCTGGCCTTCCCAGTATTCCTTCCCCTCCTGATTCTACATGTGAAAGACCCTCAGGTTTAAGCTCTTCTCCTCTACTCAGACCTTCAAGTATTACCAAAAACTCATAATTCACCTTCTCCATGTGTCAGACACCATCAGTTTTGCACCCTCTTCCTGAACTCAGTCCCTTTAGTAATTCCCTAGACCAGATGGCCATCTTCGACAACACTGATCGGGCCTGTAATGTATACCTAAAGAATACAAGGTCTAGGAAGCAAAAGAAGCTGCAGAAGACGACTGTGGTATACATGATGCTGCAAGGCCAGGATTCCTGTGTTAAGCCTAACAGTCCTAAAGGAACCTTCTTTCTAACCTCTGCCTTTGAGGATCTCTAGTCCGAAAGACAGTCTGTTCTCAGTTCTCATTCTCCATGCAGCCGCAGCCCATCAAGTATGTCCCCAGACTCAGAATCCATATTTTCCACATGGGAGGGACACTTCATGTCAGCACTTCTTCTTCTCTCCCCCCAAGTATGGTTTCAGACCCAGAATGAGTCTCCTCCATTGCTCAGACCAATGAAAGTCTCTTACGTGAAGCCCTGATGTATATACAGGCTGTCCAGGCTGAGCATTAGGAGCTAGTGTTGTAGGTCATTCACCAGCTTGTTACAATATTATACAACCAGCAGCAGCGCATGATCCAGTCCTTGCCTAAATTCCACAGTCCAGCACAGCTTTGGCAGCTGGGAATCCAAGGGAGATTTTATTGCTCAACACACTTACACTTACAGAAGATGTTCAAGACCAGACTGCCATCCATGACCAGCTCTTCCCTGAACATCTCAGTGAGTTGGATGTCACAGCCTGACTTCACTGAGCACCTCTCGTTCCTGGATGTCATTTAAGAACTCTTGATTCAGAGGTTTTGGACAATCTTGTCTACATCTACCAAAGTGTATGGTTGAAATTTGGAGACTGTTTGAACACCTGATGTAAAAAAATTTCAAGGAAGATTGGTAATGTAGTATTATATATCTTCAATATATTCCAAATGTACAGTCATTTATTCAACATAACATTTGTATTGATTCATATTTTTAATGTCAGATACCACCTTATCACATGCACTGTCCTTCCATGTCCACACAACCTTGTGACCACTCTTTCCCCCAAAGAGTAAAATAATAAAAGTAAAAAAGCAAAAGAAGAAAACAAACCCCAAAACAAGAATAACTAGAATAAACCGGCTTGTGTACAAGCACTGACCCAGCACATGGGAACAATAGTATGTGGGTATATCTCAGCTAAAGTCTGTTCCCAGGGATTCAGCATGGCCTGGGGTTCAGCATTGCTTTCCAGGCAGTGGAGAGCATTGTTGAGTCAGGTACATCATCCAAGTAGTGACTCATTAAAGGAGCTTCTATTGGATTGTTTCCAGATGGGCTTTAAATTCTAATGAGATGAAACAGTCAAGTTCACTGCAAGTTCTAAACCAACCTGGTCTATTTAGCTATAAGTTCCAAAACAGCCAGAACCACAAAGAGAGACCAGACCCTATGTGATGTGAGTCTTAACATCCCCATGAGCTGCAAAAGAATTCCAGACAATGTAAGGCATTATGTCTTAAAGCAAAGATTAGAAGAAAAGGAAGGAAGGAAAGAAGGAAGGAAAAATAGAGGAAGGAAGAAAGGAAGGAAGGAAAAGAGAAAAAGAAAGCATCTTTTCCTTCACTGAAACGTCCGAGGGGATACCAAGAAGCCTCTTTGCCCTGCCGAGAGCAACACCCTTGAGGCGGAGCCCAGTTACAAATCCAGAAGGTCCAGGCTGAGAACCAAGATAAGGAAAACACCCCACTCTAACAGCAGCTGCTGATAGTCAAGGTGAGCAGCTGCAGGGCGCAGGCACCCAGTCCTACACCATCCAAAAAGAGTCCGGACCGCACGCACCTGGTGCTGCGCCAGCGTAATGGCATCACCCAGCCGCCTTCCCCCCACCTCCACCAGAACAACCATGACAAAAATGGCCCGCTACAAACTTTACACGCGCCTGCATTTCTGAGCTGTGAAGCCACGCAAGAAACGTGGGAGCACACACAATCTCAGCACCAAGAATAGGATCAAAGCCGAGAGCTGCCGGCAAGCCCATGACCCCGAGCCTTGGCCTAAACCTGTAATCCCGGCACTCAGGATCTGGAGCAAATGAATCTGGAGTTGAAAGTTTTCCATAGTTAGCTACACAACTAGTTCAAAACCAGCCTGTGATACGTAAGATTCTTTTTCAAACCATGTATGTGTGAGGTAAATCTGGCTGCCACCCCGTCAGCAGGGCTGATTCAGCTGATCTGGCTGGCCAGGCAGGTATCCCCTCCTCCCTCACCGCTATTCTATTTCCCCCGGAATGCTGTGCTAGGTTCAAGGCAGCCTTCCCGGAATAGAAGAGGACCAGTCTTCAATGAAGGGTATACTAGTATCTGTGATTCCAGTGGAACCTGCACTGACCGTGGTGGCACACACCTTTGGTTCCAGCACTTGGAAGGCAGAGGCCCTGGTTTACAAAGTGAGTTCCAGGACAACCAGGGCTGTTATCCAGAGAAACCCCGAGTCAAACAAACAAGCAATCCCCCCCCACACCAGCACAAATCAGAAGATTCACAGACAGTGACTAAGTGCATTTGTATTGAGAATAATACTCTTTACTCTGCCTGCTTACATAAATTAAAACTTAACATGAAGCGCGTTCTACTCTAATAGCCCCCTTTACCTTCCTCTCCAGCATCCATTCATCTAGTTTCTTCTAAGTGAGTGCTCCCTGTTCCACTCTGAGGAGTAACGGGCCCACATCCAGCTTTGGAAACCATCTAAGACGGTGTTGGGCCAGTCCATACCTTACATCGCCGTGGTTTTAAGGATCGCTTCATTAATGAACTTAAAACCAGGAGGCATAAGAACATGGGATTCTCAGGGACAAGGGACTACTAGCAGAGCTACTGACAGAGAAACAGCTTTCTCGGGACTCTGAGATCCAGAGATGTAAAACTGACCCCTGCCACCATTATGCTACCAGAGGTAAACCGGTGTCAAGGAAGCCCTCCCTGTCTTCCCTATGGCCCCAGGCTGGTCTCAAACTTGCAGCTGCTCCGATTCTGTCTTCCTAGTGCTGAGGTAACCGGAGTTTGCCTGCTCTAGCGTTGCTTGCCTTCCTCGCGGCCTCTCTGGTCTGTTCTAGACTGACTTATGTACAACATCAGCATAAAGTTGTTTGCTTACTGTTGTTTTTGTGTTTTTGAAAAAAAATCTCCTTCTGCCTCATACAGTGATCTGGACCTCATGTAATCCAGGCACTCCTCCTGCCTCAGCCTCCTCAGTGCTAGGACTGCTGGCATGAGGCAACACACCCAGCCGCTTAAACTCTTAAGTGTTAGTTACTGGTTTCTTTCTTTTTCTTGTGCTTACCAGTTCTGCACACTCAGATGTGTCTGCCACCCCCATGACCTTTCCCTTTCTTGCTTGTGTTTAGACCTCAGGAAAATGAGAGGAAAAGTATGTTAAATGTTCAGCTTTTTGTTTCAAAACTCTTGATCTCACCTTTAGTCCACCGGGGAAATGCAAATCGAAACTCCAATGAGATTCTATTTTTGACATTCTGTCAGAATAGCATTATAAACAATTACTAAATGCTAGAGCAGGTCTGGGGAAAAGGGAAACCCATATCACTGTTGGTGGGAATGTAATAAAGTAAAACACGATAGGAGATGCATTAATAAAATAAAGAATAAATGTCACATGATCCATGTGGTGGTTTGAACATGGCTGGCCCAGGGAGTGGCACTATTAGGAGATGGGGCCTTCTTAAAGGAAGTATGGCTCTGTTGGGGTGGGCAATGGGGCCCTTCTCCTAACCACATGGGAGCCAGTCTTTTTTCGGCTCAGATGAAGATGTAGAACTCTCAGCTCTTCCTGCATCATGCCTCCTTGGATGCTGCCATATTCCTGCCTTGATAATAACCTGTAAGCCAGCCTCAATTAAATGTTGTCCTTACAAGAGTTGCCTTGGGGGCTGGAGAGATGGCTCAGTGGTTAAGAGCACTGACTGCTCTTCCAAAGGTCCAGAGTTTGAATTCTAGCAACCACATGGTAGCTCACAGCCATCAGTAATGAAATCTGATGCCTTCTTCTGGTGTGTCTGAAGACAGCTACAGTGTACTCACACACAATAAATAAATAAATCTTTAAAAAAAAAAAAAGTTGCCTTGGTCATGGTGTCTGCTCACAGCAATAAAATCCTAAGACAACCCAGCTTATATATCATATATCAACCTCAATCATATATATCATATATATACATATATACACAAAAACCTGCACATTGCAATGGTAATCACTACAGCCAAACAATGGAGTCAGAGTAGGTGCCCATCCTCAGATGAAGAGATTAGGTTGGTGTACATACAAAGGGAAATATTTAAGCCATAAAGAAGAATGTTACTTGCAAGAAAATATTGGACTGTTTCATCCATTAAATGAAACAAGCCAACCACAGAAAGATGTGCTAGGGAAACATATAGCTCTGTGGTAGAATTTACCTCAAATGTGCCAGGCCCTGAATTCAATACCTAGTACCATTTTTTAAGACCTTCAACAAGGTATAGGTTCTTAAACAAAATGCTCAGTGCCATCAATTCACCAAGGAGGCCCAAAGTCTCCAGTACAATACAGGCTGTTGCCACTGGTTTGGGTTGCCCACCAGAACCAGTCAGCAAGATCATATTGCTTTGTATGAAGGATGTGATGCTTTGACTTGAGAGTGGCCCCGTAGGTGCATATTGTTGTGCTCCTTCAAAAGCCCCAGATAACCACCAAGGAGCCGACTCTGACGTAATCTCATTAAGGTCTCTTCATTACAAACTCGAGCCTGTGCTCTCTGTCAACCCTGAGGACAGGAAAGTGGAGCAGCCCGAGCCCTCATCAGGATAAGGTTTTGTAGGGAATGGCAAGCAAGCAAGGGGTTTAAGCCAACTGGTGTGTGCTTTGAAGCAAAACCATGAACAATCACAAACAGTCTGAAAGTACATCTGAAACAATCAGACTAATCTTTGATTGACTGTTGCTAGGAAGTAGTTAGGGAGTAACTCTGCCAAAGGATAAGCTATGGAGTCCTTCCTGGTACTTGGGTGTAGGTTGGATTCAGCTGCCGGGCAAATTCTCAGGCTCTTTTTCTTTTAAGATGGATGTCAGTGCCAACACGGAGTAGGTTTGGCCTCCCATATATCTGAGTGCTGAATCACCAGGGAGTGGAATTCTTTGAACTGATTAGAAGGAGTAGGAGGTGTGGCCTTTGTGTGTGTCATGCTGTGTCACCATGGTCCTGCATTGTTGAGGCTGCTGCAGGGATACTCTGAGATGAACAGGTTCTTGAACTGTTGAGCTCCTCAAAGCAGTGTTCAGGTTGTAAAGGTTCTTAGCCTCCTAGAATCTCCTTAATAAATTTTTTAAATGCTTATGATCCACTTGATCTACATTTTGGTAATCAATTATATCTTTTACCCTGGGAAGATGCTGTCTGTTCACAGGAGTCCCACACTTGACACTTACACTAAGGTTACCATGTAAGTCTTGTGAATCAGCCAATGCTTGGAAATGCACAGCTAAGCGAGCACAGGTCATAGTGCCAAGCACAGGACAATCACTCTCACCCTCCTTCCTTATTCTTCCTCCGGAAGAGAAATGTACCACAGTCCTAATGTGTTGGTGTTAACATTGTTCTGTTTGACTTTTGTGTAAAGTAATTTGCATGCAATCTTGTAATGTGGCCTGAAAACAAGCTAACTGTATTAGAAACTATTCAAAAACTAGATATTTTTTAGTGACCTGTAGGTACTGGCAAATACAGACTCATGAACCCTGGATACATTGCATTTCTCTCAAACACAAGGAAACGAGCAAAATGTTTTGCAGCGTGTTCTCTGCTGCCCTGGAGATGCTGTCACCTTCCACCTGTGTCCATGTGAGTTGTGGTGTCTTACTAATTTAGTCTGTAGCTTACTCCGTGTTCTGAGACATGGTGTCCATGATGTTCCTGAAACGTTGTACCTGCTAAAGTACACAGCAGCTTATTGTATCTGTCAGGTACAAAGGAATAGCTGTTGAGGCTGTTGTGCTCACATCACAGCTTCATGTGAAGTGGTATGTGCTTCACATCAGCTTGTAAACATGCCTTATACCTGTCTAGTAACTGTCAATAAAGAACATTCTGAAAGATTAAAAAAAAAAAAAAAAAGGAGGTGTGGCCTTGTTAGAAAAAGTGTGTCACTAGGGTGCACTTTGGTAGGCCCAGTCTGTCTCTTCCTTTCCATTTCTCTCCCCATCCCCCACTTGCAGATTAGGATGTATAGCTTTCAGCTCCCTCTCCAACATCATGCTTGCCTGCCATGTGTTCCTCACCATGATGATAATGGACTAAGCGTCTGAACCTGTAAGTCAGTCCCAATTGAATGCTTGCTTTTATAAGAGTTGCCTTTGTTAGGGGAAAATCGGGGAGAAGGGTTGAAAAGGGAAAAGGATGATATAGGAACAATTAGATAAAGGGTAGATTATTGAATATACTTTTAGACCAAAGAGCATTAATAAGCCAAATACTTTACGTTTAATATGAACTGTATATATTGATACAGTCTTAAGATTATATTTCGTTACTACATACTGTATTCATGTTTCAACTCTTGCTTAATGTACTTAATGAAACTCATTGATAAATGCAATGTGAAGTTCTGGTCCTTTTGAAAGTTGCTATTACAAACTGTTTTAGGATAATTAAGAGATTCAAGTTAGTAGTCTATCAGTCAAATTCATGGTCATGTTAGATACTAGTTTAGTTAACTACAGAAATATATTTTCCTAGAAACAAGCAATGTTTGACTGTTCAGATATACTATAGACAGATAGTTTTCAAAAACCTCAGAGATCTACAGAATATGGCATTTAAAGATGTTTTATTAATAAAAGAAGTTTCAAGACAAAAATATGTCAGCTCCTGGCAGCTCCCCCATTCTACTTCAAAGAAGAGGATTGGCATCAAAAAAAAAAAAAAAAAAAAAAACCTCCTTTTGGAGTTAGCTTCAAATGTAGAAAGCTAGCCACCAGGCAAAAACTACCCTTCCCTCAACCACAGACAAGAAGGCTGTCCAAGCTGTGGACAAACATAGACACAGGGAAGTCAATTGCTAAGCTCTGCCAAGATAAGGTAAGTAGTTCTTCATAATTTCTGCTTCACAAAAAAGTCTGTCGTATATTCTGAGCCAGGAAGCTGAAGGTGATGATGCTCTAATGACACAGAGAAATTTTTGGGAACTGTCCAGGCAGACTGCACCTCTGTCATCTCTGTGGTTTTGGAAGCTGCTTGCTCGGCACTTCCTGCATCCTCAGATAATATTTATTCCTTCTCAGGTCTCTGATGGAGGTTGAAGACTAGGTAGCTGTAGTTTCACAATTAAGCTTAAATTGTTTAGGATTTGAGAAAAATGTTTTAAGGTCTAAAAAGATATTTTAAGGTCTATAAGTACAAGTTTTAATAGAAAATTATTTCAGTACAGAATTCTAAACTCACCAAGATAGATAATACTTTTTCCAAGGTTGCCAAATCAAATAGACTGGATTTTTTAACGTAATTTTACTTGATAAGTTTCCATAATTGTTCTTATTGTATATATTTTATTAGTATAAGACAAAGAACCTTTTATTGAACTAAAATGAAGAAATGTCAGGGAATGGTTTGTGCACTGTCTATTTAAATGCTGATTTCTATGCCCAGACATCTTTTTGCAGTCCAGATGATTACATGGTCAAGCATCTCTGGTCTCAATGTTAGGTAAAAATGATCAGCCAATTACCCGGGCGGAAGAGCATAGAGAAGGACTTCCAATACCAGAGAGGGGATCTCTGAGAGACTAGAATAGAAGGGGAGAAGAGAAAGAGAGAAAAAAAGGTGTGGCGAGACCATGTGGATGAACTGGAAGTTTTTGCCATGCAGTTGCAATGAGAGAGCAGCCATAAGAACAACATGGGACCAGGGCAAGCCAGGACAAGGCTCAGATTACAGATAATGGACCGTGTGGCTAGGTGGTAGCCGCCTTGACAAGTTAGAGTAGCTCAGAACCTACCCAGCTAGTGCTTGAAGCTTGTTAATAAAAATACCAGGTCTCCATTTCTTTATTCAAGAGCAAGAATGGGATAGAGTGGGCATAGAAACGGCCTGATGTTCTTTGAGAGCAAGGGGGGGCTTAAGAAAAGCCCCGATAATTACTTTTACATGCCTTGGTCATGGTGTGTTTTCACAGAAACAGAACAGTGACTAAGACACAAGACATGGGAAAACAAGCTGAGTTAACAGCATTCTCCCCACCTCCCCTCTCATGGTGCTGCAAGGATCTCTGAAGGCAGCAGAAGAGAGGCTTGTCATCAACAGTCTTACTCAGCTGTGGGCCCTGCCGGCAGCAAGGCAGCCATACCAATGGGCAGATGTGAACTTTACCAGTGGCCAATGACTTCCAGGATGACCAGGCCACTGTGCTCTTGAAGCTGCACAAGATCTTGCCCATTAATGTCATGCCAGGAAAGGGGGAGGGGCTATTGGGACCCCACACTCTCCTGAAGAGTTATATGAAGACAATGGATGCTCAAGGGAAGGACATTTTTCTCAGTAGTGTAGGCACTGGAAAGGAGCTCATGTTCTATAAACAAACTCCTACCCACACGCCTGTAAACAACTCTAATGAAACTACTGAGTCACAAAAAAGGGTGAGTACATCAAAGTAGAAGGGGGCTGGTGACTGGGAAGAAGAAAGAGTAACAGTGGGAGGGAGACAGATGAAGGTAAGGGGTGTGTATGTTCTAAATACTTTATGTATATGTATGAAGATGTCATAATGAAACTTATTTGTATAATTAACATGATAATCCAAAATTAAAGAAAGCAGACAATAATGTTTTCCCTCACCCATTTGGTCTAGAGGGGAAATGGCAATGATTTGAAGGCAGAAGACATTAAGGAAGGAGAGGAGATGGGAGTAGGGGAGGGAAGGGAGAGAGGAAGAAGAAAGTATGATTCATAGATGTATAAAATTAGCACTGAGGAAACCCATTATTCTGTACAACTGATAAGACTTATTTTGAAAAATAAAACTTTGTTCTTATTATACAAAAACAGCAATTCATGAGGCTGGAGAGATGGCTCATGGTTAGAGCACTGACTACTCTTCCAGAAGACCCAGGTTCAAGACCAGCAACCACATAGCAGCTCACAACTGTCTGTAACTTCAATTCCAGGGGATCTTATGATCTCTTTGATTCTGCAGGATCCTGCATGCATGTGGAGCACATAAGCTCACAAACACACATGCACACACATGCACATACACACACATACACACCAAAGATAAATAAATTTTTAAAAATGTGAAGTGGTATCAGTAGAGGCCCAAACCTTTGAGCCCAGCCCTTGGGGGCAGCAGCAGGCAGATCTCTGAGTTTGAGGCCAGCCTGGTCTACAGAGTGAGTTTCAGGGCAGCCAGAGCCATACAGAGATACCATGTCTTGAAAAAAAAACAAACCAACCAAAAGGAAAAGGCAGTTTATGAGATGGTTCAGGTGGTAAAGTGCTTGCCTAGCAAGCACAGGGGTCTAGTTCAGTCCCCAGAATGAATGTAAAAAACCGAGGCACCTCTGCAACCCCAGCACTGGGTAGGTGTGAGGGGCAGAGACAAGAGAATGTGCAAGATCCTGGCTCAGTGAGAATCCCTGTCTCAAAAAATTATGTGAAAACTGAGATCACCTGATGTCAAGTACTGCCTTCCACTTATACACACACATGCACATAAACACACACACACACACACACACACACACACACACACACATTGAATTTCAAAAGTTACTAGGTAGGTAGTAGGATGGTTCAATGGTAAGGAGCACATATTGCTCTTGCAGGGGACCTAAGTTCAGTTCCCAGCACTAACAGGTGGCTCACAACCGCCTATATAATTTGAGCTCAATGAGATCCACTAATGCCTTCGGTACTCCATGCTCCCCCTCATATAAATAATAAAAATAAAACCTCTAAAATAGTGAAACCAGTAGGGGAGTGCGGCACATTCACAGCTCTTAACAGCAGCAGAAGGGGATGCTCTTTTAGGAGGTTTATGATACATGCATCGACTGACCCATCAAGCAGCCTTCACTCCTGGGTCCCTCACTACCTTCTCTGCTGTAGGGAACAACCTACCAATGCCTTTCCTACACTCCACTGCACACAGGCCGCCGGAAAATAATAATCCATGAGACAGAATGAAAGTTTATAGGAGGTTCTGAAAGGCACACGCATTGGCCTAGCCAACTTCCCTGCAGACAACTGGGACAAAAAAAAAGAAAAAGCCAGGAAAAGTGAGGGAGAGTCTGCCCTTGACACGACTGAGCTTCTCCTGATCCTCCTGCCTTAGCCTTCTGGGAAACGAGATTACAGCCATATTCCACTCTACCCAGGCGATTATTATTATATTACCCTCTATATTTTTTTGCACTTAAAGACAGATTTTAACAAAATGAATAATCTTTAGGCTATATGGCAGATGAACTAGAAAACAATGGAAGCAAGGAGAAAGCTGTTTCTAAGGGCTGTCTACTCTGTGCCTACCTCTGACTGTAAGACAGGCCCAGAGAGCGGCTGGACTCACCCGGATGATGTGGGGCTCAGCTGCAGAAAGGGCAAGCTTGGCTTGTTAGGCCCACCCGGTAGGCACCAGACTTTAGGCCTTCAGTCTAACTTTTCTGGTGTCATAAGGCATTGGTGCTCTGGGTTTTAAACCCACACAATGTCATGGATCTGTATGGAACAGTATGTCCTGAGAAAGAGTGAAAAAGTCGACTTCAGCAGATGCCAGAGCAGAGCAGTGACTCAACATCTGGCCCAGTCACTACTCACGTGTGGACATCATGTGTAGAAATAACTCGTAATAATTTAAAGGAACAACCCATTTCTTGAGTTTATTTTTTTAGTATTTGGTGAAGTGGAGGTATTACATGTCAACTTTAAATCAAACTTCTTCTAGATCTGATTTTGTGTACTCAGTATTTTAGAACACCCTTGATCTCTCCCTGGGACTTTTCCTCAAACTGATTGGGTGAATCTATGGGAAGCATGGTGGCTCACACCTTTAATTCTAGCACTCAAGAGGTAGAGATATAAGGATCTCTGTGTGTTCAAGACCAGCCTGGTCTATATATGGAGTTCCAGACCACTTAAGGCTACAAGACTTAGCCTCAAAAAGCTATTCATTAATTAATTAACTAATTAATTAATTAAAATATTGAGTGAATCTGTATAATGTGCTCCATAATCACAGGATCTCTCTCTCTCTCTCTCTCTCTCTCTCTCTCTCTCTCTCACCTTTCCTCTCTCTCTGCCTCCCCCTCCCTCTTTCTTTTTCTTCTCCCTTTCCACAGAGAAACTCATGTAGCCCAGGCTGTCCTTGCTATGTAGCCAAGGCTGGCCCTTGAACTGATCTTCCGTGTTGCATCTCCCAAGTACTGGGATATCGGGTACATGTCCCATGTCCAGGCCTTTATATTTGTCATGGGTGTCTATAGTTTATTCAGATTCTGAGTAATGTTTCTAGAGATGATTGAAATGATCCTGAGAGTATAGAAAAAAATAGCAAGACTGAAAAGTAATAACCCTGAACAAGGTATCATTCCTCAAGGAGGGTCGTAATTTGCTAAACATGGATTCTCTATAAGCAGCACAGATGAGAGCCATAGTGTCAGCAGGAGGTATATGGCCTGGGCATCTTTGATTATCCATGTCACATGCTAGGTGTGCCCATGCAGTTCCATGATTGGAAAGCAATGCCTTAGTGAGTCTTCAGGAGTATGGTCTGCCAAAGACACGAAACACAAGGCAAAGCCTACTGAGAACGTTTAGAGGAAAGACATCAGCAGAACGCTCACAGAATGCTCACAGCCCACCAAACTTCTAACCCTATGCAGGGGCGAGCCCAGGTCAGACACAGCCCGGGGCTGGATAGATAGTGCTGCAGGGAAAGAATCTGACCGCAGGCTGCCCTGTGTGTGCAGCGGGACACAGAAAAGGGGAGTGAGACACTCGTCAGGCAGTTTTCCGGTGTGTGGGTTGGCAGGGATATGAGAGGGAGGTGTGGAGATGAAGGGACTCAAATCCTAAAGCTGTATCAGTGATGTCATCACACATCTCTCTGAGCTCGCTCAGAGACAGAGGCCACCCTAGCCCAACCAGCGCTAAGGAGTCTGTGCACCGCTAGTGTTGAGGGTCAAGCCTCTTTCTCTTTGCCACTGAGCTGAGCCAGCCCCAGTCTCTATCCCTCTTCTCTTTTCTCCTGTTTGTTTATTCACTTGTTTCACTGAGATGGTGTCTCACTCACTCAGGAGAGCCTCCATGCTTGGCCTTTTCTCTCTTGGAGACAGGGTCTTGATAGTGAGCTCATGCTGGCTTTGGACTCACAGCTATCCTCCTGCTTCAGCTTTCTGAGCACTGTACCACACCAGGATTCTTTTCTCCTTCCCTCTCCCTATCTCCTTTCTTTCCTTTCTTTCTTCCTTCCTTCTTTCCTTCCTTCTTTCTTTCTTTCCTTCCTTCCTTCCTGGGCTAACCTTCTATACCAGATCCTCCTGCATCAGCTTCCCACAAACTGTACCACACCAGGCTTCCCCCCCCCCCTCTCTCTTCCTTCTTTCCTTTCCTTTCCTTCCTTCCTTCTGGGAATAACCTCAGATCTCAGACCCCTCTGCTTTAGCTTCCCATGTGCTGGGATTGCACGTGTGAATCTTTATGCCTGTTTCCTCCAGTTTAGACAGAGTTTAATGGAAGCAATGGTTAGAAAGCAATGGACCACACGTGGCAGTGGTTTGGCAGTGAGTGGTGAGGGACAGACAAGGTCAGGAGTTTAAGTGTGTGCTGCAAGGACAACATGAGAAACATAGAGAGGGAGGTCTCTGAGTATTCTAGGGATATTTGGCTCCCAGTTTCTTCGTCGTGAGAACCAGGGATCCCTGGTGTCTTGGTTACTTTTCTGGTGCCATGGTAATAGTCTGACAAGAGCACTCTAGAATTTATTTTGGCTCACAATTCAAAACTCTCTAGACCATCCCTGGCAAAGTGGCCCTGGCAGGAGCCGCAGCAGCTGATCATGCTGCTTTTGAAGAGAGTGTTGAGTATTTGCATTTAGTCAGCTTTCTCCTTTGTCTGCCGGGGAGAGCACCACCCAGTTTTAAATTTCTTCCCACCTCAGTTATCCTAATCAGCATACTCTCCCACAGGTGTGCTCCCAGAGAGGGGTTGGGGATTCGGGATCAGTCAAGTTGATAATTAACACTAGCCACCCTAGCGGGTTGATCTTTAAGCCATGTGCAGCTAGTCAGGTGGTGTCTAACATATGTACAACTTGTAGAACCAGCCCAGAAAACTTCTGATTGGATGCTGTTGGCCAGATCTTAGTCACAGGACCATATCTAATTTACAGAAGGCTGAGAAATTAATTTATTGGTGCGAGCGGGTCATACGCTCAGATTAAGACCTTTGTTGCTATATGAAAAGACTGGCAGTGTATGCTAATCCTCTCAGATAGTATAAACAAAATGAGACTTGTTATTCGGATTCCTGAATATCCTGTGGCCCTAGTGTCAGGAAGCCAACCAGGCTCTTTGAGAACCTTGATGGGACTGATCAGGGACCAAGTCACTCTCCTTGTCTCTTTAGGCACAAGGAAAATCTCAACTATGCTGTCCTTGGCTGACTAGGTTTTGCTTGTCCATTGGCTCACATTCACTGAGCAGGTACTTACTGAACACTTCCCTGGGCTAGGGATTTTCCAGGCACTGGGAGCAGAGAAGGGAGAAAGACAAAAATGACCTGTCTGGGTCCCTTGAGCCTACTGGTCCTTTCAATACCAAAGACTTGTCCTGTCTGAATTTCCTGTTTCTGCTTATCAATTCTAGTTCCTCAAAAGGAGAGGCCCCAAGTGCTACAACCAGCTACAAGGTTTAGACTGGGGTTCTTCCAGCTCCTAACCTAGAACAGCCCCCAGGGACCGCTGTGCCACAAGTAAGGGAAAAGCTGCTGTAATCTCTTCTGTGCTCCAGGGACCCCTCAGCTGTGCAGAGACGTTTGTGAGATATCAGTGGATACAGAGAGCCAGGCCATCCTGACAGTGGTGATGCTCCTGACCCCCATGCCAAATTTGGAGAAGGAAAGAGTTAAAGTCAGTATCCTCTGGGGGAAACTGAAGCAGAAAGCCAGCTTTGAGTGCAATGTCCCTCTGAAGAGAGCATATGGGAGGCACAAAGACACCCGGAGACAGGGAGACAAGTGAGTCAGGAAAGAAGTACAGCAGCGGGGCTGGTGGGGCCACGGATTGAATGACACTCTCAGAATCTGGCTTTCTTCACCCAGTACCACCTGCCAACACTGCCTGCCTCTCTAGGTAATAATGTTCGAGAAACAGCCCCCAGCTCAATCCCTCCCTCTCCCCCCTCTTCCCAATGTCCTTCATTCCTCTCTTCTTTTTTTCTGGGGCGGGGGTTGGTTTTGTTTGTTTGTTTTGAGGCAGGGTTTCTCTGTGTGGCCCTGGCTATCCTGAACTCACTCTGTAGAGCAAAGTAGCCTCAAACTCACAGAGATCCACCTGCCTCTGCTTCCCAAGTGCTGGAAGAAAGGCGTGCACCACCACCTCCTGGCCCCCAGCTCTTTCTAAGGTAAAGAACTTTCTTAGAAACCCCTGCCAAGCCTGTGTCTCTGCCAAGCTAGTCAAATGGGATTCTCTCTTTCTGTTTTTCTGCTGTATTAGAGAGAGAATCCCGGACCTCACACATGGAAGGCAAGGACTCTGCCACCAAGCTACAGTCTCAAGTCACAGCATGTTTTCATGCAGGGTTTCTCTGTGTATCCTGGCCATACTAGATCTGGCTGTCCTCGAACTCAGAGATTCACCTACCTAGTGCTGGGATCAAAGGCATGCACCATCACTGCCTGGCTTCAACCCAATCTTAAAGCCAGCCATTCTCAACTACAGGCAGAGTTTTCCCCAAAAGAACAATTAGCAACATCCAGAGACAGCCTTGGCTGTCACAATTGGGGAAAATAGCTACTGGCATCTAGTGGGTAGATGTTGGAATTACTGCTAAACATGGTGGAGTGCAGGGGCAATTGCCCACAGTGGAGAGTAGAGAGAGACTGGAAAACCATTTTTTTTGACAGTGAGCCTTCTCCCAACTGTGGCTTCCCACAGGGTTAAACCCAGGGTGAAACCAGAAGAAGTTGGTCATGAGTGGCTAGAGAGGCAGAAAAAATATAGAAAAAAAAATGTCCTTCTCAAAGCCAGAGAAAGATTTTCAGAAGCACACACAACCAGAGTGTCAAGAGATACTAAGAGAACTTATCACCTGAAATCAATCACCCATTCTGGGGCGAAAGTCCTGGGTTCAACTCCCCTGAATCTCTGCAGAAGGCAGAAATATCATCCAGTGGTGAATCCAAAGGGTTTGGCTGCACCTTACCTTTGCCCAAGATGTTCCAGGTGAGCAGTGTGGATGAATCGTGTCCCACAGTGAGGTCTGTGGGAAGGGACAAGGAACAGGCTGTGATTCCAGCACAGGCAGGTCGTGTGGGACCCTTGTCTGCGAACAGGAGAAAGTCAGTAAAGGGCTACCAGAACAGACTGATTTTAATTATGTGCATGTGTGTATTTGCACGCTGGTATGTAAAGGTGAGTGTGCATGTGTTCTCAGAGTCCCAACAAAGGTGGCAGATCACCCTCGAGTCTGACTTACAGCCATTTGTGAGCTACTCGATGTGGTTACAGGGAACCCCATTTAGGGTCCTCTTAATCCCTCCCTGGGCCATCTCTCCAGCCCAGAGATGCACAGAAGATGGAGAACAATAAAAACAGAGAAGGAAACTATGGGGTGTATCCTGGAGAAAAAAAGGCTTTTATATAAAATGCTATAACGCATCTGGGAATCTTGAAGCCATCTAGGAGTGCAGATCCTGACTCAGTAGGTCTAGAGGAAGAACACCCAAGAGCTACTGTGTTTTCCCACTTAAAACGGAGCCTTGTGCTGCTCAGCCTGCGCTCAAACCCATGTGCTCCAGTGAACTTGCTTTAAACTCACCCCCCATCTGAGCCTTCAGGAATGCAGCACCATATTCACCTCCACAGCTCTTTGCCTGTCTGTGTGTGTGTTATCCAATACAAGAGTTCGCTGTCGAGCCTAGGCCTTGAACTCACGATGCCGCTGTCTCGGCCTCCTGAGGACTGAGATTGTAGCTATGCACCACAGCATCTGGCTCACAGTCTTTTTTTGCTTTGTTTTCAAGGCAGGGTCTCCTATAGCCCAGGCTGGTCCCAAACTGTCTTTAACGTTACTGCGGAGCCAAGGCCAGCTTTGAAATCATGGTAGTTTTCCTAAGTGCTAGAGTTATTCCAGTGAGCCACCACCATGCCAGCTATGCCTGTGTTATGTATGTGCTACTCTTCTCTCGCCCCTCCTCCTCTACTTCCTCCTTCCTCCTCCTCTACTTCCTCCTCCCTCCTCCTTCTCCTCCTCCTCATCTCCCTCCTCCTTCCTTTTCTTCTTCCCTGTTAGAGACTACCCTTGGGGCCTTATACATGCTTTGCAAGCCCTCAGCCATTCAGCCCTATTTTTTTTTTTTTTTTTTTTCTGTATCAGAATCACAGACCTGTTTAGCCTCATTATTTGTGTCTGTCTGGTAGGACAAAGCTACAATCATGAGTCAACAAACAGCATCCCAGAAGGCACACCCGGCCTGGCAGCTGCAGGTCTTGGTTTTGGTTTTAAATTTTACTTTTTTTGTGTACATGTTAAGAAAGTTTATTATACATATATATTTTTTAACAAGTTATATTTTAAAACACAAGAACCCTGTTTGTTCAGCCCGTTGACCTAACTATTCACCCATTTTTCCTTATGAAAAATACTTTTCCATTTCCCGGTTAGATTGGTGTGACAACTAAAAATGCTCTGGATGTGTTTTCTGCAGGCCCCTCACTCTGACCTGAAAGCTGATGGAGTCTTTCATTATGTGGACTGTAATAACCAGTCCAACAATTCACCATCCTACAGAGTTCAAAGGAAACCAGAGGCATGGGTCACCTCCTCCAGAAGTTTGCCAGTGTGGGCTTCTTCCAGCTGTTCAAATTGCTGGTCTATTTGTGGGGAATGGAGAAACTCCCACACCTGTAATTCCAGTGCTTAGATGGTGGGGACAGAAAGAGCACCATGCATTTCAATACCAGCCTGGCTACATAGTTCTGGGACTGCTGGGGATATGGAGGAGAACTTGTCTCAATGAATAAATGAATAAAGAAAGATCCGATTGGGCTGGAGAGATGGATGGCTCAACAGGTAAAGCTCTTGTCAAAGCTCTCAGTGGGTGAAGGCTATAAACTTAAATTTCTAAAACCCACAAACAGCCAAACCCAGTCATGTGCACTCATAACTCCAACGGGTGCTGCTGAGATTGGAGAATTCCCGGAGGCTTGTGGGCCAGCTACCCTTAGAAGCAAGGACCAACGCCTAAGGGCCTCTGACATCACAGGTTGCTATGTATTTATGCATGAACACACATATGCATTTTTAAAGCAAGACTACATTGTTGTGATACTGAGTATACGTCTTCTCATTTGCATTTTCTGGTCTGTGCTTCAGCACTGTGAGCACACATGAGTCATTACTGGTGTTGTAAGCCAAGCTGTGGGAAACTGTCCTTGAGATAAGGAGTCTTCTCCAGTGTTGCAATGAGCTACCAGCTCTAATGAGAGGTTGCGTCAGAGAAGGGCTTTACCAAAGGTATTTCTGCTTTTGTGGCCTCCATCTCAGTCCTCAACTCCATAATTATTTACCTTCAGGAACTATCAATTGCAGCCTCAAGAGAGATCATGGGGCCTGGAGAGATGGCTCAGTGGTTAAGAGCACTGGCTGCTCTTCAAAGGACTCAGGTTCGATTCCCAGTACCCACATGGTGGCTCACAACCATCCTAACTTCACTTCCAGTGGATCCAATACCCTCTTGTGACTTTTGTGGGCAACAGGGATGTACAAGGTGCACACACACCTACATGCAGGCAAAACATTCATGTATTGGCTGGTTTTGTGTGTCAACTTGACACAAGCTGGAGTTATCACAGAGAAAGGAGCTTCAGTTGAGGAAATGCCTCCATGAGATTCAGCTGTAAGGCATTTTCTCAATTAGTGATCAAGGGTGGCAGGGCCCATTGTGGGTGGTGCCATCCCTGGGCTGGTAGACCTGGGTTCTATAATAAAACAAGCTGAGCAAGCCAGTAAGTAACACCCCTCCGTGGCCTCTACAACAGCACCTGCTTCCTGACCTGCTTGAGTTCCAGTCCTGACTTCCTTTGGTGATGAACAGCAATGTGGAAATTGTAAGATGAGTAAACCCTTTCCTCCCCAACTTGCTTCTTGGTCATGATGTTTGTGCAGGAATAGAAACCCTAAGATAATTCATATCCATGAAATAAATCTAAAATAAATGTTTTCATTTAAGAGAAATTCCAGGGGCTAGAGAAATGGCTTAGTAGTTAGGAGCACTCCCTATTCCTCTAGAGGACCCAGGTTCCCAGCACCCACATAACAATCATAACAATCTCTAATTCCAGTTCCAGAGGATTTATGCACATGGTATGTATGTATGCACATGGTATGTATATATGCACAGTACCCACACACATAAAATATATTTTTTAAAAAACAGAGAGAAACTCCAGAGAAAATAATCACACCTCCCTCCAAATAACAGTTTTTGGTTTTTGTCTGGAAGAGCTTACTTCCGTGGTTGGTGCCCATTGGCAGGGCATGTGCCAAGAATTCCTATACTTGGTTCTCAAGAAAGCACACCCCACACTTAGGAACAGGTAGAGTCACGTGGTGTTAATGGGAGGCTGTGAGAACTGCATTGTTAGGCGACTCTGTTGTGTGACCATCGTGGAATGTGATTGTTCAAACTTAGAAGGTACATGTCAGTACTGGGTGATTCAGCCTCTCGACGCCATCCACAGATGAGGCATAACTGGAGAGATGAGACAGCTCTTGGTTTCATGTGGCATATGAGTCTACAATAAACATTTTCCTACAACGGGGAGTACACCCTAAAATGATGAAATAATCAAGCTAACACTTGCCTAGTCTGTGTGGGGCTCTGGGTTTAATCTACAACCTGGGGAAAATGTTAAAGTATATGAACTAATAAAGCTAGTAACAGTCATTTATTACCATGACTGGGTATCATGTATGGGGCATGCCCGTGCATGCTATACTTGTGTATGACTAGCAGCCCAACAGGTTTATTCATGCCCGTGTCCCTTCACATGCATGAGCAAAGCATATACAAATAAATAACTTGATTGTAGGAGAGGGATAATTATTTGAGCAGTGGAAATCTTTCATCTCAATCATAATCTTGCAGAGCCACCATTGTACAGTGGTCTGTCTTTGTCTAAAAAGTCAGCTAGCACATGACTGTATATGGGGTTTGCTGTAGCATTTGGCACAGGATGACAATTATCGAGCAAAAGTTCTAACTGGGATACATCAAAACCCCCACCCCACTCCATTTCTGATGCCTGTTCTCATTGATGTTAATTTTCCTTCGGTCATTTTAACCCATTGTGTAGAGATAGAGTCTTTGTCCTCATCTCTGCTCAATCCTCTGAGGATAACAAAACATATTAAATATTATAGAAGGGGGCTGGAGAGATAGTTCACTGGTTAAGAACACTGGCTGCTCTTCCAAAGGTTCTGTAACTCCAGTTCCAGAGGATTTGATGCCCTCTTTTGGCCTCTGTGAGCACTGCATGCACGTGATGCACAGACATACACAAACACATAATACTCATACACATCAAACAAAAATAGATAAACAGATATTATAGAAAGTATATTTTGGGGCTGGAGAGATGGCTCGGCAGTTAAGAGCACTATCTGCTCTTCCAGAGGTCCTCAGTTCAAATCCCAGCAACCACATGGTGGCTCCCAACCATCTGTAATGGGATCTGATGCCCTCTTCTGATGTGTCTGAGGACAGCGACAGTGTACTCACATACATTAAATAAATAAATCTTTTTTAAAAAGAAAGAAAGAAATTATATTTCAAGCTGAATGAATATAGTATTGTATACCTTCAATCCTAGAAAGGGGGTAGAGGCAGAAAGATCAAGAGTTCAAGGTAAGACTTAATGTAAATGGGACCTGTTTCAATAACTCAAAAAGGATGGGGTGGGAAGCAGACTTCATGCCAGATTAGCATCTAGACCCCAAATAGGCACAGTACAAGTCTCAGTGGTAAAGTCATAAAATAACTAGGGATAATGTAAACTGATTCTCGGGATACAGACTGAGGAATCTGGAGAACAAGCATTATTGATTGACTCCATTAATTGCAGGTAAGAATGAAAGGCAAGAGCCAGGCATGGTGGTGCACACTTTTAATCCCAGCACTCGGGAGGCAGAGACAGGCAGATCTCTGAATTCAAGGCCAGCCTAGTCTACAAATGGAGTTCCAGGACAGCCAGGTTTACACAGAGAAACCTTGTCTCAAAAATTTAAAAACAAAGCAACAGTAGCAAAAGAAAGGCAAGAGTTAAGCAGAATATATTAGCATTTCACTCAAGTATCCCACAATGCTTTTGACACTGATGATGACTGGGATGTAGCTCCGTGATGCTTGTTTGAAATACACAAAGCACTGGGCTCAATCCTCAGCCCCAAAACCAGCCAAGCAAGCAAAAATGAAATAAACCCAGAACCAATGGGGCAAGAAGCTCACCTGTTTCAAATGCTGAGGCTGGAGGAACACAAGTTCAGTTCCAGCCCGGAATATATAGACCGTGTTGTATAGAGAACTTGACAGTACTTAGGACCATGGATTCTGTTCTGGGATTGAAATTAAGTAACCTGGCTTGTGCAACAAGCATGTCTTCCAGCTGAGTCAGCGTGCACACACAACACACACATACATATACACACACATACATATACACACACATGCATATATATACACACACAAATAGATAAATGTAATCATTTTTTAAAAAGATTCATCAGTCTTCAGCAACTCCTTTTGGAACCACCTCCTTGCTTTAGGGAGCTGTTTTTCTAACCTTTTGAAAATGCTGCTTGCTTGTCCTTCTAAAGCTTCCTTTGAAAGGTTCATAGTCTGACTCAGGTTAGATAGAAACAGGACAAGCTTTAGTAAGACCTTTCTTTTGGAGCTCTAGGAAAACCAGAAGATTAACTTCCAGAAGAGCCAAGTGGGGTCCTTGGTGAAAACATACTTTCCCCACAAAAACAATAAAACTATCCACAACACCTCTGAAATCTGCTTGGGAACATTGGAAATCAACCAAGGCCAAAGAACAAACTGAAAACGGACCTTAGTAATTACTGAGCTTTTGGTAAAATGGGGGAGGAAGGGAGTCTGTGTTGTGCTTGCTTGTGGGTGGGGTGCTCTCCCTCAGCAGCTCTGCAGGGCAGCCAGACACCTCATGAGCTTAGTTAAAAGAAAACAACAGGAGCACAGTCAATATTTTGTTTAAACTTGCAGCTGCCTGGAAATGTTCTATTCCTTGGGAGTTGTAACTATTTGATTTGAGTCAGAATTCCGCTGAACTGAAAAAAAATGCCTTACCCTACACAGTTATCTCCTAGGGGGAGGGGCGTGGTGGTTCGTGCCTTTTGTTGTTGTTGTTAATTTATTTATTATATTTAACTACACTATAGCTATCTTCAGACACAACAGAAGCGGGGGTCAGATCCCATTACAGATGGTTGTAATGTGGTGGTTGCTGGGAATCGAACTCTGGACCTCTGGAAGAGCAGTCAGTGCTCTTAACCACTGAGTCATCTCTCCAGCTCAGGTGCATGAGTTTGAGACCATCCTGGTCTACAGAGCAAGTTCCAGGACAGCTAGGGAAGTTATACAAAGAAACCTTGTCTGAAAACAAACAAACAAAACAACAACAACAAGTTTTCCTTCAGTAGGCTTTCAGTTGGGGTGAGCCAGTCATTGAGACTGGGAAGATGAACCACATATTTCAGAACCTGACAACCAGGCCTTTCAAAACTCTCCACATGGATTCTGGAACTTGGCTGGTCTTCCAAAGAGGATCCATGTTTGACCCCTAGCACACATGTGAAGGCTTTCAATGTAACGTTACTTAGTCCCAAGGAGATATGATGTCCTCTCTGGTATCCTATGACACTGCATGCCTCTGATACACAAGACAAGTACAGGCAAAAACAGCCATATACATACAAAGTAACTAAAAATTAAAAACAAAGGAGCTGGAGAGGTGGCTCAGTGGTTAAGAGCACTGTCTGCTCTTCCAGAGGTCCTGAGTTCAATTCCCAACAACCACATGGTGGCTCACAACCATCTGTAATGGGATCTGACGCCCTCTTCTGGTGTGTCTGAAGACAGCAACAGTGTATTCATACATAAAATAAATATTTTAAAAAGGGGAAAAATTAAAAGCAAAAGCAAAAATCTCTGCATATTTCAGAGAACCTAAATGGTTTTGTGAATGTACAAAGCTATACACATGCCCATGAAGGATCAGGAACCAGGGAAGCTCCCAGACACTCGCTTCTTTCCTGTTAAGTTGGAACTGAGGCTCTCTGCTAAACAGTCTCGGGTCTCCAGGTATGCTCTCTTAGGAGATGATGTAAACACATGACATTAAGGAACTCTCTAAATAGTTATTGGTTGACCACTAAACTATATTGATCAGGATGTTGTCCTATGAATCCATACTTTAAAATAAAAATTAATAACTCACGGAAGACTCAGTTACCACTGAATTAGTTCAAGGAAATCATCAAACAAAAAAAAAAAGAAACAAAACATATCGTGGAAAGTATGTCACATGCAGGGGGCCAAGAACTGGATAGAAAGTGTCCAAGAGGGCTCCAGATTTGGGGCTACAAACTTTAAATCACCTGTTCAAAAAATACAGAGAGAATTAAAACAAACAAACAAACAAAACATGATAAGAGACAAGAGCACAGGGCACGTCTCACTAGAGAGAATCAACCAGAGAAATCAGCCCACAGGGCCAGAGAGATGCTGAGTGGTAAGAACACTGAGGCTCTTACAGAGGACCTGGATTCGGTTCCCAGCACCCCCCTGGTGGCTTGAAACCATCGGTAGCTCCAGGTTTAAGGGATCTAAAACCTTCTTTTGGCCTCTGTGGGCTCCTTCACGTAAGTGATGAGCATATATATATATATATATATATATATATATATATATATATATATATATATATATACACTCAGACACACACACACAAAGAAATCAGCTCACAATAGAACTTTCAGAGTTCATAACATTACAAAAATGAAAACTCACTAAAGGCAGTCAGCAGGTTTGAACTGACAGAGGAAACAGCCAGCTTACCTTGCATTTAGACAAATCTGCCCAGTAGACAGGAGAGAAAGAAGAGGAGGTGGAGAAAGGTATTGGGGGAGGGGGAGTTACTGCCTAAATTCCAAGAATTTGTCTCTCACAAGTCTCTCTATGCAGTCCAGGCTGGCCTGAACTCAATATCCTGGCCAGGCTACAATTCCTGGCTTTGTTCTTTAAAATATATTTTGAACATAATGTACCTGTGCGGGGATGTAAAGCTCCAAAAGTATGCAAAGACACACAATGAAAGGTTTAATGTAACTTTAATTTTTTTTTCAAACCTTATTTTTAATGATGGTTCTTAAATGCTTTAACCTCTCTTGTAGCCCACCACCCACCAGCAACAGCGGAAAAGAAAGGATATGGGGGGCGTGGACCTGTTTAGAAAGGTTCTTAGGAGTAACTCCTGTCTGTGTTATCTGGAAATTGGCAGTTGAGTTCACAGGTTGGCGAGGGCAGCTCGATCCACTCGCAAACACATCGCAGATACGCCAGCAGTCCGGTTAGGTAGAGTTGGGGTAGCAAACACGAATCAGCAGCGGTGGAACGACCTAGCAGAGACAGCCAGGCCTCAGCTCCAGTCCGCAGGAGGGTCCTGGAGGGACACCAGAAGTTTTCTGCTGTGCTCTCTCAGGGAAGGGAAGGCGCACAGCTAGCTGCACCAGCAAGCCGAATTCTGTCATGTCACTCGGTGGAGTCCTATTTATTTATACCTTCCAAACATCACCTGTCCTCCATGTGCCTTCCTCAGCATGGGTCCTGCCTCAGCACGTGCATCCAATCAGCCTGAGTCCGAGGAAACAGCAAGAACTGCACACCACGGAAAGTTTTTGGGTGCCTCTCTATGGAGTCCGACAAACGCAGACTCCACTGTGAAATTTAAATTGGACCGATACCCAAGACTTGTTAGCAAAGACTCTTTCATCACGTGTCCTATCACGTGCTTGCTTTAGCAGAACATCCTCTGTCCTGTGCCTGCTTCAGTGAAACATTCGTGAGTCTGCCTTAGCCTTTCTTTCACCTGTGTCCACTTTAAGGAAACGTTCCTTCAGGTGTTTGCTCCAGGAAAACACCATCCAACCAACTTTCCACGGAAGCCTTAAGTTTCCACTTCAGTTTCTGTGTCTCCTCACATCTCGACCCTTCAGTTCCCCTCCACATAGGGCACGGTAATGAATTGTTTTGTGTGTCCTTTCCAGAATATTTGAATTTACAAATAAAGACACTTCAATATGGGCCAGAAAGATGCCTCAGCAGCTAAAGACACTTGATTATGTGAGGCTGACAACCTGAGTTTGATTTCTGGAACACACATTAGGGTGAAAGGGGAGAACCGGCTCCATGGGGTTTTAGGCCTCGTGGGGGCGCGGTAGCTAGCTTCCACACTCCCACCCCATCTATCCATCATCCATCCATCTATCCATCTATCTTTCTATCCATCTATCTATTGTTAAACCTGAAAATCCAATGAGAAAGACCAGTTCCACACCTGTCCAATTAAAGCAAGCTGTATTTTGAGACACACCCAGGACTGGCCAGATGGCTACGTTGGGCTTTGAAAAAGCAGCTGGTCCTGGTCTCTTGAAGCCCATTTTCTAGGTAGGAGTGATAAGGCCCTGACAGGGACCAGAAACTTGGCTGTTATACATTGTTAGAAAGATACAATGAAAAGAAAGGAACAAAGGCAAGGATTACATCATGTGATGGGGTTGCAAGCAGTTTACATCAGATCTAAGATCTAACTTATTCTTAATTACAAACAGAAACCTTATTTTGCCAGACCTTAACACAGGACAAACAAGGACTTATTCTTTAACTAGGACTTAAGACAGGACAAACAGGAACTTCTCCTTAATTACAAATATAAACCTTAACTTGCAAGGACTTAACACAGGACAAACAGGAATTTATTTTTAACTGTCTTAACTACAAACAGAAGTTTTAACATTGAATGGTATAATTTTTCCAGTTTTAGTCTCCTGCTAATTTGCAAAGTATAGTGCTCCTGTTTTATTCTCACACTATTTCTCTCTCTCTCTCTCTCTCTCTCTCTCTCTCACTCACTCACTCACTCACTCATTCACTCTCCCTCGTGTTACAGAGCTGGGGGACTCTGGTCCATCTGCTCTTGCTCCTGAAGCCACTGTTGGCTATTGCTGAGGAACAGGTTGGTCACCAAGCCACATCTCAGCCATTGCTTCTTTAAAAGACATTCCTGGGTCTACAGGATGTGATTTTAGCTTATTAAAATTATCCTAAACTGGGTGCAGTATCTCCTGTTTTTAAGCTGAGTATTTGGGAGGCAGAGAAAGGTGGATCTCTAAGTTCAAGGTCAGCCTGGTCTCCGGAATGAATTCCAGAACAGCCAGATCTACACAGTTACCCTAACAAGGTGTGGTTACCTGATCAGAGGCACAAAGGAAAAGAATGTGTGAATGAACCGGGCCAGCTCAGCTCAGACTGAAATAAAAATAGTGACCTTGCTGGGGACAGAACCAAAAAACAACCTCCAAGTCCTCAAACAGCAGAAAATCCAAACCAAACCTGGCAAGTTCTCAAGCCCTGAAGCCACAACCCTCCTCCTCTGCCAACAATGCACCTGTCCCTTATCACCAGAGGGAAAAAAAACCCCACCAGGTGCAAGCCGGTGCCATGATGTCTCCAAAAGGCTTGCTCACTGATTGCATGGGAAAATCTCCTCTAGCCATGAGGAAGAAATACCTTAAAAATACCATTCTCATGATTCACAAAATGACCTCTCTGACAACCAGAAGCAGAGCATTGTCCCTGTGAGGGGCAGCTGCACCTCCCCCATTTGTACTGTTCCCTTCCCCATGACCCATTTTTCCTTCCAATTAAGTCCTAGACTCAAAATTTGTTGTCTACCTTTCAGACTTTCTTTGTCTCTTTTCTCTCTGATGCTGTCTCTCTCTCTCTCTCTCTCTCTCTCTCTCTCTCTCTCTCTCCCTCTCTCTCTCTCTCTCTGTGTGTGTGTGTGTGTGTGTGTTTCACACAGGATCTCCAACTGGAATCCTCCTGCTTCAGCTCTGGGATTGGAGGCATTACCACGATGCCTGTCATAGGAAGGACAAAGCGCTTTTCCTCTTTTCTTTTAAAGACTTACTTCATTTTTCTCCGTGTGTGCTTACACATAAGCACTGGTACCCTGGGAGGTAGATCCCCTGGAGCTAAAGCTACAGCCGCCTGTGCAGTGCCCAACAGCAGCGCTGGAAGTTGAACTCAGGTCCTCTGGAAGGGCAGTTTGCATTCTTAAGCAATGAGCCCCCACAGGGCACAGATTTTAACCCTTCCCCCAGTTGTTGCTTTTCCATTCATAACCCCTGCCCCACACTTGCTCCAGAGCAGGGGAACAGTCTATTCCACCGAAGAGCCAGACCGCCTTGCTAGCTCCTCATCTGAAAAACAGGCACGTTTGTGGAATGTATCTCACCTGAGCCGTAAATTACATGCTGTCATTGTATGTTGGGGGATATAAGATTTGATTTGGAGGTACTAGCTTTTTAGACAGAAGGAAAAACCATGAGGAGAAGGAATGGTTGTCTGCTGAAGTGGAATTCACAAGTGAAAAGTCCTGCCGGGCATGGAGGCTCAGAATCTTAGCACTGAGAGGCAGAGGCAGGAGGATCTCCGTGTTTAAGACCAGCCTGGTCTACAGAGTAAATTCCAGGACAGCCAGGACTACACAGAGAAAAAAAAAAAAAAAAAGCCAAACAAACCCCCACAACCAACCAAACTGCAGATCTCTGGAATGAAGTCCAGTCCAGATTCACTCATCTGAGGAGCCAAGGGTGGAACATTTTTAGTGCAGGGGATTCCAAGGAGAGGCCACTGGGCTGTGTGGTAAGGGAATGCATTCTGGCAAGAGGAAAGAAATTCCCACATAGATTGGAACCACAGGTATCAAAGGTCGAGCTGAGTTCTCAACAGCCAGGATCAGGCCTCCACAGCCTTACCCACAGAGCAGATGACAGACCAAGCAGCTTGCATGGCCCCACCCCTCCCCCTTCCTGACTTCCCTCCTTCTTCCTTGTGAGTAACCCAGGAATGGCACTCTCTCAATAGACCTCCCAGGCTGCCTGTCACAAACCTGAAAGTCCTCAGAACAGCCCAGGCACCCTGCATGCTGAGTAACAGATGTCTTTGGTCAACATTCAAAATGAGTCTTGGTTGGACAGACAGAAAGACTTTTCTCATTTATCAAAATGATGTTATTTAAAAATAATTTTTCAAACCATGTGTAAAGGAGTTGGAGGGGTAACCTTGGAGACCAAAAAGGAGCATTGGATCCCCTGGAGAGGAGTTACAAGCAGTTGTAAGTGCTCTTACCAATTGGGCTGGCTTTCCTGCCCCCAAATATTTGTTGTTGTAGTGGTGGTAGTGTTGAGGTTTTTTTGTTTTTGTTTCTTTTGTTTTGTTTGTTTGATTCTTTTCCTTTTTGGCCTGGAACTACCTATGTAAACTAACCTGGCCTTAAACTTAAAGATGATCCTGACTCTGCCTTCCAAGTGCATTATAGGTGTGCACCGCCACACCTAGCTCAAGTTATTGGTTTTAAAGTTCTTCAGTTGTTCCAGGATGTGCAAACAGGTCAGAATCGACAACATAACTTTATTATACCAACACTCCAGAATGCAAGCTGTTAACCCTTCCCTCATCAACATCGCGGATCGTTCAACCCCACAACAAGGCAAGATTCATACTGGATAGTCTCCGTTTCATTCACAGAGCAGTCTGGAGTGAACACATTATTCTGAGCTGGAGACATGGACAAGAGCTAAGGAGCAGGCTGCTCTTCCAGAAGACTGCGTTCAGATGCCCACCCCCGGGTGAGGAAGCACACACCTGGAATGCTACAACTTGGGGGGTGGAAACAGGAGGTCGCTAAATTCCATGTCAATGTAGGAGACATAATACGAGTTACAGGCCAGCCTGGGCTACAAAAGACTCTGCCACAAACACGAAAACAAAACAAACAAAAGCAAATCAAATAAAGAAACAAAACCAAGGCCCCAGCAGGACGGCTCATCAGCTATGAAACCTTATGGTGGCCTAAGTGTCATCCATGGGACATGCAGAGTAGGAGAGAACTAACTCCCAAAAGTTGTTTTCTGACATTCACAGGTCCATCCTACCCCCCACATAACAAATGAATGATACAGAAGGTGCTCAGTGGTTGGGGTATTGGCCTAGCATGTTTGAAACCTTGTATTCAATCTTCAATATGGCAGCCCCCCACTGTACTGGCTAGTTTTATATCAACCTGACACAAGCTAGAGATGTCTGAAAAGAGAGAACTTCAGTTGAGGAAGTGTTTCTGTAAGATCAGGCTGTAGGCATGCCTGTAGAGCATTTTCCTCACTACTGATTGATGGGGGAGCGCCAGCTCATTGGTGGATGGAGTGGAGTCATCCTTGGCCTGATGATCCTGGATTCTATAAGAAAGCAGGTTGAGCAAGCCATGAGGATAAGGCAGTAAGCAACACCCCCACCCCAAGACTTTTGTATCAGCTCCTATCCCCAGGTTCCTGCCCTGCTTGAGCTCCTGTCCTGATGTCCTTCAGTGATGGACTGAAATGTAGAAGTGTAAAAAAGAAAACAAAACAAACCATAGAAGTGTAAGCCAAACAAAAAATTTCCTCCCCAACTTGCTTTTGGTCATGGTGTTTCTTCACAGCAATGGTGACCCTAACTAAAACACCCTCCTCATGAGAGGGCTGGTGTGCAGCCAAGTGGCACAGTATTTGTCTAAGAAGCACAGGATTCTGGATTTAATTCCCAGCAAGCAAATGAATACAACTTTCTCACTGGAAATTATCTATGAAATAACCTTTTCTTTTTCTCCTCCTTCATCTTCTTGATGGGATTTAAAACTAGGACTTTATGAATAATAGGCAGGTGTTCTATTGAGTTTCCACCAGATAAGTTCTGATAGCTGTCTATTTGTGTCCCTTCCATAAGCTGACATTAAAATGTACATCTCAGGCTGGAGAGATGGCTCAGTGGTTAAGGGCACTGACTGCTCTTCCAGAGGTCCTGAGTTCAATTCCCAGCAACCACATGGTGGCTCACAACCATCTGTAATGGGATCTGATGACCTCCTCTGGTGTGTCTGAAGAAAGCAACAGTGTACTCACATAAAATAAATAAATCTTTTTTAAAAATGTACATCTTGTGGTCAGACAAGAAGGGCAGATGTGGTATTTCACCAAACCATAGACAGACCAAGAAGGGAACAATAGCAAAGTCTGCTCTGTGCTCCCACACCTCAGTAGAGGTGATCATTCAAAATTCCGATATTTGATCGTTTCTCTTTATCTAAACTCGGAAACTGGGATTTCTGCTTGGCTCTCACATGTCTCAAGATAAGAGTTCATGTGTGGAAATGAAAGGATAGTTCAGTGATATTCTTCTAGACCTAGGTTGACATCCCAGATCCAATGTGGCTACTCCCAAATGCCTACAACTCCAGTACCGGGGAATCTAATGTCCCCATCTGGCCCTGTGGGTAACTGCATCTAAGTGGCACACACAGGTATAAAAACATGCATATAAACTAACATAAAGAAATAAATCTTTTAAAACGTTTTCATCTTCAAGTGCTCTATGTGTGAGACTTCTTATCGTTAAAAAGCGATTTCTGGGTATTTTGTAAAGATTCACTTAAATCTATGTATCACGTGCCTGCCTCATACTCACAAGACTAGAAGAGGGTATCAGCTCCCCTGGAACTGTAGTTACAGAGAGTTGTGAAGAACCGTGGGGGTGACAAAACCACACCTCAGTCTTATGTAAGATCAGCAAGTCCTCCTAACAGCTGCTCCATTCTCAGGCCCCACTGTTTAGCTGCTGTTTTTCCCTTTGTAGAGAAAGTTGGTGAGGATGATCAAAGAGGAGGATGCAGTTTAAGAAGTCTTCTGCAGTTCAGGGCCTACCAGTTAATTAGGGGACCATGACTTCAGAAATATTTAAAACAGAGACAATCCATCAAAACAGAGACAATTACCTGACTTACCTGCATCAACCACTTGAAGCCCCACTTCTTTGAGACACGCACACAGCCAGGGAGCCTGATGTTGGCCTTTTGTAGGGCCTGTCACATGTCCTACAGTTTAGTTCAAGTGACTTAGATGACATGGCCGATGTGAACCACGGCCACCATGCTCTGGGCCTTCCCAAAGGCATACTGCACACCTGACTGGAACCATAACTAGGAAAAGCTCCAAATCAGAGGCACAAATGGCTATGGGGAAGGATTATCTGCCAGGACTCTAAGGGCAACTCCCATAAGCAACAGGCTGTGTCTGTGCCTAAGGAGGCTGCTACAAGGGAAGGATGTCAGCATTTCTTACTTTTTGGATGAAAATGAAGGTCAAGATGCACATATTCAAATCATGTGTGATCTATGGGATTTTGGTTTAGAAATTTTCCTGCTGGGACTTATTCTGTGCTGATAGAGAATGTCCATATTGATTACCACCCTCCCTCACTGCTTAGCACCTGAACCTATGTTCTATAGACTTCCCAAACTTGTTTTGTTTGAGACTGAGTCTCATGTAGCCCAGGCTGGCTCATTACTATGTAGCTGAGGATAGCCTTGACTCCCTGATTCTCCTACTCCCACCTACAAGTGTTGAGATTACTGGGTTTTCACCATGAACAATTAATCCCTGAAGCCTCATCACACCAGGAAAGCAGCAAACAACATGGGTAACAAAATAAGAATTGGAGGAATGAACCTTTTGTAATGACTGCATCATGATTAAGCTTTTGTAAGTAGGGAAGCAAGAAAAGACACGGCGGCGGCGGCATCAAGACAGATGTTATGCCTGGTTTGCTTAACGAAGTGGATGCTACTGGAGAGTCTGTTAACCCCTGAGCTCCCTCCGGTGATTATTAGTAACTCTTGTCACGAGTGGTTAACATTAGAAGCGATAGTATGTATGTCCACCAGGGGGCGCTTCCACGGTGCAATACATAAAGTTATGCAGTAAGATGTATTCTTTGGAGATGATCCCACGTTACAGGGTTGGAGGCAAGGTTTTAGACAGGGTATACTCTTCATGAAGAAACCATCCTTTTAAGAGCACTTATTATAGAGTGGAAAGATAGCTCAGTCAGTAACGTGCTTACTTCAATTCCCAAATCCTGGGTGTGGTAATTAAGCTTGACTGTGAAATAGAAGGGATTAGAATCATCATGGAGACAGGTCCGTGACTAGAGCCAGAAGGGTATTTCAAGAGTAGGTAAACTGAGATGGGAAAACCCATCCTAAATGTGGCGGTAGTACTCCATGGGCTAGGGTCCTGGAGTACATACAAAGGAAGACAAGATGAGGACCTCTACCTGGTAGAGGGCACAATGTGAGCGGCCAGCTTACCCTCCTGCCACCATACCTTTCCTCACCATGGTGGACTGGCTTCCCTGGAACTGTGAGCCAAAATAACCTTCCTTAAGCTGCATCTGTCAGCAATGAGACAAGTAACTAACACACCATCATGATATTAATGGTAACTAATATACATCATGGTAGCACATGCTCATAATTCTAGTACTGGGGAGACAGAGACAAGAGATCTCTGGGGCTTTCTGGCCAGGCAGTAAATGTCTGATTAATGAAATCTAGGCCAATGAGAGACATTGTCTCAAAGGAAGTAGATAGTGTTTCTGAAGACCATACCCAAGGCTGTACACACATACTACATGCGCGCGCATGCGCGTGCGCACACACACAAACACACACACACACACACACATTGTTTGGATGAAAGAGGTTTTTCTTGCCAGCCCTCAAAGAGCTAGACATTAAAATGTCTTCTGGGCTATGGAATGGATGGGTGACAGATGGGGAATTCTCAGAACATGAGAGTTTGCTTATCAGGAAGAAGGGCTGTGACCCCAAAAATGAGAGGGGCATAAGAAGAAATGTCCTCTTGGATCTAACAGCCATGAAAATAGCCTTAGAAGTTTTCCAACCTCCGCCTCGGACCCTGCAGCCGCTGCAATGCTGATGCCTGCGAAGAATTGGACTGCCATCTATGAACTCCTTTTTCAGGAAGGAGTGATTGTTGCCAAAAAAGATGTCCACATGCCGAAACATCCCGAGCTGGCAGACAAGAATGTACCCCACCTTCATGTCATGAAGGCCATGCAGTCTCTCAAGTCTCGAGGCTACGTGAAGGAGCAGTTTGCCTGGAGACTTTTCTACTGGTACCTTATGAATGAGGGCATCCAGTATCTCCAAGATTACCTACACCTACGTCCGGAGATGGTTCCTGCCACCCTGCGCCACAGCCATCCTGAGACTGGCAGGCCTCGGCCCAAAGGTCCAGAGGGTGACACCCTGCAAGATTCACAAGAGGGGAGGCAGACAGAGACACCTACAGAAGGAGTGCTGTGCCCCGTGGAGCTGACATGAAAGCTGAGGCTCAGCAACCGAATTCCAGTTTAGAGGTGGCTTTGGTCGTGGACATGGTCAGCCACTTCAGTGAAGTTGGAGATTATGTTGTATTAAATAAACGTTAAAGAAAAGAAGAAGAAGAAGATAGATAGCCTTAGAAAATAGAGAGGTTGCCTGGAACCTAGACAGGAAATCACAAAATAGGTCAAGTGTGTGTGATGTAGCTGGATGTCCCCAAGGGAAAGCCAAAGAGAACATTGAAAGGTTCACAGTGTAAGCAGTAAAGATGGAGGTGAGGGAGGCCTAGTAAGAGCAGGGTTATGGAGCCAGCGGCCAGCAGGATGACTCAGTGTTGAGGGTGCTTGCTTCCAAGTGATGTGGGTCCAGTCTCAAGTCCCCACATGGGGGGATTAAAAACACATCACCTGAAACTTCTCCTCTCACCTTGACATGTGCATAGTGGCACAAGTGTTCCCACACACAAGTAAAAAGCAGATAGAATGTAATAAAGATATTGAACTCAAGTTGGAAGAGGCAAGTCTGGACTCAAAATGAAGGGACATGACCCAAAAGAACCAGAGCAGCTGAGGGAGCTGTTTATTGGGGATATGAGCTTTGAAACCGCAGATGATACCTTAAGAGAACATTTTGAGAAATGGGGCACAGACTGTGTGGTAATGAGAGATCCCCAAGCAAATCGTTCTAGAGGCTTTGGCTTTGTGATCTATTCTTGTGTAGAAGAGGTGGGTGCTGCAATGTGTGCTCGGCCACACAAGGTTGATGGGCGTGTGGTGGAACCAAAGAGAGCTGTTTCTAGAGAGGATTCTGTGAAGCTTGGTGCCCATTTAATGATGAAGAAAATCTTTGTTGGTGGAATTAAAGAGGATACCGAAGAATATAATCTGAGAGACTACTTTGAAAAGTATGGCAAGATTGAAAAAAAACCATAGAAGTTATGGAAGACAGGCAGAGTGGGAAAAAGAAGATTTGCATTTGTAACTTTTGATGATCATGACACTGCTGCAGTAAATATTAAAAAATAAGAAACGGTTTATCTCTTTACTGGCCCCGAGGTCTCACTCCTCAGGCCCACCTCGAGCACCCGGTTCAAGCTGCCACCCAGATCTCACTCCGTTCGCACAACTCCCGTCCCTTGGCGGTTTACTACCACCTATTCTCTGCCTCTGTCCCGGGGTGTTTCTCTACCCCAAAATCCCACAAACACAACTCTACAGCCCGATAGCTTTTCATACAGGTTTATATGTTCAACTTTCAATCCACAAACCCTCTACACAACAAAATTGCATCAAATAGGCAAAGATACAAACTGCCTTTCTATATGAGATATTAGACCTATAAAATTCTTAATGTCCATAGCTATTTAACGCCAATCAATATCACCTGGGTCTAGCTGAGCCTTGGGAACCTCCATCTTGCTAGGACTTCTCCTCTCAGTCCTCTGACCTCTTAGCCCTCCCTTCTCTCCACCTCCCTCGCCCCGCCCAGTTACTGACTTTCCTTTATTTTAGTAATTAAAATGGAAAGGTTCAGATAGGCACCTCTTGAGTACCTGACTGGACAGCCCTTCTTTCGGAAGTGGAATTAGCATTAAAATACAAACAGCTTCAGGACAATCTACATAACACAGTTGATAGAATTGTTGTTCAGAAACACCACAATATTAATGGGCATAATTGGGAAATAAAAAGGCTCCTTCTAAATAAGAGATGCAGTCTGCTGGGTCACAGAGGGGTCGTGGAGGTGGACCTGGCAACTTTATGAGTTGTGGAGGAAACTTTGGTGGACAACGAAGCTGTGGTGGTGGAGGTGGTGGCAGCAGAGGTGGTTATGGAGGTGGTGATGGTGGATATAATGGATTTGGAGGATGATGGTAACTACGGTGATTGTCCTGGTCACAGCAGTAGAGGGGGTTATGGAGGTGGTGGACCGGGATATGGAAACCAAGGTGGTGGATGTGGTGGTGGAGGAGGATATGGTGGTTACAATGAAGGAGGACATTTTTGTGGCGGTAACTATGGTGGTGGTGGGAACTATAATGCCTTTGGAAATTTTAGTGGACAGCAACAATTAAATTATGGACCCACGAAAGGGACAGTGTTGGTGGCAGAAGCCCAGGCAGTCCCTGTGGAGGTGGCTATGGGTCTGGAGGTGGAAGCGGTAGATATGGTAGCAGAAGGTTTTAAAATAAAACAGATACAGCTACAGTTCTTAGCAGGAGAGAGCGAGGAGCTGTCAGGAAGACTGCAGGTCACTTTGAGACAGTCCTAAATGCATTAGAGGAACTGTAAAAATCTGCCACAGAAGGACCGGTGACCATGGTCAGAAAAGTTACTGCAGCTGAAACAGGAAACCCTTCCTGTTGGGGACTGTCCTAGCCACAGTTTGCAAAAAGTGCAGCTATTGATTGATGCAATGAGGTGTCAGTTAGATGCACATTCCCGAGGTCTTTGATCTGTTGTAGCTTTGTCTTCTTCTTTTCACTGCATCAAGTATATTGTCCTGTAAACTGTGGTAGTAGTACCAGGAATAAAAAATTAAGGAATTTTTAACTTTAAAAAATGTAGTAGAAAGTGTTTTAAAGGGGAGAGGTCAACAAAGCACAACAGGTAAAGGCGCCTCTACCAAGCTGAAGACCTGAGTTCAATCCCTACTACCCCCCACATGGTGGAAGGAGAGAACACGCACACGCATATGCACGAGCACACACCAGCTACCTAACTAACTGAAATGTAATGGTTTAAGGTATTTTTTTTTTTAAAGCCCCATTCAAGGGCCTGCATATGCAAGTATATACACAATGTAACATTTCTAGCAATTTAAGTTTCTGTCCCATGATGATATGAAAAACAGTTTCCCTAATTTATTACAAATTCAACTCTATCTCAACCCAGGCTGCAAATGCATCATGAAGCCCAGCAGTAGTGGCATATGACTTTAATCCTAGCATTCCCAGGAGGCAGAGGCAGGTAGACCTCTGAATTTGAGGCCAGCCTGGTCTAAAGAGTGAATTCTAGGACAATCAAGGCCATACAGAGAAGCCCTGTCTTGAAAAACCAACCAACCACTGGAGAGATGGTTCAGTGGTTAAGAGCACTGACTGCTCTTTCAGAGGTCCTGAGTTCAATTCCCAGCCACCACACGGTGGCTCACAACCATCTGTAATGGGATCAGATGTCCTCTTCGGGTGTGTCTGAAGACAGCTCAGTGTACTCACATACATAAAATAAATTAAATCTTTTTTTTTTTTTAAAGAAAAAAGAACCAAGCAAATAAAACAAAAGAAAGAAAAGAAAAGGAGCTGGAGAAATGGCTCAGCGGTTAAGAGAACTGGCTGCTCTTCCAGAGGTCCTGAGTTCAATTATCAGCAACCACATGGTGGCTCACAACCATCTATAATCGGACCCAATTCCCTATTCTGGTTTGTGTGAAGACAGTGACAGTGAACTCATATACATAAAATAAATAAATCTAAAGAAAAAAAAAGAAAGAAAAAAAAAAGGCATTGTGTTTAGGTTTGGTGCCTTTTCACTGGAGTTGGGGAAGGGGGGAGAGAGATATCAAATTCCTAATCTCCTTTTCTTCTGGCTTGATATATTTGTCATTGTGACACATCACAAGCTTTTGAAGGTAAGAACCAAAATTTGTTCCATTTCATTCCAGACATTCCCAAAACAATGGGAAATTCAGAATTCCGGGTCTTGGGAAAGTTCTGCAAGGAGATAAACAAATGCACACGGTGAAGGAACATTTCAACACTCATGTTGAAATTTGACTACAGTCCTGCCCTCCACACACAAAGGCCAGCTCTTCTGGGTGTGCAGCCCTCCTCAGCCAGAGCTGAAAAGCAAGCTCAAGTCCTCGGTTTGCCTTGTTTAGATGGAAAACCCCAGTGTCTGTCTTTGTCAGCACACGGTGTTCTTGTTGAGCTGTCTCTGTGCCTAACTTCCAGGCACAAATGACTAGTCTCCAGAGGAGGGCCTCCATTAAGCTATTGTGACCTTGTCTTGGCTTGATTGCTTCTGTTCCTAAGTTAGATCACATTCTGAAACACTGGTGGAAAAGATTGCGACATACGTGAGGACTGCAGAGAGAATAGTTCTTGGACTTCCAGCCAAAGAACCATGGCATTGCTGCAGGCTGCCCTTTCGTAGGTCTATGCACTGAGCTCTACACTTCAGCAACACAGAGCCATCCTTTGCAAAGGTCTCAGCATGACTTCCAAGACTTTCAAACCTTCTGATTTCTAAATGTTATTTATTACAGGAGACAAGGCATACACATGTCCCAGCCCACATGTGGATTTAGTTTCTGTCTCTATCTTAAGATGACCGGGATCCACCTCAGGGGGTCAGATTTGCTGGCTATGTTGACTAGTTTTGGGGGTGTTTTGTTTTGTTTTTGTCAGCTTGATACAATAAAAGGGCGTTTGAGAAAAGGGAACCTCAACTGAGAAAATGTGCTCGTCAGACTAGCCTAAGGGGCGTTTTTTCTTGATTAGTATCTGATGCTATGGGAGGGCCCAGCACACTGAGTCATGCAAACTCTGGCAGGTGGTCCTGAGGTGCACAAGAAAGCAGGCTGAGGAAGCCATGAGGAGCAAGACAATAAGAAGCACTCTTCTATGGCTCTGCATCAGCTCCTGTCTCAAGGTTTCTGTCTCAAGCTCCTGACCTGGCTTCTCTCAGTGATGAAGTGTGACCAGATGTAAGCTGGGGTTCCTGTGGTCCCCAAGGAACACTAACAAAGACACTAGGCAAGCTCTGACTCCCAGAGCTACTTCACAATCCTCCAAATTTCCGATAAGAACAAGAATAAGTTGGATACAAACATGTAGGTTGTCTTGAATTTTGGTTTCCTTCTGGACTTCACAAACTTAAAACTTTGTAAGATAAAAACTTGCAAGTGAGCTATGGTGGTTTACATCCCTACTCCTAGTACTCTGGGAGGCTGGGGCAAAACAGTTTCAGGCCATCTAGGCTATACAATTAGTTCCAAGCCACCTTGAGATTATAAGGTGAAACCCTGTCTCAAAGATACAAACTAGATGGGACTGGAGAAGCGGTTCAGCAGTTCAAAATATTGGCTGCTCTTCCAAAGGACCAAGGTTCAAGTCCCAGCACCCACATGGCAGTTCACAACTGTCTGTAATTCCAGTTCCAGGGGGTCTGACACCCTCACACAGACATACCTGGAGGCAGAATACTAATGTAAATAAAAAATACAAATGACAAGGTGGAGAGATGGCTGTTAACAGAACATGGTGTTCTTGTGTAATTCCTTGAATTCACACGGCAGGTAACAATCATGTGTAACATTCTCTTTTGACCCTCCCCCCCAGATACTGTACACACTTGAGACATACTCATACAGGCAAGTAAAACACCCACACACATAAAATAACAGCCACAACAAATCCAGTTGTGGAGCTAGAAAGGCAGCTTGTTATCGAGTCTGGCAAACTGAGTTCAAATCTTGGAACCCATAGAAGACAATCAACTTTGCAAGTTATCCTCTGACCCCCTTTCATACATACACACACACACACACACACACACACACACGGGGGGGTGGGAGAGGGAGGGAGAGAAAGCACATATTCATGGCACAAATACAAAACTTGGAATAAGGGCTGGAGAGATGGCTCAGTGGTTAAGAGCACTGACTGCTCTTCTAGAGGTCCTGAGTTCAATTCCCAGCAACCACATGGCGGTTCACAACCGTCTCTAATAAGATCAGATACTCTCTTCTAGTGTGTCTCAAAACAGCTACAGTGTACTTATATATAATAAATAAATCTTTTTTAAAAAAATCAAGGTGGATAAAGTATTTGCTAAGGAAGTTAGGATATCCTCAGGGCCAACAGATTTTAGAGATTGTGAACTCTGTGGGGGGTTTAATTAAGAAGTAAAATGAGAATAGCTCTGTGTGTGTGTGTGTGTGTGTGTGTGTGTGTGTGCATGCGTGCATGAACACACGCTAGTGCCTGCTTTAGATCTTCGAATTGGGGAGTCAGGGGCATGAGGATATCTGAGTCCCAGACCATCCTGGTCTATTACTGTGTGAATTCCAGAACAGTTAGGGCTACACAGAGAAAACCCGTCTTGGAAAGAAAAATAACAAAAAAAAAGATAAGGACAAGAGAAAGAAGAAAAGATTGGGAAGAAGAGGAAGAGGAAGAGATATTGCTGAAGAAGGAAGAATGCTGTGTGGTAAAGAAGATGGAGAAAAGAACTAGCCCTGAAATCCTAAAAAAAGAAAAGGCCAGAATCTCGTGCATAAGTTTGGAATTTAAATGATAGTAACTATGAGATAAAACAGATCCCGAGGGATTGACCTGCAGTACTGAGTTGCAAGGTTAGATTCTCAGATCCCTCTGGCACTAGCAAATTCTTAGTGGTGCCTTGTGGGGGAGGAGGGGACCCTGTGACCTTTGTAGCCACAGGGTTCTCTGGGTTCTGGTGTTTGAGGGAGAGGAGGTTGATAGTTCCCTGTTCTGGTCCTACAGGTCCCGTGTTTTTGAGGAACAGCAACAACTCTTGCAGATTCCACAGCTATCTTTTTATCAACAAATATTTACCCTTCTCGTCTCCGGTGAGTGGATTCTGACCTGCAACAGATCACCTCCTCAGCACTTTTGCAACACTAAGATTCCAGTGGAGGACCCTGTGTCTGGTCTTGTGGAGTTCTGGCTGCTGGGAGGGGGAGGGGTGGGGTTGGGGGTAGTGTGACTTGCTGTTTGGTTTTCTGTAATGTGTGCAGAATACTTCCCATGGAAGTTGGAAGATAAGCATTTAAACAAAAACTTAAATAATATTATTTATGTTTGCACACACACACACACACACACACACACACACACACACACACACACAGCAGATCAAAGAACAACTTTTAAGGGTCAAGCTTCTCGTTTACCAGGAGTGTCTTGGAGACTGCAAGTTGTCAGGTTTAACCACAAGAGCCTTTAAGCACTAAGCTATCTTGCAGGCTCTGGTGGTGGGTTGTTTAAACACACTACAGACCATGGGTGAGAGAATTGTAGAAATAACTATTTTCAATTTCCTTATTATTTTTTTTCCTGTTTAGATTTTCAACATGGGGTTTCGCTGTTTAATTCATTTTTCAAAGACACAAAGTTGAGTCTGGGACTATGGCTTAGTGGCAGACAGCTTGCCTGACACTCACAGGGTCCCATGTTCAACCCCTGCATCAAAAAAGAAAACTCGAAGTCTTGCTGGGAAAGAAGAGATTTACTGTCAACGCCTCTCCTGCACTGTACATGTTGAGGAGCACTACGCAGGAATTATATGCCTCTTCTCCATGAGGAGCACTAGTCTTTACCACGAGGAGCACTGCACAGAGATGATATGCCTCTTCTCCATGAGGAGCACTAGTCTTTACCACGAGGAGCACTGCGCAGAGATGATATGCCTCTTCTCCATGAGGAGCATGTAATGTTATGATAGATGTTCTCTCTTCAGTTGACTTATTTTTATTTATTTGTCCATTAATTTTGTGATTTTGTGGTTGAACCCAGAACTTTGCCAGAGCCAGAGCTCTACAATCGAGCAATATATGTTAAATATAATTTATATTTAATCAAATGTATATATTTATCTTATATATTATATATATAATTTATCAAAATATATATGAGATAAATGCAAGATATATAAATGATCAATATATAAATCATATTAATATATACCATTATATATTATATAATCATATCACTATATAATACTATATATTATATATATGCGTGTTGTTGTTTTGTTTTTTGAGACAGGGTTTCTTTATGGAATCCTTGCTGTCCTGGAACTCGATCATAGACAGGGCTGGCTTAGAACTCTGAAAGGGGTGCTCCACTACTGCTTCCCTCTAAATATTCTTTTTCCCTCTCAACCGAACTGTTTTGGAGCAGAATCTCACATAGCCTAAGCAGGCCTGAAACTTGCCATGTAGCCTAGGCTGACTTTCGCCTCCTGACTCTCCTATCTCTGCCTCTGAGGTTCTGGGATAACAGGCAGGTACCTGGTTTCAGTTGAATTTTAACTTCTTGTATGGCAAGCTCTCAGTAGTTAGAAGGAACAGACACCACTCCCAGCAAATCTAAAACAAAGACCCTTTGTCTCTTTGTCTCTCTTTTCTCCCCCAACAACATGGCTTCTGCTGATGGACAATGACTGGCACCTCGCCTGTGGACTCAACGGTCCCACTTGGTTACAGAAAATCAGGACTGCTTGGTAAATGAGGCTTTGTGGACAAGGATGCTTTGCTGGCTCACTGTCCTGACTCCTTTTAGGATTCAGAAAAGTGCAGAATTGGGATGAAACAGCCCACGGAAGATGGAGGAACCATCTACATCCAGCAGGAGAAGGAAAAAGCCTCTACTACCTAGAAAGAAGGAGAGACCATCCCATGAAAGAGTTGGGAGTGTAGAAGTTGGGGAGATTACAATGTTTCTTTGAGGAAAAAAATAGTAGGGAAGTGGATCAATTGGGAAATATGGGTTTCTCTTTAAACATAAAGGGGAAAAACATGCTACAGAATTTCAAATACTAAGGTTTCACAAAACTGGTGTCCTGTTATCCCAGCAGCATCTAATACATTAGATGTGTAAATGTGGCTGAGAAACAGAAGCTCTAAGTGCCCGTTCTGTGCAGAACGGGGCTAAGGAACCAAACGGATATGGGTGTTCTCCTGGATCATCTGCAAAGCTTTGTGTCAAAGTAGCATTCACGACAGGCCTGAGAAGCTAGTGTACTTGTCTTAGTGTCCCTGGCCAGAACCAAGAAGGCCAGCCCAAGGAGTGTGGGAAGGGCTTGTTTGATATGACCTGGATCCCCTCCCCTGGATCCTTGCTGGGTACACTGTGTCTTTGGAAGAACTGATACACAAATTTTGAAAATGTTACCTATTGACTTCAAGTCTAAAGCAATAGCAGAAAAACATTAAAAACAAGATGGTAACATACATTTTAAAAATATTTTAAGACCTTCCCTCTCCCTGAAAATAGCCACAAAATGTAGACAAATTCTAAAGAACTACTGAGGGAAAATACATGGGACAGCTTGATAAAAGACAAGAACCTGGGCTAGAGAGTTGGCTCAGAGGTTAAGAGCACTGACTGCTCTTCCAGAGGTCCTGAGTTCAAATCCCAGCACCCACATGGTGGCTTATAACCATCTGTAATGAGATCTGATGCCTTCTTCTGGTGTGTCTGAAGACACCTACAGTGTACTCATATGTAATAAATTAATATAATTATAAAAAAAAAAGACAAGAACCCTTTTTGGGGGGAGGGTGTTCTGATTTTGTTTTGAGATAAGGTGTCTTTATGAAGCTCTGGCTGACCTGGTAGTTACTCTGCAGACCAGGCTGGCTTTGAACTTGCAGAGATCCATCTACCTCTGCTTCTGGTGTGCACCCCCATATCTAGTTAAAAAATATTCTTAATATTTTAGAAGAAAACTGGGGCATATAGGAGGAAGCACGAATAAGGAGGTCATAAGAGGGACAGGTGTGTGGTGGTGCACACTTTTTAATCCCAGCACTTAGGTGGCAGAGGCAGGAGGATCTCTGTGAGTTTGAGATTAGGCTGGTCTACTGAGCTAGTTCCAGGACAGCCAAGGCTACACAGAGAAACCCTGTCTTGGAAAACAAAACAAACAGTAACAAGAGGCTGAAGAGATGGTTAAAAGCCTTTGCTGCTCTTGCTGAGGACCCAGGTTCAGTTCCCAGCACCTGTATATAAACTCTGAACTGTCCATAAAACTCCAGTGGTGAGGATTTCTTTCTAGTCTCCTTGTGCGCAAAGCACGTATGTGATACATACATACATACATACATACATACATACATACATACATACATACATACATGTAAGCACACATTAAAACAAAACAAAACCCAGCAGCAATAACAACCAAAAACAGCTGATGCGCAGGGTTTTCAAATTCATCCATGATTAAAAACATGAATGAACGTGTCAGGGAGAAAATGCTTTACCTACTAGAGAGGCCAGTCGAAAAGACCAGCACTACCCAATTGAATCAAGGTTACAGAAAACAGGCAACTGCATCCAAATGGTAAAAATGCAGATTGGTACAGTTTTTTGTAAGATTATATGTTTGACAACCTTTACAGTTTGTACTCCGTTTAAAGTATCAATTCCCATTCTGTAAGGAATGTACCTTTATCTGTTCAGTCATATGCCGTTTAATGTTTCAATCTATATAGAATTATGTAGGCGACAGTGGTCTCATAAAATTATTAATGGTGTAGTGGCACTACCTTTAATCTTAGCACCCAGGAGGCAGAGGCAGGCAAATCTCTTGAGTTTAAGGCCAACCTGGTCTACATAGTGAGTTCCAGGCCAGCTGGGGATATACAGTGAGGCTGTATCACAATAAAACTTATTCTTCAGACTGGGCTTCCTATGTTGCCTTTGTTGGCCTGGAGCTTTTTAAGATTTAAAAAAAAAATTAATTAATAAAAAAGGGGGGTCTTAAGCCACCATTTCATGGCAAATGACAAATATGAAGTATCTTCTAGTCAAAGGTTGCAGAAAAGAAAAAAAACTTATTTTCAATGCAAAAAAAGATTATAACATAAAATTAATTTTTGTTCAGTTGTGGGTTTTGTTTGTTTGTTCGTTTGCTCATTTAGACAGACTGTATGTAACCCCTACCTACCAACTGCAAATTTGCTATGTGGTTAAGGATATCTCTGGGCTCCTGATTCTCCCTTCCAAGGGATTACAGGCATTTGTCATTTTGCCTAGCAAACCTAATTTTTTTTTCTTTTTTGAGACAAGGCCTCGAGGATACGTATCCTTGGGTGGCCTTGGCCTGGAACTCTTCAGACAACTCAGATGGCCTCAAACTTACTTCAATCCAAAGAAACGAAAGAAGATAAAAATTAGACTAGGAAGAACGAACAGACAAGCACGACCTTGAGTTACCTAGTAACCCGGCAGGACCCACTCTGAGTAATTCAGGGTACAAAGGACCTGTCAGTATTGATAACAAGTCTGGAAAGCAGAGAGGGATGATTTGTTTGTGCTATGTGGTTAGGCAATAACTAGGAGTGTGTGTTTAATATAGTTGGACCAGGTTACAAGAATAAGAAGGAGGAGGACGGGAGGAGGGGGAGGAGGAGGTGGGAGGAGGAGGGGGAGGAAGGAGGAGAAAAGGGGGAGGAGGAGGAGGGGGAGGAGGAGAAGCCACTGTTGTAAAATGCAAACACTGCAATTTGAGCAACAGTGAGTCACCAGACATCTTTAACCTGGGAAGTAAAATGGGTACATTAGAAGTACAGCTTCCTCTCCTGTGTCCAGGTAGTAATGGCCTTGAATCCCTATATTGCTGAAGATCACCGTGAATTCCTGATCTTGCTTCTGCTTCTCCAGCACTGGAATTACAGACCCCTGCCACCACAGCTGGGGTGGGAACTGAACCTATGGTTTCATGCACGAGAGGCAAACACTCTAGCCACTGAACCACACTCCCAGCCCCTCACTAGTGTTTGTAGATTTCAGAGTTTAAGATATTCTCCAGAAAGGGGAAGAGAACTGAAGTCTAAAGGTAGAGGGAATACAGGACCAGGCTGGGAGGAATGACATTTTCAAATATGATTCCAAAAAAGCAAAGCATGGTAGAGCACATCTTCCATCATACCACACAAGAGGCTAGATGTCTGTGAGTTCAAAGCCAGCCTGGTCTCTGTGGGAAGTTCCAGATCAGCCATGACTCCATAGGGAGACCCTATTCAAAACAAAACAAACCCAAGAAACAAAAAAGGATTAGTCCCAAAGACATCAAAGTTCTTAGAAGGAACTCTATTAATAGAATTGTTAATGTATAGGCTCCACAAGTAACTTTAGTAAAATATTATTTACACCTTTTGTGAGGTGAGGTTGATGCTCAGTTGGTAGACTGCCTGGTAAGCATAAAACCCTGGTACAACTGAGTGACATCTGCAGGCCTCTGTGAGCATATTTTAATTTCCAAGGACACCTTTGCTCTCCGAGTTTAAGTGTTTTCTTATAAAACAACTTCTCCTCCCACTCCTCCTCCTCCTCCTTCCCCTTTTTCTCCTTTCTCCTCCTCATTCTTTGACTTCTTTAGTCGAAGAAATATCTCTGAAAATGTTTTACTTAGAGTTACTATTGCAGTGATGAAAAGCCATGACCAAAAGCAAGTTGGAGGAGGAAAGGGTGTGTCTGGCTCACACACAATAGTCCATCATTGAAGGAAGTCAGGACAGGAACTCAAGGGTCAGAACCTGGAAGCCAGAGCTGACGCTGCTTACTGGCTTGATCACCATGGCTGGCCCAGCTTGTGTTCATACAGAATCCAGGACTACCAGCCTAGGGGTGGCCCCCACACTGGGCTGGGCCCTGTCACACCAATCACTAGTTAAGAAAACACCCATCTGTGTGTGGTAGTCCACAGAGGCAGGGAGATCTCTGAGAATTCCAAGACAGCCCCACCTTTAAAAAGAGAGAGAAAAAGAAAGAAAATGGAAGAAAAGAAGAGAAAAAAGAAAAAAAGAGAGAATGCTCATAGGTTTGCCTATTGCCCAATCTTTTAGAGGCATTTTCTCAATTGAAACTCCTTCCTCTCTGGTAACTCCAGCTTGTGTGTGTGTGTGAAGCTGACATAATACTCAGCCAGAAAGTATGAGTAATTTCTGCTTGCTATCTTCTCTCGTGGGATACAGACTTTGCTTTGATGTGTTCGTTTGTTTGTTTGTTTTTGTTTTGCTTGCTTCTTATGTCCTGGAACCCTTCATCGCATGGGTTTGGCCAAGCCCTCCCATGTAATACTGAGAGTCTCTAGGGTCCACATGCTGATAAAGGTGGGAAGGCTTGATGTCACTTTCTTTAGTTCTTATGGGCTGCTCAGACTCCCTCGAGAAGCTTCTTTGTGGAGCATGCAGGTCTGGTTGTCACCATTTTAGGAGCTGAGACAGGAAGGTTTCAGAAGTGGTTTATCTCAGCACTAGAACGCTCATCATTTAACCCAGTGTCTCTGCTACCCAGTGTTCTACACAACTAAACAGTAACTGCCTGGCTGTTGGCAGGCGGTGGGCATCAGATTGTCTACTTTTTTTTTTTCTTTTCTGTCTACCCTTCTGTTTTTGGCTTCTTTTCCTGGTCCAAGACACATATTGTCACCAGTCTCTCAGGGGTTGTTTGTTTTTATGAGCTTAGTGAGGTCTTTATGTGTTCAGTAATACATCATGTCAACTCTGTTCTTTCCATTGCTGTCTTAAATGTGTGTGTGTGTGTGTGTGTGTACTCGTGTAACCAAAGCAACTCTTATAAGAATGACATTAATTGAAGCTGACTTACAAGTTCTGAGGTTCAGACCATTATCATCAAGGAGGTCAAGGCAGCATCTAGGACGTGGGACTGGAGGAGCTAAGAGTTCCACCTCTGTGGCACCCTGGTTCCCGGTATAGGAGGCTAGAAACCATGGTGACCCTCGGGATCCGTAGGCATTTTGCCTGACTCCCAAGAAACTAGCCACAGCCCTCCGTAGATTTGTGGCCATCAGTTGCCTAAGGGCAATGCCCCAACTTGACCATAGACTCAAGACAGATCTCCATGCTAATGAGGTACCTAAAGGCCTGGAGGCTTAGCCAATGAACTTTCCTTCCCAGACACTCCTCCCAGCAAAAGTTATTTAATCTTAAGCCCACTCTAAGAAGTGGGGTACAGTTTTACTCATCCATTTTCTTCCATGACAATAAATGCCTTAAAACCATGGACTGTTTCTTTTTACTGGGATCCACCATGGGGAGCCGTAGAGAAGCCCTTCACCTTCAGAGCCTCTGTCTAATCTCCCATTGAAGGGCTCTCTGTGCTCCCAGCCATGGCTGCCACAAAGCCCAAGCCTACAGGCCGCCATCACCAAGCCAAGGAATACCTCCATGGAACCAGCCAGAGCCCGACTCTTTCCCCTCAGCCCCGGGTTAGATCCAGCCCTAGGCCCCTCACTCTGTTGGGTGTCCAAGAGCCTGAGAACCAGACGACCCCAGCCTCCTCGCAGACCCAGGGACCCCTGAGCGAGCTCTGGCTGTCTGACCAGAACCTCAGACTGTGCTCCCCCACCCCAAGCGGTGCCCAGCGGCTGCCCTATGGCCCGACACCGCCCATGGTGTGGGGTAAGCGCAGTCAAACTTCCTTGCCTCCCTGAGCAGCCATGCCCTGTCTTGGAGGGGACTTAGGACCCCCACAATAACTCTACACACCTCTTGTTCTAAAGGCAGCTAGAACAAAACTGGCTTCCAGGTAGCTAGGATGAGGGTCTTAAAGGCCACACCCACAGTGACACACACTTCCGCCAGCAAGGCCACGCCCACTCCAACAAGGCCACACCTCCAAACAGAGCTGCTCCCTGGGTCATGCATATTCAAACCACCACAGCAGGTCAGTCCGTAACCACACGTGCGTGCAGAAGCCAGACATCAACATTGGTTATTCTCTTTAGCTGAACATAAGTTCTCTCACTGAACGTGGAGCTCGCTGATTTGGCTAGATAGATGGCTAGCAAGGCTCAGTGGTCCTCTGCCTCCACCTCCCCAGTGCTGAGATCACAGATTCCTGTTTCTGTGCCCAACTTTTTAAGTGGGTAGGGGAATTGAGTTCAAGGTCTTCAAGCACTACTGAGCCATCTCCCAGGCCCAAGTCTGTGCTTTTCTAGGTCTATTAAGACAGTTGATCCTGGGGCTAGGGAGAAGGCTCAGCAGTCAGAAGCACTTGCCACCCTTTCAGAGGCAGAAGACTCAATTCCCTGCACCTATGTGGAGCAGCTCACACTCACCTCTTGTAACTCCAGTTACAGAGGCTCCTCTGATGGCCTTTATATACTAATACATATAATACAAATGCACATATACTATAAGTACATAATTAAATTTAAGGGACCAGTTAATGGAACCAGAGAGTTAGACTAGTAGTTAAGAGTCCCCATTGCTCTTAGAGAGGACCTAGGTTTAACTCCCAGCACCCACATGTCAGCACATACATGCATATGTTGATAAAACACTCAAACACATAAAAGCAATTTAAAGTTTATTTTTTTTAATAAATAAGAGTTAGTATCCAGCCATCCACATTCCCACTGGGGACAGTTTGTTACTTTGTTTTTGTTCCCTTTTTCTTTTCTGTTTTAAAATTTTATTTATTTTATTTATATGGGTTCACTGCAGCTGTCTTCAGACACACCAGAAGGGGGCATCAGATCCCATTACAGATGGTTGTGAGCCACCATGTGGTTGCTGGGAATTGAACTCAGGACCTCTGGAAGAGCAGTCAGTGCTCTTAACTGCTGAGCTATCTCTCCAGCCCCATTTCTTTTTTTTTTTTCTCTTTATCTTATCAATTTATATATAAAAAAACCCGAAACCTTGACGGTTGTTATCATGTAATCTGGCAAAGAAGGACATTTTGCAGTGAAATACAGTTGTTGAAACTACCTTTTATGTTGTTGGCTTAACATGAAGTCGTTCAGACGTGTAAAAAGATAATAATCCTCTAGCAGCTAAAAACCAAAGAGGGACCCATCTTACAGTTTCAGGGTCAAAACAATTTTCATGATGCTGGGTCAGGTGAAAGGATTAGAGGAGAGAGCCCACTGAGAAGCTCTTTCCTTGTGTGTGTGTGTGGGGGGGTCTCTCTACATAGCCCTAGCTGTCCTTGAACTCACTATGTAGACCAGTCTGGCCTCTCAAATTCACAGAGATCTGCTTGCTTCTTCCTCCCAAGTGCTGAGACTAAAGGTATGTGCCACAACAGCCAGCTTATTTTTATTATTTTATTGATTTAGCAATTTCTTAGTTAGCCAGGAACTTAAATATCATTAGTAGCCTTGGCATCCATTGTCAGAGGTACCCTGTGCTCCATGAGCTCATTTTGGCACACACTGAGCTACTCCACACCGGGACTCCGCTACTCAGTGGATACTGAGAAGTAAATCAAAAAAGATAAAATTCCCTACTGTTGGGGAACCTCCAAAAGAGCTGTGGAGAGGCAGTGAAAATAAACATAGTAGCTGGAGGTGTAGCTCAGTGGGAGAGTGCCTGTCTACCAAGTATGAAGTCCTGGTTTCAAGTCTTCCCTGCACCACCACCATCACAGCAGCAACAACAACAGCTGGTTTATTTGAAATGTTAGAAAGTGGTATGTGCTATAGGGAAAAAAAAAAAGGCAGAGAAAGAAGACTCAGAGTAAGTGGACACTTACAATGCGCTTTAGGATGATCAGAGGAAGCCTCCTTGGAAGGTACCATTTCAGCAAGATGAGGAGACAGAGAAGCCTAATGGTTAAGGTAACTGGGGGGGGGGGGATACCAAGAAGACCATGCTGGAAACAGAATGGAGGGAGTGAGATAGTAGAGATATCATACTCTGCATGGTAAAGGGAACGGGCCTAGAGTAAAAACTGCAAGCTCCCCACGCGTGTCGAAATGGGAACAGAAACTAGGGTGGAAAAGGAAGATTAAGGGTCAAAACAACAGAGTTTGAAACACTGAAGAAACAGAAGGAAAGGGCTTGGAGCTAGACAGGAAGAGGGATAGAGCTCTGAAGCAGCTATAGCAGGCTGTCTGGTCTCCTGAAGCCCTAAGGTACTAGTGACCTTTCGTGTAATACTGACTAATTCAGTAAACTGTGGCAGACTAAACTGTAAGTAAACATGGCTTCTAGTAAGAGTTTCCACTTAGGAGACCACCCTATGAACAAGGAGCCAAAAGTGAAGTAAACTTGAAAAAACCTCCCCAGCCACTTCTTGGCCTCTGAAGTTAACTACTGGCTACAAAGTTTCCTGTAGATGCCAGAGCAAAGTTAGTGTAATAGCCAGCCCTTGTGATACCTGCAAGGTTGTGGGGTAGAAACACTGGCTAGTAAGTAACAGTCAGCAGATGGTCAAGGTTAAAGCTACAGTCAGGGATGGACAGAGATCAAAGCACTTGGTCATCTCCTAGGTAGGACTAGAGGACAGGCATAGAACATGTGGGTCCTTCATTCTATGGAAGCCCAGAGAATTAACCTCTCTCAGCCTTTGCTCAGTGTCTGCCATTGCTTTAAAAATGTCCTCCAAAGGTTTTCTCCCCTCTCTCAGAAACCTTTTCCTACTCTCAGCAATTCCTTTCACTTTTCTTCAGTTCCTATAATATATAGTCTTATTTTAGGTTAATATGCTGCGATGAAACACCATGAACCAAAAACACTTGGGAGAAAAGGGTTTATTTGGCTTATGCTTCCACGTTACTGTTCATCACTGAGCAGGGACCTGTCAGCAGGAGATGATGCAGAAGCAACAGAGGGGTGGTTCTTACTGGCTTGTTCCTCACAGCTTGCTCAGCCTGCCTTCTTTTAGAACACAGGGCCAGCAGCCGAGAGGTGGCACCCTGCTCCATCAGTCAGTCACTAATTAGGAAAATGTCCTACAGGATTACCTACAGCCTGATCTTATGGAAACATTTTTTTTTTTTTTTTTTTTGAGGTTCCCTCCTTTCAGAAAATTTTAGTTTGTGTCAAGTTAACATAAAACTGCCCAGCATGATTGACCGTTTGTTGTCTTGACACAAACATATCACAATAAAGGCACAACATTTCCATTCTCTTCATCCCAAGATCTCACATTAAAACATGAATAACATTAAAAGTCCAACAGTCTTTACAAATCCAAACATATTAGAAGTTTAGTTTCAGGCTGGAGAGATGGCTCAGTGGTTAAGAGCACTGACTGCTCTTCCAGAGGTCCTGAGTTCAATTCCATTTTTTTCTGTGTGAGCTTTGCCCCATTTTTCTTCTCTGCAGGGAAACTGACTGGTCTTAGAAAATAGGAAAACTCTATTCCAGTCCTGGGTCTACTGCTCTGTCTGTTCCTGTTGATACTGTTATTCCGTCAGAATAGAGAGTTTTGAAAGCAAAGGCAAAGAAAAATCTACTTGTTTCTTTCTCTTAAAACATGGTCTTCCTTATGTTTTCTTTTCTTTCTTATAATCAAGTCAACATTTTTTTTTGTCAGTTATATGCTTTATAGAAAAAGGTGTGGAGAACGGGTCAGAGTTGTACAAAAAAGGCTCCTACATATTCCATTTACACAGTTGTGGGGATGCCCCCACTTCAGGGGTAGCAGCTGCACTTGTCCAAAGCCTCTTTGCAGAGGCAGCCCTGGGCACACTTCACACAGCCCATGGGCAGCAAGAGCAGCAGCTTTTCTTGCAGGAGGTGCATCTGCATTGTTTGCCTTTGCAGGAGCCAGTAAAGGAGCAGGAGCCAGCGAAGGAGCAGGCGCCATCTGAGGCATGGGAGCAGTTGGGGTCCATGGCGAACAAAGGCAGCAGCTAAAAATAGAGCACATAGAACCAGGCCGTGGTTGGATGTGAGTTCAAGGCCTGGAACCTATTATGTAGATCAGGCTGGTCTGGAACTCAGAGATCTGCTTGCTTGCCTCTGCCTCTTGAGTACTTGGAATAAAGGTGTGCGCCACCATGTCCAGCTCCTCTAAGGTAAATTTTTATGATATAATATACCAAAATATTTCCAAAGCCCTCCACATACTTTAGAATGGCTATAATTTTTTTTCTTCAAAAATGGAAATAACTAGCAGTGGCCAGGATGCAGAGAGCCTGGGACCCTCTTGCACAGTTTGTGGGGATGGAAAGTGGGTGCACACGCATGGAAAATAGTTTGGCAGTTCTTCAAAAAGTTACATATAGAATTACCATATGGTCCAGCAGTTCTATTTCTGAGTACATCCCCCAAACAACTGAAAGTAGGGGTGCAAACAGATCATTGCACTTTTTTTGCTTATGGCAATGATAGTCTCATTTGCCAAAATGTAGAACAACCGAAACGTTCATCAACACAGGAATGGATAAACAAATGCATGGTATGTATACACCGTGGAATATTAGTAAGCCTAAAAAAAGAATCTGAGCCAGAGAGGTGGCTCAGTTACATGCTTACTAGTGTAACTACCAGCGTCTTCAGAACACACATTATAAACAAAACAGACAAATAGGAAGAACAATAACTAGGTGAGGTATAGCACATGCTTTCTATCCCGGCCCTGGGGAGGCATACCTCTGAGGCTCAGTAGCCAGTGAGCCTCAATTACTTGGAAAGCTCCAGGCCAATGAGATACTCTGCCTCGGAAAATAAGGCTGATGTATTCCTGAGAATAACACATGAGGCTGTTTTCTGGCCTCCAAATGCTTGAGCACACATTCAGGTTTGCTTACATAAGTGCATGAAGTACACATGAAGTGCACACCCTCCCACACCCACACACACAAGCATGCAGCTCTGATGGATGTTATAACATGGATGTAAACTAAAAACATCTTAATAATAGTAAGTCAGACATAAAAGCACTAACGTTAAGTAATTCTAAATATATAGTTTGTTTTGTTCTGTTAGATTGACATAGACTGCTTAGACTGGTCCTGAACCTGCTGGGTAAGGGAAATGACCTTTACCTGGTCTTCCCCAGGTTTTAGATCCCCCCGTGTTGAGACTAAAGGCATGAGTCACCATGGCCAGCTACATTAGGTATCTAGAATAGGCAGTCAGAGACAGAAAGTAGAAGAATATGGCGTTAGAAGGCTCAGAATTTTTATTAGGGTGATGATAAAATCCTGGCTACATATCATGATAATGTTTGCACAACAAGGTCCATGTAATCTATGCTAATGCTATAGTAATTATTTAATCACAACTGGGACTTTCTTCTCTGCCTTAGATCATTCAGTTACCAGATAAAAGACACAAAGCCTTTACATTTATGATAAGCCTTTAAGACACTGGAGCTGGGCAGACATCTACCCTCTAAGCTACTGGTATCTACTTCCCTATCAATAACCCTGAGTTATAACTTGCCATTTTCCATCTAGGCCACTCTCTCTTAACTCTAATTGGCCAGTCCTCAAGACCGTGTTTGCATGATTCACCTACCCCATTATGTCTTTTCCTCTCTCTTCCTTTTCTTTCTTGGTTCTCCTGCCTCAGACTCCAAGACTAAAACTCTATCTATTTCTCTTCTGCCCAGCTATAGGCTGTAGGCATCTTTATTGACCAATCAGGGATAACTTGGGAAGCTAGGTTACATGGCATCACTTAGTGTGGGTGAGACTCTCCTCATCCCTGAGTCAACCAGGAGTAGTATTTAGTATTACAATACATAGCAACAGACCAAGCCCCAGTAACTTGTCCATTTTAAAAGTATTGAATGTTGGCTCAGCAGATAAAGGTGCTACCACTCAAGCCTGCCAACCAGCATTCACTTCAGACTTGGTTCCCAAATGATCACACTTGCTGTTATGTCCTTAAGATGCTTATGGAGAAAAAAAAATGTGCAAGGGCAGAGCAGACACAGCTGGAGACAGACCTGAAATATCTGGATTGCTTTGTTTCTCTAAGCATGAACTCAAGAAACAGAGATATGGGTCCATATACTGAAATTTAATCTTACTTTAGACAACAGATCTTCTCAGCTCAAGATCTTCTCAGTTCAGAACAAGATCTTTCTTGTTCTCTCCACATGACACAGGATCAATGTTAAGAAACACATCAAATGGGGCTGGAGAGATGACTCAGTAGTTCTCAGTCAAAGAACTGATTGCTTTTCGGAGAACCCAGGTTTGAGTGCTGTAGCTTTAACCTTAACTGTCTGCTGTCTGTGGCTCACTGGCCAGTGTTTCTACTCCACAGCAGGCAGTTCTCAACTGCCTGTAACTCTAGCTGCAGGAGGATCCAACAAAGGTACCAAAGGGACTTACATATACGGACATACTTAGACCTTGAACTTCTGATCTTCCTGTAGTACAACCAATTTAAGCTTATCCCTCACTAGTTTACAAATAAATGAGACTCAGATTATGGTTATTTTATTTGACTTTGACAATTACTGGGGGCTGGAGGGTAGCCCCTAATCTACTCTTCTAACCAAGGGTCTGGCCACCTCCCCAGTGGTGACCCCAGAAACTTGCTGTTTCTCTTGGCCACATGTCTAACTCCATTCATGGTGGCTTCCTCCTCTCCTCTTGTTCGCCGTCTTTCCTCATCTCTCCTTGTTCCTCTCTATTCTCCACCCCCAACCAGGTAACTAAAAGCCCATCTACCTCCAATTCCTCCAGTAATTGGCTGTAGCCAATTCTATTTAAACAATAGTTTTAAATCAAGGAATAGGGTTTGCACAACCAGAGCTTGTAAATGTGAGAATTCACTTGTAGGCCTAGACCTTCCCTTTGGGTATAGAATTTAGCACTACAATACCTAACAACAGACCAAGCTCGGCATCTTCCCACCTCTCTAGTGCTTGGATTATAGGTATGTGCCACCGTGCCACATTTCTTTGGTTCCTACCAGTTATGTAGTTCTGAGAATTAAACTCAGGGCTTCATATATGCTAGATATGTACTCAATCAAACCAGCTATAGCCCTAGCCAATAGGTCTGGATCAATAGAATGTTATGTGTAGTAATCAGGGAGAATTTAAAGAAGATATATATATATATATATATAATATGTGGATTTAGACTTGGTCTTGGGAAAAATACTTTGGATTTAGGACAAAAATGGTCACTGTGACCACTTCAATATTCCTGCGTGTAACAGAGGCAAGGAGGGCAGGGCTGGAGTGACCATAACTGTGAGGTCAGGGCACGAGGATGTGATTTCATGGCCAGCATATGCTACAAAGCAACATCCTGTCCCCATCAAAGAAGGGTAAGAGTCAATAGCGGGAAGCTGTCGTGCTCAGCTACCATTTGGATGGACCACATCTCCTTAATTTCCATAGATTTCGATATATCGGGGATTGAGTCCAAGGCCTCTCAGCTGCGAGGCACTAGCACTCCACAGCTGAGCCCATTCCCATCTCCACTCAAATAGGTTTGTTTTGTCAAAGTTTTAAGACAGAGTCTAAGTTGCTCCAGTTGTTACTGAGCTCACTGTGTGGCTCCGGCAGGTCTGTGATCCTCACGCTGCATCCTCAGTAATGATAGGCCTGTGCCGCCCATTCCAGCATGCACCCTCTTCCTGAAGGAATTCACATGTTTATTACATGTGGCCATGAGAAACACAAGGGTCATTATGGAGTCTAAGGTGAGAAGAAGTTCCTAGCAACCTTAGGGGGCTGAAATGGGGTTTTCTAGTTATCTATGATACACAAATAATAAACCACTTCGACTTTAGTAATGGTAATATGTAGTGAGAATTTTGGCTTCTTTAAAAACATAGAAATATTATAATAATGTGTTTTCATTTTAATCATAAATGTAGGATGTGGGGTTGTCCACAGCAGCTGGCTATGATTTGCCTCGTGCTCTAGCAGGGGTGTAATTTTGCCAGTTGCAGATAGTTTTGACAAGTGTGTGATGTTTGGAATTCTGGGGACTTTTCAGAGGGTATATAAATGCTAGAGCCCGGAGAGGTGGGGTTGTTGTTGTTGGATTGCTACTTGTTAAGTTGTTGTGTAGAAAAGAAGAAATAAGCTATCCTGACGGCAAAGATTAAACTTGTCCCATAGAACTTGAGCCCCCACTTAGCAGGAAGTAGTCTAGGAATAACGCTGCCGCTGCCCCTCCTCCCCTTTAGCCTTTATTCTCTCCTATCTAGTGTTATGTAGAAGGTTGAAAGGGAGGAGGAAGAGGCTTGGAGAAGAGTCCAGCTATAGTAATACAAAAGTAATTTATTCTCCTAATGTAATTGTCCTCTCTGAGGCATACAGCCTCAGTCTGCTAGCCTTGGCCTAGTCCTGGAAGTTTCTAACCTCCTTATAATCTTTTCTAGGCCTAGAATGTTTCAGCCTCTGAGACTTAATGCTAAATAAGCTCACCCTTCCCAGTTCTTTCTGAGGTCTGGCTGTCAACTTAGCTGTTCTGGCTTAAAACTCCTCTCCATGTTGACTGATTCAGGCTTCTTTCTCAGCCTCTGATTTTTCACCCTCTGCTTGGCCTCATACTGACTTTGGCAATATGTTCTAATCTTCTGGCTCCTCATTCTCTGGCTTGTTCTCTCTTCAATCTCTTCCTGTAAAACAGCCTCCTTCTCCCTCTCAGCTCTACTGAATTGCTCTTCATGAACTCTACTGTATTCCTGAACTGTGTCTTCTTCTTCCTGTACTGTTGTCTCTCTCTTAAGTAACTTCCCTTTCCTCTCTTCTGGTGAGTGCAGGCGTATCCTATTCTGTTAAATCTTTCTCTGATTCATCACTTTTTCTGCCACTTCATTAGACATCCCTTTCAAACATGAGTGTTTCCTTGTACTGTACTTCATTGCTGAGCCACACTCTAACTAGAAACAGGTTAAACAGGTTCAAATATCCTGCAACAAGAAATGCACAACCATTTTATTAAATAGAGCACACAAGAGATGCTCGTCACAGCTTTGTGATGCTTGGGCCCTCATCTGGAAAACCAAGAGTGACTTAAACGAGTGAGAATTATCTGGAAATTCTTTGCCTAAAACATCTGGCAGAGATCAGAGACATAGTTCAGTTGGTAGAATGTTTACCAATCATATACCACACCCTAGGTTCAACCCCAGCATAAAGTAAATCGGGTGTCGCGGCAGAATCTATAATCCAGCCTTGGGATGTTACAATCAGGAGGATTAGAAATTCAAGGTGGCACATGCCTTTCATCTCAGCATTTAGGAGGCTGAGGCTGGCAGTTCTCTGAGTTTGAGGACATCCTGGTCTACAGAACAAATTTCAGGACAGCCTGGGCTACCCAGAGAAATCTTGTCTTGAACACCCCCCCCAAAAAAAAGTTGCTTGAGGTCACCCCTGCTACAGAGCCAGGTTGAGATTGGTCTGGAATGTCTGAGACCATTCTTTAGTTCAGCAAAAGCAGCATGACTCTGGGACCACTGGCCAGTAGGTGTACATAAAGGCTTCCATGTGGCCTGGGGGCTCTTTCAGAGTATGTTGACCATAGATGATTTTTTTTTTCCACCTGGTCTCTGGGATCTGAGTAAGTTTCCAGAGGACAAGGTAGAGTCTATGTGAAGTCAAAAAAGATCTTAAACCAGGCAGCCTTGCTTCTGCTCCACTCTGCCAGAAAGCACAGAAACAGCCCATCCATTTTTTTCTTTGTATTATTTTATATGTATGGTGTTTTGCCTCCATTTATGTCTATGCACCATGTGCATGCTTGGTATCTGCAGAGGCCAGAAGAGGGCCCTGCATTCCCCCTAGACATGGTGTTACTGTTCTGTGGGTGGTGGGACTCAAACCTTGTTCCTCCAGAAGAGCAGTTAGTGCCTTTCAGCACTGAGCCTTCTCTCTAGCTCCTGACACATCCAGTTTTAAGGCAAAGTATTCAGATGCTTTCTCTATGATGGGAACTCATAATAAACCATAATTGAAAACACAGGTTTGGTGTGGTGATATACATCTTTTTACCCCAGGAAGCAGAAGCAGGAGGATCTCTGAGTTCTAGACCAGCCTGGTTTATAGAATGAGATCCCATCTCAAATGTCTCAAAATACAAAATAAAATAAACAGAGAAACAAGAAAACCACATCTGTCGTAATGTACAGGAGTAGCATCTTAGGAATCTTTTTTAAAGATTTAAAAAAGTATATTTATGTTTATTTTTTATGCATATGTGTGTTTGCTTGCATGAGTATATGTGCAGCATGTACATGCAGAGAGAGGCCTGTGGAGGCCAGAGAAGGCACTGGATTCCTTGGGACTGGAGATGCAGGTAGTCAAGATCTGCAGTGAGGATGCTAGGAACTGAACTCAAGTTCTCTGCAAGAGCAGAAAGTGCTTTTTAACCACTGAACCATTCTCCAGTCTCATGCCAGCAATCTTTAGGGGCAAGGTTTGGCCTTATGATATCTCTGTATATGGTATTTTCTAGCAAATATGAAGCTACCAGCTATTAAGGCTTAAAGGTAATTTGGTGAGCCATACACTTAGCTTTGTAACATAAAGTTTCATCAATATAAGCAGTGCTACTAGACCAAAAGTACAGCTTCTGTACTGTGTGGTTCTGGAGCAGAGACTACAAAATTCTAGATCTTCTGGCTTGCCTCCTCTGGTCAGATTGTTGTGGTCTTTCCAACACATGTATCAGATCCCCCTTTCTTCCCTTTCATCTCCAAGAATAAGTCCAAGGATGTTACCATCACATACAAGCCCCTTTATGAGCTGGCCCCAACCATCAGGTCTCCAGTATCAGGCAGATTTTATGCTACAGTCTAAACTATCAAAATCAGCACTGTATTACTACAGTTTGAGTTTGTTGGAATCTGGGAATCGCTGCTGAAACTACTCAGACACTGAGCTCAGTTAAACAGAGCTGGGTTTTTTTTTTTTTTTTTTGAATTCATACCACAAGATTGATTGATCAGACTGGGGAGCTGAACTTCCACCTGGAGCCAAGATCCTACAAAACATTTAAGCCTGAAATGTACACTGCCAATTATTCTCCCTGTCAGACTTTAGGAAGGAGGACTTCCTTAGGAACATGGCTTTGTTGAGAATTTATCTTATTCTCATTGGTTGGGGTATCCAGTTGTGGCAGGGGACCTGCCTTGCCTAACATTCATGTTGTAACTTGCTAACCAAGATGTCAGTTACCCACAGACACGATTCTTTCTGCCACATAGGATGTCAGTTCCCAGGGAGATCTTGGGAACTCAAACTTTGTCCTGTCTTCAAAATGGAAGTTCTAATCCAAATGGCTTCTTAGGGCTTGGTGCAGGTGTCTCTCTTATGTTGGGGTCCATCCCAGGGGCAGCTTCTAAAGGCAAGAAACCATAAAAGCTTATAAATAAGTACATGAAATGCTATTGGGTCCAAGCTTATTGTGGCTAGCCATACAAAGCAATTCTAACTGACTTCTGTTGTGATTGGTTTCCAAGACTATAACAGAATATGCAATCAATTTGGGCATGAGAAAGTTTCCTGGTAACAGCCTATTAGAACAGATGGCTAGATAGGCAGCAGTTAAACCTAGGCCTTAACAAGTTCAAAGCCTTGTTCTGATAGATCTTATACATCCTCTGGGAAACAAAGTCTTTACTCACTTAAATGAGAACAGTCCACTCTAAATGTGTGATATAGTTAACCAGTTTCACTGGATTTAAGGGGCATTTCTCCATTTGTCTGACAAGCATTCTCAGACTACTAGAAGAATTTGGTAGGCCAGCCAAAGCATAAATACAATGAATAGATTCTCCCTTCCCCCACCCCCAGTGGGAAAAGGGGCTTGAATGATTGCTCAGTGGTTTAAAAAAATGCTTGTGCTCACAAAGTGAGGGCAGCAACCACCTTTGATCCCAGCACTACCGAGGCAGAAGCAGCAGAATCTCTGACTTGAGTCCAGCCTGGTCTACAGACACAAGAGCCAGGGTATGTCAGAAAAATGTTGATTGACTGTAAAGAAAAATTTACCTCTTAAAAAAAAAAAGGATAAATGAATATACTAAAAAATTATAATGTAAGTGGTTTTATAAGGAAATCCAACCTTCTCCTCCTTAGTGACTCCTAGTTACAGTACAACGTGCTTAATAAAACCTAAGTGGGGCTGGGGGCTGGGGAGACTGGGTCTAAAGGATTTGTAGCGTTAAGTAATTTTTCAATATTCACACTACCATGTATTTGTTTTCTTTCTCCTTTTTTGAGACCGGTCTCACTATCGCCCTGACAGGCTTGGAACTCACATAGTAGACCAGGCTGGCTTGGAGTTCACAGAAATCCACCTGCCTCTGGAGAGCTGGGATGAAAAGTGATGGGCCAACACATCCCACAATATAGATTTCCTTTGTTTGAGACAGGGTCTCACTCCGTAGACCTTGAACTCAGGGGATACCCCTGCCTCTGCCTCTCATGTGATGCATTCCAAGTACACCACCACGCCCGGCACCTACTGGGTACTTTTGTGAAAAAAAGAGCAGTTCTAAAGTTAGTTGATCTAAAAAGATCAATTCTTAAAGTTGAAGAGGGCTCTCGTCTAAAAACTCACTGAAACGAGGCTGTGCTGGAAAGTCACGGCCCGCTGGGTAAAATACCATCCCAACTAACGCCCAGCCTCCCCAGTGCCTCGCCCTTTAGGAATTCGCCCCCAGCGCCCCCCAGGCGGTCCCAGTTTTTCGCAAGTTTTCCGCCTGCCGCATTCCTTCCCGGGCGCGTCGGTGCGCGCTGACGTCACGACGCCACACACGCAGCCCCGCCCATGCAGAGCTGAGCGCCTGGACGGAACTGAGGTGCTTCTCCTGTTGGGAATGTGAGGCTCTCGGTTCGGTCGCGCTCTGCGTTGGTCCCGATCTTCCCTGTCCGCCGCTGCTGCCGCCACCACCGCTAGCACCGTCTGCCCTCAGTCCGCGCGTGCACGCGGAGGCCCGGCAGCCGGGTCCGAGAGGCGCGCGCCCGCGTGGTCGCCGCCCCTCGGAAGCCTCCGGAGCCTCACACGGGTTCGCTACGGAGGGAGGCGGAGGCCTGCGGGAGGAGGCGGAGGAGGAGCGAGGGAAGATGGCGGCCGTGGAGCTCGAGTGGATCCCGGAGACGCTCTACAACACCGCCATCTCCGCTGTCGTGGACAACTACATCCGCTCGCGCCGCGACATCCGCTCCTTGCCGGAGAATATCCAGTTCGACGTTTACTACAAGGTACGGCGGATCTGCTCGGTCGGACCTCGCCGCCGCTCCCCGGCCGCACCCCCTTCCACGTCCACGGCCCGGCCCGTAGCCCTCGAGGCAGGGTTGGCTGCAGTGGCCGCTTTCTGAAATCCCACCACCCGCCACCCCCGCGTCTGCCTCCGGGTCTGTGCGGCCCGGGTAATTCTTGTGCGAGAGCTACCGGCCATCCCCTTGGGGGCCCCAGGGTAGGCCTGAGGGGAATGCTTGGCCCAGCTTGGTCCCACCCGGTCGGTCCTCTTGTCGCTGGGGTATTTTTTGCCCTGTCCTCTCTTGTGTTAGTATCAGTTGGCCTTCCCCCCCCCCCCCTTTGCTCCACTCCCAATTCTCCCTACTTTGTCATCTCGGCGGTCCTCTTTACCCGAGTAACTGCTCCCCCCCCCCCCCCCCCCCGGGTCCCTTTGCTGTTCGGAATTCCTTTACCTTTAAGTGATTTAGTTAGGGATTGTTGGAAATGGTGTGTGGGCTTCATTTGCATATCCTTGAAAGCTTTTGTGTGGTTTCCGGTTTTGTTTGTTTTTTTCGGTTTACACTTTGTGCTGGATTGGGAATTTTATTAATAGGAGAGTGTTGACTGGCTCTTTAGAAAGGACGAAGTGGAATTCCCTGAAAGCAAGAAGTAGAAATCTAAATTATGCCTGCCCATGTGTATGAAAAGTGTGATTTTGCAGCATTCTTGAGTCGCTCCCCCTCAAAAATCTAAATAGAAAGTCTTAAGTTGCTTCCCAAGGAGTTTCAAGGGTAAGTGTCCTTAGACGTGGACAATTTTTGCAGTGTTCTGAGAGGGAGGAGAACTTTATGGACTTGGAGCCACCCTTTTCCTCTCCCCCACATTCGAGTGTGAACACTGGCCTCATTCAGTGATCCTTGCTTTGAGTCAGCGAGAACTTCAGTTTCCCGTAGCCACTTTTGCAAAATGTGACCAGTAGAGGTTTTATTTTATTTTTAGATCTTTAGTATTACCTGATTAGTTAGTTGTCTCCCAACAGTGTAATTGAGAGCAGATTTTTATGTTCTTATATTTGGTGTTTTAGGGCATTTGTTTTATTAGAGAGGTTGTCTGCCTTTTCCAGCTTGAGACCATTTTTTCAGAATTAGCAACTGACATACTGCAGTCTATAAACCTTGCTGCTTTGCACCAACTCTTAACAGGTAAAATCATTTCCTCCTAAATTTCTGGCATGTGTTAAAATCCTTGGATTTAGAAGGAAACCTCTCTCCATTCCAAATGGTTTTGATACATTGATAACTTGTATGTGACTAATGTTAATTTTATGCATTTAAACATCGTCCCAAGGACAAATTTGCTTTTCTCAACCTGGAAAACTGCTGCAGTATGTGCTATTTCTGTCGATTTTACTAAGTCATATGCATACGTGTACACCTTCCAGAGCAAATCACTGGGACTCTAGCCAATAAAAATACCCTTCCTCTGAATTCTGTCAAAATGCTTTTGGTGTCTTTTAGTGCCTTTCATTAAAATTGAAGCCTTTCCTTTGCAGATTATTGTTAGCGTGAGCAGTGATGCTTTGGGCATGTGCCCTGGCCTGGCTCTGTGTAGTTCAGAGTTTTCATACCGCTTTTTTTTTGGGAACATTTTATTTTATAGTCAGATACTTATATGATCCTTGGTGCAGGGCTTGGAGCTGTGTTAAATACTGTTATCTGTTACTTTATTTAAGCCTTATAACTAAAGTAAGATAGAGTAGAATCCTGCTAAAATCTTGGTTCCTTTTCCTTTTTTAAAAAATAAGAATTTATTTTATTTATGAATACACACTGTAGCTGTCTTCAGACACACCAGAAGAGGGCATCAGATCCCATTACAGATGGTTGTGAGCCACCATCTTGTTGGGAATTGAACTCTGGACCTGGAAGAATAGTCAGTGCTCTTAACTGCTGACCGCTGAGCCATCTCTCCAGCCCTATTTATTTGTTTGTTTGTTTATTTATTTATTTATTCGTCTATCTATTTATTTATTTTTGCATGCTTATGCCATTCTGGAAGTTGAATCTAATGTTTAGCTCATGCTAGGCAAACATTCTATGGCATACCCAGATATCTCTTAATTTTTTATGTATTTATTTTGAGACAGGATTTCAACTTCTTGGCTGGCCTGGAGCTCTGTGAAGACCAGACTGGTTTCTTGACTCAGAGAGATACACCTGCCTCTGTCTCCTGGTACTGAGATTTAAGCCTGTGCTAGGGGGACTTAGTGCCAGACAAATCTCTATGATTTGAGGCCAACCTGACACACACACACACACACACACACACACACAAACACACACACACACACACACACACACACACACACACACACACACACGCCTTGTCTTAGAAAATAAAGTAAATAACACTAAGGCCTAGGCCACTTCCATGGCAGCTTTCTATTTTGATACAGTGTTTTAGCCCTAGTAGGCCTTGAAATGCTTCAGTCTTCAAGTAGCTAGGCTTACAGGCATGTACCACCATGTCCAGTTTAGGTTGCTTTTTAAAACAGCATGGGTTCTGACTGTAGAGATGGTGAAGTGGGTAAGAGCCCTTGGTGGGAACCAACTGTGGTGTTGTATTACTGTCTTTATTAAACCTAGCACCTGGACTGGGGAAGCAGTCAGATCTCTGAGTTCTAGGCCAGCCTGATTTTAGATGACAAGTTCCAGGGCAGCCAAAGTTACACAGAAAAAGCCTGTCTCAAAACAAAAAACCGAACCAACCAAACAAAAAATTTTACTTAGGATAAGAAACATTAGATTATCTCAGGAAAATGAACCAAGAGAAATGTAAAGCACAGAGGTCTGGAGACGCACTACACATGACACCGGCACAGTGACAGTCGAGGGAGACACTGAGTATAGGGCAGCCTAGAAAGAAATGAAAACAGTTTGTGAAGTTTCATAACATAATGAAGTTAAGGGAGATGCTGTATTTCAAATCAAATGGGAAAAGATCTTTGAGATGCTTTATTTAGATAACTGGCTGTTTGGTAGATTAGACCACTTCCTCAGATTATGTGCCACAGTGAACGCCATGAAGTTATAGTTTTAAATATAACTATTAGAATCAACAGAATAAGTTATCAGGTCAGTATCTTACTAAAATTTATCACTTAAAAAAGTAATTTTAAAGGTAATTTACAAATTACAAAAATATTAAATAAAAATAAATGAAAGGTAAAGGTTGCTTTTCTTGTGCACACTGCAGTGCTATCTTGGCGTGGAGAAGACTTTTCTAAGTCTGAAACCAGAAGCCTGGAGGAAAAAAAATGTGAGGACCTGAATTCAACTGTCAGAATAGACAGGAGAGTTCCCTGTATTAACGGGCCAGCCTAACCTAATTAATGAGCTTCAGGCCAGTATGTAACCCTGCTTCAAGAGAATGAGGTAGTCAGTGTCCCGAGCAACTACACTCAAGATTGTCCTCTGTGTCTCAAGTGCACAGTCAAAACTTGAGGGGAAAAAAAAGAATATTAATAGAAACCATTAGAGTGTTTGTAGGAATACAAATGGACATATCTTTTGGTTGTTATTGTTGCTTTGAGACATGGTTTCATTGTGTAGCCCTGGCTGTCCTGCCTCCTGAGTGCTGGAATTAAAGGCATGTGCCATCACGGCCTGACTGGCAACCTATCATTTTTAGTGTTTAAAGTTTATACTTGTGTTTCGTGGATCCACATATACACCTGCATATGGAGGACAGAACAACCTGGGGTAGCTTCCTCAGGCTCACCATTCTCTTGACACAGTGTCTCATTGGCTAGACTGGCTGACTACAGGCTCTCAGGGATCTTATTGTCTCCACCTTCCAGTGCTTCAAGTATTCAGCAGAGTGCAGTCCTTACCTGGATGCTAGGATTTAACTCTGGTCCTCATGCTTACAAAACAAGCAAGCACTTTATTGATTGAGCTAACTCCCCTGCCTCCATTTCCTTCCTCCCTCTGTTCTCTTACCTACCTTTCCCTTCTCTTCCCATCCTCTGATGTTGATGCATGGTCTCTTGTAGCCAAGGCTGCCCTAAAACTGATGAGCCTCTAGCCCAGTGGTTCTTAACCCGTGGGTCAAGAGCCTTTTCAGTTTCATATCAGATATTGTACATATTAGATCTTTATATTATTATTCATAACAGCAAAATAACAGGAAGTAGTAACAAAAATAACTGGTTGGGGTTACCACAACATGAGGGTATTAAAGAGTTGTAACATTAGGAAGGTTGAGAAACACTGATTTAGCCTCTTCCTCCTAAGTGGTAGGATTATAGGTACTTGCTACCATGCCTGGTTTTTGTTTCGTTTTGTTTTGGTTTTGTTTTTTTTTTTTTACATTTATTTGTTTTAGAGAGAGTGAGTGTATTTGTACACTTGTGCATTTGTACTTATGCCATGGTATTTGTGCACAAGCCAAAAGGACAAAATACTGGAGTAATTTCTCTTTCCACTCTTGAGCTCCAGAGATCAAACTCTGGTCAGGTTTGGTGGCAAGCATCTTCACCTGGTGAGCTGTATTGCCTGCCACACTTTATTCTTACTTTACTTTTTAAATGATGCGTGTTTCCGTGCAGGTATTCCTGTAGTGCAGAAGCGTAGTATCCCCTCAAGCTGGGAGTTTGGTGTGGTTATAAATGAACTTGTGTCCTCTGTAAGAACAGCGTGTGCTTCTAACTGCTAAGCCATCTTCGGCTCCCCTTCCCTGCTAGAAGTAGAGTGCTTGCCAGCATGTTGCTGTCCTCTTTAGCTAGACTATTGCACCATAAAATAAACCTTTTCTTTAAATTACACACACACACACACACACACACACACACACACAGAGAGAGAGAGAATAGGGTGATAGATGGACCTGCATTTGTCACGAAGCTCTAAGGTGACCATTTCTTATGTATGTGTAGATATATACATACAGATGTGGAGACCAGAGGAACCGTGCAGGTGTTGCTTCTCTCCTTCTACTGTGTGTGTTCTGGGTCCTCAGCCTTGGCAGCAAGCCTTTGCTCACTGAAACATCTTGTTAGTTAGCACAGAGGTACCTTTTTTTTTAATAATCTAGCATGGTGGCATATGCCTGGAATTCCAGCAGTCAGGAGGCTAAGATAAGTGGAAGTCAAGAAATTAAAGGCCAGCCTGGTAACCTGATGTAAATAATGAAATCCTGGTTTTATTGTTTAAAGTCATGTCCTTGTCACTTTTATTATAAAATCCAATCTCTCACTTATTTTACCCCTTCTTGTATTTAGATGCAAATCTAGAAATTTCACCTGTGATATTTTAGTAACTAATACTCTGGCATAATGCACATCTGATTTCAAATTGCTTGTTTCATTCAGGACCTTGAGTTCCACTTCTTAGTGGTGGGACTTTTCTAGAGACAGAATCTCATATAGCCTATGGTGGCCTTGAATTTCCTATGTGGCAAAGAATGGCTCTGTTCTGATCTGCCTCCCAAGCAGTGGGACTACAGACATGCACCTGCATACGCAGGTCTGCCAAGCACTCTATTAAGCTTCATCTCCAGTGGTTCTGGAATATATCTTTTTTGTGTGCCTGTGTTGAATATATCTAACATATAATGATGTGTAATGTGTGTGTACTTGCACACATGTGTACACCAAGATTAGAGAAGACATTGGGGGTCCTACTTTAACACTCTGCCTTATTAGCTTGAGAATGTCATGAGACCTGAAGCTAGGCTATTAGCCAGCAAGTTCTAGTGGTACACCTGTCTATGCTCCCACAGTGCTGTATTATACTCACATGTAGCCAGGACCAGTCTTACATTGGCGATGGGGATCTGAATTTAGGTCCTCTTTCTTGGGCAGTAGGTACTCTTACCCACGAGCAGTCTCCCCAGACCAGATATATATATATCTTAAGTCTCTTTTTAGCTGTAAGTTCATTTTCTTCCTCTTCATTTTTTTTCCCATTTTTTTCCTTTTTTAGAAATGGGTTATTTTGTTCTGTACCAGAATTTATGGAGTCTGAAATTTTGATGGTGGATATATGAAATGTCATTATCTTTCTACCTGGTTGCTTTTTTTTTTTTTTTTTTTTTTGTCTCTGAGAACTTCATGAGTTTCAATGGTTCGTAGCAGATTTGTTTGGTTTTGTGTGGGAGTGAGGTTATAGTAGGGGGTGTGTGTGTGTGTGTCTGTCTGTCTGTCTGTCTGTCTGTCGAGGTCAGAGGTCAACCGCACACACTCCCCCATCTCTGCCTCCTCGTTGCTGGGATTATAGGAGAGGCTGCCCTGCTTGTATATATTTTGGGCATTGAACTCAGGTTGACATGTTTGCTTTGCAACTGTTTTTGATGACTGAGCCAACTCCTTTTTCAATTTTTTGTTTTGTTCTGTTGCTGTTTTTCTGAGACAGCATCATAATACACAGAGAGGCCTGGAATTCAGAATCTTCTCACCTCAGCCTCCTGAGTATTAGAATTACAGATGTGCACTGTCACACTTTGCTGTTAGGCCAGGGTTTTGTTTTGTAGCCCCCCCCCCCCACTCTCTTGGAACTCACTATGTAAAACTCAAGAGATCCATCTGCTTTTGTCTCTCAAGTGCTGGGCTTAACCACCACCAGCTCAACTTTTATCTTCTTAGTATTTTGGCAACTGTAGATTTTCTGCAATCAAAAGCTTCAAACTAGCCAGGCAGTGGTGGTGCACACCTTTAATCCAGCATTCAGGAATAAGATATCTGTGAGTTTGAGGCCAGCCTAGTCTATAGAGTGAGTTTCAGACAGCTAGGGCTATGCAGAGAGACCCTGTTTCTGAAGGAGGGGAAAAAAGGGAAATGTCTATTTTTGTCTATAAATTAAAGCAGCCATATTCAGATTTTGTTCTCAAGTTTTTCATTTTTGTTGTATTCTCTATATTCTATAGTAGAAAAATGAGGTTGCTGTTCCACCAGCTACTAGCACTTTGTTCTAAAAAAGTTACTTAGATCACATATGGCAGTTAACACAGACCCACAGCTGCTGAAGGTACAGAAAATAAGACTGTGGAATGCTTAGCACATTCCCCCTTCCCAAAGCTCAGGGTTCATTGTGGAGTAAGGAACTTTAGCCTGTAAGGGTCAGAGGAAGGATATGACTACAGTGAGTCAGCAGGCCAGCTGCATATGTGAACTTGCAGCATCTGTGACAGCATGCACAAGTCCTGCTTTGAGCCAAACTGCATTCCCAGCATGATAGCCACTGGGAGAAGAGTCATTTCTCTTTAAAGATGTGCCCTTGGAGAGCAACCCGAGCACCAGTGGATGACCTACAATCAAGAGGATGTGGACAATGCAAACTAAATTTTGTTTTGTTGTTGTTGTTGTTTTAATTTTCTTTGAAAAGGGCACAAAGTTGGGTTAGCAAGGAAGGAAGCTGGATATGGAAGGAACTAGGAAAGGAAGGATTAAATATGATCCAAATACATTGTATAATAGTCTCAAAGAATTTGTACACATTTTTAAGGGGGCTGGAGAGATGGCTCAGTGGTTAAGAGAATTTACTGTTTATGCAGAGGACCAAGGTTCGGTTCCCAGCATCCTCTTGGTGGCTCAGAACAGGCCTGTAACTCTAATTCTAGGGGATATGATGCCATCTTCTGAGCGGTGGCTCCTATATGGATGTGTTGCACACACACACATATTCAGGTCTATACACATAGCTACATAATATAGATACATATTTAAAATACTCTCTTAAAAAAAGAAAACAATAAAGTTGAGTACTTAGAAAAAATTTGAAAGTTAATGTGAAAAGCATATAATAATATTCACTGTTAGACCTTTCTTATAAATGTGTCCATAGCATGGTTGGGGCAACATAACTTTTTTTTCCCAATTGTTAAAATAAAATATAATTTGCCCAACTAGATAAATGATCTTGTACAGTTCTATTCCTTATAAAACATTCATAATGAACTTATTTTGAAGAGATGCTGCGGAGAGAAACATAAACATCTGCCTCCATCTCCTCCAGCAACCTCCTCCCCCTCTTTCTCCTCTTCTGCTCCTCCTTTTCCTTGCCTACCTCTCCACTGTCTAATCATGTATCACCTTATTACCAACCCACATACCACCTTTTCTGTTTACTTTAAAAAAAAAACTTTACCTCTAAATGTAAGCTATGTACAATTATCACCACTTGAAAATATTCTAGATGACTATTTTCTCAAAGTTAATTAGCTTGGGTAGACTATAAAACTAAATTAGTCTTCAACTCTGTCGGAAATCTGAGAATGGCCAAACATCTAAAAACATAGGAAGCCTTACACAGTTTCCAGAGCTGAGAGAGGCTGTAGAGACAAATCTCCACTAGCAGTCCCCTGTTAGCAACATGTGAGAGTAAGTCTTTGACCTTCTGGCCCAGGATCACTGACAGACTTTGAAATGAAGAAATCTTAAAGGGCTGATAATTTTGGCTCGGCAAAGATTATCAAGTCAACTATTCTGCATAAAGTGTCCCTTTCTGGACAGTATTAGTCTGTAGTTTCTGCCCAGTGGCTACCTAGCCACGAAGTATACCTCACGTGGAGGTAGAGGTGCTCAATTTTTTCCACCAAAGGGGAACTGTAAGGTGCAGATAAGTCTCAACAAAAGATAAATAACATTAAATGTCATAATTTATGGATTTCTGACGGTTTTGAAAACCATCTAAAATACAAAAAGCATTTTTGAACTGTTAAGCCTTTAATGCTCTTGGCCATTTTTAATTGAAATATTTCAAAAACACCCTTTTATTGATTCAGAACCATGAGTTTGTTATCCAGACCTTAATTAGTATTGTTTAATCAACTAAAAACAGTGTATAAACCTTACATCTGTATCAAATAAATTCAATACCACTGTAAAGATTATAACTTCAACTTTGCAACAGTTAGAATGACTTACCAGTGAAGATGTGACTTTAGCTTAGTTACCAAAAGATTATGGCTGAACAAATCAATCTGGCTAATTTCTCCCTGTAAGATGATGACCATTTCCAAATTCTTCATAAAAAAGCCTTACACTAACCACTTTCTTCCCCAAAGTCCAGAGAATTGGGTGACAACTCTGCATAGCTTCTTCAAGCTGAATATAAGGGCATTGAGAATTTAGAAAGGGGGAAGGGGATGAGGAAGCCAGCCAGGCCTCAAGAAGGAAAGCCATAGTGATGATTGTTGTAGTCTCTAACGTCTGGAATCAGGCCAGTTCAGCATTCTGATGACAAGCTTCACCATAGTTGCACATTCTGTAATACATATAAAACTCAACAGAAAACATGTTAGTATTGAGATATATTTTGTTTGATCCTTTTGAATTTAGTTTTTCAGGTGGTCTACCTCTATTAAATCTAGTTCAATCTCTGGAAGGCACGTAGAGCCGAATCACACTTTTTAAAAACACAAAGATAAAACCTTTCTCCCAAAGTAGCATGTCCCTTAGTTGGCAACTAGAATATCTTGTATCTTGTATTCTTTCCCAGAGAAATAATACAAACACAACTCAACATCATACCCATTTTAAAACAATATAAGCAATTAAGATAACCATACTCATTAGCCAGCATCTGAGGAGCTACTTGGCTTTAGTGGGGTAATTCACAAAACAAACTAGCTCACTATCACTTCCAAATCAATAAGTAAGCAATTTGTAAAACCAGGACCTTGGTCCAAAGTATTTCAATCTGTCCAGCTCTCATTCTGGAGCGTCAGATCTTTATTTATTAGTAACTTTCCTAATATATGTCTGCAATCACTCTGGCGCACAAACCTCTATCAATAATAACCCTTTAACCTGTAAAAATCAACAGTCTCTCGGAGTCAGTGACTAATTTTCTCTAATTTTGAATCAACTTCATATATTTACTAAACAATTCTATAAAACCAGGACTTTAATCCAAAGTATTTCGATCTGTCCTTTTCTCAGTCTGGAGCGTCAGATCTTCATTTATTAATAACTTCCCTAACATACTTATGTATTCACTCTGCCTGGTGTACAGACTTCTTAGTTCTGAACCTCGGATGAAATTCTCACGTGATTCGGATGAGTTCTATACTCTCTTCTTCTAACTAGAAAAACAAACTTGACTTGTACATTAATTTTTTTATACCATCGTAAAACAAACCAGTTTTTAATACATTCTCTAAACCATTCTGTCAAAGAATCAAATAATTTTTAATCTCTCCTCTGTTCATGGTCACCTGCCTTCTCACAGCCTGTCAGCAGAGGCTGTGTCTGTGTTTGTTTCTTTTGTTTAAGGTTCCCATGCTTGAGACATTATATGACTCAACATGGCACTGGCCCCCTCTTGGAAAATAAAACTCTATAACTCTTAGGCTGAAACCTTAACTTTTTAGTAGATTCTTGTCCCACTTTGGGCGCCATCTGTTGCAGTGAATATTAAATATAATCTTTTATCGCCCCTGCGATCTCACTTTGCAGATGCTGCTCTAGTGTGGAGCCAAGCACACACATGCAGTCCCAACACCACTTGGCATGCCAGGCCGTCCTTGCTGCTTCTGCCCCAGGTGGATACAACTGCCCTGAAGTGTTCCATTTCTCCATTGCCCAGCACAAATATGACTCCAAAGCCCAGTAGTCTTTCAAGCAGGTTTATATATTAAATTCTTAATCTGCAAACCCTCTGCACAGTAAGATTACATCCAGTAAATGATACAAACCGCCCTTCTATATGAAGTAAGATGACATATATAAACCCTTAAAAATATTCATATCTACCTATGGCTAATTACGATCATCTTTCTTCTTGAGCTCCATTCCGGGACGACATATCTGTGTGAAAATTGGGATTTTTCTTAGGATCATATTTACCAACTTCTGAACTGTTTAAAGAAATAATAGAATAATAATACTGAATACTTGGTTGCTAATTTAAACTACAGAAAAGAGACTATTTTGAGTTTGTCTTTACTGAGTTTCAAGTTCATCCAATGGTGTTAACTACCAATTTGTATTATTCATTCAAAAAATGTAAATGCATATCTAGTACCAGGAATCATGCTGAAGACTGAGGATGTAATAGTGACTGAAGCCTTTATATCTACTTTATATAGACTGTAGAATTTTATAGAGTGATGATGGTTAACAAATGCTTCCCCTGTTTATTCTTTGAACTATATACTTTTTTCATTTATTCTCCATCTCCACCTCCCTTATCTCCCAGATCAATTCCTCCTCTGTTACCCTTTAAAAGGAAAGAAAGAGCATGCCTGCAAGGATAGCTACCACACAAGGCCTAAGCTAAGAAGATAGAGTAACTGGGCACAAACCCTTATCACAGCTGGATGAGGCAACCAAGTAGGAGGAAAAGGGTCTCAAACACAGGCAGAAGAGTCAGAGACACCCCCCACTCCCATTGTTGGGAGTCCTACAGGAACACCAAGCTACATAGCTATAGGGTATATCCAGAGGACCTGGCTCAGACCCATACAGGGTCCCTGTGTGAGCCCCTATGATCCCTGCTTAGTTGATTCAGTGGCTTGTGTTTTTGGTGTCCTCTGGCTTCTCTAAGCCTTCCTCCCCTCTTCTGAGGGGTTCTCCTGGTTCTGCCTAGTGTTTGGCTATGGGTCGATGCATCTGTTACCATCATTTGCCTCTCTGAAGACAATTCAATCTGAGTATAGCAGAGTATCATTAGGAATCATTTCATTGACTGTCATTGACTTTTTTTTTTCCAGTTCTGTTTGGTTCTCTCCTGACAAATACCTTCTTAGGTTAGTGTTTGTTTCCTTTGAGCCTACTTCTGGAAGAAAGCATACTGTATCATGGGAAAAATATAATGAATGGAATTTGAATTGAGAACGCTGAAAGAGCTCCACGAGGAAGTAGCATGTTAGTAGAGACAACTATAGTTATAAATTAACCAAAGAATTCTGGTCCTTGTACTTAATGTGGGGCAGTGGATATACCCAAAAGTCAGAGTTGAAAGAGCTAAGGAGGTAGAAATGTAGGCGACTAGGCCAAAAGGGGGAAAAAAGGTACAGGCAGATGACTTTCAGCAGGTGATTGCATTCAGGATTTTGGATTATGTTCTAAATGCATAGGGAGAGTGATTACAAGGAAGATTTAAAATGGGAATGACATATTTAGGGTGGTTTTGTTGTTTTTTTTTGAGTTAGAGTCTCCCCATATAGCTTCAGCTGGATTGGATCTTGCTGTGTAGACTAGGCTGGCCTCCAGCCTTTGTCCTTTCAGGTGCTGGGTTACAGGCATGTGCTACCATTCCTGCCCAATTTATGGTTTTTATTGTTGTTAGTTTTGGTTTTGGTTTTAAGACAGGGTCTTACTAAGTAGCTCTAGCTGGTCTCTAACTCACTGTGCCTTCCCCCTCCCCCATTTGCTGTTAGTATGATTGAAGGGTGACAAGAAGGGTAATGGAGAGACCAGGACTGCCAGACTGTTAGGGTAATGGAAGTAAAAGAAGGTGGTGGAAGTGGAGATTCTGAAATACAGATCACTGCAGATGTGTAAACCTTTAATGTATTTATCCAGATTCATGTACACACAGGTGTATTGTGGATATATATCTTCACTCTTACCATTATTTCACCCATTCTGTTGTTGTCCCCATGGTGGCTGAACCTCTGAAGGAAATGGTACCCTTTTGGGGAGGAGTGGTGTAGGCAAATACCAGTTTTTTTAATTGAAAATTCCAAAGTTTTACGTATGCATATATATTGTATATATAGTTAGACACACAGCCTTCAAACAGAAGTGATAGTACTCCCAGTTTGGGAGGAATTCACTTTGTCTATCATGGTATTCTTGATAACAATCCCCTCTCCTTTTAAGTTTTTTTTTTCTCCAAACATAAACGGGATAGACAAGTTTCTGTGTGTGAGTGGTCATGTAGTTGCTTTAGTTATTTCGGTGATTTTTAAAATAGCTTTTCTTAGACAGTAGTTTTGGACTTAATTTCTTGTTTGCTTGTTTCCTTTTCTTTGGTACAGGTTTGGCTATGTAGCCCTGACTGTCCAGGAACTCGGGTGTGCATACTTCCAACTCACAGTTCACCTGCCTCTGTCTCTGCCTCCAGAGTGCTGGGACTAAAGGTGTGAGCCACCACACCCAGTTGGCACTCACTTTCTTTTACATTCTTTACTAAAATTTCCATGTTTTTGTTAGAAATTAGATGTCACTGATTTGCATTCTAATTTGATGTTACTTTGAGTGTGTTTGATTTTGAATCAGTTTGGGGGCTGCCCTGCCTTTTCAGAGTAGCATGGACAAGGAAGGCTCTTGCTCCCTTCTGTTGTAACTAAGTTGTGTGGGGTTGGAGCTGACTTGCATTATTCAGGCAGTAGTTGCCTTTAGTTTTATTACAGAATGTTTACTTTGGTTCCTGGAAACCTTTGCTCTTAAAAACCTTGATCATTATTACACTGTGATTTTAGTCCTGGCCACAGGATTGGAGGCTGGAAGATCACAAGCTACTACACAGCGAGTTCAAGGCCAGCCAGGGCTGTATAAAGCTTAATCTCAAAAAGCAACAAAACCCATAAATCCCCTCTTATTCAGGCAGGTTTTTTAAAGCTAATAATTTATCAAGCAGATATCTGTATATAGGCAAACCCTACCTTGGAAACGAAAACATCAGGGATGCTGTTCACTCCTGAGCCCTCCGGTGAGAAGAGAGGAAGCCTTGGAAAAACAGGCTCCAAACAGGATACACCTGGTGAAGAAACAGATTGGATAGTACAACCTTAGGTTTTTATTTACATTGGTATTCTGCTTACATGTATGTCTGTGAGGATGTCAGATCCCCTGGAATTGGAATTAGAAAAGATGTGAGCTGTCATGTGGGTGCTTGAAACTGAACTCAGGTCCTTTGGAAGAGTTTTCTTTATATTTTCTTTTTGATTTTTAAAAATTTATCTATTCATAATATGTAAGTACCATGTAGCTCTCTTCAGACATACCAGAAGAGGGCATCAGATCTCATTATAGATGGTTGTGAGCCAACATGTGGTTGCTGGGATTTGAACTCAGTACCTCTGGAAGAGCAGTTAGTGCTCTAAACCTCTGAGCCATCTTTCCAGCCCTATATTTTCTTTAATGAGAAAAGAAACCTATTTACAAGGGCTCTAGAGCAGCTGGAGGGGATGAAGGCCTTGGGAAACAGAGAGGAGCCAAGTAGGTAGAAAGTCCTTGTATTTCTGACCTCCATCCTCCTTTCTCTTCTCTCCTCACATCTAGTTAGTCTTTAAAAGTCCACTTCGGCATTGAGACTGGTAAGGGAGGGCCTAGAGGTTGGAGGTAAAGATTCATTTAACTCTGCCCTTTGTTCTTGGGGTCTATCTGAGGCAGAAGCTTGATGGGCTATAGCCCCATTTCCAGTTCCACTTGGAACTCCTGGATGGATGTGGAGGGTGTTGGGGGCCTCAGGAAAAGGTGTGGATAGGTATAACATCAGGCATCTGCCAATGGGGATAATGAAGCTTCCCGTCATGTTGTGTGTTATCTTGTCCATATCCCCCTAGCACCTCAAGTGAGGAAGGATAAGAGTTGCTTTGTTGGAGTGTTGGATGATAAGGTCATCAGGATTGAGATTGAAGAGAAGCAATCATTTGCCGAGGAACTGAGACACTACAGTTCATCAAAGAAGCTGGGGACCTAGGCTTCTAGCAAGGAGAGCCTGAGTCAGGTCTGGGCTCCAGAAGAGCCAGGTGGCTTTAGGTGTCATCTGAGATTTGGATACCTTTGTGCAGGCATGAGCTTTGATGTTGGAAAACTTGAACTCTGTGTAGATGGAGTTCATCTTCCATTTCTATTTTATAAAAGAAAGTCTAAGGTTGATAAAGAAGAGCCAGTCGTTTGGGGTAAGGGTCTAGGGGGACATGTTTTTGTATGCTGTGCATGTTTCAACACTCAAGTTGTGTGAATGCATGTGCATATGTGCAGTGGAATGCTTGTCAGTGTATATGGAAGTCTGAGGATTATCTTGTCAGTCCTCACCGCCCTTGTTTTTCTGTTGTGTGCACCTGTCTCCACCTCCTATCTTCCCCATAGTGTTGCTGCGATTACAGCCTCATGCTTGTGTAGCACATGCTTTACCCACTGAGCCATTGGATGATTTTGTCTTGGAGGGTTGTTTTGTTTTTGGTAGGAATTTCAGAGTATCTCAGTCAGTACTTTTTTTGGTTTTGCTTTACATTATTTTTCCCATAAAATTGGAATTTGGTAATAAATTCTCAGCTTGGGCTGGAGAGATGGCTCAGCAGTTAAGAGCACTGACTGCTCTTCCAGAGGTCCTGAGTTCAATTCCCAGCAACCACATGGTGGTTCATAACCATGTAATGGGATCTGATGCCCTCTTCTGGTATGTCTGAAGACAGCTACAGTGTACTTATATAAATAAAATAAATAAATCTTAAAAATATATTCTCAGCTTTATTTTTTTCTTAATTCGATAATGCCTAATTTATGAGTATAAACTGCCTTCCTTTTTTTTTTTTTGCGCAACTAATGTTCTCATCAATTGAGTTAAATATTAAGAAGTTGTAAATACAAAGTGAACTAAGATAAAAAAATCTTTTAAGCTTTTTTATTTTGTATGAGTGTTTTGACTGATTATATATATATCTGTGTGCCATGTGTTTGCCTGGTGGTGAGGAAGCCAGTAGAGTGTGTTATAGCCTATGCCATTGGAGTTACAGTTGAGAAGCCACCATGTGGGTGCTAGAAACCAAACTTGGGTCCCCTGAAGATCAACCAGTCTCTTAACTGATGAGCCATCTCTCTAGCCCTTTTTCATATTTGTTTCTCTTTAAGGATGTTATTAATTAGTTTAACTGTTTGGACATTTGTGCGTGTGTGGAGCTCAGAAGACAGTTGAAGGAGTCAGTTCTCTGCTTCCACCCTGGGGGTCCCTGTGCCTGAGCTCCCGTTGTCAGGCTTAGTTATGAAATTTCTTACCCATCTTGGCAGTTCTTTTAAAAACCAGTTCTAACAAGTCAGACTCTATGAACCCTGTCATCCTGGATCTATAGATAGCTGTATTGTATAAAGTTAGTGCTTGTGGAATATATGCAGAACTAAACTGAGGATTTAAATGGGCTGAGGGGCTCCAATGTAACATCTTGACAGACTGTTTTCTATATACTGCTTTTGCTATCAGTGCTTACTTCCTGGTACTTTACCATGTTCCAGATGCTTCAGTTTCACAGTAGTAATCCTGAACAATTATGTACAGTTGTTAGGTTTTAATATGTCGCAGAAATTTCATTATATATTTTTCTTTGTGGAGTTGGGCAGTAATGCATTGCGCATGTCTTTAATCCTGGCATAGGCAGATGGATTTCTGATTTCAAGGCTCACTTGGTCTAGACTTGAAGTCCAGGATACTTAAGATTACACACAGAAACCCTGTCAAAAAATTTTTTTAAAATCCTTTATTACAATCCAGTTTTTTTTTAATCACAAAGTTAAAAGTTGAATTTAAAAGTTTGAAATAATTATTTTTCTTTTTTTATTATTACAGCTTTACCAACAGGGACGCTTATGTCAACTTGGCAGTGAATTCTGTGAATTGGAAGTTTTTGCTAAAGTTTTGAGAGCTTTGGATAAAAGGTAAATTTGCATGTGTGTGTATAAGCTTTCTTTCTTGCTTCCTTTTCTCATGTGGCTCAAAATGGCCTTGAACTTGTCTAAACTTCTGATCCTCCTGCCTCAATTTGAACTCTTGAATTACAGATGAGAGACAGGTTCTCACACAACCACTACAACAAAACCAAAAACCTACATAAAAATATTTAAAAATGCATATAATTCAATAATATTAAATATAGTTGTTTAACCATTAGTAATAGACATTTCCAGAATGTTTTCACTATCAAAACAAAAGTTAAGAATAGACACAAGGGGCTGGAGAGATGGCTCAGTGGTTAAGAGCACTGAATGTGTTTTCAGAGGTCCTGAGTTCAAGTCCCAGTAACCACATGGTGGTTCAAAACCATCTGTAATGGAATCTGATCTCCTCTGCTGGTGTATCTAAAGACAGCTGCAGTGTACTTATATAATAAATAAATAAATCTTAAAAAAAAAAATAGAATAGACACAAAGCCTACCACTGAATGCTATGATAGCAGAATCTATGACATGGGAATTACAGTTCAATGAAAAGTCTTGAAGAACAAGATGATAATGATAGCCACACTTTCTATAGTGGGAATAGGTCAGAGAACATGTTTATACTTTATAAATACACAGAGTACTTACTGAAGGGTCAGGCAGTTTGGCTTTGTTTTGAGGCAGGGCTCATGTTTGGGTGTTGGTCCTCACCTTACACCTTACTTGAGACAGTATTTCTCTTAGTGTTCTCTGACCCTGAGCCTCTAGCAAGTCTGGGCACACTGGGATTGCTGGTATTTGTGCTGCTGTGACCATACTTAGGTTGTCAGGCTTTTGAGGCAAGTGATGAGCCATCTACCTAGCCTGTTGTCTCTTTACTTTGGAATGTATGTGATATGTGATGCTTTTTTTTTTTTTTTTTAACACACTTAGCCTCACTCACCTTATTCTGTTGGGGAAACAGATACCTCTCTATATCTAATAGGTATATTTAATGGAGAGTCAGCTAGCTCTAAAGGGATACAATCAAGTGGCCTCTCAAGAACCACTTTTCTCTTTTCTGCAGACATTTGCTCCACCACTGTTTTCAGGCTCTGATGGACCATGGTGTTAAGGTTGCTTCCGTCTTGGCCTACTCCTTCAGTAGACGGTGCTCGTACATAGCAGAGTCAGACGCTGCAGTAAAGGAGAAGGCCATCCAGGTTGGCTTTGTCTTAGGTGAGTAATGGCAAAGGAGAGGGGCATTTTACTCTGCAGTGGTCTTGTAGTTAAACCTTCTACTTAGAAGTTCCCAGTCTATATAGGCAGGTTGTGAGCAACTGTCATACCTATGGTGGCCTACTCAAGTAGGACTCTGTAAATCCTGAACCTTTCTGGCATTCCAGCCCAGGGTAGTAATGACAGCTCTTATATATGAGGAAGTGGACTTAGACAAGTTGAGCAAGTAGACCAGCCCATGGCATTGAATGAGCTATGATTAGCATGAGTTTTGTCTGTGATCCCAAGCATGACTTTTTGTTGTGTCAGGCCATCATCAAACTCTTTAGCTACTTACTGTTTACTGTATGCTGTGGCATGAGACATAAGTCTTTTCAGGGCCCTGTTTTAATTTTCAACTCCAAAAGTAGTTATTTTTAATTTTGGACAAGCTACTGTATGGGTAGCAGAAACATTATAGTATCCTGGAAAGATTTATACATATAGAAAAAGATTGTTTGATAATTTTGTAACCTGAGTAGTTTCACAGCTATACAGAGTTCAAAGTTATGTTTTAGGCAATTATTACTTCCTTCTATATGATGTTAATATTAGGAACTTTTTAGTTCAGAAGTGTTTTACTGTAAAGGTGTTTACTCTCAGGCCATTCACTGAATCATTTCGTGTTGCTGCTTTTGTTCTTCAGGTGGCTTTCTTTCTGATGCAGGCTGGTACAGTGACGCTGAGAAGGTTTTTCTGTCCTGTCTTCAGTTATGTACGCTACATGATGAGATGCTCCACTGGTTTCGAGCAGTGGAGTGTTGTGTGAGGTAAGCTTAGCAGATCCTGTGATTAGGTGGCACTTAGTGCTAGTGCTTTGGGCTCAGAATTCTGCCCTTGTTACCAACAGTTGGTTAAGTCTTTGCATCATAGTTTCATTAGTCTAATCTCCCATTTCTAAAATGTTACTAACATGTTTTATACACACACACACACACACACACACACACACACGTGTGTGTGTGTGCAGAGACAAGAGTTTTTTTTATGTAGTCCAGGCTGGACTCAAACTCTGCCTCTCAAGTGCTGGAATTAAAGTATGCAACACCATGCCTTGCCTTGCCTTTTTTTTAAATAAAGTAAAAACTTCCTTGAAGGTTGGGCAGGAAACTACTTGAACATGAATTTAAAGAGAATCAGAATTTCATATTTTAATTTCCTAAAGTCCAATAGTAAATAGAAATAGTAAAAGAAAATAGTGGTATCTCAGTTTTTGAATAAACTAGTATATACCTTATTGAATTTTTAGGACAAAGGAAAACATTTTCAAATCTACCAAGACTCAGGACATCCCGGTGTATACTAGTGGATACCCTGTGGGTATTACAAGGCAGTGCCAGAGCCTTTGGTAACCTCTGAGTCAGACTAGCAAGAGGAATGGCATCCCTGTTCTACTACTGCTTTAAATTAGTCCTGTGCAGAAGTTGTCAGTGCTTCAGTAAGCTCAGGCTCTGTCATCAAGCAGGGGAGCAGGAATGGCTCACTTAGAGAGCTGCCTGTGTGCTGCATCGAAGTGATCTCTGTTAGTGTAAATCCAACTAATGAAATGGGGGGGGGGGTCAGAATCGAGACATGGCTGCTACCTTCTAGAAGTTAGAACCATAAGGGAATCTTATAGAAAGTTATACATTGTCAATCGGAAATTTAGACTAACGGAACAAATATCTAGAAATGCACAAACCATCCAAATGATGGTAGGAAAAAAGCATTGAACATCTCAACTGATCCATAACAAATAGAAATTTGTAAATTTTTACTAAGAAGAAATTGCAAATTTTCTTACCAAAGAAAATCTAGGACCAAAAGATTTTGCCGGTGAATTATTTCAAGCATTTGAAGAGTTAGCACTGGTCCATTCCAAACAACTAGAATACTAAAGAAGAGTCTCTTTCCAACTCATTTTATGAGGCCACTATGACCCCATTAATGAAAGCCCAGGAAAAACATTATAAGACAATTAGAGTCCAGTACCTCCTTAAATACAGATCAGAAATCCTTAACAAAATACTAACAAATCAAACCTAAAATAATATTTAAAACAATTTATATTGTGATCTTAAAGTGAGACTTAAGCCAAGAATGCAAGATTACTTCGACATAAGAAAATCAAGCAATATACAATACCATTATAATAGACTGAATAAAAAGTATGATAGTTTTTTCAACAGTGAACGTTGAAAAAGTTTGACAAGGCCAGCTATCTTTTTTTTTTTTTTTTAATATTTATTTATTGAGTACACTGTAGCTGTCTTCAGACACACCAGAAGAGGGCATCAGATCCCATCCACCATGTAGTTGCTGGTAATTGAACTCAGGATCTCTGGAAGAGCAGTCAGTGCTCCTAAGTGCTGAGCCATCTCTCCAGCCCCTGTCCTTTTTAAGTAAAAACATGCAGAAATCTAGGGCTAGATGAGAACCTCTTTGATATAACAAAGAACATTTATGGCAGACCTATGGTGGTATATGCCTGCAACACCAGCCTGAGCTACATAGCAGAGCGTGTCTCAAAGAACCATATAGGGTGGTACCATGGGAAGGACTTGGAGAGAAATGGAAAAAAAACAGTTAACTTGGCAGTACGCTGGATGGTTTTTTTCATTAGATCAAGAGAAAGGTAAAGGATGTCTTCTACTAGAGGTAATCAGTATTATGTTGGAATTTTTCATCAAAGTAGGCAAGAAGAAGAAATAGCATCTGAACTGGAGATGGAAAAGGATGGCATTGATTGAACTCAGAGACTTGTGACTAGGTGTAGTGGTATGCATCTGTAATCCTAGCACTTGGGAGGTCGAGGTATTGGCATTAATGAGAACAACCAAAATCCCTATCAGCACTTGGGACACAGCAAGATCCTGTCAGTCTTCTTTCCTGTCTGTGCACCCAGCTTGTTCTTACTGGTTTTCTTTCAGATAGGGCTTAAGTATATATCCAAGGCTGGCAAGAAACTCAGTTCTCCTGCCTGAGCCTTCTGAGTGTTGGTACAGGGTACACTATCATTCTCACCTATTTTGGCTCAAAGACAGCCTACAGAATGGGAAACAGTATTTGCAAATCAGGTATCAAGGGTCCAATATCCAGAGTGTATCAAGAACTACAACTCAATAGCAAATGACCCAAGTTTTTAAATAGACAAGGACTGAGTAAACCCTTTCCATAGAACCTGTGAGATCACTGTTGAGCATATGGAGAAATGTTAGTAACAGAGCTATAAGTCAAACACATTAGAAGATACTACTTCACATGTACCACGGTCATGTAGGCTTTTGTTTTAATGAGCTAGAGAGGTTAGCTCAGTGGCAAGAGCTCTTGCTCAGCATGTTTCATATTCCAGGATGGATTTCCAGTAATGCCAAAACAAGCAGAAAGTTGGTATCAAGGGTGAAGAGAATCTGCAAACCTTGCATGCTGTTGCTGAGTGTAACATGATACGGCTGCACAGTGTAGTTTACAGCTTCTGAGAATCTAAACATAGAATTACCATATGGCCTGGTCATTGCACTCCAAGGTGCATATTCAAGAGTGGTTGGAGAGTTGCAGAGATGGCTCAGCAGTTAAGAGCACTGACTGCTTCTCCAGAGGTCCTGAGTTCAATTTCCAACAACCACATGGTGGCTCACAACCATCTGTAATGAGATCTGATGTTCTCTTCTGGTGTGTCTGAAGATAGCTATAGTGTACTTATATATAATAAATAAATGAATCTTTAAAAAAAATAGAATGGCTGGAGATACGGTCCAGTGGCTAAGAGCACATACTCAGTTTTTGGTTTTTGAGACAGGGTTTCTCTTTGTAGCTCTGGATATCCTGAAACTTACTCTGTAGACCAGGCTGGTCTTAAACTCACCTGCCTCTATCTGCCAAGGGCTGGTACTAAAGATGCTCTCTGTCACTGATCAGTTTATATTTTATACTTGTATAGGGTATGAATTTGATTCCCAGAACCTACATCAGGCAGATCACAACTGCCTGTAACTCCAGCTTTAGGATCTCATACCTCTCTGACATCATACATAGGTATACATATATACACGTAAATAAATAATAAGAAAACAAGCAGAGACTTGAGATTTGTATCCTGTGTCACAAGAGCTAGAAGGTGAAAAGAATCCAAGTCTCTATCTGCAGATAAAAAGATACTTGTCCTGAGGATGGCCTTAAACTCATTCTGTAACCCAGGCAGGTTATTGTGAAAGACATGCCAACAGCCACACTCGAGTATCTATTGCTTTTTACTCATGTATCCTTCTTCATACTTGAATTCACTGCTCAAAAACAGTCATTCCACCTACCATTCTAGAGCAGTGTGATTAATCAGCCCTCTCTCTTCCTTTTCTGCAGAGTGCTAGGGAATGAACATAGGCCTCTCACATGCTAGGCAAAGGCTCTAATACCTAGTTATGCCTGCCTTTTAGGGAGGGTTTTGTTTATTTTTTTAAGCAGTTACATTATTTAGGCCTAGCTCTGTCTAGAGTACTGGTATAATTGCCCTGCTTGGTTTTCTTTCAAATGTCTTTTGTGCTTTTATTGGCTCTGAGTTTGAAGCATTTTCAAAAAATTGTATTGGCCCCATAGATGATTATGGCATTCAGCCAGCAATGTAATAGGTACATGTTTGCTCTGACAGCTGTTCTTATTTCATACATTCTGTAGATACATAGTCTACTACTGCCTAGGAGTTATTAGTCTCATCTAATTTAATTGTCAGTAGGATGCACTTTATTTTGTGTAGCAAGCATACTCAGGATTTTCTGCCACAGGGAGTAGAGGACAAATAGATCTTACAGTCCTATTTGAATTTACCTTAGTGGGCCAGTCAGCAGAAATGAGCACAGCCAGCAGTAGTGGCAAATGCTAAAATGATTAAGACCAGGTGGGAGTGGGTCAGATTCATCTGTCTTCACTATTTTCTGTGTTAGATCTGAATTTGGAACAAAAAGGTGTGTGTGTGTGTGTGTGTGTGTGTGTGTGTGTGTGTGTGTGTGTGTGTGTGTGTGTTTGCTTGGTTAGCACAAGTTAAGTACACAACAAAATATCTGAATATTTAGAGAATGCAAGAAATCAGACAAGATCAATCACTAAGCTTTTAGCACTATCAGTGCCATATCAGATAAAATGGTTCATTCAGATGCAGAAAGGCAGCCTGCTCTCAAGTCTGCCTTGCTGTTGTATCATTTTTAAGAGGTTGTCAGGGCCACTGTCCTGATAGCACCAAAAGTAAAGCAGTTTTGTCTTTTACAGGTTGCTTCATGTGCGAAATGGAAATTGTAAATATCATCTAGGTGAAGAAACATTTAAATTAGCTCAGACATACATGGATAAGCTGTCTAAACATGGCCAGCAAGCGAATAGAGCTGCTCTCTATGGAGAACTATGTGCACTCCTGTTTGCAAAAAGCCACTATGATGAGGTAAGTTGACTTGTTGTTTTGAGACAGGATGTTTGTAGCCCACACTGGCCTTGAAAATGTGATATTCTGACTTCAGTCTGTCTGGGGTTGCAGGCATGTGCCACACAGTGCATGGTCTTCTCTTAAACGTCTTCTAAATTGCATTTCATCTATTGGGTGGTCTTCAGGGTTATTTTTCTGTTCAGTTTTTTAAATACAGGTATCCCAGACCAACTGCAGGTTCATGATTTTTCTCTTTCTGCCTCTTGAGTGCTTCATTCAGATTAATGGCCTGTACCACTATTCCCAGCTTTCATGTATTAAGTTCATATAATAGATTTTATTGCAAAGTGGAAAAATACTTAATTTTCTAATGAAATATGTAAAAGCCAAGCAGGAGTGTTTGTGAGGTGAACCTTAAGTATTGCAAGTAAAATACAGGGCTTTTAAATTTTTTGTGCAGGTGTTTGTCTGCCCAACTTGCTTTAAGGAAATCCTTATGAAGATTGAATCTTAATCAGTGCATTTGGTTATATGTCATTCTAGGTTAATTATTTAAACATGAGTTTGAACATATAAGTATTTAATTTGCCAAGCATCCGACTACAAAAATGTTGTAAAACTTCATTATAGTTAACATAGTTCTAAAAATGTTTTTGTACTACTTTGAAATAAAATTAGCGGTCCTAGTTAGCATTTCTGTTGCTGTGATAAAGTGCCATGGCCAAGAAGCTGCTGCAGAGGCCATGGGGGAGTGCATCAGGTCCATGGCCCAATAGGTCTTACCCACATCAGTCATCAACCAAGAAAATGTCCCATAGGCTTGCCGCAGGCCAATCATGTGGGGCATTTTATTAAAGTTCCTTCCTCTCAGATGACTCACTATCAAACTGACATAAAAACTAGGTAGCACAGTTCTTTAGAACCGTGGGCCAGGTTTTGGGACCCAGGTCTGGTAAGTTTAGTAGCTTTTATTTGCATCAGTTGTTTTGAATAGCAGTGCTTCCTGAGTGAAACAGAAGAAATGGGAACTTGCAGAAGATAACATGTAATTATTCTTCTCCATTCCCTTGAACTTCCGAAATTTTTGTATGTTGTGAAAAGAGGTACATATGGTCAGTGTTGGGGTTTTCTTCCGGAGCTGTCTGTCTACCTTGGGTGGGTTTTTTCTTTAAGATTTCTTATTTATGTGTTTGCATGTATGTTTGTGTGTTGCTACGTGCGCATGACTACAGAGATTCCCAAGGAGGCTAGAAAAATTTGCTGAACCCCCTGTGGGTGTGAGTAATCTATTTTGGATGCTAGGAACTGAATTTGGTTCATATGTAAAACCAGAAGGTGCTCTTAACCCCTGTCATCATGTGAGTGCATGTTCAGTATGCATGAGTGTACATGTATATATTCACATGTGTAAGAGCATGTACGTGGGTACATGTGTAGGTGTTCATGTGGAAGTCCAGGGTTTAGACAGGAAATCTCAATCCCTGTTCCACCTTGAGGTCGGATCTCTGAGTTAAACCCAGGACTTATCAAAATGGGTAGGGTAGTCCAGTCAGTCAGATTGCTGGTAGGGCAGGATCCCCTGTCTCCACCTCCTGAGGCTAGAATTAAGAAGTGAATTCCCCACCACCACACCCCCTTACGGGTACCTGGGGCTCCATGACCAGGCTCAGGTAAGCTACACTCTAGGCCCCTGCACTGGCATAAGTGTGCACATCATCTCAACTTTTTGCCAGGGTTTTGGGGATCAGACTCTCAGGTCCTCAACTTGTGTAGTATGCACTTTACTGAACTATTTCCCTTATTCCCCAAATTATTTTGTTTTTTGATATAATAGCAATTGTCACTATCCAGGATAATTTATTTTGCCTTTATTTTTAACCTGCTAATCACTAAGAAAAGGTCATTTTTGTTTATTTTGCCTCATATTACACAGATGCTAGCTCATTGCCTGCCACTTGACCTTTATGCTAGGCCTCCGGCATTCTGGTTCTCTTGAAAGAGGCAAGAATTGGTCTTGTGAGAAATTAGGGTTGCTTTTCAATGATAAAACAGTTATGTGTCTTAAGTCTAAGTTACTTTGCCGTGGTAGCTGGCTCACCTGTCTGAGTTCCTCTGACTTCAACTGAAGACAGAGTCTTTGATGTTTAGCACCTTATCATTAAACAGTTGGGGATTAAGTAAAGGGTTAATTGTTAGGTTTTTTTTTTTTTTTTTTTTTTTTTTTTTTTTTTTCCTTATTGGGGCAGGGGTTTTGGAGCAGTATACTTTTATTGAACAAAGAGAAGAGAGTCAATTGCAGAAGGAAAAACTTCTACACAAGTAGTTATGCATAAACTCACATTCATATACAAATTTATGAATACACACTCATACACACTTCATGCAATCCAGTTGGGTCTGGCTATATAAGTTTATGTCTGTTATGCAGGTAAAGGCAAACTCAAGATACAGTGAGGCCTATCATTGGACTAGAAGGAAAGATAGGCAGGGAAAAAGTTTTAGAGGAGGGAGAGGAGTGAAGATGGAGGCAGAGTAGATTTTCTCTCTGTGCATCTCTGAATCGATATAGATTGTTATAATTATTTTATAAGGGATGGAATTGTACAGAATGATTTGACTTGTCTAGGTGGGCAAATTATATTATACCAATTGGATCAGAGTTTATTGTATGGTGTTTTCTTTCACATGGCGACTCAGTTGAGTTCAAGAGAAGGTGCAGTGGCAGGATGCACCAAGCCTGCTATGGAATTGGGAAATGTGAGCCTGGTGTGGTAACAACCCTCCAACGGAATTGTGTGAGGGAAGCCGCCACTGAAATAAATTAATGTTAGTTCCATATGGTACTACAGTGCCGGAATTAACACCAGGGAGCAACTGCCTGGGTCAGAGAGTACCAGGGGGTCATTGTGGGGTGGTGATGCGTGGGAAATGGTCACACTTTTTTAATATTTACTGCAACACAGCTACTTACTTATCTCATAATTACATACTTATATACACGTCTGTACCTATATGTGCATAGACAGCAAAAGCAGAAAGAACTCATTCATTCTGGGTGAGAAATGAGCTCTGATCTTTATTTGCATAGAGAAAGAAAAAGCTTCTAACCTTTTATTGCTAAATGAGTTAAACTGAAGTCTATAAGAAAAAAGCTTTGTCCTCTTTAGAAAGACTAAGCCTTCCTTGTTGTTAAGAAGTGACCTGTTCAGCCATGGTGAAGAGAAGCCTGCCTGCTCTTTCTGCTTCTGCAGCTGCTTCTCTGTCCCTTTTTCTCTCTGCATTTTGCATATCACTCTCTTCTTCTGTTCCTGTCCTGTTGTCCTTTATTTCTAAGGGTAAATAAAAGGGGGGGGGGAACCTATCAGACTCTATGCTCTCTAGATTCCTAAGTTTGTTCGTTCTTTTTCTTCCTTCCTTCCTTCCTTCCTTCCTTCCTTCCTTCCTTCCTTCCTTCCTTCCTTCCAAGATTTATTTATTATATATAAGTACACTGTAGCTGTCTTCAGACACACCAGAGGAAGGCATCAGATCTTATTATAGATGGTTGTGAGCCACCATATGGTTGCTGGGAATTGAACTCAAGATCTCTGGAAGAACAGTCAGTGCTCTTAGCCTCTGAGCCATCTCTCCAGCCCTTAAGTTGCTTTCTTAATTTCTGAGTTATTTACTCGCTGTCTCCTCCTTCCTTCTAATCTTGTTCTCCCCTCCTGCTCTGATGCTATAATGCCATGCAATATAATTATTAATTATTCCTAGTTTTTTGTACCCTTTCTAGAATATATTGAATGTTTTTTCCAAGCATCCATTTTAAAAAAAAAAAAGTTCACTATAACTTCAAACATAAATTCAAATCATATAAATTGAATAAATTTACAACAAGGATGTATACATGTGTTTATATTAAGACTAAACATCTCACTAGCTTCATAGGTAATGAGAATTAAAGATCTTAATTTTGTGTCTTAGTTGACACTGAAGTTTCTGTATAAACCCAGTCAATATTTATTTTGTGTCCTTGTACCCACAATAAATTGCTAGTTCCCTTTTATGACATTTGATTAATTGTTTTACAACCTCTCCTAAGTTGTAAATGTCTGCTTTCTATCTCAGAAGCAATTAACTCTTGACACTTAAAGACCATTAGAGTTCTAATTGTAGTATTCTTATCAGAGAAGACTTACAATAGTAGTTCTATTAAAAAGGGCTTAATAATTACTAGTATAATTTCAGAAATTCTTATAGGATCATCATTGAGAATTAAGAAATCATGTCTGTCTATAAAGCACCACTACACATCATCACATCATCATTAATCTATAGAAATCTGCCCAATTGGGTGAGCTAACACCTTGTGATTGTTATATCTATTTAATAATAACAGGATAGGCATATAAATAGCAGGAATCTCCCCTAAAATACGGCCTTCGGCCTTGCCTAAAAGCTCACCCATCAGTTTTACAGAACACAGTGAAACCCTCTCAGGAAGACCACCACATCCTAGTTTTTAGCCTGAGATGGCCCCTGGCACCTCTCTACCCCAGGTTTAGTTTTGTGTGTGTGTGTGTGTGTGTGTGTGTGTGTGTGTGTGTGTGCCTGTGTCTGTGTGTGTGTGTGTAACCCTCATGGAACCCACTCTGTAGATCAGGCTGGTTTCAAACTCAGAGATTTGCCTGCCTCTGCCTCCCGAGTCCTGGGATTAAAGGTGTATGCCTCTACTTCCTAGTTGTACCTTAGTTGTTTTGGGGGGGGTGTTGTTTGTTTGCTTGTTTTATAATAGTATATGTCATGATGCTGTGGTATCAGTTAAATGCATTGATGAACACGAATTGCTTATTAGAAGAATAGCATAAAGGAGGCACTACTAAACAGACAATATAGAAAAATAATAGTTGGGTGTAATAGCACATATCTTTAACACCTGGGAGACAGAGGCTAATTGGCTTAAATTTCTCTGAATTTGAGGTCAGCCTGGTCTATATAGCAAGCTCCAGGCCAGCCAGAGGTACGTAGTGAACTCTGTCTCAGATAGAAAGGGAGGGTGGGTGGAAGAGTGGAAGACAGGGGTAGGAAGAGAATGATGAAGCGATACAGAAGGGAAAGGAAAACATAGAAAACAGTCTAGGACTGACATCTAAAAGATGGGCTTGGTAGACTAAGGGGGCTAAAAGGGGAATATTTTCTAAGGCAGTGGGGGATCCTATATACAAAGGCCTCTGGGAAAAATAGAATATGCCTCATTTTCTGGATGTGTCTGTAATGTAATTTAGAAAAACTGTGTTTTTGAGGGGGAGTGTTTGGTAGGACTCCGAGGTTCATCATTGAACTTAGGAAAATCCTCCTGCCTTGGCCTCCCTGATTCTGAAACTACAGGTGTTTACCATCACGCTTTGGCTTCAGAAAATTTGTGGATACAAAAATAAAAATAGGGTGATCAGCTCAATTTTTTTTCCAAAAAATTGTCTTATGGGATTTCAGTTGTAAATATTTTGTGTGTGTATTTAAGTAGTTGAAATACTGCTGGGTAGCATCACAGTTTGACTTAATACTGTCACTTACTCTGTCGCTGTTCTGTTTTCGATTCTTTCAAAGGCGTACAAGTGGTGTGTTGAGGCAATGAAGGAAATCACAGCAGGCTTACCAGTCAAAGTTGTGGTGGATGTTTTAAGACAAGCTTCTAAGGTGAGTATGGTGTTTATAACATTAAATGTATTATAAAACTTACTTAAATAATAAGTTACTTAGTTGAGCTATTAACTACATCTGTTTTCTAAGCTTCTCTTCTTAGTTTTAGAAACTTAGTTTCTAATCAAAACTGTCCTATGGCTGGGTAGTAACCTGTGCCTTTAATCCCAATACTTAGGAGGCAGAGACAAATGGGTCTTTGGGGTTAACCTGGTCTACATATTGAGTTCTAGGACAGCCAAAGTTGCATGGAGAGACTCTATCTCAAAAAAAACAACAACAAAAAACTTACAAACAAAAAACTATCTCATCTGTTTTATCTAATTTTTCTTTATTAAAGAAATCTGTGAAAGTAACTGTTTTGACTTACCGGAGTTCACATGACTATAATCTTTGGTGCTAATTTGGTTTGATTGCTTGTTTTTCCTAAATCTGTGTGTAACCTCAATTTTTTATTCAGAACTCAAGTGGGACCTGATGACATTTCTGTACACCGAGGGCTGGGACTTCCACACTTTGTCTGGAAGTTACTAACACTTGAATATTCCATTTGGTTGGTTTTATCTTGGTTCAAAATTTTGGGTTAGAAGACACCACGTTTTTATGAAATTCTAAAAAGTTGTTTATTGGTCTATAACCTTGGCTAGGCTTCAGCTTGCTACATAGTCTTCATTGCCCTCACATTGTAACTTTCCTTAGGTTTCAAGCATGTCCTAGTCATTCACTTCAGTGGAGAAGAATAGCAGCATATTCAGATAGCATCTGTATGAAAAAGATGTTAGCATGCTTAATTTAAACATTAAATATGTGTTCATATGAAATAATAACATTCAAGTTTTATATATGCACGTGATATTAGAGTTTAAAAACTGGTAATCCTCATGGTTCAAATGTTTTTTAAAAGATTTATTTATTATATATGAGTATACTGTAGCTGTCTTCAGACACACCAGAAGAGGGCATTGGCTCCCATTACAACAGATGGTCACCATGTGGTTTTGAACTTAGGACCTTTGGAAGAGCAGTTAAGATAGCTCTTAACCACTGAGCCATCTCTTCAGCCCCCCAAATATTTTTTAAATAATTGAAAACTTGAATTTCTTCTATACATATAAAATTTGCCGTGTCAGCCTGTGGCCATGATAACCTTATGTCCCAGATCTTGTTGAGCTCACAAGCTAATGGGGGAAAGCCCTGAATATCACAACCCATAATCAGCAGTGTAGTATTTAACTAAAAGGTCAGGTCAGATTGTTCAGTGGGTAAAGACACTTGCCACCAAGCATGGCAACTGAGTTCAACCCTACAAGACTCAATGTGGTAGAAGGAAAGAACCAACTGCTGTAAGCTGTCCTCTGACCTTCATAGATTCTGTTCAGCTGTGCTTATGTGCACATGCGCACTATAAATAATTAATAAATAATGTTAAAGTATGGGACCAGCAACTCAGCAGTTAAGCAGTGTCTGCTTCTCTAGAGGAACCAGGTCTGATTTTCATTACCCACATGGCAGCTCACAAACACCTATAACAGTTCCAGGAGCTCTGACATCTAGCATACTATAGGCAAAATACCTACACACATTAAAAACTACACACACATATAAAGAAAGTTAAAAAAAAGTTTATTAGAACCCATTCTATAAATGGAGTGTATGTGTGTACACTTAAAAATACTATGCTGAATCCTCCCCATGACATTTTAATATTATAAAAGGGTGACCATAGCTTGTGATTACCTTTGTTATAACAGGGTTACTTTTTTGTTTTGTTTTGGGGTTTTTGAGGCAAGGTTTCTTTCCTAGCCCCAGCTGTCCTGGGGCTTACTCTTTTAGAACTCTGTAGGCTGGCTGGCTTTGCTCTGAGAAATCAGCCTACCTTCTGAGTGCTGGGACTAAAGGTGTGCACCACTGCAGCCCCGCTGTCATAACACATTCATACTGAAAATGTCTGTCAGAATTTCCCCAAATTGTTTTAAAGATCTATTCCTTAGAGATTTGTAAATAAACTACAAATCTAAAGAATCATTGTTTATTTTTAGGTTATTGACTATTATGATGTGAACTCAGACTGTAGCACACTATTGAAGTGTTTGATGAGAGTTATTTAATAATTTCCCTCTCTGTTTACAGGCTTGTGTAGTCAAGCGTGAATTTAAGAAGGCAGAGCAGTTAATTAAACATGCAGTGTATTTGGCACGGTAGGTGATTGTTACTCAAGGTGCTGTTTTGATGTGATTCTCAACTTTAGATATTAATACTTCCATATCTTTTCCTAGAGATCATTTTGGACCCAAACACCCAAAATACTCTGACACACTGCTAGATTATGGGTTCTACTTACTCAACGTAGACAATATCTGCCAGTCTGTTGCGATTTACCAGGTATGTTAATGCTTATTTTTCTTTGCTTTGTTTGTCATTTGTAAAACCATATGTAAAATAACACTTTGAGGAGCTGGAGAGATGGCTCAGCAGTTAACAACACTGGCTGCTCTTCCAGAGGACCAGGTTCAATTCCCAGCACCCACATGGCAGCTCACAACTGTCTGTCACTGCAGTTACAGGGTTCTGACACGCTCACATGGACATACATGCAGGCAAAACATCAATGCATTTTTTAAAAAAGATATATTTATTATATATAAACACACTGTAGCTGTCTTCAGACACATCAGAAGAGGGCATCAGATCCCATTACAGATGGTTGTGAGCCACCATGTGGTTGCTGGGATTTGAACTCAGGACCTCTGGAAGAGCAGTCAGTGCTCTTAACCGCTGAGCCGTCTCTCCAGCCCAACAATGCATATTTTATAAAAAGCAATAGCAGACCAATTTAAAAAAATAACTCTTTGAGCCCTGCCTTTCTCTTGTGGGCTTCACCATTACTTTACTGAGTGTTCCTCCTTGAAAGACTTAAGAGTCAAATGTTTTAGGAATTGAAAAGCATCATCTAGGACTAAACTGTCAGCTGGGATCTGTGTTCCATAGTACTTTCTGACTTAATCTCTGCAGAAAAGCAGCTGATGTGGTTTCCTGGACAGGTGTCTTCCTTTACAAAACCAGGTCTTTCAGAGCAAGTTGCAGGTTCTGCTCTTGGTTCCCATTTGAAGTTTAAGTGATTAGGTACACCGAGTGTGTGGATAGTTAATTTAACTTAGATAGTATACCATATTATTAAATGTCTTTATTATTCTTCAGGCAGCCCTCGACATTCGACAGTCAGTGTTTGGTGGCAAAAATATTCATGTAGCGACAGCTCATGAAGACCTGGCTTACTCTTCGTACGTTCACCAGTACAGCTCTGGAAAATTCGACAATGCACTGTAAGTCCCACCTTCTCTGAGAAGGTTAATACTATTCCCTAGTGTAGTAGTCCTTAAGTAGTATTGTATGGATGAATTTGTCTTCCTGATAGGGTAAAATGTTTTTAAGTCATTTAAAAAACATTCCAGTTTTTAAGAAATCCATTTATGCTTCTCCTGGTTTCATACTAAGATTTACGTATTTCTATGTCCGAATGAGCTTTTTTCTGTATTTCCTTCATAATTTTTGTTGTGTTTGTTTGTTTATTTGTTTTTTGAGTAATTAGTAGCCTCTGTGTCAATGGTAAATTGAATAACCTGCAAACTTTAAAAAAAAATATTTATTTATGTATGTGAGTACAGTATCTTTCTTCAGACACACCAAAAGAGGGCATCAGATCACATTACATACAGATGGTTGTGAGCCACCATGTGGTTACTGGGATTTAAACTCAGGACCTCTGGAAGAGTAATCAGGGCTCTTAACCACTGAGCCATCTCTCCAGCCCAGTAACCTACAAACTTATTGCTGGGAGAAAAAAACAAAAACAAAAAAGTGGGTCAGACATGCTCATTTAATTCTGTTTCCTATGACTATTTCATGCCATGACAGCAGTTAATAGTTATAACAAAGTACTTACTGTATAGCCCCGAACAAAGGAAGCTTAAAAAGAAACCTGTAATATTTTGGAGGAAAATTGAACCTAAAAATAGGCCAGGCATTATAAGACATACCTGTAATCCTGTCCCTAATGCTGGGTCTGGAAAATCAAGAACTGGAGATACTTGCTGCCAAGCCTGACAGTCTGAGTTCCATCCCTGAGATCTGTGTGTGGAAGGAGCTAGCTCTCTTCTGAAAGGACCAGTCTGCACTGTACAGTGAGTTCCAGACCAGCTTAGGCTACACAGCAAGACACCTTTCTCCAGAAAAAAAAACAACAAACATTTCCAAAGACAGACTTGATTTTTTTGCAGGGATTCTAGCTATTACCAAGGCTGACTTTATTATACTCTGAGCCATCTACTTGCTTCCTCTTGAGAGCTGGGAATTTTAAACGAAACAAGATGAAAAGGATCGCTTTCTATGTGGTTTAATCTGTTTATGTCTAGAGTGACAAATCTAGAGACAGAAAGGGAATGATTCTCAGCTGGGGTGTTGGAAGGATGCGGGGATTGCTGGATGTATATTCAGACTTTTTTTTAAGGTAATAAAAATGTCCTAAAATTGATTGCAGTGGTGGCTGTACTCTGAATATACTAAAAAAACTTAGTGGGGTGGGGAGAGGGGTAGGAGAATTGCCAGCCTAAGCCACTAAATAAAGTCATGCCTCAAAGAAAGAAAGCAAGAGCAGAGGAAAAGACATTGTCATTGTTATTAAAACGCTGTAGACAAGTTAAACAGCTCTTTAATTAATAACTAAAGTCACTTAGTAAATTGAAAACAAATGGAAAGGTGCTGGAGAGATGGCTCAGTGGTTAGAAGCACTGACCGCTCTTCCAGAGTTCCTGAGTTCAATTCCCAGCAACCACATGATGGCTCACAACCATCTGTAATGGGATCTGATGCCCTCTTCTGGTGTGTCTGAAGAGAGATACAGAACTCATACATAAAATAAATAAATCTTTTTTCTTTAAAAAAAAAAAAAAGATGTTTGAGGAGCTGGAGAGTGTAAGTGGTTAAGAGTGAATGCTATTTTTTCAGAAGACCTGAGTTTGAATTGCAGTATCTTTATTTGGTGACTTACAACCTCATGGAACCTGCACACAAGAAAAGCACAATACCTCCCCTCTGTGAGCTTCTTACATGCACATATTAACACTCAGATACATAATTTAAAGTGTTAAAAATAAATTTTTAAAAAAGAAGTTTGAGTTGTAATGTAAAATAGGCAAGTAGTTTACCTTTTATTTTGTGGGCTGGGCTGTGAACAGATAACCAGATGTTACTGTGGACAGAAATTTAGACAGGTAGGTGATTTGGGGGACTTTATGACAGTGAACCAGGTGCACATGGAGGGGAATATACCACAGGGAGAAGAAAGAGCAGATGCTGGAGTGAGCTAGCATAGGCTCATCCAGAAATGGCCAGGTGTGTGTGGCTGGGGCTGAGAGGATGGCTGTGGGGATGGCAGGGAATAATAGCAGAGAGGTGGCAGAGAGAGATTGAGTCTTGTAGACCATAACGAGGACTTTTATTATGAGGATAATGAGATTACATTGGGTGTTTAAAGTTCACAACAAATAGAATTTTTGGGGCTGAGATTGAAGCCATGTATGCATGTTCAAGGTCCTGAGTTTGATTTTTCTTTGTCCATCAAAACAAAACAAAACTGATTCTTAAAACTTATTCTAAAAAGATTTATTTTTTATCAGTATGTGTGTGTGCACGTGCGTGCACAGGCAAATGATTGATTGCAAATGCCCATGGAGGCTAGAGAAAGGTACCCTCCTCTAGAGCTGAAGTTACAGCCATTTGTGAGCCACCCAATCAGTGTGCATGCTGGGACCTGAATGAACTTGGGCCCCGTGGAAGAGCAACAGGTGCTCGTAATTGCTCAGCCATCTTCTGGCCCCAAAACTCTTTGATTCATTTTTATAGTTTTATTAGTACTTTCTGTTAATGTCATATATATGTTGTTACTTTTTTTTAATGACACTTTTAACTAAAGAGAGACACTAAATTGTATGTGTATTGCAGATTTCATGCAGAAAGAGCCATTGGTATCATTACTCACATCCTACCTGAAGATCATCTTCTTTTGGCTTCTTCAAAGAGGGTGAAAGGTACCCTAGTCTTCCAATGATTGCAACTTGATATGTGGCATAAAATAAGACTGTTATAGATTGTATGGATGTGACTAAAATAGTTCCCTCAGCTCTGCATCATCTCTTTGATACAGTATTGTTTATTCCTGTGTCTTCCTCCCTCCCTCCATCACTTTCTCTGATCTGAGTAAGGCAGAGTGAAGCAGGCGATTCCACAGCAGCACAGTTAGGACTCAGGTGGCTCCACAGGCTTGCTTTGAGTGTGGCATTCCTTTACCTCAACTTGTAACTTTTCTGCTAATCCTCATCAGTGCATTGATTCTGTTTTGACTGGATCTCCCTTGTGGTACTTGTGTGCAGGGTTGGTGAGTCTAACCCTAATCCTGGGTTGCCTTAGTTTAACACTAACAATTAAGTTCACTAGTAAAGAGAAAAATAGTTACCCAAAGCCTCACTAATACTGGATCACGATTTTGTTGATTAGATTAGTCCGTTCTTTCTCTAGGGCGGCTGCCAGGCTTATCACCTAAAGTCATTCCCTACCGTACAGATGGCAGGAGAGCTGACCACCTCATTGCTTCCTAACCTCCATTGAGTGTTAGGCGCGCGCGCGCGCGCGCATACACACATACATACATACATACATACATACATACACACATACACACATACACACATACACACATACACACATACACACACACACACACACACAAATGGGGGAAATGTTAGTAACACTTCCAACCTTATAACCTGATATTTTTCACCTCTTATACCATGAGTGTTTTTTCCTCTTTAATACACATATGTTGTCTTAAATATTAAAAAATAAAAAATTGGTCTCCTCAGGCCCGATTTTAGTTTGGAGCCAAGTGCACCTCTGGTGCCAGGTCTGATCCGTCACAGTGGCCCAATTTGTCCGTGCAACTCCCTTTCCCTGGTGGTTTTCTACTGCCTGTTCTGTGCCTCTGTCCCGGCTGTTTTCTCTTCCCCAAAATCCCACAAACACAACTCTACAGCCCGATAGCTTTTCATAAAGGTTTATATGTTCAACTTTCAATCCACAAACCCTCTACACAACAAGATTGCATCAAATAGACAAAGATACAAACTGCCCTTCATATAAGATGCTAGACATATAAAATCCTTAATGTTCATACTATTTAACGCCAATCAATATCACCTGGGTCTAGCTGAGCCTTGGGAACCTCCATCTTGCCAGGACTTCTCCTCTCAGTCCTCTGACCTCTTAGACCTACCCTCTCTCTACCTCCCTCGCCCCACCCAGTCACTGACTTTCCTTTATTTTACTAATTAAAATGGGAAGGTTCAGATTGTCAGCGGGTTGAGTACCTGACTGGACACCCCTTCTTGGGGAAGTGGAATTAACATTAAAATACCAACAGCTTCAGGACTGTCTACACACATTGGGGGTTCTTTTTCTCTAAGCTCCTTAATCTGATCTCTGGTACTGAAACTGTTTTAAACCTTTTTTTTTTTTTAAATGCTGCCCTAAGGTAGATTTCTCTTGACTGCCTTTTTACAAGTCAGTGCTAAGAAATAAAATTAGATGGTAATGTCTATATACTTAGGGTTTTATACTGGGTTTGAAATCCTCAAGTGGAACTTAGGAACGAAGGTTGGCCTGACTTAGTAGGTCAAGTAAGCAAGAGAAAGAAAGCTGGGTTTTGTTTTTGTGTTTGTTTCAGTTATGTTTCAGTTTTGTTTTATAAAGGCTGGTTGCAGAATTGTTACAAGTGCTTCAAGCACTCCTTGGCAGTTGGGTAACTTTAACTTTCAAGACCCCTATCATTTTCCTTTTTTTAATTTATTTTTTTGCTTATTTATTTATTTGTTTGGTTGGTTTGGGTTTTTTTTTTTTTTTTTTTTTTTTGAGACGAGGTCTCATATATTTTAGGCTGCCCTTGAATTTGTTTCGAATAGTTTAAGGTACACAGTTTTCCCCTTAATTTAAATGAATATTCTATATAAGTAGAACAACTTTCCCAAAACTGTGCTGTTGAAGGAGAGTCATGGGCTGAGCACAACTGCACACACGGAACCCAGCACTGGAAAGAAGTTGAAGCATTGTCATGAATTCAAAGCCAGCCTGGGCAAAGATCAAGAACTCAGCTCAGAAACCAAGAAAACAAACCCCACAGCATAGAAAGCTTTGATCTTGGCAGCTTCTTAACCAGTCAGTTATATAGTCAGTACTCAGTAAACACTGAGTCCTTAGTTTTCAGTTAAATGTTGGGCCCTTGGGAGATGGATGGATTTGCAGTTTGTTGATGTCAAGTTCTTTGTTCAGCACTTATTTTAGAGGAGATTGCAATTGATTGTCACAATAAGGAGACGGAGCAGAGGCTGCTTCAGGAAGCACACGACTTGCACCTGTCCTCACTTCAGCTAGCTAAGAAAGCATTCGGAGAATTTAATGTACAGACCGCAAAGCACTATGGTAACCTTGGAAGACTTTATCAGTCAATGAGAAAATTTAAGGTAAAAAAGTTTTTTTTACATTCTTTTTTATATAATGTTTTTTATCAGCATAAGCTGTGGTGATGTTTAAAACAAACTCACTGAGTAGACTTGTCCTAATAAAAAATGCAATCTAATGTTCTACTTGGCCTGTTTTTCAGGAAGCTGAAGAAATGCATATAAAAGCAATTCAGATTAAGGAGCAGCTCCTTGGTCAAGAAGATTATGAAGTGGCCCTTTCGGTGGGACACCTGGCATCTCTGTATAATTATGACATGAGTCAGTATGAAAATGCTGAGAAACTGTACCTTCGGTCAATAGCGATTGGTACGATACCTTTCTGGCTTCCTTAGTTGGGGTGTAGAGACATCTTTACCTTAGTGTATTGCTGCATCACAGTCACTTGGTGCCTTCCAAGAGGAATGTTGTACTGGAGTTGAGTGGAGTCACTATCTAGTCTACGTTTAACGAACACACAGCTTTTGAATTGTTGTCACTTGGTAGTATTACCTCATTGTTTGAAATTGCTGTTGTGGTCCTTGCCCATTTTGAATTGTCTAGCATTATCGACTTAGGAAATTTCTCATATACTGTAAGTGAGCCCTCTTGGTCAGCCGAGCTGCCAGGTCACTCATCCTGTGGATTGTTTTCTTGAGATCAGCCCAAAATGACTGTTCAGTTGACTTCATTTTGGTTAATTGGTATTGACACAGGGGCTTGTAGCTCCTGCTTTCTCCTAATGCTGGGATCCCAGGCACTACCACACCCAGCCTAAGGACACCTATTTTTTAATAGAACGCTTCGATGTCTTCTTTTAATTTATTATTAGTACTTTAAATTTAGTTTGAGACCATCTTCTGGTCACTTTACTTACATTCATATTTTGATCTGCAATCCTAAAATTAACCTGTTCATCTTAGAAGAAACTTTCCTTTTTCTGTGCACATAGATAGTTGACCTGGAACCATTTCTTCAATAGCCTGTCCTTTCCCCTTGCTGTCTCTGTCATAAATGGTGGTCCATATATTTGTGTGTTAGCCATTATATATTGACTTACTTGATAAATCCTAGTGTTGGAAATACTAATATTCTTAAAGTCAAAAATTCATAGGCAAGTACTTTCCTTGTGATATGTAGTTTCCTTAATTTCTTCTAATTCTCAACAACTGCTTTGGGTGACCAGTCTCATTTGTCTGTGGCTTATTTTTCTATATGATTTTACACAAAGGCACATAAATAAGTATTTTCTTGTATTCCCTTTTTATACAAGATAAGTATCTTGAACATGTCCTATGCTTTTGTTTTTTCGGTTGCTGTTACAGAAACACCATGACCAAAGGCAGCTTGGGAGGAGAGGGTTCATTTCAGCTTACACTTTAGGTCAACCATGAGGGATGTCATGTCAGTAAATCAAGGCAGGAACCATGGGGGGACCCTGCCTGCTAGCTCACCCATGTCCAGCTAGTTTTCTTTCATAGCCCAAGATACTATCTAAGGTACCACCCACTATAGCCAGGCTTTCCCATATCAGTCATCAGTTGACACTTCTCATAGACAGTGACCATAGGCCAGCCTGGTCTAAGCAGTAGTGGGGCACACTTTTAGTCCTAGCTCTCAGGAGGCAGAGTCAGACAGATCTCTGAGTTAGAGGCCGGTGTGGTCTACAGATTAAGGTCCAGAACAGCTGGGCTACATAGTAAAACCCTGCCTTGAAAAACCAAAAACCAAAACAAAATTACTCAGGAATGATGGTGCATGCCTTGAATCCCAGCACTGGGGCAGCAGAGGCTGTGATAGATTTTGAGTTTGAGGCCAGCTTGGTCCACATAGTGAGTTCCAGACCAGGCAGTGCTACACATAAAGATTCTGCAAATCCTCCATATTATTTTTAAATATCCTTAAAAACATTAGTTCTAAGCCTGAATTTTTTCACTGGTAAAGATGGCTCATTATCATAGATAACTTGAATTCTTTGAGAACTCTGATGATAGAAGGAAAAGAGAGTCCTGAAATGTACACACGTTACAGCTGCAGGATGTGATTACACACAAACAGGTGAAAGTACAAATTTATTTTTAAACCTGTGAAATTTATTAGCATTCTAATAAAGCCAATTCCTTGAAATCTGAGAGATACTGCAGGGATGAGAGTAGTTAAGAGGCAGCAGTAGGGGGATTGAATCTGTTTCCCTCCGTAGGACGAAACCAAGCCGGCCTACTTAAAGAGCAAAACCTGTGCTGCCAGGTGGCAGCTCACGCCTTTAATCCCAGCATTTGGGGGGCAGGTCATTTGGGTTCAAGGTCAACCTGGTCTTTAGAGTGAGTTCTAGAATGGTCTCAAACAAAAAAACAATTGTATTGAAATCTAAACAAAAAATTATTGTAGTTATTTGACCTAAGTCTTTTTATGTTGCTTTAGGGAAGAAACTGTTTGGTGAAGGCTACAGTGGACTAGAATATGATTACCGAGGCCTCATTAAACTTTACAACTCCATTGGAAATTACGAAAAAGTGTTTGAGTATCACAACGTTCTGTCTAACTGGAACCGGTTGCGAGATCGGCAGTATTCAGTGACCGATGCCCTTGAAGACGTCAACAGCAGCCCCCAGTCCACTGAAGAGGTGGTGCAGGCCTTTCTGATGTCTCAGAATACTGAGGGACCAAGCTGCTGAGGGACAGCCTCAGCTAACAATTACCTTTTCCCAGATTCCAGGGAATTCATACTGTGAAATCAAAAAACCATGTTGTTTTTAGGGCTGGCATTTGCATCGAAACACTGGTCCAGTCCATCGAAGACCCTATTTCGGGTAGTCCTGTATTGCAGTTCCTATAGAATAAGCATAGATTGAGTTATATCAGCATGTGCCGCGTGTATAAGTAGTCCCACACTCTCACCCTAGTAGAACAACAGGAAACCATTTTTTTAAAAAAATAATTTGTTTTTCAGAAAGTCTGAAAGAAAAAAAAAAAAGAACCCCTGAATAAAACTATTTAAGAGTTTAAAAGAGTTGCATTCTTATTATGTAAGGATGATTTCAAAAACTTTTAAACATAATTAATTCTTCCATGTGGAGGTATTCAATACTGTATTGTAAGGAAATTTTATGGAAAACTCTTTATATGCAGTATAGAAAAGTAACACAGGTACTGATGGGGGTGGGGGGAAACCCTGACATAGATTTGGCCATCTTTCCCAGATCAGGGCATACAGCCATTCCAGAACTGTTTAGTGACAGACTGACGTGTCAGAGTCATCTGACGGGACCAGTGTTGATCTGCCAGTCTCAGAACACCAGCAGTCTAACTGTCTTTGGTACCATGGTGAGAAGCTCTAAAGTTTTGCTGACAGGACCAGAAGGATCTAAAAGGACCAGGCAACTGTGGACGGTGTTACTTGGACCAGAGGCTTTAGATTGTTATCTTAGTGGCTGCACTTGCCTTTTCTAGTAGGATGACCTCACTTAGGTAGAATGCACAGCACTAGTGCCGAAACTTTATGTGCATCATAGAACCAAACTATGGGACTCAAACTATGGCAATGTCATCAGCATGTCTGTAACCATCTCTGCAGCCATCCCATTTTAATCTTTGCCCCGATACTCCATATAGTTAACAAACATACTGGCTAAGAGTCATGAAATAAGTCATGTTCAGATGAGAATTTTAGGTTTACTGTATGGTTTGTGGGGATTAAAAAGATGAATGCACACAAAAGACAGTCTTAGAAAATTCATTATGTTGAAAATAATAGTATAACTAGTCATTTTAGCTGAAATTCAGGACTCCAGTGGAAAGATCCTCCAGTTAAGATGTCTGCTTCACTGATTGGGGCTTTGGTTTTTCTAAGTTTTTAAAGCTAGCTGGATTATTTAATGTGGAGCTAATCCTCAGTTCCTAAGTTGTGATGTAACAAAGAGAAACAAAAAAGATCTTTTGCTGTTACCTCAATTCTTAGCACAGTGGCCCATCTGGTCTGGTGCCTCTGTAGTTAAGAATCTGGGTTTCTCCCCTATTTTCAGGGGCTTCTGACTTGGCTGTTCGATACGCTGCTCCTGGTAATGCTTGGAGTAGTAGGTGAGTGGGTGTGTGTCAGGTTTTGTTCTTCTAGCATGCTTGTTGGGTGAGGGGAAACAAAGTTATCATGGAGAGTACAGAAACATTAATTTAGAGACTTAAAATTTTATCTTAAACATTTTTTACTTCCCAATTTTACCTTTGTTTGAAATTGCTCTTTACAGTCTTAGTGATAAGCCAGTGTGTTAGGCCTTTAGAAGGGGCCTTGGTGGGGATGTACCCCAGCAGGTGAGGCAAGCTCTCACCCTGATACAGCAACTTCGGGTTCAGAGACTTGAATTTATTCTTCGAACTGAATTAAATTTGGCACACTTGCAGTTTATGCAGCTGGCACCCTCCCTCTTAATTACAGTCTCAGAGTCACTTTATTATCAAGTAGTCTGACCAAGGAGTAGCATTTCTAACTTACTCAGCTGGAGCCTCACAAGCCTATATATTGAATACCTCCAAAGACAGTTTCATGCAAGGCTTTTTGTACACTTTTATTTGGATATTTAGAGTCCTGTGGTATGTTTGTGGTATAGGAATGTCATGGTAAATTGTTTTTCAATAAATATTTTAAAACGTAAGTTTCCACATGAATTATTTGTATTTAATCTGCATCTTTGGTGTTGTGCACAGTGATTTGTGTGTCAGATAACTTACGGGCTCGTCTTCCTTAGCTCAAACTTAACTCATCCTTACTGATAAAGTAACTTGATCCTAAAAGCCTATGATTCCAGGGTGATAATGTCAGGTGACAGCCAGCCCCACCCCCCCTCCAGCATCATCACCAGCTGCTCCATCTGACCTGCTTTAATGCAGTTTTCTATAAGTTAGTAAAGGTTAATCTAATTCCTGCACTCTAGCACTCTGTCTTCTAGTGGTATGACTTGATAGGTTCTGATTCTAGTGGAAATAATGCCCTAATCATTTCAATGGATGGCGTAGTGAGAGGAATGCCACCGTAATTTTTTAAAATGTATTAAGGCAGGGTGTGTACAGATCTGTAATGTCAGTGTTCAGGAGGCCGAGGTAAGATGTTGAATTCCAGGCAGCCTGGGCTACAAAAGGAGATTCTGTCTCAAAAGGAAAAACTGAATAAAATTTACCTCAGAATAACCAGTGGCTTGCATGTAATGTTAAATAAGGGCCTATGATCTCACCCTCCCTGAATTCTCTTATTCCTAAAGTCTGGTGCTAATTCCATTTGGGGGCACAAGGGAGCTTGTGCATGTGACCCAGCTGAGTCACTTACATTCGGTTTAATAGTACCAACTGAGTTTTTAGTGTACAATATTTATGGGTCCTCAAACTAGACTTGGCCCTGAGGATTTAGATCCTTTCTCCATTGCATTATTTCTCTTTAAGTTTTATAAACTCACCAGCACCCTGCCCAGGTATTGCTGCTTGTGGGAACCAGTGATTTCAATAGAGCCCTTTGTCCTAGGCCATGACTATGACTCATAACCTCATGAGCATTCAGTACAGGAAACGGCACGTGCTGGTACAAGGTTCAGTCCCAGCTCCACGGGAGGCTGAGGCAGGAGAATGACTGCAGTAGTGCAGCAGCTGCCAGCTTGGAAGTGAGTGACCATGGAGCCTGCCCTTACAGCACAAACAGCAGAGGCTAAATGTGATGAAAGCTCTCGGCCAAAACTTCAGATTCACGGGTTGCTAAGTGACGTGTTGTTAGCTGCCACCTTTTTATAAATTTATGTTTTCCCCTAGGGTTTTTAGCCTTGCTGCTTCCAGTCTTCTTTTTCTGGATGGTAAAGTTACTACTGGAAAAAATTATTTATAATTACTGATTTTCAAGAGGTTTATTTTGTTTTTAAAATTAACACTTTCACCTCTTGGCTTTAGAGGACTTCAGATTAGCTGGAAAACATTTATTTTGTGTAGAACATTTGGATTAGTGTACAAATCTTAACACTAGGAGTTCTTTTTGTCCCCAAATCTCAGGAATGTTTTAGGCAGAAAACTGGCTTTTCCCATGACGGTGATTTGAAGGAGAGTGCATTAGGATTTATTAACTAGCACTATTGTTAATTGCAGCTCTAGGTATCTATAGCATGAGTGGCCTTACTGAGTGTTGAAGTGCACATGTTTTTCAAAAGTAAAATTTAAGATTAAATATATATGCTATATATAGATATCTAGAAAACTTGGTTGTGGCGCACAAAGTGTTGAATCACTGAATCGCAGGTACCTTTGTATAACATCACTTGTTTCTGTATATTCCTTTTATGGGAAAATATGTTGCCATGGTGACTAAAACTTTTCAATTTAGTTTTACTTTTATGTGAATGAATGCTACATTTTATTAAATATTACCAGGTCAGTACTATTTTTATACCTTATTAAGTAATGGATTTTAGTTTAATAGGCTCAAAATAAAAAGAAAAGCCCTTAATGGAATAATTACAAATGAATCACTAACATTCTTTACAGGAAAATCCCCACTTCTAGTGCCACAGTAATTTCTATAGTAGTATCTGGTCATTAATAAACTCTGAAGACAGCTCATTGAGTCAGAACAGCCTTTCATACCATTCTCACTGTAGTGCCCACCGTTATTTGTAACTATTAAACCACACTAAGTATGTTTGTAACAGCATTGTGATATATTCTGTACTTGTATTGCTAAATGAATTATTGACCTAATAAATAGTGTTCCTGCATTCGTAGTGTGTGTTTCCAATGTTGAGTTTGATTGCTTTGGGTTAGGATTTTAGTTTGTAGACAGAAAGAAACTTGAAGCCAGAACAAGAATTTCTGTTTAAGAAATAGAAGCTGTGCCGCAGAGGCTGGTGAAGACAGGTCTCTAACTATACCCACAGCAGCCCTGGAAACACAGCTTTACAGGAGGGTGGGCATCACTCTTCAGTAGCCTTCTGATTACAAAAGGCTGTGGATGGTTAAGAGACTGGATAGTGTTGGGTTGAAACGATACAGAATCCTCCAGTTCCCCCATGTCTGGGTTTCAGTTCCAACTGCCCCTCAACTGTAAGACCCTCTTTTCCACATGTGAAGTAGATCTTTTAAATTGAACTCTACCATGAAACAACCAGTCAATAAGAAATACAGGAAATGAGGCCACTTTTTTAATGTTTTGGGATGTATGTGTGTGGGTGTCTGCAGGGCAGAAGGTGGTGTCGGGTACCCTGGAGCTGGATGTCCAAGCAGGTGGTTGTGAGCCACCATGGTACATAGTGAAGATGCTGGGCACCAAACTCAGGTCCTCGGAGAACAGCTTACCTACTGCACCGCTGTGCTGTCGTCCCCGCTCAAGGGCCTCATTCTGAAACGATGTGCAGTCAAATACCTTGGACAAAAACTCTCACTGCACTTAACTGCTTGCTTCCTCTGTAGTGTCAAATTTACAAGTCTAATTGTCACCAGTGCAGCATGTTACCCCCGAAGTTTGTTAAAGCACCTCCCATATAGTCCCAATAGCCGGTAACATTCCTGATGTCTGTATTATTTAACAAGTAATACATAGCTTACTCTGTGATAGATATGTCTTAAGTATAGTAGCAAACTACAGATACTTCACATATGTAAGTAAACTGGAGATGGTCTGGGTGTAGCTCAGCTACAGTGCACGAGGCTCTGGATTGAATCCCAAGGCACTGCCTCCCAAGTGAGCACCGACACCTGTTAGCACAGCTATGGAGGAATTGGGTCCTGTGGGCCTAGTTCCCGTGGGAATGTGAAATGGTCCATGCTGTGGACCCTCAGGAATGTTCAAATGTATTTGCCATGTGATGCAGCAATCCTACTGGAAGGATTTCAAACCATCTTTACATCCAGGTCTGTAGCAACATTAGCAGTCAAAAGGACCTCAACTGTCCCTGTATGAAGAGAGAGCATGGCATCCTAAAAATGAAACCTATTTTTAAAAAGTATGGCCTGGCAGGATGGCTCAATAGGTAAGGATGCTTGCGACCAAGCCTGACAACTCAAATTCCATCGGAAAGACTACCTCAAGTTGTCCTGTAGCTAAAGTGCACCATGCCAGACCCGTAGGATATATACATATTGTACTTTAATATGCTAAGAAGCAGACAGCTGAGCGAGGCCATGTTCACGATCATGCTTGACTATATACTGAGTTGGAAGCCAGTCTAGGTTACATGAGACCTTGTCTCAAAATGACAAAGCCAAATAAAATTACCATACAATTTTAGTGTTATATTCACAGAAGCTGAAAGAATGAAGATTTGTCAGAAGCTGTGGGGAAGGGAAAATGGGAAATGGTTGCTTAACAGTTTCTGTTTCACACCATGAGGAAGTTCTGGAGATTGGCTGCACAGAAAGTGGGATCATAATTGCAATAAAATTGGTTAAGATACAACACATGAAAGGCAGGAGGATAATATGATAAATCTTACGTATATTTGGAACTTTTTTCATTTACATTCGGAATTCTTAAAAAATGCTTTCAGCCTCTCAAGGCAGGGCTGGCAGAGACAGCACAGTGGGTAGCGACTCCTGTCATGAGGCCCAATGGCTGACTACAGCCTCCAGTACTCATAGTGGAAAGAGAAGCAACCCTGTAAGTCTGACCTCCACAAGCATGCCCTTGTGAGTGTGGGCACGCAGTCAACAACGTACAAAACATTTCTCTTAAAACTTGCCTGGCAGTTCCATCAGCCATGATACGTTTGGAAGAACAGCCATGAAGACCAGGAGCAGGTGTGCACTAATCCGAGTACTCAAGACCCAAGAGCAGGGGTGGGGTGGGGTGGGGTGTCTACATAGTGAGTTCCAGTTCAGGCCAGATACACATACAAATAAATGTAAAACAACTACAGCGAAAACCAGTTCCTTCCCAATTTTGTTAGGGTTTGTACTCACTCTTTTTCATTAATTTCCACACAAAATACAGAACTAATCCACAAAATAGAACAGAAATTTCATGAAATAGACCCAGATAAGCCAGGAATTTGATACAGAAGAGCTACATCTAAAAATGGTCATAGGAAAGATGACTTTGCCCTAAATGCTCCGGTCCCCAAATACACTCACACACCCATGAGTAAGGGTGTAGCCAATCGAAAAGCACATACACTGGATTCTTACTGCACATCAACCAAAATAAGCTTAGATAAGTCGGAGGTTTAGAGCAAACACTGAAACTGGGATGCCGGGAGAAAATGTGAAAGAATTTTAAATATTCTCAATGCAGATGTACTTTCAAAGTCATTAGAGACCATAAAGCAAAAGACATGCATTTAATTATTAAATTTAATTATTAAAAAGGCAGTGGTGTGTGTGTGTGTGTGTGTGTGTGTGTGTGTGTTTTGGAGAGTTGGGAAACCTTGACAGTGGGTCCTTAGCTCAGCTGTGCTAACCCTGAAGCCTACTTCCCTATCTGTCATGGGGAAGTCTGGCTCACAAGTTAGACACAGAAATCTGATGATGAGGAGCACAAAGCACTCCTCCTGAACTACAAGTGTGGACCGAAGAGTTGCTCTGGAGAGACTGTGAAGCAGCCATGTGGGCCGGGGGCGGAGTTGGCTGGGTAGTGATGAGCCATCACAGTTCTGGTTAGGAGCCCTTTCCACTTCGTTTGGGGGCGGGGGCTGGAAATTCAGCTCAGTTGGTATAGTGCATGCCATTCATTCATCTCATCTCTACACTGCTTAAACTAGACACGAATGCAATGCATATAAGCCCAGAACTAGGGAGATAGGACAGGAAGATGGGAAGTTAAGGTTCAGTCTGACTACTTAGGGAATTCAAGGTCAAACAATTGTAGTTCCTTCTACTTGGGAGGCTACTGCAGGAGGACCTTTTGAACTAAGTTGTCAAAGGCTGGTCTGAATAATTAAACCAAATCTCACTACCCCCTCCCTGCCCCAAAAAAATCTTTCAGAGAAGCCCTCTTCTCTGGAAGGTCCCCTCTTGAGGGCTGCTACCAGGACACTGGTGAAACTTTGTGTGCGTGTGGGTACGCACAGGCAAATGCTCACAGGAGTGTGTGTTTTTCCTTCTTGGGATTAGCTTTACCACAAGAGCACAGAGCAACATAGTAACATCTAATTCTTCTTGCATACAACCTCCCTGGCTACTCTGTGACATCCTCGCTGTTAGATACTATAGCTGAGAACGTGAAACTAACTTTAGGAATAATGCATTCTAGTGCTGAAGAAGAGGCTTGGCAGTTAAGGACACTGGCTGCTCTCGTAGAAGACCTGGGTTCAGTTCCCACATCCACAAAGCAGCTCACACCTAATTAGTTCTAATTCTAGGTGATTTGGTGCCTTCTTCTGGTCACAGAGGGCACCAGGTACACATGCCTTGGGTTTAGCATCAGGCCCACAATACTCAGACAATCAACCAACCAACCAGCCAATCAATCAATAATACATTAGTCTCCCAGGTGTTTACATGTCATGAAAAACGTCAGGCTGGCCAAGATCAGGAATTACAGTGTCACTGTCATTTGCAGTTGTAGGTCATCAGCAAGCCTTAGTCCCTACACCAACTTCCAGTACAGGAGACACCACCAAGAGGTGTCTTGGGCTTCTTTTCTCCTCTGGACAGTAGTTGAAAAGGTGCTGTTTGGGCATGTTCTTTCATTTGTTAATTCAACAAAGTTTTAAGTGAGTAATTGTGTTCTATTATAATTGCTTAGGATATACCGATGAACAAGTTAGTTGTCTTCTGGCCACGTGAAAATATAATTTAAACATTTAAAAATTTCCTCTTTGTAAGTTTATTATCTCATGTATTTTGTCATAGTAATATAAAATTGAAATGGCCACATGTTTGACAGGTTTGAGGAAAGCAAGGGTTAGAACAGCTGTGGGGGTGGCTCAGAGAGGCTCTAGCAGATAATTTAGGCTTTATTTGTATTGTTTAGTTTATTTTGAGACAGGCTAAATTATATTACTCAAGCTGTCCTAGAACTCCTCATCCTCCTTCCTTCCTTACCCCTCCCCGCCATCTCTGAGATTAGAAGTGTGCACCACCAGGGCAAAACTGACGCTGACTTCAGATGAACTGAGGAACGTTGGAATTTTAAACAGAGAAATCTGTGATCTGCCGTTTTAGACTTACTGAGTTTGAGGAAAGAGTTAAGAGGATACCAAACCCAGCTTCCCCTGTTGCCCTTAGGGGGAGCTCCCCAGCCCTTTCTACCTGGCTTTTTGCCCACGGCAGCCAGGTTGGAAGGCAGCGGTACCCCACAGTTCCTGTAGGTGGCGGTGCTGCCCCAAGGATCATGACCAGCACTCTATTTTGCTGGGAGCCCCTCAGCATCACGCAGTTTCCGGTAGGCCGCCCCTCTCCCAGGTCCTTCTGCTTTGTCAAAATTGTGAACCAGTCCAGCAAGGGCTCCCGCAGTCCCTTCTTGGGCTTCGGGGAAGCCCTGGGTTATAAGAGCGAGCTGGGCCCGCACCATGTGGCCCTCGGGTTTCACACATTTACTCTGGCCCTAAAGTACCTGGTTCCCATATGCCTTGGGCAGGGTCCTCATTAACTTGTTTGTGTTTACAACAAAAAGAGAGACAGAAGAGAGAAAGTGAAGAATAAACAAAGGAAAGCTGAGAGTGCGTGGTGCGGCCTTTACTACCAGCACTGGGGAGGCAGAGGCAGGCAGACCTGGGTGAGTTAGAGGCCAGCCTGGTCTACAGAGCGTCAGGTCAGCCAAAGACACACAGACAAACCCTGTCTCGTAAAACAAACAAAATCACTGGGCCTTGGAGGCTGGAGTGAGAAGGCTACCAGTGGTTACACGTGCTTCTTGCCTTTCTAGAGGAAGATGTGGGTATTCCCAGCACCCACATCAGTTGGCTCACAACCACTTAGGAAACTCCAGCTCCAGAGAATCCCACGTTCCATCTCTCTCTCTCTCTCTCTCTCTCTCTCTCTCTCTCTCTCTCTCTCTCTCTCTCTCTCTCTCTCTCTCTCTCTCTCACATACACACACACACACACACACACACACACACACACACACACACAAATATACACAAAGAAAATAGTGGAGCCCACTTCCTTACTTAGAGTCACCATGTAACTGGTTTCTGGATCTGGAGACGATGTATATTTTTTACTTTTCTAGTTTCCTCTTTTCCTTTCTTACCTCTCTTGGGTACCATCCAAACTCATCGACTGTGGGTGTGGCCCAGGCTGTCCGGGATATACAAGGCTCTCTTTTGATTTCCAGCACTATAAAATAAAGGAGCACTGACAAGATGATTTAGCAGGTAAAGGTGCTTGTCTTCGAGCCTGACGATCTGGGCTCCATCTTGGGTCCTTATGGTGGTGGAAGGAAAGAACTGATTCTCTGATGTCCTCACCCTGTCCTCACAGTGGACCCTCACGGTGAATAAATGAATGAATAAATTAAGAATGAATGAATGAATGTAGCAAAGTATGTTTGAACCTATTCAAGGTCCTTGGTTCACCGTGCTGCGGCACACCTGTGTCGGTTCCATGCATTTTGGGGACATCAAATACTAACGGCCCCAAGAGTTGCACAGGTGGTGTAGATGTGTGAAGTCCACTGTGAAAAGTACGAGGGTTGGGAGGAGACAGTGGTCAACCAGGAAGCATTTCAGGAAAGCCAGTGCAATAGGACGCAGATCCAAATGTAGGCAGCCATACGAAAAGCCAGAATTTGACTTTGCATTTAATGGGAAATCACACAGTTACAATATTGGCAAGTAATATTTTTAAATGATGTTTGCAAGTGGGACTCCTTGTTGGGAATTAGATGCATTAGTAGCTGCCAATTTTTGACCAAATCACCACCCAGCTAAGACTATTGATATTTCTTCTTCAGGATTCTGTTTCTAGCCTCTCTCTGGAAATCTCCCCCATGCCCCAGTGGCTTCGGTTCAAACCACTGTACCTCTCCGTTGTTACCACCTGCCCTGGGCTACCCACAAGATGGAGACTAGATGATTCGGGGGCTGCTAGACTTGTCGCTGACTGGCCCAGTTCAATCAGTCGTCCTATCCTGTGCTTTCCTATGGCATATATGGATAGCATCCTTTGTTCTTCCCCCACTGGACTCTCCACATGGGTAACCACAGCTATTTACTTTGCAAAGATTGGCTACCTGCCACTTAGGAAGTGGCTTCAAACAGTTTTTTTTCCTCTTTTGAGACAGGGTGTTATTGTATAGCTTTGGCTGGCTTGGAACTCCCTGTGTAGACCAGACTGGACTTAAACACACAGAGACCCCAACTACCTGTGTTGTGATTAAAAGACTGGACACCAGGTCTGGCTTCAAATATTTTTAAGCAAATAAAAGATGAATGAAGTTCAGACAAGGAAAGTACAATTGTCTTAAAGATTATTATTTCCCAACTCATTTATTTATAATTAAAAATTGAGTATCCTTCTGATAAAGTAAATTTTCTTTACCGTCTTCAACCCCCTCATCCTCCAGAGTATACAAGCAAGTGCTTGGGGAGCCACGGAGAGCTGGTCTCCGTCCCTGTGTCTCCATCCTGTAGGTCTTCTTATGAGTAGCTTTTGGGAGATTCTGGTCTCTCCTTAATCCTCTTTTTCTTCAGCTTTGTTTTTTGAGAAAGTTTCCTTAAAGAATCTGAAACAACAGAAGGCAGAGAGGGTAACACCCAGCTTGTAAGAAACCTCGGTAACACCTCAGGATAGAAAGAATAGAGCGATAAGGAAATGTCTCACTGCCGACTGTGTCACTGAGACCTGGGAGGTGGAGAGGTGATGTCACCCTCAGTTTACAGGTGAGGATGCTAGCCAGGCAAAGAACAAGCGTGTGGCATGTCTGAAACTATAACAAGCTAGAGCCATAGCCAGGACGGAATCCAAGTCTGCTTGACTCCCCTGCGTCCCTCTCGGCTCTCACCACTAACTCCAAGTGCTTTGAAAACTCAAGTCTGTTGGCAAACAGCACTGCCAAGTTTTCACCAATAACTGATTTATGAACACAGTGCCAAAGAAACACCATGTCTGTCACTGTAGGTAGACCACAAATGAAGGGTCTACCGGTATTTTGTGCCTTCCTCATGTAACATGTGGGGAGGGGATCCCACATCATCTCTAACCTCTATCACTTTCATCAGCCGTGTGTGTGTGTGTGTGTGTGTGTGTGTGTGTGTGTGTATTACTGGGGTTGAACCCAGGTCTTCACATATGCTACAAGCATTCTATAACTGAGCTATAGCCACAACACAACTTCCATCTCCAAGCTCCAGCATCAAGAAACACACACACACACACACACACATACACACACACACAGAGAGAGAGGGGGGGGGGAGGGAGGGAGATCAACTCATCAGGACTTTCTTTTTAAGATTTAAGTTTTTTAAAAAGATTTATTTATTATATATAAGCACACTGTGGTTGTCTTCAGACGCACCAGATCTCATTACAGATGGTTGTGAGCCACCATGTGGTTGCTGGGATTTGAACTTAGAACCTCTGGAAGAACAGTCAGTGCTCTTAACCACTGAGCCCTCTCTCCAGCCCTCATTAGGACTTTCTGTCTAAAGTCTGTTTATAGGTAAAGAAATAAGTTAAGAAACAAGTTTTAGGGCTGGAGAGATGGCTCAGCGGTTAAGAGCACTGACTGCTCTTCCAGAGGTCCTGAGTTCAATTCCCAGCAAGCACATGGTGGCTTACAACCATCTGTAATGAGATCTGATGCCCTCTTCTGGTGTGTCTGAAGACAGCTGCAGTGTACTTATATATAATAAATAAATAAATCTTTAAAATAAATAAATAAATAAATCGTTAAAAATTATATAAAAAAAAGAAACAAGTTTTAAATGGCAAAGGGAAATAATAGGGACCATCAGATCTTGGGAAACCCTCCAACAAGTCAGGTAAAAAGGCAACAAGTTTGGTAAGCTGAGATGTGAGCAGGTGGCACACCTGGTGTGAGCAGGCTGTGTAGCAGCTACTACTGAAACTCGAATATGGATTATCCAATTCCACAAAGAGAAAGTGCTGCTCTGGAAAGGCTGACGATATTCATTTAAAAAAAAAAAAAAAAAAAGCAAGGTTAAAGGGCTGGAGGTATAGTTCAGAGATTAAGAGCACAGGCTACTTTTCCAGACAGTCTGAGATTGGTTCCCAACAACCCCATGGTGGCTTACAACTGCTTGTAACTGCAGCCCCATGGGATTTGAGACCCTCAAAAATCCAGTTAAGGGATGGGAGGTCTCAGTTAGTAAAGAACCTGCCATTTATTTATTTATAATAAATAAAGAATAAGGTCTAAGTTTGAGTCCTCTGAAGCCACACATCTGTGATGCCACTCTGGGGAGGTTGGGACTGGGTGATCAGGAGATTAGTCAGGCTAGCCAGCCAGTGAGCTTCAGATTCAGCGAGAAACCCTTATCTCCAAAAATAAGATTGGGGAAGTGATTGAGAGGCTTTATCTCCTACTGGCTTCCCATATTCAACGCAGCATCCCCCACAAACACGAAGCAAGCTGTATGCAGTGTATAAGGTGTTAATCATGCAATAGTGGACAATGACAACCTTCCTATTTTTATTTATGTTTTAATTGTTTTGTCTATAATAATTAAAAGTGGGTTGGCATAGTAGTAAATATTAATAACAGTAAAAAGACACCATGTTCCATGCCACGCTAGCGTCTGCTAGTCTCTGTCCCCTGTGGTCTCCCTGCATCCCCCACCCCCGTGGTTATAGCCACAATTCCCAGTAACCTGACAAAATCAAAACTCCAGAAGCTTGTAATTTATCAATCAGATTTATATCAGTAAATTCTCACTCCACAAAATGTCCACACAATAAAATCAGAGCCAATTTGATATTGATATAAACTTCCCACCTAGATAAGACTACTGGTTAAAAACTAGTTCAGTTGGTAGAATCCTTGCCTGGAAGGTGAGAAGCCTTGGGTTTTATCACCAGCACCACATAAAGCAGGTGGCCTGTAATTCTAATACTTGCCAGGTGGGGGCAGTAACTCAGACTTTGAGGCCAGCCTGGACTACATGAGACCCTGTCTCAAATTTTTTTTTATTGTTTTAAATTCTTAAAATTACATTTATTTATGGGCCATTAGCATTTGGAGGTCATAGGACAATCTGTGGGAAGAATCAGTTCTGTCCTTCTACCCTGTGGATCCCAGAAATCAAAATCAAAATTAATGACAAGGTCTTTACCCACTGAGCCATTTTGTTAGCCTGTTTGTTTCTAATAAGGTCTCATGTACTGTCGCCGAGGCTGGTCTGGTAACTATGTCATGCAGGCTGATCTGAAACTCCTGACAACCGTCTTGACTTCGGAAAAAGTGCTGGGGTCACAGGCACAAGCCGCCATGTGTGACTACTTATTTTAACACTTGCTTAAAGATACTGGGAATGTTGCTCATGGATGTGGTACTTACTCAAAACTCATGACTCCCTTGGGTGGATCTCCAGCTTCTCAGTCCACTATCCAAGGCTTTTCCCCAGTGTCCCTAACGTAGCTCACCTCCCCGATCTGCAGTGTCACAGACAGCCAGGCCTAGCTGTGAGGGAGCCCCAAGCAGCCACGCCTTCAAAGAGCCTCTGAGTCCACGTGAGGACTACACTGTGAGTTCTCTAGGTCACCACGCTTGCCTTTATCTTCCCCAACAGTAGCCGAGAAAGAACAGCTGGCTGTGGCACAGAGGCCAGTTCTAGAAGCGTGTCGGTGGATGCTTGCCGGGCCTCTCTGCGCCTTTGTACAGCAGGAATCCTCACGGGTCCCGCCCTGTCTAGCTCCATCTCCTAGCTCCACAGCTCTTGTGCAGAGAATCGGACACGTTGTTCACCACAGAGGCCAAAGTAGCTGGGAAGGATGTCTCCATGCCATCTAGGTCGCCATAAGGATGGATCCCTTCAACTTCCCTGCCCCATGCCATCAGAGAGGGCATCCTGCCACTGCTGCCCAGACTCCTGAGCACCCGAACTCTCAGCACTGAGAAACATTCTCCACCCTGTTTCCAGTCATGAGAAAGGGCCTTTACAAAATGCTAACTCTGCTGGGACTAAAGGAACGCACTAAAGGCAACAGTGCTGTCCTGGGGTACTGAGTAAGTTTTCTTTGTTGCCCCTCTCCTCGCCCCACCCCCATACTCCCCCCCCCCACACTTATCGACATATTTTGAAGATTCGTAATGAATCTATCTGGACAGGAGCCAAAAACTGAGAAGAGACCGAAGAGGGGGAAGGAGAGGACAGAAGGAAGAGACGGTAGAAGAAGAGAGCTGTCTGTGCGCAGCCTGTGCCAGAGAAACCCTCAGACTCCTCCACAGCCCCTCATCTGGGTGGCGGGCATCACCTCTGGAGCAGTGTGAGGACCTCGGCTCCTCCAGCAGGACAGCCTCCTGGCCCGGGGCTTGCATCCTGGACAACCTCTCCTTCATGCCGCTGATGTTTCCATGCAGCCCCCAGGCACTGCAGAGCCTGGGGAGATTATCCTCCTGGCTGCCAAGCAAAGACCTCTCCGGTGCATCCAAGGGGCAGAGTGCGACCTGAAATTGGGTCCATTGTTGAGGAGACACTGGAGAAGAGATGAGCCTAAGTTCTACAGTAGCAGCCTCACCCAACCGCACCCCCAGCCGCTAAGAACTATGGGATCTTCCTTCCAGGAAACTGATGATGTAGGGTGGGCCAGGCTGCCATCCGTGTCTTCTAGGTTAGTCTCTCCATGCTAAGAAGACTCCGCACAGTCCTCCCGGGTCAGCCCATGGGATGCAGTGACCACTACACCCAGTTACATCGCTTCCAGGGCTTCACACATGCCAAGCAAGTGTTCTGCTGCCCTCGCAGCCAGGTCACCTTTTATTTTATGGCTATACCTTCCATTTCTTTTGAGAGTGATGGTGTCTTGTTTCCTTGTTGTGATGAGACAGTTTGTGCTTGTTTTAGTTTATTTTTAAAAGTAAAAAAAATTTAAAAATTTAAACAGAGGATCTGAAGATGTATTTTGAAGTTTTTCTGGCCAGTGAAGCCAAGAAATCTAGGAGTCAGGCAGCTCTGTGTGTGTGTGTGCTTGTGTGTGCATGTGTGTGTGCGTGTGTGCGTGTGTGTGCGTGTGTGTGTGTGTGTGTGTGTGTGTGCACTCGTAGACTACAGAGTGTGTGAACTCACTCTGTAGACTAGGCTGGCCTTGAACTCAGAGATCCACACCCAAGTGCTGGGACTAAAGGTGTGAGCCATGTCCGCCCAGCAAATGGCAACTTCTTGTAGTTAGAGAAAGAGCAACCAGAGCCAGACATGGAGTCAAATCACCACTCAAGCCCAAGAGGAGAGTCAACCTGGGCAACACAGCAGGACCTCTGCCCTTCTCTTAACAAAACGATGGGGCAATGTAGGCGAATCTGTAGTGGCATTTGCCTACTTTTGTGAGGCCCTGAACTCAGTCTCAGCATTGCAAAAATAAAAATAAAGAGGAAAGAAAAGAAAAAGGATTAGCAAAATGATCCGAGCATTCATGTTCAAGAAGAGCAGAGATGCGGAGATGGGAAGGGACAGGCAAAGCAGTCACACAGGCAGCTGAGACTTGTGTGCCCTAGCACAGTTTTTTCACCTCCCTGCACTGGGATGGTTCATTTACAAATTGTGGGTAATAATTCTAATTGCTACTTAGAGTTACTTGTGAAGATCACAGGGAGGTGCTTGACACAAAGGCAACTTTCACTGCTGTTACTTAGGGATTTATTTGAGTGTGTGTGTGTGTGTGTGTGTGTGTGTGTGTGTGGTTTTTCCAGATAGGGTTTCTTCTCTGTGTAACTTTGCTTGTCACAAGTAGGCAAGTGCACAGGACAGAGTTACCTACATAGCCCCCTCTTTTCTTTAAGTGAAGGGACAAGGGTCTGAAAGTGAGGTCTGTTTAACATGCAAACGACTGAGCAGTTGGTTCTAAGGAGCCAGTAAGGAGTTCGTTGGCAGATCTCTGCCAAGATGTGTGCTGCACAATAGCAGGGATGAGAGGCTGGGAAGGCAGATGGGAGTCATTGAGTAGAGCAGTTTGCCAACAGCCCTCAGGACGGAAGGAGAGGGTAAGCAAGCAGATAACACAAAATTGGGGAAGGGTACCTATTCTGGAAGGCACTGTAATGGTAGGGACATCCACCAAACATGTATGAAACCCTGTAACATGAGTGGGGTGTGGTGATGCATGCCTAATCCCACTGTTTGGGAAACTGAGGCAGGGGGATTATAACTTTGAGGCTAACCAGGACTCAACAGCAAGATCTGTTTAAAAGGAAAAACAGGGGAGCAGCTCACAAGGCCCCACCTCCCCTGAGGAGCTATAGGCTGTCAGTGGTTACCAGAGAGGGAGGAACAATTTTGTAAAGAACCCCTTACTGTGTAGCTATATGCAACCCTAATTACATTTAACACACACACACACACACACACACACACACACACACACATGTACAGAGAACAAGAGAGCAGGAGTGAGTTGGGAAAGATCAGTTGGAGAGAACTGCTGGTCAGAGAACAGTGTGGAGAGTAAATATGATCAGAACAAAACTCGATGTATAATTAATATGTAAATTTTGTTAATTTTGAAAGTTTTAGAAATTAAATAGAGACTATAGAATATGTACAACATAAAATCTAAATCCTAATGTAAACTATTGGCCTTCTCTAGTAAGAATCTATTGATGCCCTACTAGTTGACAAATGTGTCATAGAAAGTCTCTATGGATGGGGAAGGACTTTGCCTTGATTGCCCTTTTGAAGTGGTTTTAAGTCTATTATTACTATTATTGTTGTTGTTTGAGAAAGGATCTATGTACTCTTGGCTAGCCTGGACCTTGTTGTGTAGACAAGGATATCCTCAAACTCATAGATCACAAAGCTCTGCTGGCTTCTGCTTCTCGGTGCTAGGATTAAAGATGGGACCAGCATACCTGGCTCAAAGGCGATTATTATTTTTAGCTGATCATAGTAGCACACTCCCTGAGTCCTAGCACCAAGTCTAAGGCAGGCAGGCTGCAGATCTGATACCAGCCTATGTGATACAAAGTGGGTTCAAGTGAGACCCTCTCTCAAAACAAATAAACAAAGCCTATTAATTTTTGAAAAGTTTATTGATATGGTTCAAATTCCACATCACAATTAAGAAACTACTATTGTTGTATTTCTGGTATGACAGCAAAGACAACTATCCGTCTTTTCTCCATAAGAGACTGACTATGGAGGCCGACCTGAGAATGCAGCTGCTTCCCTGAGCCAGACGCTAGAGAAAGCTGCAAAATCGAACACTACTGCTTTCCGATTTTTTTTTTTGAAAAGTAGTTACTTTTTCATAAATATTTTTCATAGAATACCTGTTTATAAAATATCTGTTTTAATTTTCAAGAAGTTTAGTAAATACACATTTAAAATTTTATCTATAATCTCTAGTAAGTATTAATAGCTATAATATAATCACATCTTTTGGAGTTCTTTCTGATTTCAAGAAGTATTCATGTCCACATGACCAAGAGCAAGGCATCTGAGAGCCACTGTATGACAGAGCTAGGGTCCTACCCTCATGGTCTAAGAGCACATTGACCAAACTCCTACTCAGAGGAGTTTTCTGGAAAGCCTCACCAGGAACTTGGCCGTCTGGTTCATTTTGGTGTACTTATAGAGCCGGCGAAGCTGCTTGGCTTCCAGTTCTGAGAAGAGGGAGACAAACCGCCAGAGCATTCTGCAGAGAGAAACCAGAGACCAGTCTGAGAGAGGCTGGCTAGAACCTTTTCTCCCTGTGCACTGCCCCGTGACCAGGATCTACCTGGCAGAAATAGGGTCCGAGGTGCTTCCTCAGTTTCAGGTTGAGGGGACGGGGATGGAGACCAGGGCACAAATGCCATGTGCCAGTCACACACCTGCACACAGCAGCTGTCCATCTAGAGGTGAAAGGGCTCTTCTTAGGAGAAGCTTAAAAACGTGTGTGTGTGTGTGTGTGTGAGTGTGTGTGTGTGTGTGTGAGAGTGTGTGTGTGTGAGTGTGTGAGTGTGTGTGTGTGAGAGTGTGTGAGTGAGTGTGTGTGTGTGAGTGTGTGAGTGTGTGTGTGTGTGTGAGTGTGTGTGAGTGTGTGAGTGTGTGTGTGAGTGTGTGTGTGTGAGTGTGTGTGTGCATGAGTGTGTGTGCATGAGTGTGTGTCTGTATATGTGTATGTTTGCCACAGTACATGTGTGGAGGTCAGAGGACAACCAACAGGAATGAATCTGACAATAGCATACTCGTGAACGGAGGTGTGGTATGGCAGGGAAGCTGCCTACTTTTTCCAGTGCTTGATCTCCCAGGCTCGGCAGTAGTGCTGCAGAAAGGTGTCAATATGGTCCCCTAGGGCCTCAAGGCTCTCCTTCGTGTACTTTATCCTTTTCTTCTGGGGAAGGTCCTTGGGCAGGTTCAACTTTCGAAGGAACTTCTTCAGAGGCCTCAGGTATTCTTTACACTGAGGAGGTCACAGGCAAGGTGAGGGGCTGAGGGTGTGGAGAAAAGGCAGGTGGACAGACCCAAGGGCCTCACAGGTTGGCCTGACTACAGCTCTTAATGGACCACAAAGGGCTGTGTGGTCACAAGGCTCCAGTGAATTTCCCACCCCACTTCCGTCCTGACTATGGCAGATCATGTGGTGGGATATATGGGTCAGAAGCCTCCTGATTCCTCCCAGGCTAGGGGGACAAGGTTTCAGGCTGGCTCCTTACAATTTTGAAGGTATCCTGGCTCAGGCCCTTAGCATGACAGACCAGAGCATCTCCGGCAGGCACGGTGCTGGAGCTCCTCTCTAAGCAGGGAACGCTCCCCACCTGGAAGGAGGTGGCACAGTCAGACAGGGGCCTGGGCCTGAGGACCAGTGCTGGGAAGATACTGGCAAATGACAACCAAGGCCTTCTTTATTGTCCCTGTGATCTCTCTCTCTTAAAACAGTTCTGTGAGGTGAACCATCACTACTTGTGGCTATACTTGAGAACTCTGAGGCACTGAAAGAATTCTGTGACTCCTCAGGGGGATGGGCAGCATTCACTTCTTTCATTTGGACCTACTGAGGTTTCAGGCCCATGTCTATGAATCTCTAAGTTTTAGCATCATAGCATGTCCCCGAGGGGCATCCAGTAAAGAAAGGCAGCAGTGTTGACAGGTGTCTTGTGACACAAAGTGGAGCAAAAGGATCAGAATGCTAGTGACGAAGTGTTTGAAACATTACTGACTTAGCACAGGATTAGTGGACTAGTGTCACTGGGTTTGAAACTTACATTTTTTTTCCTTCTTTCTTTCTTCTTTTGTTGTTTTTGTATGTTTGTGTTTTGGAATTTTGTTTGTTGTTTAGGATTTTTTTGTTTGCTTGTTTCTTTCTCCCCGAAAACAATGAAACAACTTTCTCTGTGTAGCCCTGGCTGTCCTGGAACTCACTCTGTAGACCAGGCTGGCCTTGAAATTCACAGAGATCCATCTGCCTCTGCCTCCTAAGTGCTGGGATTAAATTCACTTTGCACCCCACATTTCCAAAGCCTCTCAGAACAATTGGATTACTTGCTGTTTGTGTTCAAGAGAGGAAGATCCACATTCAGACCACTCTGCAGGGAAGCTAGGGGAAAGGTAAAGAAGCTATAGAGCAGGTTCCTTCCAACTGTAGAGTGTGTGGACTCTGGCTAACCCCATAACTGTACACACACCTTAACACACATGTGTGCTCACACGGACATGGGTAAGCCTTTTATAACTAGCGATCAAATGGGACTTATCATCATCTTGGCAGAAACACATTTTTGATAAACATATTTACTACTTATCCCTGCTTTGTGGTTCTAGGGAATCAAACCCAGGACTGGAGCAAGCTCTCCACTACTGAGCTACACCCTAGCTTGAAGAAATGATGTTCTCTTGTTCTTTGGGGCCCTTGCCAAATCACATAAACCACCATTTTCTCTTCTTGTCTCCTTCCTTGGATTTCATGTTCATGACTTTCCAAAACCAGACCTCCCTGGTTCTCCCACACCCCAGCCTCACTTCACCTTCTTTGGTGGCTTGTCTCCTTCACACCCTTGCCAATCTGAGGCTTCCATCTCAACAGCTGGGCCGGCAGACTCCAGCATAGCACTCCCCAGGTCCCACAGACTTCTAACTTACTGCTTCTGAGACCTGAGTGCCCCAGGGAGTGGGCAGGTTGGCTCCAGAACTCGGAGTAAAACCATGGCAACTGCCAACACAGACCTCAGGCCCCTCTCTGCCCTGTCCACTCATGCCTCAGGGTGGCCACCAACCATCTCCTTCAGCTGGGATCTGGACTAGGGAAGTGAGTAAGTGAGCCGGGTGTGCTGCCCCCACCCTACTTTTCTTGGGGTCGGGGCTCAGAGAGGACTATGACCAAATGCCACACCTCTGGCCGGAAGCTATCATTTTAAATCCCGGTAGAGTTTCTCAAGTAATTTTCCTGGATGGGTAACACTCCGTAGTTCTTCCGGAGGCTTACTGAGTGTGTGTGTGTGTGTGTGTGTGTGTGTGTGTGTGTGTGTGTGTGTGTTGGGGGTGCGGGTGCGGGGAGGGGAGAATTGAAACAGTTTTTTTCCAGTCAAAGGACTAAAGGGTGTGCTGAATGAGAGAATGGAACAAAACTCTACTGAAATACACTGCTAGCCCCCTGTAGCCACCGAGTTAAACGGATTGTGCTGAGAGATGTTTGGGTTGCTTTAAGGGTATTTACAAAAGTACCAGCCGTCATGTATTTCATTAATCTCACCAAAACCTTCCTAGCAGTAAGTGCCAAGTAGTGACCCTGTTTCATAATGAGCTTGGGTGGCCGAGGTCCTACCTCTTGCCTTAGATCAGTGGCCACAGGTGCAGGCTTCTGGTTGGATTCGGAGCTCCTGTCTGCCGGGGCAGCAGAGGAAATAGCATCAGCAGCGTGTTGAGCTGAGGAGATGGCGGGTGTGCGCTCAGATGCTCAGTCAAGACCGCTTCGTCCCTACCAGGGCACCAGCGCCCCCTCGTGTCTTTCATCAGCTAGCGTAGCGATTGCCCAGAGCGAAGACCGTTGCAGCTGCAGTTGACTAATTTAAGCCATGTCTTCCCTAGAACGCTAGATTCCATCGTCCGGACCTCTTGGATGTCGCTCAGTTTGATCATGTTCTCCCTCTTCTTTGGTGGTCTCTGTGTCGGCCAACTGAACTCTCCCCTGTCCATCTAGCCACACGGGACAGGGCATGGTAGCTCTTAACAGCTTCACGGTTGGAGGCTAGGAGGCCCTGGAGTTTTGGTGAGTTCCTTTTCTGTCCAGAAACTCTTAAACTATTCTCTGTATTTTTATGTTTAGCAAATTGTGGGGAGGAGATGGGGACAATCGCATTCCCTACTTCTCTGCCTTCACTATGGAAGACCTGCTCCATGAGGACGATTTCACAGCTGAGGACGATTATGTTGGTAAGAGGAAGGCAAAAGAAAGCTTCCTAGACATGTTATAGAGAATATTCTATTGGTAAACAATGTATTTGAAAATGTAGAACATGCATTGCCTCTGTCCATCCTAGGGATAGCCTCAAGGAGAAAACGATTTGACAATAGTGGCATTCTGGAAATGTCATTTAATAAATAAAATGTCATGTCACATATCTGTCACATGTGTTCAGGTGCTATTCTGTGGCTAAGCGTCCTGAGCTGTGAGAAGCAGTGTGTGTGACACAGTTCCGTTTTTGGATATGCACTGAAAAAGGTGTTGGAGTGTGCGCTTCAAAATGCCCAAGAGATTTTCTTCATTCTCCTTTCTGTTTGTCCTTATACACTGGCCAGGGCAGGGGTATTGTAATAGCGGTTGTCCAGGAAGGCAGAGGCAGGGCAGGGGTCTTGTGTTCAGGAGGCGGAGGCAGCAGGACTGTTGTGAGTTCAAGGCCAGTCTGGTCTACACAGCAAAAATCTGTCTCAAAAACAAAAATTTAAAAATCTTTGTTATGACAAGACAGTGGGGAGACTGGAGTGGGAGAGGAGTAAGGGAGGAAAGATGGATGGACAGTTAATACTGTCGGCCATTGAAGGGCCATGTGAAAGCCTGCTACTGTTAGTGTACATACATGAAAGGAATCTAAGTGGAATCACTAGGAAGTGGGGAAGACAGTACTCTAGACATCTTAAAAATATGCACGAGAACTAAACAGCAGTATTCAAAGGTTTAAAACCTAACACAGGACCCAGGAAGTTGCTCAGTTGGCAGAGTGCTTGCTTATCGTGCAGAATGTCCTGGTTTCATGCCCAGCACTGCAGAAACCAGATGCACAAGCCTGTAACCTCAGCACTCTGGAAGAGGGAGGAGGACTGTTACAAGTTCAGGTCCAGCCTGGCCTATTGTCTAGTCAGTATCTAGTCACCCAGGCTTCACAGATATTCTGCCTGGAAAAGAAAAGAACCCCAAACCCCACAAATCGTCATATACATTGTCCTAAAGTGACATGAAATAGGAAGCAAACTGAAAAAATAAAATGATTTAAATAAACACGTGTATTGTATATTACTTGTGTGCATACAGACACATACTTACATTTTAAAAATAAAAAGCTTAGCCATTCTGGCCTCTTCATTCATTCTTTTCTACATTTCTCTTTCACTCCAAAGCTTCGAGCAAGTCCTGATCTCTGCATGGCTGCCCTGTGTACATAAAAATGGCTTCATTATCAAACACGGGGAATAGCCTGAACAGACAATTAAGGACAGTCACAGAAATGACCAAACACAAATCCATTGCCTTTGGGAAGCATTCTTCAAAGTTCAACGAGTTAGAATAAAATTACTCTCTAAGGCATGTTAACTTTATCTAACAATGCTATTCATTGCAATATATATTTCTAAAAGCTATAGATCATGGGATAGTGAGATGGCTCAGTGGGTAAGGGCTTTGCCTCCAAGTCTGACAGTCTGTGTTTGATCACCAGAACCCACATGTGCAAGGAAAGAATCAACTCTCAAAATTGTCCTTTGGCCTAATAGTGGTAGCGCATGCCTTTAGTCCCAGCACTTGGGAGGCAGAGGCAGGAGGATCTCTGAATTTGAGGCCAGACAGGTCTACAAATCAAGTTCTAAGACAGCCAGTACCATACAGAGAAACTCTGTCTTAAACCAAACCAAACCAAAAAGTGTCCTCTGATCTACACACACACACACACACACACACACACACATCTTCCCACAACATGTTTTTCAAAAAGCTACTCACCGTGTTTATTAGATATCTGTGAGGTGAGTGTGAGAGCTGAGGCCTATTAGTTTGCCACAGTTCAATTTATGCAGGTTAGCATTCTCTACTGTACAGACTGGTCTCATAGTATTTATGTGTCACTCCAAACCATAGGTCCACAAGACAGAGCTCCCAATTTTCTTGTTATATTGTTTGAATTAAGCATAGAAAGCAGTTCTTAGCATCTCCTTGAACTTTGCCTCACAGATCTGAAGATCTGTTTCCTCATCTCTGAGTGGCACAATAACTTTTTATTCTCCCCAAAAAGTCTCCTCAATATCTTTCCTGGACAGGGTATCTTTAGAATTGCTAAAGAAGGTGTTTTCATCGTAAGGGTTACTTAGTTATGTAACTAGAGTTTGATCAAAACCCCTGGAAAAGAAAGGACAATCAATTCTTATCGAAGCTATTGTACTGTATCGGCAAACTGTGCTGACAGCTCCCAGACAACGCCTTACTCCAAGGTCAGCAGGGTCTGAATCATAACTTAAGATAGGGCTTAGGGAATCAAGAAAGCTCTGAAACTGTATGTGAGAACTCATTAAAGACTTGAGGAAGCAGGCTGCAGCAGCTGTAATCTAGGTGTGTGCATTTTTCAACGGTGGTTTGGAGGGTTAGGTAGGCCATTAAGTCTAAGTCATGGAAGCCCTGAAACAGAGGCACTGAGGAGTGTCCCCCACACAGGGCTAGTGTTGAGAGGACAGGTACAGTAGAAGACAGAAAGATAGGCAGTCTAGCTAAGCTAACCGTATTTCAGGATCAAATCAAGTATCCAGGGATTAAAGTAAGTCCAGAGCTTTCATGACCACATGCTGTGAAATTCAGAGCTGAGCACAGGGTATTAGCTTTGCCTGGGCCAATGCAAGGAATCCGGGCCTGTCAAAACAGGCTGTGAGGCTAGGGCTTTCCCTCCCCGGCTGACAGGATATAGATCTCTCCAGGCACACAGGGCATAAACAACTCCTTATCTCCAGTACTGATACTCTCCAAACAGTTCCCAAAGCGGATTTTGTAGTTATTTCTCCTGCTTCCACCTGACCGTTTGCTGTAGTTTTCCACTTAATGAAGGTTTACTTAATTTCACTTTCTTTTGTCATAATGTTTTAATTTGGGCTTCTTGATATAAAAATATCTTGCTGGGGCATCAAAATAACCTGACAGAATGGCAGCCTCAGAACTTCAGAGCATCTTTCTAAATAGTCTAATTAAAATGCACATGTCTAGAATGCTGTCAAGCTGTTGGGCCTAAAGATTTCTAATCTTCTTTTACAGGAAGATTTTCTTTCTTGGGATGTATTTATTTATTTATTTTGGAGAGATGAGTTGGAATGAACACAGTGAGAGTAAATATTTGAGTTGGGAATGATTTTAGAGAGAAAATAAATCATCTACAATTTTGCGACCATCTCTCCCAGGAAGTGGTTTTTGCCTCCTCTCTTCTGGGTACTGGATTTTGTCTACCCCCGTCCAAGCCCAGATTGGTGGTTCTAGGAGCAGTGCTAATATCAAAGTTTTCTAGACTGTGAAAAAGAAATCACCTTGTAGATCACTGGGAGAAGAATCCTGTTTAAATCTGCAATCCATGATTCCAGTTTCTAGCCCAGAGATCAACAGATATTTGTTGAACTGAATGAATGATTGAATGGATAAATATCGCTGGTATCAACGAAGAAAACATTGTTAACTGCTGGTTCTAGAAGTCCTTGTAGGAAAAAGCTTCAAAAGCTGCTGAGACGGCTGAGGTCGTTGCAGAAGAGAGTCAGGTGAACTATTCTCAAATGGAAAATGAGAAACTGGGCTGGGTTTTTTGTTTGGCCTGGAAAGTTTCCAAAAGAAACAGAAGATAGATGGGCTCTGTAGAGATAAAAGGTTTTGAAGCAGACAGGATGAGAAACTTGGGGAAGCTGAGAACAGGTTGGATAAAACATTCCTGGGGACCAGGTAGCTGAACACATTATTAATGTGGATTGTACGTGTTTGCTGTGTGATGTAAGATACACCATTCACCACAATACACACATATCCAGTTAATTCCCAATCTAGTGGAAAGCCTTGGATATGTGTTTGGTTTGGAATGGGATAAATTAACTTCCATCTAAGAGATAAAAGGGCAGTGCCTCGGGTCGGTGGGGGGCGGGGAAACTCTATGGAGGAGGACTGCAGGGTACGAATGGTCTAAAGGGGTAAATGAAAAAACAGGAGGGGGCTTTGAGTTTTTATATATATACTCAATAGTCAGACCCAGCATAAATTCTATGAAGAGCAACACTGAAGAGTCCAGTAAGATACCCTCAGTGGTGCTTTATCTTGAGGATGAGCAACAGTTGTCTACCTAGACTTAAGGCCCATGTCTGGCGTTATTAGCCTAGCCAACCATCCAGAGCTGGAGGGGGTCACAGAGCCTATGATAGAATATATTATTGCCATCTTCCTATCAGTCCATCTTTATGTCCACAGATTCGTGTGGCAGCAGATAGAGATTGTGGCAGAACTCTACAGCAGGTCAAAATGCAGAGAACAAGTAACCAGTGGGGATGTCTAGCTCCAAATGTTACAGTGCAACCACTACACTTAAGGCTCAGAGGGCAGAAAGATCCTAAGAGCCAGAGGATCAGGACTCCTGCTGCTAGATTCTCCTACGCTTGACAGGGAAACTGCACCCATGAAATCTCAACAATATGGTTGTCTAAACAAGAACTGCACAATGACATTCCAGTGTTGATGGGGGAAATTTAACATGGCCCAAGACCTAGATGAAGAGCTATTATGAAATCAATGGCTGCTGAGAGGAAGAATCAGTCTTCTCTAAGGATGAGTCCCCTGATAAGTTATCCAATCCCAAGTGGTCATCCTAAACATATCCATATGAGAAACATTAAATGGAGTCAGTAGGTGTATATCGAATATTTGTCTGTCTGTCTGCCATCTATCTATCTATCTATAAAGAAGAGGGAGTTAATTTGAGAGGAAGTAGGGGTAGATGCAAGAGAAGTTACATTGAGAGGGAGGGGTAGAAATAATATATAGTAGTAGCATAAGAAATACTAAAAAATTAAAATATAGAAGGCAATAAAAGGATAATGATAAGAAATGGTGGTACAGAATAAAACAAAGCAGGAATCAAGAAAGTTAAGGCAGAAGCAGGACGCAATTAGAAGACACTGTCATGAGATAAATTTCTAAGAATTTAGAGATACCCTGAGAAGGACTTTAAACTTGACTCAACTCAATTTCTCAGAATTTAAGAAGCCGGGGAATCCAGGAAGTAAAAGGTTACACTTAATTAATCTTGACATTTTCAGAGCTATATAATGTTCCATTGCTTAACCAGTATGTGTTAATACACGTTGGCTCATTCTTTGGTTCAATGAGAGGATTCTTTGTCTTTCTGAACTCCAGGTATAAATTAGGCATGTCTTGAGTAAATCTATAAACCCAAGGTCATCATAGTGTCAAACCAGCATTCTCTTCTTTGAAATGGCTTTTGATTCCCACCAAAATCTGATGCTAGGTATAGTGGTGTCGTGCGCCTAACGTCTCGCCAGCAACAGGATTCTTCTGTGAACAACCTTTATTTTACAGTACTCTTGAGCAGGGGACCCTGAGGAAGGAAAGTGCACTGCTTAAATATGCCCAGGAGACTCGTGCCGCTTCCTGATTGGTACGCCCTTCAGTATCTCATCAACATGCCTCGAGAGCGGGCTGTGACGTGCGTGGTACATGTGCACTGCGTTCCTCGGGCTGGACAACAGCTCTGTTTGCTGAATCATCGGCAGTAAGCCAGCGCCATCTTTGGGTGCAGCACAAACGGCTTTAGCATAGTGGCACATACATCTAATCTCATTGCTTAGAAGCAGAGGCAGGCAGCTAGCTGTGAGTTTCAGTTCAGCCTGGTCTGCATAGTGAGTTCCAGGACAGTCAGAGCCAAATAGTGAGAGCCTGTCACAAAAAAACCAACCCAACCCAACCAACCAATCAACTAATGAAACAAACAAACACCCAAACAACAACAAAAGTCTGAGCTATATAGCACCTGTGAGCACAGCTCAGTGGTGAAGCACCTATCCAGCATATACAAGACCCAAGTGTAAGCCTGGCAATGGTGGAGCACACCTTTAATCCCAGCACTTGGGAGGCAGAGGCAGGCAGATTTCTGGGAGTTTCAGGCCAGGCTGGTCTATAGATTGAGTTCCAGAAAAGCCAGGACTACATAAAGAAACCCTGTCTTAAAAAATCAAATCTAAAGCCAAAAGAAGAAGAAGAAGAACAAACTATCTAAAGAACAGAATAGGAAAAGGGAAGGACAGTAAATTTTCAATTGAGAAACAGAAAATGCTGCAGCAACCAAGTGACAGAGAATGACACTGCCAACCATATCTTTTGGACACTCTGTGCTCACATAATGTTCAAAAACAGATAAGGACACTTCTGCCCTAGTTGTCTAACAGAAACACACACACTCTCTCTCTAAAACCTAAATGAAAACAAAAACCATTATCCTAGTCTATTTATGAGAGAAACATTAGATAAACACAGGTTAGGAGACAGCTTGGTGAGTCCCACATGAAACAATAAAGGACATAAAAATAAGAAAAGAGAATAAATTGTTGCAAAGAAAAAACAGGGAAACAATGGCTAAGCCACCAGGCAGTGCTGTGAAGTGGAGCAGAAAACAAGCTCTGTAGAAAAAGCTGTGAAATCCAGAAGAATCCTGAGTTACTCAACAATATATGAATGTGGATTTCAGCTCTGACAGTTGCATTGTGCTAGTGTATGAACAATGGGTTAAATGGGTAAGGCATGTTACAGGAACTCTAGATATGACCTTTACACTTCCCCAAAACTCTTAGATTTTGGTAAGGCTAGGATTATTTCAAAATTTAAGAAATTGGAAATGAAAACTAGCTGTGTCACATAATCCAGCTTCTCCAGTCCTGGGAAACATCCACAGGAATGAAAATCAGCTTGTAACTGAGATCCCCGCATACCCATGAGGATAGCGGCTCTATCCCCAAAGGCTGAGTGGCACAATCAGCCTGCATAGCTATCAAGAAACGAATTGATAACAAAAATGAATATGAACACAATGGAGTGTTTCTCAGCCAAAACCCTATATAGAAGAATGGATGGAACTGGAGATCATTGTGTGAACAAAATAAGCCAGACTCAGAAAGACAGCTGTCATGTTTCTCTCACATGCGGAATCTTGATTTAAAATATAGTGCACAAGTGCACACCCACACACACACAACTGCACACGCAGAAGTAGAAGGGGAACTATGAAAAGAAGGGAGATATGAACATGGAATCAGGATGTGATCAAAGCATATGATATGCATGTAGGAAAATGAATATAGCATCACAAATTTTTATGTATAATTTTATGTGCAATTAAAATTTTTTTTTACAAATTTTTAATTTGTAAACCAAACCAAATTTGGGATTGGGTTCAGCCCACTGGTGGAGGGGTTTGAATAGTATGTTAAAGGTCCTAGGTTTGATCCTCAGTACCACAGATACCCAAAATAAATAAAACTTGAGTTGTATAGCCTTTGGTCAGACTCAGAGAGGACATATACCATATGATCTGAACTTTTCTGCTTTCAGGGGCAGTATACTAGTTTGTTTGCTATGTGGCAGAGTAGTAGGTTTGAAGGGACTCTCAACTGACAAAGATTCTCAGACTACAAAAATATTTGGGCTCAGGGTAAAGCCTAGTGGTAGAGTTCTTGCTCATCTAAGCCTGATCTTAGAGGAAGAGAAACAGAGAGCAGGAAAGAAAGAGGGGGGAAGGGGTGTCTAGTCCCTGTGCTGAGGAAGATGCTCTTTGTTTGAGGGGTTAAGCCTGGTTTCCTTGCTGCTCCGTGGAGGAATTAGCCAGAGATGTTTTCTTTGTCTATCAGTTTCATATTGAGATAGCTCACAAAGCTGTAACTCTGTCCAGAGTAGAACAAAAAGAAATCGATGTACCAGACAGAGGCAAGCAGGCTCCATCTAGGAGAGTTTAGTGGAAAGTATCATGATTACATATCAATCTGTTATGATACACGTGCATGGCATAGTTAGAAATGTGAAGTGCCTGGTGTTGGATGGATACAAAGGTTTGGGAGAAGCACAGCATGGAGTTTGAGAGGTGATAGCCAAGAATGTTTTCTAAAATAAAATGCAGAGCAGCCAAATCTGATAGGATGGGGTTGGCAAGGAGTGAGGACAACATGATCATGTCTCTGGTGGAGGGAATGGTATCATTACATCACAGAGATGGTGTGGTGGGGAAGAACGGTGTTGAGGAAGTGTAATCTCTGTATTTTCACTAGGGTGGAAAAACCAGATCAGAAAATAAGAATGTCAAGGAAAGAGGTCTCCAAGCTAAGTCTTGATTTTATCTTTAGGTAGAGAATTGACTCCCATGGGTTAGAGCGGAAAGATGGGTTATGGAAGAGAAGTGAGAAGGCTAAAGGAAGGAAGAAAGAAACACACACAAGGGCTTTACAGCTATGTGTTTGGAGACAAGAGTTTTTTTTTCCCCCTTTGGGTGCCACTTTTGAAAGGAAACCAGACTTTGTTTATAAGCTTAGTCTGTGGACCTTTTATACCTTAAAGAATTCATTCATCAAATATATATTGACTGAATACACAACTCTAGGGATGTAGAAATAAGTGACAAGCTGTTATTTGAAAACACTCGCCCCTGGAGGAAGGAGGGAGGCTCCTAAGACACAGGAAACTAAGGAAACTCACCAAGCTCAGAGAGTTCATGAACCTTACAGGACTGGGGTAGTTATAGGGACTTCAAAGCCAGTTTCAAAGGCCATATGGGCATTGTAGAGATTGCTGGAAGAGAGGAGACTCTGAGTGGAGTTGCCTACAGGTTGAGCAGGTGGTATTTTTTGGTGACAGAGCTGCCTTTGAGTCACATATGCTAAAATGACCCCTGGCTGATATTTGTGTAAGTAACCCTTTTGAGTTTGCTAGGTCATCAAAGTAAACCGGTGGAACCCTTTTTTTTGTCTGACATAGTTATCCTTCCTGGGGTGAAAGGATTTTCAGATCTCCCTAGGAAGTGTCAAACATCTAGCAGCTGACAGAGAATAAGAGAAGCTGGGTTTTTGGGGAGAATGTGCATGGCCCCTGTGATGGAGATAAGGCATGGGACTGAGGCTGATCTGGCTCAGGTAAAGTATCAATGGGGAAATTTCAGCACAGTTACCTTTCCTCATGTGGTATGGGGTGATGTATGTGTCTTTGTTGTAGTGGCATTTGCACATTCTCTAGGACATATAGCAAAGGCTGAGTCATCTGAGAATGGAGCTTCCCTGAGTGTCCATTTTTCTTTACAAGCTTGGTGAATGGAATCTGCCCTGGGAATATGGGGAGGCCCCACAGTGGCAGATGGGACAGTGGGTATATTGCAGTCTCTGAAAGCTGTGTGGACGGGAAGGGATGGGATCAGTAGCAGGCTGTTGCAGCAGCTGTGTGGCCTTTGCTGTGACTGGTAAGGCATGAAACGGTGGCCCTGCTGTCAGTCCAGAAAGCACTTTCTGTATAAAGGAGGAATCATACAGATAAAAGAGCAGATAGCGGAATTAACCTCTGATTTGGCAGGAAAGGGGGAGGGTAAAGGAGAGGTGTTGGCTCGACATTTCTCATGGCTTGGCAGAAGTGTGGGAAAGAAACTACAAATTAGATCTACAAAGTCCTTCCTGAGATCCAAGACTTAGAACCCGTGGGAAGAATCAGAGGAGGAAGCACTAAGCAGAAATGATCGGAAACATCCCTCGGGGCTACCTTTAGTAGAGAAAGGAAAAGCATGACTTAGCACATGCTGGGGGCTGCAATAATGGCCCAGTACAGGAAACTGTTGTAGTCATGGACTGTCCTACATCTGAGAAATTGGGGAACAAGGGATCAAAGAGCCTCACTGCCTGGCTTGCGATGCTGTGAGACACAGGGTGGAAGACTGAGTGTCTCCTTGAGACAAAGGTTCCATAGTCTGAGGTAGTATGAGAACAATCAGCACCTGATGACTTGTTAGGGACACTAGGTTATCAAGAGCTGAAATTTTTGTGGATGTGAGTGTGACAGAAAGTCAAAAGACAAGCAGTAATAACAGTCTGGACGTATGAGTGGGCATGTTTGATGCCTACTTCATCAGAATTGGTAGAATTGTGTTCACAGAATAATTAAGGAAACTTGGTTCAGTGTGAACTCTGGGACTGGTATAGGACTGCAGTAGCTTTGCTGAGTCCCATGGTGGGACATGATCTTTATGAGGTATGGCTCTAGCAGATTTAAGCGACTTTGATAGGCAAATCAAAAGAGCTCATAAGGCACTAAACATTCAGGAGGTTATAGGGATGGTGGAAAAGGCTGAAGAGATGAAAGATACCTGGTTCAAAGGCAAATGTATAAGATTAGTGTTGAGCTAGAGTCTGTAGAGGAAAATCTGACGGAAAGCCAAGTGCTGTGCTTCTGGGTCTGTGAAATACTTCAGAGCCTGGACAACAGTTCACCAAGGGACTAAGGAGTAAATGACAGAGGGACACAGGAAAGGATTTAAGATTCTTACCGTTACACATTCAGAGTGTGCTATATACATTTCTCTCCGGCAAGAAAGTATACTGGAGCTAGATATTGTTCATCCAGCTGAGTGTCCTTTGCAAAGCCAGGTGTGACCGATAGACAAGGTGACCCTTGCATGGGAACCTATTAGACCCCCAGAGTGGGCTCTAGCAACAAGCACAGTAGTCACAAACATAGCCCTGCTCCCTTTTGGCCCTGGGCCAGGCCAAGCAATGTTAGCAGGCTTTGGTGACATCATTAGGTCTGGGGGACTGTGCAGCAGCTGCATAGCAGTGCTCCGGGGTCAGGAAGCTGGATGATTCATGTAAAATGACTGTGACTTGTGGAGGGCCTTGTAATTTAAAAAGCACCCCTCCCCCAGCTGATGAATTCCAAGATCAATGAGCAGTTACTTGGAACTTGAAAAAAATTATTTATGAATTGTGTGTGCATTTTATGTGTGGGCATTCATGTGACATAGAGTGCCCTGTGGCCAGAAAACAGTTGTGGTAGCTGACTCTCTTCACCTCGTGAGTTCTGGGAATTGAATTTAGGTCATCAGGCTTAGGGCTTGGAGGCAAGGCCTTTACCTGCTGAGTCATCTTACAAACCCTTTCCTTGGAGCTTCCACACACTCTGTAAAAAGGTTTCAATGCTAACCCTTGAATGTCTTACAGATTTGGAAAAGCATCTGAAAGAACTGATGAAAATATCAGTTAAAGATTTTTAAAGAGGATATCATCCATGGATTGAGGGGAGAACCTTCCAGGACCCATAGATTATTGAGTACAATCCAAAAGGGAAGAACTTCCTGTGAGTTGTTGGTCAAGGATTCCTGAGGTGCCCAAAGCAATACAATCTGTTGCCACTTCTGTTGCATACCAGACCTAGAATCTTAGACTCACCACACTCTACACTTCGGTTATAGAAAGTGAAGAAAAGAAGCTGAGACTGAGCTGGACGCTCTTTCCCTTGTTGGCTGGCTTCCACAGGCTGGAAGGTGCTCTGTAGGCTGCTGGGAATAGTTGATGGCAAACCTTCTCTGTTATGAACCCTGGATTCTCTCCTCTCAAACTTCTAGGCAAGATGTGCTCACTGGCTAAACAGTGACACAACCATCACGGATGTGACCACCTAGTTTTCCAATTGGACCTAAGATTCACTCATGCCATAGGAGGACAATGATGATAAAAAATTGTGATAGAACACCATGACCAAAAGCAACTTGGGGAGGAAAGGGTTTATTTCAACCTCTAGGTCCCAAAAAGTCCATCATGAAGAGAAGTCAGAGCCAGAACTCAAGGCAGGAACCTGGAGTCAGGAGCTATACAGAGGCCACAGGGGAGTTCTCCTTATCAGCTTACTTCCATGGCTTGTTCAACTTGCTTTCTTATAGAATCCAGGACCAACATTCCAGAGGTGACATTGCTCACAGTGAACCGGGCCCTTCCACACCAATGGGAGTCAAGAAATTGCACTATGGACTTGCCCACAGAACAAGGGTGGGGGGAATTTTCTCAGTTGAAGTTCCCTCTTCCCTAATGACTCTGGTGTATCAAGTTGACAAAAAACTAGCTAGGTACTGTAAGCCAGGACAGAATCTTGTAACTAGGAAGGTCATAAGTCCTAGTAGGGAAGCTACTATTGTTTTGCCTAACAGATATGGTATGCTGTCAAATTATCTTCTAATTTTCATATATATATATATATATATACATATATATATATATTGCTGTCATCAGGTTTGTTCATAGAGAATAACACTGGTTGATGGTCACGACAGAGACTTTCAACTGGGTAAGCTATTGTGAACAAGTGACTCTTGTTATGACACAGGGGCTCAGTACAAACCTTCGTAAATGAAAGAAAATATTTGAACATCTGTATCACCTCCTCCAGGTGTAGGGAACGCAGTGTAAGTGGTAGCAGACAGAGCGAGAGAGCTGGAAGAAAGGGTAGAGTGTTGTATAGCCATTTCCTACAAACTGAAACATTCCCTTCTGAATCAGTGTAGGGCACATTACTATAATTCTGGTACCTAGAAGGAAGAAGCAGAAAGTCAGGAATTCAAGGTCATCCCCAACTATATAGTAAGCTTGAGACCAATCTATGTTAGATGAGATCTTATCCAAGGGGTGGATATGTGGAAGGGAAGAAGAAAAAAAAGTTATTAAAGAAACAGGCTCAAGAAACTTTTAAAACTCAAGGTAGCTGGGTGTGTGGTGGTACACACCTTTCATCCTAGTGCTCGGGAGGCAGAGGCAAAGGTAAGCAGATGTCTGAGTTCCTGGTCAGCTTGAGCTACAGAGTGAGTTCCAGGACAGCCAAAGCTACAGGAGAAACCTTTATGTAAGAGGTTAACAACTGCTGGGAGAGAGGAGACTGGTAGAAGCTGCCTTCATTCAGGAAGGGCAGAGAGGACCAGGGCTGCAATTTTTGTGAATCGTCACACATGCTTTCTGGTGATGGACTGACCTCTAAGTTGTGTTTGCTTCTACAACTAACCCCAATAAACTCACAGGTTCACCAAGTTAGGCTTGGGGGAGATAATTTTTTTGGTCTGACACAGGTGTTTTAACTAGAACAAACAGCATTGGTTCACGTCTCAGGAGCAGTCACACAACACAAGGCCAGTCTTTGTTCTTAGAGAGCTGTCTGTCAGACTTGGGGAGAAAGACATGGCTAAGGATCTCAGAAATTTGTGGTTATAAGAAGGGATGTAGTTCAGTTGGTGGAATGTCCAGTAAGCATAACACTCTGGGTTTGATTCCCCAGAACTGCCTAAACCCAATGATATGTGAATTCCTGTGGTCCTAGCTCTCTAGTGGCAAAAGATTCTGCCATCACAGGAAGGAGGATCAGAGGTTTCAGTCATCCTTGGCCATCCTTAGCTGTAGAGAGCATTCAAGGCCATGCCTAAAACATAAAAGTCAAATACAAGACAGTCACATTTATTTCACAGGATAGTTTTCAATAATTTTGGTTTTTGAAACAAGGTCTCACCGCATATCCTAGAATAACCTCAAATATACAGTTTTCCTGCCTAGGCCCGTCAAGTGTTAGGATGTGAGTTTACCTGCTTTGTTTTATTTTCAATTTTTAGAAAAAAAAATTTTAGAAGGTTAAGGCAGGATGATAACTTCATTCCATTCAGGAGCTAAAGACTGGACTGGTCAACAAGAGCAGAGTCTTATGTCCAGAATAAATAAAATTTAAAAAATTCAAGTGTAACTCTAATTAAATGTCCTTGTTTTCCAAATTCCCCTTTAAGATCAGCTGTAACTGATTTGTTGCCCCTCCTATGCTCTTGATCCCTGTTTACTTCTCTTGTTTCTGCAATAATTGATGGTTATATGTTCACATCTGAAGATTTGGGGCAAGAAACTGCAGATGGGTGAGAACATGAGATATTTGTCTTTCTAGATCTGACTTACTTCACGTCATCTTTCCTAGATGATTCATTATCCAGCCACACTGCTGAATTTATAATTCACAGAAGTTTTCTTGGATCTCTCATATCTAGTATAATGTTGTTTGCAAAACGGGACAACTTGACTTCTTCTTTGCCTACTTGTATCCCCTTAACTTCCTTCTCTGTTTGAATACTCCAGCTGGGACTTGGAGCTCCATATTGAAAAGAAGTAGGGATGTGGACAGCTGTGCATCATTCCTGACCGCAGTAGGATTGCTTCAGGTTTTTTACCATTTAGGATATTTTGCCTATGGATTTCTCATATATAGTGCTTATTGTGATCAGTATGTTTCTTGTGGTCCTACATTTCTTGGACTTTTAAAATGAAGGCATGTTGGATTCTTGTCAAAAGCCTTTTCTATATCCATTAAAATGATCATGAAAAAAAATTCAAGTGTAGAGATCAGTGGGATATGGACACACACACACACACACACACACACACACACACACACATTTTAGACAATGTCTCATGTATTCCAGGCTGGTCTTGAATTCATATACCCATGTAACCGAGGATGAACTTGAAATTCTGGCCCTTATGTTTGTTCCTGTCAAAGCTGGCATTACAGCATCACACCATACCTAGTTTAAGGAGTCCAGTAGATCAAACCTAGAACTTCATGCATGCTAGGCAAGGTTTGTTTTTTCTAAGATAGCTTTTTACTGTGTATGGGTGTTTTGCCTGCATGTTCTGTGTACCCTCGGAACCCATGAGGGTGGTGGGTCTTGTAGAACTGGAGTTAGAGACCACCATGTGGGTGCTGGGGAACCAAACTCAGGTCTTCTGGATGACCAGTGTTCTTAACTCCTGAGCCATCTTCCCAGCCCCAAATTCTCAATTGTTTAAGCTACATTCCTAAGTTACTACTTATTCATATTTTTGAAATAGGGCTTCAAATGTTGTGTAGGCTGTTTCTAGAGCAACTGAGACTACTAATTCCCATAGCCACACCTGGTTTAGTATTTTAAGTATAGAGCTTAGTGAGTTTTAACAAACATATATTTATAATTTGAATAGTCACAATCACAGTATAGAACGTTTTCATCATTCCCCAAAGTTTTCTTACTCTTCTCTCTCTGCCTTTCTGTTCAAGCTCCATGTAACCTTCACCTGGCTTTTCATTATTCTGCATTAATCTTTTCTAAGATTTCAGCTGGATAAGCCAAACACAATAAATATTTTTCCTATCTGATTCATTTTGTTTTTGTCTTGTTTGTTTGTTTGAGGCAGGATCTCATGTAGCCCAGACAGGCCTCAACCTCTCCATATAGCTAAAGCTCACTTTGAACTCCTGATCCTCTTGTCTCTACCTCTTTTTTAAAAGAAGATTTATTTATTTATTTCATGTGAGTACACTGCTGCTGTCTTCAGACTCACTAGAAGAGGGCGTCAGATCTCATTACGGATGGTTGTGAGCCACCATGTAGGTGCTGGGATTTGAACTCAGGAACCTCTGGAAGAGCAGACAGTGCTCTTAACCACTGAGACATCTCTCCAGCCCTTGTTTCTACCTCTTAAGTTCAAGGATAACAAGCAAAACTCATTAAGCCTGGATCAAGCATAGTGGTTTCGAGATTCATCCACGTTGTTATTCATTTAATCTGTACTCCGCTTTGTTTCAGTTTAGAATCTCTTATAGCCCAAGCTGGCCTCTAACTTTTTAGTCAAGGATGACTTCAAACTCCTGATTCTTCTGTCTCCACCTTCCAAGTGCTGTGCTTATAGGAATGTGCCACAATATCCAGTTTTATGCAGTACTATAGGGATGGAATCCAAGGTCTCATGCATAGGCAAGCATTATACCAACTAAGCCATATACTCCAAGCCCCTCTTGTTAGTAATTATTACCATCATTATTATTTTGAAACAAGTCTTGATCTGTGTTCCATATCAGCCTGGAGCTTCCTTTGAGCAATTAAGTCTGGCCTCAGCCGTCTGAGGACTGGTATGAGTCACCATGCCTGGCTTAGATTACACACACACACACACACACACACACACACACACATCTGTTCCAGAGCCATTTGTTGAAGATAATCTTGTGTTTGCTATTTACTGTTAGGGAACAAATCATTTAGTTTAAAACAGTAATTTTCCCATGGCAGTGGCTCAGCTTTGTGACTGAATTCAGTGCTGCTTTGAAACTAAGATGATAGTTTCATCAATAGATAGGCATTTACTAAAACTCAACAGAGGAACTTCAGAGTTGAACTGCACCATAGATCTAATGGGCTTAACACATAAAAAAGTTATGTGCTAAGGTACAAAAAAGGTACAAAAAAGTTCCATCTAACATCTAAAGATACATAACAGCAGTAGCACATGCACCTTTCTCTAAAATATATCATATTTACTATTTTATTATTCCATCAGGACCAATATGTTCTTTTATGTCCATTGGTGTTAAATTTTTATCAGGTTGAAGCTTCAATGTTTGGTTCACATATATTTACAATGTTATCCTCTTCCCGGAACCCCCTCTCTGTCTAGAATGGCTTGGAACTTGCTATCTATCTTAGGCTGGCCTTGAACTCATGGCGATCTTCCTGTCATCAGTCTTCCAACTACTGGGATTGAGTTACTATTCCAGTTTTGTAGTATCTTCATTTTCCCCAAAATATTTAAATTATGTGTATGTGTGACAGTATATATGTCACAAGTGCAAGTGCCCACAGAGGCCAGAGGCACTGGATCTGTAGCCATAGGCAATTGTGAGCCTCCTGTAGTGGATGTTGGGAATGCACCTCAGGTCCTCTGGAAGAGCATTACACATGCTTTTAACCATTGAGTCGTCTCTCCAGCCCTATAATATCTTCTTTATGAATTATTTTGTTACTATATACTGGCCTTCTTTATGTCTTCTAACTAATTCTGTCTTTGTCTACTTTTTTAGATATCAGAATAGCAGCTATGCTAGCTTACTTTAAGATCTATTTGCTTGGCAAATTTTATCTCAGTCTGTCTTTACCAGTGAGTTGAGTTTCTTAGGAACAATAGATGAATGGATTTTTAAAAATCCAGTTGGCTAATCTGTCTGGTGTTTCTTTCTTTCTTTTTCTTTTTTTGGTAGCGTTTCATCAGGTAGATCCAACTGGCCTGGAACTTTTTGATGAAGGCCAGGCTTGTCTCAAAGTCAGAGAAATCTACCAGCCTCATACCCGGGCATCTTTTAAGTGAGGAATTAAAACCATTTGGGATTGTTACTTATAGGGTGTACTAGTTACTTCTGCTGTGATGGATCCCCTGACAAAAAGCAACTGCAGGAAGAAAGGCTTTCTCTTGGCTTATATTTTCCTTTCGTGAAAAGAACATAGCTGAATAGGAGAATTAGGAAAGAATCATCATGTCTAAGAATCCAACCAAACAGAAGAAGTAATGAAGCAAATTATCACATTTCATCAACATACAGAAAGCAAAGAAAAAGAATAGGAAGTGAGGTGAGGCTATAAAACCTCCAACAGACCCTCAAAGACATAGTTCCTCCAGCAAGGCTCCATCTCTAAAAGGTTCCAAAACATTCTCAAAACAGTGTCACCAACTGGTAACCAGCTCAAACACATGACCCGGAGGAAGGAGATTTCTCATTCAAACCACAACACAGAACGCAGAGGTTTGTTTATTCATGCAGTGTTTAGTTTAGTCCTGGTTGGTTGGATTCTTATCTTTCTCCCCTATTTGCATTAGGGGTTAGGTAGCTTGTTAGACATGATGATATTTTCCTAATTCTCTTATTCAGTTATGTTCTTTTCATGAAATATGTTCTTTTGTGTGTTCTATGATTAAGATTTTTCTCCTGTTTATGATGCCTTTTTCTTCTCGGCATTGCTGGTGTGATTACCAGGAACTGCTTTAGTTTATGATCATCTTAAAGTTTCCTTATTTCTCTGTCAATTTTTAATTTTTTTTTTGAGGTCATGCTTTGTATCCCTGACTGGACTGGAAGTCAGTATGTAGATCAGGTTGGTTTATAACTCACAGAGATCTATTTGCCTTTGTTTCCCAGTGCTGTGATTAAAGGACCATACACAGGGAACTGTAAATGTTTAAAAAGTGTGTGTGTGTGTGTGTGTGTGTGTGTGTGTGTGTTCATGTAAGTATGGGTGTGTGTGTGGATGAGTGTATAGGCAAACACCATTTGCACAAAAATAAAACAAACAAAACGGAGGACATGAAAAAGATATAACTGGAGGAATTATTAGGGGTCTGAAAGATGAATATGATCAAAATGAAATTGTACATGTAAACAAAATTATCAAAGAATAAACAAAAATGTTGTGAAAAGACAATCTTAGGGCCAGTGAGATGGCTCAGAAAATAAATCAAACCTGATGACTGGAATTAATCCCCGGGATCCACATGGTAAAGAGAGAAGAGCCTTCTGTACAACTCTTCTCTGACCTTCCCAGGAACACTAGGCAGGAGCATGGACCCTCATCTGGCTTCCACTGACATCAGGAACTAGTGTGGTACACCAGAATAAATACAAGTAAAGTACCCATAAACAAAATAGTATTTTATTTTTAAAAAATATTTATTTACTTTATGTATACGAGTATACTGTAGCTATCTCTGATCCCATTACAGATGGTTGTGAGCCATCATGTGGTTGCTGGGAATTGAACTCAGGACCTCTGGAAGAGCAATCAGTGCTCTTAACCACTGAGCCATCTCTCTAGCTCCAAAATAGCATTTTAAAACTATCTATTTTTAATGATGTACCTGTGTGTGTGTGTGTGTGCATATGGGTGAAGTGCCCGGGGAGAACAGAGGTGAGGTACTAGATCTTCCTAGAGCTGTAGTTGCAAGTAATCTGATGTGGATGTTGAGACCTGAACTGTGACCCTCTACAAGAGCAGTTGAACTCTTTAGCTGCTGACTCATCTCTCTAGCCCCAATAAACTTAAAAAACAAACAAACAAACAAACAACTTATTACTGCTGGCATAGTGGCTTTAATCTCAGCACTTGGGAGACAGAAGCAGGTGGATCTCTGTGAATTTGATACCAGCCTGGGCTACACAGTGAGTTTCAAGACAGCTAGGGCTACGTAAAAAAACTTTGTCTCAAAGAAGACTTATTAATAATGAAAAATACATAAACAAAGTCAGAGAAATCTAAGAAGTGGAATAAAAATTAAAAACCAAGCATTTAAATATAAGGCCAAAACACTACTAAAAGTTATTTAAAAATGGGTAATGGGAAAGGAAAAAATTACTCAATAATGATAAATATATAAATAAAATTAGTTAAATAAATGTATAAAGAGGAAAAAAAATAAAAACATAAATCCTTTACAGATATAAGATTGAGCCAGGAGGTGGCTTAGGATAAAAGCAGAAATCATACAAGCCTGAATACTTGAATCTGTTCCCTAAAACCTAAATAAAAAGCCATATTCAATATCGTGACTCTGTGATCTTAGCAATTCTATATTGAGATGGGAGGCCGAGACAGGAGAATTTCCAGCATAGTACAGCAGCAAAAACAAGAGAGATCCTGCTTCAATGGAGGAAGGGGAGGGCCGATTCCTACAGGTTGCTTTGTGACCTCTACAAGTATGCTGTGGCATGTGGGTAACTGTAACTTACACACATGTACCTAAAAATAAAATTTCTAAAGGTCAAAATGTTAACTAGCACAGTATAAAAGGATAGGAGAATACAAGTACAGAAAACATTTTTAAAGTGTCCTTCTTTCTGGGTTCTTGAGAAGTAGTGGGCTTCATGTGTGTGATTTGAATTTGGAGGCTTTTGTCTTTGCTGTTTAGGTTGAGGTTATATTGGGAAGTATCAGATTCTGTAAGGGTTGTCTTCACTTTAGTCATTTCCTCTGTATTAGGGATATACCTGGTTATACTTAGCTTTGCAGTCTATTGGCTGGATTCTCCACTTTCCCAAGACTGACCAGTTTGAATACCCTTGGATGGCTTTAGGTTCTAGCCAGGGCCTGACAACTGAGTGCATTGGGAGTATGGGAAACAAACATAGCACTGAATTCTGTAAAGGAAGACTTGTCCTGCACTCTGAAAACACACTAAGCTTTAAATCACATGAATAAGACTGTGGATGTAATGGAGCCCTCTGAAGCTTCAGAGTTCCCAGTCTTTGCAGCAGTGACCTTAGCAGAAGATAGGTAACTCTAAGAGGCCTCAGACTCTGGCTACTCAGTTATTCTCAGGGTGGGTCTACCTCTCCTTATATACTTTATTTCTTGAATCAATCCTCTGGCCTCCTGAACTTAACACTAGTCAACATGTGGTTCTCCCACTACCCACAACTGGCTCCCAAGGCTGTCTTTTACTCTGGGGTTGTGGCAGGTTGACTTCAAGCTCCTTGACTTATGATTGCTTCTTGTTCTTATACCCAAGTTAACTCAATGTTTAATAGGTTCTCTCCCAAGATGGCACCAAGTCACAGTCCTTTGAGACATGGTGAGTGATAAGATGGAAATCTGAAGAATCATTCCAACATAAGAACCTTTGGCTGTATTGGAGGCTAGAGAGAGCTGTGGACTTCTGTGCTACTTTCTGGGTAAGGACTCTGTTCCTTCCTAGAAAGGGAGCAATGCAGCTGGACCCTTATCTGTTTCCTTATTGTTGAGTGACCCTGTTTTTTCTCCGTTGGTAGTTCTTACCTGCTTCATCACTTTGAGTTTTCAATGTGCTTCCTCAGTTTCTCTTTGGAATAGTCTATCTTGTCCTGTTTTCTCATTTTCTGTATCACATGGAGTTGCTTCTAATTTGCCAATTTACCTGAAATCTCCTAGTGGTTTTCTTTTCTTTTTTTTAGATAATACCTTTCATGTAAGGGTAAACCTATCAAAATAATCTGCTCCACAGCCTTCCACTTTCATCTTTTATATTCCAGAATCTCACTATATAGTCTAGATTGGTCTCCAGTTCAACTAGTTAGCCTCAAACTTTTGGTATTCTTTTCTCTGTCTCCTGAATTCTAGGATTACAGAAATGGTCCAACTTTAGAATAATCAGCTTTTAAAGAAAGAAAGAGTATCTGTTCATTAAGTAACCATCAAGTGCCTTCTAAAATAGTAAACATTCATAAATTGAGGTTTTTAGTGTTTATTCCTTGTTTGGCACTAGTTTAAAGACTTATTTAAGTATCCTTCTCAAACTGGAAACATGAGGTTGTCTTGCAGCAGCTACTATTTTTGGAACTTGAGGGCTATTTTTCTCTCTTCCTAAGCAGGGAGCTAATCCCAGTCTCTTTATTTACAAAGAGTACAAATTTCCATCTCCTGCAATTCTACAATTTCACTACAAGCTAAAGGAAGATTCAAGTTGTCTTTACTATCTCAAGTAACTAAGAGTATTGTTTCAATCTGGTCACCTTTTTCATCTCCAAGAACTGTTTCCAGAATGGGACATTTTCTTGTGTACATATTTTATATACATCTGGTAAAGTGCCTTCTGTTAATCCCTAATGTTATTATGAAAGTCAAGTCACAATTTGACTCTGATTTAAAAATATGAAAATACTGATATTCAGGACTTATTTCATGACCTTGTGATGGACAAGGAATTTTTGTTTGGAATTTGGCTTACAGGAAAGATTCAAGAGAACAAACCAAAAAACACATGTCCAGATTCAAAAGAACTAACACTTTCCTCAATTTGTCTTACCATATGAGTTTTCTCTTGGTATAATTTACATGTATGTGTATATGTATACATGAATATGGAGATATTCATATGTATTCATTAGTGGTTGGCTAACCCCTCAAAGCCTTGCTCAATTGGAGATTTATAAGCAAAATAAATGTTATTGTTTTAAAGGTAATTTTTGTGTGTGTGCAGCAACGATGATTCAGAATACCACAGAGAATCACAGATATACTCATTTCTTAGGTTTAGAGTGTCTTAGGGTTTTTTGCTTTGACAATACACTATGACCAGAAAGCAAGTTGGGGAGGAAATGATTTGATTTACACTTCCAGATCATAATCCATCACTGGAGGAAGTCAGTAAGCACCTCCCCTCCAAGGACTCTGCATCAGCTCCTGCTTCTGAGTTCCAGACCTGCTTGAGCTCTTGTCCTGACTTTCTCTAACAATGGATTATGATCTGGAAGTGTATGCCAAAACGAGAGTATGGTCAGAGCTCCTCCTCAGGGTATGGTTTGTTTTGGTGGGGGATATTTGAACCCTTTTCTTAAGGACTTTTTGGGATAATATCTACAGGCTACTACCTTAAAATTTTTGAATGTATTGGGCTGTGAATGTTATACACTAATGTATGTATGCAAAAGCTTGGGTTTTAACAATGTCTTCTAGTGACATCTAGGTTGAAGTTCATGCATAATGAGAAACCTAATTTCAAACTTTATTATTTATCTTTTAGATTAGTTAGATTGTATTTGCTGTCTTTCATTTTATAATAATGTTCCATAAATGTCTTTTACAAGTAACAGGGCATATGTATGGGACAGCTGACATGTCAGATGGCTTTTTTCCCCACAACTGGTTGAATACTGTTATATCACACAGGTTATGTTAAAAAGAGTCCAAACGCAAAACAATCTCTTAAATGTATTAAGTAGAGAAAATTTTGGTAATAATCTCTCTGTACATTCATATTTTCTCATAATTTTTTGGGGGAGTCTCATGAAGCCTAGGCTGGCTTCAAGCTCCTATGTAGCCAAAGCTGACCGTGAACTGCTTATCTTCCTGCCCTGTCTTCTGAGCGCTAAGATTATAAGTGCACATCAATCACTGTGCTTCATTTTACCTAATTCCACTTCTAAATACTTTTATGCTGTTCCAATGGTCTTATTTTCTTCAAGATCACCTAATTTACTTTAATAATGACAATAACTACTGGTAAAACAACCTGAAAGGGTAATTTTAACATCTGCTCTCTGCTACAGCAGGAGTTTATGTTCTCTGTTGAATAAGAAGACATAAAAGTTTGTGGTAATAACCTTTCCTCAATGTTTCCACTTAGGGAACAATTTTTTTCTTGGTCTCAGCCCCATTTTTGTCAACAATAATATACTTCTCTGCTATGAGTTCACCTTGCTGCTCCTTGAGATGGCATTTATTACAAGTAGCATTACAGTTAATATGACCTATTTTAGAATACTTAGATATGAGTAGACCTGGGTATCTTACTGTCTTACTCTTTTTATAGAAGTGTGTGTGTGTGCGCGTGTGTGTGACACATATGTACATGCCCTATGCATGTGAAGGTCAGAGGGCACTTGGTGGAGAAACCAGCTTTCTCTTTTGATTTTATGTGTGTCTCAGTATTGAACTCATGTCATCTAGGCATGGTGGCAAGTGCCTTTACCAGCTGAACTATCTTACTAGTCTAACACCTTACTTTTTAGAATGACGTTTAGGGTGTATACTATTCCTAAGACTTTCTGTCATGTGCTGCCATTTACAGTTTAAGTGTCACAGCAAAGCACAAATCTGACAAAAACCAACGAAACACTTAAAGACTGTTTGAAAGCATTCAACTACTTACAATTCTTAACAAGTGTTGAGTGTACCTTGCAGGTTCGTAATGGACTTTGTTCTATAAGTTGTTTTAATAGGTAGCTTTGATTTCATCTGTGCCAAAGGCATCTCTGAGGAGAATAAGCTTCTCTGAGTTCTCTTTTATGGCCTGTGCCTTCACTTACAATTGTTTTTCATGACATGTTCTTGCCCCATATTTGTTTTCCTACCTTACTGGCTTTGCCTTCTCAATCTTCTTTCTAGTTCCTCACCTTCCAGGATTCTGGTTGTTTTATTTTATTGAAATGGGGTCTTTCTAGGTAGCTGTGGCTGTCCTGGAGCTATGTACACCAGGCTAGTCTTGAACTTACAGAAATCCACCTGTCTCTACCTCTCGGTGTGTGCTACCATGCCCAGCTCAGAACTCTTCTTGTTAAAATACCTCATTACCAGGTTAGTATAGTGGCTCACACCTGAAATCCCAGTACTCAGTAGGCTGAGGCAGAAAAACTGTACTGAGTTTGAGACCAGTCTAAACTATATAGTAAGTTTCTGGCTAGCCTGAACTAGACTGAGACTCTGTTTCAGAGAACAAGCAAAACATTCCCATTCCTTTGGGAGAAGACTATGTCCTTTGAAACCTTTTAGACAGATATACATCTTAAATACCATTAACCTCTAATGACTTCACTCATATCTCCAACCTGGACCTTTTCTTACTCCATACTTAAAAATCTATTCAGGCCTGGCAGTGATGGTGCATACCTTTGATCCCAGCACCCAGGAGACAGAGGCAGAAGGAGCTCTGTGAGTTAAAGGATAGCCTGGTCTACACACACACACACACACACACACACACACACACACACACGGAAGGGGAGGAGGGGGTCTCTTGAAAATCAAAATAAAACAAACAACCCCCCCACGAAACTCTATTCAAAATCTCAACTTGGATGTCTACTAGGTATCTCAAATATAACAGATGAGCTCTTGCCCTTGAACCATAAACTTTCTCTTCCCATTGCCTTCTTTACTTCAATAGCAATTCTATCCCTCAAATTACTTACACCGTCAACTTTGGGATAATCTTTGACTATTCACCCATTTCAATCTATACTCTGGACACATTCATATGGCATTTATGCGTATGTGTGTGCTAATGCACAGAGGACAGTATAATACAGAAGACAGTATGTGTCTTCTATTACTCTCTGCCTATTTCTTTGAGGCAGGCTCTCTTTCTGTACTTAGGGCTCACCTTCTCAGCTAAGCTCAAAAGCCACTCAACTGTTGTGGTAATTATTAAATATTGTAAGCTTTTATCCTGCACTAGTGCCGCCACCATTAGGGCCACATGGCACATGCAGACCTGGCTGCTACTCTGCCATGCAGTTTGTAAGCTGCCCTCTCCACATGGTCCTGTAGGCGGGTAGTTACCATGCCTGGCACACATACATTGTGTTTTGTGGGTCCCATGTGGGCAACGGAGCCAGATCTGCACACTCCAGCTGCTTCTCAGTCACTGCTTTCACACACTGTCCTCTACAACCCGGTAAAATGAAGGGTTCCAGAAACTTGTAATTTAGCAATTAGATTTATATGTTAAATTCTCAATCCACAATACACCCAAACAATAAAGTCACTGCCAATTAATAAAGATATAAACTGCCCACCTAGACAAGATAAAAATTGATCTAGTTCATCTTGATCTGAACCATCCTCTTCCACTGTCTCCATCTTGATTCTTCTCTCCCACCTTACAAAAACTTTGTTCCTGCCACACTCTCTACTGTCCAATCATGTATTGCCTTGACATCAATCTACACTAATCTCTATCAGTCCATGTCTCCACCCATTTCAGAGTTGGGATTACAGATCTTTACCTGATGTATGTGGGTTCTGGGATCTGAACTCTGATTGTATAGCAAGTACTCTTAACCACTGAACCATTATCTCCAGCCCATTTGGCTTTTAGTGTTAAATATCTGGAATACAACCTTTTACCAATAAACCTCATTGTTGAAGGAAGTGGAAATGACATCCTAATCTTGTTCTTTCTCTTCTTATTCCAGATTCTGTTTGTGTATATATACTGGGAAATATATTCTTTTAAAATATCTGATCTGTGGATACAGTTCAATGATGAGAATGCTTATCTACCATATGAGTCTTGGGTTTGATGCCCAGAAACATTAAAAAAAAAGTATGACATATTTTTCATTAGGAATCTGCAATAGCATACTAGTTTCTCAAGAGTAAGAACCAAAGTCTTACAAGAAATGGCTGACATTCATTTCCCTTGCTACAGCCACACTTCCTTCTTTGTTGATTATACCAGTCAAAGATGCTTCACTTTGGAACACAAAGATATTTTCCCTTGGCTATCTACAGGACTTTTCACTTGTCTCCTTCATACTTTGTACACAGCCCATTCTAATCTACATTGCAACTCTCGTCTAAACATTGTCTGTCTCCTCTACATTTTTTTTCATAGAATTTAACTGATTTCCTAACCACTATTGATTTTCTAAGACTTTATTTTACTAATAGAGCGTAACATCATGTGGGAAGTTTTACCTTGCTCAATCCTAACGAATAGAAGGCACTCTGGATTTGTTGGCATGAATAAAAGGCTGATTTCTTTTTTGTCCTTTTAAGAGTCACATCAACAGACTTTCCTCCTTAACCCTATTGCTTTGATTTGAACTAATACCTTTGACTACTGTAGGTTCCCATACTGACCTATACTTATCTTGGCTATAGTAATTCCAAAGACAAACAACAACAACCACACACACACACACACACACACACACACACACATTCACACACAAAATTGCACTAGGATGTATTCATTATGATTTATCACACAAAAATTTCTTTATACATATTAAAATGAATTACTTTCAACATTTATACTAAAAGAGCATTGGGAAAATACTGAATAGGTACAAGTGGAGGCCCAGTCAACATCTTTTATACATGAATTTCCTTTCTCCGTTAAAGGAAATCCACATTTAATTCTCTCCATTACCTTTACCAGAGTACTAGAACTTACACAGAATTTTGTCCAAATGCTATTTTCTGGCTTTTTTATTCTTTTTTTTCTTTCTTTTTTTTGAGACAGGGAACTCACTCTGTAGACCAGGCTGGCCTAGAACTCAGAGATCTGCCTGCCTCTGCCTCCCAAGTGCCAGGATAAAAGGGTGAGCCACTACCACCTGGGTTATGTCTTATTTTCTAGCTTTTAAGAATCTATTTGGAGGAAAATACTAGGATTGATTGATTGGTTTTTTGGATGTTAACTAGTTTATCAAGCAATACTATCAATAAAAAAACTCACCTATTATGCAACTTAATTTTCTAAGTCCATTAAAGAGTCCAGACATTTTTTCTGACTTTACTTCCACTGAAGTTATAAATTACACCACAACCACTGGCTGTTAAACGTCTTTTGTAGGTGATAACATAGCTGTCTCAATTTTTTATATATACATGTATGTATGCCACATGTGTAGGTGTTAGTGGAAGCTAGAAAGCATCAAATCTCCTGGAGCTGGAGTTACTGGCAGTTGTGCTGTCAACATGGGTGGAACCGAACTCAGGTCCTCTGGAGAAAAGGAACTGCTCTTAAACATGAAGCCATCTTTTGTGGTCTGATAATTTATTTGTTATTATTTCCTTGAGCATCAGGCTATTTGTTTTCTTGTTATTTTTGAAACAGGTTCTTACAAACCCCAGACAGGCCTAGAACTGGGTATGTAGCTAAAGATGACCTTGAACTCCTGTACTGGCTGGTTTTGTGTCAACTTGACACAGCTGGAGTTATCACAGAGAAAGAAGCCTCAGTTGAGGAAATGCCTCCATGAGATCCAGCTGTAAGGCATTTTCTCAACTAGTGATCAAGGGGTTGGGAGAGTCCAGCTCATTGTGGGTGGTACCATCCCTGGGCTGGTGGTCCTGGGTTCTATAAGAAAGCAAGCTGAGCAAGGCTGGGGAAGCAAGTCAGTAAGCAACATCCCTTCATGGTCTCTGCATCAACTCCTGCTTCCTGAGCTGCTTGAGTTCCAGTCCCAACTTCCTTTGGTGATGAACAGTGATATGGACGTGTAAGCTGAATAAACCCTTTTCTCCCCAACTTGCTTCTTGGTCATCATGTTTTGTGCAGGAATAGAAACCCTGAATAAAACAACTTCCAATCCTTCAACCTTGACCCATGTGCTGGGATTTTAAGTATAGGCCTCATACTCCACAGCAAAATAGTTACTGATCAAGAAGAGATTCAGAGTCTCAGAAGAAAAGATAATTAGAAAAACAAAACGCACTGTTTTTTTTAATGCATGTTTAAAAGAATTACAATCTAAAAAGAACTAGGATCATTTTATAGAAAAAGTCTGAGATACAGGAATGGATGAAATAAAAAATCCACAGTTCAGAATGTAGACTAGGGAAGATGTAAGAGTATAACATTATATACATGGAATATATGGTGTGTGTGCAATCATGGAAAATACCTACTTTAGGGAGTAAGACTCAGTGAAGCAGTGCAATTTACACTATAGACACTTGAATACCAATTTAAAAAGTGGTTTTTGGAGACAAAACCTCACCATTTAGGCATGGCTGGCCTGGAACTTGGAATTCTGCATACCTTTGCCTCTTGAGTACTGGAGTTAAAGGTGTGTGCTACTGTACTCTGCAGAAAATATTTTTTGAGGTGTATTATCTACATAAAATAGCTAAAATGACATACCGAAAATACAATTATGAGTGTCTTCATCTTCAAGCTGTGTAAACTGTAAGGTAACAAGTCCACAATACTGAAATCAATTCACTTACTGGATAGTCAGATTTTATAGGGCACCGGCCTCTCTGGCAGTCACATTACTCATAGATCAGGTTGGCCTACCTCTTTATTATATTGGCTTATCTCTACTGTAGCTATGCTTCTCTGGCAAGTACTAAAATGACACTGACCTCCTCTTGTGTCATTCTCCAGGAATACAAACTAAGGAACATTGTCATTTAGGTTGCCCACTCAGAAGCACAAATGACACACTAATCTCCCATGCTTTAAATCTTTGTAAGGATAACCTTTTCACAGGCATGTAATTACAGCTAAAGGGATGGTTTCCTAGGTACAACTTAGTGCTTAAAGTGAGGTAGCTGGCTAACTCTTCAGTGGATCAAGTGAAATTAAACAAATAAAATGATTAATAGAATTTCTTTAGCATGACAAGAAGACTTTACATTTCCTGCATCATCAAATGTGTTTTTAGCAATTTTAAGTTTTAGGGAGATGTTTAACATTTGGCTACATGACTTGTGATACAAACCAGAGGCAGGTTCTTATTTCAGCTTAACTTTTAAAATTCTCATCAGACATAACTATTCTCACTGCTTTCTTCAATAATGTGTAACTTAACTCAAAGGGTTTAATCTATAATTGAATGAAACATTTTTATGATCTTTGGGAGAAGCTAGGCCTGAAATCTAAGAATAAAATATTTTTTGTATATACTATTTTGTTGAGACAGGGCATTGTTATGTACACCAGACTTGCCTTGAACTTTGTGATTCTCTTGCCTGTGTGGCCCAGGCACTGTGATTATAGGTACACGCTGACACTCCCAGGAAAGGACAAAGTCTTGAAAGTTCTGTGTGTTTGCACTACTTTAAACTTGACTATGTCTTAATCTAGTCTTCTCTGATTTTTTTTTGGTAATCATAAGACAAATTCTAACAATAGTCCCAGCTTTCAAATGGGGTAGTGCCACAAGGGGAGAAAATACTGTTCTGAATCCACTGTAAACCCACTTAGACTCATGCTTAGTAAGGTGAGACCATCTTAATGTACCATTTGGAAATGTGGTAATTCATACTCTTATCTTGCTCTTCACATTGGAAATCTTTAGTTTCCCTTCAATATAACCCAACTCAGAATTCATACAGGATGGCTGATTTCTGAGGACACACTGAACAGGTGACATGGGAATTAAAGGGTTTGGAATGTATCCCCAACCTCCTGATTTTAGTAATACAATTAATCTCAGGTCTTTTTAACTGCCTCAGAGAACTGGAAAGGGCAGTGTTGTGACTAAGGCTGCCACGCTGTAGATCTGGTCTGCCAGGAAAGGTTAGTAGAGAAACACCTTTCTCTGGCAGGGCATGTGACAATCAGTTGGCTTCAGGATCTGAAATCCTTTTGCTGGCCCTAAATTATCTAATTGGCACCACAAGTCTACTCCAATCCACATAGTTAATTTTTTCAATGTTTCCTTATTGAACAGTTTCATGTTATGACTTTCATGGTGAAGACAGATGCACATTAGTTAAAATGAAAGGAAAGGGGAACCATGTGTGGCGCACATGAATCCAGTATCTGGAGGCAAAGACAGGATTGCCATCAGTCCCAGTCCAGCCAACTGCTAGTACTTGTCTCCCGGGCCCCCACCCAGAAAAAATTCCATTGTATTTAGTATTTATACAGATTTTGTTTATTAACATTTTAACTTTTTGACAATATATATATATATATATATATATACTATTGCTATGAATGTTGACTCCATAAATAGCTGTTCATGTATCCCTTTAAAGACATACTTTGGGAGTATGTACTTAGAAGTGGAATTGCTAGATCATATGGGGAAGTCTACAACACAGTGAGACATCTTAGGTGAAATACGCTAGTTACAGGAGAAATGTAGTTGCTTTGAGGAACTAGCATTACTGTTGAGTGAAAGTTTCAGTTCTCTACTAGATCAAGTAGTCCTGAAGGTAAACTAAGGCTACAAGACGATGTAAATGTTCTTAGTGCTATTAAATTCACACTTAAAAAAAAGTATATGTATTTTAAAGCAAGCTACTCTGTCTTGAATTGTTTATTTCTAGAGGGCAAGTGTTAGGCTGAAGCATGAAGGTGGAGAGGGCCCGGTGTGATGGTGCTCCTTGTAGAACCAGTACATGGGACACTGAGGCATGCAAATCTCCCAAGTTCGAGGCTAGCCTGGGTTACAAAGCAGAACCCTGCGTCAGAAACAAGCACCCAACCCAACCCAACCGACCAAAACAACACGAGGCGGTTTAAAAAACTGGGGGAGGCAATAGGTTCACAGGGAAGGAGATGGGCCTACATAGTGGCTGGGCCTCTGAAAGAAAAACTAAAGCAGCAGCGTCTGGAGGAAGGGAAGGCGCAGAAAGTAAAACAACTGTGACAAGGTTCACTGCCCTGTCCTCAGGATCCATCTACTAGAAGGGAAAAAAATGTTATCTTCTCAGAGGAGCCTTGAGAGTCTCATCTTCCATTTCTGCTAACACGCCCGGAGCGTTAGGGGCTCCCCGCTCCTTCGTCGCCCGCACCGCTTCCCTCAGGCCCCTGCTCCCCCACATTCCCTGAGTCTTCCAAGGTGGGTCTCGGCCACCGGATCACCAACCGTCAACGCTCCGGCCCCGCCCGTCGAACACCAGAACGTGGGGGCGGGAAGAACCGTCCTCGGGCGCCCCGGAAGTCACTGCCCTCTTGGCCAGCTGAGCGTCGCAGCGGGATTCGAGGCCCAGGATTGGCGGGAAGACGAGGATGACGCGTTACGTGCAGCGAGGCCGCCCCGCCCCTGCGCTGCTGCTGCCGCTGTTAGCGTGGGGTGGGGCGGAGCGTGGCCCCGGCGGCCATTACCCGGAACAGTCCCGGGCCTCGGGTCAGGTGACCCGCGGCGGTGCTGGCGGGAGGGGGGTGCGGAAGGGAGGAGTGGAGGAGTGAGGAGAGAGAGGCGAAGGGAGGAGAGAGAGGAGAAGGGCGGAGTAGGAGGGAGGGTTAGGGGGCGGGGTGGGAGCGCGTCACGTGACTCGGCATGGAGGAGGCGGCGGCGGTCGGGAGGAGTCGCTGGGGCAGAAGCCGCACTTGTTAGTGTTGGGGGAGGAGGGGGCCGGGGACGCCGACACCGTCAGCCGGCGACGCCGCGGAGAAGGCGGGAGGGGGGTGGGGGCGAAACCAGGCTCCGACCCCCGGCCGAGGGGATGAGGGGAGCATGGGCGCCAAGGAGTCACGGATCGGATTCCTCAGCTACGAGGAGGCGCTGAGGAGAGGTGAGGGGGAGGGGTCGAGTGAGCTGCGGGGAGGCCAGCGCGGAGCGCCCGGGGGGTGGGTGGCCGGAGGGAGGGGAGGCTGGGGCGTGGGGTGCCTGGCGAAGGACCAGGAGGCCAGCCGTGGGAATAACGAGGGCCGGGAGGTGGAGGGGGGAGCGGTGTTTGGGAATTGGGGCTCTAGGGGAGGGGGCGAAGCTTTCGCAGTGACGGGGGTACCGGGCGCTGGCTGGCCATTGCCGGTGCGCTCGGGTGGCGTTGTTACCTTGTCTAGGTGCAGGGAATCCCTGACCATCGCTTCTTGGGTGGCTCAGCCCTTCTAGGCCCCCTCATCTTTCAGTGCCATTTTCTCATATCACTCTTTTCATTAAAAAAAAAAAAAAAGGCTTCAGACAACATCCTAATCTGGTTTCCAACAGCTTTGGCTGGAGAAGAGAAGGCAGGGCTTTCTGTTTTGCTCCTGGGAGTCCTTTCCTATTAGGGAACCTAATAGGAACCTGGTTTTCCCAGGGTCTTTGCCTCTATGATGAGGGCGATGACCATCCTTCCGTTTACTACTGCCACCCTTCAGCCTTTGAGCGGCTGACTTTGATTAAGAACGACCTGAAGTGAAGTTGTGTTTAAGGTGAGAAGAGACTAGGCAGCTGATGTTGCCTTAAGACCTTGTCTTCAGTTTCCCAGTTCTTACCTTCTCGCTCCCTTAACATGGCATTCAGAAATCCAGCATTGTGATACTGTGTTAGAGCTCCCTTCAGAGACTGGCCTTGCTGTCAGTCCTAGACTCCTGCTGCTCTTGGCTCCGATTCACTGTGTTGTTAATAGCCCCAACCCCCTACCACTTACTCTCATTCGGTTGTCGGTGTAAAGCTCATGCAAACTGGAAGTGTCTTACACAGTTTATGGCCGGAATGTGGCTTAATTTTTCATGGCTGAGATTTGAGAGTGTGTGTGGTGCTTGTAGTTCTCTTTGATGTTTAATGGATTTTCTTGGTAAGAAGTGAAAAACATTAAGTAGATTAGAGGCCAGATATTATTGTTAACAGATTTCTAATACCTAAATAAATAAATACAGATTCAGTCATGCGCCAGGTGTTTTTAGTAGCTTGGGATGGAAAAATATGACGAAAAAGACATTTTAAAGTGAGGATTTAGAAGTGAGATCTACTTCATATAGAAGAATTAAGTTCATTGGACCCACTACCTAATAAACAGAAAATAAGATACAGAATTGTAACTGCATCAGTTTTGGACTGAGCAGAATAGTGAAAATATGCCTTTTAGTGGTGCTTCCTCATCACGTCAGCATGTTGATTATTCTTAACTGCAATCTTACTTGAACCTTTTCTGTTTCAGTATGAAAAATATTCCAAATTCTTGATTTATTTCCAACCCTAGTAGACCAGTCACTTCCTGAATGCTGTTGAGCTTGATAGGTCTGGGGGGCAATTAGTCTATGGCTTACAAGGCATGAAATAGGGCACAGTCAAATGATTTACAGCTGCTTAGAAGTGTTCCTTAAGTATAAGGGTGTGAATACCAGTGATGCCTGGCATTAAGAAATTCTAAAATTAAGCTTTTATTCTAGCTTTCGTCAATTAACTTTATATTGAATTAAAATTATATATTTTGTCTTTTGAGACAGGGTTTCTTTATGTAGGCCTGACTGTCTGGAATTCATTTTGTAGACCAGGCTGGCCTTAAACTCAGAGGCTCACCTGCCTCTTCTTCCCAAGTGCGGGGATTAGAAGGATCTGATACCATGTCCTCCAAGACTGTACATTTAAAAATACAAATGGAATCGATACATTAAAAAATAATCTGGTGAAAGGTTTTTGTTTAATGTGTTATAAAATGTGCTTGTGAAATTTTAAAACGCATGTTTGAAGTAGTAAAGTATGAATTAAAGTCTTACTAGAGGTTGTTTGAATGGGTTTGTTTTTGTCAGTTTTGCTGCAGGGAAACTAAACCAAAGAGGAGCAAATTGATAAAGTAGTTTCTGAGTGTAAGCTGGGGTATGTTTAAAACAGGCAAATTAGATGTTAGACTTCAAACTAACTACAGAAAGATTCTGTAAACTTTTGTTGGATCTACTTGTTTGAGAAGCTTTTGGGGGTGTCTGAATAAATAGGTGCTAATACCTGCATCAGTTTTCTTTGTGTGTTTACATTGTGTAAGTAAGGTAAGTTGAGGCAGATAGGATTTGGCAAGTATAGAACAAGCTTCATAAAACTATTTGACCCTTTGGCTTTAATTTAAATGAGCACCGTCTACTGCCTATCCATAATTACACAACATTTAAAAGAAAGTCTGATGCATTCATGCAAACAAGAAGTTTCAGGTAGTTTATCTAGTAAAGTGGGGCCTTGAATTCATTGTTAGTGACAGATGACACTGGACCTGAGAGGTCAGTCTAGTCTAAGTTTGAGGCTGTAGAAATTACGAATTTTGGGTTTATATCCTATTTTGCCAATTATTTCAACTTTTCTGAAAGTATGTAGCTTTATATATTTTCAGAAGATGGGTTAGTAGTGGCTTTTTAGCTGATAATCATAAATATCTTGAGTAGCATACAACAGGCCTGACTTTTTATTAAAATATTTGTATGTATTTGCTTGTCATATGTATGTAAGGAGGTCACAGGACAATTTTTGGGATGCAGGAGTCAGTTCTCTTGTACCATGTGGATCCCTTGGAGTGAGCTGAGGTTATCAGGTTTGCCTTTACCCTCTGATCCATCCCACTGACCTAGCTTGACTTTTTTTTTCCCTTAAATTACTTATTTTTACATTATGAGCATTGTTTGATGTTTTGCCTCCCTGCTTCTCTTAAAGAATGCATGTGTTATCTAGGGAATTATGCCTGTTTTCATGGATACTGAGAATATTAATAGCTTTGCTTGACTTGTCTTTATTTTACCATGTTACACCAGTTTATAATTTTGTGTGAGATATGTATGTGTATTGTTTTAGACAAGATCTAATTATGTCCTTTGTCTTCCTGGAATTCACTATACAGACGAGGGTAGCCTTGAACTTTACATAGATCTGCCTGCCTCTACCTGCTAGTGCTAGGATTACAGACCTGGGTTGTAGTTTATGCACTCAGTCAGTCTCTCTCTCTCTCTCTCTCTCTCTCTCTGTGTGTGTGTGTGTGTGTGTGTACATTGTACATGCACTTGGATGGATAGATAGGCTAGAGGACAAGTTCAGGTGTGAAACTTACTTAGGTACCATTCATCTCTTTCTGCCTTTCACCAGTTTGGGGCTCAGTGATTAAGCAGGTTATCAAAAGTCTCAGCAGTGTCCACCTCCCCAGCACTGGGATTACTAGCACAAACTACCATGTTGAGTGTTGGGGATGGGTCCTGTACTTTTATGGCCAGCACTTTACCACCTGAGCCACCTTCCTAGCACTTGAAGCTTGTATATTCTTTTTTGGGGGGGTTGGGGTGGGGACAGGGTCTATGTAGCCTTGGCTGCCCTGGATCACTATATAGACCAGTCTGGCCTCAAAGGCACAGAGATCTACCTGCCTCTGCTAAGTCCTAAGATTGAAGGTGAAGCTTGTATGTTCTTTTTGTTGTTTTGATTTTTGAAGCCTGTTTGATTGTGTAGCTTTGGCTATCCTGGAATATATGCTGTAGACCTGTCAAGTTTGCTATTGTTTGTATGTGTATAGTTTTAAAGCTGGCTACTCTTTATTGAACCAGTAAAAGGGCTTGTCCTGGGAGAGGCTAATTCTCCTTCCAGTAACTATTAGTTACCTGTAATTTGTTGTCTAGAGGGTGGTGGGGGAGGTAGACAGACAGACAACCCTGTATTTTTTCCCTTTTTGTTAATATTGATAATGCTATTGTTCTGGTATTGTTTATGTAGCCATTTCTAGGAACTACTGTTTTATAGCTGACTTGCTGGTATTTTGGTGCTTACAGTCTTTCCCTTTCTCTTGATGCTTCCTGAGCCATGATGTAGAACCTGTGACACATACATTTGGACTGAGGTCCTGATGATTTGTTGATCTCTGTATTGTGTTCAGTTGTGGTTTTCTGTGTTTGTCCATTTGCTATAGAGAGAGGATTTTTTTCTATGAGGGGTAGTAGCTACACTTATGCAGGAATGGTAGCTCAGCATAGATTGACATTTTAATGTTCCTTTGCTCATTCATTATATATATATATATATGCACGCACACACGCATGCACACACACACACACACACACACACACACACACACACACAGAAACAACACTGGCTAAAAATAAGGTACAGAAAAAAACCAAAAGATAACTAAGTCACTCTCTGTAGGATTAAATGGCCTGGGTCAGTAATTTTTACTAACATGGATATGTAACATATCTAGAGGTGCTGAGTTCAAGTCCCAGCAACCATATGGCTCACAACCATCTATAATGTGATCTAATGTCCTCTTCTAATAAGCAGGCATAATGCAGATAGAGCACTCATATACATTAAATAAATCTAAGAAGAAAAAATATAAGGAGTGAGAATAAAACATCAGAGCTTTAGTTAATAATTTGAAATTTAGTAATGTACATATTAAATAAATTTACATATATCATTTATAAAGTACTGATATATAGTATCTTTAGTATATTGATAATAGTGTCTTTAGTACTAAGAGATGTAGAATGTGGGTAAATGGCCATGATGATTGGAAGTACCACGGCACTGTACTCATTTCCTAGCATGTGCTCAATAATTACCTGTAAAGAATTTACTTTCTTAGTCTTTTAGAGGTTGGGTTTGTAGATAATGATTTAGCATGTAGTAGGTGAAGTTCCAAGTAAGATTTTGCTTGCCAAGCTTCTCAGTGTTAATTGTAAACTTTTACTAGATTAATACTACCTTGATAGAATAGTACATTATTCTATCAAGGTAGTATTAATCTAGTAAGGGAAAATTGAATTTCACAGTTGGTACCTTCCGTGATGCACTAGTTTTTGTTTGTTTGTATGTTTGAGATAGGGTCTTGTAGCCTGGAGGTGAATATAGCTAACTAGCTCAGTCTGGCCTTCTGCTTCTGCTTGCCACATTCTGGGAATCACAGGTGTGTGTCACCACAGCTGGCTGTAATGCACAATTTATTCTCTTCTCTTAAAGCATCGAGCTTTCATCACCTGAACTTGTTAAATTCATTAGTAAACTCTTTGGTGTTAGCATTGTAAAAGAAGAAAATAGAGTAGTTTTAAATTAATGTGCGTCTATAGCATTCTCTAAAGATTTACAGAGGATGCTTTTCCCTTTACAGTCTCAGTACATTTAGGGTATGTGAGTGAGAAAGAGGAGATACATTCACTGATGAAGCTGCCCACAGTTTAGAGCATGAACAGAATGATGTGACATAACTTGCTGGTCAGTGACCTTCTCATTTACTAAACTGGACAGCTGTTGTTTGCTTATTGTTTTTCAGTTTCTATTTTAGAGTTTATTTACAGTGACAACACTCGGGGTTGCTTTTCAAAATGATGGACAATTTAGAGTTGGAACTGTGATGTCTCACTAACGGCCAGATACTTTCTCTGGAAAAGGAAGATTTTTGGCACTTGAGTATATGCTAGGTCATAGGAGAAGTTAGGGAATTTATTACTATTACTGAAGCAACCATAAAAGATCTGCTATCACTTTAGAAGTAGAGGTAAAGACTGACAGTTTTGAAGTTGTAATATTAAGCGGTTGCAATGGTGAAGGAATTTTTACTTGTGAATTAGTAGTTGGTGGTTTGAACGACAGGAACAGTGGTACAGACCTATATAGCACTAGGAGGTTAAGGCAGAAGGTACTAAGTTGAAGGTTAGCTTGGCTCACACAAGCAGGATCCTGTTTCAGACAACAGTTTAGTGGTTTATAGTGGTATTTAAAATGCCAAGTAGGAGTGGCAGTTATTTTTGTTTTTGTTTTGTGTTTTCATACAGTATCTAGGAAGCATGACTTTCTTTTCAGGACTTATTTATGATTCTGTTTTTCACATTTGGGCCTCATGGTATTTGTGTTTAGATTAAGCTATTCCATCTCATTTATGAATGCCAATCAGCGTGGACCTTTACAAAGTTAGTGATAGGTAGTTAATTATTGACACAGAAGCCTGATAAAGCTAGGTTCTTTAGTATATACTTTTATAGTTAGAGGCCTAAATGTTCTAAGACCTATTCAAAGATAGCTAGCTTTCAAGTCCTGCTCTTAATGCCTTTCTTTATTAGGAATTTAATAATCGCTAACATAAAACTAACTTCACCAGTGGTTTTTAAGTTTTTCAACAACTTGGGATCCTTGATACTAAATTGTTTTAAAGCAAAATAATACAGAATGTGGTTTTACCGTGGAGTTTTTATAGCTTCTTTTCCATTTCTAAAAGGGTGGTTGTCTAGTTATCTAATATTTGTGGGAAAAGCCATTTAATTCTATTTCTTGTGGTGTGTCGAGGATTGGACTTGACCTTTCATATCTGGGCAAGTGCTCGACCACGGAGTAACATCCCAGTGCTTGCTTTTTGAAACAAGCTCTCACTAAGTTGCCTTGGCTGTCTTTGGAATTGCTGTCCTCTTGTCTAAATTTTCTGAGCTATGGTATTATTGGTATATGTTGTGGTATCTGGCAGAATAAGTCTTAATATTCACTGTGGTTGACTTTTGATAATGAAGTATGAAAGGTTCTGGAGAAACTTCGTTTGTGGAAAGGATTTTTTTTTTAATTATTAAAATAGGCCTCTTTTAATCTTTCATGTCAATAAAGGGCATCATTGTCCCCAACCCCTGTTGTTTATGGCCAAAGTATAGACATGCCTGCATATCTTTTAGTTCCTCCCTGCTCATCTTGTTCATTTGGTGTCCTCTCTGTTAATTTCTGCCCAGCTCTCCTATCTCTGTCTCTCCTCTATCTAGTCTTAGCTGCCATTGCCTCCTACTAAAGTTACACAATAGCCATTGTGCTCTTAAAATCCAAGTTTGTAATGCCTTCTCTTCCTCTTTTTTTTTAGTCTATCCCAGGTCAGTTTTGATTTTTGAATCCTGCTTCAGTGCTGGGGTTATATTATAGTCTTGCACCACAATAACAGATCATAAATTCTTTATTTAAAGCTTGTTTGTTGCTACTTTAGGGAAAAATGTACCTCTTATAATGATCTATAACCCCCCCCCCCCAATTATTCAGTTTCTGCTTGAAACTTCAGCCTATTCATCCTCCCTTCCCTCCTCCCCCACTCAATCTTGAGACATAGTCTCACTTTGTAACCAAGGCTGGCCTGGCTCTCTTATGAACTAGGCTGACCTTGAACTCACTGAGATCTGCCTGCTTCTGTTTCCTGAGTGCTGAAAGTAAACTGTTCACTACCACTCATGGTCCTAGTATTTTCCCACTTATTTATAAACAACTACAGTTTTCTTTTTGTTCTTAAAGCATAGTTCTGGCTTGCTGCCTTTATTTGTCACTGTCAGATAGGAAAGGCTGTTTACTTTTGTAATTTTTTGTTTTGAAGCAGGGTCTCCTGTCACCCATGGTGGCATCTTTGAGGATGACATTGGACTCCTGATTCAGCCTCTCCCTTTTTAAAAATAAGTGATGAGAATTCTTCTGTGTTGTTTATTTGTTTTTTTTGTTTGTTTGAGACATTTTTTTTTCTATGTAGCCTTGGCTATCTCAGAACACTCTTAAAGATTTATTAATTTTATATATATGAGTACACAGCCGCTGTCTTCAGACACACCAGAAGAGGGCATCGGATCTCATTACAGATGGTTGTGAGCCACCATGTGGTTGCTGGGAATTGAACTCAGGACCTCTGGAAGAGCAGTCAGTGCTCTTAACCACTGAGCCATCTCTCCAGCCCCTTGTTTTTGTTTTTAATGTGTATGGATATTTTGCTTACATGTATGTCTTTGAACTGTGTGTATTCCTGGTACCCATGAAGACCATATAGGGTGTTGATCACCTGGGACTGGAGTTACATACAGTTGTAAAACATCATGTGGGTGCTGGGAATTGAACCCCAGTCTTCTGAAAGAGCAGCCAGTGCTCTTAAGCTTTGAGTCATTTCAACCATCCCAGGAAGTAAGGTTTTTGTGATATTTTGTTATTTGTGACCAGCTTGAGACCATATTGTAAGACCCTGTTTCAGTTTAAAAAAAAAGAAAAAAATCACTGTTCTCCTCAAAAAACCATTGTTGCACTTATTCTTGTGTGTGTACACATGATAGCATCTAGTCTTTACTATATAAAAGTGTTTTGTATCTTTTATGAATTCAGAAACCTAGCTATTGTTCATTGTTAATTTGTTGTGGTGAGGGCCTGTGGGTTTTTTTTTTTTTTTTTAATTGTTAATGGTTTAAAGACCTCCTGGAAGTTTAGAGGGGTTCTTAATGATGCAAATGACATGTTTTCCTAAATCTTTTGCTTTAGGCTTGCCTCAGATTTGCAAGATAGTTGAAGATAACCTTGAGTATCCGGTCATTCTGCCTCTTCCCTAGAGCTGAGTTACTGAATACTGCCGGGTCTTAAGAGTTCTTTTTTGTTTTTCTGTTTCTGGTGCTTCGGATTGAATGAATCTAGGGCTTTACACATGCTAGGTAAGAACTCTACCAGAGTTCTATCTCCAGCTGTAAGAAATATTTTTAAGATAAGTAACTTTTTAAATGTAGTCTTTTGTGTATCAGGTTTTATTATAGTGATATTCTTTGTATACTTTATTAGAGATGGTTAGATATTTCCAGTTTTTATCTCTTACATTTTAATATTTACTTCTTTATTTTTTGTGTGTCTATGCACATATGAACAAGAGTGTGGAGGTCAGAGGAGAGCGTTCGAGAATTGGTCCTCTCCTTCCACCATGTGGCTTTTGGAAACTGAGCATCTTTTGCCAGTCAGGGTGACTGCAAGTACCCATATCTACTGAGCTACCTGTGGGTCCAGGGTTTTAATTTTTCTTTTTTCTTTCCCTTCTTTATGTTCCCTTCCCTTCTTCTTTCCCCCTTTCCTTTCATTCCTGGTGATAAAGCCTTTCCCACAAGTTAGGAAAGTGTTCTACAGTTCACTCACCTGTATACATCTCCCAGAAGTTTGTTTCTTGGTAGTAGAAACTTAAAACTTTACAACTTCATGTATTAGAGGAAACATTTTCTGTACTGTGGGCTGATGTACCAGTGTGTGTGTATAAAACTTTGCACACATTTTGAACATTGTTTGAGTGGCTTTATTTAATAATGGATTGATACTGTGTATTAAGCATTAATGTTTATCTATTTCAGTATAGGACAAGTACAATAAAAGTTTCCAAAGAAGTTAAGGTTTTTAAAGAACATGTTTCTTTTCATAAGAAACCAGGTATAATTGGCAAAAAAAAATTGGGTGTACATGAAATGCAGTACATATTCTTTTTTGTTTTTTTCCAGAGCTGAGGACCGAACCCAGGGCCTCACGCTTGCTAGGCAAGCGCTCTACCACTGAGCTAAATCCCCAACCCCGCAGTACATATTCTGATTTATTGTTTTTCATTACATATATCAAGTTAACTTAGAAATTAAAGATTTATTGGAAAAATTGAAGTATGTAAAAATGTTTGTTTTCTTTTCCAGTGCTAGTGATTGAATCCAGGGCTTTTAGACATGCTAGGCAAACACTACCACTGAATTACTTCTCTAGCCCCTCTATTTATTCTTTTGCTTTTTTTGATTGTGTGTGTGTGTGTATACATACATACATACATACATACATACATACATACATACATACATATATATATATATATATATATATATATATATAAAACCAATTCTGACTGACATACCAAACTTAATCTGGCCTCTAAAGGTAGTGCTGAGTTTGACTTTATACATAGGGTTTACTTAGCTCTTCTACACCCCAAACAAAAAATATTAATAAAGAGATATTTTCTGTGCATACTTCTTGGGTTTGCGTATATGTTTTTAATCCTGTAATAAAATCCCAACATTGTACTATATGTTTCATAGTACATTTATAGATAATTCCTCTATATAGTCAATAATAATAAAATATTAAAATTACTAAGGTAAAGAGTAAATCTCCAAGTATGAGTATGAGTATCTGAAGTTACAGTATTAGTAAACTGAGACATGAAGATTTAGTGTTAGAGGCCAATCTGAGTGACATAACAGCTAGCAAAATCGGGCCAAGAGAGGGCTTAGTGGGAAAAGCACCTGCTGCCAAACCTGAAGATCTCAATTTGTCCCCTGGGAGTGAGGCGAGAACTGATTCTCTGGAATTGTCCTCTGATTTCCACACATGTGCTGTGGCATACACATACACAAATAAAATGTAATAATTAAAATAATTTATATGTAGGCAGTTATTGATTTGCATAGTGGTGTGGGACTGTATAAAGGACCTTACAGTGTGAGGCCATTCAGAGTTATACTAAATGGGAAAATTACTGTTATCCTATTTTTTGAAAGCATTAAAAATGGTTAGGAATGTTACAGATGTATAGGGAAATTAATTTTTTAGAGCCCCCCCCCTTTGAGATAAGGTCTCATTTTGTAGCCCAAGTATGCCTGGAACTGACTGTATATATATTCCAAGCTGGCCTGAAGCGCAGAATAATACTCTCTCAAATCTTCCCCAGTGCTGAGACTGTAAGCCACCAGACCTGGTTTGTGTTTGTCTTGAAATTCAAAATAATACCTATGGAATGCCTTTTCTGTCCATGTACCTTTCTACATTTAGATTAACTTTTAAGATTAATACTTACGTTTTATGTGTATGGATGCTTTGCTTGCATGTTTGTATGTGAAGCACATGTGTACGCCTAAAGAGTCCAGAAGAGGGTGTTAGATTTCATAGAACTGTGGTTACAGATGGTTGTGGGTACTAGGAATCAAATCAGTTCCTCTGGTATAGCAACTGATAGTTTTGATCACTGAACCATCTCTCTAGTTCCAAGCTTCTAAGGTTATTTCATTTTCACTTTCAGTGTTGCAAAATACTTGTGACAGTTCCTTTAATGTTGTTTGTGTCAGCATTGCTACCTCTTGTCACTGTCATACTCTTTCCCACCTTCCTATTCCTCTAACCACAGACCTCACTTATAAACAAGATTACTTTTCACCAAACCCTCTGGCTGTATACTAAGAGTCTTGGCTTTCTTGGCTGCATTTTTCATGTTTGTTGGGCTATTCCCTTTATTTTTTATTTTAAAATCACCTTATTTCTGCATGTGCCCCATGTATATGTGGAATGCAGAGGGTGGCTTGCAGGAATCCGTTCCTTGTGAGTGAGCACATCAACCCATTGAGTCATGCTTGCCCTCCACTTTGTTTTTTGAAGATTTATTCGCTGGCCTAGAGCTCATCTAAATAGAATAGGTCGTGGGGATCTGTCTGTCTCTCCACCTCCCCCAGCTATGGGTTTATAGACTCATGCTGTCCTATAGCACTAGGCTTCTTATCATCGGTTCTAGGGATTAAGCTCAGACCCTCATACTTGCTGACAAGTACATTCCTGACTGAATCTTCCCTCTTTTTTCTTTTTTTCTCTTTAAAGAAAAAAGATTTGTGTGCATGTGTGTGTTTCATCTGAGTTTATTTAATAGGTTTGTTTGTGTGATTAATTTTTTGTTCTTTTGTGTGTGTGTGTTTTTGTAGGATTGTATTTCTTTTGTACATTTTGGGAATTTAACTTTTTTGTATGTCTCAGACAGGGTATCATATGTATCCTTGGCTTTCCTGGAACTCGCTATGTAGACCAATAGGACTGACCTCTAACTCCTGCCTCTGCCTCCTGAGTGCTGGGATTAAAGTTGTGTGCCGCTATGCCTGGCTAACATTTTTTTCAGGTTCTTACATGCATGCTTTGTGTGTGAACTTATTAATTATCTGTTTTAATATAAATGAAAAATTTCAAAAAGTTGAAAACATTCAGTATGAGTTTATAGAACTATTTGATAGCTCTCTGATTAGTGTATAAAGGATTCATCTGAAGGATTTAAGATACTTTAAGCTTATTCTTAAGGAATTCTAAATATTCTAATACAGATTTTAAAAATACTAATTAGTCTTCATTCTACAGAGAAGTCAGAGAGAGTTTATATTTAAACTTTTTGGTTTGTTTGTAACGGTCATTCTGTGTGGCTTTGGCTGTCCTGGATCTGCTCTGTAGATTAGACTGGGCTCGAACTCAGATTACTACAGCTCTCTGCCTCTCGATTATTGGAATTCAAGGGACATGCCCTGAAATACTATGTTTAAAGTTGCATTTATTTTCTGTATCAGGAGCCAATGGTGTGTACCTGTGCCCCAGTACATGTTTGACTGTCAGAGGACAACTTGTCTAGGACTTAGTTCTCTGCTTACATCATGGAGGGCCTCAGGCCTGGCAGTAGATGGATTCCTTTACCCACAGACCTATCTTGATGGCTTCGAATACTATTTTTAATCAGTATTATATGTGTATGCAAGATATTAAAATAAATATGTGAATAATAAACATTAAATTATAAGATTTGTTAAGTGAAGACTAGTAGAATGGTCCCCTGGGTAAAAGTATAGCAGTGCATGCTGGATGACATGAGTTCTAGCTTTGAACTCATGTAAAAGTGGAAGGAAAAAAACCAACTCCACAGAGTTGTCACTTAACCTCCTTAGGCTCTCTTCCACATGTCCCCCTTCACACAAACAGATAAAATAATAATATGTTTTTAAAAATTTAAGTGAGAACCAGTTTTCTTGGCATTTTGTTGTCCTTTCTGAGGAGACTATTGTAATTTTCATAGTTGAACTTTGATATTTGATATTAGCTCTATTCAGATTTTGGTATTTTCTGTTGGTTCATCACTTTGAAGATTAAGAATAAACTTACATTTCTTTTTATCCTGCACTACTTCCCTTGTCCCTTTCCTTACTGCTTCATTCTAACAATAGTGGCATTGTAGCTTTAGTTAAGTATTCATTGTTCACCTTATAACCGTGTATATGGTATATATAATGTGATTCACATGTGAAGTTCTATAGCAAGCTATGATTGCATTTTTATATCATCTTTCTCCTGGAACAAAAATTTGTTGTGGTTTTATTTGCCTTTATTTGGTATTTTTATTTCAGACTTAAAGTGTGTTAACTTACTCATCACTCCTTTTAATGATGTCTTATGATTTATAATCCCAGCACTCAGGAGACAGAGGCAAGCAGTTCTCTTGAGGCCAGCCTGGTTTACATAGCCAGTTTCAGTTCAGTCAAAACTTTATAGTAAGACTTTGTCTCAGAAAAACAAAACCAAAGCAAACAAACAAAAACAAAACAACAACCACACCAAAAAAAAAGAAAAAAAAAAGAAAAAAAACCAGCCCCAAAACCTAACACACCCACCTGCACAAACTTTATTTTTATGTATATTGGTGTTTTTTTCCTGCATGTACATTTGTAAAGGTGTTGGATCCCCTGGAACTGGAGTTACGGACACTGAGATTACTTGTAGGTACTAGGAATAGACCCTGGGTCTTCTGGAAGTGCTTTTAACACAGAACCATCTCTCCAGCCCCAACATACTAGTTATTATACTGTAACATGAATTCTGTGTGTTTGCTTATTTGAGATAGAATCTCATATAGTTCTGGCTATACTGAAGCTTATGTGATTGAGAATGGAAATGGATTTCTAATCTTTCCAGCTCTGCCTCCAAGTGCTGAGTGGAATAGGTGTATGCCATCAGAGCTGGTTATAAATTGTTTTATATTGGTATTGCACCAGAAACTTGTGTGTTTTTCCTCTAAGAAACTTGTCATTGCATCATTGGAAGTCCATACTTCTTTATTTTAATTATTTTGTTCTGCTTTGGTTGTTTGTGAAATGTTTATACAATTTTACCTTTATTATTATTGTTGTTATTTTAAGACAGGGTATCACTGTGGCACTAGCTGACTTGCAACTTAGAGTGTTCACTAGGCTGGCCTCAAATTTTTAGAGCTCCTTCTGCCTCTGCCTCCTAAGTGTTATTAAAGTCTTGAACCACCACACCCAGCTTGTTTACACAATTTGGCTTTTATGTAACAGAACTTCAGAATGTTGTCATCTTGAGGTTGTGTGTAGAACCATGTATAGGTATGAGGAAATTGTTGACAAGTGCAGACTAGTATATGCAGCAAAGACTGTAAGTCTCTAGACTTAACTATGCTTTTGGTGGCACGATTTAATTCTTGAATATTTTCTTTTTTAAAGCTATGTTTTTCTTTCTTGTTTTGATCTGCTTGTATGCTTGTACACACTCTTGTGTTTTTGTTCGCTGAGGCCAGAAGAAGTTGCTTAGTATTCTGCTTTTTCACTTTTAGCCTTATTCCTCTGAGTTGGCCTTCTACTGAACTAGATTGAGGCTGATTCCAGAGATCTTCCTGTCTATGCCCACTACAGCACTAGGGTTACAGATCTGAATGTGGTTAAGCCCAGCCTTAGTTTGTTAATTGATTTGTTTGAGATAGAGGCTCATTGTGAAGCCTTGGATGGCCTTAAATTCACCATGTTCACATCCAGACTGGCCTCAGACTCTCTTCTGTTCAAGAGCCACCAACCCCAGCTCCAAGCACAGCTTTTTTTTTTTTTTTACATAGGTGCTGAGATCTGAATTCAGATCCTCATTTTTACATAGCTGAGGTCCTACCGAGCTGTCTCTACAGCCTTTTTCTTTTTAAAAAGATCTATCTATCTATCTATCTATCTATCTATCTATCTATCTATCTATCTATCTATCTATCTACCTATCTATCTATCTACCTATCTATCTATCTACCTATCTATCTACCACCATACATAGTTTCTCTTGGGCATTTATTTCGGATCTCTTACTAACTATAATTTTATACCTATGAAAAATAGTTATTTCATAAAGGACTAAAAAAGTGTCCTGATGTTTATAATAATAATGAAAGGGTGTTTTTTTTGTTTTTTTTGTTTTTTTTTTGAGACAGGATCTCATATATAGGCCAGGCTTTGAATTTGATATAAAGCCAAGGTTGGTCTTGAATATTATTGATCCTTCTGTCTTCACCTCTTAAATTCTGGGATAATTGTTTGTCCATCCATGCTCACATTCATGTTTTTCATTGTGTGTGTTGTGTGTACAGGTTTGTGTGCGTGCACACATGCACACGAACATATATGTGTACATATGTCTGTCTATGTTTGTCTGTCAGTGTCCATTATCCATGCCTGGCTTTTTTTTATGAAGGTGCTGTGAATTCAAATTCAGATACTCATGCTTGCATAGCATGTGGTCTCCTGAGCCACCTTTCCAGCTCATATTTCCTTTTATCTTATTTTATAGTATGTTCTTAATTGAAATAGAATTACATCATTTCCTCCCCTTTTTTTCACCAGTTCCTCCCAGGTATGCTTTCTCCCATTTCTCCTCTCCTTCCAAGTTAATAGCCTCTTTATCATCATCATCATCATCATCATCATCATCATCATCATCATCATCATCATCATCTCTGTATATGTATGCTTACATAAGCTGGTGTTGAGTTGACATAAAACTAGCTGGTACATATATATTTTCAGAATTGTAGATATTGGGAATCAAAAGATCAAACAAATCTTAACAATTGCACTTCTTTGTAATAGCACAGAAAATATTCATTCTAGTTTCACATGTCAGAATCTTACAAACTGTAAGAATATGCAAGACTTACAAATGATTGTAAAGTGTGGAGCCATCTCTCCAGCCCTATTTTCTTAATCAGAAAGGAAGAAATAAAAGCTTTCAAGGCTGGAGAAGTGGTTCAGGGGTGGGGGTTGTGATCACTTGTTAACCAAGCATGAAGATTGCAGTTTGAATCTCTAGCACCCACTATGGAGAAGATACCTTGGCAATCTGACTACCTAGACTAGTTAAAACTGGTAAGCTCTGGGTATATAGCAAGTGACCCTGCCTCAGTATATGTGTGTGTGTGTGTGCTCCAAAATTCATGTGTTGAAACCTAATTTTTGAGTGATAGCATTAAGGGTCTTTGGAAGGTGGTCATATCATGAAGATAGAATTGTTACAAATAAGGTGATACATTTTGAACTTTTGATCCTTTGCATCTATTTCCCAAAAGCTGAGATTATAGACAGGGACCATGACACCTGGCTTGAAATGCTTTTTAAAGAGTAAAATGGTTTTTGTTACTAATTCTGTTCAGTAGGTTAAAGACACTGAAGACATCCTATTTTCACATTTTGGTTAGATTTTTAAAGGAATTTAGGATACTAGATGCTTTTTGACTAATTGTTCCCTCCCTTTCTGCTGGAGGAGGTGAGGATACTTGGAAACATATAATGTCGCTGAGCTGATAAATGTTGCTGGTAGCTTCAGAATTTTTATGAACCAAGAAAATGGTAAATCATGTGTTGGTTTGAGAAACTGCTGGAAGCAAGTGAATAAACTAGAAAACTTATCAACATGTTAAATATTGTTGTATTGCAGAAAATATGAGAAGCTAATGAAGACTTAAAGGTATTTTTTTAGACATTTAAAAAATTCTATTTTAGTATCTAAGCACACAGCAAATTTCCTGTGAGTGTTAACTAAGTTATGTCTTTTTTGGTTTATGTTCTGTTCCTACAAGCAGTTTTCAAAGACACAGTCTTCCTCAGAAATTATTTTATAATTTTATATTTAAAATTTATATTTTATAAACTTAATTTTATAGTGTCATATTTGACATATTTCAGAATGGGAACTGTCACTCCTGTAGAAAAAAATTGTTCAACTTGAATGTTTCTCTGTGCAGTAAGTTTGCTACTACTATTTCGTTTATTGACAGAGTAGCTTGGCTTTCTGACACAAAGGTCCTAGACTATTTTCCCTTCACATTTTTATACGCTAAACAGAATTTTGTAACAGGAACAAGGAAGCCAAAGTTTCTTTTAGATTAGTTCAGTTTTTTATACAGTACAGGCAAGCTCAGAGGATGGGGACAGAAATAGAGGCAGATGGATGCTTATGCTCTGTAAGGATGGCATGGCTCCTTTTGATTACAGATACTGGTGATCTGAGAGGTGAAGATATGGAGCCACAATCCATTTGCAGTCTACACTAACCATGTATGCTGTGGTAAAGCTAAGAACAACTTCATATGTCAAGTAGAGAGTCACTTTTAGTTTCCTAGTACAACGTTTCCTAGTATATAGCAACCCTTGGCAGCACTATCTTTGAACATTGAAGCCAAATGCTATAGAAACTGCTATACTTTAATTCCTTCTTTGAATTATTTGCTCTGAAATGTTAACTAGAGCATAATACTAGTGGACCGTTTTTACTGTTTTTTTTCCAAAAAACAAGAACACATTTATTCATTCATTTATTTATTTATAAATTTATTTCTAGCTGGATGCTGGTGGCGCATCCCTTTAATCCCAGAATTTAAGAGGCCCAGGCAGGCTGATCTCTGAGTTCCAAAATCACAAGGACTATACAGAGAAACCCTGTTTCAAAAAACAAAAACAAGAGCAAACAAATATTGACTGTTTTAGTTATCATGTGCTTGAATACTTTGCTTGTGTGTTTGTCTTGTGTACCACTTGCATGTTTGGTGCTCTTGGAGGCCAGAAGAGGGTATTAGGTCCCCTTAAACTGGAGTTACAGATGTTGTCAGTCGTGGGTACTGAGAATTGAACCTGGGGCTTAATGAATGCTGGGCAAGTACTCTACCAACTGAGCTACATTTCCAGCCCTATTCTCTGTGTGTGTGTATGTGTGTGTGTTGCCTGAATCTGTCTGTGCTACAGGCAAAAAGAAGGTGTTAGATCCTCTGAGACTGGAGTTACAGATAGTTGTGAGCATTTCTATGGGGTTTAAATTGAACTGGTGTCAAAAGAGCAGCCAGTGCTCTTAACAGCTGGGCCATCTCTTGCCTCCGACCCCGCACCTATTTTAAGTGGGTGCTGGGGATCAGAACTCAGAACCTCATGCTTACACAGCAAGTATTTTACCAACTGAGTCATCTCCCTAGCCATAATAGCGTTCTTTATAAATGGATTTTTTTAATTTTGAAATTGTGCTTTTGCCCTTTCTATAAAAACTTATGTCTATAGAGAAATGACTCAGTGGTTCAGAGCATTTGTTGCCTTTCCAGAAAACTCAGACTCAATGCCTTGAACTTATATGGTGGTTTACAACTATTCCAGGGATCTGACACCTTCTAGCATTGGGTACATACATACATGGTATACAGATATAACATACATACAAGCAAAACACCCAAAAACATAAAATGAAAAATAGTTTAAAAAATTAATGAGGAAACTCTTAACTCTTTTTTTTTTTTTTTCATTTTCTTTCCACAAATAACATAGCTGTTGCCTTATTAAGTAGTACACTTCATTATTGAACTAATTAAGTATGGGAAAATATTTATATTAATATATAATCATTTTTGGACAGGGTTTTCTTTTTCCATAGGTTCCTAAACAACTCAAATAATTTTCTTTTACAAATCTCGTCATGACAGTTTAGATATCTAAGTACTAAAGATAATGGTACTCTGCAGAAAAGGAATGCTATTGCCTGTTCTTCCAGAGGTCCTGAGTTCAATTCCCAGCAACCACATGGTGGCTTACAATCATCTGTAATGGGATCTAATGTCCTCTTCTGGGGTGTCTGAGGATTGATGGCTACAGTGTATTCATCCAATAAATAAATCTTAAAAACAAACAAAATACAAAACCTTCCACCTATAGTTTGTCCTGCAGAATGTTCTTCTGTGTTCAACTTTTTAAAGTGGGTACTGGAGAGACTTATTTAGGCCCTGTGCTTGTGCAGCAAGGTCTTTATTTACTGAACTATGTCCTAAACTGCTTCCTTTCTTCTTTGTAGCACAGAATTCTTTGTGCTACATTAGCTTCCAGAGTGTTGGGATTATGGTGTTTTATCACAGTTTCCTTTATATCTTTTGTTTAATATTTTTTATGCATTGCTTATATTTTAAAACTTCATTAAACTTCTTAACCTTGTTTCTTTCTGTTTTCTTTTGGTGAAACATGTTCTCAAACAGGAACCCCATTGGATTTTGTTTCTTCTGTTACCAGAAAATAAAAAGAATGGGAAGAAGTGGATTTCTTACCTTTGCAGGCTTTCTTTTTCAAAATGCCAACTTTTCCGTTATGGAATATTTCGTATATCTATGAGCATCAAACATTTTAATAGAACATCAAAATAAGATTTAGTTTTTCTGTAGGTTCTAGAGTTACTGAAAAAAAATTTTGGTGGGAAGGGACAGGGAAGAGAGGAAGGAGGGCAAACTGTTGTTGGGATATAAATATGAAAGAATAAATAAAAAAGGAGAAAGTTTTACACCCATTATACTGCTCTCATCCTTTTTCTAGAATAATTCTAAGAATAATTTCTTTAAAAGCTGAAAGTTACCAACTATATTTATTCCTTTCCTGCTTTCCTCATATTCCTCAGGTCTCTTTTTTTCTGTTTGTTTTGACAGGATCTTGCTACTTAGTGCTGCCTGGTCTCAAACTTGCTTTGATACATATTCCTGCCTCTGGTTTCCTACTGCTGAGATTACAGATGTGCATGACTAGACCAGGCTTTTCCCTGTTTATTTTCAAAAATTTTTGTTATATGAGTTTCCATTTTCCAAGATTCTTTCATGGTAGTTTCTTCATCTGTACTCCCTTTGAACTTTTTATTTCTGTTAAGTTCCTTATTACCTTGTATAAAAATTTGTGTTATGTTATCTTGCATTTGAACTCTAATGCCCTTCTTCTAGCAGACATGTCCAACCCACTGGATAACTGTGCATGAAGCCCATCACAGACTTGTAAATTTCCTGTAAAATTATGTGTTTTGTGGGGGTGGGGTGGGGGATCTGTTGTCAACTTTAAAGTGAAGTTCTTAAGTATGAACTTTGTATTGGTTGGGGGATGGGTGTTGGACATCAGTTCTTTTAGGTACTCACAGGTGATTGTAGTTGTGTGGCAGGGAAAGATCTATTGAAATAGTTAGGATCATTTCACAGTGTGTACATACCTGAAGAAAAGGGGAACTACTAGACTAAAGAGATAAAGGCATATCAATGTCTGACTTGGAATGAGACTAGGATTATTGACATTTTTCTTCGTAGTTCCAGTAGCATCCAACCTACTATTGCCAATTATGATTTGACAACATGTATTTGCCTACTCATTTTTGTGGTATTTTATGTAGCTCTGTAGGCTACTCTGAAAGTATTTAGTTTACTTTTTTTTTTTTTTTTTTTTGTCTTAGGGTTTCACTTTGACCCAGAATGACATTGAACTCCTATCCTAATCCCTCTGCTGGTATATCCCCACTGCTGGGATGACAGGAATGCACTACCATGCCTGGCTTGAATAACTTTTGTAGCAGAAATTACTGAACTACAAAATTGTGAAGTGCCTTTAGGAAAAAAACAAAGGTCTTACTGTGTAGCCTTGGCTGTTCTAGAACTCATTATGTAGACCAGGTTGGCCTTGAAGATCTATCTGCCTGCCTCTACCTCCAGAGTGCTAGGATTAAAAGCAGTCTATAAAAATATAGACTAACTACAATTTAAGACCAGTGACCTCTTCTTCTTCGATGCAATGTTAATTGCTTATGGTAGTTTTTTGTTTGTTTGATGGTGTTGAGAACTGAACCTAGTGCCTTTGTGTGTCCTAGATCGGTTTTCTACCACTGAGCCAATACTAGCTTGTAAAATTTATTTTTTGAAGGGAGATTTTATTTACTAATTTATAGACTGTTTTCATTTAGTGTTGTAAGTGCTCAATGATATGACTTAACTGTCTTTAGACTGCACTCCTGTTCAAATCTAAACCAATGTTGAGTTTGTTTTTTACAGCTTATGACAGGTGTGTGTATGTGTGTGTGTGTGTGTGTGTGTGTGTGTGTGTGTGTGTGTGTGTATGTATGTATACACTTCAAGTAGGCCAGAAGAAGACATTGGGTTTCCTGTTCTATCACTTTTTGCCTTGTTCTCTAGAGGCAGGGTTACACTTGTTGAACTTGGAGCTATGGAACCTGGAGCTCCACTAACAACCAGCAAGCCTGTCAGCCCCTTCTCGTATTTTGGTGCTGGAAGTACAAATGAATGGGTAGTTATGTCTGGCTTGTTACATGGGTACTGCAGATTCAATTTGAGTTCCTCATGCTTGTGTGACAAGTACTCTTTCTTGTTCATTGTGCTAACCCTGACTCCTTCCCTCTTTGTAAAAGTGAGTTTTTATTTAGTCAGTTACTGTTGCTTGTGTATATGTGATGCATTGGGTGCAATGATTGTCACACATGACATTTGCATGTGGAGATTAGAGAACAACTTCGCTGAATTGCTTCTTTTCCTTCTACCATATGGTCCTGGGGATTGAACTCAGATCATCAGGCTTGGTGGCAAATGCTGAGCCTTCTCACTGAACCCTGGCAATTCTCTTTTGATACTCCTCTTTTGTTTTTTTCTACCCTTTATTTCGGTGCTTGTTTTGGGGTACTGCTGTGAATTCATCTACAATCTTATGCATGCTACACAGGAGCTATTACAGACTTAAGTTCTGAATTCCAAGTCCTAAAAATTACCTTCTCAGTCCCCAAATAAACGTTTCTTTGTTTGTTTGTTGAGACAGGGTCTTGTTTTATATTCCTCGCTGGCTTAAATGGTCTATAGACCAGGCTGCCCTCAGACTCACAGAGATCCACCTGATTCTGCCTTCAGAGAGCTGGTATTTAAAGGCTTGTACCATTATAACTGCCAAACCAATGGACTTTTCATGTACTTTCTGTCTGCTGATTGATAAAATGTTTGTGTACTATTTTTAGTAAGTAAAAATACAATTTTCAATAAATTTGGATCTATGGCAACATTTTAGTGTCTGTAAAATATTTTGAGTGCATACAATAATTTGATATTTTTGTTGAGGGGACATTGCTTATTATCAACACTTTAAAAAGTTTCTGTACACATTTTATTCTCCATTATTAGTGAATACATTTATTATTCATTAGTTTGATGTCATTAATACACAGTGGGGATTGAAACTAGGGCCTTTAGAGTTTAGTCAAGTACTCTATTGGTAAGCTATAGTCCCATCACAAGCATGCTGATTTTTGAACAGAAATTAATAGCTTTTCAAATAATTTTAAATCAACAATAGAAGATTTCAATATTATATTCTAATATAAAATTTTAATTTATTTTGTCTACACTAGATCAGAAGCAACTTAATTTATTAGTAAAGCCATTAATGAGCTAGATATCTTGAAGAAACATAATAGTTCTAGTAGCAAAGTTTTCTAATTACTATAATAAATGCGATGAGCTTTGTTCTATATTCTGTTTTCACATTTAAAAACAAAATACTGAGTTGGTATGTTGTAGATGTTAGTAAATTCGATTTCTGATGAACTACATTTTGATAACTGCTTGAATTATCATATTGTTTTTTTCTTTTTTAATCATTGTCCCACATGTTGTTGAACCTGGAACCCTCCTTGCATATGACAAATATTTATTGAGTGATTAGCTGTGTGCCAAGCCCTTTCCATCTTTATCTTGCTAGCCATTTGCCTTGGACTGCTTATCAGGAACTTCTTTCTGGCCTCTGGAGAACATGTTTTTAGGTTTGCTGTACTTTTTCTTCATTACATTTTCTTTACCATTCTTTTTATTTCCTCCTTTTTAGACATTGTAAATCTTGGTTCCTTCCAGTTTTATGGTTTTTACCCAGTGTTTTAGTTATCTCTATGCCACGGGCTCCCAATAAACCTTTCTAACTTTATACTCAAGAAATTAAAAAGCAAATGTCACTTCCCAAAGTTACCATAGTCTTTTCTAGAGTTACCTTTTGGTTTGACTTCTTTGGCCTTCTTCCTTCAAGTTTTCAAGGATGGAAACTTAGTGTCGCTCTAGACTGCTTCTATTCTCAGAACAGATTTTAGGTCTACTGACTTCTGTCTCCTCTTCTTATAATGATCTGCTTTTTTGCTCTCTTCAGCACTGTTTCAGAGCAAAAGTTCTGCACTTCATGCTTTGTTTCTAGTTGGCTTAGAGTTTGAATTGTATCCCTCACTCTTGGTAAAGACTGTAACTAGATCTTCACAGTTGTAGACATCATCTCCCTGCCTCCTTTATTCTTCCTCCTTTCTCCTTCCTCTGCCCTCCTCTTCCTCCTCCTGTCTTCCTCCTCCTCCTCCTCCTCCTCCCTCCTCCTCCTTCGCTTAAGCCTGCCTTATGTTGCCTTAGTGCAGTAAAATGTTCCCTTTGTTTGGGATGCTCTTGACTCTTATATGACTTGGCTTGCTGGAGAGATGGCTCAGAGGTTTAGAGCACTGACTGCTCTTCTAGAGGTCCTGAATTCAATTCCCAGCAACCACATTGTGGCTCATAGCCATTTGTAATGGAATATGATGCCCTCTTCTAGTTTGTCTGAAGATAGCAACAGTGTACTCATCTATAGAATAAATAATTATTACAAAAAAAGTACATGGCTTTACTTAAAAAAAAAATAATGTAATCCTCTTCTGCATTCAGAAGTCTTCTTTGTTTCTTCCAACTTGAGCCAAAAGCAACCATTTTTGTATCTTCATTGGAATTGTTACTTATTTCTCTTTTAGTTAATTTTATTACTACTGTTTGTGTGCTTCTTAATTTTTTGTCAACTTGAGTCAAACTAGGGTCATCAAGGAAGAGGAAATTCACTTCAGAAAGTGCTTCTGTTAGATTGGCTTATGGGCAAGCCTGTAGGGAATTTTCTTGATTAATGATTGATGTGGACAAACTATGTGGGTGGTGTTACTGTGGGCAGGTGGTCCTGAGTTGTATAAAAACTAAGCAACCCATGGTTGGCAAGCCAGTAAACTGAGTTCTTCTGCCTCACTTCTTGCGCCCAAGTTTTCCTGCCTTGAATTCCTGTCCTGGATTCCTTTGATGATGCAGTGTAAATCAGATTAAACCCCTTCTCCATGTTCTTTTTGACCATGGTATTTTGTCACAGTAAAAGAAACCAAACAAAGACTGTGCCAGTACATGATAGGAGTTGCCATGAAGCCTGTGCCCCAAATCTGTGTCAAGGTCAGAGGACAATCTTTATGGAGTTGATTTTCTACTTCCACCTTTATTTACATTATTGCAGAGATCTAGTTAAGGTTGCCAGTCTTTTGCAGCAACACCTTTACCCAGTGGACTGTCTCACTAGCTCTTCTTTGTTTAGATAGGTTGTTGTATAAAGTGAAACATATCTTAAATGCTAAAGTCATAGGGTGCATAATTTAAATAGATAGATAGGTAGATAGAAATGTGTGTGTGTAATATATGCCTATTTGTATTTAGGAATGATTACCTCTGTGTATGTCAAAGGAGAGTGTCAAATGTCCTTTTCTTTCACTTCCTACTTTGTTATTTTGCTATGAGTTTCACTGAACCTGGACCTCACATTTTTTCTGGCCAGCAAGCCCCAGTGATCCTCTTGTTCTGTTTGTAAATAGGTGCCGAGATCTGAACTTTCTCTTGATTGTTTAGCAATGCTCTCAACTTTTTGGTCCAGTTTTGAATATATATTCATAATTAGATTAAAAGAATTTCAAAATTATTATGTGTGTGGCTTTGTGCATGTGAGTCCAGGTGTGTCCAAGAAGATCAGATGTGTTGGCTCTCCCTGGAGCTAGAATTACAGAAGGCTATGAGTCACCTGACAAGATACTAGCAACCTTTATATGTTCTTAACCATTGAGCCATCTCTCCAATTTTAAATTATTCGTATCATCTATTTGTAATTTTTTTGTGTATGTTTGAAATAGCAAGAATCTAAATTGGAGACTGTTCAAATAATATACTATTCTTACAAAGGAAAATGTGTATGTTGATGCCCAAAAGCATTGATACCAGAATCTAATGCCATTTAGCTTACCTGTCTGTTTGAAATATATGCTATTTTTTGCTTTCCCTGGCCTGAAGTTTCTATGCATACTTTAAAGTTTTTTTTTTTTAACTTAAAATAAAAATTTATGTGTATGGGTGTCCTCTAGGACTGGAATTATAGATGATTATGTGGGCCACCATATGGTTGCTTGCTGGGAGTTGAACTCAGGCCCTATGGAATAGTAGACAGTGCTCTTAAGTTCTGAGCCATTTCTTCACCCCTCCTTTTTTTAAGCTTATTTTTATTGTTTTCTGTTTTGTTTTTGATGCAGGGTTTCTCTGTGTAGCTCTTGCTTTCCAGAAATTCACTGTGTAGACCAGGCTGGCTTCAGACTCAGATTCCCTTGTCTCTAGGATGAAAGGTATATACCTACTCCTGCCCTCCCGTCCCCCTTTTTAAAGACATTCCATGTAGCTCAAGTTGGCCTCAGACTCCATTCTTCTCTCAGCCTCCTGGTGCTAGGATTATAATAGGTGTGTGCCATCATCTGACTGTGAGGAGCTGGGTTTTGAAAGCCTTTTTTTCCTTTCTGATTTCTTACCCATCTTCTGTTTCTGATTTGTAGTTACAGATGTTGAGCTGAAACGACTCAAAGATGCCTTCAAGAGGACCTGTGGGCTCTCATATTACATGAGTCAGCACTGCTTCATTAGGGAAGTGCTTGGGGATGGAGTACCTCCGAAAGTTGCTGAGGTAATCTTTATGGTGCTGCCTTTCTCTCATAGTTGTCTACCAGCTTAAATTTAAGTTTTTTTCTTTCTTAACTTGAAGTTATTTTAATTTTTCTCTGATATTAAATGTTTTGTTTTGAGACAGGTCCTGTCATAGTTCAGACTGGCTTCCAACTCATTGTGCAGCTAAGGCTTGCCTTGAACTTGTGCTTTCGTCCCCTGAAAGCTGGGTTTATAGGTCTAGGCTACCTTCCCAGTGTTCTTGTCCTTTTTGCTTTTAAAATTCAGCAGGAGTCGGCTCTTAAAAGATTTTATCTTCCTTACAGTTACTTTTCTTGCTGAGTAGGTAAGCAACCAAGTCCTGTTTTAGATGTGTTCTAATCTTGAAGGTTGAGTGGGAACTCTCTACAGCCGTGCTTTTTTGCCTTTTGGTGCTTTTGCACCAGATAAATAAATTATATTAGCTGTTTATATGATTGCCTCCTTATTTTAAATATCATCTGTAACATTTAATTTTTATGTTGTATGTTCTACAAATTTTGTATTGAATAAAGTTGAGTCCATAAATCTTATAAATGAAATAAGTGCTTATTAGAACTTACTTAAATTCTTACTTAAATTGTAAAATGTTTAAATAAAAATAAAATATGCTTCCTGGTAGTGATGGCCCATGCCTTTAATCCAAGTGTTAAGGAGGTAGAAGCACGCAGATCTCTGTGAGTTTGAGGCCAGCTTGATCTACAGCATTAGTTCTAGGACAGCCAGGGCTATGTAAGAAACCCTGTCTAGAAAAATAAACAGATAAGCAAATAAGAAGCTAAGCTTGTAAACATTCTCTTTCTAAAAATAATATTTATTATTTTGTAGTTATGGACACAGCTGCATTGTTATTCTAAGTATAAGTAAGAATAAAATTATTTTTTATAAAAGATTAATTTATATGAGTACACTGTCACATTCTTCAGACACACCAGAAGAGGGCATCAGATCCCATTACAGATGGTTGTGAGCCACCATGTGGTTGCTGGGAATTGAACTCAGGACCTCTGGAATAGCAGTCAGTGCTCTTAATCGCTGAGCTATCTCACCAGCCCCAAGAATAAAATTTATAAAACAATATAAGTCATAATAGAAATTTTAAGTTTGATATGACATGGAACCTTACATTTCTGCTTTACTTTTTAAAATTGTTTTTAGCAGTTTTATAGATTATTTTATTTTAGGTGTATGAACATTTTGCCTGAATGTATGTATGTATATATATATATATATATACCTAGTGCCTATCTATGGAGGTCAGAAAAGGATGCTGGATTTCCTGGAACTGGAATTACAGGTGGTTGTAAGCTACCATGTTGGTGCTAGGAATTGAATTTAGGTGTTCTTAACCACTGAGCTGTCCTTTCAGCCTCTGCTTTTACATTTTTAAAAATTTTAGTTTTAAAAAATGGCAAATAAATCACATCTACTTTTACATTTTTGCTTATTATTTGCATCTCTTTATTGGGGTTTGTTTTAGTATGGGTTCCTATAACGCATATTCTTGCTTTCCCTTCATAAGTTTGTCTGGAGTTCTGATATAATACAAAAATGTTGACAAACAATTTTAATACTACAGTATGTCCTGTCAATTAGAAAAGGGTATATAGCCAGGTATGGTGGTGCATGTCTTTAATCCTGGTATTTGAAAGGCAGAGGTAAGTGAATCTTGACAAGGACAGCCAGGCCTACATAGTGAGACCCTGACTCAAAAAATAAAACAAACAAAAAAAAAAAAAAAATGAAGGGACTTATAGTAATGAATAGAAAATGCTTTCAAATTCAAAGATCGTTCAGCTGTTTTTCTCTCAGCTCTTTTGCTTAAAGTCAGAACCATCTCATGGTGCTGAAAGAAATTTAGGTCACATTCTTTGATCTCTTTGGATTGTGTATAAACATTTATCTATACACATATATATGTACCCAAAAGCAGATTTGTGTCCATTTTTAAATTGGGTTGTCTCTCTTTCTTTCTTTCTTTCTATTTTTTTTTTCTTTTTTTGGACTGTGAGACTAAATATAGGCCCTTTTATAAGAGGCATTGTTTGCAAACATTTTCTCCCATCCTTTAGATGGTTCTCATTCTCTCCATGGTGCTTTTTCAATCACAAAACTTAAAATTGGTGAAGTTCATTTATCTCTTGTGCTGTTTCTTTTTTGTTTAAGAAACTTGCTTTAACTAAGGTTACAAAGATCTACTTTTGTATTCCCTAAGCATTTTATAGTGTTATCTTTCATTCATTTAGTGTTAGGTCTAAGTACATTGTTACACATGTAGATGTGCAGTATCAGGACTCCTTTTGAAAAGACTATTCCTTCTTCATTGAATTTTTCTGGTAGGGTGGGTGAGATGGTTCAGCAGCTAAACTCACTTGAATCGTCCTGATACACTTAGTGACTATCACTTAACCAAAAGTGTATAGCGTATTGATTTTTTTAAAAAATCTTTTATCAGTATCACATTGTCTCCTCAACCCCATACAATCTTGGTAACGATAATTTTGTTGTATGTTTTATAATCAGAAGGAAAGCATCAATCTTTCAACTCTGTTCTTGTAGTGAAAGATGGTTTTGCCTATTCTGGATCCCTTGCATTTCCATAAGAATCTTAGGATCAGCTCACAGTTTCTAGGGGAAAAATGGTGTGTGTGTGTGGGGGGGCTACTGACTTAATAGAAATTATGTATATTGATCCAGAGGAAATTAGAAATACTCTTTAATGGTATTTTATAATTTTTAAGATATAACAAACCTATCGACCAAAAGCTCATGATGTTTATTGATTGAATACTTGTAAAAAATTTATTTTCTGAATTAAAAAAAAATTGTGTGTATGTACTTGTTTGTATGTACACATGTGTGCAGGTGCCTGCAGAAGTTAGAAGTGGGTGTTGGATCCCCTATAGCTGGGTGTTTGTGAACTACTGATGTGGGTTCTGAGAACTGAACTGTAGTCCTCTGCAAAAGCAACAAGTGAGCTTAACTGCTGAGTCATCTCTCCAGCCCCTGAAGGAATTTTTAAATCTATTTTTTTTTTTTACTGTAGGTTGAGTGTGTGTGTGTGTGTGTGTGTGTGTGTGTGTGTGTGTGTGTGTGTGAGAGAGAGAGAGAGAGAGAGAGAGAGAGAGAGAGAGTGAGAGAGAGAGAGAGAGAGTTTTCAGTAGTTGGTTTTTCTTCCACCATGATATTCCCAGAAAATGAATTCAGTTTGCAGTTTGTCACTCCTGGCAGCAAACCATCAGTTTTAACATTATTTTGTAGTTGGCAGTACTGCAAGGATTAATAGTGGCAAAATTATTTGCCTAAATTATTTTATGAGTAGATAGAAAACTTCTATTTCAACTCTGAACAGAAATTTCATATTTGAATAATTTTATTTTCAGAATAATACCTTAATTTCCTTCCTTTTCCTCTTTTTTTCTTTTTTCTTTTCTTTCTTTCTTTCTTTTTTTTTTTTTAATCTTTGATTCTTTTTCCTATGTAGCTACCTGGAACTTGCTCAGTAGCTTAGACTGTTTTTGAACTCACTCTGCCTGCTTCAGTCTCCCCAGTGCTAGGGATCATAGCTGTCAGCTACAGTAAATAACAGAGCTTTAAACAGCTAAATGTCACTTAGGCTTGTAGACATTAGGCCTTCTCACTTTAAGAAGTAGGATGTTGGATATTACGATACCTTAACTTCATCTTACAAAATAGTAGATCTGTTGTATATTCTGCAATCACACTTTACTTACTTTACTCTTAACTGTTTCCCATAGCCATAGCCTGCCCCCTATAGGTACTGAAAACAGATGACTAAACATCAACAAAGAGCCCGATGTAGTGATGTTCACCTTTGTCTTACTTACTACTGCTATGAAGAAACCCCATGACCTAAAGCAAGTTGAGGAAGAAAAGATTTCCACATTGTAGTTGATCACTGAAGTTAGCCAGGACAGGAACTCAAGCAGGGCAGCAACCCAGAGAAAAGAGCTGATGCAGAACTGATGATGGAAACTGCTTACTGGCTTACCATCATGGCTTGCTCAGCCTGCTTTCTTATAGAACCCAGGTCTACTAGCCCAGGGATGGTACCATCCACAATGGCTGGACCCTTCTCTATCAATCACTAATAAAGAAAGTGCCCTATTGTTTTGCCTGAAGCCCAAGATCTTATAGAGACATTTTCTCGGTTGAGATTCCTTCCTTTCAAATAACTCTAGCTTGTGTGAGATTGATATAAAAAGTAGCCAGTACAACCAACCTTTAATCCCAGCACTTAGAAGGCAGAGACAAGTACATCTCTGAAACTTTGATACTGACTACATAGTAAGTTATGGCCTACCTCCTTCCACCCTCCTCCTAAATTATGGGGCCAAAGAGATAGCTCAGTGATTAAGAGCACTGGCTGCCTTTTTAGGGAATCCAGGTTTGATTCCCAGCACCAATTCAAGGGTATTCAAGTATCTGTAACTCACCTCAGGGATCTCAGTGATGCCCTCTCCTTGGATCCCTGAGATGGGTACCTTTATGCACAGAATATATGCAGACAAAATACCCATTTAAAAAGTTTTGGTGAATTGAAGTACAGTTTCTTTTTTAGTTAGTATTAGTAGAGCTATGAAAAAAGTCATCTGGTTAAAATAATTAACAAAGTGTTAATAATAAATAAAATTGGCCATTACAAGTCATGGTTGCCCTTAAAGGAAGAGCATCCCCACTCCCCACAGGTTTTGAATTAGATGATTAGTAATACTAAGTTACTAGACTAAAGTTTAGGTGGTAGATGTTATATTTCTACTGTAAAATTTCCATATGACCCTTCATATTTTCTCTTTCTATGATGTGATATTCATCTTTCTGCTTATTTTAAGAGTGTTTGTCTTAATTTCTTTGGCCATTTTTCTGATAGACTCTTTAAAGTTCTTGTCTAATAACTATAGTATCTGTGTCATCAGTTAGTATCTGTTATTATCTCCTAATTGTATATAAATTTTCTTGGTTCTTTTATGTTGAGGAATTTTGAATTACAGTCTAGACATTTGGAATGTTTAAAGACTCTGGTTCTCGAAGATGTTACCATGTGTGATGACAGTGGACTCAGGCTGTAACTTCATACTTGTCATCATTGGTTTTTCTATAACGTCAGTTACATATCAAAGTCTGTGTATCCTTATTTGGATTTATCTCACAATGGCTAGTCTTAGACTCAATTTTAGTTCAACTGATTTGTCTTTTAGGGTTTAGTCAGACTCAGGAGTTAGAAAATAATCTTTTCCAGCGTCTTCAGAGAGATGGAGACTTCTCTAGCTTGATGTGTCACATACTTGAGTTTGTCTGTATTCAAGGAGGAGGAATAGGAGGAAAGAAGACAGAGAGGAAGTGAGGAAACAATGGAAATTGTATTCTCTTGGGACTGTAGCATCTGTGTTTAGAGAGTATGGTAACTAAATAATGTCTCCCAAAGATTTCTAGGTCCTAGTTCCTGGAACTTGCATCTAGCATGGAATTCTGAGTGATCTTTCATGTTTGAGAGTTTGAAGTTTACTTCTTACTCTGTGTGAAACTTTATTGTTTTTTTTTGTTTGTTTGTTTTTTTAAAGCACTACTAGTAGATTCTTGTAGCCATGTATTCTTGGTCATTTGCTTAAATGTTAGTTTGAGATATTCGTCACATTACTTTGAAAATTTATTGTATGGGTAAATTATTCTAATGCTAATACTGAAGATAATTATTTACTATCTCTGATGAGTAAAGCATTATAGATACCTTTTGTGATTGAATCAAATAAAACCCTTCTGTTAATAACTGTGTTATATATTGCCATAAAATTTATTAAGTCTTGATTTTCTTCTTTCTTATATTAATAGTTGAGTAATACAATTATTAGATCAGTACAAGATACTGAAGATTCTAGGTTAGGCTATGAGCTGGTGTGGACTTAAGAACTTGCCTGCTACTTTGGAAGGACAGGTCAAGATAATAAAGTTAGTGCCCTGTAGTTTGCTTAATACTTGTTTAAAGAGGGCAGTTTTGACGATATTTTGACTCTTGCTTATTATAAATTTTATATTTACGAAAATAAGAACACTGAGGGTGTAGCTTAGTAATTAGAGCAGCTTGCCTTACAGATATAACTTATGTTCTTCTCCCAACACTGAGAGAGAAGGTAGGGGAACAGCATGCTACAAGGTCAAGTATTTTTTTGTTCCAACAGCTTGTGAAAACTTAAGGAAGTAACCTAATTTACCTTCAGAACTGAGAGAATTATCAATGAGATGATGAAAATAGTGTGAACCTGTGGGGGTAGGGGTGGTGGTGGTGGTGGGGCTAGCTTTTAGTTGTTTGAAACAGGGCTTCAGACTCACTATATAGCAAGATGGGACCTTAAACTACTACTGATCCTCTGCCTTCTGAATGCTGGGATATAGATATCCATGCCAAAATTTCAGAAGTCTTTTTTATTTATGTACTTAAAAAAATATATGAGTACTCTGTATGTATGCCTGCATGTCAGAAGGGGTATCAGATTTCATTATAGATGATTGTGAGCCACCATGTGGTTGGTGGGCAATTGAACTCAGGACTCTGGAAGAGCAGCCAGTGTTCTTAACCATTGAGCCATCTCGTCAGCCCCCAGAAAAATTTTACTACTATTTTGTGTGTGTGTGTGTGTGTGTGTGTGTGTGTGTGTGTGTATGTAGGCTGTATGTACATATATTAAGTTCTATACAGCTGTTATCAGTCTATGTCGGAACTTCACAGTTTGATCATCTGTTTTCTGTTAAAGGTGTAATAACACAATGTAGTGTGTTTGCTGCCATCCAGTCATTGCTTTTCTCCTAACAAAGTTCCTTTACTTCCCGGTTCTCATTCTGTTAGTTTTGTTGGAATTCCCCATCAAAGTATGTTTGAGGATTCTTCTGTTTAGACATCCCAGAAAAAATCACTAACAACTTTATTTTACTGATACTTTGAAGGCTATCTATTTAAAAGGTTTTGCTTGTTGTTGCTTTAACATATTACTGACATAATTTCTACTACCAATTTTCATTGCATTTTCCCCTCTCCCATCCCATTTCTGAAGAGTAAGACTGTCTTTGTAATAATTCCTAGGAACAATATTAAGCTCTTACTAGCCCATGTATTTGAAGAACAGTAAGGTATTCATTTCATGTCCTTGAGCTATTTGCCATTAGTGACAGACAGTATTAGTTAATTTTCTTGTTGATGTGACCAAGTTTTTAATTTTGGTTTATAATTAGAGGAGACACTGGTCATTATGGTGCAATAAGTGTGAGGAGTTGCTTCCTTTATGTCTTGGGTCAGTGGGAGAGACATGAGTACTAGTGCTCAGTTTCCTTTCTTTTTAGTTAATACAGGTCTCTAACTTGTAGGATAACACAGACAAACCCAGAAGTATCTTCTAGCTGACAATATATTCATCAAATTAGCAATGAAGACTAACCATCACGCTGCACTTTTTAGATTTTATTGGCATATACTAATTATATAAAATAGATTTTGTTCTCTCATTTTTATACATGTATATAATGATTTTGATCACATTCCCTATTTTCCCTTTCCCCCTGCCATTCTCTCAGATCCCTTTCCTCTTCCTAGCTAGTCTTATTCTTTCATTTTTTTATCAAAAAATTTACTGTTTATTTATGTGTATGTGTGTGTGCTCTCCTTAGCATGTACACCTGTGTGAGCTTTAATTCATGTGGAGGCCAGAAAAGGGTGTCAGGTCTCCCAGAGCTAGAGTCCCATCCAATATAAATGGTGTGAACAGTACTTGAATCCTCTGTAAGAGCAGCAACGTCTCTTAACCTTACAAGCTTCCAATCTTAATGTTTTTTTGGTTTTGTGAGCTAGTGAGTTTAATTAGGGCTACCTACAAGAGCATTGGCAACTCAACAGTGGTTGTACCACTGAAGAAAAACCATTTATTGCATATTGATGTTCAGAGAGGGGTTGGGAAGAACCCATAAATCGCTTCTCATCTCTAATGATGTAATATTAACAGGCACAATTTTGTGTAACATCACAGTTACTGAGAGACTTTAAGGCTTTGTCATGATCAGAAGACGTGATATATATTCTGTCTCTTCCTCTGAATCATGTTCTTTCTGCTTCTTTGTCTGCAATGTTCCTTGAACTGTGGAGAGGGTGATGCCGATACCTGTTTATTATACCAGTCACTTGTTCTCTGGGTTACGTACTTTACAGTAATTGCCACTGCAACAAGAAGCTTCTATGATTAAAGCCAATTGTAGTGCTGATTTATGAATATAAATATAAATATTTAGAAGCCAGTTTGATAGGTATTTCGTTTAGCAAAACAGCAGTAGTAGCTTCTCCACTGGGGCGTATGGTCTTTTTAGCCATACACTTTTCATTAAATGTATGGTTTATAGTACCACCTTCTTAGGTCATCAGAGAGCATCATGCTAAAATAGCCAAGGTAGTTAGTTAGTTTTCTCTTCTAACATAATTACAGTTAAATCCAAAACTGACAAAAGCATAGTTAGCAAATGATACAGGAAGCTCAAACAAAAGCAGTTTACTTGAAAATGAGCTTTGGACTTGGTGTCATGGTGTAGGCTTGTAGCACTTGAGAGACAAGAGGGAAAGCAAATGATGATCTAGCTCATCTCTCTGACTCCTGAATCTTGGGATAACTGGCGTCTTCCCTCATTCCTGATTCAGGTTGATTATAGCATTCCTATACCTACCCTCAAATTAATTAGTTACAATACAGTGTCAGGAGCCATCTAGAAAAGGATAAAGGCATGCAAGTAAGTTTTCTAGAGATGGCCCACCACTTTGCATGGCTGTGATGGGTAAGCTCTGAATTGTAGGGCCTTCAGAGATTTTTATCCCAGAATTGCTTCTTGCTACTGATAAGCCTTTCCTGTCACTATTACATAGCCTAATGACTCCTGGGCACTAGCCCACCCTATTGGGAAGATTTTCTACAGATCAACGAAGATGTTCTCATGTTATTTAGACAAGTTGGTGATTCCAAAATTCCTAATAATGATTCTATAAAGTTCCTAAATTTATACAAGTAATTTTGAGCCCCCTATAGTATGACAGCTGTAATTAGAGCTCTGTAAACCTTCGTCTGTCATGATTACTTGCACTAGGATAAGAAAGCAGGCTTGGAACAATTTACAATCAGGGAAAACATTCTTTCTAGGTTAGCTATGAGATCACTGTCTGGTAACTGAAGGTCATAAACTGGGAATGGATAGTTTATTGTAGGTGCAAGGACAGAAAATAAAATATTGAGTGGTTTATATATACACAAAACTTCCAAACTAATGAGACACAAGGAAGATGATCTATCTCTTCGTAAAACAGTCCTCATTTATGACATAAGAATTATTGTTTTAAACTTTCAATAAATATATGGAGCTACTAAAAGATAACAAATATTTAGTCAGGTACTAGTTTTAATGGAAACATATGTAAACATTTCTGCTGTAACTCCTTATTGATTTATGACTTGAATTAGTGTCTTAAACTTGCTATGAACTTACAGAATGTAAAGCTGCTTGGAAAACTATGTAATCAATTATTCTGAGAAAGTATAAGAGCTGAGAATGACATTAATGGAAAGTGTTTCTTTCTCTTGGCAATAAAGGTTGAAACTTCTTCCCCTTCATTCAGAATGAGTGAGTTTTTCTTGCTGTGTGTGTGAGACTTTCTTTTCCTTTTTCTCTGGCTCACAAAAAATTAATGAAACTTTGAGCCTGTAGCTGATCATTTAGGGGTTCCCAAGTAAAAGAACAAAGAGCCTGAATAAGCTAATCCTTTTCTTTAATCCCCTGCTGCTTAACAGCAGGAGTTAATTATCAAAAGCCAGCAGCCTCTTACCTTAGAATAGCAATGAGTTAAAGGTAAATATTGCCAAAAATAAGCAACTTTTAGTTTTGGCCCTGCAAACTACCCATCTCTACCTTCCTCAGTACCTGGCGCTGGGCTGGTTTCCAACAATAGAGGTGAAAATGCCCACAAATATTTGTAGTGCTTTTAAACCATCGTACAATTACTATTGTTAGTCACTCAGTATTTTTGTCACACTATGATCCAAATAGAGTTTTGGGTTAGCCTGGGGAAGACTAATTACGAATGACTAAAAGTATGTTTTCTGTATTTTAGTCATTTTAATAAATGACTGATTAGTATGTTTGCTAGTTGGGAATGGTTTTTTTATTTCAAATACCTAGAAGGATTTGTGAATTACTTGGGTTAATGCTTACTTTTGCTCTTCAGTTACTCTTTTTTTCTTATTTTTTTTCTAGTTATAATTTTTTTCCTTACAACTTTTTTTAAAAAAAAATCAGAGATACATCTTCAGTTATTCTGAATTATCTAGGTAATTACATGAGTCTGTAGATTTGGACAGGATGAAACTGACATACAGTCACTTCTTTTTATAGGGGACTACTGAATTTCAAGAGGACAGGGAAATATACCATGCAAAGTGTTCTATTTCTAAAATTTGAAAACTTTAAGTAATTTTTTTCCAAAGCAAAGTACACACTTAACAACAATTGACATTTATAGCATGATGTTATTTAATAAATGTAGAAATAATTCTCCTGCCCCATTTTAAATTTTCCAAAATTATATTCATATAACCAGGGTTTATTTTTTCTGTTTGCGTAATTCTTTCTTGAAATATAACTATCAAGATTAGACACTGGAGAAATGGCTCAGTGGTTAAGAAGAATGTGTCTGCTCTTCCAGAAGGCCTGAGTTCACTTCCCAACATCCACGTCACACCTGCCTTTATCTCCAGCTTCAGGGGATCCAACTCTCGTTATGGCTTCTGTGGGCACCCCTATACACATGGCACACATACATAGACACATATACACATAGATAAGTCTTTTTTTTTTTATTGGATACTATGAAAATAGTTTTGAGTTTATTAAGTATAGGAGTATAGGTATAAATTTTTTGCAACCTACTTTTAATAAGGGTTCAAACCTCTCCTCTAGCCCACCACTCAGAAGAGGTAGTGGGGGAAAAGGTTATTAGGATCTGGGGGCAGTGGACCTGTTCAGCAACAGTTCTTTGACAGCAGTTCATTCCCGTAGCAAACACCAAATATGATTCTGCAGCTGCTGAATCCACTCCTCTAGGCAGGCAGACACCAGGCATGAACTGGCAACTATAGTATAGTGTCCAGGCTAGCCAGTTGCACTGAGGTAGGGCCAAGCTTCCCCCAACAGGATTCTCTTCCCAGGCGGATCACTCCACCTGTCCTGCTGCTTCTGTCCCAGGTGGATATTACCGCCCCAGTATTTTCTTTCCTCCACCACACGTCACAAACATTACTCCAAAACCCGGTAACGTTTCAAACAGGTTATATATTAACTTCTCAATCCACAAACCCTCTCTACACAGTAAGATGACATCCAATGGACAAAGATACAAAACTGCCCTTCTATAAGAGGTAAAAGACCTTTGGGGTGCCTGCACCACAAACAGCTACTCTGAATCTGTCAAAGGCCTGAGGATTTAAAAGAAAGACATGACCTGATTATTGTGTTACCAGAAATGTTTCTTTACTCCAACTCTTTCCAACTCCAACTGAATTCCAGCTATCCTGATATACACTTTCAAAGGCAGTATGCAAACTCCCTAGCTGCAGGGTAGAAGCGTCACCTCCTGCGGTGAGTCTATATCCTGAGGTAGCCAGAAACCTGGCAGGTGTGGAGCATAAGCTTATGATTGGGCCAATTAGTATTACAAAGGAAGGCACGTTGATTTTCCAAAGTCTAGGCATGCAAGGGGCAGTTCAGCTAACCCTTACCTGATGGGGTGGGATGGGCATGGCTCCCAACAAAGACCTATATAATCCATTAAAAATATTCATATCTACCTGTCGACAGTTATGGCCGCCAGGATCTAGGTCTGCTTTCTCTGGTTCTATCTTGATTTTTTTTTTTTTTCAATCTCTCCCCTTCTGTCTTCCTACCTTTTCGCTGCCTATTTCTCCACTGTCCAATCATGTATCACCTTAACATCAATCCACATATTTCTTTTCTTTTATTGAGTGTAGTCAGCCTACTTGGGTAGCAGTTTTCCTTCTAGTATCTTCTGTAGGTCTGGATCGGTAGATAAATACTGTTTAAATTTTGTTTTGTCATGGAATATTTTGTTTTCTTATGGCGATTGATGTGGTCTCTTAGTGTCTGCAAGACATCTGCCAAGGCCCTTCTTTCTGGCTTTTTGAGTCTTTGTTGAGAAGTCCGGTGCAATTCTGATAGGTCTGCTTTTATATGTTACTTGTCTTTTTTCCCTTGCAGTTTTTAATATTATTTCTTTGTTCTATACACATAGTGTTTTGATTATTGTGTGGTGGTAGGATTTTCTTTTCTGATCTAATCTGTTTGGTGTTTTGTAAGCTTCTTGTATGTATATAGGCATTTCTTTTTTTAAGGCTTGGGAAATTTTCTTCTATGATTTTGTTGAAAATACTTTCTGGGTCTTGTACTTGAGAATCTTCTTCTCTTCCTATTATGATCTTTTCATGGTGTCCTAGATTTCTTTGATGTTTTATGCCATAAACTTTTTAGATTTAGCATTTTCTTTGACTGGTGTAATGATTTTTTTAATCAGAACTAGTATGTCTGAGATTCTCTCTTCCATCTACTGTATTCTGTTGGTGATGCTTGCACCTGTAGTTACTGTTGGCTTCCCTAGGTTGTCCATGTCCAGGATTCCCTCAGTTTATATTTTCTTTATTGCTTCAGTTCTTAGGCAGCTTTATTCATTTATTTCACCTGTTGATTGTATTTTCCTGTATTTCTTATTTTAGAAGATTTGTTTCATGTATATGAGTGCTCTTTTCAAATATACATCTGCATGCTAGAAAAGGGCATCAGATCACATTATAGATGGCTGTGAGCCACCATGCAGTTGCTAGGGATTGAAGTCAGAACCTGTGGAAGAGCAGACTGTGCTCTTAACCACTGAGCCATCTCCCTTCTTGTGTTTCTATACAAAATCTATTCATTTCCATTTGGTTTTGGATCTGTGCAGGCCATAAGCTCAGTCTTTCAGTTTATATGCACATATGTTTGTGGGAGGGGAGGGGAGGGGAAGGGAGGGGAGGGGAGGGGGTTTTATGGGTCCCCTTTGGCCAAATACCACAGTCTTCGAGTTTATACGTACATCAATTTTATTTTCTCGCAAGATACTGTTTTCTTCTTATCATCCATCTTCTCTGTCTATTACAATTTTTCCAGCTTCCTTTTTTACAGCCTTCTCTGAGCCCTAAAAGGAGTTGATAATAGCATTCATTTAGACTGAGTGTTACAAGATCTCTCAATCTCTGTACATTGTCCAGTTGTGGGTTTCTGTATTAGTTCCTGTCTACTGCAGCAGGAAGCTTCTCTGATAATGGCTCAGTGAGACAGTGATCCTGTGTGTATAGCAGAATGTCATTAAGTGTCATTGTTGTGTACCTTTAGTACAGAAATAGTATTTGGTTTTCCCCTGAGTCCATGGCCTATCTAGTTTCAGATTACTGTCACCTGAGCAGTGTCAGGCATTATTTCCATCTATAGTGGCCCTTAGATCTAATCAGATAGTGGCTGGTTACTCCCAAAATGTTTTCGCCAGTAGTACACCAATCATCACCCTTGTACATGGAGGATTTGTTGTACAGTTGGTATTAGCTTTCTGCTCTGGAGAACTCTTGTCAGTAGGGGTAAAGATTCTAGTTAGGTACTATCTCAGCTTCTTCATGTTCAATGAAATATGTAAATGTCGTCTTCAGTAATAGGGCCTTACCATCACTTTGTGGAGAATAACCTCCACAAACTTAAGCAATAGCCTAAGTTGTTTTGGGAGTTTTCTATGGGTACCATTTGACCAACAGCTCAATCAGAGGTAACCCATTTTGAGTACTTAGTGGTGAGAAATGTCTGGGGCTTTGTCACCCTGTTATTTTCTGGCTCCATTTAGATTTTTTAAATAAATGTTTTCTCATAATTTAATTCATTTTGTACTTTCTATGATTCTTAGAGCATATGCAAGTTATTTCTTTGTGAAGTATTAGTCTTTCAGGCCATAACAACAACCACCACCACCCAGAAAAGAGAGCAACCTCTTTGTATTACTGCTCTTGTCAATAAAACTCTCAGCTTTCCTGAAAAGCAAAGCATTAACCAGTCAAGACTCTGGTTTTTATGTTAAACTGCAATATTTATGAGTCTATAGTCACAATTTCTTTTCTTAATTTGAAGGCAATATTATAAAATTCTTTGGAATTTGAAGTTAATTTCACAAGAGCCTATTGTTTCTTTCCTAATTAAACTATGATGCTTTTATTTTTTTTTTATGAGTTCATAGTTAAGACATGATTTTTGATAAGGTTTTCCTTCATTAAAATGTACAAGGACAAGATAGATGGTAAGAAAGCTTAATGTACAAACACAAGGACCAGAGTTCAAGGTTCAGTGCCCATGTTTCTTTAACTAATTAATTAACTTTGGGGGAAAAAGGTAGACATGGCATTATATGAGCCTGTAACTCTAGTAGTGCTTTGGGGTAGGAGAGAAGGCGATTTCTGGTCATCAACCTAGAGTCAGGTTCAGTGAGAGACCCTTCCCCAGGAAAAAAAGGGCAGCAGAACATGCCACCTAATGTCTCCCTCTAATCTTTGCATACATTTACACATACTTAAATCAAGCACAAAAAAAATCAAAATTATGAAAGTTTTAAAATCTTAATTTTTACCTTTCTTTCCTTCCTTTTCTCTCTCTCTCTCTCTCTCTTTCTCTCTCTCTCTCTCTCTCTCTCTCTCTCTCTCTCTCTTCTCTCTTTCTTTCTCTCTCTGTCTCTCTCTGTCTCTCTCTGTCTGTCTGTCTCTCTCCCTCTCTCCCTCTCTCTCTCTCTCTCTCTCTCTCTCTCTCTCTCTCTCTCTTTCTGTTTCTCTTGTATCCCTTGCTGTCCTGGAACTCACTCCATAGATGAGTCTGGTCTCAAACTCAGTGATTGGCCTACCTCTGCTGCCTGAGTGCTGGGACTAAGGGTGTATGAAACCACTGCCCAACTGATATTTTACTATTCTTACTAGTACTCGTGTGTGTTTCTAAGGCAAGGTCTCTCTACATAGATCTAGCTGGCCAAAAACTCAGTCTATGACCAGATCAACCTTAAAACTCACGGAGATCCTCTGAATTATCAAGTACAACAAAACTTTAAAAATGAATAATTTTTTAGCATTCTTAATGTATAATTCTACCATATTTCCATAATTTTTAAAGAAATCCTTAAGCTTTGATTTGTCTGTCTCATGAGGCAGGTTGCCAATGAAGGATTTGTTATAGTTCTCCAGGATCCATTATCACCTTTCTCACCAACCTTATGGATTGGTCTGTTCCCCTAGGAGATGACGATTTATTTATTGCTCTTGCACTTTTTTGATGTCACTGAGGCCTCTGCAGTAGAATCTGAGTTTCAGGCTTAGATTCTTTACTGCTCTAAAAAGCATGAGGTGGGTTCCCATTCCCAGTCACCAGAACACTACGACTGGAAAGAAGGCTCTTAATGATCACAGAGGCCCAAGATGTTCTCAAGTCTTCATGTACTTCCTGGGCTATCTTTCTTAGCGCTAGAGAGTAGCTGGTAAAGAATGTATTTTTTCTAATGATCTCTCTCTCTCTCTTTCTCTCTCTCTCTCTTTGTGTTGGGGGGTTGTTTTTGTTTTTGAGATAGGGTTTCTCTGTGTAACCCTGGATGTCCTGGTACTCTCTCTATAGAACAGGCTGACCTTGAATTCAAAGACCCCCTGCCTCTGTCATCCAAGTACTGGGATTAAAGGCTTGTGCCACCACCACCCTGTTGACTGTTAAGTTTTTCTTTTATTATTTCTTTTATTTTTTTTTGAGATTATAATATAATCACATAAATTTTCCATTTCCTTTCCTCCCTCCAAATCCTGTCTATGAACTTCTCTGTATCCATAGACTAGACCTGTTGGCTTCCTATTTTAATCTAACCCCTTATGGATACAAAGAGTTTTCATTACATCTTTGCATTTTGTCACAAATTCTCACCCATTCAGCAGAGGACTGGGCTTCTTCTTGACCATTGTTCTGGTTAATTCAACCTGAGTGATGGAGAAATAAGCTTTGCATATGAAGAAGGATGGCAGGAATCCCTCATACAACTCTGCCAAATATCTAATATAGATTAGATATTTCCTGACAAATCATTTCTTCATTAAGACTGATTTATTTCTTTACCTCCAGTAAAATGATCCAATTCAAGCCAGATCATATTACATTAAAGGCAGGTTTATTGGGAAACTGCTTTTGGGCTGGTGAGTTTATTGGTCCCAAGGATTGAGTTGGAGTTGAGGGAGAAAGAAAGAGAGAAAAGGCGTGTTCACAAAGAGAGGGAGGGAGGGAGGGAAGGAGAGAGAGAGAGCGCGAGCATGCGAGAGAGCAAGCGAGAGCGAGCAAGCATGAGCACAAAAGCGCAAAATGTCTGGATTATATAGGGAAGAACCTCTGAGAAAAGGGCAGCCCAGCCCCTGGGCTAGAAAATTCAGGGTTGGGGACAGGGTATGCCATGTAGGGACTGAGGGATGTTGAGAGAACCTGGAGTCCAGGTCTACTTTGGTTTTTAAAATATGCACTTCAGTCCCTTGTCCCCAAAACACTGCTGTGAGAAATAGAATTTAATAAATTAATATTTGCAAAAGATTGTCTAGAAAAAGGCTTTGTAGATAAAAATGAACTGATCGGTCCCATGTCCACATTCTTTTGAAAATTATATAAAGTTTTGAAAACATTAACTTGGTGCCATTGACTAATTTTCCTTCAATATTAGGGATTGAGCCTTGCACATGCCAGTTCGGTACTTTATCAATTAAGATATGTATATCTATCCAGAACCTGTTGACTTTTAGTTAGGTGCTTTAAAAGATATTTTAAAGTATACTCAGAAAACAATATTTTCTGAAGCTAAAGTCATGAATTTATATCCCAAATAGCTGAGATTATAGGTCTGCAACACCATGCCATATCTTGCTCCTTTCATTTTGATTTGAGACAGTCTCACTTTATGACTCCGGCTGGCCTGGAACTCATTATGTAGAGCAGACTAGCTTTGAAACTCGAATGATATATTTGCCTTGGGCTATTGAGCATTTGTCTTATAGACATGGCAATACTATACTTGGCTCTTATTCATGTATGACCTTACCATGGCACACATGTGGATATCAAGAAAACTTAAAGGAGTTGTTTCTCTCCTTTTGCTTTGTGGGTTTCAGGCATTAAACTCAGGTTGTCAGGCTTAGTGGTGAGCTCCCTAGCCCACTGAATTGTCTCACTGGCCCATAAATAATTTTTGACTATATAAGTTTTAATAATGAATGAGTAATGAAATAATTCTAAGTAATTTATAGTCATTGTTGATACTGTCCTTTTTGTGTCTATAGCTTTTATTCTGTTATATATATTGTAATAAATTTCTGTTTTAAATGTTTTTTGTGGTTTATTATTCTGAACATTTGGGAATGTCTTTCTTTGTAATCAAAATAATGTATGTGTAAGTTTGGCCAAAATTACAGGGCACTCTGTAGTTGTTCAAAGTCTTTATCAAACTATTGAAGGAAGTTTTGTTTGTTTTTTTTTTTTTTTTTTTTTTTTCTCGTTTGAACCTTGATAAGGATCCAAACTAGTCAGATGTGTCATCCTGTAAAGTGTATATAGCAAAGGTGGGTATATCAGCTGAGTGTTGTAATGTACAACAGAAGAGAGAGAATTGTTAATGGCATTTTAATAAATGTTTGTTGCAGTTTTTTTTTTAACTCAGCTAGCTCTCAGATAATGGAGACTAGACTATTATATTTATTTATCAAGTTCTAAGGGCACAACAACTGAACAGAGTTACTGTTTTAATTTATGCTAATCTGGCTACCTCCCAGCCAAAATTCCTAAAATATTTGCATTTTATGGAGTTCTCTACTTGAGCCTTTGTCTGCTGCCACCCTCTCCACCTCTACCTCCCTTCCCTGCAGGGAGGAAGTCCTGTGTTGTTCTTTCTCCAGCTAAGTTATTAGCTGATCAGCCTCTTTATTGACCAGTCAGACAAGAATTGGGGAGTAATGTTTACACAACATTGAGAGAAGAGATTCTCAGAATAAGGGTTGCAACCAGATATGGGGGCACAGGATCAACATTTGAATAACTGTACAGGGTATAAGAACATGTCTACAGAAAATTATTATTTCACTAAAATTAGAGTATTTTCTGGAGGTGGAGACATGGTTAGTTTAGTTAAGGATGATGACACTTCATATTCTTGGTAACTGAGCCATCTCTAAGGTTGGCTTTCTCTCATTGTTTCTTCAGGTGATTTACTGTTCTTTTGGTGGAACATCCAAAGGGCTGCATTTCAATAACTTAATAGTTGGACTCGTCCTCCTTACAAGAGGCAAAGATGAAGAGAAAACAAAATGTAAGTTCTTTTTTTATCTCAAGTGATAATAGTATCACATGTGTAGAAAAATCAACCTCAAAATCTGGAAATTCTTATGGCTATTTCTCCAAAGATACAAAGAAACCAGTAAGCATTTGACAATGTGGCTAGTCACCAAAGTGAACTAAAACTATTATGATATCACATATTTTAAATTAAATGTAATAACTGTACTGACAAGTATTTATAAAAAATTCTAGTCCTTGATCTTCGCTGTTAAGAGTATAAAATGACACTGCAACCACATTTAGGATTTTGTTGTTGCTTTCTCCACTTATTTTTCCATTCTGGGAATTAAACTCAGGGCCTGTCTGTCTAGATGGATAAATGTCAGTTTTTGCACACTAAAACCTTACTGTACAAGGAAAGGAAGTAAAGTCCTGATCCATGTTTAAATATAAATAAGCCTTAAAAAATATTTTACTTGGGAGGCTGGAGAGATGACTTAGTGGTTAAGAGCACTGACTGCTCTTCCAGAGGTCCTGAGTTCAATTCCCAGCAACCACATGGTGGCTCACAACCATCTGTAATGGGGTCTGATGCCCTCTTCTGGTGTGTCTGAAGACAGCTACAGTGTACTCATACATAAAATAAGTAATTCTTTTTTAAAAAGTATTTTACTTGAGGGGCTAGTTCAGCAGTTAAGAGCATGTATATGCAGCTCTTCCAGAGGACCTGAGTTTAATTTCCAGCACCTGTGTCATGAGTCCAGCAACTGCCTATAACTGTAGCTGTGGAGTATCTAACATCCTCTTCTGGCCTCTGTAGGTGCTAGCCTTCCCATATACATATGTACACATAAAGTAAATATTTTAAAAACATATGTGTGGTATTTAGAGTAGCATTATAATTATAGTTATGTGATGTTTCTAGAATAGGCAAACCAATAGAGGCAGAATGTAGTAGATGAGATTGTCAAGATACTTGTGGACGAGTGGTATGAGAGTTTTGGTTTGTGTTTTTGTTTTCTCCTTTCTGTGGTATGGAGACTGACATGCTATGAAAGTGCTCTGCCACTTAGCTGTATTGTTAATAGGGATGAAATTTCTTTATAGTTGATGAAAATGTTCTGAAATTAGTGGTAATTGTTGTACAGCCTTGTACATATACTAAAAATTACTAAAGTGTACTAAGATCTATGTTTTTAAAAGATTAACTTTTCAGAATGTGACCTATATTACTGTCTTAGTCAGGGTTTCTATTCCTGCACAGAAAGAATATCATGACCAAGAAGCAAGTTGGGGAGGGAAGGGTTTATTCAGCTTACAGTTTCCACATTGCTGTTCATCACCAAAGGAAGTCAGGACTGGAACCCAAGCAGGTCAGGAAGCAGGAGCTGATACAGAGGCCATGGAGGGATGTCATTTACTGGCTTGCTACTCTTGGCTTGCTCAGCTTGCTTTCTTATAGAACCCAGGACTACCAGCCCAGGGATGGCACCACCCAAAATGGGGGGGCCCTACCCCCTTGATCACTAGTTGAGAAAATGCTGGATCTCATGGAGGCCTTTCCTCAACTGAGGCTCCTTTCTCTGTGATTAACTCCAGCTTGTGTCAAGTTGACACAAAACCAGCCAGTACAATTACTAGGGCTGTTAACTTAAAATAAATAAATAAATAAATAAATAATCAATCAATCAGGCTGGATATGGTGGTTCATGTCTTTAATCGGAACAGTGGGAGGCAGAGACAGATGAATATGAGTGTGAAGCCAGCCCGGTCTATATCGTGAGTTCTAAGACAGCCAGGACTACATAGTGAGGCCTTGCCTCAGAAAACTTAAGACAAAACATCACCACCTTCCAAAAAACACCTGGGAGAGAAAAGAAGGAAAAGAAAAAAATTGAAGACTTAAACTTAGTAGTTTGTTTTTTCCTTACTTTATAAAACCCAAAATTAATTTAATTTTGTAAATTAGCTGTGGTCAGAAAGTGTAGGTCCTCCATTCTGTAAATTTCATTATGTAGCCTAGGTAGGCCTGGAATACTCATGTATCAGCCTTCTATCTTTCCAGGCTAATGAGGATTTAAAATATAGAATGCTAACCACATAAGGTGGCACATTCTGTTATTCCAGCACTGAGGAAGCAGATGCAGAATAGCTTAGCAGAGGCCATACTGGGCTATATAGTGAGACCCAATTTAACACAACAACAACACACAAAACTCAATAAAAATACAACAAATAGTGTTGGGAATGTGGCTCAGTGAAGAGTCCTTGGCATGTACAAAGTTGGTTTTTATTTTCAACAGCAGAAGGGAGAGGTCTAATATGCCTAAATTATACATAACTACTATATCATTTTATGTATTTAGGTACATTTTGGAATGTTTAAAGGGTCTTAGAACCAAGCCCAGTGATCCAAGGAGACTGGAACTTCAGTTCACCTCTCTCTGGGACAGTGTTGAAGCCCTAACAATACTTTAGTAATACATGAGATGTATATTTTCACCCAGCTTATTATTTTGTAAAATTCTGACATCTTGATGTTTCAAAAAGGAAACAGTTTGCTGTTTGGTAGCACAACGCTTGGGAGATGGTGGCAAGAGGGTTAGTAGTGCTTCAGGGTTGTTGTCATATATTAAGTTGGAGGCCGTATGACACCCTGTCTTTAAAAACAAAACAACAAAAAGAAAAATGTGATGAATTATCCTTAATTCTGCAAAATCCCCGAATTTCTGCCCTTCTCAGGGATTAGTGCTCTCAGAGACTTAATGACCTCTTGTATCTTTTGCACATTTTTATATATTTGTCTTTTATTTCTGTAAGCATATATGTAACAGTTCAGCAGGTTTTCAACTTTTAAAATGGCTTATAGTTATTTTGAAATTTTGTTTTTTTCTCCTTTTCTCCCCCTGAATATCATATTTCTTTAAGGGTACTCACCTTTAAGAATATACTGTGTTTAACTGCTGTATGGTATTTCATTATATGTATTTATACATCTTTTATTTTTGAGACAGGGTTTCTCGAAAACCCTGTAGCCCTGGTTGTCCTTGAACTTCCTCTGTAGACCAGGCTGGCCTTGAACTCAGTTTGTTTATCTTAATATTTATCTTCTTTCTAATTTTTACTCTTACAAATAGTACTTAAGTAAACATCTTGTGTTTTGTGCACAAGTGTTAGCATCTCTAAATGTTAAGATGGGATTGTGTAGAAGTAGAATTTCTGACACACATCTTTTTCTAGATTTTGACAAATATAGACTTGTTACATTCATTTATATACTAATCATGTTTTGTAAGAGATTTTGGCCAGGGGCTGATGGTGCATGTCTTTTATCCCAGCACTCAGGAGGCAGAGGCAGGAGGATCTTTTGAGATCAAGTCCAGAAATCAGCCTGGTCTATAGAGCTAGTTCCAGGACAGCCAAGGCTACACAGAGAAATCTTGTTTTGAAAAAAACTAAAAATGGTGGTGGTAGGGAGGGGAAAGAGGGGGGGGGAGGGAGGGAGGGAGGGAGGGAGAGAGGGAGAGAGGGAGAGGAGGAGAGGAGAGAATAAATTAAACAGACAGGCATAGTGCACACACTTATAATCACAGCTCTCAGGACTGAGGCATGAGTACTGAGTATTGTGAATTCTAAAACTAGCCTGGGTTACGAAGTAGTAGCCCAGCCAAGACTGTAGAGCAAGACCATCTCATGAGGAGGAGGAGGACACCAATGAAGATGACGACAGTTGACAGTGTGCTTATTGAAGTATGGTGAACTATGCCTTTCTCTTCTCTTTTTACTTGGACTGAACTGAACTTTATGTAAAGATTAATTTTTCTTTCTTAGATATTTTTAGTCTTTTTTCAAGTGAATCTGGAAGCTATGTTGTACGAGAAGAAATGGAAAGAATGCTCCATGTGGTGGATGGTAAAGTCCCAGAGACACTCAGGAAGTGTTTCTCGGAGGTACATTTAAAGATTTATATTTCAAAAAAAAAGAAAAAATTATATTTCATTTTTTTGTGTTAATGAAGTAACACTTTGTGGTAAATGTGGTTATAGTGGATACTTATATACAAAGAGTTCTTGGTATTATTTTTATTTGTTTAATGTTTCAGGTCTTTATGTGATGCTATCAATAAGGAATATTTATATTATCTAATAGCCCTACAGGAAAATAAACTAGAATAACAAAATTTAGGAGGAGTCAATTGAATATTGCTTTTTAAAATAATTAGGAAGACCTGTCAGATAAAGTGAAAATCAAGAGTTCATGATTCTTATTAGTCCTATGTTTTTGAATTAGAAAGTTCTTGATTCTGGGACCAAAGAGATGGCTCAGTGGATTAGAGTGCATGTTACTCTTCCAGAGGATCCTAGTTTGATTCCTAGCACACAATTGAAGTGGTTCACAACTTTATAGCTGCAATGAAACTGGCAAATGTAATCTCTGGGGCACCTGCCCGCATATGCACATACTCATACATGTTCACAATTTAATAATAATAAAACTTAATAAAAAAGAAAATCCTCAGTTCTACTATAAAGGCTATTAATTGTTTATACTTAACAGTTATACTCTCCCACACAGGTACACAGACACCATTGCACACTCAGGCTCCTGCAGCGATTACAGGCATTATACCACATTAGATCTATTTAGTGTTTCCATGTGTTAGGTACTAAAGGAGCGAATTCCTATATTTTTGGTTCTGTTAAACTTACTTAACTTAATGGTATTTTAGCATAAATTAGGCTATACATTGTTTCTTTCTTGTAACAAAAAGTTAATGGTCAGGAAAAAAGTCTTTGCAAATCAAAGAAATGGATTTTACACAAAGATAGGAGATGCATTAATATTCTGTTCTTTTTTTCAGATAAAAAATATAGTTTTACATCTAATGAGGCTTATTTAGTTATTTCTGTTTTGCTGATAGGAACTAGAAGTGTTTGACTACCTGTTCCTTAAAATTATTGGTAGTAGCATATGTATTAGGTAATGATTAGTGCTATAGGGAAATTACACGGAATGACAGGTAGGTGCTGAGTCATCTCTCAAGCACCCCTATAGTGACAATATTGGAGTTTTGATTTCTTTGAAAAACACAAAAATATTATGGGAATGTATTTTCGTTTTATCTCAGGTGTGGTGATGTGTGGCTGTTTTAGACTGTCCACAGCAGCTGACTATGATTTGTTTCACACTCTAGTAGAGGTGTAGTTTGCTGGCTGTAGATGGTTTCTGTGGTTGTGTGATGTTTGAAATTCTGGGGACTTTTCAGAGGGTATGTAAATGCTAGGCCCCAAGAGGCATGGTTGGTTGTTGATGATTGTTGGTTGTTGTTTGTTAAGTAGTTGTCATAAAGAAGAAACAAAAAGAAAAAGAAATCACATATCTTGAAGCAAAGATTAAACTTGCCCCAAGGAACTCAACACACCTAATTATCAGGATGTAGTCTAAGGATCACATCGCCCCCTTGCAGGTCTCTTTCCTTTCCTTTCTATCCTTTTTCTCCTATCTAGTGATGGGGGTGGGGATGTGTGTGAAGGGAGATAAAAATAAAGGGTGGGCAAAACAATCCACAAGGTAGCCAAAGGCCAGCTACACACCCCCTTTTGAGTTTTTTTACAAACATGTCATTATATAGCCATGATTGATTACATGACCATTGGTGATGAATGTAGCCTTCATCCTCTTCCTCCAGTGTTTGGCACAGGGACTTAAAATTAATTATTACTATCAGGTACTAATACTGTAATCAATATTAGTGAAACAAACTAGTGGCTGTGAGCTGTCAGCCTAGTAACACACAGACATTTTATAGAGCTCAAGAATTTTAAGGTATAGGAAACCAAGTATAGAATTAATAAAATCATAACTGTCTTTTTAAAATACTTATTATAATAAATGATTCCAGTACTATTTAGACTTATCCCAGTATCTTAAGAGTTAACTGTGTGAATGTGTACAAACCTGTAGACTTTATACTTCTACTTTAATTTTAGGTTGATGTGGGTAGAGTAAGAATAGGATAGAATCCTTAATCTACAACATGTTTGCAGTGTCCTCTTGTGTCCCTGTCTCAAATGAGACAAGGCTGTCAGTATTATCTCCGTAGTTTGCATTGCATTGATGCTAAGTGTCCTCAAGCTAGTAGGCTAAGCATATAATTGTACTTAGTAGAATCCTACTGAACAATGTAGACATTGTTTTCTGTCTTTTAACATTTCTGTTAGGGTTGGACTTGTTAGGCCCCTGAATGTCAGTCTTTGTTACATTTCCAATGAGTTTTTCTTTTTCTCAGAGAAATATCTAATTTTTATTAAACTTAAGAGCTATTGTCCAAGCAGAGGGCGTGTCAGTATCCTTTTTTTTCAGCCTAGATAGTTTTCTTCTCTAAAGATTTAGTAAAACAAATATTGTAAAGCTAGAAGTTGAGAAGAGTATACTTATGAAGGGGATTTAGATGAAGTTAGAGGGATGAGTATGAGGTAAAGATGATCACATTTCATTTCTTAATAGGAAGGCAAAAAAATGGAAATAAATTAGTTTCTTTAGTGGGAGGTTGTTGAGACTTGATCTTATTATGTACCTCTGGCTGTCCAAGGACCTGTGTTTGCTGTGTAGACCCAGGCTGGCCTAGAACTCACAGAGATCCTCCTGCCTCTTTACTGGGATTAAAGACCTGTGCCACTAAACCTATCTAACTTGTTTGTTTTTTAATTCTAATTAATGTATGGGATCCTTATTATCTATTATAGGCAAGACTTCTGAATAACTTTTTAACCTGCAAATAAAATTCAAGTGTTTTAATTTAGGCAACTTTAGTTAAAATATACTAATTTAAATTACAGAGTGCTGATAGATAAGGGATAAATGAAAATTTGAACAAATTACAGTTTCTTAAGATAAGAGAAACAATTTTTAAAATATTTTTTATTGTATGTGTATGCCTCTTTGCCTACATGCATGTATGTGCTCCACATGTGTACCTGGTTCCTGAAAAGCTAAAAGAAGATTTGGATCCTCTGAAATTGGAGTTAAGAATGTTGTGAGCCACTGTATAGGTGCTTGGACCTGGGTTCTTTGCAAGAGCAGCCTGTATTTGTAATTACTGAGTCATTCCTCAAGCACTAGGTTTACTAAAAATTGAAAGAAATATAAATATAGCCTTCAGATTTCAGATATATTGTAGCAAATAAAGTATAGTTTATAATTGATAATTGACTGCTTTAACAAATTGGTAATAATTTTAGTTAGGACATAGATTTTATGCATAGATTTTAATTGAAGTGCAGTTTTTTTTTTTGTTTTTTGTTGTTTTTTTTGGTAACAGTTTTCTTTCCAAGTATGTGTGTTTTATGGTGTTATTTTAGTAGATGGGAAGATGCCAATCACTAATAAGTTTTAAGTTGTTCAGGCTCTAAGTACTTTACCCTTAAATTGTACTAAATTTTATATTTTCTTGTTTCAATTTTAGGGTGAAAAGGTAAACTATGAAAAATTCAGAAATTGGCTTCTTCTAAACAAAGATGCTTTTACCTTCTCTCGATGGCTGTTGTCTGGGGGTGTTTATGTGACCCTCACTGATGACAGTGACACTCCTACTTTCTACCAAACTCTGGCTGGAGTCACACATTGTAAGTAATGACATTGTATTGTTTCCATTCACTTTTAATAATTTGCCTGATAGTAACAGAATATGCTTATAAAGAAAGGGGTTTTGCCGATGTTTTTTCTTCCAATAAATAATCAATAAGATGGGGCATAGAAAGTATAGCCCTTTACTAATTATCCTTTATAAAGCTATATTCGTTTCCTGAACTGTTTGCTGCAGATTAGCACAATTTATAAACTGAAACAAGAGAGAAATCTAGTGTCCAGGAGTTCCACAGATTGAAAGGATTCTTGGTAGAGGAAGAACTTATCCTTCTTCCTGCCTTCAGTAATCCTAAGCATTGCTTATCTGCTTCTGGTTTTTGTTGTTTTGTTTTGTGTTTTTGGTTTTTCAAGGCAGAGTTTCTCTGTGTAGCCCTGGTTGTCCTGAAACTCTGTAGACCAGCCTGGCCTGGATCTCAGAAATCTGCCTGCCTCTCATCCCGAGTACAGAGATAAAGAGTGTGCATCACCACTGCCCAGCTGCCTGGCTTTTTTAAAAATATGGTTTCAGGGTTTTGAACTCTGGTCCTCATGACTGCACAGCAAGCACTTCACCAACTTAGGTGTCTGTGCTATCAGAAGGTCATTTCTCTTTTTGTTTTTTTTTTTACTTTTTAATTTTATTGTATGTATGAATGAGTGTATGTATGTGCACCACAAATGTACAGAAGTCTGCAAAGGTCAGAAGAGGCATTGAATACCTGGAACTGGAGTTAGAGATGTTTGCAAGCCACCACGTGGGTGCTGGAAACTGAACCTGGAGTCCTCTGTAAGAATAGTAAGCACTCTTAACCACTGGGCTATCTCTTCGTTTGTTTTAAGTTACTTTTTACTTTTTTTACAGTCTATTCGTTATCCCCCTCTTGGTCTACCCTCCCACAGTTCCTTGTCCCATTCCTCCTTCCCCCTCTCTCCAAGAGAGTGTCCCCCGTCCATTGTCCCCCAGCCAGGCCTCCTCACTCCCTGGGGCCTTGAGTCTCTTTAGGGTTAGGCACATCTCCCACTGAGACTAGACCAGGCAATCCTCTGTTATATATGTGTATATGGGCCTAGGATCAGCTCATTTATGCTGCCTGGTTTAGTGAGAGATCTCAGAGTCTGGGTTAGTTGAGACTATTAGTCTTTCTAAGGGGTTCTCCTCAGCTTCTTCCAGCCTTTCCCCAATTCAACCACAGCAGTCCCTGACTTCAGTCCAGTGGTTGGTTGAATGTAAGTATCTGTGTCTGTCTCAAACAGCTTCATGTTGGGCCTCTTGGAGGACAACCATGCTAGGCTCCTGTCTGTAAGCACACCATAGCATCAGTAATAGTGTCAGGCCTTGGAGCCTCCCCTTGAGATAAATCCCAAGTTGAGCTGGTCACTGGACTGCCTTTCCCTTGTTCTCTTCTCCATTTTTTTCCCTGCAGTTCTTTTTAGACAGTAACAATTCTGGGTCAGAGTTTTTGACTGTGGGATAGCAACCCCATTCCTCCACTTGATGCCCTGTCTTCTGCTGGAGGTGGACTCTTCACTGTTGGGCATTTTATCTAAGGTTCCTTCCTGAGAGTCTCTCACCTTCTAGGTCTCTGGTATTTTCTAGAGGGTTCCCCCACCTTCCAATCCCCCTCAACAGGTTACATACTTCCATTCATTCTGCTGGTACTGAGGGATTCTCTCCTGTCTCTCTTCACCCCTCCTCAGTACCTAATCATGTTTTCATTTTCCCTTCCCTCTCCATTCTCTGACCCAGGTCCCTTCCTCCCTCTGCCTCCTGTGATTCCTTTCATCTCCTCATTTCATTTCCTCATTTGAAGCCTTCTTCTGCTTATTAACTTTCTTGAGTTCTGTGGATTGTATCCTAAGTATTAAGTACTTTTTTTTTTTTTTTTTTGGCTAATATCCACTTATTAGTGAGTACATACCATGCATGTCCTTTTGGGTCTGTTCATGGTTTCTAGTTCCATCCATTTGCCTGCAAACTCTTGATGCCCTCATTCTTAATAGCTGAATAGTATTACATTGTGTTACCAAACCACATTTGCTTTATTTGTTCTTTCGTTGTGGGACATCTGGGTTGTTTCAGCTTCTGGCTGTCACAGATAAAAGGCTGCTATGAACATAGTGGAACATGTGCCCCTGTGGTACGGTGGGAGAATCTTTTGGGTATATGCCCAAGAGTGGTATAGCTGAGCCTTCAGGTAGATCTATTTCCAATTTTCTGAGGAATCTCCAGATTTATTTTTAGAGTTGTTTGTACCAGTTTACAATCCCACCAGCAAAGCAGTAGTGTTCCTCTCTTTCTCCACATCCTCACCGTTCTGATTGGTGTAGGGTAGAATCTTAGGATTGTTTGTTTTTGGTTCCTTCATAGTTATATTTATGTTTGATATTATCTTATAGTCCCTTTAGTTCTATTGGGTTATTCAGCCTGTTTTCTCTTTTTTCTTCCATTTGAATAGTTTCTGTGGTCCATTGTTCATGTTTTTTCATCTCTCCCTTTGTCTAGTCCCTAATGTACTGAGTCTTCTAATGGGTATATTTTAATTTTAAATGTTATTTTTTAATCTTAATTCCAGTTGATTCATGTTTTATAGTTGCCGTTTCTTATCTCAATATATTTTATTAATTCTGTTTTTTGATTTTGTATTTTGGGGTGGGAGGGCTTTGTTTTTGAAGACAGTTTTTCTGTATAGGCCTGGCTGTCCTGGAATTTATTCTGTAGACCAGGGTGTCCTGGAACTCATTACACTTGACTGAGGTTGGTCTCAAACTTGGATATCCACCTGTCTTTACCTCCCAAATGTTGAAATGAAAGATGTAGACCACCACTGCCCAGCTAATTCTAATTATTTCTCACTCATAGTTTTCATGCCTTATCTATTTCTTGGCCTTTGTGTTGATCAGTTTTTACCTTAGTTTTTTGTCACATTTTTCTTTTTCATGTTTTCCTTTTCACATATTCCACAACCCCCTGTGTGTGTGTGTGTGTGTGTGTGTGTGTGTGTGTGTGTGTGTGTGTGTGTGTAGGTCAAAGGACAGCTTTTGTGAATCACTTCTCTTTGCATTATGTGGATTCCCTGATCAAATTCAGGTTGTCAGACTTGGTGGTAAGCTCTTTCTCCTGCTGAGCCATCTGCTGGCCCTCTTTCACATTTTCCCCCCAACGCTAGACACTCCAGTTTGCCTACACTCTGGGAATTTTTCTTTCAGTTCCTAGGCAAGCTTCAGTGGGTTCCCCTCTGTATAACACAAATTACCTACTAAAACAACATACAGCTGTGCATGTTTCTGGAATTCATTACATAACATTTTTCTATCACACTCTCCTCCAATTTTTAAGCTACCTCAATCTCCCTGCACTGACCTTCATTTGAAACAAAGTGAAATCTCTGTATTGAGACTCCTTACCTTTTGCCACTTGAAGATGTAGACACAGGCAAACAGATGTGCTCACCTGATAGTAGCTTCTTGATCTCAGGATTGAAGCCCTGCGATGCCTGTTCCTGAGTTTCTGTGACTGTGATTTATATAGCTGTGCTAATAGTTTCTAGCCACTTATGGCCAGAGGGCAAGTCTGAGGCCAGTTGATATTTCATTATGACCAAAAGCATACAGTCTCAGAATTATATTTTAGTAAGATAACTTTGAGTACCATGTTTCACTGAGAATAAAATATCTACATGCTTCCTAAATGTTATTTTAATTGCTTGTGAGAGGAACAGAACATTGGAAATGAGCATTCACCAGGAGTGAATCCCAGCATTTGGGAAGCAGAGGCAGTCAAATATCGCTGAGTTTGAGACCATCCTGCTCTACAAAGAAAGTTCTAGGACAGCCGGGGCTGTTATACAGAAAGTTCCTATCTCAAAAAGAAAAACAAAATGTAACCATGCTTGGAGTTTGTCTCTTTTTATATTAATTCTTTCATGATTTTACTGTTTGCTATTGTGCATGTTATGTTAGCTGTATGAATTAAGTCTGGGCCCTGCTCTTCTGAGAGTTAATATCTAGCCAGGAGAGAAGATATGCAAACAAAATTTAAATCTAAGGTGGAGGTTGGAAATGACCAGAATAGATTAGTAGTATATGACTAGATTTTAGCAGTCTACTTAATGGGAAATTGTATTTTCTTTTTCTCTGGGTTTTAAAAGTTTCTTGCTTTTGTTATTTTTATATAATTTTCTTAAAAATTTTAATTGTTATTAAGTTTATCTTTTAATGTGGGTTTTGGTCATAATTGGTCTTAGTAGTTTAATTGGAAAAAATATGCCCTTAAAATATATATATGTATGAATCAGGATAAACAAATGTCCCAAAAGGGCATTCTGAGTTTATAATCTTGTTTGATTTGATTCTTAGTGGAAGAGTCAGACATCATTGATCTGGAGAAACGCTATTGGCTACTGAAGGCCCAGTCCCGTACTGGACGTTTTGACTTAGAGACCTTTGGTCCATTGGTTTCACCACCTATTCGCCCTTCTCTGAGTGAAGGTAGGAAATGTTCCTTGTTTTTTTTTTTTTTTTTTTTTAAAGATTTATTTTATGTGAGTACATTGTCACTGACTTCAGACACACTAGAAGAGGGCTTCAGATCCCATTATAGATGGTTGTGAGCCACCATATGGTTGCTGGGAATTGAACTCAGAACCTCTGGAAAACAGTCAGTGCTCTTAACCACTGAGACATCTCTCCAGCCCTGTTTCTGTTTTGTTTTGTTTTAAACAAACAAACAAAACCCAAATGTTCTTTTGGTAAGTAAATTAACTAAATCCATCTTATTTCTAATCAAAACAAATTTAACTCTGACAAACTATTTCTGTAGATTTCATAGTTCTTTGCTTAACAGTGTAGTGATGAGGAGAAGCCTAAGATCATTGTTCTTAGCTTCTTCATATTTTACTGTGTGATCTTGCCTGAGTCAGTTAGCCCTCTGGCCTTCCATGTACAGTTGATGTAACCAGGTATCAGGAGTATGGCATTGCTCTACTAAGGAGTGTCAGGGTAGGGTGTGCAAAGGGTGAGCTCCAGGTTTCCTCACGAGATCTGATCCTCAAAGACTTTACTCCCCCTCTGAAAAAGAGGATAGGAGCTTTTACATAAGAGTATCTCTGAGAAAAAGAAAAGAAAAAAGGAGATGATCTCTGAGATCTAGTATAGTCTAGTATGGGTTCTTTTTTTTCCTTTTAAAAATAAAACAAAGAATATTGGGTGTCGAGGTACATGAATTTAATCCCAGCACTTCAGTCGGATCTCTGAGTTTGAGTCCAGCCTGATCTACAAAAGAAATCAAGAACAGCCAGGGCTGCACAGAAAAACCCTGTCTTGAAAAACCTAAATAAATAAATAAATAAATAAATAAATAAATAAATAAATAAAATAAAATAAAGAGGCATTGTGGATGACACTATAAACATCATATTTGACATCTGAATGTTGGGTTTTTTTTATGTGGTTTTAGTTTTTTACTTCTTTTTTTTCTTTAGACTTAATATTTTATGTTATATAAGTTTTGCCTGAATATATATGTATGTGCACCTTGTGCATACCTGGGCCTCTCAGATGGGATCCTCTGAAACTGGAGTTCTAGATGGTTGTAGCCACTATGTAGGTGCTGAGAATTAAATCTGAGTCCTCTGTAAGAACACAATGTGTAACCAGATGAGCCATCTCTCCAGTTTTTGACTTACATTTTTTTTTAACTTTTCTTGGGAAATTTATCTTTATAATTTTATTATTTTGTTTTGGTTTTTATTTATGTTTTATTTTCTGTGTATGGGTGTTTTGTCTACATGTATATCTGCGTGCCATGACTATGCTTGGTGGTGCCTTCACAAAGGCATTAGATCCCCTAGGACTGGACTTAACATAAGTGCTGGGACACAAACCCAAGTCTTCCAGAAGTGCATTAGTCCTTCTGACTGCTGAGCCATCTGTCTAGCCCATTTTTGTTTTTGAGACAGGGTCTCATGTGGCACAAACTCACTTCAAACTAAATATCTGGCTAAGGATGGTCTTTAACTCTGTCTCCTCAACTTCTAGGATTATAGACATATACCACCATGCTTGGTTTATGTAGTTCACTAATATTGAAACTGAAACAGTAAGTTAAATAGATTCTTGAAACATAGGATCTACCTTTTTTTTTTTTTTTTTAAATACCTAGGACATTTCAATAGTATTCCTTAGTGGAATTAGAACACATAGCACTTTGGGTCCCCCACCCCCTGATTGTGTGTGTGTATGAGAGAGAGTGGTGGGGGAAGAAAGTGTTTGCATTTTCATGTGAGCATGTACACACATATGCTATGGCACATATGGAGCCTAGAAGACAGCTTAAGAGAAAATTCTCTTCTTCCACAATGTGGATTTCAATAATCCATCTCTCTTGACAAGTACCCAGGCTTCTACCTGTTAACAGTGGAGTTCTATTTTTAATCTTTTGCGAAGTAGGTGATTGGTGTGGTTGATTGTTTGTGTTCTTGGGGAGAGTATAAGTAGAGAAAGGTTGGGAGTGGATACGATTAACATACATGGTTTATGTGTATGAAATTGTCAAAAATAAGCTAAAATTAAATTCTATTAGAAAAAAATAATTGGTATGTTTATACATATTTTTATTTGAAACTGTACATAGTTTACTTAAAAATGAAAAATCACAAGATGAAAGTTTAAGTTTTTTTCTTTCTCTGAAATTTAAAATACTTACATGTGAAAGATTAGGTTTTACAAAAAAAGGCACTGTAGTAAAATTTCTTATAGTATTGTATTTCCTTTTTCAGGAAAAGTTTTATGAAAGTTTATTAATGATGTAATAATTTATATTTGGATATTTACATAATACACTCAATCTTCTCTCTCCTGTTGTCCTTTTCTCCTGTCTTTATATGGATGATTTTTACAATTTCTGACCTTTCTGGATTCTTTAGTTTCATTTGACACCTTTGAAAAATGTAGGTGTCTTTAAGCTATTAGATAATTTGTACTAGAGAAAGTAAAAACAGACAAGCAAGTATTAAAGGAGTGTAGTGCATTCTGCTGGGGAGTGAGTTTCAGTTGTACTTACAGAACAGGAAGAAAGAAATGTTTCCTTAGAAAATGGAAATCTTTTTTTTTTTTTTTTTTTTGTTCTTGTTTTTGTTTCTTTTGTTTTGTTTGTATGTACTTGTCTTAGGATTTTATTGCTGTGAGAAGGCACCATGACTACAGCAACTCTTTTTTTATAAAGATTTATTTATATATATAATATATATTTATATATAAGTACACTGTAGCTGTCTTCAGACATACCAGAAGAGGGCATCAGATCTTATTACAGATGATTGTGGACCACCTTGCTGGGATTTGAACTCAGGACCTTGGGAAGAACAATCAGTGCTCTTAACCACTGAGCGATCTCTATAGCCCTATAGCAACTCTCAGAAAGGAAAACATTTCATTGGGGCTGGCTTACAATTTCATGGGTTTAGTCTGTTATCATCATGGGAGGAAGTGTGGCAGACATAGTGCTTAAGCTGTGAGTTCTACATCATGATCCACTGGCAGCAGGAGACTGTGTGACACATTGGGCATAGCTTGAACATAGGAAACCTCAAAGGCCACCCCTACAGTGACATAATGACAAGACCACACCTCCTAATAGTGTCACTCCCTATGAAACAAGCATTGAAACACATGAGTCCGAGGACCATTCCTATTCAAAACACTATACCACTTTATGTAAGGAACACTCATAAACATGTCAGGATAACATTAGGAAGTTTGTTGACTGTGATCCATAGTGTCTTTTTATCATTATCATTTTATAGGTTTATTTAATGCTTTCGATGAAAATCGTGACAATCACATAGACTTCAAGGAGATATCCTGTGGGTTATCAGCCTGCTGCAGAGGCCCCCTGGCTGAAAGACAAAAATGTAAGTGTGATAAACAGTGTCTGTAAAGTGTCACATTATGATATTATGTAAAGACAGAATTAGCTTTCATCCATTTAACATCATTTGTGGATTAAGGATTGAGTTTCTTAACTCTCAAATTGCCAAATTAGTGATCTCATAATTGGTGATTAGTGAGTTAAATCTAAGGAAACATCAACCTAGTTTGGATTTTTTTATGTTATTAATAAAATTGGTTTTGCTGGAAAGTCAGTAATTCATAATAAATAACAATAAATGGGGAAACAATTTCTTTTTGAGACAGGGTCTTATCTTGGGCTGACTGGCACTCTTTATCTTCCTCTCTCAGCTGGAATACTAAAATTGAGGTGCCAGCCACCATGCTTAACTGAAAAATGTAAATATTAGGAAATATTTTGTTAGTCTATATTTTGTTTCTTGCATAATTTGAAACATAACTCATTGTCATTCATTTATGTACATTAATATTGTATTCACAAGATAAATTTGTAATTTTCTCAAACTCTAAAATAGTATTTTTTATCTAACAGTCTGAAACCATAATTTTAAGCATAAATATGTATTATTTTAAAAGTCTTAACCATTCTGAGGAATTGTGACAATTTACTTGGGTTTTAATATAAATATATTTTCAAGGTTCTTTCTTTAATTTCTTAAAATGAAGCTTTACAAGTATCTGTTTTGGTATTGTGTTTGATAGTTTTTAAATGTTTTAATAATGTACACTGAATTGATTTACTGTAGTAATTAATACATTAGAAGGGGTTGAAAAGGCTTTCTTTTGGCAACAGGATTCTTCTCTGTAGTCCTGGCTGCTTTGGAACTCATAGCCCTAAGATTTTATAAGTGGACCACTTATAAGTTTATAAGTGGACCACTATATGCAGTTTATGAAGGGATTTTTTTTTTTGTTTTGTTTTAAGACAGGGTTGATCTGAGTAACAGTCCCAGCTGACCTGGAATTTGCTCTATAGACCAGGCTGGCCTGGAACTCAGATCTACCACCCTCTGCCTCCCAAGTGCTGGGATTAAAGATGTACAAATCTAGGTTTCCTTTTTATTCATTATTTCAAACTGGTTTTATGGGCGATGTTTTTTAATTAAAATATTTGTATTCATTTGTTTGTTTTCTCGCTTTATTGAGATGGGGTCTTTACTCTGTAGCTCAGACTGATCTTGAACTCATAAAGATCCACCTACTTCCCAAGTACTAGTATTAAAGGCATGTATCAACACACCCAGCAATTTTTTTTATGAAAATTTAATGACTTAAAGGAAATTAAAGCCTTTGTTGCTCACTCGATATTAATTATTGCCTTTCAGAATGTAAAGTTTTGGGTTCAGTGAAGTGACTTGATGTAAGAAAAGGGGCTGCCCACATGGTAGAAAGAGAAGCTGACTCACACTCATACATGCTGTTCTCAGACCTCCATGTACACTCAAATATGCACACTAAATAAATTAAGTGTAATTTAAAATAGCTTTTTAATTTTAAATATTCTTTGGTGTTTTGTTTTGTTTTGTTTTTGCTGGTCAACTAGAAGTTAAACCAGAGTGATTTATTTAGAGTTAATTAGTTATTTGGTAATTGTCTAATTCTTTCCATATAAAGTTTGTACATAAACTTTACTAAGGAATTGAGATTACACTTGACAAAATATCAAATGCAAATTAGATTCTTTAGACAGGTAAAGTAGAAGTTGGGAGTCTAGTTCTCAATGTTGATAGGAATTTTAAGCATAGGAGAAAAAGGTCTTCAATGATGCTTTGGGTGAGAAACTAACTTAAGGGAGGAGATACAGCTGACTGAGTGCAAAGACTAACTTACAAGAAGGGGATGTAACTGGGTGCAAAGAAAAGCATATGCACAGAATATCCAGTGCTGAGGTTTGATTCAGCAGCACTAGGGAGGAAAGATTCAAAGATTTGTATTGCCTCTAGAAAACCTGTAAGGTAATGTTTCTTATAGAGTGACTTTAGCCCCTTTTTCTAGTGTATAAAAAAAAGTAGCTCTAGATTTGGCTGATAGATAGGTCTCTTTAACCTGTGTAGTGTAGTCATAAGATCTGTTCACAGTTGTACATGTTACAATAATGGTAATAATATAATGCTGTATGTAGTGTGGTCTACTCCTGATGAGAACTGCTACAGTACAAAACTAAGTAATTGTACAGAGCAGCTTCTAATGAAATGCATCATATTTCAGGATCTAAAAGTGATTTCACTTCATAAGAGTTTCTTGTCATTAGTTTGCTTCAAGGTTTTTGATGTTGACCGTGATGGAGTTCTCTCCAGGGTTGAACTGACAGACATGGTGGTTGCACTTTTGGAGGTCTGGAAAGATAACCGCACTGATGATATTCCTGTAAGTTCTGGTTCTTTTGTTTGTTGGTTGGTTTTTGAGGCAGGGTTTTAATGTTACTAAAACTGACGTGTGATATGTCCCATGTCCTGCTAAGTTCTTAATTTTCACTAGGTAGATAGAATGAATGAAGAAAAAAAAAGAAAAGTGAATTGTTTTTATATATGGAGAGACTAAAAATTATATACATTACTCTTTTGGATTTCTTTTTAAAGGAATTACATATGGATCTATCAGACATTGTAGAAAGAATATTGAATGCACATGATACCACAAAGGTGAGACTGGCTATAAGTAATTTAGTTTTTCTAAGAATACTATGTGTGCTAAATCATGATGTATAGTTTATAAGTATAATCAAATGTCTCTTTTGCATTATCACCACTTATCTAGTCCATTGGTAAAATACCTTCACATGATCTCTAAAAATAGAAATCTATTCAGTCTTCTACAGCAACTCAGTGAAGTCTAATATATGAATTATGTAGACCCCTCTCGGCAGCTTTAGTTTATAGTCTTTATTTCTTCCATTTCATAAATTATGCTAAGGCTAGCTTTATATTGAATAAAGGAAAACAGATAGTATATTTATAGTTTAGCTCTATTATATCAGATTTAAAAACAGAAGAAAAGCTAAAAGTGGCAGAAGTGCGGTTGTAATTTCTGGGGTGAAGGACTTTTTAGATGAGGCAGTGAGACCATGAGGCCATAGAAGTTTATTTTACAAGTAGTAACGCCTTTGAATTACTTAGTTTGGTAAGACTTATTGGTAGCAGTATCATAACAGATTTACTTGTGTAGCATGAAAGTTTTATCTGTCTCTGTGAAATTGAAAATACACAGAAAAAAATGTGGGAAAAAAAGTACATTTTTCATTCAGATACTGACATGTACTTAGTAGCAAACTAGAAAAGAATAGGCCATAATGGTGTTATATAATTGTGGTTTAGAAAAAAATTAAGTCACTTTGTTTTGCTTTTGTTTTTTGAGAAAGGGTTTGTTTCTCTGTGTATCACTGGATGACCAAACTAGCCTTGAGCTCAGAGATCTGCCTGCCTCTGTCTCCTGAGTGCTGGGGTTAAAGGCATGAGCCACAACCACCTGGCTTTAGTATTATATTTTTATGTTAAATGGAGTTTCTATTTCTGGCTCCAGTGACCATTGGGCAGACCATTGGGCTCAAATTGCCATGTAACCAAGATAATAAAATAGTGACAGTTTAGAGGAGGACTTGGATATTTTACTGACTCAACTGGTGCTATACTATATACTGTATCAGCAATATCTCACAGTTTATCTAAAACATCTATTGTTAATTTTTGGTTTTTGTTATCATTGTTTTTTGAAACAGGATCTCACTATGTGTAGTTCAGGCTGCTCTCAGATCTGGGTAACCAGAAATGGCCTTGAACTTCTGATCCTCCTGCTTCTACTCTCCAAGTATGGGAATTGCAGATTTGTGTCAATGTGCCTAAGTTATTTACAGAACCTTATTGAAGAAAGAAAATTGTTAATAAGTGTTTTATTTTCACTCGCTACTTGTAAAAAATTTTTTTAAAAATATTTTCTTCACTTGTAAACTCATACTAATTTTGATACTTCTTATGTGAGCCCATAGTATCTTCTGTATATTATTAGTTTGCTTTAAGAATATTTTATTCCTATATTGTAATAACTGGCATTACTAACAGGAGATCAATTTGAATGTCCCTTTTTAGATGGGCCATCTTACTCTCGAAGACTATCAGATATGGAGTGTGAAAAATGTTCTTGCTAATGAGTTTTTGAATCTCCTCTTCCAGGTATTTAAGGCAAATGACAGATTTGGGAAGGGTAATGCATACTAGTAATTCTGTTTCTTCCATCATGCACCTGTGTTGGCACATCCAGGCTACAGTCCATGTCTTATAAAACCACATAGGCACATTTATATTGAATTTAATAATGATTATTTTTATTTTTTTAATTTTTTCTTTTAAAATGATGTAAAGGTCATAATGATTTGATATATTTGTATTTTTTAATATTTTCCATTTTTAATGATGGAATAATTTCCATGTAAAACAGCTATGTGAATAAATGAAAATTGGTCTCTTCTTGACAGCTAATATCTAATTGTTATGGATCTAAAATAAATACTACTTTGCCATTGGAGATTTAGAAGTTAGCCTCTGTTTTTAAAAAAGTTAAAAACCAATCAATTAAGTTAAAATTCCTTCAGATATTAATTAGTTTACCAGTTAACAGATTCCTATCTAAAAAGTAAATTTCAGGTAACCATTTGGTTTAATCATTAGCACCCCCCAGAAAAGTGTGATTTTCCTTTTGTTTTTCTCTAGGTATGCCACATAGTTCTGGGGTTAAGACCAGCTACTCCAGAAGAAGAAGGACAAATTATTAGGTAAGTATATAGTTTCTAGGTTTTTTATTACATAGCTAAAATTTCTAATACTTGAATATATTAGTTACTAAGAAACAGTTTGTCTTGCTTTAATTATTACAATAAAGCTGTTTTTTAAAATTACATTAGAGACTAGCATGGTGGCCCCTACTTTTATTCTCAGCACTTGGGAGGCCAAGGCAAGTGGATCTTTGTGAATTAAAAGCCAACCTGGTCTACATAAAGAGTTCTAGGACACTACTGGCTGAGTAAAGAGACACTGTCTCAAAAAAGAAAAGAAAAAAAGCTGAGTTTGGTAGTAGGCACTTTACATTTTAAGTCCCAGCACTGGTAAAGTGGAACTAAGTAAATTTCTGAGTTGGAAGCCAACCTAATCTACTCTAGTGAGTTCCAGGATAGCCAGGGACACACAGAGAAACACTGCCTGAAAAACAAAAATTAGAGGTAGAAAAAACTTTTTAATTATATTCCTAGCAGGTGGGCATTATACTGCAGCCGTCAATTCCAGGCAGATCTCTGAGAGTTTGAGACTATAGCTAGTCAGTCTAAGGCAAGTTTCAGGACAGCCAGGGCTACATAGAGAAATCTTGTCTGGAAAAACAAGCAAATAAATTAACTCCCTAGCTAAGAAACTAGAGTAATCTAAAAGTCAGATTATGTTTGGCATTAAAATTGTATTGGGAATGTCTCTCGGAGGTAAAGAACTTGCAACCTAATAAAATTACCAAAAGAATTTTCAGAACAGCAACAAAAAAAAAGAAAAGAAAAGAAAAAAAGAAAGAAATTTGTTCTAATGGAAGAACTTCTGGAAGAGTAGAAAAAACAACTAACAATTTTATATTTAGCAAAAACCTCTTTTAAATGACTGGTACAGGAATGGGGAGGAGATAAAAGAAGGTAGAAAGGAAAAAGAAATGATTTAGCTTTCCAGTGATTTTTAGATTTGGCTCTAAAACATTCCCTTACAAAGTCACTTAGACTTCATCACAATCTAAAACTTCTGTATCTAAAAGAGCCTAAAAAAATGAAAGCGAATATTAACAAACTATATCTTCCGTAATTCTTTAATAGCCAGAATGTGTAAAGAACTGCTACAACTTGACAAAAAGATAACTGGTTAAAATGTAGAGAACAGGAAAGAAGTTTAGCAGTTGCTACCTCAGGAGACAATCAGTGTCTAGGGGATGCTGTGTGAGGCAAATGGCTTCTCTGTTTAACTGCTGTACCACTTGTTTCCTGTCATCTGACTGGATGTCTGAAACCCTGGGTTCTGTATCTGAAACTCACACACAGGTGCAATGGTACACACACACACACACACACACACACACACAGAGAGAGAGAGAGAGAGAGAGAGATAATAAAAGTTTTAATATTCCACATCCGGGTGTGGGGATGAGAGCAATAACTGTGGAAGAGTAGTCAGTCCATGTCATAATCAAGTATAACAAGAATCCTTATGTTCGGATTTTACATCTGATACCAATTTGGAGTTTTATTTAACTGATTTTTTAATGATTTTAATCAATATCATTTTTATTTTCCAAATTATCAAATGGGTTATAATAAAATTTGTTGATGTATTTTTAGTTATTGAACTTGATACTTATTTTGCTTTGAGTGTTATTCATATATGTCTGTGAGATATAACTAACAAAATAGAGAACTACAAATGGTTAGAGAATGTTTTCATTGCATCAGTGGATATTTTTTTCCATCAGAAATACTCAAATGCTTTTCAGGCACATAGAAAGATAAACAATATAATTAGTTGTTAAGGGAATAAAATCAAAATCACAGTGAAATTCTGGATTTTACCCACTAGGATAGTTTTAAATTTTATTATTTTTAAATTTATTTTTGCTAGCAAAATAAAATAAATAATAATAAAATAAAATAAAATTTTATTTAAAATAAATTTAATTTATTTTAGCTAACTCTATAGTTAGGCTTTATTATTATGTTATTTTTTTCTGTTTTTTAAAACCTTTTGTTGATTTTTTTTTGTTTGTTTCACATCATGAACCCTAGTCCCACTTATCTCCCTGTTCCCTCATATCCACCTTTCACTCTCCCCCCCCAAATAAAAAAACACGCAAATACACAAAAACTAAATAGAACAGAATAATGTATAGAAGCCATCTCATCATGGAAGCTGTAGTGTGTCCATGTGTCCCACAGTATACCCCTCTGTCCACACATCTTCACTTGAAAATAATCATTGCAATGAGTCACTAGTCTGGTTCGAGGTCTCTAGCTTCTGTGACACCATCTATATATCCTCACTGGGAGACCTCTTAGTTATCCTGTTCTTGCTCTCTGTCATGGAGCTCCTGCAACTTTGGATCAACAGGACCTGCCCTTTCATGTACCCCAACAGCTCACAGATGATGTAGATTTTGGGGTGGGACAACTCAAAGCCCAGAATCTGGACCTGGGTGACAGCTGAGCTGATCAGCCCTGGGCTCTCCCTTATCCGTTCCACCAGGGTGAGCTCTCCATCATCTTTCATGCCCTCAGGGGCAGCTCACCCCAACCATGCTTCCAGAGCCAACTCCACTGTACTACCCAGTCAGGCCATGAAGCCCACTCTCCCTAGCACTACAACCAGCCAGCGAGGGTTATTACAGATTTTTTTTTTCCGAACAAAATTTGTATTACATCTTATTTTTGTGAGGAAGGAAAAGTGTGACTTTCAGAGGACAACTTCCAAGAGTCTTTTGTTCTCCCATCATGTAAGTAACTGTTTTAGTGTTCTATTGCTATGACAAAACACATAGCAGGCATGGTACTTAAGCAGTAGCTATGAACTTACATCCTGATTCACAGGTAGCAAGTAGAAAGGGGGAGAAAGACTTATCCAGGTGTAGGCTTTCCAGATCTCAAAGCCCACCCCGAGTGACACACCTCCAACAAAGCCATACCTCCTTATCCTTTTCAGACTTCAATTGGAAATTCAAACATACAAGACTATGGGAGCCATTCTCATTCAAACCATCACGGTCAACAGTTGGCCTCTAAGCTCTGGGAATCTACTTATAACAGTCTTTGTGCTTGGATTTTAGGCCTGTACTACTCCACATGACTTTTCTGTAGTGCTGGAGATCCAAAGTCAGGACTTGTACTTGTTTATTAAGAACTTTATCCACTGAGCTTTTTTCAGCCCCAAACTGTATATGAATGATATTTCATAGTGGCCTGTAAATTTAGATTGACTTACTGGTGGAATAGTGTTCCATTACACTAATTGAAGTGGTGGCAGTCTCTACTGTGAGTACATTTTCTTGATTTGTTTTTCTAATGTCTAAGGAGAGAGGAAATTTTGTAGTGATAAATTGCAATCTTGAATTCAGTTTCAAAATGTTCTTATGTATTGGATTTATTTTGTATATGCAGAGGATGGTTAGAACGAGAAAGCAGGTATGGTCTGCAGCCAGGACACAATTGGTTTATCATCTCCATGCAGTGGTGGCAACAGTGGAAAGAATATGTCAAATACGTGAGTGAAATTCTTGTATATATACACATACACTTCTTAGTAACATTTCCAACTATCAGACTGTAGAACTACTACTATCCAGTAATAAAAATGTGCCAACTTAGACCAAGATTTTAAGGAAAAGGAAATAAATATTTATGAAAATTGTTATGGGGCAGGCTCAATGTATGCATTTCTACACAGATTTTTTTTCTAGTCACCAATCCTATGGAAAAAATAGTGCTTATTTATGTTACATGTTGTTTATGTCATTTAATTCTCACATCTCTGTGAGGAAAATGATATTATATTCATTTTACCTGTGAGGAATTTGGTACTGAGAGAAAAAGAAACATGGATATCTTCCTCAGAGTAGATACCTGGAATCCAGTATAGGAGCTGGTTTTTAAAGTCTATATTGTCAACACATTATATTGTTCTTCACCTTTTCTGTTAAAAATAAAAATTGAAGTAGAAGTTGGGTCATGGTACCACACACTTTTAATCCTAAGCATTTGGGGGGCAGAGTCAGGTGACTCTTTGTGAGTTTTAGGACAGCCAGAACTACATAGACCTTGTCTCAAAATAATAAGAATAATAACAATAACAACAACAACAATAATAATAATAAAGGGTGATGGTGTTTCACACTTTTAATCTCGGCACTCAGGAAGCAGAGGCAGGTAGATCTCTTGAGTTCAAGTTCAGCCTGGTCTACAAAGCAAGTTCTAGGATAGCCAGGGCTATACAGAGAAACCCTGTCTCAGAAAAGAGAGAGGGGAGGAAAGAAGGGAGGGAGGGAGAGGGAAAGAAGAAAAAAGAAAGTAAGTTAGTTGTTGGAAATTAGTAAGTGTTGAATGATTTCTTATTCAAGAAATTTCATTTCAGCTGGGTATGGTGGCTCACTCTTTTTTTCTTAAGTTTTTTTAGATTTATTTATTTGTTATATATAAGTACACTGTAGCTGTCTTCAGACACACCAGAAGAGGGCATCAGATCTCATTACAGATGGTTGTGAGCCACCATGTGGTTGCTGGGAATTGAACTCAGGACCTCTGGAAGAGGAGTCAGTGCTCTTAACCGCTGAGCCATCTCTCCAGCCCCCGGTGGCTTACTCTTATATTCTTGTGGATCTGTGTTTAGAGTTCATGAGTTTGTATATATTTTTTCTATTTGTATTGCTGTTGATAATCAGTTTTAATCCATGTCAGTTAAATAAAAAATGGGTATTATTTCAGTTTTCTTTTTCTTTCTTGAGACTTACTTCATGTCCCACTATGTGATTGGTTTTGAAGAAAGTTTTGGGCTGCTAAAACGAAAGTATAGTGCCTAATGTTTGAGTAGAATGTTTTGTAGATATTTCATAGGTCCATTTTATTTGTGATATTGTTTAACTCCTTAGTTTCTGTTTGGTTTTTGTCTGGATGACTATTGGAGAGAGTGGGGCATTGAAGTCAACCTTGTCACTGGATTAGACTCAATGTGTGATTTTAGATCTAATATATTTAATAGTGTCTCTTATAAAATTAGGTGCCTTGTATTTATATATAAATGAATTATATTATCCTCTTGGTGAATTTTTTTAATGAGTGTATAGTGTTTTTCCCTATCCTGATTAGTTTTCATAAAATAGAAGTCTATTTTATTAAATATTAAAATAACTTTGCCTACTTGTTTCTTAGTTTTGTTTGCTTGGAATACCTTTTTTCATTCTTTTTTCTCTAAGGTAGTATATGTCCTTTATGATGAAGTGTGTTTCTTGGAATCATAAGAAAGATGAATCCTGTATTCTAAACCAATCTGTCTTTTCGTTAGGGAATTGATGTGGTGGTATTTGTGGGCTTTTTTGTTTTTTGTTTTTTGTTTTTTTTTAAACCTCTTTTGGTTCAATGTTCTGAGATTATTCCTTTTTTCCTCTTAGAATGGTTAACCTTCTCTTCAGACTGAAATATTTTTTCTGGTGTCCTATGTAGAGCTAACCTTGTGGATATTAATGTCTTAAATTTGATTTCATGATAAGCTGTTTTTTTTTCTCCTTTGATTGTGACTGTTTTTCTGTATATAATAATCAGGGATGACATTTCTAGCCTTTCAAAGCTTGTTTATTGGTACAGTCTTTTCTCACTGATAAGTATATGTGACTATATTATATGAATATATTGGGGGCATTAAGATTAATTCTTTGAGGGGTTGGGAAAATGGCTCAATAGTTAAGAACACTCTAACTTTGCTACCATAGGACCTAGGTTCAATTCCCATGTCCCACATGACAATTTACAACCATCTATAACTCCAGTTTCAAAGAATTCCACACCCTTCTCTAACCTACAGGGGCACAAGAGTTAAACAGACACATGGAGGCAAAACACCCATACACATAAAATATAATAGAATACTTCTTTAAAAAATTAATCTTTTAATAGCTACATACTTGTCAGATTGTTAAATTTGGGTTCTCTATGGTTTTAGGATGCCAACCCTGTTGTGATTGAGCCTTCATCTGTTCTAAATGGAGGAAAATTTACATTTGGAACAGCAGCACATTCTGTAGAACACGGAGAAGATAGAATCAGTAACAACCTTAGCTATATGAATACCACAGAAGAAAAATACTCAGACAACATTTCTTCTGCATCTGAAGCCTCAGAGTCTACTGGCAGTGGTAAGTATGGCTTGGCTCCTATGGGGCTCAGTAATGTTCTTGACACAGATTCTCATGTAACCCAGACTAGCCTTGAACTTGCTCTGTAGAGGTCCTGAGGAGGATCTTGAACTTCTGAAACTCCTGCTTTTACTTTGTAAGTACTGGGATTACAGGCATGTACTGCCACAATCATGCTTCAATTCAAAGAAATACGTTTTGAATGAAGTGGTTAATTATAAAATTCTTGGAAGTTTTACAGCTTTTTAAGTAAACTTATAATTTCTCAATATGAAAGTCTTTACCTTTCATTTGCCAAGGCATATTGCTATTTAATCTGCTTTGCCAATAAATTCAGTATAGTGAAAACAGATTTTAAGAAAATAAAATTACCAGTCTCTAGAACTCTTTAACTATAAACATGCCTTCATTAGATTCGGGTCTTCATCAGACTGGCTCAGCACCTCAGTCCAGAATTTTGGAGGCTATTTTGTTAAAATACCATGTTAACACTTTCCATAATTCCCTTCTATCATCTGTATTTATCTGAAACTTAATGGTTCTGTTTTTACCAGAAAGATAGTTTGGTACTGCCGAGATACATCCAATTGAGAATGATTCCTCTTAATTGCCTACAAATTAACAAAACTCTCAACCATATACTGTCTTTATTTTCTCTTCTGACAATTTCTGCCCTTTTCTGTGAGAGTAGTAAGCAAACTGGCCGAGCTAGCATTCTCCTTCATTCTGTAGAGCGTCTACTGCGTACTGTTTCTCTTCCCTGTCCGACACTGCAGAGATCATTTAGCACTTCCCAAAGTATTATGCTCTGCTTTAACACCACATTTCATTCTCATATTTTCTCTCCATCAGATGTGCTAATAACTTCATGGTCTATTATGAATCTTAGTAGAAGCCTTTGCCCACCTTCTAAAAGAAACAAGATTATTTCTTTTTTTAAAAAGATTTATTTACTTTATTTATATGAGTACACTGTAGCTATCTTCAGACACACCAGAAGTGGGCACCGGATCCCATTACAGATGGTTGTGAGCCACCATGTGGTTGCTGGGAATTGAACTCAGGACCTCTGGAAGAACAGTTGGTGCTCTTAACTACTGAGCCATCTCTCCAGCCCACAAGATTATTTCTTAATGCTAAATTTCTGTCTGATATGTATTTTATTATATATTATATTGATTATATTATATTGCTACCCACAAATAAAAGTTTACAAAGCAGTTGATGACTAGAATGTTTACCAAAGATTAACATGTAGTTCAATTGAAATATTTTAAAAAATCAGGTTCACACTCCGCCCTCATCATTCATTTTTCTCTGTGTATTTTCCTATTATAATACCTTTAATCCCAGCACTGTGAAGCAGAGGCAGGCAAATTTCTATGAGTTCAAGGCCAGCCTAGTGTACAGAGTAAGTTCCAGAACAGCCAGGACAACACAGAGAAAACCTGTCTCAAAAAACAAAAACAAAACAACAAGAAAAAAGACACTGGGTCTGGTAGTACATGAACCCTTTAATAGGAGTAGTTGGCAGGTAGATCTCTGAGTTCAAGGCCTAGTGTACATAATGTGAGTGCCAGGCTAGCTAGAGGTATATAGTGAGACCTTGTCTTAGAAAAAGGAAAGAGAGGAAGAGGAATTTAGAGGTTTTCTAATGCTGTTTTTGCCAAGAATATTTGAAATAATGCTTGCAATAGAAGAATTTTAGGGCTGGCCTGCTCTCCTTCCTTCCTTTCTTCCTGTAGAAGATTCTATATTCTAGAAAGGTGGGCAAATATTTGCACCTGGTAACATTTTTGAGAACTCTAATCCTATTACTATCTTTTGTCTAGTAAAGAATACATCTGTCCTCTCTACCATATATTTATCAAAATGGTTTAGTGATACACCAGAATAATAGCATTGACACAGTGCAATGACATTTGAGTTTGTATCTTCAAACCTATGTATATATAAAAACAAAAAATAAGAAAATCCATTATTGTTTTGTTTTGTTTCTTGATAGGCTTTCTGTATTCTGCCACACCAGGGGCAGATATGTGCTTTGCGAGGCAACATAACACTTCTGACAATAACAACCAGTGTTTGCTAGGAGCCAATGGGAATATCCTTCTGCACCTTAATCCTCAGAAGCCAGGAGCTATTGATAACCAACCACTAGTAACTCAGGAACCAGTAAAGGTAGGTGTTTGGCATCAAATCCTATTGTTCTCTAACAAGTAGCCATTAAATTTCAGAGGTTTTAGCATAAAAGAAGGCATTGTTGTTCATCTAGTTTAGCCTCTTGTAGGTGTGATGTCTTCTCATAGTGAATCTCTATAAGAGAATATAGAACCCTGGCTGTCCTGGAACTTGCTGTGTAGACCAGGCTTACCTGGAACTCAAAGAGATCTACCTGCCTTTGCCTTCTAAGTGCTAGCACTAAATGCATGTGCCACCATATCCAGCCCAGAGTTCCTTCTTAAATAGTCCATTGGAAAGTAAAACCTGAGAAAATCGTATTTTCCCAAGGTTGTTCTGGGGATGTAGCTCAGTGGCAGTTACCTTGTTTTTACAGTACAGGATCCACCAAAAAAATTTAAAAGTATTTTTCAACAATATTAAACTAGGAAGTAACATGAATTTGTTCTATGTCTAGATTTTTTTGATGTCCAAGAGACTATAAAATTAAAACTCAATACTTAAATTTAATATTTTCCTAAGGCTACATCATTAACACTAGAAGGGGGACGATTAAAACGAACTCCACAGCTAATCCATGGAAGAGATTATGAAATGGTTCCAGAACCTGTGTGGAGAGCACTTTATCATTGGTATGGATCAAACCTGGCCCTCCCTAGACCAGTAAGTATAGCTAATTGTGCCTCATATACGGGCTAGTCATAGAAGGATGTGCATGAGGGTGTGTGTGCTGTATGAAGGCCAGAGGTTAATATTTTTTTTCTGTGTGAATTTTCCTAGTCACAATTTAGTTCTTACTTTATGGTAGTAGAGTACTCAAAACCTGTTCAAATTATTTGAACAAAACCTATAGGTCCCTTTACATTTTATTTATTCAGTTAATATTTAGGTTTTAGGAGGGTATTAAAATACAGTTCTTATTTTTCTCCACCCCCTTTTCTTCCTCCAACTCCTCCTACAAACACTCAACTTCACTCTAAACTCTGGGCCTCTTCCTCCCCAATTGTTATTTACAGGCATGTTCATCTTAGTGCTTATGCATACTCTAGGGCGTGGGTGCATGTGTGCATGCATGTGCATATGTGTATCCTGCTTAGCACATTAAATGTTGCATTGCATGATTTTAGAGCTGACTACTTAGTGTTTAATAGCCAACTAGCAACCTCATCCATGGTGGAAAACATTTTTCTCTCTTATAGCTTTTTTTTTTTTTTTTTTTTTTTTTTTGCCTATAGTTCTTTTGTCTAGGGTGGGGTGGGGATGCTTAATTTTTCCTTCCATGTTAGCATGTCTTGGCATTGTCATCCTCTGCCTCTCTGCCTCTCTGCCTGAGCACTGGGATTAAAGGTATGTGCTACTACACCTAGCTTAGAAAACTTTTTTTAAAGGAGTATACATACATACATACATACATACATACACACACATATATATATAAAAATTTCTTAAATACTCATAAAATAAAAATAGTTTTAAAAACTACCAAAAGGGACTAGAGAAATGATGGTTCAGAGTGTAGGAGCACTTAACTATTCTTTCAGAAGACTGGGTATGTTTTCTTAACTACATGGCAGCTAACAGCCATCTGAATCTGTAGTTCCAGAGGATCTGATGCCTTCTTCTGGCTTATGCACTCACCAGGCTCACATATAATATATATATACATACAGGCAAGCAAAGCAATCATACACATAAATCTATAGAACTTTTGAATAGCTTAAGTTTGATTAAAGGGTTTTATTTCTTTTAGAATCATCACTACTTTTTTATCTTTCATTAAAATAGGTAATCAAGAATAGCAAAACGGACATCCCAGAACTAGAATTATTTCCTCGCTATCTTCTCTTCCTTCGACAGCAGCCTGCCACACGGACACAACAGTCTAACATCTGGGTGAATATGGGTATGATGAGCCTAAGAATGTTTCCTCAGCATTTGCCTAGAGGTAATTTAAGAATGCAGCAAGAATACCATGCATTTCCTTAAAAATAAACTGAAAAATCACATTGCTCAAAGTTTGGTGCCACTGTGCTAATATATGTCATCTGCTTTTATACAGAATCAGTAAATTACTTGTGAGCTTAGATCTGTGGTCATGCACAAGATTGGATGGGGATAGAGGCAAACTGTTAGGAGCAAACTAAGACATTACTAACTTTCTTGCTTTTTTCCTTCCTTCCTTCCTTCATTCTTAGGTTATAAGCTTTTGAAAAATAAATAAAATAGATCTTACATACTTTTTTGTTTTTTAGGTAAGCCATTGTAAATTGTCATTATAACTAAGCTGCAGTTCACTGATAATTGAATGGTCTTTTTAGCCTCACTCTAATTTATTGAAGTAGTCTCTTCTGAAGTAGTTTAATTTTCTCATGCTCTACGAATGTTTTGTAAGAGACATATTACAGAGCAAAAAAGTTTATTTCAAAATGAAAATGATACATTTGCTTTGAATTTTGAGAGGTTTTGTTGTGTATTGGTTGGTTTTTTGTTTTTGTTATTTTGGGGTGTTTGTTCTTCTTTCTTCTTTTTTTTTTTTTTTTTTTGTAATGGTGATGAATGTTAAACCCAGGCCTTACATATGCTAGATATCTGTCTATCACTTAGTCACATCCCCAGCCAAATACTGTAGCTTTGAAAAATGCCAAGCTATTCCTCAAGAAAGGAGGAGAGAGTCCAAATCAATCCCTCCCCCCCACCCCCACAACACATCCTCAGCCAGGTCTGGTGGCACACACCTTGAATCCCAGCAATGAGGAGGCAGAGGCAGGTAAATCTCTCTGAATTCAAAGACAGCCTAGTTTATATACCAAGTTCCAGGCCACTGAAAGCCATGTAGTGAGACCTTGTCTCAAAGTAGACAAGACAGATAAAATGTTTCTCTTAATACATACCATTTTTAAGGTTTCCCTTTGATTTTGAGCTAAAGTTGGATTTTATCGATGAAGAATACTTGTGTACTTTTTTCTTGCAAATATTTGAAATTACTTTTCAGTAACAAAACAGTAAAAAATTTGAGCTGGCTAGATGTCTCTATAGGTAAAACATTGTCCATCAAGTCTGACAACCTGCATTTGCTCTCCAGACCCACATGATAGAAGGTGAAAACTAACTTCTAAGTCATTCTCTGACCTTTCCATGCACACCTGGTGCACTTGAACATACATAGATACATACTAAATAAATAAATGTAAAGTAAAATTTTAAATTAATTAATTTACAGAATCTCAGGCAGTGTGTAATGTTGTTAGAATGTTTTAACTGTCTCTAACCTACACTACCACTCCTGTGTAAGTACTAGCTCCTCTGGGAGTTTGAACAAGGTGGCTCTATGGTTAAAAGCATTTGTTGTTCTTGAAGAAGACCCAGGTTCACTTCCCAGCACCCACATGATGCCACACAGCTATCCCTAACTCCAGTTCTGAGGGTTCTGACACCTCTTCTAATCTCTATAAGTACCAGGCACACATACATGTGTACATTTAATAAAACACTCATAACACATAAAATAAAAATAAATCTTTTTTAAAAGACTACATTCACATAGAATATAAAAATGATTTCACACATTGTTCGGTAACAACTAGAACAAAACAGTGTTCATTATCTAACTAAAGTTTGTCTTTTGAAGAACTGTCAAAATCGAGAACAATGAAACAGAATTTATGAAACATTCTTAGTTTAATTTTCTGGTAAATGGAAATGTTAGCATACCTTCCATGGCACCCATAGCATGTCTTCTTTGATTTTCTTTGAAAGATAACATGAAAGGCAAGATGCGTTGTTGCATTTTTAGTAAGTATTTGTAACTCTTGTGCTGATCCTAGATTTTTGCTGCTTCTGTAAATTCCTGATTTGCTGGTTCTCTTCAAAAGCAAAAAATTATGCATAAGTGGCTGTCTTGCTTAATGAGCTAAACTTTGTAGACTCTAGAATTCAGTTTTTCTTTTTGTGCCCTAGGACAGTGGAGATTGGCTGGGGCACTGTGCTTGCTGGTGCTTCTGAATCCTAGAGTGGGATAGTTCTGATGTTCCACATTTCTTAATTTGAAATTTTATTCCTGACTAATTATGAAATCAATCATTAATCATTTTGAATTTTATAAAACTGCTTTCTTGCTGTAATCTTAAAATTAATCCTCTGACGTATAATTGGAGAAATCTGTTCTTTTGTTTTAAGAGTTATTCTTTGCTTGCTAATAGAAAAATATTTGCTTTACTATGTGTGAAAAATTGTGGTTGAGTTCTTACATGATATGTATCTTGGTCAAATACTCAATTATTACTGTATTCACTAGACTTTTTAAAAATTACTCCTTTCAAAGTAGGAAGTATATAAACCTTTCCATGGCTGTGATAAAACTTAGGGTTAAATCATTCCTTAGATGGCTTTTCAGCCTCCTAGCTGAATAAGTTCTTCTTAGAAGATCTTAAAAAGAAAATGATGGTTAATAATTAAGGACTGACTAAAAACATATTTCATGAGAGAGGAAAAAATATTGAATGGGTTAAAAAAAATGACCTGGAATTCATGTACTCCAGCAGTTAAGTTTTTACTTTTCTTTGAGTTACTTAGCAAAATCTAGCCTCTTAAGGGCAGAGATGACCATTGTAAACTACAGCTTTTGACTAGATTTTTGACTAAGCAGTTGGCTAGTACTTAGTACATTTTTATAACCTGGCTTTGCTTTCCACAGTGCCTTGTCATTCTTTCACTTCATGTTTTAACCGTACCCAGACTTAGCGTATTTAGTGTATGTGTATGTAGAGTCCTCAGATCAGTCCTCTAAGAGTCTGAGAGACAACTAATGCCAGTCTTTTCATTTCTATCTTGAGTACTTTAGAAATATAAGATCGTAATCTTGCTGCTATATTGGGTAGGCAAAGATGATTTCCTTCTATTTTCCAACAGAATAATTGTTTAGTCACAAAAGTTTATTGGCTTCATTTAAAAATACTATCTGGCCATATATAGCCTGTACAACTTTTTTTTTAAGGTTTATTTTATTTATATGAGTACACCATTGCTGTCTTCAGACACACCAAAAGAGGGCATCAGATCCCATTACAGATGGTTGTGCACCATGGGTCCAGCCCCACCACTTTCTTTTATATGTGGTAGCAATCAGTGACAGAGAGTGATGGGATTAGTAGTTCTGAATTTTAAAGTCTAGATTAAGTGAACTCAGCTAACTATGGAGTTCAAATTCCATTCTTTTTCAGCCACTCTTGCTCTTCATTTTATTTTATTTTTCACTTCTGGGCATTAAACCCAGGTTTTTAACACAAGCTAAGGAAGCATTTTATTTCTGAGCTAAATCCCCAGCCCCCTCCCAATTCTTAAGTAGATTCTATTTTATTTTGCTATTGAGTATAACCATATTGAGGACAGCCATATATGTTGATATCAGTTTTTTATCAGCATGGATTCTTGGGATCCAACTATGTTGGTTATTTAAATCTGTCCCATTATTGTTGTTTTTCAGAATTGAAGCGTTAAGATACTTGGGTATCCTGTTTTCTCAAACAGCCTCCTACTTCGGTTTTTTTTAGATAGGGTCAGACTGACCTTTATGTAACTGATAAAAGACTCTGAACTCAGTTCTTTTATGCTGTGGTTACATGCCTATCCATGTTCAGGCTTTTTATAGTATTCTTTATAAAATTATTAAATCTATACTACTTATTACTCATCATTATTTCCTAAATCACTTTGGTCAACCGTTGCTGAGGCTAATGTGTTATGTTTGTTTGTCTATTTGTTTTTTATGTCTCTCTTTTCCCTTATGGTGATTATTATAACTATAGGAAATGTACCCTCTCCAAATGCTCCTCTAAAGCGGGTGTTAGCCTATACAGGCTGTTTTAGTAGAATGCAAACCATCAAGGAAATTCATGAATATCTGTCTCAAAGGCTTCGTATTAAAGAGGAAGATATGCGACTTTGGCTATACAATAGTGAGGTAAGCTTCTCAGAGTCATGAAAAATCTGATGTTAAAATCATGGTGGGATTATAGTTCAGTGGTAGAGCATTTGTCCACTATATGCTAGCCTATGGGTTTTAAAAAGAGTTAAATTATAGTTCGTAAACATGAGAGTTTGTATGTAGTAGTTATGCTAAATGCCATGTCTTGGAATATCAGTGAAAACTTTAGACTTTTAAGTTGTGCATATATGCATGCAAACATTTGTCTCCTGAGATTGTGACAGTTGATCAACATGAACTGTACCATCTTAAAAAGATTGCTGTTGCATTATAAAGGAATAGCAAATTGATTTTACATTGTATTTTACCTACATGTATGTCTGTTACATGCCTGGTGCTCATGGAATCCAGAAGAGATGATCTAGAGTTATAGAGGGTTGTAAACGATCATATAGGTGCAGGGAATGGAACCCTGGTAATTTGCAAAGAAAAACAAGTGCTCTTAACCACTGAACTATCTCTTTAGCCCAATTTTTTTTAACCTAAATAGATTTCTTGTTAGATTTGTTTTGAAGTTGTTTATACACATTAAAAATACAAAGTACATAGTAAAAATTCTTCATTTTCATCTCTAACCTTTGTCTTCCTTAGAGGCAATGCTATCAAATGCTTTTATGTTTTTTCCAGTATTTCATTATTGCTTATACTCTGAAGCTAGTTCAAAAGTATAGTTTTCCCAGTTCACTGTTCCCTAGAACATTCTTTTTTATGTCCTACTTTAGTCACCACTGAGAAACATAGTCATACAGTAATTAAAAGAACAGTTTATGTGACCAAGAAAGGAAAATTATTAGCAACAGGTAAATTCTGTTGCAAGTTACAAAGTCACATTGCCAGGAATTAAATTCTGACTTTGCCACTTTGTGCAACTGAGGCAAGTCACTTAATGCTCGATTCCCCAGTTTTCACAGAAAGGAGAAATGAAGATTTCTTTTCTGTAAGTCCTATAGTCTCAGTGAACTTTGGTCTTTGATTACCTCTCTACTCCCTACAAATATTAGGTAAAATTTTGTTTCAACAACATGAGAACATTTTTTAAATGGTAGAACATATTATTCCTTCACTTTGGCACCTAAACTATAGATTTGAACAACTAAATATCTGTAACATGAATTATGTAAGTGCAAAGGAATAGTAATTGTCAATTCATTTTTATTATTGGATTTGTTTCAAAATAACAAACACATTTCCCCCTCTACAGAACTACCTGACTCTTCTGGATGATGAAGATCATAGGTTGGAATATTTGAAAATCCAGGATGAGCAGCACCTGGTAATTGAAGGTACAAAATGGAAATGTGCATATGTATTAGACTGGGGAAGCAGCTATGGCTGCAGTACTGTATATGAGGGAGGGTTTGGTTTTGTTTATGGGATTTTTGGTAGGTTTGGCGTGGTGGTTTGGCTTGGTATTTATTTTTGGGTTTTTTTTTTTTTTTTTTTTTTTTTTTTTTGGAGATAGCGGATAGCCCAGTTTGTCCTTGAACTCACAGAATAGATGAGGAAAATCTGTGACTTCTGATCCTCTTGCCTCTGCCTCTTGATGATGGCATAGAGTTTTAGTTTAGGGTAAAATTTTAAAGAATCACTTGCTAGAAATCCCATCTTAAAATTTCTTCAAGATATTATTACATTTTTTTTTATGTTAAAGTAGACCCTCAGGACTTCTAGAATCTAGAATCTGCTAGATTTTTTTCAAAAGAAGAACAGTCTGACTATTTGTAGTCTTAGGCTGACCTGAGGAAAGGAAAATGTGGATGGCAACAAGTATATACAGTTGCAAGTTGATGAAGTTTTATAAAATTTTCAGACTATCACTTTAAGTTTCAATGAATATACCAATATTTTAGGATACTGGAGATTGATCCTAGGGCATCACACATGTGAGGCATCCTGCTATATTTTGTTCTAAGCTCCTCTCTTAGACTTCCATTATCCATCAGCACTGACCCCTCACCAACAGTGTGATTTCCCCATTCAGCCATGGGCTGAATGGTGGTGTTGGGCACATTGGCACATTGGTGTTGTTGAAATTGTGCTATATCTTTCCCCATAACATCTCATGAAAATACTGCTAGGTGCGATTACCTCAATCAGTGATTGTAAGTTTAACAAAAAGGTTTTCTTAATTCTGATGTTTGGAAAATTTTACTATATCTAAGCTTGATGTACTTTTGTTGTTGGATGGTTAATGTTAGGGTTCATATGTGCTCAGCCCAGGGAGTAGCACTGTTAGAAGGTGTAGCCCTGTTGGAGTAGGTGTGTCACTGTGGATATGGGATATAAGACCCTCACTCTAGCTGCCTGGAAGTTAGTCTTCCACTAGCAGCCTCCAGATGAAGATGTAGAACTCTCAGCTCCTCCTATACCATGCCTGCCTGTATATTTCCATGTTCCTATCTTGATCATACTGGACTAAACCTCTGAACCCATAAACCAGCCCCAATTAAATGTTGCTTTTTATAAGACTTGCATTGGTTCAGCAGTAAAACCCTAACTAAGACAGTTCAATGTAACTTTTCTTTAAGTTGGTAATTGAAGTAGTACATTATAACTTTAAGGTGCCCAGAAGAAAGAGTAGCAATGAACAAACTATAATAATGTGTGAAGATGTGATGATAAAATCCACTACTTTGTATACAAACCTTAAAAAAAACAAATCAATGAAAAAAAGTAATACTGTAGCTCAATTAGTAGAATGCTTACCTAGTGTACATTAATTTTATTACTGCACCATGTAAAATCAGCTATAGTGTTGTGTTCCTGTAATCCCAGCACTCAGGAAGTGAAGACTGATTAACTTTGGCTACAAATAGCAAGTTTGAGACCAGCCTGGGCTACATGAAACACTCAAAAGATAAAAAGTCTTACAGTGGTTTCAGGGCTAGTTACTAAAATATTCTTGGTTTTTTTTTTTTTTTTTTGCTTAAGTTCTGACTTAGCAGTAACTTTTGTAACATAGAACTTGAATGAATATGAATTGTTTGAATAATAAATTAATATATTCCAACTTGTCTTTCTAGTTCGAAACAAAGATATGAGTTGGCCTGAAGAAATGTCCTTTATAGCAAACAGTAGCAAAATAGATAGACATAAAGGTAAGTGAGTATCTTATTTTTATAGTCTTATTTGTTGTAGCTGAAGATATTCTCAATATGTCATCTAGGCTGTGCTTTAACACTTGATCCTCCTCCTGCCCCTGAAAAGCTAAGATTACAGGTGTTTGTCACCAAACCTGGCTGAGAGACAGTTCTAAACTTACTTGGATTTTGTTCTTGTTGCGTAAACTCTGTCAAGTTATTTTTCAGATTTCTTTCTCACTCTGAAAATAAATACTTTATATACCAGATGATATACTTCTGGTGGTGATATACTTTTGTAACCCGCACTTTTGAGATGAAGCAACATTCTAGACCAGCCTGGGCTCACAGTAAGACCCTGTCTTCAAACAAAATTAGTAAGAGCCAGGAATGTGTCTCAGATGATAAAGTGCTTATCATACAAGTGTGAGAACCCAAATTCAGATCACTAGTGCCCATGTAAAAGTTCAGGCACTGTAGTATACACTTGTAATCTCAGTAGTGGGGAGACAAAAATAGGACCCTTGGCTGGGTAGCCCAGCCAATAAGGGAGCATAATTTTTATAACCTTGTCATAAAAAGTAAAATGTAGATGCTATTGAGGAAGAAAACCACATCGAACTCTGGTCTTCAAAACAGTGTCTGGTAGGAAATGTTAAGGTGTTGTATTACATACATAAAATCCTCAAAGAATAATTTTTTTAATTTTTAAATTTTATTTTTTTACTTTATGTGTATGGGCTTTTGAATGTTATATCTGTGCACCACAGGTATGCCTGGTACCCTCAGGGTTCAACATTAGTATATCTTTGGGTCTGGACAGTTGTGAATCTCTACATGGGTGCTAAGAATCAAAACCAGGTACTCTGGAAGAGCAGCAAGTGCTATTAACTACTGTACCAATCCTCAAAGAATAAGTTATATAGTTAGTTAGTTACTTGGACCACCCCTCAAAGTTAGGTTGGTTCGGTTTTTTTGAGACAGGGTTTTTTCTGTGTATCCCTTGCTGTCCTGAATCTCATTATGTAGGTCAGAATGACCTTGAACTCAGAAATTAGTTTAGCTCCACCTCCCAAGTGCTGAGATTAAAGCATGCACACTCACTGCCTGGCTTTATTTTTTTTTTTAATTGTTTTAAATTTCTTTTTCTTTTTAAATCTAAGATTTTACTATATGACCCAGAGTACATGATTTTTCCAGAGCAACCTCCCTAGTACTAGGATCACCGGTGTGTACAAACATGCCCAACATAAAAACATCCTTGGAGAACTTAACTGTAGGGTGTTTTTCTTGTCTTAAACAGGATCATATATTGAACTCCTAATCCTCTTGCTCCTACCTCCCAAGTATTGGGATTATGCATGTGTGCTACCATGATTAACATGAGATACCAGCAGCCACAATAAACAATTCTAGGTCACAGATGAGCAAGGATCATCATGCTTGGCAAAGCACGCTATGAAAAACTTACATAAAATACTCAGATTCAATATTTTTAAATGATAAGCACCATTTATCTGACTAAAATGATTTTTTGAATGACAGTGTTGAAAAGTGTGGTAGCACATGCCTATAATGCTAGTACATGGAGGGTTAATGCAGAGGGTTTCTAGTTTGAGGCCAGCTTCTGCTATTCAGTAAGTTTCTGTCCAGAAAAAGGATAGAAAAACCAGAATAACTAAATTGAATACAAATAACCATTCCATAGAATATTACTATTGCTAGGCTTTTGTCTCATATTATTTGTTGCAGTTCCCACAGAAAAGGGCGCCACAGGTCTGAGTAACCTGGGAAACACATGCTTCATGAACTCAAGCATCCAGTGTGTTAGTAACACACAACCACTGACACAGTACTTTATCTCAGGGAGACATCTTTATGAACTCAACAGGTAATCTTTTAACTCACTGGCAGTTTACCTTTTGTAGCTTTGATCTTAATCTAGTATTGGCTTAAATCTCCACTTCATTTAACCTTAAGGAGGAAATGTTGTGCCATTGCTTTATCAAATATGAAATAAAGACCTATTTTGTGCCCACATAATTGTGAACTATGGCAATAAATATTTCTCTGAAACTTCTAGGACAAATCCCATTGGTATGAAAGGCCATATGGCTAAATGCTATGGTGATTTGGTGCAGGAACTTTGGAGTGGAACTCAGAAGAATGTTGCCCCCTTAAAGCTTCGGGTAAGCAGACTAAAAATACTGTGAAAATGTGTAATTCCTTAATTGTTCTTTTATTACCTTTATTACATTTTCTCTGTTTAGCTTTTTAAATAATTTTAAAAATTCTTTCACTAAGTGTAACCTAGATACCCAATATTTGTATGTGTTCAAGTAAATGGAAAATTCAATTGTGTATATAGTTAACAAGAAGAAAAGATAAAAGAAATAGTCCCTTTTTGAGATATTGTTCATATTACAAACTTACCAACTGCTTTCTTTGTATGAAGGGAAAACCCTTTTGGTACTCTTTGGCTACTAACATTGCTAAGTTGTTTGTAAAGCCTGAAAGTTAAACACTATGCTCTTAGGCCTCTAACAGTAAAAGCTAAAACAAGACGAGTAGGTAAATAGAAGAAAACATTTATATAGACTAGGAAATCTTTCAGTGTGAGGAATTGCCATTTTACCATTTCTATAAATATAAATTAAGAGCAGTTTGCTTCAGTAGTGTCTTACGGTTTTATTGCTGTTTTGAGACATCATGACCACAACAACTCTTACAAAGGAAAACTTTAATTGGAGCTGATTGACAATTTAGAGGTTTAGTCCAGTATCATCATGGTGGGAAGCATAGTAGCATGCAAGCAGACACAGTGCTGGAGAAGGAGCTGGGAGTTCCATGTCTCTATCCAAAGGCAGCAGGAAGAGAGAGCAACATTGAGCCTGGCTTAAGCTTCATCAGAGCCCGCCCCCAGGGACACATTTTCTCCAACAAGGCCACACCCTCTAATAGTGCCACTCCCTGTGAGTTTATGGGGACCATTTTCATTCCTGGTACCACAAATAGTATCATTGGCCAAAATGCCTCTTATTTTTTTGGTCACTTGAGATTAAAGTTACAATAAACTCTTATCTAGAACTTGTTTGTGAAATAAAGGAAGACTTAATATTGTGTCATTTATTTTCTTTCTGATGCTTTTCTATGATTAAATTATGGAACATGATCATTTTAAATTTTATAGGATAGGAAATAGTGACAGTTCTCATTTTTATAGTGGACCATAGCAAAATATGCTCCCAGGTTTAATGGGTTCCAGCAGCAAGACTCCCAAGAACTTCTGGCTTTCCTCTTGGATGGTCTTCATGAAGATCTCAACCGAGTCCATGAGAAACCATATGTGGAACTAAAAGACAGTGATGGCCGACCGGACTGGGAAGTAGCTGCAGAGGTTTGTTAGTTTTAAGTGTCATTGTTTCCTTTTTTTCTTACAACTTTATTTTAAAAAACAGATACATGTACAGATTTTTAAAGGCATTTTGGCATAAGACTATATGAATATATTTTTGTCAGTACTTGATTTTTTTTAAAGGTTTGATAGTATGCATTGAAATCTTACTAGTTATAATAAGCATAAAGTACATGTAAAACAAAACATAACATGGAAATAGTCAAAGTTTTTGTGGTGTGTATAGATTAAACAATGATAAATACCAAAAATTGCCACAAGGCTACCTTTTTTTTTTAATTTTAAAAAACAAAGATAAATGTACAAATTTTCAGCATTTTTGCATAAAAGTATACGAATACATTTTTTAAGGTTGTAGTTGAGTATTTGTGGGTACATATACATACACATATGTATATATGTAACAATAATATAGGAAAAGAGGTTATTAATTTGAGGAGATAGGAGAGACTAGGAGGGGCTGTAGGGAGGAAAGGGGCTGTGATACAGTACTATTTTAATTAAAATATATTCTTTTTGTTGTTGTTGAACTTCACTCAGTCTGTGAGTTGTTTCTGGGATGTTCAGAGCTTTCTGGGGTTAATATTCCATTATCAGTGACTGTATATTATGTCTGTTCTTTTGTGACTGGGTTATCTCACTCAGGATAATATTCTCTAGATGCATCCATTTTCTTAAGAATTTGTTAAGTCATTGTTTCTCATAGCTGAGTAGTACTCCATTGTGTAAATGTACCACAATTTTTGTATCCATTCATCTACTGAAGGACATCTGGGTTCTTTCCAGCTTCTGGCTATTATAAATAGGGCTGATATGAACATTGTGGTACACGTATCTTTGTTGTATGTTGGAGCATCTCTGGGGTAAATGCCCAGAAGTGGAATAACTTCAGGTAGTACTATCTATGTCCATTTTTCTGAGGAACCGCCAGACTGATTTCCAGAGTGGTTGTATCAGTTTACAACCCCACCAACAGTGGAGAAGTGTTCTTTCTCCACATCCTCGCCAGCATCTATTGTCATCTGAGTTTTGGATCTTGGCCAATCTGGCTGGTGTAAGGTGGAATCTCAGGGTTGTTTTGATTTGCATTTCCCTGATGGCTTAGGATGTTGAGCACTTCCTTAGATGTTTCTCAGCCATTTGATATTCCTTGATTGGGAACTTTTTGTTTAAGTCTGTACCCCATTTTTAATAGGGTTGTTTAATTCTCTGGTGTCTAGTTTTTTGAGTTCTTTGTATACCTTGGATATTAGGCCTCTATCTGATGTGGGGTTGGTAAAGATCTTTTCCCACTCTGTTGGCTGCCGTTTTGTTTTCTTGACAGTGTCTTTAGCCTTACAGAAACTTTGTAATCTCATTAAGTCCCATTTGTCAATCTTTGACCTTAGAGCTCGAGCCATTGATGTTCTGTTCAGGAAATTTTCTCCTGTGCCTATGAGTTCTAAGGTTTTCCCTACTTTCTCATCTAATAGTTTCAGTGTACCTGGTTTAATGTGGAGATGTTTGATCCACTTACACTTGAGCTTTGTACAAGGAGATAAGAAAGGGTCTATTTTCATTCTTCTGCATGCTGAGTGCCAGTTGGACCAACACCATTTGTTGAATAAGCTATCCTTTTTCCATTGAATGTTTACAGCTCCTTTGTCAAAAATCAGGTGACCATATACGTGAGGGCTCATTTCTGGATCTTCTATTCTATACCATTGATCCATGTGCCTATTTCTGTACCAGTACCATGCAGTTTTCAGCACAATTGCCTTGTAATATAGCTTGAGGTCAGGGATAGTGATTCCCGCAGATGTTTTCTTGTTGTTGAGGATGGATTTCGCTATTCTAGGTCTTTTGTTATTCCAGATGAAATTGCACATTGCTCTTTCCAACTCAATGAAGAACTGGGTTGGAATTTTGATGGGGATTGCATTGAATCTGTAGATTGCTTTTGGTAAGATGGCCATTTTTAAAATGTTGATCCTTCCAATCCATGAGCATTGGAGGTCTTTCTATTTTCTGAGATCTTCCTCAATTTCCTTCTTTAGAGGTTTGAAGTTCTTGTCATACAGGTCCTTCACTTGCTTAGTTAGAGTCACACCAAGGTATTTCATAGTTTTTGTGACTATTGTGAAAGGTATCTTTTCCCTAATTTCTTTCTCCACATGTTTGTCCTTTGAATATAGGAAGGCTATTGATTTGTTTGAGTTAATTTTATATCCAGCCACTTTGCTGAACTTGTTTATCAGCTGTAGGAGTTCTCTGGTGGAAGTTGTGGGGTCGCTTAAGTACACTATCATGTCATCTGCAAATAGTAATGTTTTTACTTCTTTCTTTCCAATTTGTATCCCTTTGATTTCCTTTTGCTAATTGCTCGGGCCAGGATTTCCAGTACTATGTTGAATAAGTAGGGGGAGAGTTGGCAGCCTTGTCGAGTCCCTGATTTTAGTGGGATTGCTTCAAGTTTCCCACCATTAAGTTTGATGTTGGCTGTTGGTTTGCTGTATATTGCTTTTATTATGTTTAGGTATGGGCCTTGGATTCTTGTTCTTTCTGAGACTTTTAACATAAAGTGGTGTTGGATTTTGTCAAATGCTTTCTCAGCATATAGTGAGATAACCATGTGTTTTTTTTTTCCTTTGAGTTTGTTTATATGGTGGATTACATTGATGGATTTCCTTATATTAAACCATCCCTGCATCCCAGGAATGAAGCCTACTTGATCATGGTGAATGATTGTTTTGATGTGTTCTTGGATTCGGTTTGCAAGGATTTTGTTGAGTATTTTTGCATCAATGATCATAAGTGAGATTGGTCTGAAGTTCTCTATCCTTGTAGGGTCTTTGTGTGGTTTAGGAACGAGGGTTATTGTAGCCTCAAAAAATGAGTTAGGTAGTGTTCCATCGGATTCTATTTTGTGGAATAGTTTGGAGAGTATTGGTATTATGTCGTCAATAAATGTCTGATAAAACTCTGCACTGAACCCATCTGGACCTGGGCTTTTTTTGGTTGGGAGGCTTTTGATGACTGCTTCTATTTCTTTAAGTGTTATGGGATTATTTAGATGGTTTACCTGGTCCTGGTTTAACTTTGGTATCTTGTATCTGTCTAGGAATTCTTCTTAGCTCTTGAGTTATTAATGATTTAAGGTCTAGGTGTACCCCACTCTGAGAGGGTGCTATACGCTTACTGTTTTTTGGTTTTTGGTTTTTTTTTTTTGTTTTTGTTTTTTGTTTTGTTTTGTTTTGTTTTGTTTTCTAAGAAGGGCTGGGGCTTTCACTTTTTGGCCTTTTCTTTTTTGAGCTTCAAATGGTCTGTGAGTTGTTTCTTGGGTGTTCAGATCTTTCTGGCGCTAGTATTCAATTATCACTGACTGCATATTATGTCTGTTTTTTGTGACTGGGTTATCTCACTCAGGATGATATTCTCTAGATCCATCCATTTTCCTAGGAATTTCATAAAGTCATTGTTTCTAGTAGCTGAGTTGTACTCCATTGTGTAAATATACCACAATTTTTGTATCCATTCATCTACTGGAGGACATCTGGGTTCTTTCCAGCTTCTGGCTTTTATAAATAAGGCTGCTATGAACATGGTGGAGCATGTGTCCTTATTATATGTTGTAGCATCTTTGGGGTATATGCCCAGAAGTGGAATTCAGGTAGTACTTTGTTCAGTTTTCTGAGGAACCACCAGTTTGATTTACAGAGTGGTTGTACCAGCTTGCAATCCCACCAACAGTGGAGAAGTGTTCCTCTTTCTCCACATCCTCAACAGCATCTGCTGTCATCTGAGGTTTTGATCTTAGCTATTCTGACCATTGTGAGGTGGAATCTTAGGGTTGTTTTGATTTGCATTTCCTTGATGATTAGAGATGTTGAGCATTTCCTTAGGTGCTTCTCAGCTGTTCGATATTCCTCAATTGAGAATTCTTTGTTTAGCTCTGTACCCCAATTTTCACTAGAATTGTTTGATTCTCTGAAGTCTAACTTCTTGAGCTCTTTGTATATATTGGATATTAGACCTCTGTCAGATATGGGATTGGTAAAGATCTTTTCCCAATCTGTTGGCTGCCGTTTTGTTTTCTTGACATTGTTGTTTTTAAAAAAGTCTTGTGTTCTACCTACTTAGCTAAGCAACTCTTTTTTTTTTTTTTTTTTTTTTTTTTTTTAATGCCTTTTGGTGGGTAAGCTGGGCAGTGTATATATACACCGGCAACATAGAGGCTAGAGGTTTATGTTGGATGTCTTCCCCGTGTCCCACCTTATTTTGGAGATGGTGTCTGTCACTGAACTTTGCTGCTTTGGCAGACTGGCTAGCCAGCAGGCTCCAGAGATCTTCCCGTCTCTACTTCCTGGAATTGATACAGATATGCACCAAGACATTAGGTTAACATGGAGGCTTGGTTTTTGTTGGCTAACTATTCCTGAGTGTGTGCCTGCCCTGGGATGTGGTCAACATACCCAGTGTCAGTCCATTCAAGATAACTAAGATAACTAGTTTGACACTTCTAGTATCTATCAACTGCAGAAAGCTTCTTGATTGGGGTTAGATTTATACCCTCTTCCCTTCTCTGTGCTAGGATGATACCTGGCTTAAACTCGGCAGGTCTTGTATGTACAGTCACGATTTCTGTGACTTCGTATGTGCATCTAGTCATGTTGTGTCTGGAAAACACTGGGGTTTATTTTAGTTCATCTTTCACCTCTTGGATCTTGTAATCTTTTTTCCCTATCTTCTGTATAGATCCCTGAGGCTTGAGGAGAGGGGTGTGATAAAGGCATACTATCTAGTAATGAGCTCTCCAGAGCCTCTTACTGTATGTATGTTGTCTAATTATGGATCTCTGTCTTAAGTCTCATCTGCAAAAAGAGACTTCTTTGATAAGGGCTCAGTAAGACCTTCTATGGATATAACAATATGTTGGTGGGAGTCACTTTGCTATGTTCACTTAATAGAAAATTACAGGTTTTCTTCTAGGGCCTATGACCTGTCTAGTCTCAGATTCTTAGCCCTACTAACAGTATCAAGTATGGGTTCTATCTTATGGAGCAGGCCTATCCAGTCAAAAGGTAGTTGGTTAAACTTAATACATTTGTGCCACTGTTGCATAAGTTGATATATCTTGCAAATGGGTCACTTTTATAGCTCACAAGGTTCATAGTTGAATAAGATTAGGTAATATTAATGTTTACTTTTCCTATAGCATTTATAGTGCCTTCTAACACTGTAAACACAAGTCATTGAAGGTGAAGCTTATAGTTAAGAACCAGTTGCAATTGCTTTATGTTCAGGAACATAATGTGGTATCTCCAGCAATAGGGTCTTACCATCAGGTTGTGGAGGGTAACCAGTAATAGTGGCAATAATGTGTAGTGTTTGGGGGAATTATGCAATAAGCTTTGGCCAACAGTTCAAAAAGATACAACACATTATTGTAATTTATTTGGTTTTCTTTAGTAATATATGATGTGTAATTAGAGCTCTCTATGAAGCCCTGACTATCCTGGAACTTGCTGTGTAAACCAGGCTGACCTCAAACTCACAGAGATCTGCTTGTTCTTCCTCCAGAGTGCTAGGATTAAAGATGTGCACCAGCCATGCACTGCTTGGTTTTGAGTTTCTTATAAAAGGTGGGGAAATGCAATGTTCTGATCACAAATATATATGGCACAATTTAAATTTGAACAAGAGTGTTCTATGGTTAGAGTTTAAGTCCAGTATACTTATCCAGTATTTTTAGATTGTATTTTTTTGAATTTTGAAAACAAAATTTTCTGATTCTTTTCCATGATAGGCCTGGGACAACCATCTAAGGAGAAATAGATCAATTGTTGTGGACTTGTTCCATGGACAGCTAAGATCCCAAGTCAAATGCAAGACATGTGGGCATATAAGTGTCCGATTCGACCCTTTTAATTTTTTGTCTTTACCACTACCAATGGACAGTTACATGCATCTAGAAATAACAGGTAAGTCACAGAGTTCTGAAAAACTGATTCATTTTCTTTATTTGGTAGCCTGAATTCATAGTTATGTCTTTGCAGTGAGTTTTCATAAATGTGAGAAGTCAGCATGTTATAATCCACATTAAGGCACTATTTTAGGTTTCAAAGGTTTGAAGGCTGTTGCTGTGATCGTTGATGTTTCTTTTAAATTCCAGACATGAAAGAAACTTAGAAAAGCTTGTAAAGCCGATCAGACTTCTTTATCAGATAAACATAAAGAAAATCTTGTATTATTCAGAATTATTCCTGTTTTATTTTAGTATTTATATTTAAAAATGTAAGCTTGAATGTTTGCCATTTGCAAGTTAGATATATCCATTATGTAAGACTTTTATTGTAATATGCATTTTACTAATAAATTTTTTTTTCCTTACTAGTAATTAAATTAGATGGTACTACCCCCATACGATATGGACTAAGGTTGAATATGGATGAAAAGTATACAGGTTTGAAAAAGCAGCTGAGTGATCTCTGTGGACTTAAATCAGAACAAATCCTTTTTGCAGAAGTGCATAGTTCTAACATAAAGGTAATATTAGTTGCTCTTTCTAGAAAATCTGGCTTTATTCTTCAGTCAATATTTTGTTGCTGGGCTCCTATAGTCCACATTAACCTTAGCACCACTGCCTTCCATTTTCCTACTAGAATGGCCCATTAAGTGATCAACTGCTTTCCTAATCCCAAAAGTCTACATTCCCACCAGCAAGCAACATGGTCAGGCTCCACACCCTGGACCAGCTTCTGTCTTAGTCACTGTTTTGTTTTGAAGACACCATGACCACAGAAAATCTTATAAAAGAAAGCACTTTTTTTTTTTTTTTGAGGCTTGTTTACAATTTCAGAGGTTTAGTTCATTATTATCACTCACTGTAGGGAGCATGGTGGCATGTAAGCAGATATGTTGTTGAAGAAGTAACTACAACTTGATCAAAAGGCAGCAGGAAGAAAGAATAATAGGCCTGTTTTGGCTTTTTGAAACCTCCAGTGACACACTTCCTTCACAAGGCCACACCTAATGCAAGGCCACACTTCCTAATTCTTCTCAAGTAGTACCACTCTGTAATGGCTAAACATTTTTATATATAAGCTAGTCTTTCTCAAACCACCATACTTAATAATCAAGAGAGATACCAAAACAAGGGCCAGTAAGATGGCTGAGTGGATAAAGGCACTTACCCTCAAGTCTTATGACCTGAGTTAATTCTCTAGGACCCACATGGTAGACAGAACTGACTCCTGAAAGTTCTCCTTTGACTAACGTACATGGGCTCACACACCTAAACCAGAATGAAAAATGTGTGTCTGCCTGCCATCTGTCCCCACTCCCCACCCTCCCCTGCCTCTCTCTGTCTTTCTTTTTTCCCTTTTCTTTTTTATCTTGAGACAGAGCCTCACTATGTACCTCTGGCTGTCCTGGAGCTTACTATGTGAAACAGGCTGGCCTTGAATTCTTAAGAGGTCAACTTGCTTCTGATAAGATTAAAGGCATTCACTGTCACACCCAGATTGTCTACCATTTTCTAATCAAGAAATTTGAAAGTATTGTCTACCAGAGTGAGAAAAAATAAATGATGGTGGCATTTTTAGAGGAGGGAATTATCTAAGACTGCTTATATGAAGGGTAGCCATTACATTATGGTGTTATTTCCCCCATCAGCTGTCAGTAAAATTTTTCTTTGGTTACTTTGTATATTTTTAAAATTTTTATCCCTTTTTAATTTAACTTAATTTTAAATTGTGTATCTGTGTCTGTGTGGGTATTGCACTTGAGTGGAGATGCCTTCAGAGGCACCCCAGGAACTAGTTATCTCACATGGTATCTGGGAATTAAACCCAGGTCCTTTGGGAAAATATGTGCTCTTAACCACAGAGCCATCTCTATGGGCCTTTCTCTTTCTGATGTATGGGTGTTTTGCCTACGTGTATATCTTTGTATTATGTACATACATGTCTGGTGCCTTTAGAGGCCAGAAGATACCCTGGAATTGGAACTACAAACAGTTGTGAGCTGCCATATAAGTGCTGAGAATCAAACGTGGGTCCTCTGGGAGAGCAGACAGTATTCTGAGCCATCTCTCTAACTCCGTCTATATTTATGAATATATATTCATAAACATAAATCAGCCCTTTACACGAGAAGCCTTTAGGTCTCTTACGAAGTCACAGATCAAAGATAATTCAGAAAATAAAATACTACATCAAAACATGTTTAGACTTTTTTTGTTTTGTTTTGTTTTTATTTATATGAATGCAGGACAGCCTGTCTTCAGACACACGCCAGAAGAGGGCATCAGATCCCGTTACAGATGGTTGTGAGCCACCATGTGGTTGCTGGGATTTGAACTTGGGACCTCTGGAAGAGCAATCAGTGCTCTTAACCACTGAGCCATCTTTCCAGCCCTAGATTTTTTTTTTTTTTTTTTTTGTCATTATTCCTTAAACAATAGTCTTTACAACTATTTACATCACATTTTTTCTGTTAAGTATTAGGTAATGGTGATTTAAATGAATGCATAACTGATATGCAACAGGATTGCGTTTTATAATGGACTTGCATCTACAGATAATGGAAGGTCAGCAGAGGGCATTAAATCCCCTAGAACTGCAGTTCTGGTTATTGTGAACTGCTATGTAAATGCTGAGGACCAATTCTGGATCATCCACAAGAACAATTCTTAACTGCTGAGCCACCTCTCCAGTCCTCGTTGACTACGATGTACTTTTCAAACTGCTAATGAATTAGAAAATAAGTAAATTCATCTTCCTTCTACTTCAACCTTCTAAGAAGCTATAATTGCAAATTCTTGTCCTTATCAGACTGACACTTTTGTTCTTGACAGTCTCACAGTCTCACTACTTAGACCAGGTTGACCTTGAACTCAAAGAGATCTGCCTACTCTGTTGGGAATAAAAGTGTGTGTGCTATCACACTCAAGCTGAGTTGATTTTTTTAAATATTAAATGTAAATAGATCTGTCAGGGTTTGCAGTTTAGATAGTTGAGACAAAAGGCAAAACTTCCAGTCACCCACAGCATACTTCTTCCTGTGGATAGGGACAAGTGTTTTGTGGGTTTTTTTTTTTTTTTTTTTTTTTTTTTTGGGCAGGGAGGTAAATTGTAAGTTATTTTACCCAGCATTCTCTTCAGTTAGAGAAGATTGTTTGTTTTTACTGATGTGTTGGTTCACACCTTTAGTTCTAGCAGAAGTAGACAGATCTCTGAGCTGGAGGTCATCTTGATCTACATGGTGAGTTCCAGAGCTACATAATGAGAACTAGTCTCAAAAAAATTGCTGTATATCAGAGATAATTTTTCTATTTTGTTTAAAACCTTTTCTTTCTTGTTTATTTACTTGTTTTGCTTTTTTGTTTGTTTGTTTTGTTTTTCTTCCTATAGAACTTCCCTCAAGACAACCAAAAAGTTCGACTCTCAGTGAGTGGATTTTTGTGTGCATTTGAAATTCCTATTCCTTCATCTCCAGTTTCAGCTTGCAGTCCAGTCCAAACAGGTAAGATAGAAATAGAGTTTATTCTTATAAGTACAGTGTTAAATGTTGGTCTAGGGCCAGCAAAATAGCTCAGCTGATTAAGAGACTTGCAGGTAAGCCTAATGGCCTGAGTTTAGACCTCAGGACTCCCAAAGGAGAGAACTGAGTCCTGTAGATTGTTCTCTGACCTCCACATGCATGCTGTGGCTTGTACTTATACACACATATATGCATACATACATAAATATAATAAACACTAGTCTAAGAGTTAAAATCTTTTTTTATATATGTGTGCTCAAAACAATTTTGAGCTCAGAAGAAAACTTCAACTGGAGATTTTTCTAAGAATTCTAATAACCATTTGATACAGATTTTTCTTTTGAATGATGGGAAATTTAAAATTCAGACATAATAAACTAAGTAGGTAGCTCTTAGCTCATACATATATATGTGGTTATTATATATACACACACATACATATATGTGGTTATAATATATATATATGTATATCATTAACATTCATATCTCTTATAACTCTTTGTAACAGTAAAATGGCACAGATAGTATGAAAGGAACCTACTACCAGAAAATATAACCAACAAATTTAGCTAAATAGGAATTTATTGTCCAGTTATTACACATGCTTTAATATGATTAGTCACTCAGTCCTTTTGGCTTCATCTACTTTATACTTTTTTTGTGGTGCTAACGCTGTGCCTCTTAGCAGCCTGTTGTGTAAGAGTATTTTCCCAAGAAGATGCAAGCAACATGCACATGTCTGCTTACCCCAAAAAGTAAAACCAGAATAGATCAAAAGTAATGACAGCTCCAAAATCCAGTTTTGTGAACCAGTAAGTTTTTATTGGTGTTACTACAGGACTATTGGTGAGGGGTTACTTACAGGAACAGGGATGACTCAAAAACACAGCTGCATCACCAAGAAGCCCACTCTAGCCATAGTGAAGATTCAAGAAATCTGTATTCAGAAGCTCTCTGAACGTCTTGAGGCTGAGAAATCACAATACTAATCAGATTTGCTGTTCAGTCTCCTTCCTCAGTTTTACTCACTGCTTCTATAAGGCTGCAAAGGAGCTTCAGAATCTCACAAGTTTCCACTTTGTCACACATGTGACATTTTGTTTGTTGCCTGATCTTCTGGATCTCCCCTTTCCTTTTGGAAGAATGTTTCAATTAGGAGGAAAAATGCTATACAACAGTGTTACACTGTATCTCAGCTATGCCTTACTGTTTAATCAAAGATATCCTCAAACTTATGATCCTCCTGTCTTCTAAGTGAAGAGATTACAGGTATAATTTTCACACCAGGGATTCTTTCTTGACAACTTATCAATAGGTTGATTCTCCTACTATAAACTACTTCATAGAAAATGAAGCTCAGGCTGGAGAGATGGCTCAGAGGTTAGGAGAACTGACTGCTCTTCCAGAGGTTCTGAATTCAATTCCCAGCAACCACATGGTGGCTCTCAACCATCTGTGATGGGATCTTTTGGTATGTCTAGGGACAGTGACAGTGTAGTCATATATATTAATAAATAAATCATTTAAAAGGGAAAAAAAGTAAAGCTCTTGTCACTGGCATGTAGCAGTTATGGTGAAGGTGAGTCAGTAGATGATTTCATGTTCTCTATTTTAGCATATCATCGTTGAGTGATGAAAACTATCATCTCTGTCCTCCAATATGGAATCCATCAGTTACATAGACTAGAGCATTTGAATTGTAGCTGTTTAGATTCAGCCTTACTGACTAAGAGAATGCATTTTTATCTTAATTTTTTTAAAGCATTCACCACCATGCTCAGCAGCTTCAAACATCTTTTTTTATCTTTTTTATTTATTTTATGTATATGAGTACACTGTAGCTATCTTCAGACACACCAGAAGAGGGCATCGGATCTCATTATAGATTGGTTGTGAGCCACGTGGTTGCTGGGAATTGAACTCAGGACCTCTGGAAGAGCAGTCAGTGTTCTTAACCACTGAACCATCTCTCCAGCCCTTTATCTTAATTTTTATTAAGAAATTAACACCTGGCTTATAGCCAGATTGGATAGAATATTTTGAGAGAAATGGAGAGTTTTAGAGGAAAAGAAAGGACAGATGAATGGTAGAGTTGTTCCTGCACCTGATACTCATGGGATTGTTACAGAAGCTCTACTTAACAGTTACTACTATTCTTTTGTTGTCCTTTAGTCATAAGCATGAGTTAAAAAATAAATTCTAAACTTTAAATTTGCCAGTAAATTTAGAATTGTTAATTGGTCTGTGCATTCTCTCTGTCCTGAATTAGGAGAGTCAACACTATCAATGTTCAGGATTCTCAGAATACTTGAGAAAAGAGCAGAGATGATAGTGATACAAGGTTCTGATACTGTGCACATCTCTGAATTTATAGATTGCTCCTCTTCTCCATCTACAAATGGACTGTTCACCCTGACTGCTAATGGGGATCCTTCTCGTCCTATATTCATCCCCAATGGAATGCCAAATACAGTTGTACCATGTGGAACTGAGAAGAATGTCACAAATGGAATAGTGAATGGTCATATGCCACCTCTTCCTGATGACCCCTTTACAGGCTACATCATTGCAGTCCACCGAAAAATGGTCAGTTAAATATTGCACAACTTACTATTGGTCGTGTCAACTGTCAATGGTGAAATGGAGTTATTTTGTCTCTTTTACATGTTTCTTAAACATACTCACATTATATCATATATGCTTATCCATATCCTATTCGATTGCTGTTATAGAAATGACATTCCTTACCATATATTAGTAGGCAATAGAATGCTAGGCAAGAGGTGATGCCCACCTGGGATCCATCATTGGAAAGACTGAGACTGGAGAACCATGAGTTGGAGCCCAGGCTGGGTTCCATAGCAAGTTGCAGGCTAACTCAACCTAAATATTAAGACTGCCTCAGATATACCAAACTAAGAGAGTGCTGGATAGCCAGTACACACAAGTAATGCTTTTTCTAAAATGTGTGTTGCATATGTATCGGCTTATATATCTCTGCCACGAAAATGTAAGACCCTTTGGAAAACGTTTTATTATTACCATTGTGTGGTTTTTGGAGGACACAAGAATGTTCTTTGACAAGATTTTTTTGTAATTCCTCCCTTACTAAACTAACTTCTTCCATTGAAGGCTATTTTTTTTTAATTGTTTTAAATTAAAAAACTTGAGGGCAAAACAAGAGATTGTTCATTAGTTAAGAGCACTGACTGCTATTCTACAAGAGCCAAGTTTGAATTCAGTATCTACATTGCAGCTCATGACTTACCCTAACTAGTTAAAGAGGGCCCAGTGCAGTCTTCTGAGCCTCCATGGGTACTGCATGCATGTGCTGTACATACATGTGAGAAAAACACACATACACATTAAAAAAGCAAAACAAAAAAAAACCTTTTTTTAATGGTGTGGGAAGGTGAGGTCTTAGTGGTTACAGCACTTGCCAGACAACCATGAGCACAAGTTAGAGTTTGTGTAAATGCTAGCTGAGGGTCTTGGCCAACTTGTCATTTCAGCTCAGGAGACAGAGACAGTGAATTCCCAAAGCAAACTGGCTAGTAAGACTGGGTGTATCAGCAAGCTCCAGGTTTAATTAAGACAACCTGCCTCAATCTACAAATTCAATGTAATCACCATTAAAATTCAAACTCAATTCTTCATATAGTTAGAAAGAGTAATTTGGAATAATAAAAAACCCAGTATAGCAAAAAATATTCTCAGCAACAACAAAAACAAAAACTTCTGGGGGAATCACCATCCCTGACCTCAAGCTGTATTATAGATCGGTTGTGATAAAAACTGTGTAGTACTGATACAGAGACTGTCAGGTAGATCACTAGAATAGAATTGAAGACCCAGAAATGAACACACACACACCTATGATCACTTGATCTTTGACAAAGGAGCTAAAAACATTCAATGGAAAAAGGGCAACCTCTTCAACGAATGGTGCTGGTTCAACTGGCAGTCTGCATGCAGAACAAAGCAAATTGATCCTTTCTTATCTCCTTGTACAAAGCTCAAGTCCAAATGATAAAAGACCTCCACATAGAACCAGGTACACTGAAACTAATAGAACAGAAATTGGGGAAGAGTTTAGAAAACATAGACACAGGGAAATTTTCCTGAACAGAACACCAATAGCTTATGCTCTAAGAGCAAGAATTGACAAATGGGACCTCATGAAATTACAAAGCTTCTGTAAGGTAAAGGACACTTGTCAAAAGGACAAACCGGTAACCAACAGATTTGGAAAAAATCTTTACCAATCCCACATCTGATAGAGGGCTAATATCTAGTATATACAAAATTAAACTCCAGAAAATCAAATAATTCTATTTAAAAATGGGGTACAGAGCTAAACAAAGAATTTTCAACTGAGGAATATTGAATGGCTGAGAGAAGCACCTAAAGAAATGTTCAACATCCCTAGTCATCAGGGAAATGCAAATCAAAACAACCCTGAGATTACACCTCACACCAGTCAGAATGGCTAAGATCAAAAAGTCAGGTGACAGCAGATGCTGGCAAGTATGTGGAGAAGGTGGGATTGTAAACTGGTACAAACATTCTGGAAATCATTCTGGCAGTTTCTCGGAAAATTGAACATAGTACTTAGTACCTGAGGACCCAGCTATACCACTTCTGGGCATATACCCAAAAGAAGCTCCAACATCTAACAAGGACACATGCTCCACCATAGCAGCCTTATTTATAATAGCCAGAAGCTGGAAAGAACCCAGATGTCCTTCAACAGAGGAATGGATACAGAAACTGTGGTACATATACACAGTGGGGTACTACTCAGCTATTAAAAACAATGACTTCATGAGATTCCTAGGCAAATGGTTGGAACTTGAAGCTATCATCCTGAGTAAGGTAACCAAGTCACAAAAGAACACTCATGGTATGTACTCACTTAAGTAGAATCTAACACAAAAAGCTTGAATAACAAGAAACAATTCACACAACTATGAAGCTCAAAGAGAAGAAAGGCAAGAAGGTGGATGCCTCAGTCCTTAAGAACAAAATGCTCAAAGGAGGAAATAAATAGAGGACAAATAGAGGAGCAGGGGTTGGAGAAAAGATCATCCAGAGACTGCCTCACCTGGGGATCCATCCCATATGCAGCTACTAAACCCAAGCACTATTGCTGATGCCAAGTAGTGCTTACCGGCAGGAACCTGATATGGATGCCTCCTCAGAGTCTGCCAGAGCCATACTGATACAGAGGAGAATGCTTGCAGCTAACCATCAGACAGAACACAAGGACCCCAATGAAGGAGCTAGAGAAAGGACTGAAGGAGTTGAAAGGGTCTGCAACGCCATGGGAAGAACAAAATTAACAACTAACTGAACCCACCACAGCTCCCCAGGGACTAAAACACCAACCAATGAGTTCTTATGGAGAGACTCGTGGCCCCAGGTGCATATGCAGCAGTGAATAGCATTCTCTGACATCAATGGGAGGAGAGGCCTTTGGTCCAGCGAAGAAATGTTTTCCCAGTGTAGGGGAATGCCAATGTGCTGAGGTGGAAGAGAGTGGTTAGGAGAGAGAGCACCTTCATGGAGTCAATGGAAGGGATAAGGGATAAGGTGGAAGGGGATAACATCTGAAATGTAAATGCAGAGAATATCCAATAAAAACAAATATTTATATTTCCCTTATTTAAAAAAAAAAAAAAAGACAACCTGCCTCAAATCGCAGCACTCAGGAAGCAGAGGCAGGCAGATCTCTGAGTTCAAGGCCAGCCTGGTGTATGGAAGGAGTTCCAGGACAGTGGGGGATACAGAAAGAAACCTTGTCTCAAAAAACAAAACAAAGAACCTGCTTCCATGAATAGGGTAAAAGTGAACAAAGATTGTTTTCACTATCAGCCTTGGGCCTAAATGTGTGCACACATACATGTGAAAAAGAACAAAAGACTTGACAGCGGGTCAGTAAGTGGTTGAGATAGTGGCAGCTTAGAAAAAGAAAGGGAGAATTAATGCCAGTAATTGCACAAACCTCACTGTAGCTCTAATTGTGCTACTGGATAGTCAGTTGAACACCTTAGACTTCAATATCAACATCTTATAAAACAAAAGAGTTGGAGTGATGTACATATTTAATCCAGCACCCTGAAGGCAGAGGCAGGTGAATCTCTTGTGAGTTTGAGGCCAGCCTGGTGTACACAGCAAGTTTCAGTCCAGTCATGGCTATACAGTAAGACCCTGTCTCAAATAAAAATAAAATTGGTAAAAGAGTTGGGTTGCTAGGTAATGGCAAGAGCCCACTAGTTACCCCAGCCACTGTTTGGCTAGAGGGTATTGTTTAGTAGTAGAATATTTGCCTAACACCAAAAAGTGGGGAGGGAAAAAAAAAAAAACTAATCATATCCTTGTTTATTATATTTATTGGCTAAAATATACTACCCTGCTCATATAAGAAGAAAATAAAAGTCATTACATACCTGCAATCTCAGCACTTAAATTGCTGAAACCTTGAGTTCTGGCCAGCCTTGGCATACATAGTAAGACTGTTTTAAAATTTTTAAAAAAAATTGTTGGAGCTGGAGAGATGGCTCAGTGCTTAAGAGTATTGGCTGCTCTTCCAGAGGTCCTGAGTTCAATTCCCAGCTCACACCTGCCTGTAACAGTAGTGGGCTCTGGCAGACATGGCAGACACTCTTACACAGACATACATGCAGGCAAAATACCACTGAACATAAAATAAAAATAAATTTAAAATAAAAATATTTTAAAATGTTTAAAGGAACATTAGGAGAGAGGAGAAAGGAAAATGTTTAGAGAAACAAAATTAGTGGGTTTTTTAAATAGTACATTAATTCTTTAAGTACATAATGAGGGAAATGAAACTATAAATGAGTTAATGTTTTACTTTCCAAGTATTTTTTTTAAAAAGATTTATTTATTTACTGTATGTAAGTACACTGTAGCTGTCTCCAGACACACACCAGAAAAGGGCATCAGATCTCATCACAGATGGTTGTGGGCCACCATGTGGTTGCTGGGATTTGAACTCAGGACCTCTGGAAGAGCAGTGAGCTCTCTCAAACACTGAGCCATCTCTCCAGCCCCTCCAAGTACTTTTATAACAAATTAAAACAAAGTATGATTTAACAGAAATTCCTTTACAGTCTAGAAACCTAAAGTCTGAAATCAAGTTACCAAGAGATAGATCCCTCCAAAAGACTCTAAACAGACTCTTCCTTGCCTTCTCTACCTTCTGTTTTTGAGCATCCTTTAGCTTGTGGCTATGTAATTTCATTTCCTACCTGTGTATTCGAACTTTCCCTTTTGTCTCTGCCTTTCTCTTACAAAGATCCTTGACACCCGGTTTTTCTTATATCGTTTGATCTCATTTTAAGACCTTCAACTTTGGGCTGGAGAGATGACTCAGCAGTTAAAAAGTGTTTGGCACCTAACACTCATGTTGGTGGCTCACAACCTCCTGTAAATCCAGCTGCAGAGTATCTAGTGTCCTCTTCTATCTTCTACCGGTACCTGAACATATGTGGCATATTCACAGAGATACACACATATACACAAATAAAAATAATATAAACTAACTCTTTTTCAAAAAATAAACGAGCTAAGGTGTGTGGCAAGAAAAGAATTTGGCAGGGGGTGGGGGAGTACTCAAAATTACATATGTAAAAAATCTTTACCAAGTAAGATTGGATTTACCAATTACAGAATTTAGATATAAGCAGATCTTGGTGGCAGATGAACACCACTTATCTCTGTAAATACTTAAACCATATTTTTTAAATTGTGTATCTAAAACCCCATTTCAATACAAATAAACTTCACAAATCATACAGGAAGCATCTATTTAAGAAAAGAACATTAGAAATAAAATAATAAAAAACTAAAATATTGTTGCTGGAGAAATTGCTCATTAGTTAAGACTACCTGCTATTCTTCCAGAAGACACAGGTTTAATTCCCACCACTACATGACTATTCACAACCTCTGGGTCTAGGATATTTGACCCCATCTTCTGGCCTCTTTGGGCACCAGAAGAGGCATCAGATCCCATTACAGATGGTTGTAAGCCACCATGTGGTTGCTGGGATTTGAACTCAGGACCTCTGAAAGAGCAGTCAGTGCTCTTAACCACTGAGCCATCTCTCCAGCTCTATATAAAATATTTTAAAGTTATTGAATTGGGGAACTAGAGAGGTAGCTTAGTAATTAAGAATGTATATATTACTTGTGTAGAGGATGTGAGTTCAATTCCCAGTACCCATGCCAGGCAGTACACAACTGCCTGTTGCTCTAATTCCAGGGATCTGACACCTCTGGCTTCTGTGGGCATCTGCTCATATGTGGTGCAGACACACACACACTTCAAAATAAAGTAATAAAGTAGGAGGAGTGATCCAACTCTACAGAGTTGTTCTTTAACCTCTGTGCACATACCATGGCACACCCACACACACTCATGCACTCAGACAATACTAATTAAATTTAAAATGATAGATGAGGTTCTTGCATCAAAAGAAAATATTTGGAGATGTTAGTTTTCTGCAAACTGACTCAGAAACTTTTCTAACAATTCTAATAAAAATGTTAAATGTGTGTCTGAATTCTTACACTTTTCTTACATTTTGTTTTATGTGTATGGTTTTGCCTATATTTATTTCTTCACTCCATGTGGATACAATGCCCAAAGAGGGTGTTGGCTCCCCAGTTTGTGTGCATTTTTGTGTTTGTATGGCTTCACAAGCCAAGCACCAAGAGGAGCTAAAGGAGCAAGAGGAACTCAGCAGTGAAGAACACTTGCTCTCACAAAGGCCTTAGGCTCAGTTCCTAGTATCTAGGCTACTCATAACTAACTGCAACTCTATCTCCCTGGAATCCACTGTTCTTTTTGGCCTTCTTGGGTACCAGGCACACATGTGGTCCACATATATACAGACACTCAAGTACATAAAATACAAATAAATTTTTGAAGAATAAAGAAGATGCTTTTATAAAGGGTAAAAACATAAGTGAAGCTACCAAATTGCCATTTATTTTATAATCTGATAAGTATGACAGTGTGATATTAGTGTGAAGTGTGACAAATAATTCAGTGCAATTGAATGCAAAAAATCAAAATGAACCTGTTTTCAAGCCCATGGAATTCTTCTAGCCTCAGTCTCCTGAGTGCTGAGGTTATAGGTATAAGCTACTACCATAACTTAGGTTTAAGTGAATAGTGGGAAAATAAAATACTTGAGAATTACATACCTAACATACTTATAATCCCTTCATTTAAGAGGTGGAGACAAGAATAAGTTGAATCCAACCTAGCCTGTGTGAAACTGTGTGTCGACAATAAGTAAATAAAGGCTGGGGGGATGGGTTATAATTGGGAGTGCTTGTTGCACACTTGTGGGTCCAGAGTGTTGATCACCCTACACAAATGACAGCTAGGTGTCCTACATACATCTGTGGCCCCAGCTCTGAGGACAGAGGAGAGTAGTGACAGAAGCAGGAGAATCTGGAACTTGCTGGCTTCCAGACTAGACAGGAAAGCACAGGCCCTAGGTGCAGGAAAGAACACCTGATGTCTCCACTTAAGTGTGCTCACACACAAATGTACACAGACTCACACACATATTTATACATGAAGTATTTTAAATAAGTAGAATAACAGATCTATATTAATTCAACAGAAATATAACAGCAAAGGACAAATTAGAAACAAAGTTGATTGACAGCTAAGTACAGTTAGGTGTGCACAAGGAAGTCTTTCACCAAATTCTCTAGATCAACAGAACACCAGCCTTAAGAGTTCCCCAGGATGGTTGGGGGTTTTTTTGTTTGTTTGTTTTTGTTAGTTTTTTTTTTTTTTTTCACAACTGCTTTCTCCAATATTCTTCCTTCCTATGACTAGTGATTATTGTGGTCATTACCACAATGGGGAGACTTTTACTGGCATTATTTAAAAAGAATGAGCTATGCAACTGAATAGTTTTTACATGTGATTCATTGTGTGTGAAATTTATCTGAATCCTAGTTTAATATTTAATAGTTAACTCTGAAATGAGCAGCACCTCAACCTTTCAATGGGTCTCCACTTGGTAATGGTATCATACTTTTAATCTCTACTTGAGAGGCAGAGGCAAATGGATTTCTGTGAGTTCAAGGCCAGCCTGGTCTACAGAATGAGTTCTAGGACAGCCAGAGCTACCCTGTCTTGGGGGTGGAAGGGGGGAGAAAATACGTGGTTATAAATACGTGTTAATTGGCAGCCTGTTTTATCAGCTCTCTTCTTTTGTTTGTACATACAGATGAGGACAGAACTGTATTTCCTGTCATCTCAGAAGAATCGCCCCAGTCTCTTTGGAATGCCACTGATTGTCCCATGTACTGTGCATACCCGGAAAAAAGATCTCTATGATGCAGTTTGGATTCAAGTATCTCGACTGGCCAGTCCACTCCCACCTCAAGAAGCTAGCAACCATGCACAGGATTGGTAGGTTCTGGGGATAAGCTACGTCTTGTGATATCTTTTTTTTTCTTTTTCTTTTTTAAGATCTATATATGAGTACACTGTTATATATAGATATATAACACACCAGAAGAGGATATCAGATCCTATTACAGATTGCTGTGAGCCACCATGTGGTTGTTGAGAATAGAACTTAGGACCTCTGGAAGAACAGTCAATGCTCTGAGCCATCTCTCTAGCCCCCAGTCCTATGATTTCTAAATAATAAGAGTAACTTTTATGAATATGTTGTGATAAAAAGATCTGTTTTATATAGCAACTAATCATCCTTGTATCTGATGACTTTTTTCATTTTTTTACTCTCACCTAAATCCCTCCTGTAATGCCTCCTTATCTTCTCTTGTTGTAAAAGTTAAAAGTATGAATTCACCAGGAAATTTAAATCATCTCAATCTTCTGAAATTTAGAATGTGAGTGGCATATTTAGATATGAACTTTGAAAAAGACTCATGCCATAACATGATTCAGTTGGGATGTGTTTACACTGTGCCTTTCCTATATACACAGGAAGTATATAAACCTAGCAGAAAGTAAACCTTTTTTTCTGTTTTCTTTGTACTCTTTCTACTACCATTCTATGAGATCAGCATTCACTTTGAGTAATCATTGAGACTTGGTGTCATCTATCAAAACTGAATTGCAACTCATTTTTTTGCTATTCTGGCAATGAAAAATTAGCTTCTGTAATAACAGCTGAAAAAAGTTATGCTCCTTATGATAGTCTTTTAATATTAGATTTGAGGTTAAGGTGTGTCTTCAACCTGTGAATAATTAATTCATAAGCAAATTAGTTAATGGATTTTTGGTTTTAATAGAAGTAACATTTGGATAGGGTTAAATTTTAATTAAGGGACTCTGGGTGAGGACTGTTCCCTGGATTTCTACTGAGCTGGGTATGGATGTTTAAGAAAGAGGATAGCTTTCCAATATGAGAGTGGTTTGTAATGATCCTGTCCTTTTGTGAAACAAGGAGCACAAGAAGGGCCAGGTTTTAACAAGAACAGGAAACAGCTTTAATTTGAGATAACTGTTATGCATGTGGGAAGTGAACTTAAATGTTCTTTGCTGGAGATACAGGTGTCACCAACAAATATAAATATATGTATATCTCCCTAAGATGAGGGACTATCACTTGAGAGAGTAAATGTTGGACAGAAAAAATGTTCAAGACATAATTCCTGATGCATTTCAGCATTAGAAGTTAAGAGAGGAAGAAAAAGGAAGAATCCAGTAATGTCTGATCAATTAAGACTAAATGGTTGAATACCTTTAATTTCAACATTCAAGAGGCAGAAGCAGAGGATCTGTGAGATCAGGGTCAGCCTGGTCTACATAGCTAGTTCCAGGAGAGCTAGAACTACATAGAGAGACCCTGTGTCAAAAAAGCAAACAATCAAAAGGAATAAATGATTAACCAAAAGAAAATGACGAATTTTTTCATGGCAGAGAGACTGAATAAGAAGACTGAATTCTGCTCACTGTCTTAATCCAATGGGACAAGAGTAGAGACCACTGACCCAATTTTTTAAATTTAATTATACAGGCTTTATTTTCTTTCAGACAGGGCTATCTCCCTAAGGTGGGATTTGAGAAAATATTATCAAACACAGGAGAATGTGGGGTTTATATTAACCGTAAAACTGCAAGGCTGGAGTTTTTTAAGGGTTGGGAGATTTCAGGAGAAATTTTGGTTATATAGGAAATTGGCTGAACATTTCAAAATTATTTGGCAGAACATCTGCCTGTCTCTGCCCCTCAAGTGCTGGCCTTAAATTAAAAGCAAGTGTCACTGTACACCTGAATGGCTTTACTCTTCAAAATATCTGTAAGAAAATATATCGAGACAGAAAACAGAGAAGCGAGATCTAGGGGAGTTGAATGGCTTTAGCTACAAACATCTGTGCTAACCAGAGTTTAAAGGAAAGGGTTATTTTGGCTCACACTTCTGAGTTAGTCTTAGTCCTTGATCAGTGGCCACAATGCTTTACCCGTCCTGTGGATATCTTGATGGGGAGTACACAGTTGGACAGCTTGCTTCCTTCAGTGTGGCCAAGAAACAGGAGGATAAAAAAGGACCAAGATTCCAATATCCACTTGTTCCTCTAGGCCCTGACTCCTAAAAATTCTTCTGCTGCTCAGTAGTACCACAGGATGACAACTGGGCCTTTAATATATGGTCCATTAAGAGACTTTGAACATCTCATATGAAGCTAACCCTAGTGACTCATTCCCATGATTCCAGCTGCTCCCCAAGCTGAGGCAATAGGATAACAATCTTAAGACCTTCCTCTACTGGAATGAATTTGTAGCTAGCATGGGCAACTTAGTATGAGACCCTATCTCCAGATAAAAATGAAAGGAGACCTAAAGATAGAGCTCATTTGATCTAGTGCCAGCCTAGGAGGCACAATAGCCTAGGCATAAAACTGTATCCAACTGTAACAGGACAGATAGGGTTATCTTAGCTTAATATCTGCTCCGTCCTCTGTTAGGGTGCTCCTTAATCATTTTTATTCTCTTCTTTGGATGCTGGGATGTCTTGGTTTGCTTCTCACTTGCTTTGAACATGTTAGTGGACAGTGAGGTCCATCAGTAGTCATTTGGGTTATACAGAAAGAGCTCCTGTACCAGACACTCAGGAGGCAGAGGCAAATGGATATCTGTGAATTTGAGATAGCCTGGACTACAGAGCAAGTTCCAGGACAGCCAGGGCTATACAGAGAAGCTTTCAAAACAAAACAAAACAAATTGGACTATCAAAGACTTGTGGATGGGTTGAGGATGTACCTCAGTTGGGAAAAAGATTTGCTTGACATACAAAAGACAATCCATGACATTACTTAAACCAGGTGTAGTGGTGCACATTTGTAATCTCAGCGGGGGCACACTACTGTGGAAAGTAAATCTTCCTCAGAATAATTTAAAGTAATCAAACTAGAAATGCTTCTTAGACTTTGGTATGTTTCTTTTTCCAGTGATGACAGCATGGGCTATCAATATCCATTCACTCTCCGAGTTGTACAGAAAGATGGGAATTCCTGTGCCTGGTGTCCATGGTATAGGTAAAGTCACCTGTAAAACCAGTCTCCTACAGTCAGTTTCAAACATAATACTTTTTTATAAGATTTATAAGGGAGATAGCCCTTGATTTATAATGTAATCATGAATAATGAGAAGCTTGATATAAATGTGAGAATTGTTCGTCTCTTCTTTGTGAAACCCAGAGTACAAGTTTATTTTTCAGGCATGCAATTTTACAGATTACATTCCATCCCAAATTTATAACCCATGATAAACATTTTTATTCTAAACTTTGTGGGGTTTTTTTTTTTGTTGTTGTTTTTAAATAGTCTCATTTGTGTTGCCCAGGCTGATTGCAAACTTCAGTGCACAGCCTCCTGAGTATTGTGGCTGCAGTCATGCACACATATTTATTATTAGTCCAGATGTTCTTTCTGAGCCAGTAGAACATAATCTGTTCAATAACCTGACTGGTCATCTTTCCTGAGGTTTTACAAGTCTTCAGTATGTCATTGTTGTTACAGGAGGTATAGTACCTGACAGTAGTACTAAAGTCGGCTTTTAGGAAGTTGTAATGGACATAACAAATGAAATGTAGTAGCCATGAAGCCATGACTGTGTCTTGTCCTTTACCTGTCTCCAAAATCTGTATACATATTTGCTTAAGGTGCTGTTTTACAAAGGATAGGCATTGTTTTATCACTTATCTTAGAGCATTATAAAAATAAATTTGTAATTTCTTTCAAGTCAGTTTATATCAAATACCAGCTAGTTTCTGTATCATTTTACTTGCCATGAAACTTGTATTTTCTTTATATATTAATAACTGTTTAGTGCTTTATAAAACCAAAGACTTTGAAGTTATGAACATGATTCCTGAACTTTTTAACTTAAGTGACAGCATTTATTAGACTGTGAAGCTAAAATTTGACAAATTATGAAGTCAAGAGACGTATTAAAGAGTATTTCTAATTGAAAACAGATTCATTCTTTATTATTTATTCCTCTGTGAATGCTTTCCCCTTTTAGATTTTGCAGAGGCTGTAAAATTGATTGTGGAGAAGACAGAGCTTTCATTGGAAATGCTTGTATTGCTGTGGATTGGGACCCTACAGCCCTTCACCTCCGCTATCAAACATCACAGGAAAGAGTGAGTGCTGGGGGAGGCTATAAGGTGGTGGGTTTAATATGGAAAATGTTCTCTAGTTTAACTGTATCATAACAAACTAAAGTCAGAAATACAGCTGATTACATTCTCTGTGGTACTTGATATACTGGCATGTTTGCTAGGCTCCCTGCCCCTGACTTCTAGAGTTGATTGTATTAAGGGTATTACATTTCAGAAACATTAATAACAAATCTTGGAACAAAACAGTGTAATTAAGTTTATAGATGGTACTAAAGAAATGGCTCAACAGTTAGGAACACTTATACTCTTGGAGAGGACCTGGGTTTGGATTCCAGAATCCACATGCCAGCTAATAGCAGGAGTTTGCAACTCCTGTTCTGAGGGTCTGGCTTCCAAAGGCACACTGCATGCACACAGCATACAGCCCTACATGCTGGCCAAACCAATACGCATGAATAATTTTTTTTTTAATTAAGATTTTGATAGGAGGGGGCCAGTGGTTAAGAGCACTGGTTGCTCTTCCAGAGGTCCTGAATTCAATTACCAGCAACCACATGGTGACTCACAACCATTTGTGATGGGATCTGATGCCCTCTTCTGGTGTGTCTAAAGATAGCAAAAAGTGTACTCGTATAACTAAAATAAATAAATCTTTCAAAAAAAAGAAAAGATTTTGAAAGGAAGTTTTAGAAACTAGAGAGATGGCTCAGCAGTTAATATTTACAGCACTCACCAGAGAACCTGGGTTTATTTCAGCACACGCATCAGTTGTTCACAACCCCTTTGTGACCCCAGCTTCAGTGCATCCGGTGCTCTCTTATGGCCTCTGTGCAGATACTCACACCAAGAAATAAACGTAACACATAAGAAATTTTACATATCAATATCTTTTTAGAATATTAGGTGATGCACATCTGTAATTCCACTGGGCATGAACAAACCTCTAAATTAAATTCCCAGCATCTAAAGAGAAAAGGAAAACCCAAAAGAATTTAGAGGAGATATAAACAAAAACAAAGGGTTTTCTAATGGATTGTACTGGGTTTATTACGTGCCTTTTAACTTGTCAGAAATTTATTTATAAAAAGCAGTTTTGTGTTATAGTAAATATTAAAAAATAAAAAACGGTTTATCTCTTTACGGGCCCTGAGGTCTCACTCCTCAGGCCTGACCCTGATACGGAGCCCCACGCACCTCTGGCACCCGGTCTAAGCCGCCACCATGGCCCAACTTGTCCACGAAACTCCCTTCCCTTGGCAGTTTACTACTGCCTGTTCTCCGCCTCTGTCCCGGGGTGTTTCTGTACCCCAAAAATCCCACAAATACAACTCTACAGCTCAGTAGCTTTTCATACTGGTTTATATATTCAACTCTCAATTCACAAACCCTCTACACAACAAGATTGCATCAAATAGACAAAGATACAAACTGCCCTTCTATATGAGATATTAGACTTGTAAAATCCTTAATGTTCATAGCTTTTTAACACCAATCAGTATCACCTGGGTCTACCTGGTCCTTGGGAAGCTCCTTGTTGCCAAGACCTTCACCCTCCATTCTCTGCCCTCCTCAGACCTCTTCCACCCTTTCTACTTCCCTCAACCCGCCCAGTCACTGTCTTTCCTTTATTTTACTAATTAAAATGGGAAGGTTCAGTTGGAATCACGTGACTAGGCGGCAGCCCTTCTTTGGGAAGTAGAATTAACATTAAAATATAAACAGCTTCAGGACTATCTACATTTTTGGGCTCAGTGGTTAAGAGCACTGACTCCTCTTTCAGAGGTTCAATTCCCAGCAACCACATGGAGGCTTACAACCATCTGTAATGGGGTCTGATGCCCTCTTCCGGCATATCTGAAGATAGCTACAGTACTCATCCATCCATACATAAAATAAAGTTTTTTTAAAAAGCATTTTCTTTAGGTAAGTTAATAATAATAACTGACTTTTCTGGCTCTTAATTTTTATTATGTTTATTTATTATTTATTGGTGGAGCATATACATGTAGATGTCAGGAAACAACTTGAGAGAACATCTTTCTCCTGCCCTGTAAGTCTCAGGATCACAATCAGGTCCTCTGGTTTGGCAGCAACCATTTTTATTTTCTGAGCCATCTTACCAGATTTACTTTTCTGACTTCTTATGCTGTTGAGGAATGGGAGAATTACCAGTTCCAAGCCTACTTCCTTGTTTAGATCACCAAATTTACCACCACGAACACAGCTCTTTGTACCCAAGAATGGATGTACTGTGATTTTTTTTTTTTTTTTTTTTTTTTTGGTTTTTGGTTTTTGGTTTTCAAAGCAGGCTTTTTCTGTGTGGCCCCGGCTGTCTTGGAACTCACACTGTAGAGCAGGCTAGCCTTGATCTCAGAGATTCACTTGTTTCTGCCTCCTGAGTGTTAGGATTAAAGGAAGGTACCACCACTTCCTGGCATGCCATGGACTCTCACCAAACAAACAAAATGTCACTATGCTCAACTGGGCAAGGTAGTATACCCCTGTAATCCTAGCACTTAAGAGATTGAAGCAGGAGGATCGGGAGTTCAAAATGTGGATTGCATAAGATCTTGTCTCAGAACAGGGGCAAAGAAAGAAAGATACTAGGGTAAAAGCTAAGGAAAATGTAAAAAGGTATCATAGGTCAGGCTCACTGTAGCAAGGCATTTCAGAAACTTTAGCCATGCTTTCTTTGAAGAAGGAAAATTTTAGCACTGGATAGATTTACAAGTCTCTGTCATCACAAATTATAACAGGACATTATCCTGACAAAATCCCCATCAGAGCTATATTGCTTAGCTGTCTGTACCTCTTCCCCTTTTTAACAAGCCCATTGTGCAATATGAGAGGCTGTGGAGGACATCACTGACAGGAAGAGCCAACATGTGACCTATTACTCTCACCCCACTTCCACATTCAGTGATACAACACAGTGGGAACTCTGGAACTATTGAGATACCTCATCTTACTGGGGAATGGAAACATGACTAATCTGGGCTCCTACTAAATGTGGTTCCTGCCCCTGCTTGGCAGGTCATATAAGAGTGTGGTACACAATTGGAGTTATTGCTCACTTGCGTTATATTTTTTATTTCAGTGATTGCCCGTCTAGGAATTTTCCTTGAGAAATAGTATTCTGTTCACTATGTAGCATTTTTTAAAATAGTAAATAATTAGAAATGTGTTTGTTTCGTATAAGAAGTATGGTTAAATAAAGTATGGTGTATTCTTTATATAAATTATTATGTAGTCACTGAAAATGATTACTGATTTTTTACTACATACCAATTTTCTAATTTTATGAAATGTTTTTAATATTTTATGCATTGATAACTTAATAGATCTATACAATGTATTTTGATCATATCCACCCTCAGCTCTCCTCTTTCAATTCAAGTCTTCCTACAACAGGTCTCTTTCTCTCAACTTTGTGTTCTCTCTCTCTCTGTTTTTTTTTTTTTTTTTTCATTTTCTATGCATTTAGATGTTTTGCCTACAATTATGTCTGTGTATCACTTGTGTTCCTACTACTCATGGAGTCCAGAAGTTCCTTGGAACTCAGGTTAAGACAATTTTGAACTTTCATGTGGTTCCTTGGAATAGAACCCCAGATCCTCTGGAAGGAGCAGTCAGTGCTCTAACCTGATGAACCATTTCTTCAGCCTCACTTTTTAAAGTCTGTGTGTCTGTGTGTTCCATGGCACATGTGATAGTCAGAGGACAAAGGTTTTCTCCATCTATAGTGTGGGTTGTAGGAATTGAACTCAGATAACAGACTTGGCAGTCAGTGCTTTTACCCACTGAGCCATCTTTTCAACCTAATACACCAAGTTTTATGAGGGAGTGTTTAGGTTTTTTGTTGTTTGTTTAGCATCAGGTGTTTGGTTGGTTTGTTTGACTGGTTGTCTTAGTTAGTGTTTTACTTCTGTGAGCAGACACCATGACCACTACAAGTTTTATAAAAGACAACATTTAATTGGGGCTGTCTTACAGGTTCAGAAATTCAGTCCATTATCATCAAGGCAGGAGCATGGCAGTGTCCAGGCAGGGAGGTATGGTGCAGACAGCTGAGAGTTTATATATTCATCTGAAGGCTGCTAGCAGAATACTGGCTTCAGGGTCTTATAGACCACACCCACAGTGACACACCTACTCCAAGAAGGCAACACCTACTCCAACAGGGGTACACCTAATAGTGCCACACCCTGGTCTGAGCATATACAAACCATCACACTGATTGTCTGGTTTTTTGAGACATGGTTTCTCTTTGTAGCCCTAGGTGTCCTGAAATTCACTCTGTAGACCAGGCTAGCCTCAGACTCGGATCTACCTGCCTCTGCTTCACAGTGCTTGGATTAAAGACATGTAACACCACACCTGGCAGAAAGCTACAGGTTTAGAACCTGCACTCCAGACCACTGAGAGTCATTTGCTTTTTAACATTCAATAGTATGGGCTGAGGGCATAATGCAGTTTGTAGAGTGCTTGCTTTGTATGTATGAAGCCCTAGCTTTGACCCCTACCACTAAATAAACCAGGCATAGTGGTAAGTGCCTATAATTCCAGCACTGTAGAGACTAAGGCAGAAAAATTAACCTGGGATATATAAAAAACTCTCTCAAAGATTAAAAAAAAAAGGGAAATGGAAAGGAGTAAAAGAAAATTTATTAGTTTCTCTGTCTTTCTCTCTGAATTTTAATTAATACTATATTGCTTATATATTATACTTAGAGGCTGTAGAGATGGCTCTGTGGTTTTAAGACCATTTACTGCTATTTCAAAGGACCCAGGAGGCTCACAACCACTTGTAACTCCAACTCCAGGAGATCCAGCACACTCTCCTGGACCCCATAGGCACCTGAACTCATGTCCACATTCCTCCACACCAACACACATACACATGATTTAAAATAACTTAAAAACAAAAGTCATAAAAGATATCTATGGTTTTAAAGTTCTGAAGAGGATGTTCATAAATAGTATATTATTTGAATAGTAGTAGAGGATCTGCCATAAATCCGAAGAGGTAAAATAAATTTTATCATTACGGGAAATTGTATTGATGAATGCCCACAAGAAAATTTATCATCAGTCTTTCGGTCCTCAACTACCTTCATATTCATAGCCCAAGTTGCCAAGATAAATAAATAAACAAACCAGCATTTTCACTGGTGTGTCATAATGTGTCACAAAGCATCCCTGATTAAGAGAATAGACATAAAATGTCACTAGCTATGAAAAAGAGAGACATCACAAATATTTTGTACACTTAGTTTCTGCAAAGCAGACAGCCCTAATAGAGGGTAGTTTTGTGTGTGTAAATTCATGTTGGGGGCCAGAAGTCAGCCTCAGGTATGATTTCTCAGTAGCAGTCTGCCTTGGTTTTATTTTGTCTGTTTGCTTTGAGACAAGGTCTCTTATTTACTACTCTGAAATTCAACAATTAGTCTAGGCTAGTTGACCATGGGAGCCCCAAAGATCTGTTCTTCTGCCTTCCTGGCACTGACTTTACAAGCTCTTGTCACCACAGTCAGGTTTTGTTTTTGTTCTTAGAGTTCTCATGTGAACACATGGCCAGCATCTTATAAACTGAGAGCCATCTCCCTAACCTGATATATTTTTTGTTTTATTGAGACCTGTCTCACCGTGTATCCCATGCTGCTCTTAATGTAGTGATCTGCCTACCTCAGAATCCTGAGTGCTAAGATTATAGATGTGTACATCTACCCAGTTTCCTTATCATATCCACTTTTCCTTAAGGTGACCAGCTCAAAAGATACTGAGAGTGCTGGCCACAGTAGCACGTTCTTAATACCTGCTCCCGGGAAGTTCAAACAGGAAGATCAGGAGTTTGAGGCCACTTGGCTACTTAGGGTGGGCAGTAACAGCCTGAACTTCATAGCAAGAGAAACAGAAATAGGCTGAGACTGTTAGTACATTATTACTATGAATTTTGTTTTCAGAGATAGTGGCCCAAACAAAATACCCTTTTCCCTTGAAGTTCCTTTTAAATAGAATTCCTTAGACCAGATGGTGATGCATTGTTAAAAACCTTCATTGCCAGATGAACTCCAACCTTGATAGTTTATTGGCATATTTGACAGCCTATCCCCTCCTCCTCTGTAGGGAAAAGTCTCGTCTAAAAACCTGCAGTAAATGAAATGGGCAATTTATAATCCAAGTAGCCCAATATTCCCAAGACTTTTGGTAAAGCTAATAGATAGGAAATTGCCTTGGATGAAGGAAGCAGTTCACCTGTGAAAGAGGGGCAGTGAGTGGCTGGTGGGCACTAGGGACTTTTAACAAGAAGAAATGGGCATTGTTGTTGGGTTTGTAGTCCAGGCTCTGCCTTGGAAGAAAAAGGTCAGTATTTGTATGTGAGGTCTCAGATAGCCTTCCTGTCACTGATGACATGCTTTTCCTACCTTCTCATCATAATAGAGACAAGCGAGTCTCATCTCATGATTCTTGCTTGCTTGTTGGGTTGTAGGCAAGAGTATGAGATGTGGAGAGAATCCTTGACTGCTACTGTCTTGGTTCTTCTCTGCCCTCCTTCACCCTTCCCACCTTTATGCTCTCTCTCACTGTTTGCACTTAGGATTTTCCTTTATGATTCTAGAGATTGAAGTCAGAGCCCTAAAATACTGTAGGCAAATACTCTACTGCTGATTTACACTGCTAGCCTTTGCACTCTCCTCTTAAATTTAACTCCTTCTTGTCCTGTAGCTTATCATACTGGTTGTCTAAACCCAAAAATTTTGACCAGAAATTAAAGGTTATATCAACATATGCAATATTCTTTTTAAGTTTGCTATTCATTTTATTGCCATCACAGAAAAAAAGAACTTCCATTACACTGAGGAGACTCAGCGGTAGAGTACTTGCCTAGTATGCATGAGGGATCAATCTGCTTTACTCTCCTATACCCTGTCCAAAACAACAGAGTCATGAAACATAATTTTAAGTCTGTTACATGTCAGTATATAAATGAGCTTTATATTAGGATTTAATGTCTAGTATATTTTCTCAGGATGAGGTTTTCTGGATCTTTTCTTTTTGAGGATTCATTTTTATTTTTATGTACATTGGTGTTTTGCTTGCATGTATGTCTGTGTGAGGGTGTTAGAGTCTGTGGGTGCTGGGAATTGAACCCAAGTCCTCTGGAAAAATATCCAATGATCTTAATCTCTGAGCCATCTCTCTAACCCCTTCTGGATCTTTTTTTAAGATTTATTTATTTTATGTATGTGAGTACACTGTAGCTATTTTCAGACACACCAGAAGAGGACATCAGATCCCATTACAGATGGTTGTCAGCCACCATGTGGTTGCTGGGAATGGAACTCAGGACCTCTGGAAGAGCAGTCAGTGTTCTTAACTGCTGAGCCGTATCTCCAGCCCACTACTCTTTTCTTGAAGGCTACTTCACTTTTAAACTGTCTTAAGGATTTCAAAATTGTGAAGTAAACAGGCATTTTAACTCTTGGGTTGTTTGTTTGTTTTGGTTTATTTTCTCATTTTAAAGATTCAGAAAAAAATTTAAGAGAAACTATGGTCAGAGACTAGAGAGGTAGCTCATTTGATTGAGCGCTTACCTAGTGTTCATAGAGCCCTGGATTCACTTCCCACCACAGCATAAAATCATGTGTGGTGGCACATACCTATTTTCCCAAGGTTATGCAGCACACATGCTTACGTACTCACCCCAAAGAAAGAACCCACTGCAGACAAAAGTAACAATTACTCCAAAGTCCAACTTGGTGAACCACTGAATTTTTATTGGGATTACTAACAGAGGTAGTGGTGAGAGAAACAGGTACTGAATTATATAGCTCTATCAGGACTAGAAAGGGTTAAGAACACCTTCCAGAGGACCCTGGTTCAGTTCCTGGTACCCACTTGGTGGCTCTACAGGATATTCCCTCTTCTGACTTCTGGAACTTGCTGCCCAACCTACAGGCAGCTGGGCAAGTCCAAAAAAAAAAAAGAAAATCTCTTAGCATTTTGGCTGGTCAGAGTCCTCTCAGACAATTGTTTATGGATTGTATGCAGCTGGTGGGGGCAGGGAAACTTTGAAGATCCTAAAAGTTTCAGCTTTATATGAAGTTAACAGCCTGAATCTCATGAGCCTCCTGCCTATCTCTTGGAGGGAATATGTGTGAGGGTCTTTTGCCTACATGTATATGTACATGTGCTATGCTTGCAGAAGCCAGAAGAGGGCATTTAGATCCCCTTAGACCTAGAATTACAGGTAGTTGTTATATATAATGTGGGTACTGAAAATTAAACCCAGTTCCTCAGAAAGAGCAGCCAGTGCTCTTAATGGCTGAACCATCTCTTTTGTTCTACAAGGAGAGTGTTTCAGTTTTGGGAAAACTGCTATACAACCAAACAGGGGAGTCAGAAGTTCAAAGTAATCCTCATTTACATAGTGAATTCTGGACCAGCCTAAACTACAAGAGACCATCTCAAAAGAAAAAAATCTAGTTGTATAGTCATTTAATCCAGGATATTATTGATGGTGTGTGTTGGATTGCTCAAAGACTACTTTGCATTGTCCTTCACCCCCCCACATGTAGACCATGTATGAGTTTGTGACTAAGAAGATGTTGTATATCTAGATGTTCATTTTAAATGCCCTCAGCACAACTCTGGTGCAGCCTGTTTGCTCCTCTTACAGGTTGTTGAGGAGCATGAAAGTGTGGAGCAGAGTCGGCGAGCACAAGCTGAACCCATCAACCTGGACAGCTGTCTCCGTGCCTTCACCAGTGAGGAGGAACTGGGGGAAAATGAGATGTACTACTGCTCCAAGTGTAAAACTCACTGTTTGGCAACCAAGAAGCTGGACCTCTGGAGGCTTCCTCCAATCCTGGTATGTTAATAGCCCTGCACCTACGAGAAGAGTCTAGTATGTATGAGAGGGATCAGTAACAGGATTTTGGGGCTATTTTTGAGGATATTTCCTATAGCTATGTTTAGAAACCTTTTCTTCCTCAGTATAGTGACACGTGCCTGTATTTTCGAGAATTTGCAAGGCTGAGACAGCAGGATCACCAATAACTTAAGACAAGCCTAGGCTAAAATAGTAAGTTCCAAGCTAACCTAGACAAAGTAAGGCCCTGATTCCAAAAAGAAATGAGGTAGGATGGGGGCAGGTGGTGGTGGGGGGGATAATAAAAGTAGGTTTTATTCACCTGAAGTAATTGTCATCTCCAAGGCTTGCTTGTCTGCTAACCTAGGCCTAGTCCTGGAAGCTTCTAGCCTCTGTACAATCTTATCTAGGCCTAGAATGTTTTCAGCCTCTGAGACTTACTGCAGAGTAAGCTCACCATTTCTAGTTATTTCTGACCTCTGGATGGCTGGTTCAACTCAGCTCTTCTGACTTTTCATTCTCTTGCTCATTTCTCTCTTCAACCTGTCTCTGTATAATGGTTCTAGTAAAACTGCCTTCTACTCTCTCCTATGTAGCTTCTCCTTTCTCATTCTTCTCTGTGAGAGTTTGGCATATCCTATTCTATTAAATCTTTCTCTGAGTCATCATATTTTCTGCCACTCAATTAGACATCACTTTCAAATATGGGTGCTTTCTTCTTCAAACTAACTTTATTATTTTCAGTTAGAGGTGTGTCTGTAAAACAGGGGGATTAAAGGTGTGTCATTACAGCTTGTTTACATAGACTTAGAAGGTCTTTGGATCTGATTCTTTGCCAGAGCAGCCATGTTGTTGGATTAAAATTCCTCTACAGACAGAATCTTACTATGTAGTCCTGGTTAGCCTGAAACTTGCTGTATAGATCAGGCTTGTCTTACACTAAAAGATCCACTGCTTCTCCCTAGTGCTTGGATTAAAGGTGTGCACTAACACACCCTGTTCCAGTATTAGGAAATTTTCTATTATTTTTATTTTATAGGTATGGATGTTTTTGCCTGCATGCCTGTGCACCAGACATCATGTGCATGCAGTGCCCCTAGAGGCCAGAAGAGGGCATTAGAAATTCTGGAAAAAAAAAAATGGGTTTATAGAGGGTTGTTAACTAACTACCACGTGGGCACTGGGAACTAAACCTGGTTCTTCCTCAAGAGCAATAAGTGCTCTTAACCCCTGAGCCATTTCTCCAGCCCAAGTACCAGGATATTTAAAGAAGATTTGTGTCATCATCCTAGTATTCTGTGAACATAATAGCTTCCCAACAATGAATACACAAGAAATTGATGATATTCATTTGGCTAGCCAGAAGTGAAAACTGAAAGAAAGGAAGACACAGGCAAGGGCAGACTTGGGAACCCAGTAGGTAAGAAAGAAGGAATTTTTTAAATATATAAGGTATGATTAGTATGCATAGATTTTTGAATGTCAGGCTTGATGACTTTGCCAATTGCATATATGCATATAACAATGACATAATTCAAGAAATAAAAGCATTTATTTAAAACATACATTTGAGATTGTTAATTATGCAGAATTTTATATGTTCTTCAGAACTGTTGAATGTTCCTACCTTTTCTTCTTCAGATTATTCACCTTAAACGATTTCAGTTTGTAAATGGACGGTGGATAAAATCACAGAAAATTGTTAAATTTCCTCGTGAAAGTTTTGACCCTAGTGCTTTTTTAGTACCAAGAGACCCAACTCTTTGCCACCATAAACCACTCACACCCCAGGGGGATGATGTCTCTGAGCTACGGATTCCAGCAGGAGATGTGAAGAAAGTAGATGTCCAAAACTCAGCAGGGGAGGAGGATGTCCTCCTGAGCAAGAGCCCATCTTCACTCAGTGCAAATATCACCAGTAGCCCAAAAGGTAAGGTGAAGGGCTGTCTTTCCTTCTCTCTCATTCTTTCTTTCTTCTCTTGCTCTCATTCATAACTTTAATTGTCTTTCTCTCTCTCTCTCTCTCTCTCTCTCTCTCTCTCTCTCCCTCCTTCCCTCCCTCCCTCCCTTTCTTTCTTTCGTCATGGTCTTGTATAGCTCCAGCTGACTTCTTCTGTTCTGAACATGTAGTTTGATGAAGAAACCTATCTGGAATCAAACCTATCTCTATTTCAGTGTAGTACTTGGAGCACAAAATAACAACCTTCTTAAATCTAGATTTTCATTAGTCATCCATAAAATGGAGAAAATACCAAGTTACAGCAAGAGCATTTGGAATACCAGGAGTAGTGGTGCTATATAAGTCACAAACGAGAGACACCAATGCCTGGTACTCAACCAGTTTCTTTTTCCTTTTTTTTTTTTTTTTTTGTTTTTTGTTTTTTTTTTTTTTTGTTTTTTGTTTTTTGCTTTAAGCTCAGGACCCCAGCCCACAAGATGATAAAACCCACATTCATGGTGGGCCTTCCTTTCTTAATTAACCCTTCCAGGAAACACCCTCAAGCACACTCAGAGGTGTGTCTCCTAGGTGAGTCTAAACATACTCAGATCCAAGCTGACAATGACTAACCATTACAAATACCAAAGGCCATGGGTGTTCATAAAGTATTTTGGTATTTACATAAAACCTACCCATATAGTCTCTGCACATTTAAAATCATTTCTATGTTTTTTTCTTCTATACTCAATACACACCTATAATCCAAACTCTTGGAAAACTAAGACAGAGAAATTTTAAGGTTTTGTTGTTGTTTTGTATGTATATGAATAAGTAAATTGCTGTGTTATGTAAATAACTGTTACAGTGTCTATAAAAATCATACAAAAGAAGTCTGTGTTTTAGTACAAATGTGGTTTTGTGTTGTGTTGTTTTTTGGGAATGTTTGTGTTGTTAGCTTGTTTGGTTTTGGTTTCTCTGTGTAGCCCTGGCTGTCCTGGAACTCTGTAGATCAGGCTGACCTCAAATTCAGAGACCCACCTGCCTCTGCCTCCTGAGTGCTGGGATTATAGATTTATACCACCACTGTCTGGTACAATAAATCATATCTGTAGTTACCTGGATCTTGTGCGACCCACAGATGAAGACTAAGTGTGTATGATTTTTTTTTCCTACCATCTCACTAACTACAGCTCCAACTCTGTATGTGAACTTTATTGTCATTCTCTCAGAAATGTATAGTGCAATAAGGTACAATTCCATATAGTAGACTACCCTTTTATTTTTATTTTTATTTCTTTTTTAATCTTTTGAGTTTTTTTGAGACATGGTTTCTCTGTGTGGTCTGGCTATCCTGGAGTTCACTCTGTAGATGAGACTGGCCTCAAAGTCACAGAGATCCTCCAAAGCGCTGGGACTAAAAGCATGCACCACCACTGCCCTTCTCCTTTAATCCTTCTTAATCGAAGGAAAAGATGATTGAGCGTTGTGTAGTTTTAATTCCTCAGAATTTTTATATGGTCTGCTGGGTTTTTTTTTTTTTTTTTTTTTCCTCTTCATTTTGCTATGTAATGAACTGAGGATTTCATACATGCTAGACAGTGCTTTACCACCTTAATACATCTCCAGCCATTTTTCATTTTTATTTTGAGGTATTTCACTAAGTATCCTGATCTGAATCCAGCTTAATGTTGCCCAGACTGACCTTGAACTTTAAATCCTCTTCCTTGCACTTCTTGAGTAGCTGGAGTTACAGGCATGTGCCACCAGGTCTTACCTCAGTTTTCATCTCTAACATGAGAAATAATTACAAGTAAATTGTATATGTGGGTCCTTGGTAATTTTGTTTGGCTTTCTTTGTTTTGTTTTTTGCTATTTGAAATAGGATTTTGCTATGGTGGTACAAGTTGGCCTGGAAGCCACTGTGTAGCCCAGGCTGTCCTTGAATCCAGTCCATGTGCTTTAGTTTCCTGAGTGTCAAGATGACAGGTGTGTGCCTCCCCCCAATCTAAGAATGTATTTATGATGTTCATTATTTTGAGCTGAATGTGACAGATAGTCTCTCTGTGATTTGGTAATTCCTACAATGCATTCTACCCTCTTGCTGCTGCTGCCCGTCTTATTACCTGTTCTTATTGTCTCTAGAGGGACTAGAGTGGCTCACAGGCTGTGGTCTAGCTACCCCAACAATGACTATTTACTAATGGAAGGTCCAAGAATCAGTAGTTGTTCAGACCATGAGGATGGACTTCAGTAAACACCAGAATCCCAAAGAAGTGGGCTCTAACACCAGTGAAGGAGTGGACTTGCCATCGAGAGTGAGAGCAGGCAGGCAGAGTGAAAGCTTTCTTCTTCTGTGTCCTTTCTGTTTCCAGCAGAAGGTGTGCCCCAGATTAGAAGTGATTTTATCACCTCAAAAGATGTGGATTTTGAGCTGGCACACACCTTTAATTCTGCCACTCTGTTGGGAGGGAGAGGCAGGCGGATCTCACAATTCTAGGCCATCCTGGTTTACAGAGAATGTTCCAGGCTATACAGGGTCTTAAAATGTGTGTGTGTGTGTGTGTGTGTGTGTGTGTGTGTGTGTGTGTGTGTGTGTGTAATTTAAAACTTGAGAGGCAGGCAGCTCTCTCAAGTTTTAGACAGCCTGGTCTACAGAGTGAGTTCCAGGACAACCAGGGCTACATAGAGAAACCCTGTTTAGTAGGGATAAAAAAATTTTTAATAAAGGTGATAATAAAAAACACCTTATAGATGTTCACACTTCAGTTTTAGTAAATTCCAGATATAGTCTTGTTTTCAGCCAAGAATAACCATCACAAGCGCTGTAATAAGGAATAGGAGTAAGCATCCAGCATTCCTACCTTTGTATGCACATTAGGAAGCTAGCTTCAGAGTTCGCATTTGGTATCAAAATTAACTGGTGGCATTTGGACTTAAAATCTCTCCCTTCCTCTTTGACAGGTTCACCTTCTTCATCAAGAAAAAGTGGAGGCAGCTGTCCCTCCAGCAAAAATAGTAGCCCTAACAGCAGCCCACGGACCTTGGGGAGAAACAGAGGGAGACTCCGGCTGCCTCAAATTGGAAGCAAAAATAAACTGTCCAATAGTAAGGAGAATTTGGATGCCAGCAAAGAGAATGGGACTGGGCAGATCTGTGAACTGGCTGACACCTTGGACCAAGGACGTGTGTTGGGAGGCAGCCAGCCTGAGCTGATCACTCCTCTGGATCATGAGATCACTTTGACTAATGGATTTCTTTATGAGCATGAGGCATGTGGTAATGGCTGTAGCAATGGTCAGTTTGGAAACCATAATGAAGAAGACAGCACTGATGACCAAAGAGAAGATACACACAGTAAACCTATTTATAATCTATATGCAATTTCGGTAAGTGATGTATTACATAGATTTCAACAAATATTTCTCAAGCTGGGCATGGTGACACATGCTTTTAATCCCAGCACTTGAGAGGCAGAGACAGTCAGATCTCTTAAAGGCTTCAGAGTGTGTTCCAGGAGAGCCAACGATACACTAAGAAACTCTGTCTTGAAAAACAAAAAACAGGAGGCTGCAGAAATGGCTCAGTGGTTAAGAGCACCGACTGCTCTTCCAGAGGTCCTGAGTTCAATTCCCAGCAACCACATGGTGGGTCACAACCATCTGTAATGGGGTCTGATGCCCTCTTCTGGTGTGTCTGAAGACAGCTACAGTGTACTCATACATAAAATAAATAAATCTCTGGGAAAAAAACAAAACCAAGATGGCCATCTAATTACATATACATATATAATTCAAATAATTCTATGTTAAATATTTTTAAGTAATGTTTTTCTTTCTAAATAACTATTACAGGGCCAGACCTGGTGACACATACCTCTAACCTTACCACTTAAGGATCTCAAGTTTGAAGCCAACCTAGGCTATATAGCAAGATACTGTTTTTGTTTTTTGTTTTTGCTTTTTTATACTATGCTTGTGAAATAGGATTTGTTTTTGGAAAAATTGGGTAATTGTAAACATTTTTTCCTTACTACCTAGATGGCCATCTTGCTTAGATCTCAGCACTATGCCCTGGCTGAAGTACTGTTGATTACTAACATACCACCACTCTCTCCTTTCTTTAGTGCCATTCAGGAATTCTGGGTGGAGGCCATTACGTCACTTATGCCAAAAACCCAAACTGCAAGTGGTACTGTTACAATGACAGCAGCTGTAAGGTAAATATTCTCAGTCCTTAAATGACAGAAACAACTTTGGGGAACATAATTGCAATAATAGTCCTTCCACTGAGCAGGAAATAGTGTCTGTATAAAGAGGTCTCCACGTAGATGCTGTTCAGTGTTAAGGAAGCAGAGGTGATGGCAAAACTAGGGATGAGCAGAGAATAAGAAGAGTGAATGAAAAGGTGCTATGTAATGAGAAGTGGAATCTTTTGGGTTGAGTTGGTCGTGTCCTGTCCTCTGTGTGTATCCCCCATGCTGACCATAACAGCCATGGCAGCACATGTTAGAAAAGCACTTACACTAAAGACCTGAACTATGTAATGATAGGGTCTTTTGAACCATTAGAATGGTATGAATTTTGTTAGATATGGTGGCTACCCCTTTGATGGAAGTGGAGGCAAGAGAATCAGTTCAATTAAGGTCATGTTCTTTTACGTAAATGAATTTAAGAACACTCTGGGCTACATGAGACAGTGTCGTCCCCCCCCCCCAAAAAAAAATTCTCTTTCACTTACCAAAAGTAAATAATTTGAGGTTTAAAGCATTCCTTTGCCTATCAGAAATATCAAAATATTTCCAAAAAAAAAAAGAACAACAACAAAAAAAGATGGAAAGTAATCAGAAGTGTTTTCAGGGCAGATGTGAGATAATTGATCCTAGCAGTCAGTCTAGACTAACTTAGAGTTGGTCTTCCTAATAACACTAAGAGCCAACACAGGCTTTTTGTTGAAGGCTTTTTTATCCTTTTAGGAACTCCACCCTGACGAGATAGACACCGACTCTGCCTACATTCTTTTCTATGAGCAGCAGGGGATGGACTGTGCACAATTTCTGCCAAAGATAGATGGCAAGAAGATGGCAGACACGAGCAGCATGGATGAAGACTTTGAGTCTGACTACAAGAAGTACTGTGTGCTACAGTAAAGCTACACTTGGGCTGCTAGGTGGGCTGCTGGGAAGGGAGGTGACTCCTTGTAGCTGGCATCTGGCAGAATTGTCCCTAAAAAGCAGGATAAGTGTAGTTATTTTATACTGTGATCTGAAGCACAAAATAAAAGTCCTAATTAAAATAGCAGTCAACTTTAAGAATAGTAATAATTTTGTTTTGAAGTCTCTCACAAGCTGTCTGGTAGAGAACTTTGAGGCAGATCCCACCATTAGCCTGTAAACAAGAGGGTTTGGCACCAATCACCTGGGACCAATTAAGAATTTAATTGTGCTTGTCCAAATAATGAACAAACTTGTAGTGAGTATAGAGTTTACCAAGAATCATAACAGGATACTAAGGATTTCCTTGGAATCAAAAAACAACAAAAACTGTAATGTTGTCTGGGGACGACATGATGTGCTACCTCCTTTTTCCTGAAGTCTCATTTTGTTGTGTTGACAAATGGAGAAAGCAAGACCATGCAGGAGTGCAGATAGTTCTTAGTTATGGACACAGTGTTTTCAGTCTTTTAAACCATTTCCCCAATCTTTCTATGTCTTTTTTGCTTTCTGTTCTTGTTGGGTTTGTGTTTGAAACAGTGATTGGTGGCAGAGGCATATGACAGTCAGTCTGAACCGAAGAGTCTCTGAAGACTGTGCCTTCTACCCAACTCAGTTCTGAGACCCAGGAGAAAGGAAGGCAGCCGTGGTGTCCAGCTCAGACAGCTCTCCTGCAGAGGCACACTGCTGGGTGTGGCAGCTGCCACAGGGTTTGCACCATAGGCCCTAAGCAGATGTTGCACAAAGAGCTTCTAGGAAGGTAGGCGGCTGCAAAGCCAGACGTGTTTCCTGTTAGTGGTAGGATTTTTCCCCCTTTGTTTCTCGTTTTGCACTTTAAATGAGAGAATACATGCAAACAGTTGTGCTTGTACTTTAATGGCTCTAAGGGCTATAAACTAACTCCATTAGAGTGTAAAATTTAAAAACAAAGTACATCCAACATTAATAGTTCCTAAGAATTGTTTAGAAGGCATACTCTAGTTGTTTGCCTGTCTGTTCCTTACCAACTTTTTTTTTTTTTTTTTTTGCATTAGTCACCAAAAACTACTTTTCTCACTTTTTTTCTAACTATTCAAAACTGGAACAAAAGTATAAATGTTATTTATTTCTGGCAGCATTTTTTCTTTGTTGTGTTTTAATATATAGTTAAAGGAAATTTTCACCTTATTTTTGGTCCATTAAAAAAATTCATCAAGACCCTGGGAGTTGATTCCCATTTGTTGTCAGATCCTCTTACTCCCTTCCTCGTGGGTAGTAAATCCCAATGTAGTTAGTGTTCACATTCTGATAGCTGAGACCAGTAACTGCCTGATTCTCAGCACAGTTGGAAAGTTGTCTTAAACAACTGCCTAGGTTGACCCCCTTTCCAGAAGAGTGAGTGTACTTAAAAGGAAGGAGTGGCCAAAGGAGTGATGCATACTTCGTAGAGTCAAGGTTTTCATGTATGAAATCATCCATTCCTACCTAGACAAGTCCCATGAAAAAGTAGATTTTCAATAATTTCCTTACAGATGTTTAGTTGAGCAAGTAGCACAACCTACTAATGTTGTTTGATCTGTGTTTGTTATATTGGTTGTGATTAATTTTTTAATTCAAGAACTAGCAGAAAATTTATTAAATTAACTATTAACTACATTCACCTTGTAAATTTCTGTATAAAACTTGTTGACAATGCACTGACTTTAGGAAGACATTAATGTACATAGAGTGTAAATAAGATAGTGTTGATGTACTGAAATATGAGCTGTATAAAAGTATTAGTCATTGTATATGGCGTGTACCTGTCTATCTGTAACTATTACCCAAACAAATTAAATACTGCAAATGTCCAATGTGGTTTTTCCTTGTACAAGTAAACTCAAAAAGTCTGTTTCTTCAGCCTTTCTGTGATCCTGTTTTAATTTTCTGTGTGCATAATATCAATCACATTTACAAAGAGGACACTTCACTTGGGAGGGGGGGGTTAGAACCTGTTGAGGTAGAAGGGGAACCTGCAGTGACCCAGTAAATTTTACTTAAATAATGGCTCAAATTCACATGGTATAGATTTATTATAAACTGAAAATTCATGAGAGAGAGATTTCATACCAATCATGAGATAAAGATAAAAAAAATTTCCATTTGTATAATACTTTGAAGTGGTCCTAATTGTGGGGACAAGGGGTTAAAGCACTAAGAAACTAGTAATTTCCCTGGTTGCTTTTTCTTAAGATTTCTCTTACTGTTGGTCATGGTGGCACCTGCTTTTTGTCCCAGCACTGGGGAAGCAGAGGCAGGAAGATCTTTTTGAGTTCAAGGCCAGCTTGGTCTACAGAAAGCAAGTTCCAGGACAGCAAGTCCTACACAGAGAAACTCTGTCTTGAAACCCTTCCAAACAATTATTTTGTTTTATTATGTCTGTCTGGGATGTTTATGGTTGTCCAAAGATGCCAGAAAGGACTGTTGGTTTCCCTGGAGTAGGGGTTTATGAGCACCTGACAGATGCTAGAAACCAAACCCCAGTCCCTCTAAAAGAGCAGCAAGTGCTTTAACTACTGAGTCAACATTTCAGTACCATAAGACTTATTTTATGTTTAATTATGTATATTTATACACATATGTGGGATGTGCATGTTTGAGTGCAGGTGCCCATGGAGTTGAGAAGAGATCATGGGATGGCTGAAGCTGGAGTTACAGCACTTCTAACTCTTGCAGATGCTGGGAACCAAAAGTAGGTCTTCTGTAAGAGCAACAAGCACGAGCCATCTCTCTAAGAGCTCCAAAGACATTTGGCACTTTTACTAAAATGAAGAGCTAGAGCTGTAGTAATTTTTGCTCCTACAGTAATTTTATTTACCTTTAAAATTCAAATATCTAATAAATACTCAAGTTTACAAAAAGTGAACTACATACATTTCATGTAAGTACTCAGTGTAGAAGCCTGCCCCCGTGACAGTTGGTCCTGTTTTATAAAGAGGTTTGGGCTTTTTTGCTGTTTTGTTTTAAAGCCTTAACTATCCTGGCACTAAGAAAATTTAATGACTTTCAGCTCACAGTCTTCAAAAATGGGCATACATATTAAACATACAGATGAACTGTTGAACAACTGCACTGTAAAGAACAAACAGGATGTAGATCCCAGAAAACCCTAAAAATGAGCATAGCTTTTCAAGTACCAGTCTGCATGTTCAGCTTTGAAAGGCCTTGAAGATACCAGCTTAGGTTCCTTGGTTTTGAGTGATCCTCATCTAGAGGACCTCCAGCTCTGAGGAGTCTCTCCACCACTTGGTAGCATTGCTTAATGGTTTTTTTGTTTGTTTGTTTGTTTGTTTTTCTTCCTTGCAGCCACCTTGAATTGAAACAAGTAGTTGACTTGGCATGTTGTTTATGACTACTTATTACACATTTTTACATAATTTATTATTGGACCAGGATGTACACATATGGAGATCAAAGTATAGTTTGCAAGATGTGGTTTCTTTCCTTTCACCCTGTGGGTACAGGGGGATTGAACTTAATGCTTGATGGCAAGGGTCTTTACTGAACCATCTGGCCAGTCTCCACCCACTCCCCATCTCACCCCTGTCCAGCTATGTTACAGGTTGAATATAGAAGCCCCCTGGAATGAACCAGGACATCTAACTTGAGAAACAGAGATCTCAGTGTTACCTGATAATGTACCAGTAGGTTCCTTAATGTTTATATTGTAAATTAAAAATGCCATTCCTCTGTGGTCAGAGACCTGTTCAGAGAGAATCAAGTAAACAAACAAAAAGGCATTTTTAGGTTTGCTGACTAGGAGGAGGCAAATGGAAGATGTAGGGAAAAACATAAATTCAGACCTATAAATCAGGTCGGCAAATGAGGAGCAGGTTTGGCCATGGGTGAGAAGCAATGAAACCTAAAATTTGGTGGGGGGGGGGGGGGCTGTATGTGTAACTCCACCTGATTGTTACGGAAGAACATGGGTTAGGAAAAAAATCAGAAATCCGGACATTAATGTAAAATATTCCATTTAGAAATGAAAAGCTGCAGGGCTGGAGAGATGTCTCAGTGGTCAAGAGCACTGACTGCCCTTCCAGAGGTTCTGAGTACAATTCCCAGCAACCACAAGGTGGCTCACAACCATCTGTAACAAGATCTGATGTTCTCTTCTGGTGTGTCTGAAGACAGCTATAGTGTACATATATATATATATATATATATATATATATATATATATATATATATATATATATATATATAATTAAATCTTAAAAGGTGGAGGAGAATAGCCAGCAATCCCAGCACATTTAGACAGAGACAAGAGGATCACAAGTTTGAGGCTAACCTGGGCTATATATAGCAAGTTCTGTGACAGCCTGGACTATACAGAGAGAACCAAGTACTTGTCAGCACTTAGGAGCCCGAGGCAAGTCTGGCCTATATGAGTGCCTGTCAGCCAAGGGATACAAAGTGAGACCCCTGTCTCTTAAAACTTGACTAGTGGTAACTTACCCTCTGATCTAGCACTGGGAAAGTTAAAATAGGATCTTTTGAGCACTGGGGTTCAAGACCCTAATCTCAAAAGCAATTATAGTTTTAATTTTTCAGTAGGGCTGAGATGGGGTTTTTCTACATTGCCCTGGCTATCCTGGAACTTGCTGTATAGACTAGACTGGCCTTGAACTTTAAATCACTTTATTTCTGAAAGTTATTGAAAAGATTAAGTCATGTATGTAGAGAGTAGAATGAAAATATTCTTTACCCACTTAGGGAAACAACACATACCATATAGTAGTGGTCAAATTGATCAGCAGTTGAGAGGTGTATGCTAAAGAACACATGTGGACCTATTTATAGAGTGGTGCTGGGTTCACTGGGTACAGTGGTTCCCAGCCAGTGCATCAGCTCTAAAAGTCAGGACCAGGTTAAAACCACTAACCCGAGTCCCCATCCACCAGTGTCATCTCTTCTGTGTTTGTGGCTCTTTACACACAGCCTTACCAGTTTATCTTCGCCTAGACATCCAAGAATCTGGACGTTAATACATTCTCCAGGGGGGAACCTTTTGCAATGGTCTACAGATTGGTCATTTATGGAAACCACTGCCCCAAGAAATGGATCATTTCTTCATTCTACCTGGGGAAGGATGACAGAGATGCTACAGGTGCATACAGAAGAAGGAGTGATGGTAATTAACCAAAACAAAATGGCTGTAATGAAGTGCTGTCCTTATGAAGTATTGACTCAGAACACCAGACAGTAGGCTGTTGACAGTGCTTAGGGAAACTTAAGAGGAAAAGAAGCAAGTATACTGTGAGGAAAGATCAGGATTACATTTTTCAGAATCCACCTCGGACAACAGTGAGACCATCCAAGGGCTAAGTTGAAGCTAAGTTGAAGGCACTTGAGTATAGATCCTCAGAAGGCAAGAGCTATGATCTGAAGGCTTTTAAGGGTCAGACCAGTTCAAATGAAGGCAGTTAACATTGCCGAGTATTGTGGCATGGCTAGGAAATAGTTCTGTGTTTCATATGACTTGCTGTAGTTTTCTTTCTCATGTACACAGTGCTTTTGCTAGTCTGTCTCTGTTTCTCCCTCCCTCCTCCTGTGGAGATGAAACCCATTTGCACACTATACAAGCACTCTTACCACTGAGCCACACCTCCAGCCTTTGAAATTTCTCTTGTTAACAAGCTTTTCATCTTCCTATAAGACCAGTAGGAACTCATCACTGAACACTTGCAGTACTCCAAGGAAGTCCTAAGTAAAGGCAAAAGGGAAATGAGATCAGACAAGGGGGAGGAAAAGCTAGGAAGGTGAAGGCATACCAAGGAGAGGAGCCTAGTCATAGCCACATGTGGCCTAGAAGGGTGTCTGGCTGGTGGAACTTATATGATAGCCTTTTCAGTAACAGTCATTAGCAATGTCCCTTGATGAATTGCTAAAGCACCATGTCCAGCAAAATTGCAAATTAGGCAAGGAGATCAGGAATGGAGTAGGTACATTTGTCCTCAGAGGCTGCTGAAGCCCCAGCTTCAGTGTTGGGTTGCAGTAAAGCAGAGGTGAACTCCAGGCCATGCTCTGCACTTTACAGACAGGTCTTCCCTCTGTGCTTCATGTCGCCTTGGGGATAATTACAATGGTGTACTAGATCATAGAGCACCCATCTTTTTTGAAACAGCACCAGAACTAGATCCTTTCTTTCACATCATAACTGCTAAGGCAGCTCAGGTTGGTACTGCTCAGGTTGATGTACAAGTGGGAAGTAGGTACTGCCTGAACATAAGATCAAATATCATTAAAGCACCTTTCACCCTCCCCAAATGTGCAAGAAACCTATGGTAAGGGCTCCAGCAACCTTTGAGGTACTAGCTTCCAGAGTTGGGAGTGGCCTCCTGCAAGAGAGGCCTGGGAAACACCTTGGTAGCTCAGTGGGCTTTGCAAAGGCCAGTTTGCTTTGCCAATTAGTTGTGAGCGAGAGAGGGAGAGCAACCAGGGTAAAACCATGGCTGAATATGACAGTGCAGAATCCTTTGCAACCAGCCATAGTTCTACAACTGCACAGTGTTGCTTAAGGCCAGATAAACCCCTTACTATGGAGATGGAGGCAGTGCCTGGAACAGCCTGCTGCCTGGCAGCTGTCCTAGGGACAGGGCTCCTGTAAATAATCAGCCCACAACCTGTGTCCTTTAGCTGCGCCAGCTGGAGAAAGTCCCTGCTGCCACTCCTTGTTTGCAGAGCTCTCTGTAGCTTGGAGTTGTAAATAAACATCTCATTTTTTAAGAGAACTTACTTTGGGCCTTGAACTGAGCCTAGAACTGGAAGGAAGTGTGCTGTTTAGTTTTTTGTCAACTTGACACTAGCTAGAATCATCTGGGAGTGGGGAAGAAGGATAACTCAATTGAAAATATACTTCCATCAGACTGGCCTGTAGGTATGTCTAATATTTGATGCAGAAGGGCCCAATCCACTGTGAGCAGTGCCAACGCTTGGGAAGACAGTCCTGGGTTATAATAAATGCAAAGCGTGTGTCTCTTCAAAAGCAAGCCAGTAAGCAGCAGTCCTCCATAATCTGTGCTTGAGTTCCTTCCCTGGCTTCTCTTAGTGATGGACTGTAAAGAGTATGCTGAAATACACTCTTAGCCCTTCCTTCCCCCAAATTGGTTTTAGTATTTTATCACAACAAAGAACCCAACTAAGACCTAAGACGGGAAGAAAAGTTGGAAAGCCACTTAAATCTCAAATGACGTTTTCCATTTTGTTGTTGTTTAGTTTTGTTTTAAAATATATCCCAGGGTAGATTCAAGGATTGCCTTGACCTTCTGATCCTTCTGCTCCTCCTGCAGAGTGCTGGGATTACAAGTAGGCACCACCATGTCTGGATGTGCAGTGCTCAGGGTCATGCTAGGCAAGCAGCCTACTCACTGAACTCCATCTCCAGGCCCTATTCAGAAGATCTGCTTGTGTGCACTGTGTGTTCTGATTACTGAACAACACTCAGCATGCATAGCTCTGTGAGAGATGACCTTCATCCCTTTTTATGGATGCACTTGAAGCTGGGTGAGGTTAAATCACCTGCCCAGGATGTTGGTGTCACAGTGACAGAGTGTTTCTGAGCTGGTTGCAAACCAAGATTCAAGGAGACAGAACGGACTCAAACCCAGTTGCTGCTTTGCACCCGATTCCTGGGAAAATGGTCGACCCACACTGAATTTCGGGGGTTTCCTCTCTGACAAGGTCACTCTGCCCTTGACTGCTTCACAATGTAGTGATCAGACAGTGAACGTGAACATGCTTTACAGTCAGTTGTACAAATGCAGCATTGTAGCATCAGGAAAGGAAATGGGTATCCTAATAGCAAAGCCTCACCCAGCTCCTGGAACATGACAAGGCCTCAGAGCCAGGAAGTCTGCAGTGGCTCCTGAGGGACACTTAACATCAGGTTTGTTCCTTGCCTGTGGTGGCCCAGGGACCTCAGGAAGTGGATAGAAAGAGTGGGGAGTAGACAGAAAGATGGGACCAGGAAGAGAAAAGGATTCTTTCTGGCTGAGGTAAAGGTCATTTGTTCCCAGCTGCATCCTGGATCACCTGTGACAAAAGCCCTCTAGGAAAGGCTATGGCAAGCAAGCGAGCTTCCTGAAAATGGCCCGCTGTTCTATGTGGCTGTAATGAGTACACTCTGGATAGGCACAGCCCCAGAGACATAGTCACTGGGTTACTTCTCGCAGCTGTGTGCCTTTCCTGCCACCATTATACAGCCTGATGGTTCCTGGGCTTCAGCCCACAAATGTCCTGCAGATCAACATGAAGATGAACTTTCATGAATTAATGTTGTTTAGATGAATTAATGATTATAGAACTCCCAATTTGATTCAAATAATTTTAGGAGGAAAGTTTCAGGGGATGGTTCTAGGTGTTTTTCCGGAGATACAATAAAGTTAGAATCAAGACTAGAATGTGCCCCTCTTCATAGAGTAGTAAGTAAAAACTGCATAATAAGGAATACAATGAGCTTTCATAAACTGCACTAAGAAGAGAAATAGACTTGGGACAGATTTGTGATGAAGGAAAAACATTCATTCTGGTCAGGTCCAAGGATGAGGCCACAGAGCTGCACTGTGAAAAAGCAAGGCCATGGGAAACTGAGGCTTTGAACCTATAATGAGCTTATAGAGCGAAACACTGCTTTGAACTTACTACTGACATCTCTCTCTGTAACTCCCTTTTGTGTAACATTTTATCTGTGAGGTAATTTTATAAAGAATTTTTGTCTGAGAAGGTATGAGAAGGCTGAGAAAAAATAAAGTGTGGCTACTGTGGATCTGCTCCATCCACCAAAGGTCTGTTTGTTGATACGTATATACATGCATATGTATGTATGCATGCATGCATGTATGTATGTATGTATGTATGTATGTATGCATGCATGCATGTATGTATGTATGTATGTATGTATGTATGAGCATAAATGCAGTCTCAAAGAGGCCAGGAGAGGGCATTGGAAACCCTGGGACTGGAGTCACAGATGGTTGTGAACCACCATGTTAGTCCTCTCCTGGGGAAGAAACCCAGGTCCTCTACAAGAGCAACCAATGCTCTAACTGTTGAGCATCTCCTCAGCTCCATCTATCTCCTTTGTCCCCTGAGAGGTGTCAATTTTGGATGGAGGTCTACCATTTCTACCATCGGCAACAGGGAAAGGAGAGGACCAGGTATAGTAGTACCTGTCTTTAACCCTAATACTTGGGAAGCAGAGACAGATGGATCTCTGTCTGTTTGAGGCAAGCATGGTCTACAAAGTGAGACCCTGTCTTCTTTTTAAAGGGGGGGGGGGCAAAGTTGGGCTCAACCCTGCAGAAGAGGCACTGCTGGTTCTCCCTGTGGAACTCAGCAGTTAGCATTAAACCTGCTGTATGCTGGCCTGTCATGACAGCGGATGGACAGATGGTATTTGTGTTAAAGCCCAGGCTGCTGGGGATCAACGTCTGGAGACAAAGGGTCCAAGTCAATTGTTCTCCCTCCCTCCTTCCTCAGGAAGGAAAGGGCCGCAGTGGGAGCAGCTATTGTCATAAGTTACCATGGCTGGCATGCAGCCAGTGGGAACAGTTTGATAGGCACTCTGATATCCTTGGAGGTTCACTCAAACCCCTGTCTTTCCCATGCTGCCTCTGAGACTGCTGTAAATCTCTAAGATGCTATAAGTGTACAAAAGGTCAGCTTTGACACCACAGGGTAAACTGAGATCTGCTCCACTACCAGAAAGGATTTTGTTATATAGCTATGGTCTCCTGAAACTCACTCTGTAGACCAGGATGGCCTTAAACTCACAGAGATCTGTGGTATTCATACACGCTAATGAAACAGTCACATACAAAATAGAATTATTATTATTATTTAAAGCAGAAAATGACCAGTCATGACTAATTTGGTCTCTAGGGAAGTAGCCAGTAGTCAATTTGAAGAAAACTATACTTTTTGTATGACTTAGGAAGAAATGTTAGAGTTCAGGTCTGCTGCCTGGCATCCTTAGCACCCATCTGGAAGGACAGCTTGGGCTCTGTGCCTGCCAAGTCTTCCTTTTTTCTTTGTGTGCACATGTGTGTGCTCACGTTCATATTGCACACCTTGGGGAAACCTCTGCAGAGTCCTGAGACATCCATCTCCTCTACAGTTCCATTTGCATTGACCACTGGGCTCATCCATTCTCACCAAACTCCAAACACTGGCCTCTGCCTCTGCTGTTGTACTCCCTCCCTGATGCAGATCTCAGCCACCATGAATCCTACCCATTCCCTCTGAAAACGCCCCTCTAACCATTGAAGGCAGCCCTCGGGATGTATCTCAAACATTCTTTTTTTAGATATTTCTTTTTATTATTTTAGGTGTATGAGTGTTTTGCCTGCATGTACACATGTATACCACATCCTGGAGCCTAAGGCGGTGGGTTCTGGGAATTAAACCTGGCTCCTTTGCAAGAACAAGTGCTCTTAACCCCTGAGCCAATTCTCTAGCCCCTCAAACATACACTTTTTCTTTTTTAAGATCTATTTACTTATTTTATGTATATGAGTACACTGTCTGTCTGTCCCTGTCTTTAGACACACCAGACAAGGGCATTGGATTCCATTACAGATGGTTGTGAGCCACCATGTGGTCTCTGGGATTTGAACTCAGGACCTCTGGAAGAGCAGTCAGTGCTCTTAACCTCTGAGCCATCTCTCCAGCCCCCTCAAACATACTCTTAAAGTAATTCTATCAGCTGCCATGTAGTGTCCACTGCACATGCCTGCTTGCTTCATCTTCAGGGTGCTCCCTAACTAAGAACACCATTACTACCCCTCCACACCTCACAGACTGGGCACCTCCTACTTCACTGCAGTGTTCTCAGAGCAAAGCTTTCCCCCATGTTTCTGTCTTAATGAAGTCACTGTTTCATGAGTATCTCTCTGATTCTTGCTACTGTAATGAAATGCCTGAGTCAATCACCTTTAAAAAGAAGAGGTTTATTTAGGCTATTGGTTCCAGAAATACAAGATTAAAGGGATGCCAGAACCCCAAGCTAGTACCAAGACTGTATGCGTACGTGTGCGAGTTTATGTCTGAGTATGCACGTGTGTATGTGCGGGGGTATTCTGGTTTTGGTTTCTCTTTTCTCTTATAAATCTCTCATTATTTAGTCATGGGAATGTTTCACCCTAACAACCATATCTACTCCTAATCACCTTTCAAAAGCCCCAATTTATTTCAAATGTGTTGTCTAATTTGGGAGGGTACGTGTGGGTGCAGGTAAATGTGTACATGTGGAAAACACTGGCCCAGAGCTCACTAATTAGACTAGAATGGCTCTCTAGTGAGCCCCCAGGGATCCTCCTGTCTCTGCCTCCCAGCAGTGGGATTAAAAAAAAAAAAAAAACCACATCACTATGGCTGCCATTCTTATGTGGGTGCTGGGGATTGAATTCACATCCTCCCTACTGGGGATCCCTTTACTAGCTGAACTGTCTTCCCAGTCCCACCAAGTCCTACTTCTTATTTAATTGATTAACTTATTAGTAGGTGAGGGAGGGAGGACACAGCACAGGGATAGAGGTGAGGGGACAAGCTTCAGGGGTTAGCGATCACCTGACTTGTGAGGCAGAGTCTTGGTGTGTCTGCTGCTGCAGAGTACTGTCCTGTCTCTCCTATGCTCACCGTAGAAGCACTGGGATTACAAATGAAAGCCACTGCATCAGGCCTCTCTGTGGGTTCCGGGGACCAAGCTTGGACTGTCACATTAGCACAGCAAACAATACCTGCTTAACCCCAGAAGCCTCACTTCAAAACACAGAGACAGACTGTTTCTGCCCTCTTGCCGAATTATATGTGAACCCTTTCAGAACACATCAAACCCTATCCAAACCCCAACACCCCACACTACTGCCATTTGCCTCAGAACGCCAACTCAAATCCACATCTCTCCTCTTCTGCAGTTCTGAATCTTGTCTCAGACCCTTGTCACATGTAAACCTATTCCCTCATGAGAGTGTCCCAAAAAGCCAGAAGCAGTCTCAAGCAAGCCCATCCTATCCCATGTCAAGCAGTTCCTCATGTAATTTATGCCAGAATGTGGATGGTCAGCTACACTGAAACTCCACTTTGAATTGCAGCCAGACAGGGAGTGCGGAACACATTACCAAAGTCTCCTGGGGCACAATGATCGCATGGCAGATTCCCCGAGGACACAGAGAGCAGAGGCACTGAAGATCAAACATCCCCTGTGCCCAGGCCCCATGTGTGGAAACAGGTGTTCAAACTGTTGTATGACCAAGTTGATTATGTCTGCCACTGAAGGCAAGGCATCATAAATAGGCCTTAGAGAACCAGGCTTATCCCAGGATTTCCCAATGAGCAAGGTAAATATTTGGTTCTAGACCCAGAATGATGTCTGATAATCCCATTCCCTGCTATTGGTTTTCCCTTATTCATCCATCCTGCAAAGCTCTGTTGTGCCTGCCCTGCTCTGTGTAGTCAGTGTTGGCTCTCATGCTTCAGAGTGATCCTTCCCTCGGCGTGGGAGGAACAGAGAACAGAAAGCAACAGAAAGCAGAGTTTATGCTTGGGTCTGAGCTGGCGTGCAGGGTTGGGACAGGACAGAATATTCAGCCCTGTGTGAGAAACATGTGTCCTGGTCTGGTGTTCCCTACATCCCTCCCTCTCTCCAAGTGGGGACTCCCAGAAGGAACGTTCAGGCCAGTAGCAGTGTAAGGGGAACAGCAGGGGCTGTGGGCTCTGTAGATCTGTACTAAGCTACCAGCTTCTTCATTATTCAGCAAAGGAGAGAGCCTGTTTCCTCTTAAAGCATGTGTTATACAGCTCAGATAGTCTCCCATGGGCTTAGCCAGAATTTGCAGCGCCTTGCAACACCATTCGGGATTCTTTTAGAGGTGAGACACCACAGAGCCCAGCCTTTGAAGGTTGTAGCCATCCCTGGTTCCAAGTAGGTCTTGTTTCCCAACTGGTCCCACCCATGGCCACACAGAGAAGGAGCTACAGACAGAACCTCTGGGTTTTTCTTTCTGATGTTGTTTCTGTCCAGTATGGTAGTCACAGTGACACAAAGGTAACATACCTAGATTCTAGAAAGCAAACTCAAGCACAGATGTTCTTCCTTGCTGTGTGTCCTAGGCACCTAACTGCCTTCACTGAAAAGGAAATCAAGCACTCGGGCCTCCATTGTTGGACATAGGTTGAGATAGAAGCAACTTTTAGCTGAGTAGGTACTAAGATATTGTCACTATACTGTCTCCCAACTTTATTCCAGACCACTTTATTTTAGAACTTGCCATGTGTTTATGTTGTTCTGGGACTGCTGGACATGTAGCTGCTGTGTCGTTTATTAAGGAGGATCCCTTGGACCCAGATATGGGTCCAAGGGAGGGGAAGAAAGTGGAACTAGGAACAGGGAGAAGTGGGGATTGCCACATAGGGCCAACGGTGACTTTAACTGCCCCATGGGGAGCTGCAGGGCTGGGATGGACCTCTGGAATCATCTTGAATCAAGCCACACATCTGAGTCTACCCAGCCCAGAATGAAGGTCTTGAGCAAAGAGGCTAAAGTTTGAAGGCATCTGTACCCTGGTGCTACTCACAGCAACTGGGGCTGTCCTTTCTCATGGGGACTGCACATCACAGTGCCTACCAGAAACAGTAAGTGTGGATCACACCTGCCACTGAGAGGAGGGTGTCCCAATAGTTTCTGTTGAAACTATTGATCTGATTGCTGTCCGAATCAAATAGACAACAGGTATAAAGTACCTTGCTAAGGGCCTGGCATAAGATAGTGGGTGTATGGATGATGATAGCCAGGGGCAGTAAACTAGATCAAGATTATCAGGTGAGAGGAGCAGGAAGCAGAACTTTGAATGTGGACAGGAGTTGTTCAGTTTCCCTGTGGTGACTGTGTGGCATCCATCCAGCACTCCAGGCTGTGGTGTGAACACACAGCTAAGTGTCTCTTTGGCTTCTAAATGAGCCCTTGGCATCAAGCCCTTCCTCACTGTACCCAAGAGGGCAGCTAGGTGCTGGCTGGGAGTTTTATTACACAAGAGGGCAGCTGTGATGGTGGGTGCTGCCAGAGAGTAGCTGTTACTCCTCCATCAGAGCCAGGCTGGAGTCAGGCCAAGGCTAAAGGACAAGAAAGAAGTCCTGGCCTCTCCCAGTTACTGGGAAACTGCAGGAGGAAATCCACAGGCAGACAGACATGCTCCAATGCCTTGTGCAATATGGCTGGCTGCCCTCACAGGTAACCTCACACTAGAACTGCTCTGAAGGGGTGTCTTAGTCAGGGTTTCTACCCCTGCACAAACATGACCAAGAAGCAAGGAAAGGGTTTATTCAGCTTACACTTCCACATCACTGTTCATCACCAAAGGAAGTTAGGACTGGAACTCAAACAGGTCAGGAAGCAGGAGCTGATGCAGAGGCCATGGAGGGATGTCACTTACTGGCTTGCTTCCCCTGGCTTGCTCAGCCTGCTTTCTGATAGAACCCAGGTCTACCAGCCCAGGGATGGCTCCACCCACAATGGCCTGGGCCCTCCCCCCTTGATCAGTAATTGAGAAAACGCCTTACAGCTGGATCTCATGGAGGCATTTCCTCAACTGAGGCTCCTTTCTCTGTGATAACTCCAGCTTGTGTCAAGTTGACACAAAACCAGCCAGTACAATTGACCCCTTGTCAACTTGACACACAAACAAATCACTACTACGCCTCAACCCTTACTTTCTTATTCATCCCCAAGATCCAAATAACCGTAAGAGTCCCACAGTTTTTACAAAATTTTACATATTAAAATTTCAATCCCTTTAAAATATTCAATCTCTTAAAATTCAGTCTTTTTTCAATTCAGTCTCTTAACTGTGGGCTCCACTAAAATACTTTCTTCCTTCAAGAGGGAAAAATATCAGGGCACACTCACAATCAAAAGCAAAATCAAACTCTAACCATCCAATGTCAGGGATACCTTCACAAACTTCTGGGCTCCTCCAAGGGCTTGGGTCACTTGTCCAGCTCTGCCCTTTGTAGCACACACCTTGTCTTCTAGGCTCCAGCTGCCTGTTCTCCACTGCTACTGCTGTTCATGTGGTCATCTAAAACACTGCTGTCTGCTGCTGCAACTAGGCTTCACCAATGGCCTTCCATGGCCTCTCACAGTGCTGAGCCTCAGCTGTTCTTCATGACCCCTTCATGCCTTCAAAACCAGTACCACTTGGGTGATTTACACATTACCAAGTCCAGCCACAGCACAAGGTACAACCTTGATTATCTCTGGAACACAGCCTCTTTGTGCTCTCAGAAAATACTTCCCAGAAGATTTCACCTCAGTAATGCTGGTCTCTTCTTAATCACTACTAATTTCTTAGCTCCAGCTGACCAGCATCAATAGTCCTAGTAATACAAAGGTTTTGCTTTAGTAGTTCTGGTATCTTGTTAATCATAGCTGATTCTTCAGCTCCAGCTAACCAAAACCACAGAATCTTCACAATCAAAGCAACAACAGCCCTGATAAGAGTCTTTAATCTTCCCTCTGAAATTTCACAAGCCAGGCCTCCATCTTCTGCACTGTTCTCAACATTATCTTCCAAGCTCTTACAGAACATTCCACAGCGCTCTTAATATCCCAATGGCTCTTCTAGTTCAAAGTTCCAAAGTCCTTCCACAGTCCTCCCCAAAACATGGTCAGGTTGTCTTTTGTCATAGGAATACCCCACTATGCTGGTACCAATTTGTCTTAGTCAGGGTTTCTATTTCTGCACAAACAACATGACCAAGAAGCAAGTTGGGAGGAAAGGGTTTATTCAGCTTACACTTCCACATCGATGTTCATTACCAAAGAAAGTCAGGACTGGAACTCAAGCAGGTCAGGAAGCAGGAGCTGATGCAGAGGCCATGGAGGGATGTTACTTACTGGCTTGCTTCCCCTGGCTTGCTCAGCCTGCTTTCTGATAGAACCCAGGTCTACCAGCCCAAGGATGGCACCACCCACAATGGGCTGGGCTCTCCCCCCTTGATCTCTAGTTGAAAAACACACCTTACAACTGGATCTCATAGAGGTATTTCCTCAGCTGAGGCTCCTTTCTCTGTGATAACTCCAGCTTGTGTCAAGTTGATACAAAATCGCAGTACAAGGGGAAAGAAACCCTTGGGCCAGGATGCTCCTGAAGGCATGGCCAGCATAAGAGAGGACAGGAAGCAGTGTGAGGAGTCTCAGTTGGTAGGTCCCCCCAACCCCTACCCCTCTTACTCTCTTCTCTATATCTCTGCTTTCCTAAGTTAGGTAGAAATGGGAATAAGGCTACTAGGCCTAGAATACATAAGTGACAATAAAAATTGTCACAGCCATTCTCTGTGTAATAGAACTTCTAGGTAGTACCTAGCTGCCCTCCTGGGTAGCACTGGTGATGAGGGGCTTGGTGCCAGGAGGTTATGAATTGGAGACTCATCCGTGTGCTAGCCTCACAGCTTGGAGTGTACTGTCCCGGCACCGGACGGGGGCATCTGGAGAGATTGCCCAACAGTTAAGAAGACTTACTGTACCTCCAGAGAACCAGAATGTTTGTAATGCCCCATGTCATGCAACTCACAACCCCCCTGTATCTCCAGCTCTGGGATATCCAACACTCTTCTGACTTCCAAGGTAACCCATATACAGATGGCTTACATGCACACAGATACATACACATAAGTAAAAATAAATCTAAAACAAACAAACAAAAATCACCAGGCCCTCACTTAACATTGAGATTCAGATAAACAAGAAACAATGTTTTGGTGTATTTCCTAAGCACTATTAAAGACACGCTGAAACAATTCTTAGTTGTTTCTCTGAAATTCAAAGGCAGTCAGTCAAGCTTCCTTTGTTTACATAGATGGGTCCAGACCTTAGGCTGCAAGTCTGAGTGGCAGACTGTGGCAGGGCCATCACCAGGCTGGAGAGGAGGCTTTGCAAAGGGCACCTTTGTTGCCCTGTGACTCCTCAGGAAGGCAGAAATTAAGAGGGAAGCAGCCACAGTCTGGCTAATCCCCCTCATGGAGAAAGCAGGTAGGAAAAGCTTTCCTTTCAGAAATGTAGGCTCAGCCAGACTCCATTTCTGACCCCTACTGGGAAAATCAAGGACTCCCTGGGACACCATGGAGCCCATTCTTGCCCCTAATATATGGGGTGACTTCTTGCAAACGTTGGCTGAGACACTTGCCTCAGTAGGCACTGGGAGTCCCTACTTGAGCGGCTTCACAAGGACCCTTGTGTTGCCCACCATGAATGGGAGAGGAGTGGGAGAGGGCCGGCCAGCACACACCTGCTGCTTCCTGTTTCCTGCCCTAGAAACCCAGGCTGTAGGTCCTGCCTACTCTTAAACACTGTCTCTAAAAAGAACAGTAGTAACAGCCAATACCTAACATACTCTCTTGCCCAGGTATTACGTTGTATCTTCGAAGCAACCTCTGAAATAAATGCTGTCAGAATCTCTACTTGAAGCAGAGGCAGGCAGATCTCTGAGTTCAAGGCCAACCTGGTCTACAGAGTGAGCTCCAGAACAGCCAGGGCTATAGAGAAAAGAGACCCTGTCTCAAAATTAAACAAACAAATAAATAAAACAAAGAAACTGGAGATAAGCACATAGCACACTTTAATCCAACACTTGGAGGCAGAGACAGGAGCCTGGTCTGCAGAGTGACTCATATATTTAGTGAGACCCTGCCAATAATTTCCTTTTTTTTAAAGATTTATTTTATTATATATAGCTGTCTTCAGACATACCAGAAGAGGGCATCAGATCCCATTACAGATGGTTGCAAGCCACCATGTGGTTGCTAGGAACTGAACTCAGGACCTCTGGAAGAACAGTCAGAGTTCTTAACCACTGAGCCATCTCTCCAGCCCCCCCCCCTTTTTTTTTTAAGATATGATCTTGGGGATTTAGTTTCATGGCCCAGTGCTCTGAAGAAAATTTTAAAAAAAATGTAGACATTTGCATACTGATGTATATGTATGTGTGCTTACATGTGGGGGTGGTATACATGTTGGGGAACACACAGGCACATGTTGTAAATGTGTATGTGGAAGACAGAGATCAATTGGTCACCTTGCTGTTTTTTTAAGTGTGTGTGTGTGTGTGTGTGTGTGTGTGTGTGCGCAGCCTGGTCTACATAATGAGTTCCAGGACAGCCAGGGCTGTTACACAGGGAAACCCTGTCTCAGGAGTCTGGGGGTGGAGGGTGAGGGAGGAAGAAGGGTTTCATACTGAATCTGTAGCTCACTGACTAAGCTAGGCTGGGCAGCCAGCAAGCTCTAGGGATCTATTTTCCTTAACCTCCCCAGCACTGGGATTATAGCCAGATAGCACTGTGCCTGGCCCTTTATATGGAGGCTAGGGACTGAACTCTGCAAGCCAAGTAAGCAATCTCAGCAGCCCACCTTTTTTTTAATCAGGCTGGCTCTCTGCCTCCCTAGCACTGGAATTACAAGTGAGGGTTGTCACAGGCTGGCTTTTTGACTTGGGTGCTGGAGACCTAGCTCAGGTCCTCATGATTGCACAAGGCACTTTTCTGACTACCTCCACAGCTTTCTTCATCCCCATTTAATAGACAAACAAACTGAGGTCCTGATGACTTAAATTAATAAAAGTGCTTGGCTAATTTTCAGTAGAAAAGGATTCTGCTCCAGCTCTGTGTGTCTCTGGGAGCCTAGGCTCTAGGTATTGGCAACCTACTCCCAGCCTGTTCCTATACATCATTGTCTTCACTGTATCTGGCCTGTGGTTAGGGATCTTGCAGGAATGTCCTGAGATGGGCACCTTCTGCCTGGATCCCTATTTCTATCCTGAAGGATACAGTAGCATTTGTTGGAAGATTAAATCTTGTTGAAAATAAACTGTTCCAATATATACTCAATAACCCTTCCTGTGTGCTGTGCCTCTAAACAACCTGCAAAGCTAGTAGCAGAGGAAGGAACCAGCTTGTGACTTATCTGTCCTTCAAGCTCTCCTCCAGAGGAAGCCCTTCCCAGAGCCTGCCTAGCACCCACCCCAGCACATCACAGGAGGCCAAGTCTTTGTCCCTACTCAGATAAACAAACAAAGCGGCTAAGACATGTGTAATGTAGAAGGTCCAGGAGCCATGCCCCACCCACAGACAGGCTTGGCCTTCCTCCCGGGGGTCAGCAGCAGTCCAGGGACAGTGAGGTCAGTTAGGCAGAAGAACTAAGCTCATTCCCATCTGCGAATGGATAACTCAGGATTCCAGGGAAGCCTGGCGTCCTGCCATTTGGGCCACAAGCTTCTTTGTCTCTTCCTGCCCAGGGCACACATAAGCTTGGCAACTATGGCTTACCTCACATGGGAGCAGCATCCAGTGATGGTGTCCATATGGATGTCATATCCCCTGAAGTCTTGTGATTTAGCATCCTTTTCAGTCCATGTTCACACAGGACTCCCATGACCTTCCATTCCTACCTTCTTTTCCCCTCCCCATAGAGTCAGATGAGAGCCACAGGAAGAAGGCCAGCAAGTGTGCAAAAAGAGAGCCAAGATGGGGAAGTTTACTCTCCAAGAATCATCTAAACACATGGGAGAGTATTTTTAGCTCATGGCTCCTACCAGGATGCCAAACTTAAACACAGGGAAGGAGTCGGCCCCGTGGGGATAGAAGCAGCCACTGGAAATAGGGTGGGTAAAGGTATAGCAGACCCCTGCCCCTCAGAGTGGTATGTCTACCTGGATGGTCTTGATGAAGAAAGTTGGCTATGGAAGCTAGTGACCCTGGGCTGTGAACCCAGGGTCTTACAGGTTTCTTGCCTCTGCCATTTTGTAGCTCCCTCATTCATGCAATGGAAGAAGGCCTCACTCACAAAATGATAGAGGCCTGTCATCAGCACATAGTAGGCCTTCAATAAATGTGCTTCATAGTCTGTGTTGAGAATCTTCCAGAAATGGGCCAGTGGACCTCAGAAGTCCTTGTACTTTCTCGAGGCTTGGCATCTGCAGGGAAGCACACATGTGTATGTACATGTATGAACGTGTACATCCAATGCAACCGGCTAAGGAGATGAATGAGAGAAAACCAGGATGGGGAGGCAGGCAGGCTAGACCTCCCTTGTAAAGAACAATTGGTAGGCCCGTGCCCATGAGCCAGGCGGGCTGGGTATAAAGGCACCTAGGCCACCTTCTCCAGGTGGAGGTCAGCACAGAGCCGATGAGTTTACTCAGAAAAGGAAGCTCTTCAATGACACACTGACAGGAAGAAATGTCCCTCAGCTCTGTGTGGGGCTACAGTCAAGAGAGCAAACTGCCCACCCGTGGTGGCCGGCCACTGAGTAGCTTTGCTAGGAGTGCCTCCAGGATACACAGAGCTGGTCTGAGGTGTGCACAAACACTACCCCACTCTGGCTTCCACTTGGTTTATTATGGAGCCAGCCAGGCAGGAGACAGTCCTGTGCCTTTCACATGGGGTGGAAAGGCCAGACCTCCCTTGGCCCACTTGCATTGAGCTGGAACTTCCTGGTTCTGCTGCTACATTATTCACTGAAGGCCACATGGAGGACAGGTGTATAGGAGAGGGGTGGGGGGATGAGGGACAGAAAGGCAGGAGGAGAGGGGAACTTGTCCAGCGCAGGAATGGTTGACCTCAAGAGCTCATACTCTGGGGAGGAGGCAGCTAAGATCCCCTGCAGGCTGGGTGGAAACTAAAGGAGAAAGGGCTTGGACCACATACCCGCTACTGACACAGGCTGCTTGCTATGACTACACAATGCCGATACCCAGATCCCAGCTGCATTATCATTGTTGAAGTTGGAAGGTACTTATTATTGGTCACAAATAGAAAAGGTTAGGGGAATGGGGAGTGATCATTCATCTTACCCTAGGCTGATTGGGGGTGCTGGAGTAATCACCCCCTCCAACTAGACACTCCCCCCACCACCACTTACCAGCAGCAGGACCTTCTAGGCCTCAAGTGTCCCAGTAATTTGTACCTTCCTGTGGGGGGGACAGGTACCTCAGCTCCAACCAGAGCAGCCTGGCTCCAGCTCTCCTATTTGCTCAAGGCCTGTGACCTTATAGGCACTTCTCGTAGCTCAGGACTCCAACACTGCCACAGATGGTGAGTGCCATCTTCCTTCTGTCTCTACACACACAGCCTCCTGCTGTCCCTCCTCCACTAGACAGACATAGTGGGGGAGGAAGCCTGACTCTTCCTGTCACATCTACTGCTGACCCATGAGCAGATCCTGCCTGGGACATGAGCCTGGAAAGATGGGAACTGGCTCTGCCCTGCCCTCACCTCTGCAACCTTGTGGAAGAACTACTACATCCTGGCCCTGGGCATAAGGTTGCTGAAAGATCCAGCATCTATAATGCCCACAGACTGTCCACTCCCACCCATCTGGTTGCCTGTTCTCTCTCCTCCCTCCTCTGCATCCTCCCTGCTGCTTCGTGACAGGAGTTCTCCCTCCCTGCCTGTCTAAGCTCTCATGGTCTCCTTTCCTTGAAGATGCTCCCAGCTCTGACCATCCCTGGGAACTGCAGCTGTTCTTCCCTGTTTATGTGTCTCCTTCTGACCCCTTGGACAGTGTGAGTCTTTTGTCCATACACTGGGCTGAGAACCCCAGGCCCAGGCGTCTCCAGGGCAAGCTCAAGAGGTCCTTGAACAAATGAATGAACCCATTCCCCACTACACACAGTCCAATGCTCCATCTGAAGGGTGGGCACCCAGGACCTCAACTCAGCTTCACTCTGGCTCCAATATGTAGCTTTCGTCTAGCCTCTGTTCTTGGGCCTCGCTTCCAAGGTACCTCCAACATCTGAGGTTGGGTGTGTGTTGCTAGGGTGATCACACACATAGGTAGGGTGATTCATACCTGGCTGGGAAAAAGCTCCAGGCTTTAAGGTCTCTGCCCTGTCAGGGGACAGGGCAATTGCAGATACTTACCAAAGAAACAACCAACCAAACACTTGCAAAGGGTTTCTCTAAAAACATATCCATATTTTATTTCATTTAATCAGGGGGTAGGGGGAGGTCAGAGATCCACATGTCTCTGTCTCCCTACCCCCAGGGCTGGGATTAAAGGTGTACACCTCCACAGCCTCATATTTTAATAGTCCCCAAAGTTCAACCTGGAAAGATTAAGACAGAGAAGCCATATCCTCTAAAGGCTGATGTCAGAGGTCAGATATCCAGAACTGGACCATCATTGGAGGAAGCCGAGGTCATATATCCTGAACTGGACCATCATTGGAGGAAGCCGAGGTCATATATCTTGAACTGGACCATCATTGGAGGAAGCCGAGGTCATATATCCTGAACTGGACCATCATTGAAGGAAGCTGGCCACTAGGCAGGTGAGTGTGGGGACCAACAGAGCGGGCAGGGGTAGAGACAGCAGCCGTCCTGGGGCCTGGGACTTGAACACTTGCCGGTTTCCCAGTATCTGCAGGGGCCTCACATTGTCTTTCATGTTCAGCTTCTGTTCTTTGTCATAGTACAGCTTTTTTGAGAATTCTAGGAACTGTAAAAGAGACTGGGCTCAGCAGCTGGAGCAATGCTCTTGGGTGACCTCAGACCAGACATCTCACATCAGCAAGGAAGAGAGGGGCTCAGAATGACTACCAAGAGTATCACGTGTGGCATTTGTGGGAAGCTGAGTGGCGCTGTCTTTCCCTGCCCTCTTTTTCAATCAAACACAGTTTCAATCCTGTTACTGTCACTGTTGCTATGGTACAGTGGTTCTTGAAGGTCAGCATCCTTTAGCATCAGCTGAAGGAGCTCACCGGACCCCAGATGTCTGATTTGAATGGGCATTTCTAGAAAATTCTCTGGGTGAAGATGCTGACGTCACACTGAGAATCATTGTTATAAGCCCAAGGGATTTTGGTCCTCTGGGTTTCCTGCCATCTTTCCAGAGGCTATTGTAAACTCAAGTGCTGTTTGTTGAGCGACTTCCCAATAGCACTAAGGAAGTCCAACCTCAGGTCCCCCTGGAATACTGGCTCCCCACATTAACCAGCCAACTCTCTCCCACTTTTCTGGAATCCTATTCCAAGCACCTTCCGAGATGTCTCACTGGGCCCTCTATTCAGGAAAGTGGTAGTCAGAGCTGTCTTTCTCATCTGTGTCCACCAGTGGAAACCCAAGGTCTGACTCAATGAGTCTTATCTTCCCACCCCAGGGATCTATGGAGCAAACAGATAGTGCTTTAAGAAACTAGGCTCCATATGGAAGAGAGCACCTTGCCCCAGGACTGGGTACCTGGTCTCTGTGGATCTTAATGGGTTCCTTGAACACAGTCCAGATGACTTCCTCTTCACAGTTTGGTGTGGTCAGTGAGCCCGGGTAACGGAAGTAGAGAGACAGTTTCTCCTTCGGGGGAAGCATATCCTCCAGACTGCTGGCCCTCACTGTAGAGTTTGTATCTGGGGTGGGAGACAAAAGCCTTAGATATGACTCTCTTTAAAGCAGCTGTCCTAGGCCCTCTACCCCTCTCATCGTGGGAAGAAGCCATCCCCTCCCCTACCCCGACTCACAGGGTTTGGAGATATTGGCCAGTGCCTCCACCAGGGGCTGGAAGCCTTCATTCACCTTGTTGCCTACCTGGAACAGGAGCAAAAGAAGCATGAGATGGATTCTTTGGAAGCTGCTGCGGCCAAGCAGCTCTTTCTGGAGGACAGGTGACCTCCAGGATGGAGGGGATAGGAGTCCCACCTCAACCATGAATGCCAGCACTGCAAACTTGTCGCCTGAGTCCTGCACCTGACTGCCAGTTGCTATCTTCTTATGTACGATGTGCATCTAGGAAGCAGACACAGATGAAGGACTTAACCGGAAGCTGAACTACCCATCCGGTCCACCCATCCTGTACACAGCCAGCACCCAGCCCAGGACCCAGCTCTAAGACCTCGTACCTCCATTGCAGCGTGTTTCCCATCAATGCTGTGCTCTGAACCCTTGTCCAAATCCTCTGACCAGTGCAGGTGCAGATTTACAGCCTCGTACCGGGTAGGTAGTTCTCCTCCAAAAATGCAGATGCCTCTCCCCAGAGACATCTCCACTGCGAGAGACCCAAGTACGCAGAGTCCTCACTCCGGCCTCCCCTTGGCCCTCTCAGTTCCCACCCCCAGCTTTTCCCTCTCAGCCCTGAGGGATGAGCCGACACCCAACCTAGCTGCTCACTGTGCTTCCCAGCTCATCTCACCTCTCATATACCTATCCCAAAATGTAGCCCCGTCCTGGGCCTGCTTGTGTTTTGACTTCCTTCGTGGTGCCCCGGTATCCCCACGATAATGTCCATACTCCTCCTCAGCCCTGGTGACCTGTTCTGGGTCTCGGGTCAGCTCCTCCTAGCTTCCTTCTCTGGGCTCCATCCACACGCAGCTGCTACCACTCAGAGTTCCCAAACTCTGACCAAGCAGTTTCACGCCTCTGTGCTTTCAAAAAGGTCGTTCCCTCCTTCCGGGAAGGTTCCCTTCCTTCACCTCCACTGCTCTAATGAAATGACTAAAAACACAACTAGCTAGAGTACCCTCCTCTTTACAAGTTTCCCTGGTTGCTCCTCCCTTCTCCGGGCCTGAGGGACTCACCAGGCAGTTAGCCCTGCTTGGGGATGCCACCCAGCCCGTGCAGGACCCACCTACCTGAGTGTTGAGTGTTCCTAATGGGCCACTTCTTTTTTTGGTCGTAGCCATCAAAGGTGATGGTTGTCAGTCTGGGGTTAAACTTTGCCCTACTAGTGATGATGTTGATGGGGGACTGCTGGTTCTTTTTACAGTCTCCAGTCCACTGGTTGGGCCCTGAGCAGGGAGGAAAGTCAGAGTCAAGGGCACATTGACTCATTGGTGTGAATTAAGGTCCTAGAATGCTGGTGAGGTCCCACATGAGGGCATGAGTCTCAGGATTCTGCCCAGGCCTTCCTCTTCTTCCTCCAGCATGCTGACATTACGTAGGCAAGTTAGCGGGTCTCTGATGTGGCTGAGGGTTGAGGGGGTGTGGAGAGAAGGGTGGAGGGAGAAGCCGGCTGGCCACTGATGGCTAAGAGTCTGGGATTAGATAAACCTCATGATGCTGAGCTCTGGCTTTCTCAGTGGGAACCTGGTCATGAACTAAGTAGCTTCCAGGGGATTTTGGGAAGTTTGAAAGTTGCGAAGTGGGAGATGGCTTTTCAGCTTTGGACACTGTGGAGGAGGCCATCTTGGAAGAGCTGTTATGGAAAGAATCTAGACCTGACAAGGCAATATCTAAGCAGTGGGGGACAAGAGAGGAAGAGCCAGACAGGTAACTCCAACATTCAGCTAGGTAGGGGCAAGAGAGGGGCATCTGTTGACACGGCAGTCTACAGGGAAATTGGTCAACATTAGAAAAAGTGGCAAGGGGCTGGAGAGAGGGTTCAGTGGTCAAGAGCACTGACTGCTCTTCCAGAGGTCCTGAGTTCAAATCCCAGCAACCACATGGTGGCTCCCAACCATCTGTTATGAGATCTGAGGCTCTCTTCTGGTGTATCTAAAGACAGCTACAGTGTACTTGCATATAATAAATAAATCTTTTTTTAAAAAAAGAAAAGGTGGCAAGGAAGCAGTGGGGGCGTGGTTTGGTGGTAGAATGCCTTGGCACTCCAATAAACAAACTACCAAGAACCATCTCCCATTTCCACATCAGAGGGCTTGGCCAGACTCGAAACTCCATTTTGTTGGGAAAAAAAATAGCAAAATACGCTGTTAATTAGCTCCTGGTGTCATTCATTGTCCCCTATTCACGAGTGCTGGAAATGTGTGCAGTGTGACTGTGTTGGAAGTTGCTGATGAAAGACTGATGGCACTCACCTAAGCAATGGCTGTTGGGCTCCTTGGCTTGAATCTCATAGCACCATTGTGAGTCTGGAACAGAGAGAGGAAGAATGTGAACCCTGGGTGTGCACATAACTCCTTCATATAGCCCTGTAAACCAGAACCTGGGGGAGGGGGGGACTCTGGTGTTAAGCCCTCTCTTCAGTTGAAGTAGAGGTTTCTGGGTGTGGGATTGAGGTCCCCAGGGAGGTAAACTTAATAGGAATGGCTAGCTAGTAGTCCTACATGCCTTTAATCCCAGCACTTGGAAGGCAGAGTCAGGAGTTCAAGGCCAGCATGGTCTACAGAATGAGTTCCAGGACAGCCAGAGCTACACAGAGAAACCTTGTCTCAAAAAAACAAAATAAAATAAAATAATCATAGGAATGTCTAGCATACTGATCTTCAGAGATCTCCCTCTCTCTCTTTCTCTCTCTCTGAGGATGCTCAGCTCTGTCCCTGGCTCATCAGCTCATCAGCCTCTCCTCCCTCTTCCCTCCTGCATCCCAAGAGGAGGTTCAGTTGAGAGTGAAGGCTTAGGACCACCTCTGGAACAATGTAGTAGGCTCCAGTTTCCCAACCAGACTGGCTTGAGAGGAGAGGAGATTCAGAAGGGGTGAGGATCCAGGCCATGGAGGAGGATCAGCAAGGTCTCCTGAAGGCTCTCCTTGCTTTGTCAATGCAGACAAAGAGAACCATCAGCATTCCTGAAGAAAGCAACAACATAATCCTGACAACAGCAGTGCAAGCTACTGACTAGGGGACCCATTCAGACATTCAGCTCCACTTCTGTAAAACTAAATCTGCTCTAGAAATAAGGTCTATGGGAGGAGAGGGAGGGAGGGAGGGAGGGAGGGAGGGGGAGAGAGAGAGAGAGAGAGAGAGAGAGAGAGAGAGAGAGAGAGAACATGTTTTTTTTTCACCAACAGGTGAATTTCTATCAGAAATTAGAATTCTTGATGGAACCCTGTGTTTAAAGATGGCCCTTTACTCTCTTTGGCTTTATCCTCTGTAAAATGGAGCTAACATGGCCACCCATGAGACTGTTGAGAGTTAAATGAGGTGATATGAACTCTTCTAGGCAGCCTATACTCATTTGGTAAGTTCACAGACAACTCTTCCCCTCCCCACTGGCCTCCGGTCTGTGAGCAGATGGCCTAAGCTAATCCAAGGCAGGAGAGGAAAAGACATGGAGTGAGTTGGAAAAGACTCATGGATGAGGACATTCCTAAGAGAAGTGCTGTGCCCCACTCAGCCTTGCATCCTCACACTGAGTCATCTGCCTTTCCTCCTGGGGGCTTTGTGGGATTTTTTTTTTCTCTTCCAGTGCTGGGAACTGAACCCAGGGTCTTGCACAACATGACAAGCAAGTGCTCTACCACTGAGCTACAGATCCAGTCCTTTCTTTTCTTTCTTTTGAGGTAACATCTCCCAGTGTAGCTCAGGCTAGGATTATAGGTGTGTACCAATGTGCTGCTAGCCTCTTCCTTGCCTGAGCTCTGCACTCCCAAGCCCCATCTCCACTGAGTCTAGACGGGGCATCCATCCCTGACATGGAAACAGGATGAGCTGCTAAGTATAAAAACCATGCTCTTGGTAGCCAGGAGGAACAAGGTTCTAGGCTAGGACAGCGAGCCCTCCAGGAAACTGGCCTCCCTCTCTTGGCCTCCAAGGGCCACTTTAGATTTGCTAGTTTCCTGGCACTATATTAGAATTCATTCCAGCTTAGAGATACAGGGTCTTCCTTATGGTGGTTTATCCTCTGGGAGCTTCTGCACTGGGGAACATGTGTGTGAGCCCATGAGTCTGCAGAGCAGTGGCCATCGACCCTCTAGACAGGCAGACTGCCTCAGGAAGCTGGAGTCTGTTCCCTATCCTTTATGGCCTGCTCTGCCTATTGCTTAATCTCTGCAGAGATTCCATTGTCTGAGCCTTCAAGGTTCTCCAGAGACAGAGGCACTACCCCAAACTCTCAGACCAGACGAAGGACTGGCCAGTCACAGCGAGGAGAGGGGCTATTATAGTCTTTTTGGATCACTGGCCTGCAGAGGCCCTGGGAGGAAAAACGGCTTCCATGAAGTCATCAGAGGGCAGCCTCTCCTTAGTACTTGGGGCCCAAGGGGAAGCTATTCCTAGAAAAGGCCAACTCTGAATGAAGGACAGAGCCGGTAGGCTTGCCTCAGGAGTAGCCCATCTGGGCATTTCTCAGGAATCTTCTCTTCGCTGGCTCTGGCCCCAGCTCCCTGGTTTGTAGTGTGACCTCTGATCCACTGTCTTAATCATAGAGACTTTTGACCTGCTTGGCTGAACACTCTTGTAACTACACTCTCTCTGGGAGGTGATGGCCAGAAAAACAATGCTGAAGATGCAGAGGCCAGGGGTCAGGTCTTCATCTTCCAGTCAGGTAGCAGGGCACCTGTCAGCTCATGCTCCCACACTTGCTTCTGAGGGGCAGCCTTTGCAGAGAATAACAAGTCCACTGCCTCTGGTCATGCCCATGATAAAGGAGATCCCTAGTTACAAGCCTCCCCCTCCTCCTTTTAAGGTAAGGATTTATTTTTGGCTCATGGTCCAGGAGCCTTTCAGAGAAGAGTGAATCTTAATGGGCCTTGCTCAGTCTGAGGAAAGGTGGGCAGAACCTGTGTATGTTCTGAGTAAAGTCTTCACACATTCCTGGCTAGGGATCAAGAACTCCAAAGGGGTGAGATATCCCCTCTCTCTGGGGGTAAATGCTCTGAGGATTTTTACCGGCAACCTGGGCACTTTCCAGTTCCACCAAGACTATGCACGAAGGAGGGTGGTCCTGGCACTAAAACAGGAACAGTTTGTGTGAAGGAGTCAGCTGAGGTGGATTCCTGCCTACATGGCTCCAGGCTGGGCCTCATGACCATCTTTTAGTGTGCTTTCTACCCAGAGCTCAAGGACACTGTCTAAGCTATTAAACTGTTTTATCCTTAAAACAGCACCCAGGAACAGAACTACTAAACCCGATTTGTAAACGACAGAACACGGTATACGACTTACCAAAGGTTTACAGCTACAAGGCACCCGTTAGTCTAAAACATTTTTCTTTTTTACTAAATCATTTAAAGTGCCCAACCCTATGCCACCCTCCCCCACCCCCACATACTCGGCTCTTTATATTAGTTGCTCTTTTCTCTCCCATAGAAGGAGCTTGGGAATTGTTGCAAGGTGCCAAGCTAAGTCCCTTCAGCAACGGGGAACACTCTCTTTTCTTCTGGGTGGCTGAGAGCTCCCTTACCTCCCCAACCATAACCCCCACCCTCCATTCCAGGGCAAACCTCTGGAAGGGAGGTTTGGCCCATTGGACGGAAAAGCTTGCCTGCGGACTAAGAGATGAAGCGTTTGTGAAGAGCTTTGGGGTAGTGGAGAAGGTGCCACTAGAATCGCCTTTAGCTCCTTATCAAATATTAACACGCCTCTACCGCCACCTCCCACCCAGAAGAATAATTAAGAGCTCGGTCTCACCATTAATCTTTAAACGAAAATCACCTTGTCTGGAAAGACCGGCTTGGCCAGGGACTTGGGTCTTAGGATGCCCCCCGCCAGGCTCCCAAGCCAGGGGAGAAGGGAGCTTAAGGCTCAGGAGCCAGTTCAGAAGGGTCAGAAGAAGGGAACACCAGGATACCAACACATCCAACCAGCTGCGTTTGTTCTGGGTGGGCAACAGTTACCGGCTCAGAGTTCCTGAAGCAGTCGGCCACTCGCCCCCCACGGGCAAACCCGGGAGAACCAAGATGCGAAAAGGACCGTGGATCCAGGCGAGTCGGAGAAGCATCCTCACCACAGATCACACGCGCGTCCGCCACGCGGACACCCCGCGGTCGCACACATGCGGGCACACATTCCCCCCGCAGCCTCCTGCGGACACGTGTGGGCGCCCACGCTCACACACAACCAGGTCCGCTGCAGCCTCACGGTACCCTGCACGAACCACGCGCGGCTGGAGCGCTCTAGCAAGGGTAGCAGGTCTAGGGGCGCAGAGGGTCACCCGAGGGGTACCTTCAGTAGAGGGGGCCACGTAAGCCAGCGCCAGCAGAGCAAGAAGTAGCTGCATGGTACTTGAGGGCAAAGAAGCTGCGCAGCCTGGGGTCAAGCACCAACGAAGCCACGGGAGGCGTCGCGATCAGCCGGATGAGGCTTTATAGCAGAGCCACCACCGAGGGGAGCCCGGACGGCAGGACGTGGAAGGCGGCTCCTCCTCCTGGCGGAGCCTCTCCTTGCCTCGTCCAGTCTCAGTACGTAAAGAAGCCTTTCCCCACCTACCTTTGCTACCTTCGCCCATGGCGAAAAGACCTCACCCACTCCGCATCTTCAGTGCTCAGAAGCGGAGTCTTCCCACCTTGCCCCCATCCTACTGGTCACTGATCGCGGAACAAAGATGAACTATCCTCAAGTACTTGACCCACAGGGTGACTTCCCAGACTTGTAGCTTCCATCTTGTTGCCATCAACCACTGTTCAGGGTCTCCTAGTGTGTCCTTGGAATAAATTTGATTTGGGGCAGGATGGATGTAAACGGTCTCACAGAGACCGAGAATCCGAACGGTTCAAAACTTTGCAAAACTGTTTGTTGAAGAGATGCTAGTTGAGAGGCTCTTTGAGCAAGCCGTAGCTAACTCTCCAGTCTCATCTTTTTATTTCCTGGCTGTTCCAAACTTGATTTTGTGTTTTCTTTCTCGAGACTGAAGATGGTGATGATGACGACGACAACGATCTCCTCCTCCCCACCCCCACTTCTTTTCTTCCCCTATTTCTCATACGAGGCAAGCACTCTACCACTGAGCTACATCCAAATTCAATTTTAAAGAAACCAAGACCCGTCTTCCTAACTAGAGCCAAGCTCCCTAAAACACTATTACTGGTGTGGTGGGGTTTTGTGCTAAGCCAAGGATGGAGTGAAGTCAGAGGGCTGGGAAGGGTATGGAATTAAGGGAATGGGAAAACGAAGGGGTGGGGGGCAGAGAGACACAATAGAAAATGTTTGTATAGTAGCTTACTAGGAAAGGCCACTGCGTCACAGGGGAAAAGACTGGGTGCTTTTGCGATCTCCTCACCTAGTAGATGAGAGGTGGGGAACAGGAAAAACAAAACAAAAAACCCAAGGGTCTGAATGTACCGCTAATTCTCCCATTAAACAGGAAGAGTCCTCAGCAAAGAAAGACTCTGTGATATGGTCTCCCGTATCCAGAGAAATGGATCTGGCCTCACTTCCAAGCAAGCCCTTCTTGTCACTCTGTGGAGGTCCCTTCCATCTCACAGGGACTCTATGCATCCCTGGGAAGTTTGGAATCTAGGACAATGTTGGGGAGATGGACTACGAATCAGGCAGTACACCTGGACTCCTCCATCAACAGGAAGCCCCATTTTTCTGGTCCAGCTACTTCCCTATCCGCTGCCAAATTCTCATCACATCACCCTCTCCCTGCCCAGACACCAGCCTTTGAACCTCTGAAGAGGAACAACTCCATCAGAACAATCCAAGCAAAGAGGCTTCCTCCCTTCTTGGGTCTGGCTTGCTCCTCTCTCTGGCCTAGGATCACAGCCTACACGGGCAGCTTTGATCCTACAGAGAGGTTGGGGGAGGGTGCCCCTATCAGGCTTAGGGTCTTATTGTCCACTCTGCTCTGGAATTTAACCTCTGACCTGGGATGCTGGCATTCCACCCTCTTTGAACCTTATTTGGAGAATGGATTTGTGTTTGTGAGGCTGTAAATGTTTCTTTTAGGAATGACAAAGGAGGAGTTAAGGATTCTGGGTGTCCCAGTGACCTAGGCTAACCCCTGACAAGCAGGGGAGAGATTTGATAGCACGAGCAGGCTATTATCTATCAGCGATTTCTGTATTTATTTCAAAAGACCCACAGCCCCCGGAGCCCCTGGAATAAAGTGTGGAAAGGCAGGATGTGTACTGGCCGGACTTCTTAGGCAGCCCCTCTGAGGCAGGTACTTCTGGGGGGCACTAGTAATGACACCTCACCCAAGTGTTTCCATCAGACATCTCTGACTCCTTGGCTTCCCAGGTGTCCTTGCTATAATGGTCTCCCTGCATGTCCCAGCGCCATCCTCTCCCGTCACATCATTCCCAGCTCTACCCCCTTGCCTTATCTCCAGTCCTGGCCTGCCACAAACCAACTGGTACCTGTCACACGTTCCAAGCATCTGGGGCCGAGTCTGATTTAGGATGATTAGAGGAGAGGTGGGCACTGAAATGTCCCAGGGATTTAATGGACCATAGCTGCCCAGCCCAGGATGGGGAAGCCCACCTGCTCAGTCTCATCCCAGAAGCACTTTCTTCCTTCGACTTAGCCCAAGGTCCCAAATTCAAGTCTTTGCACTTCCTCTGACTCAGTGATGGCCTTGGGCAATTTTCCCTTCTATTTGCAACTTCCTCCTCTATAAAGGGGGATGGGGTGGGGAGAGGATGACATAGTAGAATCCTGCCCCCATGACCTCTACCAATAAAGAGATACGGGGAAGCCACCCAGTCCTATCTGTCTCAACTAAGTTTGCTAGGCCTGGGTGTGACTGATGGCCAGTAGGGTATCAAACATGAGTCACAATACTTGTTCACAGCTTTCCATTTGTGTGGCCCAGTCTGGGACAGGGGAGGCAGTGGGGGATGAGGCTAAGGGCTCCATCTAAGGTCAAAGAGAAGCAGAGGAAAAAGGCAGGACAAAATTATGAGGACCTGAGAAGAGAAAGGAACCTCTCAGCCCAGGGTCTGGGTAAAGCCTCTCCCCAGCGTCAAAAATCGTAACGCAGCTGGCATTTGCCTTTTTCCTTATGTGTACAGCTGTAGTTTAGGAATCTTACCAGAACCTCCCATTATGGAGCAAAAAGATTTCTTCTTTGTGCCCCTAAATAGTCTCTGGTTTTACCTCCAGATGTCACCTCCAGAGACCCCATAATCTCCCTTATCAAAGAGAAATAGAAAGGCCAATGTAATGGCTCAGTGAGTCAAAGCTGCCAGGCTAACAACCCAAGTTCCATCCTTCTCTAAGACCCATATAATGAAAGGAGAGAGCCAACTCTGGCAAGTAGTCCTCTGACCTACACACACACACACACACACATGCACACGCACACACACTCACTCACTCACTCACTAAATGCATTTTAAAAATCCAGAGAAAGAAGGGGGGAATAAAAGGTTCTTAGTAACCTCTTAAGACCCACCAACTACCAACTGTGGCTAATGCTAAGACACTTAACTGTGAGTCCCCTAGAAAGCGGACAGCCACACTTGGGTTATGTCCTGCTGTTTTCCTGAGTCTTTCTCTCCACACCACCCCCCATGGTTCACAGTGACTCCTTTGAGCAGCACACAGCCATGCTTTGAGGTGTATTTTTATTCTTCTCTTGAGTACATTTCTTTCTATATTTAGTAAATGCCCAACTCTGCTTCATACTGGCTATTTGTGAAATTCTTCTTTGTGTCAAAGACACAAATCCTAGGTTTGCCTGAATCCAGCTTTTTAAAAGATTAAAGGAACTTCTCAGATTGCCTTGGGTAACAATTTGGGGCTCTGCCTGGGTTCCCTGTCACCACTGACATCTTTGGGGGATTTGTCAGGGCTCGATCTCAAGTACTGTTGTTGATGAGTCCCCCTGACCATCGCTTAGCTGATCTGTTTTAGTTGCAGCTTAAATATTAATTTGTTTTTTCTGTGGGGCTTTTTGTCTTTTGTGTGTTGTGCGTGCGTGCACACACACACACACACACACACACACACACACATTCTACAATATGCACGTGGAGGTCAGGGACAATTTCAGGGCTTAGTTAGTTCTCTTCCCACAACCACACTCCTGGGATCAAAATCAGATTATCAGGTTTATCAGCAAGCACCTTTACCCATTGAGCCAAGTCACTGACCACATGGAGTCTTTAATGAGTGCCAGCCATTAGCACCAAAGATAGAAATTTCCTGGAGACATTCACAGATGGAACAGTTCCCGCTGGTCTGAGAGGACGACTATGGAGATTTGTCCATCCATGTCCTAAGCTACTCTCTTGCTTCCAGGAGAGCAGTCCAAGATGCTGTGAGTGAGGGAGCTACTCCCACAGGCTGGATCTGACTGAGAATGCCCACTTCTGGGGAGCTCAGCAAATAAGAGCAGTGATTGCTTCTCCAGAGAACCCAGGTTTGATTCTCTGCACCCTCATGATGGCATAAAACCATCATATCTCTCGTCCCCGAGGGTCTGACTCCTTCTTCTGACTTCAATCAGTACAGTTACGTTTGTGGTTCTCAGACATACGTGCAGATAAAAACCCATAATTTTCTGTTCTGAAATCTGCTCGAGTGGGGTGCATGTTTCTGTGTGTGCAGGTGTGTGTGTACATGTGTATGCTTTTGTGTATGTTATGTGTGTCACAGCACATATAGAGGCTGGAGGACAATTTTCAGGACCTTTCAACCATTTGGGTTTTGGGGATTGAATTCACCAGCCCCCATTTTATTTTTAGAGGTAAAAATCTCTCACTGAGACCTGTCATTCACTGAGACATCAGCCTGGCTCCGCCTTCCCAGTACTAGGGTGACAAACACCTGTCACCATGCCCAGATTTTTATTCAGGTGTTGGGTGTCAAATGCCTATCTTCAAACTGGTGTGGCAAGTATTTTACACCTGGACTACTCCCCAGCCCCCTTGACTTGTAGTCTAAGGACTCTTTCTAGTCTTTCCTCCCTTCCAAAGGCTGTGGCTGTTAGCAGTGCTTTGTAGATGGTCTTAGGCAAAGAGAACTCTGCCTCCTAAAGGGCAGTTTATCTGTTTGTTTTAGGGCCTCAATTAAGAAGTCTATGGGCCTTTGCCATCCAGCCAAACTTTAATCCTCAGGAGACTCTAATCTCCTATCTTTATTTCTAGACTCTCACTAACTGGTGCTTTGAGGAAGAGGTTTCTATAACTCTACAGGCCAAATATATAAATTCCAACGCTATCCATTTTTATAAACACCTTCTGTGGATCTTTGAACTACTATAAATGGTATTGTACACAGCACAATAGTGCATGTTCAGAATGCTCAGGGCCCCCTGGAGGGAAAAGCAGACCCCAGAGCTGCAGGGATGCCTAGCGTCAGGGAAATAGCTCTAAAGGACAGGACAGTGATGTTTGATCCAGGTAGGGAACTCAGCACAGGGGGCCCAACCTGCTCTGTTTCCTTTATCTCTCTTCTTTAAAAAGCAAGACAAACCTTTATGTACACACACACACACACAGGAGAAAGCATGGGAGGCTTGGTTTAGCCTCACTGAGAATTAAAGCAAAGAGCAATGTTGAGGGGAAGAGTTTTTATTTCCTAGGACAGCTCCTCCTCTGCTACTTGGCTCCCAAGAACTTCCTGTTTTGACTTTTGTTTTTTTTACCGAGCCTCTACTTGGATCTTGAGCTTTCTCACTGAGCAGGTCAGGTCTTTAAGACGTACAGAGAGGAACCAGCTGGAAATGCGTTTGCCGCACAAGCAGACGAACCTGTTTGGATCATCCCCAGTCCTCCCGTAAAAAGACAGGTGTAGCTTCGCGTTCTTGTAATTCCAGCCCCAGGGACACTGAGAAGGGAATAACCCTGGGGCATGCGGGCCACTCTTTCTAGATAAATTCATTGGTGTATACGGGTTGAGGGAATCTCAAACAGGCCACAGTGTGAAATTTGGGTTTTCCTTTAGGGGACTAACAATCATGGGGTACAGGTGACGTTTTTATAGGAAAGAAAAGATACGACTCCAGTTTTGGCACCGATGTTAGGAAAAAGATGAAGAGTGGGGAGAGGGTATGCTCCATGGAGGTGTAGCAAGGCCTGGGGGAAAGGGTGATGTCTCTGGGGGACCCATGTTGGGAATCCCTTCTCCTGAGGGGTCAGCCACACAACGATATAGTATAAAATAGAGTTTATTCAGGGCATTGGGAGGGGAGTTAAGAGGGTAGTGGGGGCAGAGAGAGAGAGAAGAGGAACAGAGAAGTAGAGGCCAGCCATGGGCTCCATTGCCCTGGGTTACCATGGCAGCCCCACTGGTACACAAACTTACCACCTCTCACTCAGGTAGGTACCATTTGAATCTAACTAAATGATTCTGGGAGAGGTCTTGATAGACTTCTGTGAACTTTCTAGTAAGAAAGTTGTGACACAAAATAACACTTAACACTCTGTGGCTTAACAGATAAATTTAGATCTAACATCCTGTAACTATTGGGTAAAAAACCTTTTGCAATATATTAGCAAGTTGTAGTTACACCAACCAACAGGCTTAAACTTCTCTCAGAGTCTCAGACCCACAGCAGCCTTCTATTTGGCTGAAACACACCTCTCTCATGTCTCTAATGAATTTGGGAAGTGTCTTGATTTACGACTTTCTTGGTTCTGTTACTTACGAAAAGTTCATGACTTGGCTTCCATGATGGAATGCAGAATTTGGGGGTGTTTCTGAGTTTCTCACAGCTGGCTTTGAAATAAATTTCCTCTTATCTCCTTGTAGGTGAGCGTCATGTTTTTGCTTGAGCAGTCATGGTGTTCCAACAATAATCTACTTTGTGGGAGGCATAACTTGGTTGGAGAAAAGGTGTGTCTGAACCACCAGTGTTATCTCCTCAGCTGGACTGTGAAGGACCTTCCAGGATCTCTGAGATTCTCTTTGTATGGTGGTTTTGGTTTGCTTTGCGTTTCAAGTATTTGGCTTTCGTGTCTATTTCGTTTGCTTGCTTTGAAAGCTTTTGGTTTCCACAGTCAGCTTGTTTTTTGTTTGTTTTCAGGGTTCTGATTCTGGACTCGGACTTTAGTTAAGCTTGCTGGCTGTCTTTTTTTTTTTTTTTTTTTGATGCTATTTTTGGTGGTGACGGTGGTGGGGTATTTCTGGTTTTTGGTTTATGTTTCTGGCTTTTTGAGGCTGAGATTAAAGACATGTGCCACCACACTAGGGTTCCAGTAGCTGTCTCCCAGCACCCAGGAAACAGGCAGGTGGCTTCATGTGAATTTGAGGCCAAGTCTACACAGTGAGTTCTGCAGCAGCCTGGGCTACATAAAATACAAAAAGCAAGACAAAAGGAAGGAAGGAAGGAAGGAAGAAAGAAAGAAAGAAAGAAAGAAAGAAAGAAAGAAAATGTTTTGATTTATGACTTTCTTTGTTCTGTTACTATAAAAAAAACTTCATAAAACTGCTTCTACAATGGAACATGGAATTTGAGGCAACCTAAATCTGAGTTTCTAGACCATAGTCACTCTTATCCAGCCGAGGATAAACTACCTATCATATCCCCTTGGAAGGGAGAGCTTCATTTTTACCTTGAAAAGCCATGATTAATAGCTGGTGTGCATGTGCATGTCCATGTGCACATGTATTTGTGTGTGGATTGTGTATGTACATGTGTGTGTATATGTGTATGTGTTTATATGTGTGTGTGCAGGTGTGTGTGATATATGTATGAGTGTATGTGTGTGTGTATGTATGAATAATGCATATGTGTGTGTGGTGTTTAATGTGTGTGAGTATATGTGTATGCATGTGTTTGTGTGTGTGGTGTATTACGTGTGTGTGTGCACATAGGCACATAGCTAGAGGTCAGTATCAAGTGTTGTCTCATTATCCTTTTCAGATATAGGAATTTTGCACTGAACCTGCAACTCAGCAATTTGGGTCCATCTCCTAGCACTGAGGCTACTGAGGCTTTTATGTGGGAAGTAGGGATCAGAACTTAAGTCCTCACATTAGAGCAGCAGGCACCTCACTGCCAGAGCCATGGCCCAGGTCATTAAATGAATAGTACTTATGGATAAAAATGGCATGGTAGCCAGAACATTTCAGGAAGCCAGAGAAGTGTCACCTAAAGTAGCCAGTGGGTAGGAGACTAGGGAAGTGTCCTGAACTTGAGACCTGAACTGAATCTTTAAAGTAAATCTGATGGCTCAGATTTACCCACCTATCTAGGCATCCTGGTGCACACCTGTAATCCCAGCCCTCACTGAAGGCTGGAGAACCACTGCCAGACCCTCTTTAGGAAGAAGAAGAAAAAGGAAGCCGAGGCTCAGAAAAAGCAGAGGTGGGATCTGCACCCTGGTCTCTTTCCCTCTTCCCTCCCCACCTACCCAGAACGTCACACTTCCTTCCCACTGGGACCTCACTTCGACCTGGGCTTGTTTTGCATCCCCCCTCCCCCACAGTTAATTAGCAGAGGACTCAGGGAAGGGTTGTAGAGATTCTAACGTTTGTATTCCTAGATGTTGAGATGAAATCCTCAGGCCCAGCAAGCTTTCCTCAATAGCCTAGCTCCACCACTCCCCAACCTGGCACTCCGCCATGTTCCAGCAGAGACTAGAGCCCTGCTCTTTTGCCAGCTCTGCGCAGGCAACAGCTCTTCCCACCCACCCTGTTTTTCTGACTGTGGAAGAGAAACCTGGAAAGTAGAGAGAAGGGGGACAGTGAGAGCATCACACTCTCACCAGGCAGAACCTTCTGTCTCCAAACATTTTGAAATAACAGCAACAGGATGTGTGGAAAAACCCAGCAATGGGGGTGACATATCTGCTCTTGCCCTACAAAAAGTTTAGGAGAAACCCCCACTAGTTGTCCCTGTCTTCACCTCTTTTAGTTCCAGCTCGGAAGCCAGGCTCAAAGGCTGGCAGGAGGTAGAGGTTGGAGTGTCTTTGGATTTTTCCAGCTGCATTCATTGACATTCAGATTTTGCTGTGGGAGGAGCCCTAAAAGGGGGAGGGGGCAGGCAGGGCAGGGCCGGGGCGGGAGGCTGCTCAACCACACAGGCAGCCTGGATAGGAAGAAGGAAATTTAAGAAAACAGACTATTGGCTAGGTATAGTGGCACATGTTTTTAATCTCAGCACACAGGAGGCAACGGCAGATGAATCTGAGCTAGAGACCAGCCTGGTGTCCAGAGTGAGCCCCAGGACAGCCAGAACTGCACAGAGAAACCCTGTCTCAGCCCCGTTGGCAGAGTGTGGGCTCTAGGATTAGTTCCCAGCACCATGTACCAGGGGTGGTGGTGTATCCCTTATCCCTGTGCTGAGAGATGGAAGCAAGAAGCCTGGACGTTCGGGGCTAACTTCAGTTACATAATGAGTTTGAGGTTAACCTGTGCCACATGACGCTCTACCTCAAAATAAATAGTCAGGTGGTGGTGGTTATAAGCCTTTATCCCAACACTTTTTGGGAGGTGGATCTCTGCGAGTCTGAGGCCAGTTTGTGTATACATCTCCAGGACAGCCAGAGCTACACAGTGAGACCCTGTCTTAAAAAAGAAAGAAACAAACAAAGAAGGTTCCTGCAGGCACATCTGTGTGTTTGTGTGAAATATTCTCAGGTTATTCGATTATCTGTTCATTGTAGAATATTTGGAAGGAAGGAATCATCAGAAGCCTTATTTCCTAGTTACTACCATTTTATAGTCTGATATATACGCAAATCTTTTAATTTAGAATGACTCATTAATGGTTTTTTCCTTCTTTTTTTAATTGGATATTTTCTTTTTTTTTAATTGAACAACTTTATTTAAAAATCAGACAAATGTACAGATTTTAAGCATTTTTGCATAAAAGTATACGAATACATTTTTGTCAGTACTTGGTTTTTTTTAAAGGTTTGATAGTGTGCATTAGGATATTTTCTTTATTTACATTTCAGATGTCATCCTATTTCCAGGTTTTCCTTCTGGAATCTCCCTCTCCTACCTTCCCTCCCCTGCCTCTATGAAGGTGCTCCCCACCCTGGCATCCCCTACACTGAGGCATCGCAAGAGACTCTCCTGTTGATGTCAGGCAATGCCATCCTCTGCTACATATGTGGCTGGAGCCATGGGTCCGTCTATGTGTGCTCTTTGGTTGGTGGTTTAGTCCCTGGGAGCTTGGGGGGATGGGGGTCTGGTTGCTTGATACTGTTTTTTTCCTATGGGGATGCAACCCCCTTCAGCTCCTTAAAGTCCTTTCTCTAATGTTTATTTTTCAATGCTCCCTTTCAGTCTTTACATTGTCTTTTATCTATAGGTAGATACTGTTGACAGAGTCATCGTGTTCCGCTTTTCAGCCTTTACAATTCCCGTGTAAACGGAATGGGTGTCGCAAGATAACTTCCATGGTGTGCCCAGGTGTGCCCTCAGCTTACTTTCCACGGTAAAATCATCAGCAAGAACCTGCATCTTGGGGGGGTGGAAAGGTGAGGCCGAAGTATCTACAGTTTCAGTCTCTTGGCTTCTCACTGAACAGAGAGGGCTTACGTCCATGAAGTAGTTGGGAGTGAAGAGAACTCTTTAGAAGGCTCCCCTGGAGGCCAGCTGGAGAGTCTGAGCCAACTGCTCTCCTCTCCCAGTGCCTGTGTATGATGTGGAGTGTGTTGAGGCTTTTGTGGTTGTAGTTGTGGGGGTAACTGGGGGTTGTTCTTGTAGGTACCTCCTCTGAGTGCACATGGATGCCTTCTGCTGTCCCTGACCTTCCAACAGCCCAAGGCTTTTCATAATTCAGCAGGTATCCCGCCTAACCATTGGTGCCCCTTGGCTTGACTGTCCTTTTCCTTCTCCTTCCTCTGCCCCTCTCCTCTTCCTCCTTAGCGCTGTTTAAATCCAGGCAAGCACTCTGCACTGAGCCACACACCTGCCCTTTATTCCAAATTCTCAATAGGTTGCCAGGCTGGTTTCCAACTAGAGACACTCCTGCTTCGAGCTCCCAGTAGCAGGGGTTATATAGGTGTAGCACCTTGCAGAGCCCTAGTTTCTTTTCTAAGTAAGGGGAAGAGCATCACTTAATCTCAATGAAATAGCATCTGGAAAGCTGGAAAGCAGTTCCTTAGGCTCAGCCCATCCCAGGTACCCAGAACTTTATCTCCTTCGAGAGTTGTTCCAGGGGCTGGAGAGATGGCTCAGCAGTAAACACTTGCAGTTCTTGTATAGGTCCTGAATTCAGTTCCCAGCATCCATATCAGGTGGCTCACAACTGCCTGTGACTCCAGCCCCCGGGGATCTGATGCCCTCTTCTTGCCTCTCTGGGTATTGAAACTCACTTGTGTACACACACACACACACACACACAATCCTTTTAAAAAGGAGACATCCTGGACTGGAGAGATGACTCAGTGGTTAACAGCACTGACTGCTCTTCCAGAGGACCTGAGTTCAATTCTCAGCAACCACAGGGTGGCTCACAACCATCTGTAATGGGATCCGAGAGCCTATTCTGGTGTGTCTGAGGATAGCTATAGTGTACTCGTATAAATATAATAACTCTTTTTAAAAGAGAGAGAGAGAACCCAAACCGCAGTGTTTATTCTGAACTCTTCTCTCTCTGATACTGGAGGGGAAACTGAGGCAAGCAGCTTTCCTGAAGGCAGCAAGTTTCCTGAAGACCACCCATAGCCTAGTTAATTTCTTCTCCATGTGCGGCCCTGGTTGCTGGGGCACTGGGAAGGGATGGGGCATTCGATACAACTGCAGAAGGAGCCCGAGGGTCAGGCAGGCAGCTGAGGAGTTCACCTCTATGTTGGAACTGGCCCTGCCTGAGAACATGCAAACTGGTTAGATGAACTGACCTTGCCTCCTTCCTTATTATGGTCACGAAGGAAGGGAGAGTTCTTTCATAACAAGTGACTGGGACGTTCCCAGAAATGTAGTTAAAGTTTAATGATACCTACATGGGATGGGTGGGAATGGGCTGGTTTCATTGGTAGGCCCCGTGTGCAGGCAGAAGGCTGATGTAGATGGGATCTGCACTCGTTTAATGCTTTGCTGCTTCTCTTCTTGAAATGTTTGGTATTTGAACAACAGTCTCTACATATTCACTGGGTATCATTGAGTGGGGCTAGGGACAAGGGCACACAGAGGGTGTCTGCTTCCTGACTGCATCTTGACCGCCCCAGGATTGTCAAAGGGCATCTGGGCAAATGGGAACAGTGGCCTCCTACACTGGCACACCTGCTTTCTCACTGGAAATGCTTGCTCACCATCCACCACACCTAGTGGCTCCAGGATCTTCCAAGCCTAGCTCTCAAAGTCTGTTTCTGTGCATATGACCTCCACCACACTGTCACATGCTGCAGAGCCTCAGAATGGTCACCAACCCCTGCTGAGTGCTATCTTGACAGTGCTTATAGCCAGCTGGGCCCTGGAATGTGGAGAATGGCGCCCGCCAGCCTGACTTTGGCTTGCAGTATCTAGATCTGAGATAGCAGGATGCCTAGGGTTGTTGGGGATTAGAGGGTCAGAGGAGGCCCTGGTGGGATCCAGGAAGGTGCCGGGACCTTCCAGGGAGGTGGTGCAAGAACACGCCGGAAACCTGGTTGGAGCAACCCACACTCCAAACCTCCCTGCTGGGTTGAGCACAAACATTGCCTTTGGGCTTTTCCTGTGTCTCCAGACCCTCTTCGATTCTGGGAGTTTTACTTTTTCCATGCTTCTGTCATTAAAGTCACACTAGGCAACCTTGTTACCTCCACCCCACCCCCCCTGCAGGGCAAAAATCTGCCCCAGAGGTTGCAAGACCTTTCCTTGGAATTCTAAACCTCATTCCTGGCCCAGAGGGAGTTACTTAAGGTATTCAGAGACTGTTTGTTTGTGAAAGATGTAGGAGAGAGGCCTGACGTGGCACATTCCTGACATTCTGGCACTTTGGAGACTGAGGCAGGAGGTTTGTTCTGTGGGTTTGAGGAGGACTAGGTAGTGAATTTCAGAAGACTCAAAACTACAGAGCAAGACCTTGCCTTAACCCTTCCCTCCAAAAAAGAAAAGAAAAAAAGGGGGGGGGAGGGGTAGACAGATGGAGGGAGGAGATGGAGAAGAGAGAGTTCCAGGTCTTTTAACTGTCGCCTGGCGGATAGTTGTGTCTGCTCAGTTTTGAGTGGCGGCATCTGTCTGGAAACTAGCTACTTTTCCTTTACTTCCATTCATAAGGTAGGTGGGAGAGGCAAGACCCTGTCCACAGTGAGGAGAGCAGTTCTAGGACAGAAGCCTGTGCTCAGGAGCTGCCTGGGCCCCTTCCTCAGGCAAGCTTCCTTGCTCACCAATTTCCAGTTCAAACCAATGGCTTGTTAGACTCGTAAGGATGCGTTCTGAACTCCATGTGGGAAGCTGAGTAGAGGGGCAAGAGGCGTTTCAGCACCACAGGGTGGACAGCACTCCTGGGGCGACGCGAGAAGGCTTCGGCAGCAAAAGTAGCCCTCCTCCTGCGTCTTCCTCCTCCCCTTTCATCCGGATCTTCATTCGGGTTTATCCCAGCGGAGAGATTTTTCTTCCCCGGGCAGAGTTAGTATTCAGGCTTCAGCACCAGAGGTTGACTGGGTCTTGGAGCTATGTGTGCTCAGAGCATCATGAATAAAGAGTGCAAGAAGTGGGAAGAGGGGCAGAGTTCTCAGGAGAGCAGATGCTTGGCTCTGGTTGGGGGTGGGAGAGGAGAAGGGAAGGGAGGGGAAGCTGCCGGAAGAGCCCTAGTTAAGCCGATGCAGCCACTTACTGATTCACTTGGAATTACTGCATAGATATAGTGAACCCTCGGGCTCTTGCAAATCCAGGCCTGCAAGCTCAACTCTAACCTTTAGCTCCAGGTTAAAAAGTCGTAAGAAGCACCTGCACTCCGAGGGCTGTTTGAGCTGATCAAGGCAGAGCAGACCAGCTAGCTGGCCCAGTTTCCTGGGAGCCCTGTAAAAGGACCTCTGTGGGATTAAGATGACGGTCTCCCTTCTATAGTCTCCTCTGAGAATCACAACAGCTGGGAGATGAGAGTCCGCAGTTCCCCAGGGGATCACAGAGTAGGTGGCCAACAGCTCCAAGCCAGACAGCCAGAGCGGCTGGGAGCAGGACTGGAATCCAGTTCTCTGATTTTGCTGCTTGTTCTCCAGCGCTGTCTGCCTCCCCGGGATCCATCTCCTAAGCAGGTGACAGACAACTAAGAAGTCTGCAGAGATAGCAGTGTGTCCCTCAGATGCTGAGACTCAGTAGTCGAAAGCAGGGTTTACTTAGGGTTAACAGCAGGCAATGTATGTCTTTTAGAGTCTCCTGAGTCTGACTCTTGGGAATGGGCACAGGGTTGGAAAGGGACTTGTCCAGAACCAGGCACCAGGCACAGGCTCCTGGACTTCTTCCAAAGCCTGTTTATACAACGTGAGGAAATTGTCCTTTCAGGTACCAATCACACCCAGAACTCTCTTGGACTTCAGTCTGGGCAGGAGGCAAAGTGAGAGACCCTATTGTCTCTGGAGAGTGGGACAAGACAGGCAGGCCAAGCTTCCTGAGGCTAGTAGATATATCACAGAGGGGCCTAGTCCTTCGGGCGACCAGTAGGAACTACTTTTTCCACCAACACAGGTAGGTAGATATCTCCTTCTTGGGAGAACCGCTCAGAGTGTGTGCCCTCTTGCCAGGAAGAGGCATACAGACCAGAGCCCAGAGCCAAGGCTTACACAGTATAAGCCTTGAACCCTCCCACCCGGGGAGGTACAGGGAGCAGAAGGCAAGAGGTTGCTAACTAAAGGAACCTTAGGTTGTTAAGCTCTTGTTAAAATGATCACCAAAGGTGTCACATATTTTGAGAGCAGTGGGGCTTAAGACCCTAGCTGCCTTCTTCCCTGACAGTCTCAGAGACAGGAAGAGGAAGGGGAAGAAGCCCTTGAGGGCAGCCCTCAGCTGATGACTTACTTCCTTAGCTCAGTCACATTTCATTTTGTTTAGCTGTTTTGTTCTAGTGCTTGCTTGTTTCCTCAGGACAGGTTTTCTTTGTGTGTTGTAAAAAGTTTTAATCCCCATCTGGTGTTTCTTTCTTTCTTTTTTTTTTTTTTAAGATTTATTTATTTATTATATATAAGTACACTGTAGCTGTCTTCAGACACACCAGAAGAGGGCATTAGATCCCATTACAGATGGTTGTGAGTCACCATGTGGTTGCTGGGATTATAAACTCAGGACCTCTGGAAGAGCAGTCAGTGCTCTTAACTGCTGAGCCATCTCTCCAGCCCCCCAATCTGGTGTTTCTAGCCTGACTTTGATCATTTAGTTCCTAATAAAAGACACACAACTTTTATTATCTACAATTAAGTCAAACAGCATAAAGGCTGGGCAGATATCTACCCTCTGTGCTATTAGAATCTACTTTCTTATCAATAACTCCTAGTTATTACTTACTGTGTTTCATCCGGGCTGCTCATAACTTCAGTTGGGCAGCCTTCAGAGCCAGGTTTTTATGACTCATCTACTCCATGGCAGCTTCTCCTTCACCTCATCACCACCCCCAACCCCAGGTCACTTCAAACCCACCTACCTCTAATCCTCCCGTAATTGGCTATAGCCAATTTTATTTAGCTAATAGTTTTACATTAAGGAACAAGCTTTGCATGACAAAAACTTGTAAACAGGAGATGTCATAGAATTTAGCATTACAATTCATAGCAATAGACTAAACCTAGATCTTTGTGAGTTCTGGAACTCACTCTGTAGACCAGGCTAGCCTCAAACTCACAGAGATCTAGAGATCTGCCTGATTCTGCCTCTTCAGTGCTGGGATCAAAGGAGTGTGCTACCTCTGTCCAGCTTTGAGCTAAACAAAAAGTCTCATGTAACCCAGGATGGCCTCAAACTCATTATGTGCCCAAGAATAACCTTGAACTTCTGATCCTTCTGTCTCTACCTCTCAAGCACCTACAGGAGTACACCACCATGCTTACTCTATATAATACTGGGGATCAAATTCAGGACTTCATAGATGCTGGGCATAAGAGAAGTCTGTCAGGCTAGAGAGATGGCTCAGAGGTTAAGAGCCCTGTCTGTTCTTCCAGAGGTCCTGAGTTCAATTCCCAGCAACCACATGGTGGCTTATAACCATCTATAGTGGGATCTGGTGCCCTCTTCTGGCCTGCAGGCATATATGCCGACAGATTTTTTTATATTAAAAAGAGCAGTCTGTTGACTGAGCTGCATCCCAGTTCCCCTGACTCTATCCCTAAGTTCTCCTGATACATGTGACAGGGATTTCTGCCCTTTGGATGTGTTTCCAAAACCCTGAGGCTCCTGGCTGTCTCCTGCCCCTCACATTTGCACCCCCCTTTAGCTTATGCAGTTGGACATAACATTTTGAGTCATGAATCAAGGCCCAAGGCGCAGAAGGAGAATGTCAGGAACATGAGCAGACATAGTATACGCATCTTCTCATCAGGTGCTGGAGACCAACCCACTGAACATAACACACTGTTTCCAGCTACTGGCCCAGTGCTACAGGTCTCTTCTAGACAAAGTCCTGTGTCACATGAGCCATCCCACTCAATGCTCCTATGACGCCCATCACAAATGCAGCTGGTAAGAGTTGCATCACTTGAGACCACAGAGAAGCAAAAGCTACAATTTGAACCTGCACTTTCTGACTTTAGCTGCCTCTTGGACACTTTCCAAGCTTTGCAGACATTTTTTTCTTGGTGGATCCTAGATACCCCAAAATTACCTGGGCCCTCTGATCAAGACAAACCTCTGAGGAATAATGCACAGAGTGAAAGGCCTTAGGACTCAGGCTATGTACAGAGAGAGAGGGTGGGAGCCTTAGGGTTGAGTTAGAAAGCTAAGAGAGAAGGGTCTCCCCCAAACTTCTAAAGTCCTCGCCAGATTGGACACTCATGAGAAGGTGGCTTCCTCCGGGTTCTCAGGTCTCTTGTCAAATATGTGGGTTTGAGCCAGTGTCTGAGCTGGGAATACAAAGGAAGCTCATGTAGATACAGGCCTAGAGATGTTGGTGAGATGTCACGACAGGAGGTACCAGAGATCCAGCAGCAACCAGGGTAGGTCATTGCAAAAACAGAGTCCTTAATTTGGGGGTACAAAGACTATGCCTGATTCACTCAGTGCTGTCCCCTGCCAGCCAATAAAATTTCCCCAACAGACAGGCCCAGTTTTTCTTTATTCCAAGGTTTCCGTTTCCATAGTGATGGCAGCCAGGCTGGGGAAGAACCTAGCTGGGATACATGTTACTATCTGCAAGGCTTCAGAGCATCTGGCCAGAGTAAGATACTGAAACCAGATAGAGAGGCTGGGGTTGACCCTGGGTGTGCAGGCTTGGTACACCTAAGGGACTGAGAGAGCAGGTTTTATTTTCCTATTCATCTAGTTCTTGTCTGACACTGGATCTTTCTGGACCACCCAGGTTGCCCTTAAACCTCTAAGTGCTGGAGTTACAGGTAAGAACCACACTGGCTCCTCTATCTGTTTTCTATGTTGAATGAAGGCAGACTGGAAGGAGGCAGGAGGAGAGCCACACACCCACACACCTACCCACCCACACACATACACACACACACACATACACACACACAGACCCCCACTACCTACCCATCCACACACATACACACACACACATACACACACAGAGACCCCCCACTACCCCCCCCACAAACACACAGAGACACATCCATATACACATACATACACACACACACAGACACACACCTACCTACCCACTCACACACACATAGACACACGCCCATATATATATTTATATATATATAGACACACACACACACACACACACACCACTTGTACATGTAAAATAATATATAAAATTTTGCAGGGCTGGAGCGATGGCTCAGTGGTTAAGAGCACTGACTGCTCTTCCAGAGTTTAATTCCCAGCAACCACATGGTGGCTCATAACCATCTGTAATGGGATCCGATGCCTTCTTCTGGTGTGTCTGAAGACAGCTACAGTGTACTTACATACATACAATAAATAAATCTTAAAAAAATTTTTTTCTTGCAATTATTTTTGGGACAGGATCTCATGTAGCCCAGACCAGCCTTCCAACTCCATATGTAGCCAGAATGATGTTATGTTCATTCTCTTGCCTCCACCTCCCAAGTGTCCTAAGATTATAGGCGCATGATATTATGTTTAGAATTAACTTTTTTAAAAAAGAAAAAAGAAGAAACAGAAAAGCCAGGCAGTGGTAGCACAAGCCTTTAATCTCAGCACTTGGAAGGCAGAGACAGGCAAATCTCTGTGAGCTCAAGGCCAGCCTGGTCTACAGAGTTCCAGGACAGCCAAGGCTACATAGAAAAACCTTGCCTTGAAAAAAAAAGCTTAAGATTTTTTTAACGTATATGTGTATGACTGTGTGTGTGCATATGGTTCTCTTGGGGACCAAGATGGTGTTGGGATCCTCTGAAGCTGGAGTTACATATGGGTGCTGGAAACCCTAGGGTCCTCTGGAAGAACAGAGAGTTCTCTCTCTGCACCGTACCCTCTTTTGAGACAGTATCTCACTATCAGTCCTAGCTGGCCTACTACACACAAAAATTTGCCTACCTCTGCCTGAGGTAGTGAAATTGAAGCCGTGAGTTACCACATCTGGCTTAAAAACCTCTTTGATCCTTAAGCCTTCTCTGCAGCCCTGGAAAGCAACCTTTTAGATGGTCCCGGTGTGGGATCCCCGCTCAGATCCTCCTCTACAAGCTCCACTGAGATTCTCCACTGTCCTCCCTGCCCCTCCAGTCTTTGCTTTGAAGCAGTGATTTTCAACAGTCATGCCTTCGAAAGGGAATCTATTGTAAGTGGCTGATACTTCTGAGAGCAGGGCCAGTGGCCTGGGTTCCCAACATCTCTGTCTTCACAGCACCATGAAACACATACCTATGAAACAATGCCTTGGGGAAACCAAGGGACTAGGAGAGGCTCTAAGTAGGCTCTGTCTTTGCCAGAGTGAGGTTTCTGGATACACAGATCTAACCAAACTAACTCCCTCGCTTACTAGTACCCAGCATGGTGGCCCAAAGCCCAAGTAGTTCCCTCGTTGAGTGGAGAGAGGTTGATTTTTCTTGATGACCTGACCTATAACCTTTCTCTTAAAAATGCCTACACTGCCCATATTCCTTACCTTGGATGAGGGTTTAAATAACAATGTCACTGAAATCAAGTGTTTCTGGCATGGTGGCACAGTGTTTTGGGAACCGAATTTTCAGGGTTGGGGGGGCAGCATACCTGTTCTAAAGATTCTACCGACAAGAACTGGAATTATGGAGAGTTACAATGTTATAGATCCAATACCGAATTATCCAGGGCTGTCTTTAGCCCCTTACAGCCGTTCATTGTCCACCCCTGACTGTGCTAATACTCTTGTGACAGTCATGTGAGACATTTGAACTGCAGTAACAGACCACTAGCTCACCCCAACTCCAAAGCTAAGAATGTCATCAGACAGCATCTGCAATCTGTAGCCAATACTGCCCTGCTCTGAGGTAACTTCCCCAATGCTCCCACCAATGTGTATGAAATGTGTCATGGTTTATGACATGATTTTGTTGGAACATGTTATTTGGAGTAATCTGAGTCAGCGTTATCTGAGTTATTAAGATCACTCAATTTGGCTCCAGAATAGACTTCCTTCGAGAAGAGAACTGTATTTTGCATTGATGTGTATAATACCAGCATTGGGAGGAAGCTGGAGTCCCAGGAGTGCGAGACCAGCCTTAGCCTTTGGCCACCGAATGAACATTCTTATTTTCTTTGGGTTGAGAACTACACCTGGTATTTGTACGTTTAGTCCCAGCATTTGGGATATAGAGCCGGGGGTTCTAGGCTAGTCTGAGCTACGTCAGACCTTGTTTCAAGCAGAAGCCTAACAACAACACCTCAAAACAAAACAAAACAAAAAACCAAACCAACCAACCAAGCAAATAAACAAGAAACCCCAACAACAAAAAGGCTGTTGACGGCACAACAATAATAGCTGGGTTGGATGGGTGGTGGTGGCTCACACCTTTCATCTCAGTTCTCAGGAGGCAGAGGCAGGCAGATTTCTGTGAGTTTGAGGCCAACCTGGTCTACAGAGTAAGTTCCAGGACAGCCAGAGCTACACAGAGAGAGCTGGACTTGGGACTGGGGGGTAAGCACATGCTGCTCTTGCTGAGGACATTGGTTTAGTTACCAGCATTTTCCTGGTGGCTCACAACTGTCAGGAACTCTAGTTCTAGGGAATTGTCCCTTTTCAGACTAGACACCCTGTGACTCTGTCAAGATAGCACAACAAACAGACCTTCTCAGAAGTGAATTACCATTTGTTGCTACATTGTTCTTAAAGGCATTATGTTAAGTGAGAAAACTTGAAAGCATTATGCTAAAGGAAGACCACACCCCATGAAGGACCACCAACCACCTGATTCCATTTATATGAAATGTTTAAGCTATGTAGAGACAAACACAGAGGCAGAAAGTAACTTAGGGGCTGTCTTGGCTGAGAGGGTAGGATTTTGAAGCCATAAGTAGGGTGTCTGAGTTCCTTTGCTGGAATTCTGTTGCTGCTGGGACTTTAAGGTGATTTATCCCTCAAATACATCAGATGTTAATGACCAGTCATGTGTTAATGTTATTAAAGACTGAGAGGACCTTGGTGGATATGCCTTTGATCGTGGCTCTTGGGAACAGAGGCAAAAGGACATCTGTACTGAGACCAGTGTGGTCTACACTGATGTGCTTATACAAAGATAGGATATGTCCTGGGTTTCAGCATCAGTGTTGTATTTATAAAAAGATAAAGAGAGTGGAGAGAGGAGATGTGTTCTATAGAGGTGTGGTGAGGTGTGGGGGAAGGCCTCTGGCAGGCCCATGTTGGGCATCCCTTCCCCCTGAGGGACCAGCCATAGGATGGTATAGTATAGAATAGAGTTTATTCAGGGCATGGGGAGGGGAGTTAAGAGGGTAGTAGAGGGGGTGGGGAGAGAGAGAGAGAGAGAGAGAGAGAGAGAGAGAGAGAGAGAGGAAAAGAGTAGAAGAGGCCAGCCATGAGCACGTGGAAAGAGTGGAGAAGGGGATGGGGAGAGAGCAGGGGTGAGAAGGCAAGAGGGGAGCAAGAGCAAGAGAGTGAGGAGGGGGCAAGCAGCCCCCTTTATAGTGCCAGGCATACCTGGCAATTGCCAGGTAACTGTGGGGTGGAGCTTAGACAGAATGCTAACAGACACAGTACATTCCAGGCTGGTCAGTCAGGTCTACTTCGGGAGAATCCTGTCTCAAAGACAACTGCAACCACAGAAGACTAACAGGCATGGTGGTGTGAACTGAAATTCCCAGGATAATGGGAGCCACGCCTTCGATAAACATTTTACCACCCTGGCTGACTTACTAAAATGACAGTAACTGTAGACAGCTGGAATGTTACAGACTGGGAAGTGAATCACCGTGGGTCTCTCTAGCACCCTAACAGCCAGTTAGTACCCACCATCTCTAGGTGTGACCTAACATCCTCGTGACTGGCAGGTACATTGGCTTGGAATTTACAAGTGTACATCTAGTTTCCGATGACCTAAAGTCTATAAATTTCACCAGATAACATAGGATATTTAAAGCAGAGATGTACTACAGGTGACTGGCATCAAGGAACGTCAGAGGACAACTTTGTGGAGGTGGTTTTTGCACATCCACCTTTATAGGGTGGGCTGGTTAATCTTGGTTGTCAACCAAGATTGTTACCTGGGAAGAGGGAACCTCATTTGAATACTTTCTGTAGGCACGTCTATGGGGCATTTTCTTAAATGTTAATTAGTGCAAGAAGAGCCAGCCTAAGGGGGTGATGTCATGCCAAGGCACGTCCACCTAGACTGTATAAGGAAGGTAGCTGAGCTGGCCAGTGGTGGTACTAGTCTTTAATCCCAACACTCTGAGGGCAAAGGCAGGCAGACCTTTGCGTTTGAGGTCAGCCTTGTCTACAGAGTGAGTTCCAAGACAATCAGGACTACACAAAGAAACCCTGTCTCCAAAAAAAAAAAAAAAAAAAAAAAAAAAAAAAGTCCAGCACTTGAGAGGTAGAGACAAGTAGATTTCTGAGTTGGAGGTCAACCAGTCTGGTCTATGAAGGAAATTCCAGGCCAGATATGACTACATAGGGAGACCCTGCCTTAAAAACAAAACCAACTAAACAGAAAGGTAGCTGAACATGAACCAGAAGGAGCAAGGTAGTAAGCAGCAGCGTTCTGCTGGTTTCTGCTCTAAGCTCCTGTTTGGAGTTCCTACATGACCTGTAAACCAAATAAATCTGTTCCTCCCCACGTTGATCTTGGTCATGGTATTTTTATTACAGCAACAGAAAATTACAACTAGATCACATGGGCTCTAGAGACTGAACTTTTACCTGGCTTTTGTGACAAGTGCCTTCATCTGTCACTTCACCAGCCCCACCAGCAAAGCATTTTTCAAGAACCTTGATTTAGGTCAGATGGTGGTGGTGCATGCCTTTAATCCCAACACTCCGGAGGCAGAGACAGGCAAGATACCTGTGAGTTTGAAGCCAGCTTGGTCTACACAGTGAGTTTCAGAATAACCCTGACTTGAAAAACCAAAACCAACCAACCTTTAGTTATGATTCTCTTTGTACTGCTTTTTTCATGTCCGCAAAAGTGTAAGTTTATTTGCTGAGCGAACAAGAATGAGAGAAGATCCCCACTCATCTAGGAGGGCTCTCATCTTTTCCAAAGCACTGCAGTGTGACGTCACAGGGACAAGACACAGTGTGAGACATGATTTTCAGATTCCCATTCAGTGGATTACAGAGCAGAGACCTGGGGGAGGAGGTGGATGGGGCCCCTTTTGTACTGTTACTATTAAAAAACAAAACAAAATTCATAAAATCATTACTACAGTGGAACGTGGTATTTGGGGCAACTTAAATATCTGTGCCTAGACCATGATTGTTGTGTTTTATGAAAAGATAAGGAGGAAAAAATGTTTGGTGAAGGTGCAGTAAGGTATGAGAAAAGGGAGTGCCTCTGCGGGACCCATGCTGAGGCATACCTTCCCCCCACACACACACCTTCTTACCCCTAAGGTACCAGCCACTATTCAGGGCATGGGTAGGGGAGTTGAGAGAAAGGCAGAGAGAGAGAGAGAAGAGGAATAGAGGAGTAGAGGTCAGCAGTGAGCATTAGTGGGGGGAGAGAGTGAGGAGGGGATGGAGAGAGAGTGGGAAGGGGAATGGGGAGAGAGGTAGAAGAGGGGAAGAGGAGAAGAGAGCAAGAGAGAGAGGAGGGGGCAAGCAGCCCCTTTTATAGTGAGTCAGGCACACCTGGCTGTTGCCAGGTAACTGGGGGCAGAGCCTAGACTAAATGCCAACAATGGTCATTCATATTTGGCTCCAGAATAAAATGATCTCCCTCATTTCCTTTGAGATGAGTTTTGCATTAGTGTTGGTTACAGGGCTCCAAATAAACTAACAGGCACTGAATTATGCACTTTTAAAAAAGTGAATTAGAGTCCAGTGTGGTGACCCATTCCTGCGGTCCCAGCGTTAAGGAGGTAGAGGTAGGAAGATCAAGAGTTCAGGGCTATCCTCAGCTACCTGGTGATTTTAAGCCCAGCTTGGGCTACATGTGAATTGGCCTCAAAAACAAAAACAAAACAGACAAATATCACAGCAGTCAACCAACCAGGCAAATAGTGAATTAATTTGGTGTATAAATTATATCTCCACAAAACTGTTAAAGACAGTCATTCATCTTAACCCAGAGAGGGTCAGTTGGGACCTCATGAGTGACAGCAGTGACTCACATTGTCTTACCTCATGGCCCTGGAGTAGCCTTTTCTCGGTTTACATCCAATAGGAGAACAAAATGGTCTGACCAAGGTCTGACTGTGAGAATTTTGGACATCTGCTTTTGTTCCTTCTCTGATGATGCTGGGAAGCTCAGCCAAGCCCTTGGGGACTATGGGAATGTGAGTAAACACTCTGGGAAGGTCCACAGAAGATCTTATCCCAGCCTCCTGCTGTGAGCCTGCTCCCTTTAGTGGCAGGCACATTTGAAGGGGGAGGGGAACATGGGCAAGAAAGAGGACCCATTTTCCTATTTCAAGGCTTTTTTTTTTTAAAAAAAAGATTTATTTACTTATTATATATAAGTACACTGTAGCTGTCTTCAGATACACCAGAAGAGGGCATCAGATCTTATTACAGATGGTTCTGACCCACCATGTGGATGCTGGGATTTGAGCTCAGGACCTCTGGAAGAGCAGTCGAGCAGTCGGTACTCTTAACCTCTTCAGCCCTCAAGGCTATTTTTTTTTTTAAAAAATGCATCTGCTGCCACTGCATTTAATGGTGGGATTCCTGTCCGTTCTACTGTCTTACTCATAACACCCATCTCTTGTCCCAACTCATGATCTCCAAGGCTTCCCTCAACCAATTTATCTAGTAGTTCTCAACCTTTCCAAAGTAGCAGCCCTTTAATACAGTTCCTCATGCGGGGGTGACCCCTCAACCAAAAAATTACTTTTGTTGCTACCTTATAACTGTCACGTTGGTACCTTTACAAATAGAGGTGTAAAATATTTGTGTTTTCCAATAATCTTAGTTGACCCGATAGGTCTCGACCCACAGGTTGAGAACCACTGGTCTAATCCATCTAAGGAGGAGAATAAGCAGGAAATCTGTCTGGCTCCTCTCTCCATTGTAAGACTCAAGGTTGACCAAGCCTCTAGGTACCTACTGAGAGCACCTAAGGTCACTGTGGATCTTCCATTGGTTGGAGGCAGAGAAATGGCCTTGGAAACACTGAATCAGTAGATCAGGTTTGGAGTCCCAGCCCCTTCCCTCCCTATTCAGATACCTAGGTAGGTAGAGTCTGGGACTCAGTTTTCCAGCCTGAGTTCTGTCACTGGGGTGCTGCGTGCAGGGGCTGTGTCCTTCATGAAATCAGGATTCTCATACTCAAGTATGAAAGTCCAGGCTCACCACTCTAGCTGTTCATCCCTCACCACCTGTCTCTGAATCCACTGTCCTCTCACGCCTGCTCCCTGCCTCTAGCTCCATTTCTTAAGCTGGAGTCACTGTCTCTCGTTAACTCTTTGTAAACTCAACTCAGTCAGCCTTCCCCGATTGCCCATGCACTGCCTGTCGTAAATGCTGCCCTCTGGGTTTCTGTATCACCTAGACTTGGTGCAGTCAAATAGGAGAGTCGGACGTTTATAGCTAGTTATCTATCAAAGTGACGTTTATGGACTTCTTACTCTCGGCCTGTCCCTGGACCAAGCCTTCAGATAGCCTCATCTCTTCAAATCAAGAGAACGAGGACTCAAACCTCAGCTCAGACTTCAGAACGTATTTGCTGGAGTCATCTGGTTCTCAGGCTCTTGGACACCCAGGAGCCACTGGATGCCGCAGAAGAGCTGAGAATGGAGTAGGGCCCATGAGCTGGATCTAGCCTGGGCTCAGAGGGGAAGGAGGGGAGCTCCAGCTGGTCCTGTGGTGGAGGGTCCCTGTTGGCTGCAGGCTTGGGCTTGGTGACAGCCACGGCTGTGAGATTAGACAGCGGCTCTGAAGGCGAAGGCCTTCTCTACGGCTCCCCATGGCGGATCCTGATGAAAAGAGACAGTCCATGGTTTTAAGGCATTTGTTGTCATGGAGAAAAGTGGATGAATAAAACTGTACCCCACTTCTCAGGGTGGGCCTGAGATTAAATACCTTTTGCAGGGAGGAGCATCTGGGAAGGAAAATTTATTGGCTAAGCCTTCAGGCCTTTAGATACCTCATTAGCATGGAGATCTGTCTTGAGCCTATGTGACCTGTGGCCACATCCTCTACCTAAGGGCTTGGGGCATTGCCCTTATGTGGCTGATGGCCACAAATCTATGGAGGGCTGGGCTAGTGCCGGGGCCTGGTTTCTCCAGAGTCTGACGAAATGCCTATCATCCCTTTCATGGTCAGGGGCTTTCTAGCCTCCTCAACAGGGAACCAGGGTGCCTTTCAAGATCCTACCAGTCTCCATCACAGAGACCCAGTGGTTTGAACTCTGGACCCTTGCTCGCCTTAGCCAATGGAACTGAGTTAACCACAGCCCTGAAAGAGGTCTGTACCCACCCTGCTTTCCTGCTGGTGACACTAAGGACAGTCCAGGCAGTTATCCCTGTGCCACGTGTATCACAGGCGCTCAGGACAGTGGCACCCACAGACTGGGTGACTCTTCCCTCCCCCTTTCTCTCCCCTTACCCCCTCTTCATCTTCTTCAACTGTCTTGAGAAGCCCATACTCTCCTGCCACCCTCTACCTCTGATGGTAAGCCATGCTGGGTTTGTGTTTGGGAGGGGGGAGTGAGTGTTAGACCTTTCTCTGAGCCTTGAACGTCTAGACTTAGCTCCCTTGTGTTTCTAGCCCCCATATAGACTGGGCCTAGCAGCCGGGTGCGGAGGTGCAAGCCTTTAATCCCAGTGCTTGGGAGACACGGGCAGTTGGTTCTTTGTGAGTCTGAGGCCTGTCTAGTCTAGTGTCAAAACAACCAAGCTACACAGAAAAACCCTGTTCTAAAAGCACCAACCCCCCCTCCCAAAGGGCCTAGGAGAATTAAATTGAAATCTTACATAATTGAGTCCTACAAGTCCTACTCCTGGGTTGGAAGGGTTTGGAAACAATCCTACCACCTATCCAGACCCCACACATACCAGAGGACTTGGATTCATGTTCTGTGGACTGGAGGGAGCTCACCATCTCCTCCTGGGTTATGCTAAAGGTCCATATGTGGTTAGATGTAGTTTGTCCCCTAAAGGTCTTTGTGTTGTACATACCCAGTATGGTAGTGTGAGAGACAATGGGACCAGAGGCTGGAGAGATGGATGAGCGCCTCTGGGGGAGCTGTGTTTAATCCCTAGCTCTTGCACTGTGGCTCCCAGATGTCTGACTCAAATTCAAGGGCAAGAGTCCAGACTTCAAGTTGCAAATCCCTTTGCTGAGGAATCCTGATGTTTCTGTTTGGCCTTACGGTGGAGGGAAGGGCTATGGGCATGTATGGAAGTTGATTGGGTCTTATCTCACTTCCTGGCACGTGCATGGGGCAGTGACTTTCCCAGTCCTATCTCATAGATAGCAGATAGGTTTGCTCCCTGTAAGGAAGTCGAGATCGTGGAAGGTCATAGGGCCTTCCTCTGAGGTTTGTGTTTCTACAGAATTCATAGGGCAGTCCTGGTTTGGGAGGCCCAGTGTCAAATGCCTGTGACTTTCAGGTCGGGAAGTAGTCTGACTTCGGAATGGTGGCTGAAGGCAGGGCCATTTCTTTGGTCTTCACAGGTAAATCCAGAACACTTCAGCACTTTGGTCTGGACAGCACCCTCGGGCAGCAAGTGGCACTCCGAAGGGAGGGACCCAGCTGTGCTCAGTCACATAGAGGGCTGGGTATGGGCAGGAGAACCATGAGATGGCAGAGGGAACTGAGGAGTACCCTTGTCTGAGTGGCCCCAGGCTGGCCAAGAGGAAGAGTTTGTAGAGATTTGTGGTCCTGCAAGGCTAGGAAGCCTCAGCAGTCTGGCATGGCTTAGTCTCAGGATGGGGTACATGGCTCTTGTTAGAGAGTCACAACGTCTGTACACCTCTCAGCTCCTGAGCCTGGACTACCTTGACCGGGCCTACTCCACAGGCTTGGTCTCATCTGTGGGAAGTCCCTGTGTGTGTGTGTGTGTGTGTGTGTGTGTGTGTGTGTTATTACAGGTGTGTGGTACAAGAAAGGTAAGCTGTTGACTTTTGTCTGTTGCTATGTATGTTGTGATGCTAAATTCTATATTGAAGGTCTAAGCCTATGACTGACTTCTCATGTTTACAAGCTTTTGTTGTGCAAACCTTGTTCTTTGATTTTTTTAAAAAAGACTTCCTTATTTAATATATATGACTACACTGTAGCTGTCCTCAGACACACCAGAAGAGGGCATCAGACCCCATTACAGATGGACTGGGAATTGAACTCAGGACCTCTGGAAGAACAGTCAGTGCTCTTAACTGCTGAGCCATCTCTGCAGCCCCGTTTGCCAATTTAAAACTGTCGGTTAAATAGAATCGGCTACAGACAATTACTGGAGGGATTAGAGGTAGGTGGGTTTTTAGTTACCTGATTTGGGGGAAAAAGAGAAAGGAGAGAGGAGAAACCAGGTGGAGAAAGAGGAAGAATGGGGGGGGGGGGAGCCAGGGATGAGGAGATAGACCGTGAATGAGCACACGGCCAGGAGAAACATCAAGAATCTGGGGTACACCACTGAGGGGGTGCTTGGGTTAACAGTTAGAAGAGTAGATTAAGGGTCACCTCCAGCATTCTGGACTCAGTTCTCTCCTCCCATCATGTGGGTGCCAGGGGCTGAAGTCAGGTCATCAGGCCAGTGACAAGCACCTTCACCAGCTAAGCCATTTTGTATCTCTTCCTCTAACTGGTGATCCTCCTGCTTCAGCCTCCTTAGTACAGAGATTGCAAATGTGTACCACCACGTCTAGCATTTTAATGTTTTCCTTTTTCCATATAGTTTATTTAGTTTTTATGTGTATGAGTGCTTTGTCTGTATGTATATATGTATACAAACTGGTGTCCTTGGAGGGCGGAGAGCAGGTTGAATCCTCTAGAGTTCCTAGGGTCACAGATGATTGTGGGTTGAGACAGGGTCTCTCTCTGGCTGTCCTGGAACTTACTATGTGACTGGGTTGACTTCGATCTCACGGAGATCCACCTGCCTCTGCCTCCTACGAGCTGGGATGTGTGCCACCATGCCTGGCACAGATGCTTCTATGCAGCAGTGGTGGTGAGAAAGAAACCACACTGAATTAACACAGGAGCAGAAAAGCTGGTGAAAGGCCTTTCTTTTTTCTTTAACATGTAAACAGTTTTCAGGAATATGATGAGCCTTGCACATTTGACATTCACCTGTCAGCACAAGGCAGCATCGTCAGCCTAAGGTGACTTCCACATCGAACGCACTTCATTGTAATTACTGTGTCTGTCTGCCATTGTAGCTGGGGATGAACGTTTAATTACATTCAGAACTTATAAATACCCTGGGGACAAAAGGCATTCAGTTGTTGGCACTGAATTTCCTTTCTGTATAGACTATAAAAGTGCTTCAGGGGCTGGGGAGAAAGCACCGCACTTCGGAGCTGTCTTTGAAGGACACATGACAAACCATCCATTGTCGGAGTGTTGTGCACAAGGACTTGTCTGGGCTGTCATGGTGAGCGGTGAGATGAACATGTAGAGTAGACCATCTGTTCCAGCCCATGAAGCAGCGAAGCTAACCTCTGAGCCCACTGACACTCTGGAGGCGTTCTTAGAATGGATAATGGGAGCATTTTGATCCAGAAACAAGGCAGCATGTCAGAGGTGGTGCACAGGAGGCATATTGACATCCCATACCAATCCACTGCAGCTTGGCATGGGGACTCAACCCTACCTACCTTGTAAAACTACGGAAGCTCCAGAAGTTAGCCACTCACTGAATGGTCAGAATGCAGTCTTCCATTTGCATGGCACCCCTTATCAAGAGAGAAAGTTAGCAAAGTGCCAAATTAGAAAGAGCCAGAGTGGTTTTGTCTGGGCTTTCGTCCTGTTGGTTTTCACAATAACCAGATAAGGTACATCCAAGCATTACCTAAAACCATGTACCCTGGGCTAACCTCAAATTCATGTCTTCTCTCTCTTTTTAAAAATATCACTTATTTAATGTATATGAGTACACTGTTGCTGTCTTCAGACACACCAGCAGAGGGCATCAGATCCCATTACAGATGGTTGTGAGTCACCATGTGCTTGTTGGGAATTGAACTCAGGACCTCTAGAAGAGCAAGCAGTGCTCTTAACCACTGAGCGATCTCTTCAGCTCAAATTCATGTCTTCTTGTCCCAAACTCTTGAGTACCAGAATTATAGGTCACTGAGGAATTTTGTCACTGAGGCCCCAGGTCACTTTATAGAGAACCTCATTGTGATCAATAAATCTGTTTTGGGGTGGGGTATGGTGGCATGACCCTGTGATCTGAATGCTGGTGGTGGGGATAGGAGGAGTCTGGGGTTTGGTGACCAGGTTTAGTGAAAGACTCTGCCTCAGGCAGAGTTGGTGACAGTGGACAATACAGACTCTGTACCCAGAGTGCTTGAATGAAAGGTATGAGGGTTACACCTGGTAAAACAGCAGATATACCGAGGGAAAGCAAGGCAAGCAACCTGAGACCGAGTAGAAAGGCTTCAAGGTAGGGTTGCCCTCACTACATGTGGGTGCTGGGTTCCAGACCTAGAAAGTCTTGGAAGAGCATCAAGTGCTCTTAACTACTGGGCCATGTCTCCAGCCCCACTCACTACATTTATTTTTAAAGATTTATTTATTTTATTTACATGAATACACTGTAGCTGTCTTCAGACACACCAGAAGAGGGCATCAGATCCCATTACAGATGGTTGTGAGCCACCATGTGGTTGCTGGGATTTGAACTCAGGACCTCTGGAAGAGCAGACAGCGCTCCCAACCGCTGAGCCATCTCTCCAGCCCACTACATTTTTTAAGACACTGTACTTCTTACAGCTTGATGCTCACGCCCGTCTCTGGGCAACCACTACTGGGATCCAGGGGAAAAGCTGTCCCGGAATCTGTGAACTCATGATCATTTTTATGAGCTGTCTCATTTCCAAAGAAATCATATGCTTATTTTTGTAAATTACCTCAGCCCTGTTGAGTACTTGCAAAATAGCACAGTTACGGAATGAACTGTGAACGGGTTAAGTGGGATTAGCACTCATTCAAAGCTGGATGTGGTGGCACTTATAATCTCAGCACTGGAGACAGAGTTTTGTTGGAGACAGACTCTCTGTGTAACTCTGGCTTGTCTGGAATTCCCAGGACACAGAGGACCATGAGTTCCAGACCACATAAAAAGACTGTCAAACAACAACAACAACAACAACAAAAACTCAAAACAAACAAAACAAAACAAGAAAACAAAAAGTTAACACAAAAAAAGCTGTCTTGCCTAAAAAAGTATCAAGGCCCCTACTTAGGAATCTCAGCCAAGATGAATAGCAGGGACACTGGATGTATATAGAGATGGGGTATAGAGCTCGTGGGGGGCAGATGCGGAGTGCTATAAAATTAGGAGCAAGTGGATTAGCAAGCATGTGAAATAAAGAACACGTGGGCTTACTATTGCCCGACGGGAAACATTTCTCCGAAGAAAGGGAACATTTACTGGGAGTTACAGGAGAGACAGAAACATACTGCCCCAAGGAGGAAACAACGAATTCCAGGAAGATAGGTAGAGGGAAGGAAGAGCTGGAAGCCTGGCACGAGCAGGGACACTTGCCTGGAAGGCTGAGTGTTCAGGAGGAGGAGGTCAGTGACTGGCCAGGGTGTTTGATAGATTTATTACAGGTTTAGCTTATCGGCCACACACTGACACAGCTCTCTGAGCACTGCAAAAGCAAGTCATAGTTTGGACAGCAAATTGCATGCGCCTCGTGTCTGCTGTGGAGAAACCCTGAATCTATTAACTAGTTTTCAGGGGAATGGAAAAGGAAATGAATGATGGCTGTCTGATGACTAAAGTTTGAACGCTGTGTACTTCTCACCCGCCCTTGGAATTGCAGCCTGCCTTTTACCAGGTTCTTCCTGACCAGTTCCCACATTAGTTTCCATCCCTGTGGATGAGTCAGTGAATTAGGTTCTGTAAAAAGTTGCCAAACAGAATCCCTGTACTTCGAGCAAGGGCAGACAGGACCAACCTATATCTACTCTGGAAATTTCTCAAAGTACAATGGTCCGTCCCCTTTGCTGTGAATTTTCAGGACCATAGGGGCTGTTTGCAATACACAACCCTGATGTGGTAGCATGTGCCTCTGATCCCCAGCAGTCAGGATGTGGGGCAGGAGGATCAGAAATTCAAGACTACCCTCAGTGAGTCTGAGGCCATCTTGGATGCTACGAGACCCTATTTTAAATAAATAACCCCCACTTTGAGAGGGCATCCTACCTCAAGAGGGGAGCAGTTGTCTGTTTGCTTGCTGTGTGTGGAGGGGAGGCATGTGTGTAGGAGTCAGAGGATAACTTGCCAGAGTCAATTCTTTTCATACCAGGTTGGGATCTTCAGGCTTGGCACCTATACCTGCCGAGCCATTTCTGGAGCCTACCCTTTCTTAAGTAGGATAGAAAAGAATGTGAGCAGGTGAGAACGTGGAAATAGTCTCCTGAGACGTTCAGTGGGAGCATGGGATGGAGAAAAGCATAGCCCTATTGTTTAAAATTAATTTATTTATGTAAATGAGCGCTGCTTGCACATACACCTGCGGGCCAGCAGGGGGCGTCAGATCTCTTTATAGATGGTTGTGAGCCATCATGTGGTTGCTGGGAATTGAACTCAGGACCTCTGGAAGAGCAGCCAGTGCTCTTAACTGCTGAGCCATCCCACAAGTCTCCAAACAACCTTCTTAACACCAGACCTCTAGTAAGAGCATCAGCGGTATTTCAGTTGCTACTTCCTAACTGTAATTTTGCTACTGTTATGAATTGTAAGGTCAATATCTGATTTCTGATGGTCTTAGGAAACCGCTGTGAAAGGGTCACAACCCCACAGGTTGAGAAACCCTGCTCTAGTTAGTAACTCCAAGTTCCCGGAACACACTAGATTCTCATTAGGCTAACATAGGTGGCCAGCTCCCAGATGGACTGCCAGTATCTTGGAGTTTATGTGAGCTCATAGCTAAGAGGCACTGAGAACTGGCCCTGGACAGCCTTTAGCGTTTAGGGCCCTAAGTTGGCGCCTGTCCTGCTTTTCCCCAGGAGATACTCTTTTCATTGCCCACGGTTTAGTTCCTGGTCTAGCTCTTTTCTAAACTGCCAGCATAATCTATTGCATAAAGTAGGGTGTGAACTGGGCTATAAGAGTATTCGTTACACCATCCCAACGGTGGCCTGCAGCGCCCTCTGGCGGTTACTGTTGCTGGCGTCCAACACTGCGAGAGTCTTAGGAGGCTCACAGGCACCTGTCTGCCCATGCCCGATAGGTGCCTGAGTTCTGAAACCTTTTTTTGCTGTCTTGCTTCTCTCCAAGGTTTTTCACTGCTTTTCAGGCTCTTGCAGAGGAGTACGTGACATCTAGGATGGGCTTAATAGAAGTTCATAGAAAGCCAGGGTGCTCCCATTGGGACCTCAAGTGTGGGCAACTGGATAATCCTCGGTATTCCCCCACCTCATCCCTATCACACGTCCTTTCCTGTCCCGGACATTGAAGAAGACTGACAGTGATCTCTGAAGCTAGAGACATCCAGAATAGAAGGAGCAGCATCTCCACCACAGGAAGTGTGCATAGGAGAGATTCCCAGTCTCAGCCTTTATATACAAATACACAACACAAATCCAGAGTGGTGGGTGACAATTTATACCCTTGTCACATAGGATACAGATTCAGGTGTCATCATGGATAAGCTGTTTCCCTTCTCTGGTTGTACCACTTTAATTTGAACCTTCTGGGAAGCTTTGGGTTCAAACCAGAGGTGGTACTTCTATTGAAGACTAGGAACGCAAAGGGTTATCGGGTCAGTATGAATTCATATTGGGTTCTAAGCAAGCTCTGGATGGGCTGACAGAAGCAAAGAAAGAGCCAAAGGGGTCTTCTGCTTTAGCTGGAAGACAGTGCTTAGGGCCTGGACAGCATTCAATTGGTCCTGTGATACCAAACAAGGATTCTTGCTCATTTCCCATACTTCCTGCCGAGGCAGACAGAATTGTACTGGGCTGTGCTGAACTCATACCTGACACTTAGCAGCTTATGCTGATGGAGTCAGTAGCAGAGATCCAGGAGATTAGAGTCCTTCCAAATAACATGGAAATAACCCCCTTTCCAGCTACAGATTTTAAAAAAAAGTATGATTTCCACTTCCCTTTCCTCAAGAATTTAGGTCTGAACATCCACTTTAATTGATTAAAGGGCTCACAGGTAGCAACCAAGCCCTCTAAGACACCCAGTGAATGAGGGTCAGGGCTCCAGGCATTTTCTAGGTTGCAGCAGACCCGTCTCAGCAGGTTCAGATGCTCATGGGCACACTTATTAAAAGGACCCCAGAACAGGGCTGGTGGAAACAGAGGCAGGCAGATCTCTGTGAGTCTACAGAGTGAGTTCCAGGACAGCCAGGACTATACGGAGAAACCCTGTCTCAAAAAAAGAAAAAGAAAACAAAGGCCTAAGCTATCAAAGTCCATCTCTGGGAATGTCTGTAAAAGTACTAACCTAGCTTTTTAGCTTCTCTGTAGGCCTGCTTCTGCTAATGGTTGTTAGCTGAAGTGTGTTAACAGACAAGTTTTTGTACTCAAACACTCAACTTGAGAACAGCTCAGTGCTACACTGGGATCCCAGACACTCAGTGTAGTTGCTGACCAGCTAATATAGACTTTCTTTTGGTTTAACCCGAGTCCGGTCAGTCTTCTCCAGTGAATATTCTACAACACCTTTAATCTCAGCACTTGGTAGGCAGAATCTGATAGATCTCTCTGAGTTCAAGGCAAGCCTGATCTGCATGCAAGTTTAAGGCCAGCCATGACCCTGTCTCAAAAAACCAACCGTGACTCTGCCTATAACTAAAGTCTATTCTGACTCATTAGCCTGGATCCCTTTAGCCTAGCCACCGATCTGTTCTGTGGTCAGTCCACCCCCACCGTGGCTAGTAGTAGCATCAAGTACAAGAGAACGTAGTTAAAGAGCGTTGTTTTCAGAGTCATGGAAATGCAAGGCTTGACACTAAAATTTCAGTCTCTTCCTTTGTCCTTTCTCTATTCTGTTTCACTTCAAGCCTTATGCTCCTAGGGAAGAGACCATCTTCTAATCATCCTGTGTCTGGACATTGTATAACTCACAGTTGGAGTTCAGTTTCGCCAGCAGCTCAAGAAATGTCTTTTAGGCTAGGAAAAATGGCTTAGCGTTAAGGAGCCGCTGGCTGCTGTTACTGAGTTCGCTTCCTAACATTCACAGTAAAAAGCTCAAACCCGCCTACCTCTAGTTTATGCAGGGGATCTGACATCGTTTCTGGCCTCTCAGGACAGAGGCATCCCTTACTTCTACACAGGCACACGCGTACACAAATAATTTTTTTTAAATGTCTTTGACTAGGCACTTGTGATGTCAGTGTTAGGGATGCAGAGGCAGAAGAATCCTAAGTTCCGTGGCCTGGTCTAATTGGACGACGACAACGACAAGAACAATGACAACAAAACCCTGACGCTGCAACGCTAAACGCATATCGACTGTATCGACACTCTACATGTGAGGCCTGGAACAGAGAACAGGATCAATCTATTGCTTTTGACTGCCAGTAAGTGCGGAGCTCTGTGATTGGCCCTTGTTTAGGTAAAAGGGTGAGCGCCGCGTCTACTGGGGAGTCATGGCGTCGCTAAATAGTAAGACTGCAGTCTGTGTCATCTGTTTGGAGAAGCCGAAATACCGCTGCCCAGCTTGCCGCGTGCCCTAGTGAGCCGGAGCTTGGGGGGATTTGGGTACCGGGTTCGGAGGGAGGCCGGACTGCGTGCGGGAGGCTGGTACTGCTGCGGGGTGCGTGCTGTGGCCGCGGGGTGCGTGCTGTGGCCGCTCGTGCTGACCGAACCTTTCTTGTTACAGCTGCTCCGTCACCTGTTTCCAGAAGCACAAAGGTAAGACCCCGGACCACCGTCTCTTGCTCCTTCTTTGTACTGTACAGGCCCCATGCCCTATAGTCCCATGACGTGGGAACCCGAAGCAGGAGGATTCCCGCCAGTTCAAGGCTAACCTGGCTACAGACTGAGATCCTGTCTCAAACAATCCAAAGCAAGTCACCTATTTTCTTGGGAGAAGTCTTAGCTAATTTATTCGCCTTGACTTTCTAGTGTAGACCCTCACTATTGAAGAAGCTGCCTTGGTGAATTAACCAGCAATGATTGTCTTTAAAATAATGGTTGTTTATTGTTTACAATAGGAGACGTTTCCTTTTTCTGTGTGTAGTATTTCGAGATAGGTTCTTTTCCCTATTTCTTTTTTCTTTTCTTTTTTTAAAAAGATGTATTTATTTAACTTATAAGAGTACACTGTCACTGTCATCAGACACACCGGAAGAGGGCATCAGATTTCATCACAGATGGCTGTGAGCCACCATGTGGTTGCTGGGATTTGAACTCAGGACCTCTGGAAGAGCAGTCAGTGCTCCCAACCACTGAGCCGTCTCTCCAGCCCTTGTTTGTTTTGTTTGTTTTTCAATAAAGGCTTTTTTTTTTTTTTTTTTTTTTTTTTTTTTTTTTTTTTGGTGTAGTACTGGCTGCCCTGGTACTGGTACTCTCTCTGTAGACCAGGCTGGCCTCAAATTCAGAGATTCACCTGCTGCCTCCCCAAGTGCTGTTTTATTTGTGCTAAGACAGAGTATTTAAAATTCACTATATATGCCTACACTACTCCCAGACTCACAATCCCCATGTCACAGCTTCCCAAGTGCTGGGATTAAAGGTGTAAGCCAGCACCACCCAGCTGAGACAGGTTCTTTTTTATGTAGTTCAGACTGGCCTATCTATCATGATCATGCTTTCTCTTCTCCAAATGCTAGGATTATAGGAGTACAGACATATACCACCAGAACTGGCTAAAATGAGTTCCTGAGCTGTTGAGAAAAACTGGAGCACGAGAGATGGCTTGGCTTTTAAGAGTTTTTTGTTGCTTTTCCAGTGGTTCTGAGTTGGGTTCTTAGCACCTGCTTACTGATAGGCAACTTGTAAGTCAATTCCCAGGGGATCTGATACCCCCATGCAGGTAGGGGCTCTTACTCCCTTTTCTGGCCTCTGTAAGCCCTGCACATATGTAGCATTCTTTTCTTTGTCTCTCTGTCTCTCTTTCTCTCTCTTCTTTCTGACTGCTAAAGCTCTCTCCTTTAAGTCTCGGGGCTTCCTCAGGTACATTTAGACTAGACTTTTGTCACCTTATCCATGTTTTCCATGATTATTATGCCCCACTGACCTGGGAGTGATGACCCTCAGCTCTGTATTCCTAGTGGCTCTTAGCACATACATGTGGTATCTGAAACTGTTGAGAAACTGTGTTATACTTATAGAAGTCACTGCCATTAATCCTGGGGAGCCTCCTCTGAAGGTGGGGTACATGACCACCTGCTTGTTCAGTTCATGAGCTCAGCCAGCTGTCAGAGAATTACTCCTGGTTCTCTTTGGCCAATCACTTTGTTTGACCTGTCTCTCCCTGTGTTTCTATTCAGTACACTTGGCTTGATGGGGACTTGCAACCTTGTTGGCTGGCATGGAGGGGTTGTGTTTGGGTGTGCCTGAAATTGATGTCTCTCTCAGAGCAGTGCAATTCTGAAGCCCGTCCTGTTGAGAAAAGAACAGTGGCTCCTGTAAAGTCTGAGGAAAACAAAGGTGAGGTGGTTGGGTTTTTCGTTGTGTTTGTTTGCTTGTTTTTTGAGACAGGGTTTCTCTGTGTAGTCCTGGGAGTCATTCTGTAGACCACGCTGGTCTTGCCTCTGCCTCCTGAGTGCTGGGATTAAAGGCATGCAGCACTACTACCTAGCATGGTGGTTGATTTTAAACAAGCAACCTTCAAGGGATTTCAGAGGTAGTAAATGGGAAGGAGAGGAGAGGGGGTAAATGGGTAGGATACAGGAGGATGCCTTTTTGGGGAGCAGCAGCCTCAGTAGCCCTAGTCTCAGTACAACTTGTCACAGGTGGTATTACTAGCATCCTGAAGCATGGCTCTGGGAAGGGGGACCCTGAGGCCTGTGGTTAGGCCCATGTAGGAGGCTTCCTTTGAGCTGGGTCACCTTGCTGCTGGAGTCTCCTTAGACTTAGAAGAGCAGTAATGGGCTGTTCTTCCACTCCTGTATTTCATGCATCCATGAATTCATGTGTCCATAATGCCTCTTGGATTTTATGGGTCTGCATGCAGCCCCTTTTTGTGCCTCAAAGAGGTTCTTAAGAGTCACAGAAAGAGCTGGGATATGTGTCCTTTGAGAAATGTTTAGTGTGGGCTTGGGCTTACCTGCCTTTGCTGAAAGCATGGGTATTGTGCTTGTAAGGGTTTTATAGGGCCCAGTTCACAGTCAGCCCTGGACTATGACAAGGACAGGTAGGGTGCAAACCAGACTCCTTGCCTGCCGACCATAGGAAGCATGAAGCATTAGCATGCGCTCGTTAAGCCAGTCACTATTCTGCAACCTTCCCTTCCCTTTAATTGTGAAACCAGAGAAGCAAGCTGTCCTTTTATTTGAGCATCACTCCTGGTGTGCCCCGACTATGGCACACCTGCACATACACTGTCAACATTGTGTTCTACACTTCTCAGATGACGACTCCTCTGTAGCTGATTTCCTCAACAGTGATGAGGAGGAAGACAGAGTGTCTCTGCAGAATTTAAAGAATCTTGGTAAGTCTCTGCTGGCCTTGTTAACTGTTAGCAATGTTGTTTGTGCTCTAAAGGCAGTGAAGCCTGGGAGAGTGGAGCATGGACCAAGGTCTCATGCAGCAGCCAATTTTCTATCCTCAGTGGTATGAAGAGTCACCTGACTAAAGTGTCTCATCACAAGGACACGCTGCACTTGGCAGAGACATGGTTTTCCATAGAGGCATATAAAGAAATAATGATAGCCATTTGTGATGAATGATGTAAATTCCTGTTGGCTACACCTGGTGTCTTAGTCAGGGTTTCTTCTATTCCTGCACAAAAAACATCATGACCAGGAGGCATGTTGGGAGGAGTTTATTCAGTTTACACTTCCATATCGCTGTTCATCACCAAAGGAAATCAGGACTGGAATTCAAGCAGGTCAGGAAGCAGGAGCTGATGCAGAGGCCATGGAGGGATGTCACTTACTGGTTTGCTTCCCCTGCCTTGCTCAGCCTGCTTTCTTAAAGAACCCAGGTCTACCAGCCCAGGGATGGCACCACTCACAATGGGCTGGGCTGTCCTCCCCTTGATCACTAGTTGAGAAAATGCCTCACACATGGGAAAGGCATGAAAGCACATTCCAGGAAAAAAAATCCTTGTTATCGAAGAAACTGAGGTCACAAAGTTTTGTTTCTTGAGTTTTCTCACAGATACTGAGAATTCCCTCAATATAACTATTCTTGGATGGTATTTTGACACCATTTCCTTTGTGTAGAATGTGGCTGTGTCTCTGCTTCTGGGTGACTCACTGTAAACCACACTGGCCTCAGCTCTGATGCCATCCTCCTGTCTCTATGTCCTCATGCTGTTTCTACCCTCAGGAGAATTGCCATTGTGTGCTGAGTGTGTGGGGGCTTGAGCCCAGTTCTGAGGACACTTTTCAGAAGTCGTTTTTGTCCTCTCACTCTGGGTTCTGGGGGTCAAACTTGACTCACCAGGCTTGCATAAGCAGATGCCTTTATCTGCTGAATCACCTCGCTTGCCTCTTTTTTTATATTTTTATAAAGACTTATTTATGTATATGACTACACTGTAGCTGTCTTAAGACACCAGAAGAGGGTACTGGATCCCATTACAGATGGTTGTGAGCCACCATGTAGTTGCTGGGAATTGAACTCAGGACCTCTGGAAGAGCAGTCAGTGCTCTTATTTTATCTTTAAAGATTTACTTTTCAGTTCTGTGCACCTGAGTACAGACAGGGGCTGGTAGAGGCCAGAAGGGGTGTTGGGTTCCCTGGAGCTGTAGTTGTAGGTGGTTGTGAGCCACTCAGCATGGATGTGGGAACTGAACACAGGTCCTCCACAAGAGCAGTGAGTGCATGTGACCACTGAGGCTTCTCCATCAGTGCATCAGTACATGATCCCACCTTGGGCGCACGTAGAAGACAATTTTTGTCTTAGGTATTGAACTCCAGCCATCGAGCGTGGCAGTGAGCACCTTCACCTGCTGGCTGTTTCTGTCAGCGCTCCTTTTTATCTTAAAATGGGATTTTATTTTTTTAAAGATTTATTTATATGAGCACACTGTTGCTGTCCTCAGACACACCATCTTTCCAGCCCACATTTTATTCTTGATTGTGATTATTACATCTTTCTAGAAAAACAACTAAATCCATCTTTTAAAACTTTCTTCCTTGGGCTGGAGAGATGGCTCAGTGGTTAAAAGTACTGACTGCTCTTCCAGAGGTCCTGAGTTCAAATCCCAGCAACCACATGGTAGCTCACAACCATCTGTAATGAGATCTGATCTTCTGGTGTGGCTGAAGACAGCTACAGTGTACTTATAATAAATAAATAAATCTTAAAAAGAAACCTTTCTTAAAAGTATTAGAATCAAATCAGAAAGTCTATAAAATCATTAATTCATTTAACAGCAGTAATTCATGAAAGTTCATCTTTATGTTGATCTGCAGGAAGTGTGCTCAATAGGGTGGGCTAAGGTCCAGGAATCCTTAGGCTATGTAATAGTGACAGGAAAGGCTTATCAGCTCCAAGAAGCAATCTTGGGGTGAAGTCTCTTGGGGCCTTGATTCTCTGGGCTCACCCATCACAGACCATGTAAAGACAGTGGGTCACCTGCTAGCTCACCTTTCCTAGATGGCTCCTCAGATTAGAATTCTGTTATTGGTGTTAATCTCACTGTGTGTATGTGCACAGGCCAGAGGAAGCGCCGAGTGCCCCCATCATTTTCCACCTTCCTTTGAGGTGGAGTCTCACTGAACCTGGAGCTCACACCTTGGATAAGCAGTTTGCAAACCCTGTGACCACCTGTCTGCCTTGCTCAGTGCTGGAGTGTAGGTATGCACAGGACCACGCTTAGCTTAGTGGGTGCTGAGATATGAACACTGGGCCTCATGCTTTGCACGACAAGTGCTTTTAACCATTGTATTTTCTCTCCAGCTCACATCTTCTTTGTTCACATGTGTATTGAAGTTTAACTTGTGAATACAGTATTTTCTGATGTCCAAGGCAGCTTAATTTCAGGACCTGTTTCTCAAAAACTGCATAATACACTTAACCGGTGCACTTTAAATCTTCTAACCTAATTGCATTTGGATGTAAATGCTTACATGGACTTATGAGAAGGAAAAAAAAAAATTCACACTTGGTACAGATGATGTTCAAAGGATTTTTTTTTTGGGAGGTGGGCTAGAGGATAGGTTTTTGTTTTCCAAAACAGGGTTTCTCTATGTAGTTCTGGAACTCCATCTGTGGATCAGGCTGGCCTTGAACTCAAAGATTCACCTGCCTCTGCCTCCTGAGTGCTGAGATTAAAGATGTGCATTAGGTTTTGATGTGTGGTTGGTTGTACAATCTTAATTTAGCTTTTAGCCACTGCCACAGGTTCCCCATGAACTTAAAGCTGGTATTGGTCTTTAAGGTGAATCGGAAACGTTAAGAAGCTTATTACTCAACCCGCACCTGAGGCAGCTGATGATCAGCCTGGATCAGGGGGACAACAAAGCGAAGCTGATGAGAGCCTGCATGCAGGAGCCCTTGTTCGTGGAGTTTGCAGACTGCTGCTTAAGAATCGTGGAACCAGCCCAGAACGGGGACTCTTAAAACTGGACGTGCTCTTGCTCAGGCTGCCCGAGGCTGCCCCGAGGAGGTTGTTTCAGGGCTGCTGTAGCACATGTGGCTCTTCCTCTGTCACACGGCTCGCTGCAGAGCCTCATGCAGAGGAAACTTGTAGCCCTGGAGAGATGGCTCAGCTGTTAAGAGCACTGACTGCTTTTCCAGAGGATCTGACACCCTCTTAGCCTCTTCAGGTACTGTATGCATGTGGTATGCAGCCATATATACATATACATGTATACAGGGAAAACTCCTACATACATAAAATACTTAAAAACAAAGTTGGCTACTTATATTTAGATGGTTTTTAATTTTATTTCTTGTACAGTTCAGAGTTACATCATAAATACTAAGTGTATCCACTTGAATTAAAAAACTGATAGTGTTACTAAATTTAAGGCATGGTTCTCTTGACCTGTATTGTTCATTGCTTTCGGTAACATTAAATAAATCAGTTTATTAAATATTATTGTTCCCTTAATGAACTATATGCAAGTTTTCCCCCAGCCAAAATCCTAGAGCCAATTTTAGGGTGACTTGACCCTTTTAAAGTGCATGTGGATGGCCCAGTGTCTTGCTGTAGTGACAGATTCTGGATGGACAGTTAGATCTACTGAGCCTGAGGATAGTAAGCTGGGGTGTTGTGGCCCTGGCTTGGTACCCAGCATCCCCAGATCCTGCCAGTGCCGAGGCCACAGCCCTACAGGGCTGCTGGCACTCTGGCCACGAAGCCCTGGCTCAGGCTGGAACTTGCTTGCACGTGCAGTTGGAGTCAGTTGGAGTCTCTGTGGGAATAGCTTGGCACTTGTGTGTGGGATTAGATGTCTTTGGCAAGGCAGCTGGCAGAAAAAGGCCTTGTGGAAACAAAGGCACTACAGATCACTCCGGCAGGTGGGGGTAGACGAGTCACACCTGGACTGGCCTGTGTCTTTCTAGCAGAATCTGATTAAAGCCAGTAACATTAGAGGCTGAAGGGTCAGGGCAGATGTCAGCATACTGAAGTGGAGACTTCCTGCAGTGAAACTTTATTGAGCCCTAAGGAGAAAGAGATGCATCTTATGAGTGGCAGGGCTCAGATAAATACAGGAATAAAAGCTCACATCCCTCCATCGTGAGACAGGAAATACTAGGAAGGAGTCTATTAGTCTAAGGGGTATCATCTCGCAACTAGTTACTGGAAGATCAGAACACTTCTGTTTACTCCTTGTCAATTTCAGAGGGATTCTATACATGTATAGCATCTTATTGGTTACATTTCTTTCTTCTGGTCCCTTGTATTAGGTTAAGTATTAACCCAAGCTTATAGAGGAGAAACCGGAAGTTCTGAGATGATGTGCCATCACTGAGGTTATCCAGGGAAGGGGCTGAGCTGAGGCCAGGCTGTGAGAGTCTGTTTTCAATAGAACAGGCTCCATTGACACAAAGGGCTGGGCCATACATTCGCTATGACAACCAAGTGATAAAATCTGAGAAACTGTCAAATGCAGTGTCATTTAAGGTGACAAATTATAGCCACTCTCAGTTCTTACAAGTAGGACTAATTATGTCCTAGGTTAAACATGGCACTCCCTAATCTTTACACCTACCCTGCAGGATGTTGCTTGCACCCATCTGGTAGAGGACACAGGGCTGAGCTACATGCCTAACTGAGGAACTTATATTGTGACGCAGAGCCAACCTTCAAAGGCAACTTTGGAAATGGTTTTAAGACTGAAGGGCTCTGGGGGAGTCCCGGTCATTAGTTGAAACAATGACAGTAATCCACACCTGTAGTTTTTGGCTTACCCAGCAGGGTTAGGGACTCTTGTGCTGCTCCAAGCATTGTTCTCTTCCTTTCTCAATGAACAGCATAGAGCTGTGGGAAGGACTACCACGATGTCACAGAACAAGAGCATACCTGGGGCAGTGCTCTGATGGATGTAATACCAGCCCGATCTTGTTGTGGTGTCTGGACTTGGTTGCTAGGGCTGCCAGAGGGAAGCCGAAGGCAGGCATGGGCCACCAGTTTCCTCTGAAAGCCTCGTATACCATCAGCTGAGTTGGCTAGCACCAGTCCCAGGGGCCAGAGGTGGATTATTGCTCCCAGGAACCTAGTGTGTGCTGGGGACAGCGAGGAACGCAGGGTACCGGGAGCCTGAGGCAAGGGTTTCTCCTCCATACCATCCAGTTCTTTAGAGGCAAGACAGGTCATTCTGATCTTAAAGAGAAAACATTCCTTTATAGCTTTAGATTGTCCAGCCCTCTTCCTAAGAGAATTTTACCTTTGCATTCATTTGACAGAGGTATGCTGCAGTGGAGATGTGGAAATCAGAGGACAGCTTGTGTGTCCTGGGGATTAAATTTGGGTGGGTAGGATTTAGCTCTCTAAAAAAATAAAACAGATGGGTATGGTGGTACACACCTTTAATCCCAACACCCAGGAGACAGGAACAGGCAGATCTCTGAGTTCTAGGCCAACCTGTTCTACGTTACAGGACAGCCAGCTCTATACAGAGAAACCCTGTCTCAAAAAGCAAAACAAAAGATGACATTTGTTGAGTGTAAGTATGTGTATGGGTGTGAGCATGCCATGGGATGCTTGTAAAGGTCAGAAGACAGTTTTTAGGAGTTTATTGTCTACCTTGAGGGTCCCTGGGATTAAACTTAGGTAGGATGGGCTTGGCAGCAAGCACCTTTACTGGCTGAGTCATCTTACTAGATCTTTCTAGCAGAGAAAACAGTCTTCTCGACTGTGATGTCCTGAACTAGACTGGCTCCACATGGCAGAACGTAAAGAAACTAGTTCCTCTGGCAGTTTGGTCCTGGAGTTGCATAGGCCACTCAGCCCATCTCATCACACAAGAGGACGGACACAAGGCAGCACAGTGGCAGAGACATCCCTCTCAGGCCTGTCAGAAGCCCGGTCTCCACGCATTGCCCACCCTGGCCCCAGTCATACTCACTCTCCACTTATGCCATGCGTGTTTGATGACTGTGGCAGCCATGTGTAACCTTCTGATGTGCTTCCGAGTTAACCAGGACCGAAAAGCTGAGGAAACAGCAGAGACACCAAGACCATCATTAGAACTATTACTCATGTGGCTACCACCAGAGGAAGTATGAAATCTGTTCTTCAGTGATATACACTGTCAATACAAAGTCATTCCTTGAGGGCTGGAAAGATGGCTCTGTGGTTAAGTCTTGCAGAATACCCAGATTTGGTTCCCAGCACCCATATGGTGGTTTGCAATCTCTTGATAACAGTTCCAAGAGATCTGATTCCCCTTTGGCCTCCAAGGCACTTACATGCATATGGTAACACACATTCTTACACACACACACACACACACACACACACACACACACACACACACACACACACACGAGTAAATCTTAAAAATGTAACACTGCCCACAATCTTGCAGCTATTCACGCATTGAAGGGCAGGGCCATTGGGAGCTCTCACTGCCAAAGGTTCATCTCAGATTCAGTCCTCAGCAGTGCCCAAGGAAGAAGAGGGCTCTGGGTTATCTTTAAAACTTTTTGTTTATGTGGATTTGGAGCTCTGTGGCATAGCATTTGCCTAGCATGACTGAAGCCCTGGGTTTGACTCACGGTATTGGAGACAAGGGCTCTACAGTCCAGGCTGGCATCAAACTTGAGATCTTCCTGTCGCAGTCCCTGAATGCTGGGCTCACAGGTGTGGATACTACACTTGGCCTTTATGAGATTGTCATTTTTCAAAATAAGCCTGTCAGGACTGTGCTGGTCACACCCACCATGGAATCGACCCCACCCACCTGCCTGAATGAGCACGGCAGCCCGCCTCTGTTTCTCCTGCTTTTGGAGCCGGTGTCGTCTCCAGCCACACTGGATGCATCGGGCACACTGCTCCAGCATCTGGGCACGTCCATTTTCCAGAAGCTCTAGCTGAGAGAAGGGGAATCTGTTGAGGTGCTTGGCCTCTCCTCCTCCTGAGGAGGGCCTACACTCCCAATTGGCACCTGAAATTCATCCCCCAGCCAGTTTACCATGGAGTCAGTCATGAAAATCTTTGTCCTGCCACAGTAGAGTGGGATCTGTGCGGTCGTAGCTGGGTCACTGGGAGTGGCTGCTGTCTGAGTTAAAGCTGGCAGAGCATGGAGAATGTCCTGTAGTACAGGCTGCAGTGTGGCCTCCCTGGCACATGGAAGCTGCTCTGGGGTAGGAGAAAGGCTTCATTAGTCCCCGCTTTCTGCATGTTCTGTAGCCTGAAGAAACAGACTATGGACTCCCTAGAGCTCTTTAAGCCTCTTGCGGTTCTGGATCTAGTCATTTTTTCCTTTCCCCCCTCTTTTGTGTAGCTCTTGTGTCCCCTGAAGTCCTGGCTGTTTGGGAGTGTCCTGAAGCCTCCTTGGACAGGCCGGCCAGGGGAGTTGGACGCCTGGAAAAGGGAATCCCAGGCTGCTTGGCCACTCTCTCAGCCTCACCCCTTATCCCTTCCAGACAGTCAAGTGTAAAAAAGGGAGAACACACCCAGCTATGTGATAGCCCTCCCAGACTTGCAGGGCTACCTCCTGGGTGAGAGGATTTACCTGAGGGCTCTGACCACAGTTAGCTGCTTAGCGCCTCTCTGGAGACAGAGGCCACCAAAGCAGATGCTGGAGACGAGAGATGAGAGACTTCCACAAAATGGACCAGTGCCCAGAGGGGCTTGGAAGAGAGACAGGAGAGCAAACCATGGAGAGAGAGGAGAAAGAAAGGGAGGGAAAGGGAATGTGACACAACTCCCAAGAGGAAGAGAACTCATTGACTGGGCCCAGAAGAGCATGGGTGGTTGGGGAGTAGCTGTAGTTGGGCTAAGATTTGTCCTTGTGTCTGTCTCTCCACTTGCCCTTAACATTTCCACATTCCTAGTTATGGACAGCTACAATGAGCCAGACAACTCAGACAGTTGCAGGCTAGACTTTTGCCCAGATACTTTGAACATGCCTCCAGGAACCTGGGGCTCAGGCCGTGTAGGGCTGGTTGATTTCTGAGATCTCTCTTCTTCCTGTTCTTCCCACTGACAATGCTGGCTTCCCTCCATTTTGTCTACCTCTGTATCTGTATGGAATCATGCCTGTCAACACTGACCAGTTTGTCCACCTGTTACTTAGCTGCCCACAGTTCTGGCTTCCCCACTTGGATAGCTCCACAGCCTCACTCCCAGGACCTTCCACAAGGCCACTAGAGTAGATGAAAGCAAGAGGCAGATAGAACATTGGCTCTATCCCCTGAAGGGTGGTACCCCATCAACCCAGAAAATAAAGTCCATGTTTGTTTGTTTTCTAAGATAGGGTCTCTCTGTGTGGCCCTGGCTGTCCTGGAACTCCCTCTGTAGACCATACTGGCCTGAACTCTTAGATATCAGCCTGCCTCTGGTTCCCAAATGCTGGGATTAACGGTGTGTGCCACCACTGCCCGGCTTCTAAATCCATGTTTCTTGATTAGGACCCACCTGGCACCCCATCCTTACCACTATTGTGTGGAGTTGCTCGTATCTCCTTTGTCACATGCAGTGGTTGTCATGTGGCTAATCCAGCTTATCCCCTCTTACCACCTCCTCCAAACACCCTCCTATGTCTACCTTTTCCAGGCACCAGAGGAAGCTCTGTCTGTCTGCACTGTTAGCTGGGGTTCATTGCCCACATTATTCTAGCAACCATGAGTCTCTGAACTCTCATCCCCAAGGGTGCACAGGTAAGCCAGTAACACAGGGGTGAATGAATGACAAGGAGCAGGCCCCACTCACCAGAGGACCCTTTGGCAGGACACAGGTCCCTGAGGCCGGAGGATGTGTGAGGTTGGAGCCTTTTTAGCAATTTATATCTTTCCATGAAGTTCTGGTGAGAGACCCTAGAAGCCAAAGCAGGCAAAAAGAGAATGACTTTGTGAGCCAGGTCCCTAGCTGGGACTCAAAGCCAGCACTGCCCTGACTATCACCACTGGATGAATGGAGAAGGGTATGTTCTAGAGGTGCCCAGGGTCACTCGGTGGGAAGCCTGCAGATACCATTTAAAATTGAATTTGTGGCTGGCAAGATGGTTCGGCAGATAAAAATGCCCGTTGCCAGGCCTGACAACCTGAGTTTCATCCTGAAGAGCCACACAGTGAAAGAACTGTTTTGCTAATCCTCTGACTTCCATGTGATGTGGCATGCTTCCCTGCTGGCAGTGGGTGCTCACACCCACTGAGGACAGACAGCACGGACCTGCACAGTTCTTAAAACTCTACTGAGCTTGTTTTTGAAAATCTGACCAAGCCACAGGAGAATTCCTGATTCTCACTTCCCTTTTCCTTCACACTCCAACTCAGGCCTCCCCCAGACTAATCCATTTTGGTAAACTGTCCTGATTGAAACATCTGCCCCAGCAAACAGCAAGTTCTTTCTACAGCCTGGACGCTGACTGCTCCCTGAGGCCCCACTCGAGTCTGAAGAACTCAATTCTCTTTATTGTCAACTATATCACAGTTTGCCCCATTGCTCCCAGTTTTCACAGCTAATCCTCACTCCCTTCTCACGGGGCCGGCTCCAGGGCACTCAGGCACTGCCATGTCCAGCTCCTGTGCCCTTACATTCCCTGTTGCTTCTGTGCCCTAGTCCCTTGGTGTCTCACTTTCTAACAGCATTCTGGCCGATCCCTGTTCTAAGTCCCCCAGGCTGGCCCTTTCCTGTTCTCTGAGCCTGTACTGATAACCAGCCCATGGATTTTCCCTGCATACCAGCAACAGATTCTGTTCCTTTCCATCATAGTTGTACTTTAGTGTGTGTGCATACTTGCACAGGTGGGGGCCTTCACTTGACAATGAAAGCCTTTCTCTATAGCTCTCTCTCTCTCTCTTTTTTGAGATAGTTTCTTATTGAACCTGGAGCTCACTGACTGGTTGGTTAGACTGGCTGGCCAGTAGACCCATGAAATTCTGTGTCTGTCTTCCAATGCCGGGATTACAATGCTTGCTGCCATACTCAGCTTTTAGCTAACATGAATGCTGAAGATCCAAACTTAGGTCCCCAGCAAGCTCTTTACCTAATGAGCCATTTCCCCAGATCCTTTTAAAATTTGTTGTTGTTTACTAATTTAAAAAAATCAACTTTGTAAATTAAAAAAAAATTATGTATATATACATGAATGAGAGTTTTGCCTGCATATATGTCTGTGTAACATGCGCATGCCTGATAACTGTGGAGGCTAGAGGAAGGCTTCCGACACCTTGGAACTGGAATATTTTTAAAAGATTTATCATATATATATGTATGTATGTATGTGTGTATGTATGTATATGCACACTGTATCTGTCTTCAGACACACCAGAAGAGGACATCAGATCTCATTACAGATGGTTGTGAGCCCCCATGTGGTTGCTGGGAATTGAACTCAGGACCTCTGGAAGAGTAGTCAGTGCTCTTAACCACTGAGCCATCTCTCCAGCCCCCTGGAACTGGAAATAATAGACGATTACTAGCTGCTATGTGCCTGCTGGGAATTGAACTCAGTGTGCTTAATCCTGAACCACCTTCTCTAGCTCCAGACCCTAAAAAAAAGAAAAAAAAAGATTTATTTTTATTCTATTTAATTATGTGTGTGTGTGGAGTGGGTGTGTGGGTTCGTGCCTATAAGTGCAGGCACCCATGAAGGCCTGAGGGGTTGGAACTGGACTCACAGGCAGTGTGATCTGCCTTTTGTGGATGCTAGAAACCAAACTTGGGTCCTCTGCAAGAGTAGTTTGTATTCTGAACCTCAGTCATCAATCTCTCTAGCACCCACCCAGCCCTTTTGTTGATTTTTAAATCATTCTTAGGTGATTCACTAGGGTCTCTCACTCTACCTCAGCCTGGCCTCAAACTACCATAACCGAGGCTCGCTTTAACGTTGATATCCTGTCTCTTTGTCTCAAGTGCTGGGATCATAGGTGTGTGCTACCGTATCTGGCTCATACTTAATTTCCTTGTTTCCACAGGAATGTAGGCCCTACCAGGGCAGAGATTACACACTGAGTGACTGAATAAACGTAAATCCTTTGCCTTCCAGGTAGACTGCCACAGACCTGCCATTCTCCTAATTCCCACCTCTCTCTGTCGGACCCAAGTTCTGAGTGCCCCCCCAGGCTTTGGCCCTACAGCAATGTGGCTTACTTACCGGATGGGAAAGCCAGCAGCACTGATGTGGATGGTCTCCACAAGGCCACAGGCCTCTAACTGGTTCAGGACCTATAAGGGTGGGGAGAGAAAGCAAGTATCTACAGGCTAGAAATGCCATTTCTTCTGCATATTTCTGGTCCTGACCTTTAATGACAAGAGACTTGGCTGGTGGAGAGATCTGTCTCTGAGAAACTGAGAGGCCTGACAATCTTTCTGCTAGAAGAGGTCCTGGTGGAGCTGCAAAGATCCTGTTTGGTACTTGGCTCCTCATATAGCTAAGGCCCACAAAAACAGACATAGGCCTGGCTCTGTCTCTCACCTCCCCAGGACTGACACGGCTTCAGAATACAGAATTGCCTATTCTCTTTCAGCGTCAGAGTTGTTGAAGCAAAAAAAGTATGTTGTGAAGATTCTAGCATGATTTGAACCCAAACTTTACCAAGTTATCTTTGGCTAAACACCCACATTTAGTAGATGACTGGGACATTCTTCAGTGCTGTCCAGAACTCACATGTCACTTGTATTCCCTCAGAACCTGAAACTCTGAGGAATGACTTTATGTAAACTGGGAAAGGAGACTGACAGTTTAGAGATAGCCATGCTTCATGGGCTGTACAGTTGTTGAACAAATCACGTAGCACCCATTGCCCTGAGCAGTCTCAAGTCTCTTGTCAAGGACAGGCTAGGTGAGCAGGGAGCAAGATGCTCTAGTGTCCTCATGTGCCACCTTGGTCAGGCTTTGGTGGGGTGTACAGAACATACAGTCACTCATGACTGCCCTGTCAGAGAAGAGAAATAAGACCTCCCTTAATGTCAGGCCCAGCCTAAGAGACTGCCAGTGACCAACGTCTGGAGATGTGTTCCTCTTTATTCTTGGTGCTAGGCAACAGGGTTAGTTACCTCTTCCTGGAGGAAAGTCTGTGGCTGACTCTGGCTGTTGGGCTTGATGCAGCGAATGTAGTGGGGTGTTGTATTATGTAGGACCTGCAGGAGCTGTTCCAGTGAGGCCTGAAGACACAGAAAGCTGGGGTTAGGCAGGACTGGTGCAGCTCAGTGTCATAAGCTGGATGTTGGTTACTGAGTATGTTGTATCTTTGGAGGCCCACCCAGCCTTGAGATCAGGCTCAAATATACCCTGGGGATTACTGGAAGTTTTTAAAGAACGCGTGCAAAGCACATCATAACCACTCCTTACTTCACACTCTGTCCAGGAATGCTTCTGGACCAGCGGCTCTTACTGACTTAGCCTCTGGTCTCGGGCTTTTCCTTTTTCTTTCTTCCCTAGGATAATTTTCCTACAGAAGAGCTTCACACCACCCCTGCCATTCTGTTATTAAGCCTGCCCTATATGCCAGAGGGATGTGACTCAGACATTGCTTATGTCACAGCTCAGCCTAATGACACACATGCTGTGCAGGAACTGTCAGTAGTGTCTGAGGCTCTGGCTGTAGCATGCCCATCAGACAATAAACTTGGGTTTCCCAGGGTGATCCCATAAGGAGATGATAGTAAAGTGGGGGCTAGCATTTGAACAGAAACAAATAAATACAAAAGGGACAGGGTGGGTGAAAAAGCTGTTGAAGGACAGTGGTCAAGAGACCCCAGGAAGGTGAGCAGCTCAAACAAATTTTGCACATTACCACATGACCAGATAATAGCAAGTAAGCGGTAGTCTGGTCCAGCCAAGCACAGGGTTTGAACAGGGCAGGCACAGCTCCATCTAGCATTACTCTCATATGATGACCCCATCAGCAGAAGCTAGGAGTCCCCACCTGATACCTTATCCTTATACCTGGTGATGTCTTATCTTTTACACTGAAACATAAACTTGATAAGACAGGGACCATTTCTGCAATGGCACATCACTGCTTCCTAGTAAACAGCCCCGGTTTGAGGAACACTCAATAGACAACTGAATTGAGTACTTTATGTCAGCACCACCAGACCCACCTTGAACTTGGATACCACAGTCAATGCAGGAGCCCTGCTCTGGCCAGATAGCTCCTCCTGGGTCTTCTCTTCAGGATTAGCAGGAAACAGCATCATGAGCAGAGGGTCTTGGGATTGCTGCAGGAGCTCAGTCAGCTCAGGGGGAACAGGGTCCTATTGGAAAGAGCAAGGGGGGCAGAGTGGTGGCTTCCTAGTACTGGCCACCCCTCCCCAAGTACAGAGCTCCTTGGGAGGGCAGGCTGGAATCTCAAGACTGGGTCTGCTGGCCAAGAAGAGACATGTGCAACATGGACCACTTCAAGGCAGGTCAGGGCGGATTAGCAAAGATCTTAGGCAGGGCTCAAGAGAGTGAGCCTTGATTTTGAGCAGAGGACAATTAAGAGAATGAGGATGCCCTATAGGACCTTCTTTGTACGTGCAGCAGTGATTCAGCTTCCTTACCCAGGAGCTATATGCTGTGGCCCAGGCTCACCTTGTTCTTTTCCACCAGGCCTGCTGTGCGGTACCGTACAGGTCCTGCAAAATGCACAACCACAAAGCTGGGCTCCCGGCTGAGCTTGTTATGGCCCAGGCAGGGCCTCCCTGCCAGCGTGCTCTCAATGCGCGTCTGCAGTTGTGCAGCACTGCTCGGACGGTTAAGGCGGCATTCCTGTGGGTGGGAGGGGGCGGGCGTCACAGTGCAGTCTTCCCACACCTGCAGTGTCTGGACCCATTACAGCAGAGTTGTAATTCAAACATCATAGCAACTTCAGGGGAAAGATCAGGGATTAACACTCATTTGTAGATGGGGGAGAGAGACAGACAAAAAAGCACACAAAATAAGCGCAGAGACCAACTCTTTTGCTCGGCTCACTGGCTTAACCTCCTTACCTCATTTATGAGGGAACAGATGCTGATGGGGCTCCCTTCGAGGAGATCCAAACAGGTCTGGTTGTCCTGGTAGTTGACAAATGACCATTCCAGGCCCTCAACTTCATATTCCTCCTAGGGGTAGAGGTGGGAGAAAGCAAGTTCCAGAATAGCGTTAAAGAACAAGAATATATTAAAGCAGTTTCTTACATAAAGTTATTATTTATCAATTAAAACAAGGAACAAAGGTGCTCCGGAGGGAAGGCTTGCCTTGGCTGTCCCTCACCTGCTGGGCCCTGAGGTAGTGAGCCACGAAGTGCTGCTGCAGCTTCTCATTGGCATAGTTGATGCACAACTGCTCCAGACTGTTGTCAGGAAATGACTCAAACCCATACACATCTAGCAGACCTGGGAAGAGAGGAGAGCCAGGGGGCTACCACATGGTGGCTGGTCCCTTGCTGAGGCCTCAATCAGTCTGGGGATGAGGTTGGGTGATAATAGCCTCCTGTTCCCACAACCCACCTACGTAGGTCCCAGGACCTACTCCCTTTTCCATACCACATCAGAGCAAGAGAAAGCCAAAAATGAAGGGCAGCCCAGGCATTAGCCCACATTCAAGTCTAAATCCTTTGGCCCCAACAGGCTTCCTCTTGTGGATACTTAGTCCTATTTTTTTGTGATACCAGGGAATGTTCTCTGTATTGACCTTGTTCAGAGGACCTTATCTCTCCAGCCTAGCTGATGCCCCTCTTTAAGCAAACTGTGTTTGCATCACTGGGCTTTAATTTCTCCCTATTTGACTCACCCAACCCAAAGTTACAACAATGCTGCTCTCAACTGTGTCTCGGACTACCTTCCTGGGACTGGAGCTAAGTCTCTAGGAGAAAAAGGACCATTAGGGATAAGGCATAAACTGGTCTGAGAGCCACGGACATGTCATATGTGGGCAATCAAACACAATAAAAATCATCAAGCTCCTGGAAGGACAGATGGAAGGATGGGGACAGTAGCAGAGAGGGAAGGAGCTGCTCACAGATCCCCAGGCGACCCAGGGTCAACTGCTTATTTTCTGTACCTATGAAGGCAGTCCATGAGTTGGAGTCTGCACAGATGCTGCTGTTGATCACAGATACCAGCCAGTCGAATAGCCTGTTGGCGGGAAAGAATAGGATGTGGTGAAACTGCTCTTCCAGGAAGGGTGCCACATGCTAAAAGGCCCTGAGTTCTATACCAGACCAAAGGCTAATAAATCCTCTTGTCTCCGGCTTATATGCAGTTTTGACCTACTGCAGAGGCAGGTTCTGGGCATACATATTTCCAGGTATACACAGATCTATCCTGGTCTAGCAAGACAGGACAACTACTGGGTCAGGCAGGGTGTAGGTCTGCAATGGTCACATGAGCCATCACCCCCTAATGCCCTACCTAGAAGATGTAGGCAATCCCAGTTGCATTTGTAATAAGCTAAGTATACTGAATTCCCCTGAGAGACGCTTAAGGAGCTGCCACATACTACTCAAACCTGCACAAGGGGGTGGGGGGAATAAGTTACAATAATGGCATTCCCTACTCTGCAACTGTCGCTAGTCCTGAGAAAATGAAAGTTTTATACAAGGTGACACCAAGCATGGAATTGCTCAACAGACCTCTTTCCTACATTGCCTTCCCCTATCCCGATATTGGAAACAGGGCCTACATAAAGACTCTAGTATAGAACTAGCAACCCCTACTTCAGCCTTAGTTTCCCTTTAAGCAATTACTCTCCACCTGGTTTAATTCAGTAGATTTTTTTTTTTTTTTTTTAATTTTGTATGTAGTATACTGTTGCTCTCTTCAGATTCGCAGAAGAGGGCAATTACAGATGGTTGTGAGCCACCATGTGGTTGCTGGCAATTGAACCCAGGACCTCTGGAAGAGCAGCCAGTGCTCTTAACCACTGAGCCATCTCTCCAGCCCATGTAAAATGCTCTTTAGCTAGAAGCTTGTTCTAACTTTCCATTGTGCAGTAACTTTAGAGTGACTTAAAAATCTTAATCTTTTGGCTGCTGGGGTTGTACACACCTTTAATTACAGCACTGACAGTGGGTTCCAGGCCAGCCAGACTTACACAGTAAGACCCTGTCTTAAAATAACCCAAAGTACAAAAATCTCACAACGTCTGACCTAAAACCTGCTTTGAGGCAGAAGAACCTGCTTCTAGATGACATGGGCTTAGAAGGACATCAGATTCTTGGCTCTGAACCGGGCTGTCCAAGATCTTACATACACCTACATAAATAATGGCTACAACAATCTCAGGGGAGTCTGAGCTCTGGATAGCCTTTACAAGGTACTCTGAAGGTTCTCAGAACTCAAGATGACACAATATTTGGCCACATGGCCGGAGGATGGAGGTGCCTATGTCATCCCAAGAAAGGGGAGAACCCACCTTCCCTTCTGTGCTGGGCTTCTGCATGCTATGTGTGGCACTGACTATGAGCTGAGCTTCTGGCTCCACTACCATCTCTCTAACTCCCCAGATGAATGACCTAAGGTACCAGGGTACAGGTGACAGAGAAGCCTGTCTACTACTCAACAGTATGAACTTGGAACTGTAAGGCTGGAGATCACCTTTGGAGCAACTTCTCCATTCAGTATAGGCACAGAGGCCAAAGGCAGTCTTTTGAGCAAACCTGGGAGCCATGCCCTGCATCTCCTGGGAACCTAGCAACTGGTTTGCATTCTCTAGTCTCCTCCATATTTGACCTTTATTTATTGACTGACAATGTTTGGTCCAACCTCAGACAGGCTAAGAGCCTATGGGGAAGTGAAGGCCCAGAGGAAATCACTCACCGTGCATAGATCAGTTTGGCCAGACAGTCTCTGCGTGTGTCACACTCAGCTCGGGAGCAGGGCTTCTGGAACACCTGCTGCTGCTTGCCTGCCTTGATGGTTCGAATCTGCATACTCTCCAGCAGCATGTTCTCTGGAAGCCGCAGCAGCAAGGCTGAGGTCCTGGCAGATACTGGGAGAACAGAGTCCTCTTTAGGCAAACGCCCTCCACTGGAACTGAGTGGACGGAAACACAGGTTCTAATGGATAAGAGGCTTGCCCAAGGCCTCCTTACGTGTCAGAGGCAGGACTTGAAGTCACAGTGTTATAGTTGGACAAATCACTTTCCAAGTCACCTGACTCTGATTTTGGATACAACATTGTTGGCTTCATCAGAGGCTGAGGATAAAATTATCCATGGTGGGCCCTACAGCAAATGGTTTAACCAAGGGTGCTAGATTGAAATGTTCACCCTTCAATTTCCCACTCCATTCCACTAACACTAGTCATTCCTGCCAGGTGCATTCCCCCATCCTCTTCTCTCACCCTTGGTACCATCCATCAGCTGGCAGGGCTGGGTTTCATCTGAGTCAACAAAGTGGACATTCCCAAGGTGCAGTAGTCCAGCTAGGACCTGAAGGGCAGAAGGGATGGTCAGAAAACAGGGCCTTGACCTGATCAAGAAGATGAGTCCTTATGCTGATGTCACAACAAGAGAAGGGAGTCAGGACTGTGTTGGTCTAACCCCTGTCTGTCTCTGTCAGACATAATTTCGCATGGTAGAGATCCCAACACAATCTCCTCAACATTCTGTGAGGCACATGTCATGAGGATGCCCATAACAGAGATAGGAGGTTAATGTCCAACCTAGGAGGAGGTGAGATTAGTGTCTAGGCAGCAGGACTTCAGATAACTTCCAGAGCAACCAGAAGGGCCTGCCTCCATCCAGCCTCTGTCCCACTACTCACTCTTCAGAGTGAACGGTCTGCGTGGGAGTACTGCTCCTGTAAGTTATGTGCCAGGGGTATTTATGCCTGATGGGGTAGCCATGGTTTCCCTTTCTCAGCATTACTGGGCTGTGATAGTCTAGCCCAGAGGAGGAACTGTGATTCTGGTCTCTGAAGTAGGTGCCACCCTTCTGCCTGTGCCTTCAATGACCTATATAGATAACTTCTATGAAACAAGGAGAACCCTTGGAAGAATCAGTAACCTTGGAACCCCTGGACCTCATATTAAGAGAACATAGCCTCTCCTGCCATTGCTGTCTGGTCCCAAGACAGATCATCTCTACGTGCTACTGGTCTTTTGGTCCCAAACTACCAGGACAGTATGGCTGTGACACAGGGTCATAACATCTTCAGTGGAATGGACGAGCCTGGCAGTGGGAAACCACTTTTCTGATCATGGTGTCTTTCCTGCCACGTAAGTATGTCCTAACACCTTCAAACCAGCACTCATGCGCAGACTCCTAGTGTTGTCCACTTCCTCTGGCCTGTCTCCGTGGACTGCCCTTCTGCACAAATGCTTTCTCACAGTGTCCACACTGGGTGTGGCACTTTAGCTTCCTGCAGCAGCTTCCCTGTTCGAGGCCTACCCCATACATTACAGCTTGTGGCTCCAGGGGATGAGAAAGTGAGGAAAGCAGTTGGCCCTCAGCCAAGGCAGGTGAGGCTAGCTCTCTGTGTTCCCAGAGGGAGAAGGAGAGGCAGAGGACAGAGTGGGGGAAGAACAGGTGGGCATTTGGAATGACCTGAAACCAACTTTGTCACTTAGTGGTGTCTTATGTTTCTCTACCTCTGCTTTTCTCAAGTATAAGATGGAAATAATTTTTATGTTCAAGAGACTGTTGATAAAATCAAATGAGCTAAGAGGTGTGAATATAATTTCTAAGCTTTAAAGTGTTAGACAAGCAGGAAAAGATTCTTTCTCTATTCCTTTCTTTAAATGCCCTTTAAAAAGTGTGCTTTGATGTTGTACTTGCACATATGTCTATATGAGGGTATCAGATCTCCTGGAACTGGAGTTATAGGTAGTTCTGAGCTGTATGTTTGTGCTGGAAATTGAACCTAGGTCCTCTGGAAGAGCAACCAGTGCTCTTAACTGCTGAGCCATCTCTCTAACCTTTTCTCTATTCTTGTCATGGTAATAAAACCTGCCCCAAGGTGCCTGTGTTCTGGGCTTGTGGGTCACTGTACCATGTTCATTACTCAAGGACTACATGATGTGTCACTGACCTATGACCCAGCACCTGACTCCAGGCTCCCCACAGAGTGGCAGCCAACTCCTTGGATATGGTACAGTAGGGCCTGAAGTCCTAGACACTCGTGGAAAGAGAGTCCCAAGTCCAGGGACAATCCATAGGAAGGGCTACCATCACCTCTAAGTGTAAGTAGCATGGCTTTTCTTCTGACCTTAAAGATGTTGTTCTGGGTGGGGGTGTCGATACCCAGATGGAGCATGGCCTCTCTGGTCACCTCGAAACAATCCTCTGAAAAGAATCCATGTCACAGCCCAGTGGTCAGCAGGGTCAGTGGGGGAAAGGAGACAGGCCCTGGGTAGAATGGGTAGGGCTTTGGGGGCAGTCTAGGAAGGCTTCTCCTACCTTCCAAACTGCTTTCTGGATTGGGTAGCCAGGAGAAGGCAGTTCCCTCAGGGAGGTACCACTGGAGCCTTTCATCTTTGGTGGCTCCTTTGCAAATCTGTGGAAAGGGGTGTATAGAAGGCTGAGCAGGGAATGGGGGACCCTGCAAGTCTGGGGTTAGAACGAGGAGCAAGAAATGACAGCAACACTGAAAGGTGAGCACAGAGCATCTCTGTCTGGGATGTCTCCAGCCTCATTGAAAACACCATTTTCCCGGAAAGCTGGACTCTTGCAGGGGAATCCTTATCTCCATTAGAGAAGTACATTTCCTTACCAAAAACAGCTTCTTCTGGGTGCAAGGAGACCTACCAATGCCCTGGAAAAGCAGAGTCAGGGAAGAGACAATTCCAGAGCAGCCCTCACGCTGTTGTGGGAAAAAGTCTATCCTAAAGTGTCCTCAGTTTAGTGTGGATAATACAACTTCTATTTAGAAGACAGAGCCCTGCTCAAGGACCTTTTGCTCTGATAGAGGCAGCAAAACATACTTTGAGGCCCAAACTGTGCCTGGTGAGCAGCTCTTCATGAGAGCAAGCCAAAGAGCCAGGTATGGTGCGTGCAATGGATAGAGGGACAAGTCACCCAGTCTACATGTGGCACAGTGTATTTCATCTGACACAGACCTGGTAGAAGATGTGGAAGTTCCTCTCACTGGAGGCCTGACAGGCCACACGAGTTTTCTCTAGGAGGTAGGTCTGGACTGCGGCTCCGGTCATCTGTTGGGCTCTGGCACACAGAAGCAGAGTCTGTCATCCCACAGCTGTACACCAGACTGCCACCTAGCAAATCCCTTCCAAGTTTTTCTTGGATAGGGAATATTCAATGTGTTCTTGGGAAGCCAGGTATAGTGGCCAGGAAGAGGGCTATTCAAGACTCTGTCTCAAACAACAAAATTCAGAATGTCTTTGAGTGTTTTGGGACATTCTCTTTGTGTGCAGCTCAGGTAGGCATGACAATCACCTCTGTAAGCCAATGCCCTAACTTCAGGTTCAAGGTTCTATCCCAAAGAGGCATTTAACAAGAAATTTCTGAGCACAAGAAACCATCATGAGCACACTATAGCTCAAGGTCACAGTAGCTATGGTTTTCTAGGTTAAAAACAGGACACCCCCAGAGTCCACTGAGCTCGAGAAACCCATAGATATGGCATGTAAGCTATGAGGATGGTTTTGTCCAAGGGGGTGACCCAGGGTGACCCAGGTTGGTGTCTTCCCAGATGCTTCCAGTCCCCATCTCTGCTGTCCCATCTGCTGGATGGCAGTAGCCATTACCTGTTCAGCTGGAGCTGGATGAACTTCCCAAAGCGACTGCTGTTGTTGTTCCTCAGTGTGCACGCGTTCCCTGGAGACCACACCTGTGTTTATACCCATCCTCCCAGGCTTGCAGAATTTTCACAAGCTGCTGTGGCCGTGTCACTGTCTCTTACTGTCCTGTCACTTAAAGGCCCCTTTGCTGATTTCTATGTTATGGGGGTCAGGATTAAGGAATGGGTACATGGGCTTTGGCAAATGGGTTCTGAACCAGGAACAGAAATGAACAAGCCTGGGTGGTCAGGGCTGCTTTCTTTTATGTATGAGTGTTTTATCTGCATCCATTTTTTTCTTCTATGTGTATGAATGTTTTCTTTTATGTGCATGAGTGTTTTGTCTGCATTCATGTATGTGTACCAAATATGTGCCTGGTACCTGCAAGAGGTCAGAAGAGGTGGTCAATCCCTTGGAACTGGAGTTATGGGATGGTTGTGAGCCATCATGTGGAAGCTAGGAACTGAACACAGGTCCTCTGCAAGAATAATCAATGCTTTTAACCATTGAGTTCTCTCTCCAGTCCCAGTCAAGGAAGAGGTGAAAACAAGTTGTTACTACTGGTTTTAGACACAGACACAGCATAGACACTGAAAGGTACGCCACCATAGGCCAGATGTCATTGCATACTCCTTTAATCAGAGCCAGAGGCTGGCAGCCATCTGTGAGTGTGAGGACAGCCTGGTCTTCATAATGAGTTCCAGGTTAGCCAGAACTAGACAGTGTCTTGGGGAAACAAACCAAAACAAAAACCTCAAACCAAAAAAACCCCAACAAACTCAAACCCTAAATACTAAAATGCCTTCCAAACAATACTCCCCCACAAAAGCTATGCTACCTTTCACAGATTTCCTTCTTTTGGAACATTGGAAAACTTAATGGAAAGATAAGATTTAGACTAGATGAGCTAAGGCACATTCTATCCAACTGTTTTAGATGTGCCAGATGGTACCAGCTCTATCCAGAAAGGGGTATGGTAGCATCTTTAATAGACAGAAGCTAAGGGAATCTAGGAAGAGTCAGAATAGAGGTAGTGAAAGAGTCATTCTCCAACCCAGAGAGAGGTCTTAAAGTCCTATGTCTCCTGGAAGGGGGTGAATCCCAGAGCAAATGGGACAAGAGTACGGCAGAGGACAGGAGCTCACCAAAAGCTTCCATGACAGGGTTGGAGTTCAGGATCCTCTGTTCAATCCTCTCTGCCATCTTGTGGTTCTCACAGGAAGTAGGTGAGGCAGCCACCAAAGCATAGAACTTCATCAGGCATCGGGATGTCCATGTCTGTAGCCAAACAACCATGTGGGTAGAGTCCTCATTCTTATTCCCTCCAACTACAGGGCCTAAGAGAGAAATGCCCACCAGAGCATTCTATCCATCAAATGTTACTGCCTGCACAAATGCATGCATGCTAAATTCAGCTGTGCCTTGGGCAAGGCACTTCCTATCTGTTAAGTGGGGGTGTACACCTCTGCTTCTCTCAGCTCAGAAGGTGCTCTAAGGAGAGAGACTGGAGTGTATGAGGGACACTCCACAGACCCCTAACCCAGACCTGGTAGGCTACTCACCATCTCTGAGGCCTCACAGCTATTACTGATTCTTTTATAAGAGGCTTTCTGTGCATTTGCTTATAGGCCTTGGAGAAATACTATCTAGTGTGCTTTTTTTTTTTTTAGTACAGAATAGAGTTTATTCAGGTCGTGGGAGGGTTAAGAGGGTGGTAGAGGCAGAGAGAAGGAGAGAGAGAGAGGAGTAGAGAAGTAGAGGCCGGCCATGAGCACGTGGAGGGAGGGGGGGAAGGGAAGGGGAAGAGGAGGAGTAAAGGTGGAGAGCAAGGCTGCAAGAGGCCTAAAGAGGCAAGAGAGCTATCTAGTGTGCTTAACCACTGAGCCATCTCTCTAGCCCAGGTTTTAATTTTACTTTATTGTGTTTACAGGTGTTTTGGTTGCAGGTATGTCTGGTGCCCAGAGGCTAGACTATGTAAGTGAGTTCAAGGCCATTTTGGTCAACTTACTGAGACCTTGTCTCAAAATTAAAAGAAAAAGTACGGTCTGGGGATATATCCTAGTTCTTTGGTAGCATGCCTGAATAGCACATTCAGGGCCCTGGGTTTAATCTCCTGTACAGCAAAAATACAAAGAAGAGGCCAATAAGATTGCTCAACAGGTCAAGGCTCTTACAGCCAAGCCTCATGACCTGAGTTCTATGCCTTGGATTCACATAGAAGAGAGAACTGACTCCCAAGAGTTGCCCACTGGCCTCTATACATGTGCTGTGCCCAAGTGACACCCCACCCGCAACTAATTAAATGTTAAAAAAATAAAAACAAAAGGCAGGCCCAGCCTATGGCCATAGTGGTCACTCAGTGAAGGGTTATTGAGTTCTGCTTGTGTTGGTCTGAGGCCAGATTCTCCCCAGTGCTGGAGTCCTCTGGCATCAGTGCAGGCAAAAGGGACTCAGTCCAAAGAATCCCTCATAAAGTGCTGTGGGAGGGAGGGGCAGCTGGGCGAGGCCTGAGTTGTCAGCTTCCTCTCACTGGCTGTAGAAATCTTGTTTATCCAATACCTGCCTGCTGAGGGTCTATCTCTAAGACCCTCTGGCCATGCCAGGAGCTTCTCACACACCAACAACAGCCATCATTATTTTTTATTTTGTGTGTATGGTTGTTTTCCTGAATGTATGTCTGCAACACATTGTGCAGTGTCCACAGAGGTCAGACGGGAGCATCAGATCTTCTGGAACTAGTTTCATACACTTATTAACCACCCCACAGTTGCTGGGAACTGAACCTGATCCTCTAAGTGTTAAGAAGATAAGGTGTCTCACAACCTACTCCAGGCTGGTATGTGATCTTCCTACATCACTTCCTAAATCCTGGCATGACAGGTGTGTGTCACCGTGTCAAACAGCAGAGAGGCTCCTTCACACTCACACAGAAGTCCCATGCTAGTGTTGGCCCTCCATTCCCTTATGCTCCCTCTGTTCACAAGTGAAATGACCGAGGCCTTCGGTGTTACAATCCTTTCTGAAGTATTCTATCTGTTGTACCACCAATGCTGGACTCCCTGACTGCTGTTTCTAGAGATTCCAGAGGCACTGCCAGTGAGGATGTAGTCACAAGGGGAAAGTATCTTACCAGGCTGGCAGTGGAGCTAGCAGTGGAGGTAGCCCTGGAGCCCCGTCTTCCGACTTCTAGTATGGTGCTTGCTGACCAGAGCACGCAGACTCCCTGGCAGCCTATCTGTGAGTGACTAGGCAGCCAATGATGCTACAGGCAATGACCCTTGCCTTTCTGTTCACTTGGCTAGGTATGAGGGAATGGATAAAAAATTGGCACTCTTACCTTTCCGGCTCCACTCTCTCCACTGACCACAATGGATTGGTTGATTGGCTCAGTCAGGCTCTTGACATTCCTATAGGTCTGTTCAGCCACTGTGAAGATGTGGGGTTTCAATTTCTGGAATATCAAATAGTCACATGAGTACCAGTTTTCAAGAGTGGGTGATCCAATGACAGCCTAAACTGGGAGGATACCAGGAATGGTGCTAGCATGCTTCCTCCAGAAGTACTTGCCCAGATGCCATGAAGCTATGCCCAACTGCGAAACACCTATGGCTGATTCATCCACTGAGGTTCTCTCAGCGTGGATGCAGCTAGCTTCCAGCACTGTGACTTTATGCTCTCATCTGATTTTATTTCTTAAATTAAAAAAAAAAATCACCTTATGTGTATGGGTGTTTTGTTACATGTACCACATATATACAATACCCTTGGAAGCCAGAATCTGATGTCAGATTCCCTAGTACTGGAGTTAAAAGATAGCTTGAGCCAACATGTTGGTGTTAGGAACTGGATCCCAGTACTCTGGGAGACCAGAAAGTGCTCTTTTTTTTTTCTCATTTTTTTCGATTTATTTTTTTTAAAGATTTACTTATTTTATTTATACGAGTAAACTGTAGTGGTCTTCAGACACACCAGAAGAGGGCATCGGATCCCATTAAAGATGGTTATGAGCTACCATGTGGGTGCTGGAAATTGAACTCAGGACCTGTGGAAGAGCAGCCAGTGCTCTTAACCACTGAGCCATCTTTTCAGCCCCAGAGGACTGATCTTAAGACATCATGCATGTTAGGCAAGTGCAATAACTGAGCTTGAAGAAGAAAGAAGTTTGTGCTCTTAACCACTGAGCCATCTCTCCACCCCTCAAGAAGTGCTCTTAACCACTGAGCTATCTATCTAGCTATCCCCTCCCTACTAAGGATGGACAGGCTTTCCTGTAGTCCAGATGGTCTAGATGTTTTGTAGCTGAGGATGATAATGAACTTCCGTTTCTGCTGCTTCTACCTCCCAAGTACCACTTACCTGGTTTATATAGTCCTAGGGATGGAACTCAGATCTCTGTGTGTGCCACGTGAGCACCTGACAAACAGAGCTACCTCTACATTTTTCTCTAATAGTCTGGTTCTACTGCTTATTTATTTTATAATTTGGGAAAAAATTATTTTAACGTACTGCCTGTATTAGGATTTCTATGGCTGTGAGAAAACAGCGTGACCAAAGTGACTTGGGGTGAAAGGGTTTATTTTGCTTACACTTCCATATCAGAGTTCATCTTTGATGGCAGTCAGAGCAGGAACTCGAGGGAAAAAAAATCTCAGGGTTCTTGCAGAGGCCATAAAGGAGTGCTTGCTCATACTGCTTTTTATAGCACCAGGACCATCCAGGACCACAATGGGCTGTGCTCTCCACATCAATCACTAATTAAGAAAATGCCATACAGGTATGCCCACAATACAATCTTATGGAGGCATTTTTTCTGTTAAGGTCCCCACCTCTGAGATGACCCTAGCTGTTTGTGCTAGGCTGACATGAATTAGACAGCAGACTATGGAAGAATCAGCAGGCTAACCTTAAAGATGAGCTGGGTGAGGCTCAGAGGCATTAATAATAACCTGCGACAGATCTCAGCGTTTAAGGACATCTGTGGGATTTGAATTCCTAACCAATCTTCTTTTAACAAATACTGACCTCAATGTACTGACATCCAGTGAGGAAAAGTGGGGCCCGTGTCCTGACATTTGCCTTTGAGGAGTGGGCAGATAGTGAGTCAGGGCAGGTGGGCGCTCAGGATCAGCTTCTTTGCACTCCACTTAGATACTTCTTACATAAACTGGAGGGCAGTGCCTTCTGCACCATGCTTCACCAGCCTAGCCAGCAATGATCACTTACAGCTTCCTGAGAGCTGTCTTTCTCTAACTGACCTTGCTGCAGCTGCCTAGTAACTGGACTGCTAAGAAGTCTCAAGTGTTCTCTGTTTCCTTCACTTTTATCACTCCCCTGGCAGACTCTGTCCACAGGCCCATTTCCACATGGAGTAAATTCTGCTGGCTCTGGGGATTCTGCCCCGTGTATTCCTCTTCAACCCTTTACCAATCACCTACCCCAGGTTTTCTCCAGCCAGCCAGCTTGTTCTTGCCTCTTCCTGAATACATGTCCATTCGCAGCCTACACCACTGCCTCCCATCTCTCAAAAAAAGGTATTCTGGTCTTTGTATTGTAATTTATTCTCATTATAGAAGAACATGTGCTGACTGTTCAAAAACAATTCCTTTTATATACACTTTTAGACTTTTCTAAAAAGATAGCTAAGGACACAACCACACCTGAAGATCTTTCTTCTTCTTCTTCTTCATCATCATCATCATAATCATCATCATCATCAACATAGTAGTAGTAGTAGTAGTAGTAGTAGTAGTAGTAGTAGTAGTAGTAGTAGTAGTAATTGTAGTAGTAGTAGTAGTAGTAATAAATCCTTTGTTTGATGTTTCTATTTTAGGTTTCCATCCTGATTAACTATTGTCTTCCACCTTGTACCTTAGTTATGTGTCCAAATTTCCCAGAGTTCTCGTTGGGCTAGGATGTGGCACCAGTAGGCTTTGGACGACTTTATCGATGCTGCATAGATGATAGATGGAGAGACTACAGAGAGGCTTAGGCAGAAGCCCAGGAGCCTTACCTGAGGCTGAGGTGCAGCATGGTACTCTTGCATCAGCTCTGGAGCATAGAGTTGAGGGATGTGCTTAAAGGGGTTCAGAGCCACCAAGGTACAGCCAGCATTAGTGTAGAATATGTCTTCTGTGTACCGGGCCTGCAGGCACCTCAGGACTGAGGCAAAGATGCTGTTACAAAGTCTGGCTCAAATACAGACAGAACCCTAGACACACATCTGTTAAGTAGCCTTCCCTCTATAATTAGCTAAATGCCATTAGAACCCTGTAGCTCCCCAGTGAATAGACATAAGATCTAATTAAGACGAGTCCCAAACCCAGAGCAAAGCCTGCCCTGGGGAGCCCAGGTGCAGTGCCAGGCTCCCTGGGGCAGGGACCAGGTCAGGAGTCTCAATTTGTGGTCTGAACTGAGGAAACTATGCTAAAGACTCTTGCTGCACCCCTATGCTTTTGGAGTAACAGTCTGAAGAAGAGGAAGACCCATACCTGTTTCCAGGGTCACGGGATTCACCTTGGTGAGGTCATCCAGCTGGTGCAGTGGGACCTCCCCACCCAGGAACTCCCTTAGGTCTCCTTTGAGGGATGCCCTACGTTGGGCATCAGAGCCTAAACTGTGGCCATTGACCTGGAGGGGAACAACACAAGAGCCATGAGACCTGGGTCTCAGAGCAGTTGGCAGGGAATACTGGTGGAGCCTGCAGAGGAGAAAGAACAGGTTTCTATAAGAGCCAGGTGGCTCATGTTTCCAGCTCTGCTACTTATTAGCATGAGAGCCTGGATAACTCACCTTTAAGAGCCACATTCCCCACCTCCCCCATAAATAAAGGAAGATAAACTCAACTACCAGGTTATGGGGGAAAAGAGACACACAGAGCACTTAGTCAAGGCCTTGATAGTACTGATTAATAATCAATGCCGTCCCATCTCCTCTGCTATGAGCTCCAGCTAAGGCAGTTTTTACAGGCTACCAGTCTTACGGAGCTGCTGTCTGTCCTCCAGGGAGGATGGAGTGGAAAGAGCATCAGCTGGCTGGAATCAGCTTAGGAAAGCTAAAGTCTTGGTATGATGTGTGTTTTCAACAGGACTGATGAACTCTAAACGCTTGACCCCTCAGGAACAAGACAAGGTAGCTTGTTTCATTTGAGTAACAGTGTAATGAATTTCTTTTAAAGACTCTGAGGCCCAGACATATCATAATGTACAAGGCAGGCTCTTGTAATCTAGGGTAATTGCTGCAGCCAGCACAGCTGAATCTTTGGAAGGGCAAGAACAGAAGAAAGGAAAGAGAAGGGAAGGGAAGAGGAAGGAAAAGAAAGGAAAGGAGAAAGGGACTATTTAGAAAAACATCTACAGTTTAGGAAGTTTTAATTCAACTGGGAGATGAGTATGGTGATCAAGAGTTTTAATCAGAAAGCTAGATTGTGTTGGGTCCTAGTGCTTGGAGGCAGAGGCAGATGGATCTCTGAGTTCAGGCCAGCCTGGTCTACAGAGTGAGTTTCAGGACAGACAGGGCTACACAGAGAAACCATATCTCAAAAACAAACAAAACAGAAAGTCTAAATGTTTTTTATAATGTTGTGTTTGGAAACCATGATGAGATAACTTCAATGTCCTTTTCGATTGCCTTCCTTTGTTTTTCCAAATTCCTGATAATGAATGTGACCTTGAGGCAGTCACTTCACCTGTCTGGGCCTTCTCTCCAGAAGGCTCATAAGAACACTGTGTAGTACATACATTTTTTCACTGAAACAACATACTCAAGCTTAGTGCCTCCTATTAACAAGGGCCAAGCATAGAGTAGTCACTAGTATATGGCTGTGGTAAAGGTGATTACTTTGGGAATAAGGAAAAAAAGAAAATACAACAGCCCAGAGCAGATAATTGTCTTGTTTACTTTTCTTAGCCTTCAAATCTATTTCCTGGCAAATGGCTCAATGGTCCAGTAGCATCTACAATGGCTTTCTTGAGCCTGATCAATCCTACCTTGGTTACTCTGCTGGGGCTCACTAGAGCACAAACTCCATGAGCCCTTAGTATGGGGCAAAATTTAGTAGAATAAAATTTCAGCAAACATACTATTGTGCTCTTTGGATATGAGCTACATATAAAGAAAGGATGCTATGTGTATGAGACAGAGCTCCACAGTGAAGGGTGGTTCCCATCCTGCAGGCCAGGAACACTAGCCTTTTCAGAGGCAGAATGCTGGGCTCCACCTAAGCTACCTACCTTCTCCTACATTCTTGCACAGGCTCACCTCTTGCATGAACTGTTCATGTTCCTTCTCTACAAGGATAATTCTTTTTTCTTTTTCTTTCTTTTTTTTAAAGACAGGCACTCTCTTGCCCTCTCGCCCTGTCTCTCTCTCTCAACATTGAACTCACAGAGATCTCCCTGCCTGTGCATCCCAAGTGCTAGCTCTAAAGATGTGTGCTACCATGCCCAGCTTGCTTAGCTAATTTTTTTTCCTCCTCCTCCTCTCTGTGTCTCTGTCTCTCTCAGACAGGGTTTCTCTGTGTAGCTCTTTGTGGACCAAGCTGGCTTCAAACTTAGTCATCTGCCTGCCTCTGTCTCCCAGGGTGCTGGGGACTAAAGACACACACCACCATAGCTGCTGGCCTCTTTATTATTCTTAAAGGCTCAGATTCAATGAACAGTCTTGGGAGCCCCAAACTTCCAAGGTGAAAGTCTATCAGGGACTTCTGTCAGGATATGTCCCCATTTTAGGTTGTCAACGTGATTTGGATTTCTTTACCTATCTCTCCTTACTTATTCCAAGGAAAAGAGCCATAGAAAGGGAGTCATTCAAGTTAGTTAGCAGGAAGAGTCCTGGGATAGCTATTCAAAGAGAGAAAAGGGTCTTTCCTGTCCTTTACTAGAAGCAGTCTTTATTCAGACAAGCAAACAGGAAAATGCCTGGTGGCTCTCAGTCACATCAGGGGTTACCTGCTGGAGCATCGTGCTTCAGTGTGGTCAGCCAGAGTTCTGTGTCACAGACACAGGCAGTGCTGTCTGTCAACCTGGTCATGAGGCCATCACTCCAGCAGAAGACTCAGGTGTGTGGGAGTTGCAGACAAGTCATCTTGAAACCTGGAGCGTGAGACAGAAGACAAGGGCCACACACAGGTGAGGGCCTCTCTGGGATGACTCAGTCCTGCTCCTCCCACCAGGCAGGAGGATCCCACATGAGAACCAGGCAGGCCTGGGCAGAGAGGGAGAGTCTGCGCGTCCCTTTGCCAATTAGGAAGTAAGGCACCTTTGCTGAGAGCCTCCAGAGACTCCCTCTGATGTTTCTCTTACAGTAAAAGGCCAGGGGCAGTTTTAAGGGAAGTAAATGAAGGACTGGGGTTGCAGAATCTTCTGGTCAGTACGGCATGGAGAATGAAGACACTGGGGAGAGATAGCTTTGGCCCCAGCATCACCATTAGACAGAAATACTCTATTTCGATGTTGCCAGCAGCTGATGGAGAACGGGCCTGGTGTCAAGGACTGATGTCCCTGGGAAGGTGTATGAGAAGGGAATCATAGTTCAGTCACTGGATGGGTATGTGACCCCAGTGCAACTCTACCACCCCAAAAAATCTCACCTTGAAAATAGGGAAGTTAAATCTACCTTACATAGAGAGGTTATGAAGGCCAATGAGGTTGAGGTTTAAAAGCACAGTACAAATCTATTATGCATAGAGCTGACGATCCATTTGGAGACAATAAACAGGAAGGGAATGCCCACTGCCCAAAAGATGAGATCGAGACTGGTGGCATGTGCCTGCAATCTCAACACACAGGATGCTGAGGCAGGGGGATCTCAGACTTTGAGGCCTGTCTGGGCTACACTGTAAGACCTTGTCTCAAACAAACAAGGTGAGACCAGGAGAGAGGAATCTATTTGAGATTACTTGTATGAGGACAGTATCTGAAAAATGGTAAGCCTCAGTCAGACTTGGAGTGTCCTAGGCTCCCATCCCCGCCTAATAATGAGGGGTGAGGATGACGGACATCTATAATGGATCAAGGAATTAACCCTGATACTTTTTGAGGCTCTGAACACACCCAGTCTTTAAAGTGCCAGGACCAGGGACTTCCATAAAACAAGGAGAGGGAAAATTCAAGAAGAAAAGGTTATGAGGACTGCCCTAGACAACATCACACTGTACACTGTACTCCATCACCAAGGGTCTCTGGAGACTCAGCTAGAAGCTTATCTTGAGAGGGAGGCCAATCAGGAGACCACAAAAGAGCATAAGTTAGAATCCAAAGCTCGAACCCTCTTAGAATATATTACAGGAGCCCACTAAACTTCATTTTTATACAGCCGCCAATGGTATAAGACCATACCACAAATCGCAAAATTACGGCTCCCACGGGCGAGCACCTGCGAGGGAGCTTAGTAAATGCTGGTTATTACTTTGCAGAGTCAGCTTCTGGTGGAAGTCAAATCAGACCAGAGCAGTTTTCTCCAGTTCTCCTGCTCCCTCCTCTTGCGGCTACCACCAAGAATTTCTGGAAAGGGTGTGACCACAGTAGGCAGAGGAGAGTAATGAGTAGGTGAAAAACTAAGACAAGGCAAGTGGTAACCAGACTGTCACCCCCTCCACCTCTGCTTCGGTTTTCTTTTTGTAAGAAGTACAGCAGGAGGGCTAGAAGGAAAAGAGCTGGGTAAGGGTCCTGGAGGTCCTCAGCCTGCTCTGCTCCAGATCCCTGAGGGGGGGGGGGGGGAGCCAGTACTTCCAGCACTGGCAGCGTGCCCAAGGTGCCCAGGGCTGGGATTTCACTCCGGAAGCACCTGGTACTGAGAGAAGGCGTCCTTTCTGGGAAGGTGGATATGACCCTAGTCAAGGGCGCAGTTTCCTTATCCCTCTCCCGCCGTCCCTGGGTAGGACAAGGAAAGAGACAGACGTCCAGCTTCGGTCAGCCTGAAACACCCCTTCTGTGGCCCTCTGCTGGCAAGCCGAAAAGTGACCGTGAAGGTCCTTGTCCTGGGCAAAAGCCACAAGCTGTGTGCTACCTCCTCCTGAGTCATAAGAGGGCAAAAAGAGAAATGTTGACTTAGAAAAGTGAGATGCCTCTTTCTATTTTAGGTATGAGAGACACACTGACCTCCCTACCCCGTCAGGCCGTGAGGGGTTTTGGATCTAGGCGGGGAGTGGGACTCACCGGTCTCACGACTCGGGCGCCCAGCGTGTAGTCCCGGCCCAGGCCGATTGGAAAGGCGGCGGGAAGAGAGCAGAGAGAGCAGGGGCGGCCAGGAAAGAAAGCCGGGACGTCCGGCCGCCGGCGGACCGCAGCAGCGGGAGCTAGATGGTCCGGAGCTCGCCGGCTCCTCCCCAGGGGCGGGGCGCGCACACGCGGCGCGGGACGCACGTGGCCGGTCCCAGGCCGCAGGCTCTGGCTAGAGGGCTACTCGTGAGGTGAGGTCTTTGGAGACTCTGGGGCAGGGTGTGGTGTCTCTGTGGCCTCCGAGTCCTGGGTGGAAAAGTGCGGTTTCCGAGAGCCGTTGGGCTGGTCCGCGGCAGGTCGCCGTGGCCGAGACTGACGCGGGCTCCTCGGACCCCTCTACCTGACCTGCCTCGCCCTGGGTCGGAGGGGAGACGTCCCGCCCACGGACCCGCCGCACGGCTTGGTGTTGAGAGGATCCGAACCAACCCAGCCCAAAACACTGAAGGGCTTAGGGAAGTCCGCGGGGTGGGGACTGTCGCCATCCCGGGCCGGGGGCGTGTGGAATCTGCGGTCGCGGAAGAACAGGCTGCGCCTCGGCGGCCGGAAGTGCTGCTCGCGAGGCGGAAGCGGAAGGTGCCCGCAGGTGCAGTGGGAGCCAGTTCTGTCATCGCCGGAGACCCTCAGTCGGAGGGGCAGGGCGTGCTAGTGTCGAGGTGTGTCAGGAGAAAGACTTAAAGCCAAAAGAGCAGGGGCACTTTCGGTGAGGTGCTGATGTAGGGTCTCCCCTCAGGGACATACACATCTGACCGTCGGATGTGTTCTCTCAGGGTGCAACTTTTCAGACTTTAGAATGTGACATGTTTTAGGTTGCATAAAAAGAAGCCACAAGCGTTAGTATGCACTATGCATCTATTCTGTTCTTCTACTCCTTAACCAGAAAATATGGCTGTGTAAAAAGAGGAAAAGAGCAACCTCGGGCTCATGCATTCTTCTTTATGTACCCAGTGTTGGAAACCAAGGGCCTTAACTCTAAAATACATTTACAACTATTTTCTCTCCCTTCCTGAAGTTTTTTCCCCACTTTTTAAAAAGACTTATTATGTATACAGCGTTCTGCCTGCATGCCAGAAGAAGGCACCAGATCCCATTACAGATGGTACCATGTGGTTACTGGGAACTGAACTCAGGACCTCTGGAAAAACAGGAAGTGCTTTTAACCATTGAGCCATCTCTCCAGTCCCTAAAGTTTTATTTTAAAGATCAGTGTATATATCACAGTGTACATCATGTAATTCTTATGTGTATAATTGTATCTTGGAGAAAAAGTGAATATGAATTATGCTGGGTAACAAATTAATGACTGTGATTCCGTTTGGATTCATATCCCAAATTTGCTTTTTTACTAAGTTTTAAGACTAGGTATAGCTACATCATGTAGTTACATCAGGTAGCACATGCCTTTAAGCAGTGTAGGGGATGGGTGAGTAGAAGGCCAGATCGACTTACTTATAAAGTTCCAGGATAGATAAGGAAACACTGTCCAAACAAAAAAAAGGAGCTGGAGAGTGAAGCCTTTAATCCCAGCACTCTCTAGGCAAAGGCCTGAAGGTGAGGCCAGCCTGGTCTACAAAACAAGTTCAAGGACAGCCAGGGATACATAGAGAAACTGTCTCAAGGAAAAAAGAAAAGAGAGACAAGGTTTTCTAGGAGCTAAGCAGGTTTTGTTTTGAATTTGCCTTACATTAAAGATAAAAGTCTGTACTAGAAATTTTAAACTCTTGGGCTGGAAGGTGGCTCAGTGGTTAAGAACACTGACTGCTCTTCCAGGGGTCCTGAGTTCAATTCCCAGCAACCACATGGTAGCTCACAACCATCTGTAATGGGATCCAATGCCCTTTTCTGGTGCATCTAAAGAGTGCAACAATGTACTCATATAAATAAAATAAATAAATATTTTTGAAAAAAAAAAGAAATTTTATACTTGTAATGTGTCAATGTTGACATCTTCCTCTAATCTTTGGTTCTAGGCTTATCAGGACAGCGGACAGCTGTGCCCCTGAATTGAAACAAGTAGGGTGTGAAGTTCTGTTCTGCCCATGTGTGTCTGTCTGAAGGTGTCTGAGCCCTTGGAACTAGAGTTACAGACAGGTGTGAACTTCCTTGTGATTGCTGGGAATTGAACTCAGGACCTCTAGAAGAGCAGCCAGCGCTCTTAACCACTGAGCCAGCTCTTAAACTTTTGTTTTGAGACCAAGAAATATGTAAATTTAAGTTAGGTACATAGGTTTTTACCCACTTTACAACAATATTGTGTTCTTCAAGTCCATTCTTTGTTCTTTTTTTCACAGGAAGGGAAAAAAAAATGTCTGAAAAGCAGCTGAAGGAAGCGTTCGTCAGTAACCTCCATGGGACCAGTGTGTTGGAAGTGACCCAGGGCTTGTGCTTTCCCGCACTCTGCATCCTGTGCAGAGGCCTTTTGATCATTTGCTCACAGCACTTGTGCTCTTTCTCGCACACCTGGAGCACACGATTCTTCATGGACTTTGTTGTCTTGATCGTCCCCCTAGTGCTAACTCTGACTGTATTGTCCTCCTTTATCTTCCTTGAGAATCTCACTGTAACTGTCTGTGGGGCATGCCTGTTGTATCAGATATACCACAGGAGGACTTGCTATGCCAAAGTGCCTGTCCAGAAAGTCTTTGCAAACTTCTTAAAAACCAGCTTAGAATCAGAGTATAATCCAGCCATCACCTATTACCGGGTTGTTAACAGTGTATTTACTGCTATTGCCATCTTGGCTGTGGATTTCCCACTTTTCCCCAGAAGATTTGCCAAAACTGAACTTTATGGGACAGGAGCAATGGATTTTGGAGTAGGTGGTTTTATTTTTGGGGCTGCAATGGTTTGCCCAGAGGTTAGAAGGAAATATATAGAAGGGTCCAGATTTAATTATCTTAGAAAATCACTGTACTCTGTCTGGCCATTAGTCTTCTTAGGAATGGGACGGTTAGTTGTTATAAAATCCATAGGCTACCAGGAACATTCAACTGAGTATGGACTTCACTGGAATTTTTTCTTTACCATCATAGTTGTGAAATTAGTAACATCGCTGCTTTTAATTATTTTCCCTTTAAATAAGTCATGGATTGTGGCTGTCAGCATTACTGTGGTATACCAGCTAGCCCTCGACTTTACTCCACTCAAGAGGATAATTTTGTACGGCACTGATGGCAGTGGGACAAGAGTTGGTTTACTGAATGCTAACCGAGAAGGAATTATTTCCACTGTGGGGTATGTGACAATACACATGGCTGGTGTGCAAACAGGGTTGTATGTGCTTAAGAGACGAGCACATGTCAGAGACTGGATAAAAGCTACTTGTTGGGTTTTCTCAGTGGCTGTTGGCTTCTTCATTTCTCTTCATATAGTGCAAGTAAACATAGAAGCAGTATCTCGAAGAATGGCCAATTTAGCCTTTTGTCTGTGGGTGGTCGCTTCCAGCCTCATGCTGCTTAGTTGTCTCTTACTGAGTGGTATAATTTTGAGTTTTGCCAAATTTCTAATTAAAGGGGCTCTAGTTCCATGTTCTTGGAAACTTATACCGTCTCCTACTACAAATAAAAAACATTCCGAATCTCTAATCTTAGAAGCTGAAAAAAAAGAGCCCAGTCTTTGTTTGATCACAGCTCTGAACAGAAACCAGCTGTTTTTTTTCTTACTGTCAAATATAACAACTGGGCTGATTAACCTGACAATGGATACTTTAAACAGTGGTGCCTTATGGGCCTTAGTTGTGCTTACTGTCTATATGTTTACCAACTGTTTAGTTATGTATGTACTTGATTTGCAAGGTAAAGCCATAAAGTTTTGGTGATGAATGAGTAAGAATATGAGTGTTTGGATAGCACTATTTTCGTGGAGAAGAATGAGTGTGGAGGGAGTTTGTTCTTAGCAGTCTAGTCTGAACCATATTTTATTACAAAGTTTCAATGCCCTATGACAGAAATTAAACTTTACCTTTTTTTAAGGAAGACTCTTGTGTCTGTACCTGTACTTGGATGTTTAATACATATCAACATGTAAAATGAGCCAACAGAAGTGACACAAAGCTTTAATCCCAGAACATGGCAGATCTCTATGAGTTTGAGGCTAGCCTGGTCTACATGTTGAGTTTCAGGACACCCAAGGCCATGTGCAGAGTCCTTCAGGGGGAAAAAAAAGAAGTAAACAAAGTCTTGTTACTCACTGGGACGTAGACAGCACCAGTATTTTAAAGAACTTGTTCACGGGGACTTGACTTTGCCTGGAGCTCACAGTTATACTCCTACCTCAGGCTTGCTGCTGGGACTTGAGGCATGAGCCACCACACCCATGTGTTGATAGTTTTGCCACTGGAAGATGGATGGTGGTAATTTTTACTTTCTATATATCATTATGGCACTGTATTTGTGGTTGTTTATATGAGCATATAATTATGTGATTATAATGTTTGTGTCATATATGTTTACATTAAGATAGGAATTGTCATTTAAAACTTACGAGTATGCATATTTTGCCTGCATTTATGTCTGTGTATCACATGTGTGCAATGCCCACAGAAGTCAGAAGAGGGGGGCGGATGCCCTGAGAGCTGCCATATAGGTGCTAAGAATTGAACCTGGTCCTTTGGAATACCAGAAAGTAAGTGCTCTTAGTCTCTCTCTCTCTTTCTCTCTCTCTTTTTCCAGTCCCTTTTTTTTTCTCTTCTTTTAGTTGGGAATCTTACTATATATTCCTGGCTGACCTAGAACTCAGTATCTAGGCCAGGTTGGCCTCAAACTCAGAAATCTGTCATCCTTTGTCTCCTGAGTGCTGGGATTGAAAGCATGTATGACCATGCCCAGCAAATTGTGGATTTTTCAAATAATCTTTAAAAAATTTTTTTCTGTATTAGATTTATTCCTTTATTTATGTGTGTTTTATTTTTGTATATATATGTGCATCATAAGTATGCTTGGTGCCTGAAAAGGTTAGAAGAGCATTTGTTCTGAAAACTGGAGTCATGGATAGTTGTAAACAACCATGTAAGTACTGGTCCTGAGTACTCTTCAAGAGCAACAAGTACTCTTAACTGACTAATACATCTCTCCTGTTCCTTCAATACTTCTTTTATACTGAATTTTCATCTTTTAATAAAGTATAGGAATAAGAAGCAAGTATTTAAAACTGGATATATTTCAAGCAAGCAGACAGTTAAATGCAATAAATGATTGCATTGGATGATGTAGTATGCATATTTTATATATATAATTAAAACAAAAAATTTCAGGTGCCTGATACATTGTACTTTTTCTCAAAGACAAACTTTTGATACATAATCTTATGTAGTCCATACTAACTTTAAACGCTTTCTGTAGCCCAGACTGGTCTGGAATTTATGATTATCCAGCTTTAGTTTCTCAATGCTAGGATTTCAAGTGTGTCCCCTCAGCCCTAATAAAGCATATCTGGATTTGCAGCCTGTAATTATAGCATTCAGGGGGCTATGACAGGAGCTAGAGCTCGATAAAAGATAAAACAAAATTGTTTTATACATAGAGCCTGTATCAAAATAAAAAGATGAAACAAATTTCTAGAATATCGGAGCTTTCAGTCTAGTGAGGGGAAACACATTGAACTAATAGAAATATTAAGTCATAGGAAAGATAAAACACCCATGGCTTGTCACAGATGTGAAACTGAGAACCAATCTAGGAAGAAACAAAAGTTTTCTCCATAGATAGGCATTTCTGAGGCAATTTTGAAGCTGACGGATGATACATGTATCAGAGGAAGAGGGTAGAAGGGTAGATGGCAGAGAATATTCAATGTGTGATGTATCTGTCAGCAAAAGTAAGTTGGGACGGAATCTAGATAACTTTGAAAAAAGTGTGGGCTATAAGCTGGAGAAATAGGAAGAGACTAGACAAGCTGGCCTCAACCATGGGAAAGAGAATCAAGAAAATCAGTGAGAAAGATGAAAGTACTTATTCTAATCGAACTGGTTACATTAAGGCTTAATGGTCTACTGAGAACTGGAATATTTGAACCAGCTGTTAAGTCTAAAAATTTAAAAATCACAAGATCTTTAGTTTCACATTCTGATGTCTTTTTTTTTTCCTTTTTTGAGATAGTATCTATGTACCCTAAGCTGGCTTCATACTCATAAAGATCCATCTGTTTCCCAAGTGCTGGAATTATTGGTGGATACTATCATACGTGGCTAATGTTTATCTTTTAAAGCAGACATAATACTGGCAGCTGTCCTGACACAAACCTGTAATCCTAGGATTTGGAAGATGGAGGAGGATTAGGAGTTGAAGGCCAATCTCAGCTCCACAGTGAGTTGGAGGCCCGGCTAGATGTGTGTATGGGGTGGGAGTGTGGATAAGAATCAATGAAAACTTAATTTTCTGATATCAAGTTCACATCAGAAATAGCTTCTAGTCAGGGTTTTAATTTGGTATTTATTAGCAATTTAAATTATTTGTGTAATTTAGAGCAGGTGGAGCTCCTGATACAGGTTTGATGTTTTAAATCAGTTGTCTTCATATTATAGACTATGTGTTTTGTGGTACTGTGAATCAGAACTTCAAGTCTGCAGGGCAAGCACTGTACTGAGCCACACCCCTAACTCTCAGAATGTTTTAGTTTTAAAGATTTATTTAATGTATGTGAGTACACTTCAGGCATTACAGAAGAGGGCATCATGTGCCATTACAGATGGTTTTGAGCTACCATGTGGTTGCTGGGAATTGAACTCAGGTACTCTGGAAGAATAGTCAATTCTCTAACAGCCCTCAGTGTAAGATGATGTCTTTATGCAGGAAGGCAAGTACAAGATAAAATGAGGTCTATCATTGGATGAGAAGGAAGGATGGGCAGGAATAATGTTTTAGAGAGGGAAGAGCGAGAGTGAGGAAGGATCTGGAAGAACATGGAGGCAGATGTCGACATTTCCCTCAACATATCTCTGCAAAGGTATAGGTTGTTATGAATACTTTATAAGGGATGGGTGTTGATTTGTGCTGTCTAGATGGGAAAATTATATCAAGAATCTTATTGTGTGGTGTTTTCCTTCATGTGGCTGCTTACTTGACTTCACAGAAGGTGTAGTGGTAACAATTCACCAAAGGGATTCTGAGCTGAAACGGCTCTCAGAGAAAGCTGGGGGTAGTGTGGAGCTGCTTTGATAAATTATTGGTAGTTCCACATGACCCTCCAGTGCTGGAACTAGTATGGGAGCGACCTGAGTTAGAGAGAGCCAGGAGCAGTTCAGAGCAGTAATTAGCTATTTACCCCAGTACTCAAAATATTCTGAAATGTAACTATACTAATTACTCAATGTGTTTTGTTTAATTTAATTTTTTAACTTGATGGCTAGTCTTAAACTAGATGGCTAATTTAGTGTTAATAATGACCAATGACCTTGTATTTGCTGACTATAATTACATCAGATTTTATTTTCAATTAAAAAAGTAAGACTTGAAATTTAACCAATAAAATTATATTATGTAAATTAAGCATGACTAGGAAAGGTGATTTTTCTGCTGTGTCACACACTGCACAGTTTATCTGTTGGAGCAGCCAGAAGGCAGAGTGCCTTAACTAGTACATTCATTTAGAGAAAGTAGTTATGATTTAATGCATGTCTCATTTGATCTGTTGCTTTTTTGTTAATAAGTGCTTTTTTTTTTAAATTTTTTTTAAAGATGGGGTGTCACTGTATAGGATGGGTTGGCTTGGAACTCACTGAACTCTACCTGCCTCTCCCTCTGGAGTGTTGAGATGAGCACCATATCTAGCACTTTTCTCATTTGGTATTATGGTATATATTTATTTTTGTGGTACTGGATATGAACCTTGGGCTTTGAGCCTGCTAGACCGAGTGTTCTACCACCGTATCCTCAGCCCTCTGTACTTCTCTAGCTTCATTAAGTTTATATCTTTGATAATTACAGGTGTTAACTGAAAAGGACAGTGTACAGTTTTCCCCCTCTCCCAGTTCCTAATGTCCTAAGAAAAGCTACTGAATTCACAAAATCAGAATTAGCAGGCAAAACTCCCTCTGATTTGATTGTTTTTCAGAAGAGAAAGATCACAATTGATTTACTGAGTTCCAATGTGTTGGGCATAGGTGCCAGGAATACAAACAGATGAGACAAAATCCCTTCCTTTAAGGAGCGTACATTCTCATTTATGTTTATTAAACGAATCTGTTTACTTAATTCCTATTTTGAGAAAGGGTATGTGCAATCCAGTCTGGCCTTGAATTTTTGGTAAACTCCCTGCCTTGGTCTCTCCAAGTGCCAGGATTACAGGTTTGTGCTACTATTTTTGTGTTTCTATTTTTCATAAAATAGAAATTCATACTGTTAGGTTATGAAAAGGAAAATCCAACTTACATATTTTCAGATGTTCTAATTTAAACAACATACCACTGAATTTACTGCCATATTAAATATTGGCATTATAATGAAAAAAGAAGGCATTCTAGCTTGTCAACTGCCATTTTCTTCAAAGCTTGATTCTTTGTTAGTACCTGGTGTGTATTTAATAGTGAAAATTAAAGTTAGCAGCTATATATGTATTGGCTCAATATTTGTTACCAACCATAACCTGAAATTCAAATAATCAGAGTAGGTACATGAATTGTAGTAGTTGTAGACATAAAACACAAGATTCTCTAAAAATGTCTGTATTTTTACTAACCTGTCAGAAGGTGCATGAAAAACTGGATTTAAGCTAAGGATAACACTGTTCTGCTTTTAGTATGGCCTAAAGGCACATTTACTAGATAATCACACCTTTGGGAACACACAATGGTTCTTCCAGTTTATTATGTCACCTACTCTAACAATGACCACACAATGTCTTAAGTCAACATTGCTAAGGATGCAGTATGGATTTATTTATTTATTTTTTTTTTTTGGTTGTGAATTGAAAGACTGTGATCAAAATACTTTTAAAGGTCAGTAATAACCACTTTGATTTATTTTACCAGAAAATATTCAATCTTTCCTTAAGATCAGGCAGTTGTACAAGCAGTGAATGGATTTATTAAAACCATCAAGACGAAACAATTCCCATATTTTTGGCCTTACAGTGGACCTCCTTAGAATGGGGCAGTGGTCAGAGTGCAGTCTTTACAGCAGCTCTGGTTCTCGGAAGATGGTCAGACCAAAGGGCCTTTGGCCACTATCAGTACTTTGCCCAAGGGAGTCCCATAAGTTAATATTAACTCAAGAAGTTCTTTTGGTCGGAACCCACACATAGACTACAGTTTAATTTTCTGTCTATCGTAACAACAGATTCTGCACATATTTTTCCATCCTGTCAAGACATCTTGACGCAGTCCCCATAAGCCGGCTGGCTCTGGGTCAATCAGGGTAGCAGAGCCCTTTCTTCCAGTGGTGGAAGTCCGCATGTGTCAAACCTGGAAAACAAGGCCAAAGGTCTCCACTGTCTGCTGTCATAGACCTCGACCGCCTCAGCTTCTCACCTAAGTCTTATCTGGGCCCGGACCTACGCCGTCCACCCGGAGTGGGCGCTTTTCACCCCACCGGTCCCGCAGAGAGCAGATCCTAGTTGGTCACGGGCAGGGACCCAGGCTACCCCTGCTCAGCCTCCCTACTGACCCTATTTCACGCTCATTTTGGTAAATCGGGGGCACCGCGCAGGTCAGCGGCGCGCGACTGCACAGGGAGTTTCTCCCCCACCCCTACTCGCCGATTTCGAAAGTCAGGACACGAGCGAGGTGGCCGCGGTCTCGCGAGAAGAGGCAGGCCCCGCCTGGAGTTCGCGGCCCCTCCCGGCCCCACCCTCCCCACGTCCCCCGCCCTCCCTCCCACACTCCCCGTGGCGCGAGCGGCTGACTGAGCCTGGAGAGGAAACGGCATTCGCAGCCGCGCTCCCGCCCAGGCCGGCCCTGACGCGGGCCTCGTCAGCCGGTAACGGGGAGCAGAGGTGGGGGTCAGGGAGGCGTCCGCGAAGTCAGTGAAGGTCAGAACCGAGAGCCCTCCTCCGACCTGGGTGAGGACAGGGTCTGCGCTAGCCCCCACCCCAAACTCTGCAGAGCCGAGGCGGGGTCGACCCCTCCCAGGGGCGGGGTGGCACCGGGCAACTGCAGCTTAGGGGGCCACCCTGGGCGGGGCGCTCTGACAGGGGAGAAGGGGTCAGAGGCAGGGTGCGGGCATGGGCTGTGGAGCCGAGGCGGGGATGGGCTCCTGGAGTCCGGATTCCCTTGCCGGGCGGGGATGTCCCGAGGCCAGCAGGTCCTTTCCGCCTCTCCTTTGGACCCTGACTGGAGGCCAGCGGGCGGGGGGGTTGAGGGGGGAGGTTGGTGGGGGAGGGCAGACAGCGCGAGGGGGCGGGTCCCGGCGCTGCGGGGCGCTGATTGGCTGAGCGCGTGTGGAATCGGGTGATGGGAAACGCAGCGCGGCTCTCCCGTCCTCTCTTGCTCCGCGCCCCCCCACCTCTTTCCCCCGTGGCGAATGTGCTGCGAGGTGGCGGGTGCTTACGCTCGCGGGGTTTGGCTGTTGCAGGCAGGAGCTGGGAGGAGGCAACAGCGGCGGCGGCAGCAGCGGCAGCTGGGAGGAGGTGGTGACGGTGGCAACGGCAGCATCGGGGACGATGGCGCGACTGGTGGCAGTGTGCAGAGACGGGGAGGAGGAGTTCCCCTTCGAGAGAAGGCAGATCCCCCTCTTCATAGACGACACCCTCACGGTGAGCGGGCTGGGCCGGGTTGGGCCCGCTGCTCCCCTGGCAGCTGTTTCCCCTCCTCCCCCTCCCCCAGGCCGAGCGCTGCGCACTGGAGAAAGAGTGTGTTGCAACTCCTAGGCGAGGCCGCCTCTCCGACAGGCCCCACAAACTCGCCTTTGCAGTGGGCCCCTTGGTATCCTTGGCAGGCCCCAAATCCAGCGCCCCGAATGCACTTTGAGGTCCTCTCCTCAGGTCTTCCTCCCTTTCAGAACCCCTTGGCCTTTATGTCTTCCTCTGAGACGCTGCTTTGCCTAAGCACGCGCCTGGGAGAAGGCTTGAAGGAGCTGGGGCATTTAGGGCCTATCCTCTACAGAAACCACTTACCCTCCGGGAGGCTTAATTATCTGAAAATGTCGCAGCTGCATTGCTACCTGTGTATTTTTTGTTTTAACACTATAGCTATCACTACATAACCGTAATCACTAAGGGCAGAGTGACATTTTCTTGCATAGTGAAGATTCCACCTAAATGATTTGATTTCCCAATACGTCTCATATTGCCTAGTATATTATAATTCTTGAAATGATTGTGTTAAGCCATGACTCTTCAAAATGGGCATTCTTGTCATTATTTGGTTTACAAGTATCCCAAGACCAAATTATTGACTGTGTAAAGTAGTATGAAAAGCTGGCTGCTTATTGTGGATATAAGAACACAAACCGTGGGAGGATGGTCGTTCTAAGACATGGTGTTGGTATACCTTTGCCGACCCTCTGCTCTGTGTTGTAGTATTGTTTCCTTTAAAAGGAAATGGCAGAAATTTGAGTTGATTCTGAGCAGGAAGTGAATGCAGTTGCTTACCACAGTTTAATGAACCTTCTCCGAACAAGTTTTGAAATCTTCATTTTTGATGCTGACGCTCTTGGATTTTTACACTCGCCCATTGTGATCTGATGTAGATGAGTCTTCCAACCTTTGACTTTTTTCCCACTCAAAGGCAGAACGGTTATCTTCCTGAAAAAAAAAATTGTAGTTATCTACTGAAGGTTTTAACATTTTATGTAAAATGCAAGTCATTGTGGAGATGCCAGTCTGAGCCTTTCTTTTTGCTAGTCTCAATCAAGAGCTTCAGTACTTTTAAAGAATTAAGGAACTATTGACTGGTTGACTTCAACAAGTTCACGATGGAACTTTGCAAGGAAAGGTGTGCTTTAAAAAACAGCCCAATGATTTGACATAAAGTAGGATTTGTGTTGGGAATTACTTGTCTATGTTGGTTATGGTTTCTTATTTTCTTGAATTTTAATTATAATGGACTTGTGGACTTATATTTAAAATAGTTTAAAAAAAACAAGCTAGAACATGAGTTAAGTGGTTTCTTTCTCAGTGTGACAATGGTTGGTCATAGTTCATTTGTTATTATCTTCTGTCCCCTTCAGAGTAAAACATTCAAAAACACAGTTTGATAACAACCTTTTTGTGTGAGTGCACTTCTTTCTCATAATCCCGAGGTTTGGGGTTTGTTTTTTTTTTTTTTTTTTTTTTTTAAAGTATATAATATGAAAACAGGAAACCATTGTAAATTTTATCTATTTACAAATTTTAAGATAACTTATGCTCTTTTTTTTCCCACATAATCACCTTTAATGTGGATGTAGTACATTAGTCAATATTTACTTCATAAAGCTCTTTAAAGTGAAAGTATGTTACATTGACATTGTAAGTTTCCAGTTTTTTTCATAATACATATGGTTTAGTGTCACCTGCTTTTCTTTTGTACTGGGTGTCTGAATTTTGCTCTTATTACAGACTTGTTACAAAGACAGTTTAAGCTTATTTAAATAATTTCAATTAATAGGTATAATTTTTTTTCTTGCTTAGGAATGGATTTTTGTTACTAAGGAATTAGTTTTGTTTGTCTTGGAAATTTGTGGCCTGTCATTGAGTGTCATTAATGAATATTATTAAATTTACATAAAGCTATGCCATATTTAGGGACACAAGCTTCTTTTGAGATCATTCTTCTCAAGCTAAAGGGAAAATGTAGAACAAAAAACCTGTTGTGAGGGAAGTGGGAAGAGGAAGTAGAGGTGTGTGTTGTGTAGTGGTCCATTGATATTTGATGGCAGTGTTTGCTTGAAGTTAACTTAGTTTGATCTTTGTTCCTAGGAACTCAAAGGGAACCTTATGATCTTTTCGTAAATGGTTTTAGAACTCTTGTTTGTAGAAAAATGCTAGTCTAGTTCATTCTAGTTATCACTGCACATAGGCATGTTTGAGATACATTGGAACATTTTATACTTGTGTGTGTATATATGTGTGTGTATATTTGCATGTATATAGATGTATACATGTTCATTTTGTGTATGTAGGTGTGTACGCCATAGAATATGTGTGGAAGATAGAGGACTGATAGGGGATTTAGTTCTCTTTCCACTGTGTAAGTTTTGGGATGGAAGACAGGTGGTCAGGCTTTACAGCAAGCACCTTTGCCCACTAAGCCATCTCTCTGACCCTCTTCTCTTTTTTTAAGATGGGGTCTCAAATTCCTGGGCCAAAATGGTCTTTCTGTTTTAGCCTCTAAAATGCTAGGACTAAAGATGTGTACCACTACTTTTTGTCATTTTAAAAATGTTTTTAGTGGTTGTACATGTTGTATGATATTCCATAATATACCCTTCCATGCGGTTATGATTTCTCATTTTTAATAATACTGTAAGAATATGGAGACTGCATTGAGTTATTAATTTTTTTCCATTGGGCTTTTGGAAATAGAATTACTGAAGAATAAGAATATTTTACAAGTTTCTTGGTTCATGTTGTTGAATTATTACAACATTTCTAGAAGATAACCCTTTTAATTCAAATTGATCCAGATGAACTATAAACTGAGGTAACAGTTATATGAGGGTTAGTGGGTAAAGGCTGGTGCTGCCAAGTGTGATGATGTGAGTTCATTCCTTGGGATATAAATGGTAAAAAGAAAGATTCAATGGTTTCTGCAGGTAGCCTTGACTCCTATACAAGCACCTCTGGCATAGATATGTCCCCTCCAATAGGAATAATAGATAGACTAGAAATTGATAGGAGTTCAGAGCTATCTGAGCCGAAAAAGCAGAAAATGGTAACCCTAAAGGATTAGGAGTTTAGCATTTGCTACAAGTTTAGTATTTAGTGTTTTCTTTCAGCTCTTTAATAATTATTTTTCCTAATGCAAGCTAAACTTTCCTCATGCATGCTAAAAATAGTTTTGTGAATAATGATACAAGGGTAATATTAAAGTGACATTTTGATAAATACAAACTTAATTGATTAGAGCTCATGGGAATGGTCTGAAACTTGTTTTTGGGTTTTTTTTTTTTTTTTTTTTTTGTGGTCCAGTAAAACTGGGGCGGATGCTTAGGAGTGAAAGTCAGTGATAGATGCAACAGACTTTACAGCAGTGAGTACTGCTTGATGACTTATGTTTGGATGGCTCTGGATGGGCACTCTGAGCAGGCAGCTGTGCACTAATGATTGCTCTGTGAAACCACACCTCGTGTACTTTACAGGGCTGTCTTCCTTTGGGTAACCTAGAATCTAAGATTAAGTCAAGGAAGTGTTTTGAAAGAATGGAGAAGAAGAATGCTAGCGGCCCCGTTGCCTTTCCCTTTTCTTACCGTTCTCTTAAAACATTAAATGGCATACACTAGTTGACTAGAGAACAATAAAATAAAAAGCTGTTATCCTAAATGCTCAGAAGGCAAGGATGAGGTAATTATTTAAGGCAGAGTATGTGGTTCAGGAGGAAATGAAGCAGCCAATTCAGGAAGGATCTGATTTTGATAATTGTGCTAGTTGTTAAGAGTATTGACGCTGTGTATTTGTCCTTTTTTCTTTCATTTGTATGTATATCATACGTGTCTCTATTTTCTCGGTGTTTGAACCCAGTATCTCCCATATGCTATGCAAATGATCTACTTCTGAGTGAATGTTCTCATACGTCCAAAAAAAAAAGTTTGTAAGTGTATGGCTGTCTTGGCTGCATGATATGTCTGTGTGCCTGTGTGTGTCTGGTGCTCTTGGCAGCCAGAAAAGGGAGAATGGTCCCCTAGAGCTGGAGTTACAGATGTTTGTGAGCCCCCATGTGGATGCTGGAAATGAAACCTGGGTCCTCTGGGAAGAAGAACTCTTAACTGCTGAGCCATCTTTCCAGTGCCACCCCCTCCCTTTAAATTTTCAGATGTGGTTTCAATAAGGTGGTTAGACTGGTTCCAAAAAGTGCTTTTATTTGTATGTATGTTCATGTATATGACCATGCATACTTCACCCCCACTCACATGTGAAGAAGTCAAAGGACAACTTGAGCGAGTTGTTTCTTTTAACATGTGGGTCCCTGGGTCTGAATACTGGTCATCAAGTTTGGCAGCAAGCACTTTAACCTGCTGATCTTGCTGGCCCTGGCCTGAACTTTTGATCCTCTTTCTTCAGCCTCTCAAACTACTGACTGCTACCTAATTTTATTTTCCTTCGTTGTGCTCTGGTGCCTGAACACAGGACCATGCTGGACAGCTAAATACCTTAGTCTCTTAAATCCTGTGAGGTGATTCTGAAAAACATGTGAGTTAATTGAACATGCTGTTGTTGTTTTTTCCCCAGTTCTGGAGGTCAATCCTAGGGTAGACGAGCCACGTCTCTAGCCTGTGGGATTAAAAATGAAATATTTTTAGTTTTAGTTTTTAGGACCAAAATTTGGAGTGATGATGGTTATGAGGCAGAAGCATAGGTAGTTTGTTTGTTTGTTTTTAATATGTAGTCCAGGCTAGCCTCAAGCCTATGATTTTCCTGCCTCCTGTGTGCTGGGATTATAAGCATGTATCATCATGTTTAGCTTGGTTCTAATTCTAGGCTTCTAATATCAGGCTTATTACTTTTAAATTTTAATAAGTTCAACTGTAATACATATAGTGGACAATATACATTATTAGATATTTTGCCTGAACATTAAAGTGATTCTCAGATTATACCTACAGCATTCTATGAATGACTTCAGTTATAACTTAGTAGTGTTAGTAGAGGTGATATCAGAGTGCTTAGAACATTCTTAGTGAGTATTGAAGCTGCAGTAAATGTTGTTACCATCCATTGGAGGTAGTAAAGAGAAGACTGGCTGGGCAGCAGTGGATTTAATACTAGCACTCAGGAGGCAGAGGCAGGTGCATTTCTGATTTCAAGCTAACCTGGTCTGCAGAATGAGTTCCAGGACAGCCAAGGCTACATAGACAAACCCTGTCTTCAAAAACAAAAGTGGGGAAGTGGGGTGGATAAAGCAGAAACAAAATATTATGATTGATAAATTTGAAAATTGGAAGCTTTTAAGCAGTAAGATTAGGGCATTTAATATATGCATATTGAAAAAAACTTTTTTTAAACCAGAATTTCCTTTCTACAAAGTATTAAAATACAATTGCATTTCTAAAATGAAACTATCAGTATACAGTTATAGTCATTAAATAAACTTAGTTAAAAGCTATTTATATATTAAAGAGAAACATCAATGATGCAAATGTTGACACTTCTGAACTCCCTGTTTCATCGAGCATCAAAACCCAATTTTTTAGTCCTTTTCTTGTATCCACATTCTCTGCATCTGAATGGATCCCTGGATTTGATTTTACTTAAGGTACAGCACTCTCCTTAAATATACATCATTGGCTGCTGCTTTGGTGGTTGAACATCATTGTTGCTGTCTCTCAGTCCCTTCTCCTAAAAAAGACTTTATAAATAGTAACTGATTATCTGTGGAAGTGAAAGCATGTCTTACAAGGTGATAAAGTTACTGTGGAATTAAAAACAGGGAGCACTGACTCCTTGATAATAAGTAGCATATGTGTATTGTAATACACTTAGAAAGAAAACCACACACAGTAGCTCATAACTGTTATCCCAGTACTTGATAGGATCAGAAGTTTGAGGCAACTCTATTTTTCTATAAGCTATGTATGTACAAAATTGTCAGTGTAGTTTTGAGTGTGTAAAACTGAAATCCTGGATGACCATGAACTTCAGATCTCCTTGTCTTAAATGCTGGGATTATAGGCTTGTGTTTATATGAACGTGAGGATTTATGCAGTGTTGGGGATTGAACTCAGAGTTCTGTACATGCTAGGTAAGCACTTATCTACTTTACACCCCAGCCTGGGAAGGATCTTTTTAAGGCAACATTCAATGAAGCAGGGCTTATTATTCTTAGTTTTGCCCCAGATGGCTCTCTTTATCTTGACTCATTGGATATATAAGAATTTGAAGCCCTTGTTATCTGGGAATAGTTTGTCCTTGTATGTTTGATTTTTCTTACATTGTTCTAGTTAAGACAAGTATGAAATATATATACACACACACATGTATCTTTGTGTAACTTGTGTGCCTGGTGTCCTCAAAGATCAGAAGAGGATGTTGGATCCCTGGAAGCTGGAGTTGTAGACAGTTGTGAGCTGCCATGTGGGTGCTGGAATGGAATTCAGATCCTCTGTGAGAACAAGTTCTCTGAAGTGCTGAGCCACCTCTCCAGACTTGTGCATATATTACTGTTTTTGAAGACATACATTTTTACCTGTCTCTGACATTATCATGCTTCTTGAATCTTATAGTTAAGCTCTTTCTTTGGTCAATATGTAACTTTATATTTAAAACAATCTCCTTATTCACAGTGTGCCTATAGTTGCCTATATACAGAATCCAAGTACAGTAGAATCCAAGGCATTGGGTCACCTTGGAGCTGGAGTTGCCCTCCCTCCACTTCATGGATTTTAAAATATGTATTATCACAGATCAGTGAAACTACTAATTTATATCATCACACACTGAATCCTCCTAAATTCCCCTGGTAGTGATTTTTAATAACTGAATAAATACCTCAGTACTTCCTTTTTCATCATACATAGCACAAATCTTTACTAAATACTAGATACTAAGTTACATAAATGCTAGTTCAAAGTTACATGAATAGGGGTGTGTGTGTGTGTGGTTGGGAGTTGAACCCAGAACCTTTAATAGATTCTGTTAGTACTAGCCAGGCTAGTATTCTATTGCTGAGATATATCTCAGCTCAAAATATGTATTAGTTTTTGAAAAAATTTTCTTTGTTGGGGTGGGGAACAGGTCAGATGTCCCACAGTGAACATTAGAGGTTAAAAGACAATTTGTAGAAGTTTATTCTCTTCCTTTCATCAATTGGGTTCCAGGGTTCAAACTCAGATTATATCAGGAATGATGGAAAGCACTTTGATGGCCACCTGAGCCAGTTCACTGGCCCCCAAATACATTTTAACGAATAGAAGTCTTACATTCCAGTTACAGGGATCTAACTCGATGTGTCTAACTAAATATTATTGTTCACTATTACTTAGAAAATAGAACTTATTTTTATAACTGCTCTATGAAGTAGATACTAGAAATGAATTACTCAATCTTATTTTACAAATAAGGTAATACAGGGGTTAAATAATTTGTCCAGAGTCTTGACCTAAGATTCTAAGTGACAGAGCCTGGATTTCTACTGTGTGCTTGACTTTAGTGCCTTTGGTTCTAATGGCTGACTTTAGAAATCTATATACTTTTGGCCAGCAAGGGAGCTCATCAGGTAAAGGTAAGTGTCCACCAAGACTGGAGACATTAATTTGATTCCCAAGATCCATGTTGTAGGACAAAAAAGCTGACTCTGCAAGTTGTCCTCTAGCGCGAATGCACATGTGTTTGTGTTTGTGTGGGAAATTTTAAAATAGAAAAATTTGTACACTAAATATCAAGACCCCTTTTGCAGGAGACAGTTTAGCTTTGTAAATGTTTCTCTCCTAATAGTTTATATAAAGAATGCTGTAGAACCCAATGAGTGACTTCTTTTCTGTTTGCCTTTTAAGATGGTGATGGAATTTCCTGACAATGTTTTAAATCTTGATGGGCATCAGAATAATGGTACACAGCTAAAGCAGTTTATTCAGGTAATAGTTCTTAAATCATTGTTTTTAGTTATGTATGTGTTTTTTTAAAAAAACATTTTGTATTTAGTTAACTTCTAATTTCTTTTTATTATTTGTTTGTTTGAGAGCAAATCTCATTGTGGTTCTGGGTAGCCTAGAACTTTCTTTTTTTAATTTATTTATTTCATATATGTGAATAAACTGTCACTGTCTTCAGACACACCAGAAGAGGGCATCAGTTCCCATTACAGATGGTTGTGAGCCACCATGTGGTTGCTGGGATTTGAACTCAGGACCTCTGGAAGAGCAGTCGGTGCTCTTAACCACTGAGCCATCTCTCCAGCCCAGCCTAGAACTTTCTAAGCGGAATAGACTGGCCTTGAACTCAGAGATCTGCTTGTTTTTGCCTCAAATGTGCTGGAATTAAAGCTTGCCCCACCACACATAAGCTTCTTTTTTCTTTTTCTTTAATTTTAAACCCAGGCTTTTGCCTACATATTAGTGTACTGAAGTTGATTTCATTTTTATTGTGACAGTAAATATAGTTATGTACCTAATTTATAGATTACTCATGTGAAAGAATTGGGTTATGTTCACATTTACAGGTCTAAAAGTCTTTGATTTTTAACAGATCATCTTTCTTAGTTTTTATAAGATAGGGTGTGCAAATTTTATTAAGAACTTGTTGGGGTTAGGGATGTCACTTGGTGCCAGAATATTTGCCCAGCATGTGATAGGCCCTGAGTTTGATCTCTTGTATCACCAAGATATATACAATATATATTTTTAAGGTCAATTCTACAATATGAATTTTTAAATTTTTATTTATTTATTTATTTATTTAGATACAAGATACTTTTTAAATACTCAAAATACTTGATTAAGATAATAGGAAATGAGTTATTAGATTACTTAAGAACTACTTTTACTTTTAAAAGACCATTTTGAAAAGTTAATAATAAAAATGAAGAAATGCTTGAGTATTATCTTCTTATCTGTCTTTTTTTTTTTGGAAGTATTAGTTGTAACATACTGTTACCTTCCTTAAGTAGAAGAAATTATTTAATTTTGCCCATTTCTTTGTGGTTGTGATTTCTATTCATTTTTCTTCCTTATCATAGCCAGTAGGTTACATTCATGTACACTAACTTATTAGTTATTCATTGCAGGCCTGGTTCTTTCCCAAAGATAGAATCCAGCGGTAATAAAAGAGTAGTTTTATGTCTTAAAGAGTCTTGTTTTTTTTCTTCCTTCAGCGACATAGTATGCTTAAGCAACAAGATTTAAGTATTGCCATGGTGGTGACATCACGCGAAGTCTTGAGTGCACTTTCTCAGCTTGTCCCATGTGTTGGTTGTCGTCGCAGTGTGGAACGCCTCTTTTCTCAGCTTGTAGAGTCTGGAAATCCTGCCCTTGAACCCCTGACAGTAGGGCCCAAGGGAGTACTATCTCTGACTCGAACCTGCATGACTGATGCAAAAAAGCTTTATACATTATTTTATGTACATGGGTAAGTATAGTTAATTAAGAAAAATGCTTTAGTTTTAAATAGCTTGATGACACTAAGGCTTTTCAATGATGGGAAACCTCTATTGGTTAGATCAGAAATTGAATTGAACAGTTTTATTGAGTAGTTCCTAGTTTCTGCTTTCATATGGAGAGAGTAAGCAAATAAATAGTGTATTAAGTATAAGTTGCAAAGAAAACAGTAAGATGGGTAACAGAATGAGTGGATTAAATTAATACAAAGAGTGTGATCTGGCAATGTCTTTCTGATAAAGAAACAAGTAAAGGGAAGGATCCTACCTCTGTCTGGATGAAGGAACAAAAGGAATAGTAAGCAGAAAGGGTCAGAAGTTAGAATTTTCCTGACGTGTCTGAGGAACAACATGAACGAGTTGACTAGAGCCAGCTGAGTAGGAGCAGTAATAAGATGAGATCAGAAGAGTGATAAAGACTCGGCTATGGTAGCTAGTGCCTTATAGGTCATGCTGAGGTGCTTACTCGAGTACACAGGAAGCTTTGAAGAATTTTGAGAGATGAACAACAGTCTCACTTGAAATTTGGCTTACAGTTACCTTTGTTTTGAGAATACCACGAAGAGAGTACAAGGTAGATACAGAAATCAAGAAATAGGTTGTTCAGTGTTAAGTGGGGAATGTGATGTCAATTACAGGTAAAAAAGATACCAAGGAATGATAGGATCCTGAAATATTTTGAGGACTGAGTAAATAGGATTTTTGTATGGATAGATAAGGGAGGGATAGCTTTAGTGATGGTTTTTAGATTTGTGGTATAAAGTAGTGTAGACAGACCAGGGTACTTCTTCTCAAGACTAATGGATTTCCAGGACTAACGTGGGTTAAGGGAAGAACCACCTCCAGAACACTCTTGTTTGACCTCCACATACAAGCATGCATACATACATATATAAATGTAATTAAAACGGTTTTTAAATATAGCATGATTTCCTTTTACTGAGATGGGCACAACTAGGTAGTAGTTTTTCAGAGTTCTTTTGTATAAGTTAAATTTAAGATGTCAAAAAATTTTTTTTAAGATGTCAGTTGGATATCTACAGTATTTACTTGTGTCATTTATTGAGGTAGGAAAATGGATTGAAAGACCAAACCCAGAGGTTTTTCTGTTCGGAGCTAGTAGAGACTTTCAGTTAGTTAGTTAGTTAGTTAGTTAGTTAGTTAAAACTCATTTTGAAGTTCAGGAGACTTTTTTTTTTAATAATCAAAAAATTATTAATTTTTACTTATATGAGTACATTTTAGCTGTCTTCAGACACACCAGAAGAAGGCATCAGATCTCATTACAGATGGTTGTGAGCCACCATGTGGTTGCTGGGAATTGAACTCAGGACCTTTGGAAAAGCATTCAGTGCTCTTAACCACTGAGTCATCTCTCCAGCCCCAGGCGACTGATCTTAAGACTTAGTGCATGTTTGGCAAGTGCAGTACCTCTGAGCTATATAACTCCAGCTTGAAGAAGGAGGAGGAGGAGAGAGAAGGAGAAGAGGAGGAAGGAGAAGAAGCAGAAGAAGCAGAAGCAGCTGCTTTAGAGTTTTTTAACAGAGGAATAACATAATCTGCTATTCTGATTTAAAAGGATTGCTCTTGCTAAGTGAAGCCTAGAATGTAAAGGGCAATGGTGGAAGTAGAACCATTTGGGAAATTGTAGTTGATTAAACTAGAGATTGGTGGGTTGGGCATGGGATCTAAGTGATAGGATTGTAGATCTATGCAAAGGTCATAAAAGTTGATATGCTTTGCTAATTGACTGGATGTAGGATGTGTGCATTCTGTATACATTCACTATATTTTTTACATTTATTTATTTGTGTGTGCTCACGTGCAGTAGGTCATGTGTGAAGGTCAAGGGACAACTTTAGGCAGTCAGTTCTACCATGCAAGTTCCAGTGCATAGGCTTGGCAGCAAGTTTCTTTACCCATGAGCTACCTTGCCAGTCCAACATTGTGTATTCATATAAAATTTCTGTGGTTTACCTCTCAAGGATAGTATGTATTTATATAACATTTGAGGAAAGGAAGATGTGTGAAAGTTATGTAAACAGTGTCTAAACTGTCAGAGTGTCAGACAGACTGATAGCTACCAGGATAAGAGTTGTGGTCTAGGGAAAGAGGGCACTGAGTAAAGTAGGTTTTTACTTTTTTTTTCCCCGCCTGGAGCTGAGGACCAAACCCAAGGCCCTGCACTTGGTAGCGGTTCTACCACTGAGCTAAATCCCCAAAGTAGGTTTTTACAACTGGACTGGGTAGGTATGGAGAGGGAAAATAAATGTAGACTTCTTTGGTTATTTACTTAGAGACAAAGTCAGGATAAGTGATGTCTCTGTTAAATATAAATTCTCACAAAAAGGCAGCTAGTAGAAAATTGTAAGATTTGAAAGTAAAATGACAAACCTTTACTGGTTTCTTTTTTACTAGGTCCAAACTAAATGATATGATAGATGCTATTCCAAAAAGTAAGAAGAACAAGAGATGTCAGTTACACTCTTTAGATACACACAAACCTAAACCTTTGGGGTAAGTAGAAATAAATGTCAAAGTGTTTCATCAGTAGTAAATATATTAATGTTAGTCATATTTAGTGAAAGGATAATATTGCTAGTTTTGTTAATTGCATTACATTCTGAGAGATGTCAAGATAAGCTTGTTCTTGGGCTCTGTGGGTCTCTCTGCATTGAAACTATTAAAGTCACTGAGTTAAGTTTCTTTTTGTTTCAGGAAATTAAGAATTTTGAGAAATATATGCACTAATTTTAAAGTTTTCAAAGTAGTAATATTACTTGATTTGTAACTATCTGTTTAAATTGTTTTTGTCTTTCTAATTTTTAGGTTTCTCTAAATACTAAGTAGACAATATATTTTAATAAGGATTATAAAAAAAAGCCTTAGTTGTGGGGATGTGTATTTGTGTAACTAATTTTGAGTTTTCCTGGTTGGAGACACAATACTGATTTGCTCCCAATTTCTGGCACAGTGCCAGTGCTGTTTGCTGGTTTGCCCCAAGCATTCTTGGGGAGGATAGAGTCAGCATGATTTACAGGGCGTTTGAAATAAATTGGGGAAGGATAAGGTGATATAAAACTGTTGAGTTAAATAGATCTGTCTTTGGAGCTATTATATAGATGTTTTCTTTCTCTAACATAAAGACCCAAATATCCAGGTTTTCCCATGCCCAGAAAAACATATTTAATTTTTTTTTAAATCAGGACTCAGTGTGTAGCACAACACTTGGAAACAGAAACAGGTGAATCCCTGTGAATTGAGGCTAACCTGGTCTACATAGTAAGTTCTAGGCCAGTCAGGACGATGTACTGAGACTCTGTCTTTCAAAAATAAGCAAACAAACAAACAAGCAAATAAAAAACATGAAAGCTATGAAATACAGAGAAGTTAGAAAGACCATGAAGTATAGAGACTATTATTTGAGACAGCATCTCATTATGTCACCTTAGCTAGTCAGGAACTTTTCTCAAGAGATCTTCCACCCTTAGCCTCCTGAATACAAGTGACACTGCTGGGACTCCTGCCGTCCTTTGTATCTTAGTCAGATTCAGCACTTACCAAACTTTGAATGAGTGTTTCATTCATCTGTTTGCCTTTTTCTTTGCTGAAGTATTTTAAAGAAATTTTAGGCATCTTGCTATTCTCCATTTACATGCATCTCTAAAACAAATATTTTCTTTCATACCTACAATGGTATAGCACCTATTGTAATTAATTATAATAATCTTATACCCAGTAGATACTCAGATTCCCTTGTAGTGCTTAAAAATATCCTTTTGCATTTGTTTGAGGTAGGATCTAAACAAGACCCATACATTCCATAGTATTTAAATATAGAGTACTCTGAAACCAATGAACATCTGTACAGTTTATAGTAGTTCCCAAGCTATTTCATATACCTGTGGAATGTTGTGGTTATAGAGGCAGTATCTCATGTAGCCCTGGCTGGTCTTGAACTTTTTGTATAGTTTGTATAGTGCAAGATTACCTTGAGCTCCTGATTGTCAGTACCTCTGTAGTACTGAGATAGCAGGCATGGACTGACTACTACATCTATCTGTAATACTTGTTTTTTCTCTGTATTGTTAGAGGATTCCTCTCCAAATGTCCATTTCAGTCATAATTGTCTCATTAGAAAATGAGCTAAGCAATATGGCATAGTAAAAAGGTCTGCTTTATGATTTTGTCCTCTTCTTTTGTGGTTCTTTATTGAAGACTAATAAAAAGCAATAGATAGCCCAGTACCTTACATACCTGTTCTCACTGCTGTTTTCCTGTGAAGACCAGTTCTTCCTGTTTTGCTCCAACTGCTACTCTGGTTTTGCAGTGACTTGCTTTTTCGTCAGTTGTCTATGAGGTTACATCTTCATATCTTGTGGCTTACAAAAATAAGTAAGTCTCCACAAACTTTATGTTCTCTTTCAAGTACAGCATCACTACATGGAAAGTCAAATGTTTTTTGAAGATTATTTATTGAATGTGAAATTAATATAAATGGAGCTAGTTGATCTTAGGTCGTGTGACTTAACTAAAGAAGCTTTAGTTATTCCCCAGTGTGTGTAGGTGGTAGTCAGTGATTATAGTCTTTTTAGTCAGGATACCTGGAGTACTTTGAATGGCTTCCACAATTGTTTGCTGTTAATTCTTCATTTTATGTTTCTTCCCTGTTCTCAAGCTTCAGGTTTTTAATCAAACGTTTTTCCAAGGAAAGTATACTCATTGGGTTCCAGCTTTATAAAGAACAGTTGTTGAATTGCCTTTACTGAGAGTGTTCTTTTAGTTATGCAAGTAAATCTTAGGTTTTTTTTTTGGTTTTTGTTTGTTTTGTTTTTTGGTCTTGAAGTTTGGTATCTGAAAGAAAGATCCAGGCCAGGCTTGTAGGCCAGAAGTTAGAGATTAAGGATTCTTTGAGACCAGAATGTAAAACCTTGTAGAAAGAAAGTAGATAGAGCAAGAGCAGAGAATGGTTGGAGGTTTCAGTTAATCACACGAGTATGGTTGGATGGGTAGGAGGAGGCTGAGGAAGGGTATCTCAGATTGGTCTGGTCAGCATATTGAACGTTCCTTAGTCACTGAGGACCCCAGAACAGACACTGTTTTACAGCATTATTGAGTAGATCTGGTGGCTGAGGGGATGCATAATCTAGATTGAAGTGGATAGAAAATGAAAACAAGGTTGTACTATGATAAGCCTTAAATGGAAAGGACAGGAGTTAAAGAAGGAAGTGACTTTGAAATTCTTCAGAAAGCACGTCTTAAGGAATCATCCAAGGCATAAGGCTTAGATCCTGATTCAAGTGGTAGGTTATTTAAACTAAACTATCAAAAGAGAAATATGAAAATTGGGACAGAGGATTTAACATACAAGATAGAGCAGAAGTTGACATTTCATTATTAAAGTAGGTAGAACTGAGCCTCAATTAGACCTTTCCCCTTAGTAGGATTAAGGTGCTGAGTTGTATAATGACCTATTAAGCTTAGAGTTGAGAAATACGTATTTAGCTGTGAAAAGACTTGGGTTTTACTACTGTAAGCAGGTATGACATTGAATTTCTAGGGCTGTAATGAGACCTGCAGAAGATCAGGCAGGAGCCAGTTCAGAATTAGTGGGAAATCTAGAAGACTATCCTTGAATAGAATATAGACAGACATTTGTGTAGGAATGCACATCTGCCACACAGCAAAAATGCATGATCAATGTCACACTGAAACTAGTCTGAGAGGAGGGTCTGGGAAGTTCTCAGTAAGTTCAAAGAAATTATGTGTGTAGTACTTGCTACTTACTTAGGATTTAAGAGAATGTATTTTAGTATGCTATTTTTATTTACTATAAATTTACATACTTTGTTAGGTTAATATGTGACTTTCATGGCTACTTGGAAATCAAAACTAGATAAGTTTTGTTGCCAGAGCTAGCTGTAAATAAGAGTGACATAATTATTTAACAATCACATTAAATAAAGAATCTTCAATTGGTTAAAGATTGATTCATGTTTAATAGGTAAAAAGACTATAACTTTAAAAGCCATTTGGCTTTAGAACATTTGAAGTATATTTGCTTATAAAATGTTTAATATATAAACAAGTTTCTATATTTATAATTGTAAATAATGTTAAATTTTATGTAGTAAACTTGATAGTCAAGTGTTTGATATAAATGTGTGAAACACATTAAGTAACAATGTATTATGGTTAAATATTTAATAATTCAAATTTTCAGATTTATCTACTAATACCTTAATATGTTAAAGAATTGATGATTTTAATGTAGACCTTAGAGATTATTTCTTGAGGTTATCAGTGTCACTAAGCTTTGTACCATACTGTACTGCAGTGAAGGGAGCAGTAGCAGTGTCAGTTCAGAGAAGTTAAGTACAGATAAGAGAAGTAGTGAAGACCACAGGAAGGACAGCAAGTGTAGGATCATTTTCCATTATGGACCTTTCCAGGGAACAGCCAGGTAAAACCAAGCAATCCTTTATTCTGCCTTTTTAAACCTTGTGCCTCGTGTGTGTCTTCTTTTTACTAATATTTATTTTTTTTTTACAGAGGATGTTGGATGGATGTTTGGGAACTAATGTCCCAGGAATGCAGGGATGAAGTAGTTTTAATTGACTCTAGTTGTCTTTTAGAAACATTAGAAACATATCTTCGAAAGCACAGGTAAGTGCAGAGGTCATTATGATACAGTGGGGACCGTATCTTAGATGTCAGTCTTTCAGAGTAGCCTGTCACTGGCTTCTTTAGTATAATAGTATTCCAGCTGTCTTATCACTATGTATGTACACTAGGAGTCATGGTAGGCAATTTTTTTATGAGGTGGCTTTGAGTGTTAGTCTTCTTGTCTCTTTTCTTTTTAAAGATTTATTATTACAATTATTTGCTTGGCTTTTTTGTTTGTTTTGAGACAGGGTCTTTCTATGAGCCCTGGCTGTCCTAGAACTTATTATGTAGATCATGCCTGCCCCTGCCTCTTGTTGTGCTGGGATTAAAAAAATGAACCACCACAGCCAGTGTTTTTATTAAATTTTAAATATTTTGTGTGTGTGTGGATTCGTATGTGTAGCTTGTAACCAGAGATGTTGGAACCCTTAGAGCTGGAGTAATAGGGAGTTGTGCGCTGCCAGACATATGGATGCTGGAAATCAAACTCCAATCCTTTGTTCAAGTAGTTTGTACTTATCCTCAACCATGAAAACAATTTCTCTTGTTTTCGCCTTCCTCAACCATGTGATAGTTTTATTTTTTTAATTACATTTTATTTATTTGTATCAGTGTGGTGTGGACATACGCATACTAAAGAGTGCATACAGAGGTCATAGGATAACTTCTAGAAGTTGGTTCCTGTTTTAGGGATTTACTGCTGTGAACAGACACCATGACCAATGCAAGTCTTATAAGGACAACATTTAATTGGGACTGGCTTACAGGTTCAGAGGTTCAGCCCATCATCATCAAGGCGGGAACATGGCAGTATCTAGGCAGACATGATGTGGGTAGAGCTGAGAATTCCACATCTTCATCTGAAGGCTCCTAGTGGAAGATTGACCTACAAAAGATACCGAAAATCAACTATAATAGCTGGGTTCATATTTAATCCAGAACTAAGGAATAAAACCGAGGTTAAACCTGGTGATTCTCTAAGTGATTGTTTTTAACTGAGGTCAGAGGGATATATGAAGAGAACTGTGTTGCCCTGGAACACCAAGTATAAGCAGTTGCTACTAGGTATCTCTAGTGTCTCACTATTTTACATTACAGGTCTAGCCCTCAGGCAAGAAGAATCATCATAAACTTGGCTGAAGTCATATATATGTGTACAGGGGTGCAGGTGACCACCAAGTTTCCTTAAGAAATGAATTTAACTCAGAGAGAGACAGTTTTTTTTTCTCTCTCTCATCACAACAGCTCTCTTCTAACAGCCAGTTAGTAATATTTTAAGCTTGGTGTTTTTATCTATCCATGTTTTTTTTGTGTGTTTGTTTTTGGATTCAAAAATAAACTAGGTTCTGTGGGTCATGGTGGTTATATGTATGTTTGAACACTCAGTCTTGAGGTGGGGATCACATGTGTTTTATGAAACAAGAATATATCTGCCTTAAGCCCATGTTTAAAGTTTAAAATTGATACTTAGCCCATGTTCTAGTTTAAAACTTTTTCCAGTCAACAAAGCTGCATTCATGTGATCATTAAATTTGCATTTAATGTGGATATTTTTATTTTGTTTTATTTTTTATTATTTTTGGACTTTATAACTGGCTGGCCTTGAACTCTCAGAAATACATCAGACTCTAGTCATACCCCCTTCTTAATTTTGAAGGTTTGTTTGTTTGTTTATTTTAAAACAGGTTTTGCACTGATTGCAAAAACAAAGTCCTCCGAGCATACAATATCCTCATTGGTGAACTTGACTGCAGCAAAGAGAAGGGCTACTGTGCTGCCCTTTACGAAGGCTTGCGGTGCTGTCCACATGAGCGACACATACATGTTTGCTGTGAAACAGACTTCATTGCACATCTCTTGGGTCGTGCTGAGCCAGAGTTCGCAGGAGGGTATGAGTATGTAGTTTGCTAGAATGGGCTATCTAGCGCTTTGCTTCATTTTATTATTCAAAGTTTATTTCTTTCACCTATGCCTCACTATATCAGTGTACAAATTAAGGTATGCTATAAAGATTATGCTTTCTTAATTGAGTGAAAATACGGGAAAAGTGTTCTTGTGTTTAGTTTAGTCCTCTGCTCCTTAGTTTTGGAGAAGAGGTAGGCTTTCATTATAGATTATCATTTTTACTTGAAAATGATTGAAATGAATATTTCTTCATGCATGCTGCTTTTTCATGTTTAGATTTAATTCACAATTTTTGCATAGAAGTTAGATTTTTGCAGCATGGGGGTTAAATGCTTTATTGAATATAATTCATTGACTATGTGTTATGTAATTATTAAATTATAGAAGAGCCTAAATTAGTATCTCTGTCTTTGTTATGAAAATGAAATTCGAATTAGGTTTTTCATAGACTACATCAGACCCATTTTTCCTTTGGGTTTTATGTGTGTCAACTCTTTTTTGAGTTGTAGTGTCATCTAGCAGTTTCTTAATTTTTACTAGACTAGCCCTAGAAGGCCTTTGCCTATGATTGAATCACTTTGGAATTGCCTTTTTTCCTATTCCTCAAACCAGCTTACCAATCAACTTAAAAATAGTTGGCATTTTGCTGAAAGTTGAAAGGAGCCTACCATATCTACTATGAGGGAAACAGTTCCAAGGCACTTCTGGGCACTAAGACCCATTTCGTTAGAACCGGTTCCTGAATTATTTTAACTTTTACCAGTATTAGAATTCAGTTTTATTTGCATATGTATTTCTTATTGGTTAAAATTGTGTGTATGTAAATGTGTAATTGTCAGACTGATTGTGTTTAAAACTGAATTTTCAGGTTTTACTATTTTACTTAAAGCACTTATGTTTGATTGTCCTGAATAGGCGAAGAGAAAGACATGCTAAGACAATAGATATAGCTCAAGAAGAAGTTCTGACCTGCTTGGGGATTCATCTTTATGAGCGACTGCATCGGATCTGGCAAAAACTTCGGGCCGAAGAGCAGACGTGGCAGATGCTCTTCTATCTTGGTGTTGATGCTTTACGCAAAAGCTTTGAAGTAAGTGGGTCACTTCTGAATGGAGCTTATTAATCAGCCTAATCTTGTGAATTTTTCACATTCAACTTTGTTTTTATAATAGATGACTGTGGAAAAAGTTCAGGGTATTAGCCGCTTGGAACAACTTTGTGAGGAATTTTCAGAGGAAGAACGAGTTAGAGAACTCAAGCAAGAAAAGAAACGCCAAAAACGGAAGAACAGACGAAAAAATAAGTGTGTGTGTGATATTCCTACTTCCTTACACACAGCAGATGAGAAAGCAGTAAGCCAAGAGAAGGTATGTTGTTTTTGCTTTGGGTAGAAGACTGTAGATTTGGGCATTCTTACTCTCTTCTCTTTTCTTTTCTTTTCTTTTTTTAAGATATGAGGTCTTGTAATTGTTTGGCTTTATCTCCAAAATCATGGGTAAGCCGCAACATTTAATATATGCATTTGTTGAATAAAGGCAATGTGCTAGATAGTTGTTTATAGCAAATTCAAAATATGGATTATTACCTTTGTGACTGACCTAGACCACTTCTCAACCTTAGAACCCCTATCTCTTAAAGTACCTAAACTTTTTGTGGATTGTACTTAAGCAGTATTTACTGTAATAAATATTAAACTGGGGATATTATAGATTATTTAGAAAATTGTAAGCCCATTCTATATTAATCAAATAAGATTTAAAAATATATCAGCATAGTGAAATCTCAGAAAAATAAGTTTTCAATATTCTGGCCATTGTTTCAAGATGTAGTTTGTTTTATGACAAATACTGTGGGTTTTTTTTTTTTTTTTGTTGTTGTTGTTGTTTTTGAAGTGACAAATTGACTTTTCATTTGGGGAAAGTACTTGTTAGATGCACAGGTTTGAATAAGCATAGTTTGTCTCAATCATTTTTTGAAGTAAAATTGTTTTTAATTCAGCTTGCTGCTTAAAATAGTTGCCAAAGGTAGGGTATGAGAAAAAGATTTTTGCTTAGTATTTAACAACTGAGGGGATAAGATGACTTGGGTTACCCCAGTCTGGCCTTACTAAAGCTAGACTAGCAGCATCTTTATGAAAAGGAACATAGTAACATCTAATTATGGTTAAACAGTTTGTCTCTAGGAAACTTCTATGGGATAAGCAGACACAGCATACTGATAGCCTACTGATCTTGATACTGTTTACTGCTTTAAAAGGCAGTATTATTTGTTTTCTCTTTCTTTTTCTCTCCCTCCCCCTTTGGTACTCTATTTTCTGTGGTTCATAGAGAAGTTGCTTAATACTTTTTCTTTCTTTTTTAGTTTGTATGTTTTGTTTTGTTTTTGAGACAGTGTTTGTCTGCATAGCTCTGGCTGTCTAGGAACTCACTCTGTACACCAGGCTAGCCTCAAACTCAGAGATCCACCTGCCTTTGTCTTCCCAGTGTTGGGATTAAAGGCATGCGCTACCACTTCCCAGCTTACTTATTTTTTTATTGTTATTAATGTATTTATTTTGAGGCAGGATCTTACTCTGTAGTCAGGCTAGCCCAGAACTCACTATGCAGCTCAGATGAGCCTCAAAATCAGAGGAGTAGCCAAGCATGGTGGTTGCATGCCTTTGGTCCCAGTACTTGGTTGGCAAAGACAGGCAGAACTCTTGAGTTGAGACCAGCCTTGTTGTACAGCCAATTCTAAAATTTTTAACCTATAACTGCTGTTTTAATTAGTTAATTGGATGTTAAAATGTAGCCATTATGTAAGTAAATCTTTTTATTGTCTCTTAATGTCCATCCTCAAAGGAAACAGACTTCATTGAAAATAGCTGCAAAGCCTGTGGCAGCGCTGAAGATGGTAATACTTGTGTAGAAGTAATTGTTACGAATGAAAGTACATCATGTACCTGTCCTAGCAGTGGCAATCTTTTGGGGTCCCCTAAAATAAAGAAAGGTGAGTAAAGAATTGTTTTTAAAAATTAACTCTTGCTGGGCAAGGTGGCACACACCTTTAATCCCAGCACTCAGAAGGCAGAGGATCCTGCCTCAAAAAGTTTCTTTAAATAATTTATTTTTATTTTATGCACTTTGGTGTTTTACCTGCGTATAAGTTTGTATGAGGGTGTTGGATTCACTGGAACTGGAGTTAGAAATACATGTGGATGCTGGGAATTGGACTTGGGTCCTCTGGAAGAACAGCGAGTGCTCTTAACCACTGAGCTAGCTCTCCAGCCTCCCTCCCCAAAAACAAAATTCAAATAAAATTTTCTAAATATAAAGTGGTTTTAGAGATTTTTGGAATTGGTTGGGTTTTGTTGTTTGTTTATAATTTTTATTTATTTTATGTATATGAGTACACTGTTGGTGTCTTCAGACACACCAGAAAAGGGCATCAGGTCCCATAACAAATGGTTGTGGGAATTGAACTGAGAACCTCTGGAAGAGTAGCCAGCACTCTTAACCACTAAGTTATCTTTTCAGCTCTGGAATTAGTATTTTTTGCTTTCCAAGACAGGGTTTCTTTTAGACCTGCCTGTCCTGGAACTCACTATGTAGACTGGGCTGATCTCAAACTCTGCCTGTCTCTGCCTACTAAGTGCTGGATTAAAAGCATGTGCCACCACTGCCCAGCTAGAATTAGAATTTTGAAGTTGTTTTCTCACCTCAATATCATATGATCATCAGATACTTATATTTCTTTTTTTATAAGACACAAAACATACTTTATCAAATTTTATTGCTTATAAAACATAATGAAAGTATGGTATTTTTCTCTGGATCCTGAGTTAATCTTTATTGTCACCTGCTGTATTTTCAGGCATGTCTCCACACTGTAATGGTAGTGACTGTGGATACTCATCTAGCATGGAAGGAAGTGAAACAGGTTCCCGAGAAGGTTCAGATGTTGCCTGCACTGAGGGAATTTGTAACCATGATGAACATGGTATGCTTGGGTTAAGCTTCCTAATTAGTGTCTATAACATGGCTGATATGACACTATAAATAGAAAGGGTTATTCATTTTTACAGGTGAAGATTCCTGTGTTCATCACTGTGAAGACAAAGAAGATGATGGTGATAGTTGTGTTGAATGTTGGGCAAATTCTGAAGAAAACACAAAAGGAAAAAATAAAAAGAAGAAAAAGAAAAGCAAGATGTTGAAATGTGATGAACATGTAAGTGTGGTGATTTGCAATTATAAATCTCTGTAGTTGAAAACAACCTGTTTTTACTTAAGTTGGCATGCATAGGTTAATTGATAAGGGCTTTTTTAAGAGTATTTTAAACTGGACAGTGGGACATCTTAATCCCACCACTGGGAGGCAGAGGCAGGCAGATGTCTAAATTCAAGGCCAGCCTGGCTACAGAGTGAGTTCCAGGACAGCCAGGCAGGGCTACATAAAGAAGCCCTGTCTTGAGAAAACAAACCAGAGTGAGTGTTTTATATAGTTTCATTGCTTGTTCATTTTGTGGGGGTAGATATGGGGAGGGAGTATTTATTTGTCCAGAAGTTCTGGTGAATTGTAAATCTTGACTAATAATCTTTTTATAATACTTTGTAATTATTTTTTCTTTAGATTTATTTATTTCATGTGTATGAATATTTTGCCTTCATGTATGTCTGTGTACCACATGCCTGCTTGGTGCTTGCAGAGGTTAGAAGAGAGTACAGGGTCTCTTGGTGTGCCACCATATGGTGCTGGGAATTGAACCTGGGTCCTCTCCATGTGCTCTAGGCCCAATACTTTATTATTTTAATTAGCTATATAATTTTAAGAGATTTGTTAGTTTTTCTCTCTATGCAAATTAGGATAATAGAGTGTTTTAGGTTCTCTGAAGATGAAGTAGGATTATGTAGCAGGTTAGCGTACTCTGAGTGGTTTAAGTGTATGTAAACATCATCGGCTTCTGTTGACTTATCAAGCCCTGTACTGTAGATTCATTTGTTTTGTTTTTGACTGACCTGTCTGGATTGTATAGGCTTACCTGGAGCTCACTGGGTACCTGGGATGTTCGTTTTTTTTCTTGGATAATAAGTGACTTTTTTTTTCCCCCTTGGGAAATCTCTTGCCCTGGTTTCAGATCCAAAAACTTGGAAGCTGTATTACAGATCCAGGTAATCGAGAGACCTCAGGAAACACCATGCACACAGTGTTTCACCGTGACAAGACCAAAGATGCACATCCTGAGAGTTGTTGCAGCACTGAGAAGGGTGGGCAGCCATTGCCTTGGTTTGAGCATAGGAAAAACGTACCACAGTTCACAGAACCAACAGAAATGTCATTTGGTCCTGAATCTGGAAAAGGTGCCAAGAGCTTAGTTGAACTTCTTGTAAGTAGTTCATGATATCTTACTGTGTATTGGGGGGTATATTTGAAGGTTTCAGGTAGGAAACAGAGAGCTTAAATGAAAGATGACTTTCTATTCGTTTACTGATGGCTTTTGTGACTTCTGGAGCACATTGTCTTAATCTTCTTTGTCTCAAAGTTAGAGCAGTTGGGAGAGTTAAAAGTGGCATCATGTCTAGGAATCTGTCTGAGTTATTGTAAACAAAATTTATCCACATGGCAGTATAGTCCTTACTCTTCTAGATCCGGAAATAATATTGAATAAGTATTATTTCAGTACCCAAAGGAAGAGGATGATTAGTAGCTTGACTTATGCTCAGCCATAGAGTTTGAAGCCATCCTAGGATGAGAGAGACCCTGTCTTAAGCCTCCCATACTCCCTCCTCCCAGAACAAAACCAATGAAAAATAACTTGAACTAATGCTTGCATTTCAAGGAAATTCCTTCAAATGGCATATGGGGGAGAAGTATTACTGGCCTTGGGAGAGCTGTAAATTGACACCGCCTCCTAAGGGACCTGGTGAACTGTACTGATTTACCTTGTCCACTGTGTAGCTTGTGTTTGAGCATGAGAAGGAAAGAAAGAAGACTGCTTTCCTGCCTTTATTTAAGTCCTGGTGGAACTGTCTTTTGGAATATTAAGAATTTTATTGTTTCAATTTTTGTGTATATTGTAAAGGTTAGTGGTGATTCTATGTAACAGACTTTCTAAGTTTAAAAAAAGTTATCTTTTACTTAATTTGCAGAGATAAAAGTTTCAACATAGGACCAGCCAGAGATAAGTCTGCTTATTTAAAAATTGGTGATTATTTGCATCCATCTCTAGTTAGTCATTTTTAAAGGCAGAGTAGTATGGCAAAAGGTAGGCTCATAGGTATATAGGGGGTAATTAGAGATTCAGTGTTTGAAGCCAAGCTGAGTTAGGTTTTATTTTCACTAGTTTCTAAGATGGGTTGCATGTGCTATTCTGTAAGCGTTCCAGTTAGAGACTGTGTGACTGGGTGGAGACTTAAAGACTAGGCTGCTTTAAGTTTTGGTGGCCCACCAGCCATAGTGTTCTGCATTCTTTGACATGGTCTTAACTACTGCTTTAATTTGCAGGATGAGTCTGAATGTACTTCAGATGAGGAAATCTTTATCTCACAAGATGAAATACAGTCATTTATGGCTAATAACCAGTCTTTCTACAGCAATAGAGAACAATACCGACAGCATCTGAAGGAGAAATTTAATAAATACTGCCGCTTAAATGACCACAAGAGGCCTGTTTGTAGTGGCTGGCTGACAACGGCTGGAGCAAATTAAATAAATAAAATAGCTCTGTCTTTCAATGAAACACTCAAGATGACTACTGCGCCTTCTCTTTTAAAAACTCCTAATTTAGTGACTTCTGGCAAAATTTTACCTTAAATCTTAAATCAATGTGATTCCTTGTTTTGGGAGATGGTGGAGGTAACCTCATTCATTTGTTCTTTCTTCAGGCTTGTGTCTTTAGTTGCGTGGCTGCGCAGGCCTGCCTATGATTTAAGCCATCTCTTCATTAAACATTTCTCTTCCTGTGAGACTTACTAAAGCAACTTAGTGGCAAAAGTAATGTTGTACTTACACCTCTGTACAGAAATGACAGTGAGCTGGATATATGGTTTACAGTAGATATCCACTTGCAAAGCGTCTGGACAAAATGTTAAAGGCAATGTGCAAAATTTAAAATAAAGAGTATTTATTAATACGCATAGTAGAATGTGGTGTACATGTTTCTACTTAGTGTGGTGGTACTTTAGTATTGGCCATTGTTGATAGAGCATGAAGAGCAAACGAGGATAGAGATTCAGACTGCCCAAGACTTGAATCCTTCCTTTGATGAGACTTGATACTGAGAAAAACAGTTTCTAGTCTTGTTATTAAAAAATAAATGTATTTAAACACTGGCTAGCATCTTCATTTCTCATGAGACTTGAATTGCCATACTAAAAGTTCCCAAAGAGGCAACAAAACCACCTTAAATTAAAAGAGGTTCATATTGACATAAAAGAATGAAAACAATGTTGATAATCGGCCTTTAGGGCTAGGAGGGAAGGATTCATGTGAATTTAATATGTTGTACTTTGTTTTCCAACATGAACTCAGTACGGCTTTATAATTCACGGCTTATTACAGGCTGTCTTGAGTACTAAAGAGGAGAGATTTCCCGGAGTAGTATTTTGTTGCCATTTGATAGGTCAGGTCAGTTATGGAGAGATGACTTAGTAAGATGCTTATAAGAACCGAGTTTCATCCCCAAAACACACTACAGGTTGCATGAGGGATAAGACTGGGTAATGGGTGTTAAAAGGAAAAGAACTAAATACATACACTATGAATCTGTCAAAGAATAAAAACAAAATCAGATAAAAAGGAAAAACCCTAGTGCTGGGCATCAGAGACAGATCCTGAGACTTACTGGCTTGCTGACTGGTGCTTCAGGCCAAAGAGAGACCCTGTCTCAAACAAGATGGGGTCAGTAAGGTGATGCAACGAGGAGAAGGTGTTTGCCTCCAGTCCTCAAAAACCAAGTCTGGTTCCTGGAATGCACATGGAGAGAGCTGACCCCTGCAAGTTGTCCACTCTGACTGTGGCATACATGTCTGCCACCAATAAATGTGGAAATGTGTTTTTGGTTTTTGTTGTTTTTGAAACTTGCCATGTAGATTAGGCAGGTTTTGAGCTCCTGGAGATCAGCCTGCCTGTTTTTCAAGTTCTGACATTAAATATGTGTACCACTACATACACCGTAAAAGGAAGATAGACTGTTTAGGAGGAACCACACTAATTACCCTGTACATATACATGCCTGGGCACTTAAAAATGCACTTGGCACACAACACCTAAAGATTAGGTTGAATAGCACCACAAATGTGTAGGGCGTTGTGCCTCTATGACAACATTTGGCCCCCAGAATAGTAGGACATCATGTCTGGGCAGTGGGGCTTGAGTGAATTGTAGGGGCTTCCTATCAGATTTCAAATGGGTAACAGTGATGCTTAGGTTCAGTTTTCATCCTTTGGCATCTTTTGTGGATAAGGCCTCACTGCAGCTCAGATTGGCCTTGAACTGAGGATGGCGGTCCTCTTATCACTAATGCATGTGTTTATAGGTGTGAGTCACCACACCATAGATAGTTGATGGCATTTCTATGATCAACGTTCTGAATTGTCTTTAAAATGGATTGTAGATCACTGGGCAACATATCAAAACTTTGGAAAGATAACACTTAGCAATGTTTTCTTTATTAGACATTTCCTCTGCCAGTTGGACTTCACTCCTGGCCACATAAGATTCACAGAAGCAATAGTTTTTAAAATTATTGCCCTTGCAGCCATATGAAGGACAGCCAAATTGGTGCTTATTGAGTGAAAAAAAATTTATTCCTATTTTTAAAATGTGCATTGGTGTTGTTGATTGCCTGTATGTTTGTGTGAGGATACTGGATCCCCTAGAGCAGGAGCTACAGACAGTTTGTAAGCTGCCAGGTGAGTGCTAGGAATTGAACCAGGGTCCTTTGGAAGGGCCAGCAGTGTTGTGAACCTCGAGCCATTTCTGGCCCCAAGTCAATTTATTTTTTCTTTTAAAGTCGGGTCCTCACTAGTTCAGACTGAGCTCAAATGTACAACTATGCCTCAGCCTCCTAGGACTGCATCAACATTGCTTGTGTGACTGGTAAGCAGGTGCCTGACCTTTGAGCTACTTGCCCATCTCCAGCAATCATAAAGGATGGCTATCTGAGGCAGATAGACATCAGACTGTTGGTTTTATTTGCTTTTTCGAGAAAGGGTTTCTTTGTAGCCCAGAGATCTGCTTGCTTCTGCCTCCTGAGTGTTGGGATCAAAGGTATGCACCACCAATGCCTGGCAATATTGGGCAGTTTTAAATCCTGAGTGGCTAGAAAATAAAGTGAGTCCTGCTGTGAACAAAACTGACAACCCAAATGGAGAATAAAGTGAACATTCCTGTCCGAGGACTGGGCTGCCGGTCACACCATCACACCTGTTTATGTACTGGTATAGTTTTCTTTTTGGGAAAAGCTCTCATGTTCCGGTTGGCCTGACATTCTGTAGTAAAGGATGGCCTGAACTGGTTGACCTGTTTCTATGTCCTCTTACCGGCTTGTGCCACCAGGCCTTGTGGTAGAACCCTCTGTTGAATCTTCTGCACGAGAGAAAAAAATCTTACAAGGGTATATATATTATATAAGTTGTTTAAAGATAAGCCTGCCATGTGATGTTCAAATTGTCAGCTCATGCTGGTAACCATTGATGTACATCGAGTAACTTTTGCACCCATGTAGGACTTGGGAGTGGGTGCTGTCAAGGACGGTTGGAGACCAGGGTGCCATTTAGGTGTAGAGTACAAAACAATACTTGGGAATTATAACCATTTATTTCTTGGCTAATAAGGCCAAGATCGGGTACAATTGGTCTTGTTGGCAGAGACACTTAAGCTTTTTTAGAATGAATCCTTACTGTCAGTCACCAGTGGTTTGGGAGGGCACTAGAAAAACCTTTAGGTTCCCCATCCTATCCTCAGGCCTCTGGAAGTAGGGATGGTTGAGCAAAGGAGGCCTTGAGTGCGTGCCTCCTCTTCCACGCGACTGGAGGCTCTCCACCACAAAGCGAAGCGTTCACCGTAAAAGCAACTCCACCGGCTGTCAGGTCCCCCCTTCCGCGCCGGTGGGCCCCCTACCCTCAAGGCTGTGCGGTTTCCGCCTGCCGCGGGAGGGACGGGCTCGCGCGCGCGAGTGAGGGCGTGGCCGGAAAAGGCGGCCACTCGGACGCGATGTGGCCCAATGTCGAGGTCCCAAAGGCGGAGACCCGGCCGGAGGCCGGCCCGCAAGGGGGTGGGTCTAGGCGCAGCTCCAACACTTCCAAGTCGCCGGCGCCCGCCCCTGCAGTGACCAGGGAGCGACCGAGCTTCAGTAACCCTAGACGAAGCTCCGCGATCCCAGTGCCTGGTTCGCTGAACGAGGTGGCCAGCCGGCTCGGGACCATGACTAGAGCTGGCATGGAGCGGTGGCGCGACCGGCTGGCACTGGTGACGGGAGCCTCGGGGGGCATCGGTGCGGCCGTGGCCCGGGCATTAGTCCAGCAGGGACTGAAGGTTGTGGGTTGTGCCCGTACCGTTGGCAACATCGAGGTAAGGCTCCGCTGGGCAGCGGGGACGCTCTGGGGGGGACGTCGTTTCCACGGGGTAGGGCTCTGAGTGGGGGAGGGAGAGTGGCCGGAGCCAGGGACCCTGTTCTTACCAGCCTGCTACCCTAGGGCCATTTGCAACGCCCTTGAGGGCAGGAGTGGTAGATGTTTAATAGCGAGAGGACCTACCTTCTCTCTAAGTCCTATTTTTATAAAGAGCCATTCACTCCTGATAGCCTGAGCCGCAGAGTACTAAATCCTGACCCCTGGAATTCTCTTCCTTTACTCCTGCCTTCTTGTGCCCCGCCTACCCCCACCCCCCACCCCCTGCAGGTGAAAGAGGAAGCCAGAGGTCAAGGGCTAGCTAGGCAGTCAGGGAGAAGGAAAGAAAACTGGCTAGCCTAAGTGGCTAGGTTAGTTTCCTCTTGTCCCCAGACTTCACCCAAGTCACACCAAGTAAAGTGCTGGTCAACCAATGAGCAAGAAGCTAGAGGTTTTAAGTGTTTGATCACGAGTAAGGGTGAGGTTAGGGTGGAAGTTAGCTCTCCTTTTACTTCATATCTGAGGTTCAATTCACATGCCATGAGCCTAAATGGTGACTAGAATATTTACTTATAGATTCTTCTCTTTTTTTTTTTTTTTTTTCTGATTCGTTTTTCTAGGTGGGGATGGATAGGTGAAATAGGGCATTAAACATGGAAGTCCTGAGAAGACCAAGTGTAATGGATCCAGAACTCCCTAGTTTTTCTCTTAACTTTTGGGGGTTCTTAGAGTTATGAGCAACATCAGCTCAGAAAAGATGGGGAGGAGATGGCCATTTGGGAAAAGACAAGAGAAGTGCCCATTATCTGCCCTGGCAGGACCACCATCAGGTGTATTAGTCCTTACCTGCAGGGCTCTATCCTCACCATGGCTCAAAGTCCTCTGACAGAAGAGGGTGAAGAGGCCTCGGGTGGAGGCAAAGGGAGGTGTTGCTGTAAGGAGGACTGTCCCCTCCCCAGCTACTGACCAAAGGTACACTTTATAGCCTCTCAGATAATCCCAAGGTCACCGGGCTCCACCGTAGCCTCCCTTCGTCCCTCCCTTTCCCTGGAGAAGTACAGAGCCCCACCCAACTTCTGAAGCCACCCTTGCCTTCTCTTCCACTTCTCCTCCCTAAGCTAGCCTGAAAGGGAATCCCTGAATCCCAGGAGAGGCTCCACGTAGATCATTTAGTCTTAGGGTGGCTGCATACCATTAAAGGAGACAATGTGTGTGGGGACAGCCCTGATTTCAGGTCATTCTGGAGAGGAGATGGCAGAAGTGAAGCAAGGAGAGGCAGTTACAGGAGAGTAATGTTCTACAAACACACACACATGCACACACACAGACACACACAAAGACACAGACACACACATATAGACACAGATACACACACATAGACACATCCACATAGACACATAGATAGACATACATGCACACTTAGACACACACAGATATACAGACATATACACATTCAGACACACAGACATACACACACACATAGACACATCCACATAGACACACATGTACACACAGACGCACAGACACACACATACAGATATACAGACATTCACACATTCAGGCACACAGACATATACACACACACCATACACACCCAGACACACAGATACATACGCAGACATAGACACATCCACACAGATATACACACACAGCTTTGCTGTTGGGTATTTTTAGTCTGGAGAAGGGTTTGAATTTCTAGGTTTCTTGCTTAAAAAATGTTTTTTATTCATTGATAAATTTGCTAATATTAAAACTAAGTTTGGGTTCTGGTTCTGGGAGAAATCCTATTCAACGGGGTTGCCATGGACAGTAAAATCAGATGGTAGGGAGCTTTTGAGTCCCAGAGGGGTACCATTTTTTAACTCGAAGTTACAGCAGGAATGAGCCTGACATAGCACTGAGGAGGCAGATGTAGGCAGACCTCTGTGAGTTCAAGGCCACCCTGGTCTACCTATCAAGTTCTAGGACAGCCAGGACTACATAGAGAGACCCAGTCTCAAAAAAAAACAAAGAGCAGGAAAGAATTTCTGTGGTCACCTGATTGAGCCTTTTATTTCTAGCTTCACTAGAGAGGAAGAAGGGGCTTTAGGCCAGGGCAGTTGGCCAAACTGGCCTTCCTCTAGGGCAGCTTCTCCCCACACCCCGCTGCAGCCACACAGTCACCTTCACAGGGCTCAGTCACTTACTGGCCTCCCCCAGCCCACTTGCTTCCAACTTCTAAATGTCAGTTCCCTCTGTGCCCAGAGGCTCTGCTTTCTCTGAGCTCTACAGTCTGCCCTGAGGACGTGCACAGGGAGTTTAGTAGCTGCTATCTAAGAGAAGGTGGAGAAATGGGGAAAACTTGGGGTGAACAGTAGGGATTAGAGAGTAGGGAGGAAAAGGAGATTGAGCTCCATTGAGAGCTCTGTATACGACTCACCTTTAAGTTCTGTCTGCCTTCTGGGAAGAGAAGGTGGCAGCAGTTCAGAGCTGAGCCCTTGTGGGAGGGACTGGCTGATGTTAAGAAGAAGAGAATTGGGGCACTGGGGTCACCAGCTTAGGGTCTCTTGGCACTAGTGGAAGAATGATGTGGGGTCAGAGGTGTATATAGATTTACTTCCCGGTCTCTGGGAAGGTGCCAAAAAGAAATCTCCCTTGAGTCCCAGGACCCCTGCCTCCTTTCTCCTTAGCACTGAAGACTTTAATGTATATGTGAGATTCCTTCTTGATCAGCTTGATTATTCTCCTTCACTTGGAGAGTTCCTCCAACCCCTTGGACTTTGACCAAACCGACCAAGCTTTGGGGATGGGCAGACCCTGCCTCTCTCACAGGGCCAAAAGGTGGCTGCCACTAGAGCTCTCTGGGTAGTGACTGGGGAGGGAAGGCTGACCCTGGGTGAGGAGGTTTGGGAGTGAGCAGCACACCCCAGTTAGACCCCCTGTTGGGTTTCATAGGAGCTGGCTGCTGAATGTAAGAGTGCAGGCTACCCCGGGACTTTGATCCCCTACAGATGTGACCTGTCAAATGAGGAGGACATCCTCTCCATGTTCTCAGCTGTCCGGTCCCAGCACAGTGGCGTGGATATCTGCATCAACAATGCTGGCATGGCCCGGCCTGACACCCTGCTCTCAGGCAGCACCAGCGGATGGAAAGACATGTTCAATGTAAGGGTTCCAGACATGGGGTCAGAGGCTGGGTGGTGAGCGGAGAGTAGAAACCAGGGGTCTACAAGACAGAGGGACCTTGGGGACAGTTTCCCATCAGGGCAGTTTTTGAGACATCCTTCCAGCTCCGATAGTTCTTAACCTGTAGATTGGTTGGAATGGAAGAAAGATTGCTGGGGAGAGAGCGATAGCTTTTTAAATGTCCTGGTCCATGCTGGATGCTTGGGAACATGGTCTTAGGGGATGAAAGGGAACAAAGATGAGAGAAGTTATTTTTGCACCCAGCCCGACTGTAACTGGGCTGCTCAGGCAAGTTCATGACAGCCTCTGAGCTTCAGTCCTATCACACTTAATTGGTTTACATTACCTGTATCCCTAATTAAGTTGGATACCTAAATCATCAATATCACAAGCTTGACTGTCCCCAGGTATGGTCTGCAGAGTGTGGGGGAGCACATGGCCTTGTAAAGGGGTGTGCCCTGCTCCCAGGTTAGTTGTTCCATTGCAGGATGGCAGAGCTTTGATGTAAGAGAAATGGAAGGTCTGTATTATACTTCAGAGCATGTTCAGGCTGGTGAGATAGTTCAGTAGATGAAGGTATTTACCATTAAGACCCGGGAACCATATGGTGGGAGAAGAAAGTCAGATCCTACAAATTGTCCTTTGACTTCCACATGAGCAGGGGTGGCACACACCCACCCATCCCCCCTCCATATACACACATACACTAAGTAAATAAGTAAATGTAATAAAAGCATGTGCAGGTCAAACACAGCCTGGAAGCCATGTGTTTCCAACTTCTGGGCTGTGTTCTAGGGTGGCATTAGGGCAGTGGTTCTCAACCTGTGGGTCATGACCCCCTTAGAAGGGCCTCAAGTGACTTTTCCACAGGGGTCATCCGAGACCTCCAGAAAACACAGATATTTACATTATGATTCATAACAGTAGCAAAATTAAAGTTATGAAGTAGTAACGAAAATAACGGCTGGCGGTCAGCACAACGTGAGGGACTGTATTAAAGGGTCCCAGTCTTAGGAAGGCTGAGAACCACTTCTTCAGGGTGTGAAAGGTTTTGGGAGGCTGAGATCGATGCCATAGCCCTCTCTGCTTCTGGGACCAATAGGTCAGAATTAATAGGTACTTAGAAGTGGAACACTGAACAAGAAAAATGAAGCCTTGTCTTCTGGGAGGTCAGAGTGGTAACCCTCACGTGTAGAGGCAGATATTTATCTAAACCTGGCACTCAGCTTGCCCACCTGTAAAATGGGGAACTAAGTGCCCAAGTTTTGAATATTACCTAAGACCATTAGCTCCATCCTAGTAGGGCCTAGACCTAGGAGGCTTTTCATGCTCCTAGGGATTCATTTGTCTTCACTGAGTATGTTCTGACCCGGTGCCTGGCTGACACCTGATAAAGTGAACCAGCTAATCTGCCAGCTGTCCCTCTCCTCTGGACAGGAGAGAGGCAGGAGGACCCGATGAAAACTTTATCTCTGCTGGCCTCCCTGGCACGGCTAATGGGTGGAGCAGACGGCAGACAGGCGCTTACAGCAGATAGCTCCTTAGACCTCTGCTCTGTGAATGGTGGGGACCGGGAGTGGCAAGTGACCCCACCCTCTGAAGATCCCCCACACCTGGGGCTGTTGCCAGGATGTAGGTTAAAGGTGTGTGAGCGTCCTCCACACAGGATGGGCAGGGATTACATCCATCGGAGAAGGGCAAGGAGAAAGGGGCTGGGTTCTTTGTATGAAGAAAAACATTTAGGCAATTCCGGGAGGGTTTTCGGTCTGGACACTGTCCCTGAGCAGAGTGACTGGTTTCCCGAGGGAGACAGACAGTGGCAGAGATGGCTGGCAGAGCTTGGGGGGGAGGCTCATTCCTACAGAGACTCAGCCAGGAAAGGAGCTGCCTCTGCGGTCAGCCGGATGAGGCCACTGTAAAGGGGCGGGCCGTCCACAGAGAAGGCACCGCCATCCCCCCCTCCCCCACAGCTCTAAGGCCTGCTCGTTGGGCCCAAGCTGGAGATACTCTATGGCCTTCCCTGGCCCACAGGTGAATGTGCTGGCCCTCAGCATCTGCACCCGGGAAGCTTACCAGTCCATGAAGGAGCGGAATGTAGACGACGGGCACATCATTAACATCAACAGGTGAGGCCCGCGTCTGCGGCTCAGGTCTTGGGACACCCTTCAGATAGTGATCTGGCTGTCAAAGCTCATTCAACCTCTAGACGGCAGTTTCTTCGGTAGTGAAATAGGGATTTAATATCCAAACGGCGTGATTCTGACGAAGGGGAATGCCCACTTCGGACTGACTGTCTGGAGTGGGCAGCTCAGCCCCTGCCGTCCATAGCCAATCCCTGGGAACTTTCCCGGGACCGAGCACCACTGTGCCTCTTCCTCAGGCCCTGGGAGACTGCACAGGCTCTACCATAGGAGTTATCTGTTGGGAGCATGGCCTGCACCAACCCCAGAGGTCTCCCAGTGAACACATCAGTAAGCACACAGACACCACTGTGAAACTGTCTGAGTGCAGGAGTGAGTGTGTCATCAGCAGGTTTCCAGAGCTGTGTAGCAACAGAGCCTAGATTTGTTTAGGACTGTAGGGGTAGCCATCAGAGTCCCCCTCCAACAAGGTTTCCCCGTCGGCCTCTGGGTGCTGAGGATAATAGGAGCACTGCCCATGTCTGTGGAACTTCACTGTCTCCTCTCTCCCTTCCCTTCTTCCACCCAGCATGTGTGGCCACCGAGTCCCACCCCAGTCTGTGATCCATTTCTATAGTGCGACTAAGTATGCCGTCACTGCATTGACAGAGGGACTAAGGCAAGAGCTTCTGGAGGCCCAGACCCATATCCGGGCCACGGTGAGGCTGTGGTCTAGCCCTGGTGGGAATGGCATGGGCCCAGCCCTCCCGCCTGCGCATGCCCAGGAAGGCCTGCTGAGAGCCTTTGGGCTCAACAGTGCACAAATCCTGGGTGCTGCTGCTCCTTACAGGGACTGTCACCTCAAAGCCAAGGGCCAGACTTTGAGTGGAAGAGGGACAACTTGAAGGGAACATGGATCGAGACTAAGGGAAATCACACACAGTGACTGGATACCAGCATTTGGGGCTCTTCCCTAGACAGCCACATTACTTTGGGTAAATCTTGTGAGAGTTGCCAGTTGGAACTCTTAGTGGTGACTTTGGAAGTGAGGACATGAGGCAGATGTCACTGTGAAGCAGGAGCCCTGTGGTCTCGACCCTCCCCCCTCAACCTCCTCAAGGTCTATAAAGCTCAGGCTGAGCAGGATCTCTCTGTTGGCCCAGTGCATCTCTCCAGGATTGGTGGAGACACAGTTTGCCTTCAAACTGTATGACAAGGACCCTAGGGAAGCCGCTGCCACCTATGAACACATAAAGGTGGGTCTCCTTCTGGGCCTAGGGGAGCCACTCAGTCCTTAAGTCCCCTCAGACTGTACCCTCTGTCAAGCTTGTCACTCCTGGGGGGTTGGGGTAGGTGTTAGAGTCCCTCAGAGGTGGGAAGAAACTTGGGTCAGGTCTACTCTTGTCTAAATACCCCCACCCCCACCCGTGCTCTCAGTGTCTCAGACCAGAGGATGTGGCCGAGGCTGTCATCTATGTTCTCAGCACCCCCCCACATGTCCAGGTGAGTGTGGCCTTCACTGTCCAACCGTACCCAGAAGTGGGCAGCAGGGAGTCTCTAAGCGGGTGGCAGCCTCAAACCTTCCGCCTTCCACAGGTTGGAGACATCCAGATGAGGCCCACAGAGCAGGTGACCTAGTGCTGTGGGGCTCCTACCTCCCCACCACCCTTCACAGCTTGCCTCCTGCCTCTGGACTTTAGGTGTTGATTTCTGGACCCTGGATCTTAGTTTCTATGTCCACCCCACTAAGGGACAAACAGTTGGTCAGGCTATTCCCATTACAAATGTGAAAAATGGGTAGGGGAGAGAAGACATAATTGGGACTGTTTTATCTAACTTCTTCCAAGTCCCTCTTGGGGCTCCCTAACCTTTGTTCTCCTATGCCTCTTCCTTTTGACCTAGGAAGGGGGTATGGCTTAAAGGGGTGCTGCTCTATCCTTTTGTACCCCACCCCCTACCCCTTAGTGTTGGAACGGCAGAGACCTCATCTTTTACCTGTAAGGCTGTCCAGGGCTCCGGGGTTCCCTTCCCAACCCCTCCCCTCCCTCAGCTCTCCAGCCAGGTTTTGGCCCTTACCCTGGGGTCCTTGCAAGTATCAGGGTCTGTCTCCTACTATATTTCACTGAAACAATTAAAGAGAAAGATTGCAACGTACTCTGCCTTCAGAAGTATCTTTTAGTTTTTCCCCCTTCCTGGTGATCAGTGTGGTTTGTATCTCAGAATTTCTTCCACGTAAATGGAAAGGTGGGTAGATTTGGAACATCACTTCTAGAGTGGGAACAGGAGATGGTTAGTTCAAGGCCAGCCAAGGAGCCAAGGATAAATGTCTCTAAAATACATATGTGAATATGTATGCACTTACAAGCTTGATTCCTAGAACCCACCTGTTGATTCCAGTCCCAGGGAATCCTACATCCTCCTCTTTTCTCCTGGGGCACCAGGCATACATGTGATGCACAGACAGACAGACAGACAGACACGTGCCCACACCCGTGAAAGAATTTTGAAAACTAAAATAGGGCTGAGAGATGGCTCAGTGGTTAAGAGTACTACTGACTGCACTTCCAGAGGTCCTGAGTTCAATCCCCAGCAACCACATGGTGACTCACAACCATCTGTAATGAGATCTAATGTCCTCTTCTGGTGTGTCTGAGGATAGCTACAGTGTACTTATATATAATAAATAAATAAATCTTTAAAAATAAAAAAGGGGGTTAGGGGACCCAGCACCCTCACAGACATATATGCAGGCAAAAAACCAATGCACAGAAAAAAATCACTAGTAGAAATAAAGTTTTAAAAAGATTTTTTAAAAGATTAAGCTGGGGCTAGAGAGATGGCTCAGTGGTTAAGATCTCTGACTGCTCTTCCAGAGGTCCTGAGTTCAATTCCCAGCAACTATATGGTGGCTCACACCATCTGTGATGGGATCTGATGCCCTCTTCTGGTGTGTTTGAAGATAGCTACAGTATACTCATATACATAAAATAAATAAGTGAAATCTTAAAAAAAAAAAAAAAAAAAAAAAAAAAAAAGATTAGGCTGAAAAAAAAAAGGGGTCAGGGCAATGAGCATTACCATGGACTAAGGGCATTCGTTGCTTAGGTTCGTTGGTGCTTTTCACTTCAGTGGTGGGGAGATGGGAAATATTCTTGGAGTTCTGATGGCAGAGGGGCCTGACAGGAAAAACTGGGAAAAAGCCCCAACTATGACGTTGTGCTTGGATGTAAGAAGGGACCAAGACTGACGACTAGTGGCCAAACTATTGTCACAAGTTGATCTTAGCAGATGAGTACGTGGATGCGGCTATCCCAACCTCCTGATTTCTCCCTCCACCCAGAGCCGTCCAAGGTAGGGAGGGTTAGCTCAGCAGCAGCACAGTCTCCAGGCTCGTCTGCGTCAGTGGAAGCGGTTCAGCCATTCCGGTTGGAGGTGCTGTGGAGACGCGGTTGCCGCCAAGCGCGTGTTTGCGTCATCTGAGAGGGCTGGGCCTCCAGAACCCGGAAGCTGGGGACCCACGTGGGAGTCTGGGAGGCGACTGCGTTTGCTGAGTGTCAGGTTGTGGTCAGTCTTTGAGCGGGGACGAGGTGTGGTAGGTCAACGTGCCCTCCCCAGCTGTCTAGAGTCCGGGGTGCTGCTGGAGCAATGCGACTCCTCTGGACGGTCGGATGCTACGGTCGCCTGATTGCCCGCCATTTCTCCTCGGTGGCTCGGTGCGGGGAGCGGCCTGGCGGGGAGGAGCTGAGGCGCCTGCTTCTTGATGACCTGGCGCCAGCCCAAACGCTGGAACGACTTTTTGGCCTGTCCCCATGCCTCCTGGCCTTGCGGGCGGCCCGCCGGCGCGTGTCCCGGCTCCTGCTCCAGGCCGGAAAGGCTGGGCTGCAGGGGGAGCGGGCCGAGCTGCTCCGGGTTGCCGAGGCTCGGGGCATCCCTGTCTTGAGACCCAGGCGGCAGAAACTGGATGCTTTGTGCGGCCACCAGGTGCACCAGGGCGTGTGCATGGAGGTGAGCCCGCTGCGACCTCGGCCTTGCGATGAGGCGGCAGACACGAGCTCAGGCGACGATCCTCAGCAGCTGTGGCTCGTCCTTGAGGGGCTCCAGGATCCCCGCAATCTTGGGGCTGTGATGCGCTCCGCTCACTTCCTCGGAGTAGACAGGGTCATCACCAGCCGGAGAAACAGGCACGGACGTCCCTCAATTCCGTTTGCACCCGATCTGGAGGCGGGGCCAAGTTCCTAAGCACCTGATGGGGAACCCCGGGGGTGTGTAGGGCGCTGGGCTTGAGATTTCCGGGTTTAACACCAATCATGGGGAACGTTTGCAGCTGTCCGCTTACTCCAGTAGTCAGCAAGGCCAGCGCTGGGGCTATGGAGGTGATGGACGTGTTCGCCACTCCTGACCTGGCCGGTTTTTTGCAGGTAAACCTGGGCGAGAGGGGAGGAAGAAGCAATGAGTCTAGCTCGGGCTCTTGAAGCTACCTACCTCCAGGTAGCAGTGAATTGGGGCTTGGGGGAGAGAAGGGGACATGGTGACATTGATTCCTACGGTCTTCTAAGTCCCACCGGGAAGGATCCCAGTGCCTTTAAAATAGAGCATCGTCTGAAGTTAAGGGTTTCCTCACCTCGTTTACCACACGCCTTGGCCACCTGTGTGAGCAGGTCAATGTCTAACACTCGTAGGGCTTCAGCAGTACTCTAGGGAGCTGGTGGGTAAGAGTCGTGGGTAACTGGAATAGAAGCTCACCTTAAGGCTATTTAAACAAGGCTTTGCAAGCTTTAGTGTTCTGTAGCTGTGTATTTCTTGACTAGACTCTAGGAGGCAGCAGTGCCTCACATTTGGCAATCCCACTGACCTCTGTCCTTCCAGGTCCCCAGCCCCATTCCTCAGTGAGAAAATAACCTTGAAAAGAGGCGGAAGAAAGCTGCCTAATAAACACATTTTATTTTATGTTTTATTTTAAATATATTAAACATAATATTTTTATTAAATATTAATAAAAAAATTTTGAGACAGGCTGGCTTCAGATCCACAGAAATCCTCCTGCATCAGCCTCCTTATAGGTATGTTTTACCATGCCCAGCTTAAATGCCGTCTTAAAATGTTTATACATAACACATCTCAATTTGGAATAGCTGTATTTCAATCCCTAATAGTCACATGCACTAGGGCTGGAGATGACTTTACAGTTAAGAGCACTGACTGCTCTCCCAGAGGACTCAGGCTTGATTCCTAGCATCCACATGGTAGCTCACCAGCATCTATAATTCTGCTTCTGAGAGATCTGCTGCCCTCTTCTGGCCTCCCTAGGTACTGATCATAAGTAGTGCAGTTATACATGTGTGAAAAAAAAAGTTAAAATCTTGAGGAAGTGGTCAGGTATGTCCAGTGGTTTTCACGTTGACCAGCACATGTCGAGAAGCATGTCTGGCTCCATCTTATACACAGTCCCCCTTCTGAGGAACTGGCCAGCTGGTGGGAAGTGGAGTTCTCACATCCGACACTTCCTGCCTGCAGTTGGGCCACAGAATTGTTTCCACTCGTTACTGGGGAAGGCAGCAGCCTGCCCTGTACCCTCACCCCAGTGCCTACCAAAGCCTGCTCCAGCAATAGCAGCCCCATTGCAGCTTGCCAAGGGTGTCTCTCTGCTCATCTGACCTCATGTCAGTCAGAACCTTCCTCATACCAAACCAAAGCCCTCCATAGTCACACTACCTTTCATGTGCTTCAGAGACCTGTTCTTCTCATGTACTTGACAGGTCCACAGTGTCTAGCACAGATGGTCAATTTTTTTATTAGTTTTTTTGTTTGTTTGTTTTGTTTTGCTTTGTTTTCAGTTCTAGCAATCAAACTCAGCTTCTTATACTAGGCAGACATGCTGCTACTGAGCCCTGGCCTTCCCTCTGCTCTCTGTACTCTAGGCATCTCTGGTGATTTCGATCCATGACCTCCAAACAGTCATGTTCCAAGTCTCAGGCCTTGGATCTCTTTTTATGTAAATTGGCTTAATTTTTTTTCTCCTAATATAGTTCCATAGTTTCATTTTCCCCTTGTTTTAGCTTTTTGAGAAAAGGATTGGCTATGTGGCCAACCTAAGATTCACCATCCTCCTGTTTCAGCTTCTCTCAAGTTCGTGTGTGTGTGTGTGTGTGTGTGTGTGTTTGTATGCATGTGGGTATGTGTTCTGTAGTATGCATGTATAGATCAGAGAACAACTCTCTGGAGTTGGTTCTTTCCTGCCATGTAGACTCAGATTTGTTAGCCAGTGCCTTTATACACTGAGCCCTTTTGTGGTTTAAGATCCCACATTTATTTATTTATTTATTTATTTATTTATTTATTTATTTATTTATAGTACAGAATAGAGTTTATTCAGGGCATGGGGAGGGGAGTTAAGAGGGTAGTAGAGGCAGAGAGAGAGAGAGTAGAGAAATAGAGGCCGGTCATGAGCACATGGAGAGAGGAGGGGAGGGAATGGGGAGAGGAAGGACAAGGGGAGGAGAGCAAGGGTGCAAGAGAGCGAAAGCAAGATCCCACATTTATTTATTTATTTGTGTATTTTTGAGACAAGGTTTCTCTGTATCCTCGGCTGTCCTGGAGCTCACTCTGTAGATCAGCCTGGCCTTGAACTCACAGGGATCCACCAGCCTCTTCCTTCAGAGTGCCAGGATTAAGTTGTGTGCCATCAGCGTCACCACCATCATCACATCTCAACCTCAATCCCAGATTGTTCCGTTTCCATTGAGCAGAGTCACAGCTCTTCCCCTCCACCCCCACAGTGGGCATTTCACACTTCCTATCGCCAAGGCTGACCATCTGTTTCCCTAGGACCTACCCAGCTCAGTGGCTCAGTCCAGACATTATCTCTGACTTCCTGATCCCACAGCTGTGTTCCCAAATCCTTGTTCTTGGGTTACTGCCACACCATTCCCATCTCTCACTGTTTCCTTTGCTACCTTCATGTGAGTTCCCAGCTTCCTGGACTGGGGCTTGGGTCTCAGCATGGCAGGCACAATGAATGATTCTGCTGAGACCCAGGTCAGACTGCTTCACTTCCTTGCTCATAACCTTTCAAAGCAGCAGGTCTATGGTACATATTTGTAATCCCAGTACTTGAGAGACTTAAGACAGGAAGATCACCATAGGTTCAGGGCCAGCCTGGGGTTTTTGTTTTTTAAGATGAATTTACCTATTTTATGTATGTGAATACTCTGTCACTCTCTTCAGACACACTAGAAGAGGGCATCAGATCTCATTACAGATGGTTGTCTGCTGGGATTTGAACTCAGGACCTCTGGAAGAGTGGTCAGTGCTCTTAACAGCTGAGCCATCTCTTCAGCCCATGAGCTCATATCTCAAAAAAACAAAACAAAAAAACCAACAAACCAAGACGATGGTTCAATGCTTTTATATCAGTATAAAAGCCCTATGTTTCCAGTGGCCCTTGAGACCTAACCCTCTGTGGCCATTGTCCTGCCGCTTGCCAACTTAACAGTCCTTAGGTGTGACAGGGCCTCCATACTTGCAGACCTCCCTCTCTGGAGCCTTCTCCCACTGCCTACAAAGCATTCATTAGTTATCTTCAGAAGTGCTTTTAGCCCTCACTTCAAAGGGGACTTCTACCATCACCCTGACACACGTCCGGATTTTAGTCAGTGTGTTCTTAACCCCATCCTCAGTGCCCAGAGCAGATCCTGGCCAGGTGGAGGTCCTGACTGACTTCCTGACTACATTGACGTCATCTCTCAGGAGATGTGCGTGTGCAAGGCTGGGCTCCTTGACTACAGCTCTGATGAAGATTGGTAAGCCAGCACATGGTGTTTTCTTCCCTCTTCCAGGCCAAGGCCCAGCAGGGGTGGCTCGTGGTGGGCACAGTGGGCTGCCCAGGTCCTGAGATCTCCCAGTCCTCCAAGGTCCCCATCACTAACTGCTTAGAGTTTGTCTGGGACCGGCCTACTCTTCTGGTGCTGGGTAGGTAGGCCATACCTGCTTTTACATGTGCAGATGTCTTTCCTCAGCATGTGGACACCTGGCTGGCTTGCTAATACTGTCGTGTGTTCTGCAGGCAATGAGGGCTCGGGTCTGTCCCAGGAGGTTTTTGCCTCCTGCCAGCTGCTCCTCACCATTCTGCCCAGACGCCACCTGCCTCCTGGTCTTGAGTCCTTGAACGTGTCTGTGGCTGCAGGTGAGTTCATACCTTCCCTCTCCTCTCGCTTCCTGACTGATTTCTCCTGGGCAAGCTTCTCTCTCTGTGCTTCACTTGTATGTGTAAAACAAGTGTGTCCTGCCTGTGTTGTGATTCTCTCCCTCTCCCCTTGCCTTTAGGAATTCTTCTACACTCCATTTGCAGTCAGAAGAAGGATTTCCCTGTACAGGAGAGAGGAAAATTTCTCCAAGACTCCTGAGGACCCTTAGCTACCTCTGAAGGACTCAGAGAGGCCCAGTACCCAGGACTACCATTGTGGTCAGAAACACAGGCCAAATGTTGGCTGACAAACTGTCTGAGGTCCCCGTGCGTAGGAATCGGAATGAGTCACACATTCATCCTCAGGCTTGGATGTAATGGGCCGTCTACCTGTGAGAGCCTGTTTACTGTCCACAGTCAGGAGACTTTGGAGACCAAAGTCTCATTTCCAGTTGGAAATGGTAGTTTGTTAATTTCCAGGAGGGGTTAGGACAGACAGTTTCTGTCCTGGATCTTGCTAGAAGTCAGGGGGCTGTTGTGGCATACGAAAGAACCAGGCAGTTTAGTGCAGGGTGTGGAATGTGAGGGTGAGTTTGTAGAGGGACGCTGAGTGGACAGGTGCATATCCCTTCTCTCAGGATGATGGGGGTAAGACACCAGATCCCGTCCAGTGAGCCCTTAGCGAGCTGTCATGCCCAGTCTGTCCAGTAGGTGACAGTCTTGCTCTTCGCACCAAAGCTTTGCAGCCCCTTGCCAGGAGACCCCTCTCTGCAGGGCCCCATTAGAGTCAGGGAAAATAGCCAACAGCTTCCAGACACTGGCCAGTGCAGCCCAATGGAGGGAACCTATGATCTCAGGCCTTTGTTGCCTTTGAATCTGACAGGCTGTGAAGACAAGGGTCACTTTTGTGCAACCCACTAGGTTTGGTCCCCTCCTCCAGGGTCACACAAGTGGAGCAGAGGAGGCATGGCCTAGCAGTGGTCTCACTCTGGGCTACACGTTAGAACACCTAACCAGCTTTAAAGAAACAAGGCCAATGCAGCAGCTGCTGTGTGCTGCTGGAAAAGGCAGGAACATCCAAGCAGTACATTTTTTTTTTTTTTGAGACAGGGTTTAATGTTGTGTACCTATGGTGTCCTAAAACTTGCTATTTAGCTGAGAATTACCTTAAACTTTTGATCCTCTTTCCCCCACTATGCCCAATTTATCTGTTACTGGGAATAGCTCCCAGAGCTTTGTGCAAATTGGGGATACAACCTACCAACCAAGCTACATTTGAGCCCTAGGCTGGATAATTCTTTGCTATAGGAACTGTCCTGAGCATTGTGAGATGTTTCCACCAGATGACAGGAAGTCCGTATATCATCTTTTGTTATAACACCAAAACTGTCTTCACCCATGGCCGGATCATCTCTGACAGACAGCCCTGAGTGTGGAATGGGAAGACAACAACCTTTGAATTGTAATCCTGGGTGCTGTGAGAGTTGGGATGAGTTGCCTCCATGTCTTTAAATTCTTGGAAGAAGCATATAGTAGGTGCTCAATAAATAAACACTTCTCCTATAATCTCCCTGGAGTTGATTTGTAGGATCCTAACAGCTATGTACACTTACTACAGAATTTGAATCTGTGTACAAAGGACCTTTAGTAGTGACTTGTCTTGTTGCTATGTGGAAAATATCTGACAAAAAACATCTAAGGGAAGGGTTTGAGTCTGAGGAAATACTGTTAATTCATCATAGCAGCAGGAATGGATGTGAGGCAATGCACCCCATCAAGGCAGGAAGTGGGGTGAAGTATGCTGCTGCTCAGCTCACTTTCTCCCTTTTCACTTAGTCCAAGTCTCCAGATGGGATGGTGCTCCCCACACCCAGGGAGAGTCATCTCCTGGTCCTCCCTGGAGCACTCTTGCAGCCATATTCCCAGGCGAGTCTCCCAGGTGCTTCCAGATCCAGGCAGATATTGAGAATGAACCTGCACAGGGCCCACGATTGCCTTACAGCTTTCCTCCCAAGAAAGGCAGTGAACCCTCGTCAGCGCCTTTCCCCACCAGGGTTCTCATCTTGAGCTGTGTGTCTCCAACTCCACAGACGCCGCAAGGTCAGCTGAGCTTGAGCCCAACAGTGTGCTGCCTTTCTCAAGAACCTAGGGCAGGGCTTTTTTTTTTTTTTAATTTTTTTTGTCATTTTTATTAACTCAAATGGAGATTTAAAAAAAAAAAAAGGTTTATTTTATGTATGTGAGTACGATGTCTCTGTCTTCAGACACACCAGAAGAGGACACCAGATTCCATTACAGATGGTTGTGAGCCTCCATGTGGTTGCGGGGATTTGAACTCAGGACCTCTGGAAGAGCAGTCAGTGCTCCCAACTGCTGAGCCATCTCTCCAGCCCCAATTTTAATTTTTTTATGCCTATGTTTTGTGACACTGTGCCATGTACAATATTTTTCTTTTTTTTTAAGGTCCCTCACTGGTATGGCACTGAGTAGGTATCATTGGCTTGCTAGGCATGGTGGTGCATGCACATAATCCCAGCACTCAGGGGGCTGAGGCAGCAGGGTGTTGATGAATTGGAGAGTAGTCTGTTCTGCATAGCCAGTATCAGACGAGAGCAATACCCCGTTCTTGTTGTTTGTGGGGGGTGTACTATTCCCTCTTCCTGGATAGTGCTTAGTGGCTCTCAGAATGACCTAGTGTCGAGCATAGCATTATAGGCGTACCAGCTGTTCAGCCTGTAATGAAATTAAGCTATTCTGCACCCTTGGTAATATGACTGTTTAGATTAAGAAGGTTGGGAAAGTGCCTCAAACCTCAGGTTCTGTGTGCCCACACAGGCTTCTGTGTGAACTTTAGGTTGTCGGAAACTGTGCTGGCTAGTTTTTTGTCAACTTAATACAAACTAGAGTCATCTGGAAAGAGGGAACCACAATTGAGAAACTGCCACCATCAGATTGGCTTGGAGGCGATCGAGTCCACGGAGCCTTTTCTTGGTGGATAATTGATGTGGGAGGGCCCAGTCCACTTGTGGTCCTAGGATGTATAAGAAAGCAAACTGAGCTGGAGAAATAGTTCATCAGCTAAGCTCACTGGCTGCATTTCCAGGTCCAATCCCCAGCACCAACGTCGCAGCTCTCAGCCATCTGTAACTCCAGTCTTGTGGGATCTGATACCATCTGGTACCAGGCACTCACGAGGTGCACAGACACACACGTAGACAAAACGCTCCTGCATACACAAATAAAAATAAATCTTGTTTAAAAATTCAGGTCTAGGCTTTCATGGTCTGTAAGATGCAGTAGGAAGTAATGCAAGAGTGGACAAGGAGAGGACGCGCCCACCTCTGGAAGACACTGCTGTTCCCTAGTGCACCCAAGGATATGGTCTCAGTTTCCCCAGAGGTTCTAAGGCCCCACTCTGACTGAAATACAGTGACTCACCCTGGGACCCTGGGAGCACTTGGGGAAGGGCTAGAGTTGAAAGAATATTTACAGAATTCTCTTGGCCAGCTCCCTCCCCATTTTCTGTCCATCCTGGTTAAGATGTTGAAGGTCAGGAGGGTTGGAAACTAATTTGGAATTTTCTCAGTAGCTGAATGGATCACACACTCTCTCTGCACCCCTCTTTACTCTCACCTGGCCTCCCAGACAGAAGTGTGTGTGTGTGTGTGTGTGTGTGTGTGTGTGTGTGTGTGTAAGCTAGGTTGTCAAACCTTCCCCCAAGCCTGGGGCCTTAAACTAGATCCCACTTTGGCCCCTGCAGGGCCAGGCACCAGGGATCCCCACAGTTTGTAAATGTAATCAACCTTGAGGTCTCTCACTTCCACAGGTGCAATTAGCATGCCCATCTGCTAATCCCTGATTAATGATGTTTATAAACAGGGGCTCTACTCGGCACCTCAGCCCTTCCTTCCCCAGCTGAGAGGTGGGAGTCTTCCCAGCATCCCCCTCCCTTCTGCAGCCCCCTCCCACCCTCTCCCTCCTCCTCCAGGCAGTGAAGCATCTTACCTCAATGCTCATGGCACACCTGGGAAGGAGAGAACAGACAGGAAACCTTAATGGTGGTGCTGGAACCCTGCCATCCTTTCTAACCCCTCTGGCATGTCAAGGTCACATGATGGACATGCCACCTTTACTTCCCGCCTCAGCCTGCCTCCCTGTGTGCAGACCTTGATGGGTACATGTCAGGTGTAATGTACCAAAAGCACAGAGACAAATACTTTTTAATGTAATTTTATATAGGCAAGATCTCACGCAGCCTCCAGCTCATCTGTAGTCAGTGCAGGCCTTAAATCCCTGGCGTCTTCTGCCTCCATCTCTGAAGTGCTTGGATGATAGGTTTCTGTGATGTTGGGCCTAGTGCATCTTGGGTAAACACTGTATCATTTGAACTGTATCTCCACCACTGGTCTTGAACTCACTGTCTCCCTGCCACAGGATTCCTAATCAGGTATATGAAAGAGACTTAGCACAGTGCACAGGAAATAGTAGGTGCACAGTAAGTGTGAGCTTTGTCCTGCAGTAAAAATGATGATGAAATGGGGCTTCAGAAGACGCCTGAGGACCCCTCCCTCTCTCCTCATCCTCTCTCTGGGGAGAATGGCAGGTCCTAGCTCATTACTGGTGGGGGCTGGGGTGGAGGTGTCAGATTGGAATCACTCCTGGGTCTGTTCACAGCTTCCCTGTTTCATTAACACCTTCCCGGGGGGCTTTGGGCTCATCCTGCTGGGGGAAGCACTCCAGAAAGTTCTGACCACCTCCTACCCAGCCTGAGCCCAGTGGTCCTCACTTAAAGGCCTGTGCTCCAGATGTGTCCTGAAGGGTCTCACACCAGGGAAGGCCGGTCGCCAACCAGGAATCTATCGTTGTCCCCCACTTCCGAGGGTCCTGGAGGTTTGGTCAGGAGACACAGCACCTGGGGTGGTCCATTCCTTACCCTCCCCTGTCAGCCTCTCATGATTTGTGTCAATCCACCCCTAACCCTACCCACCCCCACCCAGGACAGCAACCTGGTTCCTTCCTTCAGAATCCTCAATATGAATGTGGCTTGCACCTTAGGTCCAATTCCCACCTGCCTTTTCTGATGTGGACAGGCCTCTGCAAATTGATTCTCATTTGCTTTTTCTGTAAAATGAGAAAACCATCCGTTGCAGGGGGGTGGGGGGGAAGCTGCACGGTGCTCTATAAATTGTGAACGTAGTAATTGCCAGCAATGGTGATTATTTCGCTCTGGGTAGAACAGCCCCTGGTATTACCTTCTCGCAGGCAGAACCTTGTTTAGAGGACTAAGGTGGTGGAGGAAGAGTAAGGCCAGCGTCCCAGGGCCTCTAGCTCTACCTGCTTCTTTCTAGATTGGAAGGGGGTGGGGTGGGGGTGGGGAGCATCGCTGCGTTGAGGCCAGACTGCTCCTGAACAAAGCTTCCCTTCCACTGCAGCCCCTGGTGGATCTTCATGGACACTGGCTCTCTCCATTATAGAATTCAGTTTCAGAGGAAACTCACTGGCTGCTGGGCACAGGAAGGGCCAGCCCTGCTTTCTCCTTTGCTGGCTCCTTGTTCCTTAGGCTCTCTGGTTTTTACTGAGTTCTGTAGCTGTTGGAAGAGAGATCACTTGAAAAGCAGTTGACTTTGTGGTTTATTACCAACCTCAGATACTTTCCACAAATTTTCCTCAAAAAGAGGAAGTGGAGACAATAGGTCTGGTCCCCTTTCCCAAGTGGTTCTGGGTCCTCTGTCAGCCTCTATAGGCAGGCAGGGATTATGGGGCCTGTTGTTGTTGTTTGTAGGTGTGAGCACTATGAAAGGGTCAGACGAGAGCGCTGTGGAGTTAGTTGGCTCCCACTTTTACATGGGTTCCAAGGATTGGACTCAGATCTGTCAGGTTTTTGCTGTAAGCACCTTTACCCACAAGGTCTCATGTAGCTCAGGCTAGCCTAGTGTCAAGTTCACTATATAGTTGAGGATGACCTTAAACTTCTAATCCTCCTGCCTCCACTGTGCTGTGATTCCAGGAGCACACCATCATGCCCTGCTTACACAGTGCTGGGGACTTTGTGTCTGCTTGGCAAGAGAATTATAGCCCCTGTCTAGTCATTTGGAGTCCCAGGCCCTGGCACAGGGACAGGATACCCTAGGTGTTTAACCAAACAAGCGAAAGGATCCTGAGATTGGACACTAACGTCTTTCCTTCCTATCACTGCAGCAGGTTGGAAGGCACCATAGGTTTCCTGTGGGCCTTGACTTTCTTTCCACTTTCAGGGCTGAGTCAGAGGAAGTGGGTTGGTTACCCCCAGCTGCAGGTGCTTTTGATTCTGTGGAGGGAGGATGGGTCAATGAAGGGCTAAAGGAAAGCTCCGCGGGCCTCTGCTGAGACTATCTGCACCAGGGCCTAGCATAGACAGCCCCTCCAGGAGATGAGTTGCCAGCAGGGCTGGGCATTGTGTGAGGGGCTGCATCTTGTTTGATCTAAGCCCTGAGAGCTACGCATCTAGAGCACTCATAGCCTTGGCTTTGGGGTCAATAGCAGGAGCATTTGGTGACAGTGGTGTTAGTGACAGTGATGGTTATGAGGCACGTGCCCTTACTGAAGCTCTCCAGTACTCACAAGGTGCCTCACTTAGTCTCATTGAATTCCTACAGTACTTCGGATGAAGGGCTGTCACTCCGTTTGGCTTTTAGATGGCAAACTACATTTGCCCATGGCCATTCTGTGTGATCCAAAGGGTTTGGGAGGGACAGAAAGGATCCTCTAGCCTGGCACCATTTAGGAGGACTGCTGCTGAGCACCAGCCAAGTCTACAACAGCCCCCTCTGCCCAGTCAGCTTTTATCCCTGGCCTCCAACAGTACGGATGAGCTCTGAGCTGATATCTCCATGCAGGGGTGGGACACTTCCCTACCCCTGAAACTTCCCACTGGGCTGTGCATGGATTGCACCAGGCCCTAAGACCTGCAGTGACACCTTAGATCCACTGTGGTATATTGCCAAGAGTCTCAGTCCCCTGGGGAGCCCAGACATGTGTGTGAATCCTGGCTTTACCCCAGGGTCGTTTTCTCCTTGTGAAGTGGAGCTTTCTCCCAGAGCTAGACTGTCGTTTTCTTTTTCTTTTCTCCTCTCGTCTTTCTCAGAGCCTCCTTCAGAGATGCTACTTGGTTCTCTATTCACCTGCCGGCATCTCACCCTACCTCTGGTTTCTGGTAATCTTCAACCTGTCTGCCTGCCCTGGCCTGTTACTAGGGCTGCCTGAGGCCGCCCTCTCTCTGGGCCCATGTCGGCACTCCCTGCCTATTCCTGTCTCTTTTATTTTTCTCCCCTAGCCTCATTACCCCAGGGGCTGATCAATGGTAGCTGCTGGTTATTGATCTGGGTGGGCATCCAAGTGTGGCTGCCCCAGGCCAGTATTGATGGAGAGAATCGGTACTGAGACTCAGGAAGAGTGTGGATAGGAGCTGGGGTCCATGGGGGATGGAAGTGGGGGCTCCCTCTTCCCTGCAGGGATTTGACAGTGGGACTTCTTAAAAGCTCTGCCAGGTGAGAGAGCAGGCAGAGCGCTTCTGAGGACAGAGGTCAAGCTCATGCTAACAAGTACTTATTGAGCACCTACTGTGTGTGCTAGGAGGGAGTTGCAGAATTAAAGCAAGCCAGCAAGACAAAACAAACACGTAAGATTATGTATATGTTGTACAAAAACTACAGCAGCAAGAGCCTGTCACCATCCCTCCTTATCCTATCCAAGAGGGGAGGGGGACTCCAGGGTGTGGTATCTTGGTATCTCCTGGGGCTCAAAACACCAGTCCAGCCCATAAATGGTCTCTAGCCCTAGCTAAGGTGGAAAAGAAGCTCGAGGCAAGTGGCTCAGTTTATAGCCAACCCATGAGCCACCCTACAAGGGATCATTGTTTGTGACTTCTTGCCCATTAGTACTGACCTTGATATTGGGCATGACCGAGGCAGGTCCTATTCCAGACGGCTCACTGCCAACATAGATCCTGTTCTGTGCAGTCTTATAAGTCTAGACCGGCCAATGCTAAACACACCTACCTGGGGCTTGTACTGCATGGTAGGAGCAGAGAAGGTAGTTATGCCTTCCCTACCTCAGCTCCTCAAATTCCCACTCTAATACCCCCAGCAGTCTATTGTGCGGACCGTTTCCAAGCTGATACATAGGGGCAGGGATAAATAGAAAAGTGCAGGGTAGCCTCACCTAGCCCTTGGCCTTGAGAGAGAACCACAGGTTGGATCCATCCCAAGTCAAGCTTTTTCCCCAGGCTTGCTTGGGGTGGACCCAAGGGCCCAGGGCTACATATCACTGGGGTTTGCTGCAAACTAAACCATATATTCCTTGTTTGCACATATTCGCAGATGCTCAGAGGCACATGCAAACAGGCATGACACACAGGCAGACAGGAACAAACTTCTGCCTAAGCCCTGTAGGAAGACAGAGACCCCCAGATAAGGTCCCCATAAATTCATGACATGTCCAGGGTCTTGCTGCCCTAAAGGGCCAAGTTAGGTTACCCTCATAGGCTTATCACATGCCACCCTGGTGTCCTCTCCTTTAGAGGCTGTGCTGGTGGTTGAAGAAATGAGATTGGAGGGAGCAAAGGCAAAGGGACCTCAGACTAGATTCGCCAAATGTGGGAGAAAATCAGCACCTTACTGAAACTGAATGTTTCTCCAGAATGGGCAGGGCCATCTCTGATGGCAGATCTCAGAGGGCCTGGGAGTTAGAAGTCAACTTCAGAGTGACAGAGAAGGCAGATGGCCAACAGACAGACTGGGAATCAGGTTGCCATCTTTCTGTCTATGTCCAGGGAGAGACCGGCGCTGGCTTAAGTGTCCATAGATGGGTTCAGAATTCGGAAGTCTGAACTCCTGATTCTCAGAAAAAGACGAGGGGGTGTAGGGAGCATACGGATGTGCAGCCACGATGGTCACTGGCTTTGAGGGAGAGGTGATGTCCAGTGGGTTAATTCTGATCACTATGGTTTACTGAGAAGGGGACAGGCCCAAGAACCTGTAACCACAGTTCTGCAGAAAGCCTTGGAAGGGTCAGCCTTTCTCAAGCGCCAGTGATTGAGCCTCCAGATGGAACATCAGATTAGGATGTTCTCCAAATAATAGGGATAGATGGTCTCTTGTTCAAGTGAAGAAAAAGAGAATCAGACATTAAAGACATTGTTCAAAGCTCTGTAGCTGGTGGGTGGTGGAGGCAGCGCCTGAACTACAGTCCACTGGGTTCTAACACTTAGGTGTACTCTGTTCTGCTACAGGCAGCCCTGGCAGGCCCTAAAGGTGTCTTGTCCTCATCTGTCTTCTCTTCCAGCCCTGGTCACCACAGACAGCAGCTCTAGGACTTGGGTTCAGGTTTCACCTTGACGAGAACCCAGGGGGACCTCCTGCATGGCTAGACCCAAAACACAGGTATCTTCCAGTTCAGCCATAATCCTGCTCATCCTACTGGCTGAACTCCTAAGGTGATAAGCCCAACCAGTATATATATATATATATGTGTGTATGTGTGTGTATTTATGTGTATATATATATATGTATGTATGTATGTGTATATATATGTATGTATGTGTATATATATATGTATGTATGTATGTATATATATACTCATCTATATGCTCAGCCTGAAGGTCCTGTGAAATATCTTACTCATGTGATCAACTGAGTTCTTGCATTCCTCCAGTGATGGCAAGCTTACTACCCCTAAGTCACCCATTTTAGCTCCAGCATCTGGATGCTGCCACCTGTATCTCCTAGGTTTCTAAGCAGGCACCACAGTAGCAACTTGACAGGGCCTCCTGCTCAGGGACGTGTCTGCAGGGGTGTGCTCCAAATGTAGCCTGCCCATCCTTGCACAGGGTTGTCATACAAGTTCATGGATGTGCATGTATGTTCTCCCTAGAGCTTCTGCCCAGGAGTTGGAGGCGGCTCTCTGGGTACCAGGGACAGGCCAGATTTATGGTGCTGGGAGAAATACTTAGGCCTGAGACAGTTTGGTTGTGTTAATTATGGAAATCTAAAGATAATCTATATTTAATGCTGAATTTTGTCAAATTTGCTAAAGAATTAGGGGAGCGTGTGCAAATAGTGACACTTCAATGAAGAAGAAGGTGCAATTAAACTCTGAAATTTACAGTGGAATAATTGGAAAGCATGACAAATATAGTTATCAGCAGCAACTAATTAGGGGTCTGCTCGAGGTTTCTGGGCTTGATTAATCTCGCCTGGATGTTAATAAGTTATATGGGGCAGATGATACTGGTTTGCAGCTTCCTTCTTTCCGTTCTCATCTAGATCAGTTGGTATGGTAACTTGATCCATACCATTTATCCCATGGGCCAGCCTGGCCTAAGGAGAAAATGGGGGTGCTGATGTTTCTTTGCTGAGACCCACCTCTCCAGGTAAGGATCGGGTGAACACCTCAAGCTATCCGCTCCTCACACCTTGATTGATTGGTAACCGAACGGTTCCCAGCCTGGTCTGCTATGGAGTTCATGCACAGCTTCTCGGCCCCAACACCTCTCTCCTTACCTGCTTCAGGAGAAGGATGGCTGGAGTCTGGACTATGAGCTATTGATTAAGGTTTAGACAGGAGCTGAGCTTCCTGCCTAGTTGGAAAATGGCTGCCAACTGAGGAGCTGCTGGTAAGCCCAGCTATGGAGCCCAAACTACCTTTCCCTTGTTCTGTCTCCCTCCATCCCTCCCCAGGCCTTATTAGCCCTCTTGGCCCCGCTGCTTTGGGTCTCCCTTCAAGAGCCTCCCCACCTCTCAGGTGATTATTTCCTGTGTAATTATTTTCCATAACCCCCTCTTCCACAACCTACCCCTCCCTTAGGTGTACTTACGATCCCAGGGTCCTCAAGGGATCCTTTGAGAAAAATTGATGTGTCTGTCAGCTCTGTGAGTGGGTCCTCTCCTGAGCAGTCCCTGCTGCTACCTCCTGACTCTGTGATATCACCCGGCACAGGCCAAAGTGGCAGCCACAGCCGAGACTTGTGAACGTGGAGGAGTCGGTCTTCGTGTCTTCCATGTACCAGGTGCCTCTGAATGGGACTTGTGTGTGAGCATGTCACAGGAGGCCGAGACCCTGCTGGACCTGCCAGGACGGGGTGTTGGAAGAGGACAGGGGCCTCCTGGGAGGAGGAGGTAGCTTCCTGGCAGCCTTAGTTTTTCTTTCTGCTTTGGGTCTGAAGAACTTTGGGGTGAGGGTGGTTATTTTCAAATTACGTTTATTTGTTTACTAATTTTGGGGTGGCTCATGCACCATGCTGTGCAAGTGGGGGTTTGAGGGCAAATGAAGGAATTCTCTCTTTCTACCACATGGGTCCCAGAGACTGAACTTAGATTGTTCGGCTTGGCAGCAAGTGCCTTCACCTCCCAAGGTGTCTCATCAGGTCTGGAACTATTCACGTTTTTAAAGATTTTACTCACTTTATTTTTCCATGTATGGGTGTTTTACTGCTACATATACATGTAGACTTTGTGAGGCGGGGCCAGAAGAGGGGGTGGAATCTCCTAGAACTGCAGTTGCAGAGGCTTGTGAGCCATCATGTGGATACTGGGAATCAAACCGTGGTTCTCTGGAAAAGCAGCAGCAAGCACTCTTTTTTTAAAAAAAACGAAACAAAGTTATTTTATTTTATCTTATTTTTTTAAGATTTATTTATTTATGTTACATATACACTGTTGATCTCTTCATGCACACCAGAAGGGGGCATCGGATCCCATTACAGATGGCTGTGAGCCACCATGTGGTTGCTGGGAATTGAACTCAGGACCTCTGAAAGAGCAGTCAGTGCTCTTAACCGATGAGCCATCTCTCCAGCCTTCTGGGGGCTATTCTTAACTGAGCCATGGTCTGGTTTTAATTTTTAACAAACGAAGGCATTGCGTCTCATCCAGGATCACCAGAACCTCAGGAGAAGAGCTGAGAGGTCATGGGGCCTCAGCTTTTTCCTCCAAACTTTCACTTCCCAGGATGACTTGAATATCTTTAATTAAAAAAAAAAAAAGTGTCTAAGTGTCTTGCCTGCACATACGTCTGTGTAGCACGTGGGCCTGATGCTGGGGTTACGGATGGTTGTAAACTGCTTAATGTTGGAATTGAACCCCGGTCAACTGAACCTAGTTAAGGATCAGTGCTCCAGCCCTATGTAACACCCCCCTCCCCGGCCCATCCCCTCTTGAGACAGGATCGTCCTGTCTCCAGCTCCTGAGAAGTCACGTAGGTTACAGGCTTTTATTAGTGCTGTTTCCACCCATAAAATAATTTTCCTCCCACGCCCACCCCACATCCACATCCGGAAGTCTTAGCTCCATTCAACACCTCCTGACCCTTACCCTGATCTCACCAGTCAACTCCCCCCCCCCCCCACCTTTCAGTGGTTTTGTAGCTGCCTCGGGGATGTCAGACTTCGCCGCTAGAGGGCAGTAGACTCCGTAGACGCAGCAAAGTTGGAGCCCGGAGGAGCTGTAGCCATCCTTAGCCTGCCTGCCTTTGCTGAGCTGTCCCCTGGACCTCCAGCCTGAGGTCCTTTCTACGGGATTTCAGAGCTAGAGGATTTAGGGACAAGGCATATTAAACCAGACCAGACCCCCCCCCCCCGTGAGATGTGCGTGGAAATGACAGAAAGAGCGTTTGATGGTGCCGTCATATTGAGGTGTCCCCAGGACAGGGTTGATTTGGCCCACCCTCCAGATGGGGAAATAGTCATAGCTGCACCTCACAGAGGCTGACTGACAGACGTTCAGCGGGAACTGGTTAAAGAGAGGCTCATTTCCAACTGCTGAAGATGGGTCCTGAGACAGAGAGCTGAAATTTGAATCCAGATCTTTCTGACTTCTGTGTGCCTTTTCTTCCATCATTGCCTTTCCAGTCATGCAAGATCCTGGTCTAATCCTTGTCATGGTCACACTGAAGGCAACTGAAAATGATGCCTTGGGCCTTAGACCCTATTTCCCAAACCTTCAGGTGCCCTGTGTATGCAGCTGGGTCTCTTGCCCCTCTGGGCGGCAGCTTTCTGTAAGCATGTCAGGGGATGGTGCTTAGCCCCTTCTTCCCAGGGCTACGTGGGTTAGAATGAGATGAAAGCTCCCGAGATCCCTCTCCTCTAGAACCCCAGTGATTTGGGGTTAGATCCCTCCCCCTTCTAAATATTGAAGGCTGGGAGGTTCTAAACACCCAATGTCTCCTCCAGCCCTCTCTTGGGGGTAAGAAGAAGGATCTGGGGTTTCCTTCCTCAGGAGCTTCAAGCCTTCACAGATGCTGGAAGTGGTCGGACTCCGTTGCCATGGTAACGTGGACCATCCTCCTGCAGGGCCGGTCCTGTGCCAGCCACATTGACCTCACTTAGGATGATTACTTTTCAGCAAATAAAATAATTATGTTAATAGAGAGGCTGTTTGTCGTCCTTCCCCACCACCCCCTACCCTGCTTGGCCCGCTTCCCATGCCCACCTGGGGCAAAAGCAGCTCCTCCTGCCTTCTCACCTCTGGCTGGAGGCATCCTGCATCCTTTGGTGGGATGTGGACTAAGATCCTGCCTGGGTTTTAATTTTCAGCAACACAAGGCATCACCTGTCCTATCTTTGCCTTCTAGCCAACATCTGTGTGGGAACTGTCAAGGTACCTTGTATGTACTGCTGAACGCCAGTCAGGCCTCAAAAGCTGTCATTATAAGGAGTCCCGTTGATTGAAGACCTACTGTGTGTTCTTCGTGAATACCTTTGCAGAAGGACTCTCTTGTGCCAACTGTGTAAGTTGGATTTTCAATACTATTTCCCAAATAAGAAGACTAAGGTGCCAACAGATGAAATACAGAGGCTTGAAAGCAATCTAAACACACACACACACACACACACACACACACACACACACATACACACACACACACATGCCCACACGATATGGTGTGCACGTGGAAGAAACAGCTTTTGGGAGTCAGTTCTCTTTTCTATCACGTGGGTCCTGGAGATGGAACTCATGTCACTGGGCTTTTAGTGACAGAATCTGCCACCTGCTCAATCATCTCACCAGTTCCCCTTCTTTGAGACAGGGTTTCATGTAGCCCAGGATAGCCCCAAACTTTCCATATGGCTAAGGATACGTGCTAAGTAAACACTCTACTAACTGAGCCCCAAGCAATGAATAAGACACATTACATGGACTAAATTATAGTATGGGAATTATATGACCCTACGGCTTTATTTCTTCCCCTTGAGACAGGGTCTTATGTAGCCGAGGCTAGCTTTGAACATGTTACATAGCAGACCTTCCCACTTCTGCCTTTGGAGAGCTGGATAACAGAAATGTAGCACCATGATTAGTAAAGATGTACTAGGCCCGGGAACCCGGTAGCCCATTCTGCAGGGCATCTATTTTATGAGGTGCTGGGGATAGAGCCCAGGATGTTATATGTACTAGCCATCTACCAACTGAACCATGTTTCCAGCCATGGCTTTTTTTTCTTTAGAGACAGGGTCTTGCTGTGTAGCTGGAAATGGCCTCAAACTCAAGATCCTCTTTCTGTGGCTTCTCAAATGCTGAGATCACAGGCACACAGCGCTCCAAACCAAGTGACAAGGGGCCTTGATGGAGCTTAGAACCTGGGCCCTCTGTAGATATCTGAGGAGAGACAGATCCTGTGTGGACTCACTGCTGATCAGGGTTTCCAGAGGGGAAACGGGGGGCTACAGGGGTCAGGGGTGGGACAAAGGAGAGGGAACTAAACATTCGCAGAGGATGGAAATGGAGAACACACTGCCACTGGAACTCTGACAGCTACATAGTGGTGGCCACCCATGTGGGGGAGGAGGGGCCACCTGGGCAAGGAAGCCTCTAGGGACAAAGAAGGATTAGATGGGCAATTATTGGTGCTCTCACCAGTAGCTGACATGTTCCAACTGAGTGATGGAGCACACAACTTCCCCATCTTCCATGACTGTCATTATAACCCCATTTTACAGATGAGGACAGTGAGGCTCACAAGCACTGAGTGAGTTTGTCAAAGTCACACACTGGACATGGAGTCAGGCTTCAAACTCAGATTTGCTTGGCCTTGCTGTCTGGTCTCAGTGCTCAGTAGACATTGTCAGATGACTGGGCGACAACACCCGTGTTCGTTATTTGAGTCTCTTGTTAAGATAAAGACTTGTCAAAAGGGGTTGTCAATATTTGGGCCGCTTGGAAATTTATTTTTTCCATCAATAAACACAATAACACACTGTTTGATCAGAGGTCAGAAAATTCATCTTAAACCTCACCCAGTGATAAAGTTGGAGCTTTGTCAGGGATACCTTGTGACTGAGAAAATTGAGAAATGTATTTATTTTTAAAAAATTACATGTGTTTATTTGTGTGTGAAGGTCCGAAGAAAACTCCTGTAAGTTGGTTCTCTCCTTTCACCATCTCGGTTCCAGGAATGAAACTCAGGTCACCAGGCTTGGTGACAAGTGCCTTTTGCCACTGAGACAGTTCACCTGCTCCAGAACAAAGCTTTTCAACGGAAAGGGTTGCTCACCGGATCTTGGTGACTCCGTGACTGAAGGAGCACTGTCATCTTGATATCTTGTCAGAAGTCTACATTAGGGTCCTTTGTAAAGATGTGTCCCAGGCTAGTAGCCCTTCCTCTTCCACCCTTACCCTCAAGTAGAATCCAACTCCCAGGGACAATGTGCAGGCTGGGTTCTGAGCGGGAGACGCCTGCCAGGTGCACTAGGTGGCGCTCTGATACTGGCCAATGCTCAGATCGCGCCCTGGTCCAGTGGGCAGGATGGGCACAGCTTAGGAGGAAGGCGGGTCTCACTGGGCCTGAAACCCAGGCATAGAGCTATGTCAAGGGTACCTGGTCATAGATGGCAGGCTGGGAACCGGGGGCTGAGCATCACTCATTCATGACTTTGTGGAGCCCTGGTGTTTTTAGGTCTTAAACAGCAGCAGTGGTAAGGACACAGAAGTCTGCAGGGGGTGGAAAGGGGGTGTGGGGGGAGCAGCTCATCTGGTGTGGAGATGCTATCCTCTCGTTCATTGCTGTGAACCCGGGGTGTCTTGTTGGTCTTGTGGTGAGAGCCTTGGGCTGGGTGTGCCTGGGGAAGTCTGAGGGAAAGAACAGGAAGGTCTAACCTTGCTCCCAGGGCAAGACACAGGCACAGGCCCCAGCAGTCTGGCAGGTTTTGTCCTATTTAGTGGTCTTAGCCATGTGACCTTGGGTGAGTCACTGAGACTTTTTGGTTTTTGGTGTTTGGGGATCATAACAATCGGCTTCAGGTTTGGAGGAGACTTAAATAGGATTATTCACACAAAGCCACCCTCAGGAGACTGTGATCCTGTTCATCCCATCCAGCCTGCAGGTCCCCAGAAACAATGTTGTTAACTGAATAACTTAGAGTGGGGGATTGGGGATAGAGGGGGTGGAAGCTTCCAGGGCTGTCAGCAATCTCCCCAAACCCTGCTCATGTTGTGGGGTCCAATCTTTAGAACATCTTGCCTGAGAATGTAGCATTTCCCTGATTAGAAATTGTGCCTTTTTTTTTTTTCTTTGTCAACTTGGCACAAACTATAGTCACCTGAACTATATATATATATATATATATATATATATATATATATATATATATATATGTATATATATATATATATATATATATAAAATATATATATATATGTATATATATAACCTCTTTATAAAGAATTGCCTCCACCAGACTGGCCTATGGATTGATGGGTAAGGTCCAAGCCCATCACTGTGTGTGGTGTTAACCCTGGCAAATGGTCCTGGGTTGTGTAAGAAAGCAAGACGAGCAAGCTAGTAAGCAGGTTCACCCACGGCCTCTGCCTTCAGGTTCCTGCCCTGGGTTTGTGACCTGGCATATAAAGCAAATACACCCCCTGCTCCCCCAAGTTGCTTTTGGTCAGAATGTTTCATCCTAGCAGCAAAGGAGGACAGAAATTAAGGGTCTGCAGCCATGTATGGCCATACAGTGTCTGCCCTTCGCCCTTGGAGGTTTCTCTGTGACTGTCAGGGCTCAGTAGACCCAGAGAGACAGTGAACCCCAGCACCGACTTGGGAGAAAAAGCAGAAGGTAAGCTTGCCAAGGGCCTCTTTCCAGAAGACTACCTCATGTCTGGTACAAATAAGGAAACTGAGGCAGGAGAGACCCAGGGACTGGTGCAGTTTAGACCTCAAATGTCTTCCTTGGCCCTCAGACTGGCACTACCAGGAAGTGGTGAGACCTTTGGGAGGCAGGCCTTGGGGCAGTCTTTGGATGTCTTCTCATGAAGGGAAACTGGCCGCTCGGCTTCCTCTTTTCCTTACCTGGTGAACAGTTTTACTCTGTTCTCAATGCCACATGCTTGGGCCATTGTTACCTCCAGGAGTAGCCTAAAACAATGGCTTTATGCACTGGAACCTCTAAATCCCTAAGCCAAAACCAACCTTTCCTTTTTATGTGTTAACTCTCCGGGTATTGTTTATGGTGACAAAGTCACATGCACAGGGACAAAACACAAACCCTAAAGACTGGGAATGGGGAGTGAATGAAGTGGTGGATTGACCTCCCTGACCTCTCAGAGGGTTCAGGGATTGAACCTGACTTCCCAGGGAAGACGCTCACATAGACTGGCTCGAAAGGTGCCAGCAGTTAGGAGAGAGGCAAGCAGGAAGGGTCTAGAGGGGCAACAGAAGGTCCCCATGGAGACAGACTCAATTAATGAGCATCCTTCACACTCAGCATCTGTAGTTATGGGTGCCAAGGGTGAAGGCACCCAGATAGACAAGGTCTCCCCACCAGCTACAGGAGTCTCATGGTGTTAGGTTCTGTGGGAGAAGTGGCTCCCCCAACCTCTACCATCTTTACGTTCCCAGTTCATCTGTAAAATGGGGATAATAATACTGGGATAGGACCATTGTGAATGGTAGATTCCTAGAAGGCACTGGGCACAGGGCTGGACATTCAGTTAACAGAAACTGCTTCCAGCTTTGTCACGTTATTGTGTTCTCTAACTCTGGAGGGTGTAACCTGGAGCAGATCCTTCACCTTTCTTGAACCTAGTGTTCCTCCCCTTGACAGATGCATTCCGAACATCTGTGCTGCCCTCTCTACCAGATCATGTCGAGGCCTGTGTGAACTACACAGGGGGAACAAGCCAGTTTAGACTGGGGTATGCTAGCATCAAGGATCCATAGCGTGCCCCGTCCTTTTATTAAATTACACTTTATCGACACACATTCGTGACAGGAGGTGCTTGTGGAAGTCAGAGGACAACCTGCAAGAGCTGGTTCTCTGCTTCTACCATGTAGGACCCTGAGATCTAACTCAGGTCATCAGCCTCGGCAGCCAGCGCTTTACCCACCGAGCCATCTTGGAGGCTTGTGCTCCATATTTCCCATAAGCCTCCTGGGCTCTGGTGAACCAGCTGGTGCACATGTGGTGCCTTGGCAAGTCATAGACTCGGGATGAGGTGCTGGTAGAGCTATGGAGATGAATTCTGGGTGCAGCTGAGAATTATTACTGCTCCCCAAAGGCATCAGGGAAGTCAAGAAATAAACCTCCAGATGAAGATAGATTCCACCCTCTCCCTCCACTTACTCAACAGTGCTGGATCTGGCTGAGACTGTTAACAGGCATAGGGAGATTCTCCCCCTTTGGGGTGCATTCTTCTCCCACCCACTCCTCCTTGCAGATTCTCCCCCTCCCATGGTGAGCTGTGGAAGAACCTGGGAACTATTGTAATCCTGAGAGGAGGCAGAAAACATCGTGTAACCTTCAGGTGTACAACCTGATGTTAATACATCGGCAAGAAAGCAGTTCTGGAGGGCAGGCAGAGGAGCGGCTGTCTCGGAATAGCTCACCCTCACCCTTAGTAGTGAGGGAAAGGGCAGCTGGAAACCATCTTCCTAATGGTATGGTTTTATTGGGCATGGTGGTGTTGAGGCAGGGAGAGCTCAAGTTTGAGGCCATCCTATGCTCGAATCCTGGAGCACACACACACACACACACACACACACACACACACACACACGGTGGGAGGAGGGAGAGAGAGGGAGGAAAAGAGGGAGGGAGAGATTGAGAGCAGTATGTTGCCTGCATCTCTCGTGTTTATAATAGATCTCTAGATGTGTTTCTTTTGCAGAAGAACCAAAGAGGGAAAGGTTTTTCATCTTGGGGCTGGGGGAGGAAAAGTGAAGGAGGGGAGGTTCTGTGGCCAGGCTTTCAGGTTGTTTCCTGGGAGAAGAGGCTAAAAAACAAGGAGGAGGCTAAATTCATATTCTCTCTCTGTCTGTCTGTCTCTCCCTCTCCTGCCCACTCATGTAACTCTCAAACTCACTGTGTAGTGGAGGCTGATTTTGAACTCTGATTGTTCTGCCTTCATGTCCTGGAAGCAGCCTTCTGAATGCAGTTTTTATTCCCCTTTGGCATGAAACACAATGAAGTCACAGGCTCTGGACACTGGACTTGGAATATGGGGGCAAAGGGGCATTACCCATGGGCAGACAGTCCTTTCATTTCCAACAGTCTCCCCCCCCCCACAGGAGCCTTACTATGTAGACCAGGCTGGTCTCGAACTCACAGAGATCCACTGCCTCTGCCTCCCGAGTGCTGTGATGAAGGAGTGCGTTCCATGTCTGGCTTCCTCTTTGTGAAATGGAAGTGTTCACATAGTGTACATCTGCTTTTTTTCCTCATGTGAACTTATCCCTCTCCCTCAAAAAAAATCCAGAGAAATTTATTTCTAAACACATTTTGGTCAGTTCTGACACCAGGGTCACCTTTTTACAAATGAGATAGTCACAGCTGGTTTATGGCTGGGCTTAGATGGGAACCCAGCTTTCTCTGGGCTGTACCCCTCAGCTGTGTACTTCCTTCCTTTGTCTGACTTTAAGCTGACTCAGACTCATGCAGACATCCTCAGGTGGCAGAGCTTAGTCTCTTGTCCTTTTAATGGTCACATGGCATCCCATCGTGTTGCTGGGTTAGTTTGTTTGGTCACTCCTTTGTTGTCAGGCACACGAGACGTCACCACCTTCTTGTTATAATACATGCCTGGCCCTTGTGTGCTTTCTTCAGATACCTTTTATCACTTCATTCTAGTCACGAGAAAGTCCAGGACGGGACCGAGCTTCTGCCTCTCAGGCTGGCCACGCAATGGTTTGTCCCTGTTCTCCAGACCCAAAGCAGAGATGGATGGGACCATCTCTGGTAACAGATTTGGACTCTTCTGCAGATTACAGTGCCCCCTTTAGCTGGCACGCAGATGCACTGTAAATTAGGGGTGTACATATTTGGCAATGTGGTCTTGCTTGCCTGACACATGGCTCCCTTCAACACTGCCTAGAGCTCCACCCACAAAACTGAGGGGGCAAAGTGGGTCATAGTACATACCTGCGCTAAACACCATCAGCCAGGGACTTTCACAGACAAACAGCCAGTGTTATCTTTTGTTGATATAACATGGGACTATTACTGTGCTCCACACCCTAAAATAACATGGTTAGAGACAAAGCGTGGATGAATGGTACAGCCATGAAGTTCTGGTTTAGTGACTCTGTCTGGTACAAAGCTTACTTAGCGTCGTAGGTGGATTGAGAAAAGGAATAAGTTACAGGAAGAAGCCTTTGTTTCGGTTCCAGCAAAGGGAGGTTTGTGATTCAGGTGCTGAATGGAGTTGGGATCTTAGATGGCTCTCCAGGTGTGTGAGGTCCCTATGAATAAACAGAGCCCGACAACCATGGCTAGGGGGCCACTGTGAAGGGCAGGGAAGAAAGATCTCCCTGATCCAGGAGAGCTGAAGGCACCAAACTGGAAAGAAGGCGCCCGAGGTTGGGATTGGATTCCTGTGGAGCTCAGAGCATCTGAGCCAAACTGCTGCCTGGTTTTGCAAAGCATGGATATTAATAAGGGTGATTAGTAATCATGACGTGTGAATAATAAGGGGATGGTTAATTGTCCTGGTTATGATGAACAGCAGTCACTGTGAGCGGGTGGGGGAACTGGAAGCCCAAACACACACACATTCCCCACCCACGTATGTAGATGAACATGTTCACACACGCGTGTACACACACACACACACTCAAATGAATTGTTCTTGGTTGCTATTTATGAGATTACAAAGCAAGCATACCATGATAATCTTTTTTCCCTCTCTTTTTTCTTTTCAAGACGATGTCTTACTATGTAGCTGTGGCTTTGCCTGGAATTTGCTGTGTAGACCAGGTTGACCTCAAACTTACGGTAATGCCCCTGCATCTGCCCCTTGACTGCTGAGATTACAGACATGTCTGGCCGAAAGATTGGTATTTTAAAAATTAAAACCTAATAAAACAGAATGTCCCCCCTCTTTTTAACAAGGCAGAATTTTGAAAAAAATCAACAACATATTCCTTCCTCCTTCTCTCTCCCTCCCTCTCTCTTTCTTTATTTGTCTCCTCCATCCCCACAGTCCTTCCTACTTACACTTTCATTCTGTATCTACAGCATGATTTTATGTAGCTATGTAAAATCTGAGAAACACAAATAAGAAAAAAAAACCCCATATATTTGTCTTTCTGAGACTGGCTTACTTCACAATATGATCATCTCTGTAGTTCCCATTTTCCTGCAAAAGACATAATTTCATTCTTCTCTATGCCTGAAAAATTCCACTGTGTGTGTGTATGTGTGAGTACGTGTATATGTGAGTGTGTGTATGTGAATGTGTGTGTATGTATGTGAGTGTGTGTGTGTAAGTGTGTGTGAGTGTGTGTGAGTGTGTGTGACTGTATGTGTATATGTGAGTGTGTGTGAGTGTGTATGTGTATATGTGAGTGTGTGTGTGTATGTGAGTGTATGTGTGTGAGTGTGTGTGTATGTGAGTGTGTGTAAGTGTGTGTGAGTGTGTATGTGAGTGTGTGTATGTGAGTGTGTGTGTGTAAGTGTGTGTGTGTGTGCAAGTGTGTCTGTGTGTGTGTGTGTGTGTGTGCTGCAGTGGCCATTGATGTGCAAGTTCTCTATGACATGCTGGCTGGAGTCCTTCTGTCAACCACCGGGGAATGGAGTGAGTAGGTTGCATGGAGTATTCATTTTCTGTTCTTGTTAGAACCCTCCCTGCTGACTTCCACGGTGGCTGACCTAGCTCACACTTCAGCAGCAGTTTAGAAGGGCTTCTTTCTGTCTGTCCATTCTTATTGTTGTTTTCAGTTTTATTTTATTATTTTTTTATGTGTGTGGGTGTTTTGCCTGCATGAATATTCATGAGCCATGCACATACCGTAGTCTTCAAGGCTAGAAAAAGGGGTACTGGAGTTACAGATGGTTACAGTTTGCCATGTGGGTGCTGGGGATGGACCCTAATCATCTGGAAGAGAAGCCAGTGCTAACTGCTGAGCCGTCCCTCCAGTTCCCCTTGTTGGTTTTATAGTGACTTGGGTAAGAAGGGACTAACATTTCTCCAATGAAACTGAACATTTTTAAAATATATTTTTGGTCATTGAATTTCATCTTTTTAAGCTGGAGAAGTGGCTCAGCGGTTAAGAGCAGTGACTGTTCTACCAGAGGTTCTGAGTTCAATTCCCAGCAACCGCAAGGTGGCTCACAACCATCTGTAATAGGGTCCAATGCCCTCTTTTGGTGTGTCTGAAGACAACTACACAAACAAACAAACAAAAACTAGGATGTGAAGAATAAGTGTAAATTATTTATTTACTTTTAATTTTATTGATCTGGCTGTGTGCGTGCGTGCGTTCGTGAATGCAAGCTCACACCTGAGTCCCAGCTTGCATGTAGAGGTCCTTTCATCATTGTAGGCCCTGGGGATTGAGTTCAGCTAGTCATGGTTGGTGACAAGCACCTTTACCTGTTGAGCCATCTTGCTTCTTGTGTTTCTTCCTTTCTGAACTATCTGTTCATTTCATTAACCCATTTATCGATTGGGTTTAATTTGTTCTTTGTGTATTCTATATATCAATCCTCCTGTCAAATATAACTGTAATTTTTCTTCCATTCCACAAGCTGTCTCTGCTCTCAGTAGCCATTCCCTTCTTGTGCAAAATCTTTTTAATTTGTTGATTGCTGGCCCCATTTCCCAAGCCACTTGTATCCCACGCAGAGGATATTTGCCTATACAGATGTCTTGAAGTCTCACCGTTTTTTCTTCCTCTAATAGTTTCAGACCAATAAAGCAGCATCTAAAAATCTGTGTGTCATCTTTTACACATGTACAGAAGAACATATACTCATTGTGAATGATTTTGGAAAATAACCCACATATGTGTATGCATACACATATGTACATATATACATATATGTGTACAAACATATATACATATATATGAATTATATGTATAATGTGTGTATATGTGTGTGCATTATATGTATGTGTATATGAATGCATACATATACATACAATATACATATATACACATACATGTGCATGTGCATGCGCATATATATTCTACTACTGAGCTACATCCCCCACCCAGCCCTTGTCATCTTGTCATTTTATTAGTTTTTGCTTGACTTTTTTTGAGGCATTCTTGAATTTATAGCCCACGATGTTTTCAAATGTAAAAGGGCTGGGAGTATAGGGATTTACCCCCCACGCCCAGTTTACTTTATTAGGATTTTGTATTTGTTTCACTCGTTCACTTAGTCATCTACTCTAAGAATAGGGCACGATGGTGCACCCCTGTAATGCTGTACTCAGGAGCAGCAAGAGTTCCAGGCCGGGGGCTGGAGATGGCTTGGCAGTTAAAAGTATATACTGCTCTTGAAGAGGACCTGAGTTTGGTTGCTGGCACCTACATGGTGGCTGACAATTACCTAAAACCCCATATCCGGGGGTATCTGGTGCTTCTGGGTTCCTCAAACACCTGCATCCACATGCATACAATCACAGAAAGACATCATGTGTATATATACACACACACACACACACATATACACACATACATATATATAGTTCAGCTTGGACATCAAGTCTCAAAAGAAAACAAACCCAAATACCACAACTGAACAGGACACCGCCATTGGGTACTTCGTGGTTGGCAGTCCCACCCACCTGCTCAGTGACAGCTGGCATTCCCCCTTCTCTCTGCAGTGGCGTCTACCTCCTAGGATTGAGGAACAGAAGGGGAGTAGCTGGAGACCGCTGGATCTCCTCGAACACAGTGCGCACTCAGGAATCTTCGCCGTCATCACCACTGCCTCTTGAGTCACAAGCCAGGCTCTGTGGATAAAGAGACAACTAAGACATAGTGTCCCACCAGACCCAGTCAGTCCTCAGGGCTGACAAGGCTGGGGGCACAGAGACAGAGATCTCCACCACCTTCCTCTGGTCCTGGATGGGCAGCATTTTGGCAGGCATGCTCCCTACCCCATGCCTGCTCCTGGTGATGTCTTCCCCAAGGCCAGGCCCAGTGAGCAGTTTTCTTCTAGTCCTTAAAAAGCCAGGCGAACCGCCCCGCTCCGGTCACCCCCTCCACCACTGCAGCATGCGGGCTGCTTGGAGAGGTGACAGAAAAATTAAAATTAAAGCTAAATTAAAAAGAAGATTCCCATTTCCTCTCCTCATCACACTTCCACCTTAATTTTATCACATCTCCCTTCTCGTTTTATTGACTTTTAGGAGCACCGCCGCAAGATTTAGTGTGGAGCAGGAGGGAGGCAGTAAATGCGTTTCTCTTGCCTCCAATTAATCCTGCCAGGGTGGGGTCTGGTGGGGAAATGGGATGCTCTGGGGCGAGCCACCAGGAGAAGGGGCAGTCCACAAGAGCACAGAGTTGTGAATGAGGCCCCCCAATGTGGGGGTGATGGTGGGTTTTGCTCTCAAGACTTTCTCTGGACCAGTTTTTTGGTGAAAGAAAGAGAAGCAGGTTCACAGACCCTTCAGCTCAGAAAACCGGACAAGAATGAAACTTCCACAGGATGCAGAATTCAAACCGACTCCCTGGAGTGGGCAAGATGGCTCAGTGGGTGAAGGCGACTGCCACCAAGCCTGACAACCTTAGTTCAATACCCAGAACCCACATGGTGGAAGGAGAGAACCAACTTCTGTAAGTTGTCCTCTGGCCTCTGCACACATCAAGGATTGCGTGTACTCCCATTCCCACATAAATAAATGTAATAAATACTAAAAAAGGAAACTACAGAACTCTTCCCTCCCCACCTCCACCCTTATTTCCTGGGTCTGAGGTTTCCCTCCGACGCATTAGATCTTTATTTAATTTCATTGTGTTTCATGCTCTGTTAGTAGGAGGCATTTTTTCTCCTCCCCTTCCTCTATCTGCTTTTTTTTTTTTTTTTTTTGCTGTTCCCCCATCTCTAATATCATTTTCACCCACCCACAGAGACACTGCACGTTGGTAATTTTCTCCTGACCCTAATGGCTATGGTTTTCCCGCAGTATTTAAGCGGAGCAAGACAGAGGTTAGTGGTAAATAAACAGCGTTTCCTATTTACGCTGCCAATTTCAGTCGATGGTGGAGAGGCTGCTGGGAAATTAACTGTGCTGCTCTCTGAAGCTGAGGAGAGTGCTGGGCTGGAGAGTAAGTGCTTTCTGCCCTCTGTGGCATAGGCTATCTCTCCGGATCTCCGGGTGGAGCCTAGACACAGGGAGCTGGTTCAGACCCCTGTGTTCTCCAAGAATTTAGCCTTCCGTCTTGTAGAGCAGTGTGGTCCACAACCTTCCCAACGCTGCAGCTTTTTAATTCAGTTCCTCATGTTGTGGTGGCCCCAAATATGACTTTATTTTGGTTACAACTTTACAACTGTGATTTTGCTACTGTTATGAGCCATCATGTAAACATGTGGTAGGCGCACCATATCCGATAGAGGATCCTTTGGTTCTCCCGAAGGGGTCGAGACCCACAGGTTGAGAACAACTATAGCAGCAGCAGCTTGCAAGGGACGTGCTAGGAAATTCAGATTCTCTAGCAACTGACTAAATCAGAAAATCTGGAGGCAAGACACAATCTGTGGTTGTTTGTTGAGCCCAGATCTCATGATCCTTCTGCCTCAGCCTCCCAAGTGGTGGGATTAAACATTTGCACTACTTGCCTGGCAAACCATTTCATTTTCTTCCTTTCTTCCTTTCTTCCTTTCTTTCTTTCTTTCTTTTGTTCTTTCTTTCTTTCTTTCTTCCTTCCTTCCTTCCTTCCTTCCTTTCTTTCTTTCTAGTATTTTATGGGCTGGAGCTCAGTTGGTAGAGTGCTTGTCTGGCATGTATGAAGCCCTAGGTTCTAACCCCACACTGCAAAGGTCAGGTGTGGCACCTATAATCCCAGCCCCTGGGGCTTCTAAATCATCCTTGGTTACACAGCAAGACGGAGGCCAGTCTGGGCTACTGGAGACTATCTCAAAAACAAATAAATTTGTTGAGCTATAGTTCACACACACATGTGCAATTCACCTGGCTCAAGCACGGTATTCAGTGGTTTTCAGTGAGTGTGTCGAGGTGTGCAGCCATCACCGGAGCTAGTTGCAGGACATTTCTCTGGTCTCAGTAAATTCCCTGCTGCCTCTGTACAGTAAATCTCCTCCACCTGTAAGTTAATCGGTCACCAATCAACTCTGTCTCTATATGTTTGCTTTTTCTGGACAGTCTTTTGGATCAAATCCTTTATTTAGCATGCTCTTTGTTTAGTTTTGCTAACTGCTTTATTGAGATAGAATTTACATGCCATGCAACTCATCCAAGTGAAATGCATAATTCATCGGTTTTTAATACATTCATGGGTGTAGGACCACCATCAGTACCAAATTTTGGAACGTTTTATTACCTCTTCCCAAAGCTCTGCTTCCCTGTCATTTCTAAATGTCTCTCTAACCCTAGGAACCACTAATGTACCTTCTCTCTCTAAAGAGTTGGCTATTCTGGGCACCACATAAAAATTAAACCATATCTCATGCATCCTCCTGAAACTGGCTTCTGCACGGTGCTGTGTTCGAGATTCACTCATGTGCACGATGTCTCACTTGTTGGGTCCTTTGTATTGTTGAATAGTATTCCACTCTAGGGGTCTGCCATGATTTAACTTCAGATATTTTGTCTTGGTTTTTTGGGGACAGGGTTTCTCTGTATAACCCTAGTTGTCCCGAAACTCACTTTGTAGACCTGGTTGGCCTTGAACTCAGAGATTTTCCTGCATCTGCCTCCCAAATGCGGGGTATTAAAGGCAAGTACTGTTTTTATAACTTATTTATTTATTGGGTGTGTTTGCACATTCAAGACACGTGCAAGGTTAGAGAACAATTTTGGGAGTCAGCTCTCACCTACTGTGTGTGTTGGGCAGGAGTGAACTCAGATCACCATGCTTAGAAGGATAGAAGGGCATACTGTGTGCGCCAAGTCAAATCACAGTAGCACAGAGACTCTTCACACTGTCTCCGGGAAGAGCGGAGCCTCCTATGCCCAACTTACATTCAGAGACCACTTGGGCTCAGTGGGGGTCTTCCCACTGGTAGAGTAACAGCTACCAGATAAAACCTGCAGGTCTGAGGTTAAGGGGTTAGGGTCCCACACCCAGTTCTAAGAAGCTCGCTGGAGTGTGATAGCTTTTAACCTCTAGATTCCTGTTTGCTGAGTTGGTAAAATGGGCAAAGCCAAAAGCTGCCCTTCTGGAGAGCCCGTTTCCCCAGCGTAACTCTGGAATTCCTCTACCTTCAGAAATCTGGCTTCTCCCGTGGCCAGGGTTGCTTGCCTCTTTAGCCCGGAGCCCTCTGCTACCCACTGTTCTGCCCTCAGCACCCAGCAGTCAGCCTCCTGCCGACATCCCAGAGCACTCCTGGCTTCCTGGCCATGTTCTGGGAAAGGCAGCCATAACCATGCCCAGGGTGCCTCCTGCCTCGGTCCATAGGCAGAAACCTCAGACAACCCAAAAAATCTTTTGAGTCATCAGGTGGGTTGCGGCTTGGGGTGGGTCAAGGCTGCTTGTTGCAACCTGGGGTGAGGACCACTGTCCACCCATCTTGAGTCCTTCTCTTGGGGGTTTCTGACCCCCTCATAAGAGAGAATGTCTGGTTCTTTGTCAGGTGTGAAAGGTCCCCAGGGTCTTGGGTCTTGACATCATCAGCCTGAGGTCACTCTCTCTCGGGTACTGGGGCGCTCTTCTTTCTCTCTGAGCTGGGCACTTGAACAGTGCTTGCTGCAGCTTCCTAATGAAAGCTGCTAATGAAAGGCGTGTTTTTATTGGACGCACAAATAGCCGTGCTGGACGCTCCCCACCCCCAACTCCGCGCGCGCGCGCGTGCGCGTTCTCTTTATCTAATTACAGCGATGAATATTCATAACATTAGGTGGGGGTGGGGGTGGGAGTGGGGAACCAGCACAAGACTCACTAAGGCCCAGTCAGGAGGGTGGTCGGCATTCAGCCAAATGCAGCTACAAATTCCCTTTTGGGACTGGTTTTTCATGTTTGCTTGTTTTGCCATTTTTCCTCTGCAAGTGTTAAGTGTGTGACTGGAGCTCTGGCGACCCTACTGCGCTGGGGTGCAGAGCTCCTCTCTGCCTGCCTGACTGCCTGCCTGTCTGTCTGTCTCTCCGTCTGTCTCTCTGTCGGTTGGTAGGTCTCTGTGTGATTTTTGTTACCTTTCTTTGTCTCCTTACCCACGGGGTCGGGCAAGTTCTTGTTACACAAACTCCTGGCGACGACGACACCGGGGTTGGGCACCAGTAAAGGGCAGCTTGAGCCTTGTGAATTAAGAGATTTAGTCACTTGTGGAATGACTTTATTTTATAGCGACTTCCTCCCCGACTGAGTGATGTTGTACGCATTGGGTATATTTATAACTTAATAGCTTTTCTCAATTTTATTATACTTTTTATGATACTTGTGGCTTTATGAGACTTTGTAATTTTTCTCAGATTCATTAAATTCAACTGAGGGTGGAGTCAATGATGAGCAGGTGGGGGCTGCTCTCCTTACATCCCTCCCCTCCCGTCATTTCCCCTCCCCCGAAGGTTCCTTCTTTCACTGGTTGCTGCTGCTGGTGCCGCTGCTCCATGGGCAATCCTCGTTTACCTTTCTCATTAGGGCGTGGGCTTTCCTGCCAACGGAGTTCCTGGCTGTGCCCAGGCTGAGGCTGGTCCAGCCTCATCTCTGTTCGGTCATAGATTATCACTTAGGTTTATACCGACTCCCTCTCCACCTTCTGCTCCCATTGTTTTCAACATCAATTCCTTAGAACTAGAGATACCTCCGGAGTTTTCAATCAACTCCCCTCACTTTACAGACGGGGAAACCGAGGCTCAGGGAGAAATCATTGCTGACTTCAGAGCAGGTAATCTCTTGTGCTTCTGGCCTTGATATATATTGTGTTTGCTTGTTTTGCCATTTTTCTCTGCAAGTGTACAGTGTGTGACTGGAGATCTGGTGACCCCACTGCATTGGGGTGCAGAGCTCCTGTCATATGTCTGTCTATATAATAATAATAATAATAAATTTATATTATTATTATTATTAGTTTTACCTAGTGTCCCTCATTCTTCCCAATATCATGTCCTGTTATGAGCCTCAGAGGAAAAAGGCATTTACAGGACACGCTTTGTCCTTAATGTCCTTAATCTTTTCCACAATCTTCCTATCAGAGCTGTTGGTTAAGTAGCCTGATTTTCCAGGTGAGACAAGCCAGTTACAATGAGCTCCCAAGAATGGTCAGAGACTCCAAACCTCTGGGCTCTGCGGGGCGAGCATCTACATAGTCAAAGCTAAGTGGATCATTTGCACATGTCCAGGAAACCTTTCCCCTGGATGATTTCTAGTGTAAGCGGGTAGGAATTGCAACAGGCTCAGAGTTAAGGTAAGCCAATTGGAGCAGTGCGCTGACTTCCAGAGCTATGATCTTGGTTGAGGGAGAGGGCCAGGCAGAGGAAGAAGGCTTTCAGCTGTGGTGGGTGGAGAGGGTACTGACACCCTTTCCCCAGAGTCTCCAATCCTTGGACCTCTGGGAGCATAGTAACAAAATGCAACAGTTCCTGTTCAACAGATGGCTTTGAGAGCTTCCATGGATCTGTGTCCTCCTTACCCTGAAGTGTAAATATTTATAAATGTAAGAAAGATGATTGGAAAGATGGCTTAGAGGATGAGAGAACTCCAGACATCCTGAGTTCAGTTCCCAGTGGTGGGTCACAACCATCTGTAATGTAATCTGGCGCCCTCTTCTGGCCTGCAGGCGTATATGCAGGCAGAACACTACGTAATAACTTTAAAAAAAAGTTCAGTGAAGAAGGTGCTTTCTACCAAGCCTAATGACCTGAGTTTGATCTCCAGGACCCACAGGTAAAAGGAAAAAAAAACCAACTCCTGCAAGCTGTTCTCTGACCTCTGCACATGCTTCAACATGCACCCCTGCCCCAGTAAACGAATGAATGTAATGTAGAGAGTAAGAATAAGAGACATGGTCTAGGAATGTGCTAAGTGCCTGTAACCCCAGCTACTCTAGAGGCTGAGGCAGGAGGACTGCTTGAGTCCAGGAACTAAAGGTCAGCCTGGGCACCAGAGTAAGCTCCCCTGTGCAATATGGAAACAAGACACGACATGGCAAACCAAGAGAAGGGGGTGGAGGAAAGGAAGACGAGGAGGAAGAAGAAAAAGGAGGAGGAGGAGAAGGAAAAAGAAGAAGAAACATTCTTAAATAAGGCTGGGAAAGTACCACCTGGTTAGTATTCCACAAATAAACACTTGGAACTCACAGAAGACAATGCATATAGTTATATGCTGACAAAAATCACTTCTAGGCTTAGATGACAATGTTGGCTGTACCACACGTTCCTGGGGAGCAAACCTGGTCCCTCTGTGTTTCCTGCCACAGCTCTGCACCCAGATCGCTGCCTGGTGCACAGGCAGCATGCTGTAATGGTTCTCCAGCCTTTGCTGTCCCCCTGAAGAGGATAGGGCACTCCAGGCCCTGGGGGCCCGTGAGGCTTAGCTTAACCCTGACGAAAAAACACCTCTCAACAAGCCCCGCTTGGAGATCGTGACAAATGCCTGGATGGGGCCTTTGGTGGGAGTGAGGCTGTACCACGTGGCTGGTTTTGTTCTGGTCTCTCCCAGGTTTTGTTCAGCATGGCTTTAGTGAAGCCATGCTGCCTCCCTTCAGCTCTCCTCAGGAGCTGCTTCCTTAGGAGATTATCCTGGGTTAACCTTGCCCAGGCTCTCTTACTTTGGAAGCCCTTGGGGTTATAGACATTGGTGAGTGACAGGGGTCTGGAATTCTCCCAAGGGAGTGGATCAGGTATGTCTAAAAGGGTCTGGAGACCTATGGAGACTCTGTTTTCTCTTCCCTACCTCCTCTTGAGATGGCTCTCACCATGTAGCCTCAGCTAGCCTGGAACTCACTATGTAGACCGGGCTTGCCTCTGCCTCCCCAGCGCTGAGATTTAAGGCATGTGCCACCATGTCTGGTGGGACTGTCTCATGCTTGTGCTTTTGTGGCTGCTCCGTTTCCTCAGTCAGTACTACGGTGCTGAGAATAAATTAAAATTTCCTTAAAGTGTTTTTGATTTATTGAATCTCGAGGGCCATTTGGCATCTCCTGACTCTACAGGTATTAGGGTTACAGCCAGGAATGCGCGTGTTGGCTACCCAACTGGAACTTTTAGATTCTCAAAGAAAAGTCTTTTGGATGTGGAATGCTGGATGTTTCTGTTCTGAGAATGTGGTCTTGGCCAGTTTAGAACCTGGGGCAAGCTGTGCCATGCTTAGGGATAGGACACGGAGGCTGACTTAGTCACTGCTTTTGTCTGACAAGAACAACTTTCAAGAGGCTCCTGACCTCCGAGGGTTCCGAGGTGGATCAGGCAGACACTCACGTTCTAGGAGATGAGGAAGCAGAGAAGGCAGGAGCCAGGACAGACTGTAACCTTCAAGGGCCTGACCCTCATGCCCTACACCCGGCAGCCTGCTCTAACTCCTAAAGGTTCTACCATCTTCCAGAATGGCTCCAACAGCTGGGGAGCAAAGACTCAAACACAGCTTCAAACCATAACGGGGAGAGGTGCGGAAAGGGGTCCTGGGTTCAAATCCTCCCTCTACCTGTTAGCTTGACCATCACAGCTTCTTTAAGTCTCATCCTGAAATGAGTGAAATAAAGCCCACACCCAACCCCAGGCAGTAACAGCCAGAAAAGACTTTGTAAATTACAATGTGCAAAATCGCTTGTCTTGGTGATAAACCATCACCCTTACAAACATCCTGTTGGGTGAATCTGTAGACCCAGCAAAATAGTGGGAAAGTCAATACCCTCGTCCCCCAGCCTCCACACGGAGGGGCTTCCTGGTTAGTGTGAGGGCCGTGCCCCAGGCTCGTTTTGTTCAGAGCCTCCATTACAGAGCTGGAGTACAGGACCTCCAGATTCATTTGTAATTTTTATTGTTATATCTTTTAATTTTATTTGGCTCTCCCCGCTGTCTCGAGCAGGGCAGATAGGGAGCTGGTATTTATGGCTGCTCCTGCGACCTACCTCTTGGAATGTATGTATCAGTTAATTTAATCTCCCCTGGTTTTATTTAAACTGTTTTTCCTGATCCAGTCTCTTCTCTAACCACAAGGCTCCCTCCCCCATCTCCCTTCACCCAGACCCCCTCCATGCTTGCCCCACCTCCTCTGTGTCCCTGCCTCTTCCTCCACTGTCTCTCTCCTCCCTCCTCCCTTCTCTCCGTGCTCCTGCTCAGGGTCTGGCCAGAGCCTTTGGATTCCTAGTTCTGGGAGGAGGAAGCAGCCTCTAGTTGCTACAGTCTTTTTCTGGCTTCTTTCCCTCTCTCCCCCACCCCCTTCTCTCTGCCCCGTTGCCTGATTGACATTTACAAATTACCCAGCTGAAAGTGTTCAATCCCTGACCCGCCTGTTTCTGTTCAGCAATGAGTGAGATTTGCAAGCATTTTGTCATATAATTACTGCAAATCCCTTGAAAATTTCCACAACAAGGCCAGATGAATGGTAATTTGGGGGCCTCTAGCCCCTAGTCGCCTTGCCAGAAGAAATCTGAGGCCAGAAATGCAAACCAGTCCCCAAAGTCCTTCATCTTTATATTTGTTTATTTATGTTTATTTATTTATTTATTTGGGGGCAGACTCATTGGTCAGCTTGTCTATTTATTTCTTCTTAAGATTTTTGGGAACACTTGACTGGTGCAGATGCTCTGCTCCGCCCCCTCCTCTGTGTGCTGCCACACATCCGGACTGGGAGATTTGTTTGCTTTACACGAGTGTATTTGTGCTGATTTTATTGTATTGACTGGGTGCATTTTTTCCCCTGCGTTCTACTACAGTTTTATTGTGTACCAGTTGTGGGCATACATCACCCACATTGTTTTCTGCAAAAATTACGCCCTGCTTCACTGTGTCTTGATAGGACTCACTACATTAGTAGCTAAGTGTGAAGACAGGCTGGGGCTGAGCCCGGGCTGTGGCTGGGGTTGCTGTAACTGTTCCTTCGCTGCATCTACCCCATCTGGACAGCACAGGTCCTGCGGGCTGCAGGCAAGGGCATCTGGTTTTCTGTGGTTGCCTCTGTGGCTCCTATTGTCTCGTAGAGATGGCTCCTGACTTATTGAGTTGATGAAGAGGGTAATTGTGGGGATGGGGGATAATCAATCAGTACAGTACTGGCCTCGAAAGCATGAGGACCCGAGTTCAATCCCTGGAACCCAAGTAAAACAATTGGCGCTGGGTGGGGGTGGGGGTAGCATGTTCTTGTGATCTGGGGATGTTGGAGTGGTGTCAGGAGGTGAATCTCTGAGTGTGTGATGACACAGACCAGTGAGAGACCCTGTCCAAAAATTAATTAATTAATTGATTAATTAATTAATAAACAAAGTGGCTACATCTATGAAATGATATCTGAGGGTTTATTGTTTTTGTTTTGATCTCTGCATGCACACATACACATGCACACATACACATGCACACATACACATGCACACATACACACGAACACATACACACGAACACAAAGAACAAAGAAAGTGATGGGGATGAAGCTGTAAATAGACAGGAAAGAAGTGGATGTGGCCCACCCTAAGAAAGGGACCCCTTAATGTGTGTGCTCCCTGCCAGTGTGGGCTGTCTGTACTTGCACACAGACCGTCCAGGGTCTTTCCCTGAGGACTACTCAGGGAGTATGTGTAGATGTCTGGCTGTCTTAAGACCAGCCTGTTCTACTACATGTTACAGACGGGGAAACCCTTTCACAGAGATACTTCGGATCTCAGAGTTAGTGAGTGGAAGGTGGGGATTGGAGTCCAGGTCTGCCTGACGCAGACTCCCAAAAAAACAGGAGAGAGGAGATATATGCTGGGTGAAGACGTTACAGCTTGGAAGGATCTTAGAAACCAGGACATGTGTTCTCTTGAGAGACAGGGAAATGGAGGCTTTGGAGGACCGATATCAGCAGCTTGCCCAAAGTTAAGCCGACTGTAATAGGGCTGGATTCAGGCTTTTCTGGGCGTCCATCTGGCCTGTCCGGGTCCACTCTCTGGTGTGCATGTGCTCATGGTATGTGAGTGAGTCTGTGTCTAGCAGGGTATTGTTCCCATATGACACTGTCTTTTCTCTCTCTACACTGTGGTCTCCCAGGATTTACCTGGTATCTTCTGAAGTCACCCCTGCTGTGATATGTCTGGGCACTCCGATTCAAGCTTGACCTGTTTGGAAAACTTCCTGTCACCTGCCTGAGGTGACCCAGACTGGCTTTGAACTCTTGGCAGTCCTCCTGCCTCAGCTTTCTGAACGGATTGATTTAAACACTCAGGGCTAGCAAGGCAGCTGAGTAGTTAAGATGCTTATAATAAATTTCCTAGTGGTAAAGTCCTAGTTTTGAGGCAAGAATGACGGATCATATTTAGACAGGTTTTCCTTTGGGTATTAACATCTCTCTGCTCATTGCTTCCCTTGTCTTATGGGGAGCTTGAGGAAGGACGGAGAGGAGGGTGACCTCCTGCCTCTGCAGCAGGGCCTCTAGTGAGGTCATCAGGAAAGGAGCCGGGCTTGGCACAGCTTGTGTGTGTGTGTGTGTGTGTCTGTCTGTCTGTCTGTCTGTCTGAGGGTGGCTGCCTCCTGAGGACAGCTTTGGGAGAGGTTCAACTCTCCCTGGCTTCTGATTCTCAACCATCTTAACAGTATGGCTCCTGTCTGGTCCTTCTGCACACATGTGCTACAAATGTGACTAGACCCAGATGTAGTCACACAGACATATCACATGGAGCTGCAGGCTAATTGTATTTGATCTACCTCCAGCTTGAATCTAGGAGTTGTGTCTCTCCCCAGCTATGACTGGGAACTGAGGCAGCCCATGTCCATCCTGAGGTCCTGCTCTTTTGACGGAGGATCTGCCACCCTGCCCCCACCTCTGATGCTTTTCTTTGGGTTCTTCCTCATGCTTCTCATAGCTTCTCACAAGGCAGCTGGCCTCTGCTCAGTCTCAATGGGCATTTCTGGCACCCACTCTTCCTCTGACATGGTGTGCGATCAGGAAGAGCTAGAGAGGGTTGGGGCCGTGGACAATCAGGAAGGATGGGGAATGATGCTGCAAGAAGGCAGGCTTTCAGGGAGTGTTGGAATTCTCAACAATGAGACACTTCTCCATTCACTTAGTTGGGAGTCTCTTGACTCAGTTTCCCTGACAAGGCATAAATGGAGGGGAATGATTGAGTTTGAGCATGTGCTTGTATCAGTGCCCTAGATGTATGTATGAAGCCTCTTGCTGTTCGAGTCTCCTGGATGAACACCTTCAATGGGGGTAGGGGGAGGTTGGTTTGCACATGGTGGTAACCAGGGGCAACCTTCCCTCCCCACCTCATCCTGAGTTAATGCTGCTGAAGAGCTCTACAGGGCCGGCACATCACCCACATAATTATCCCTGGAGGTAATGGGTTTGGAGAGCTGGGGCTGCAGCCTGCCTAGTGGTGGAATTGAACTCCCCCTCTTTCATGGGATGCAAGGAGGGGCAGGAGGGGTGTCTCAGACACTAGCCCCTGCACCTCCATCTTTGTCTGCTTTTCCTAAAGTGAGACTGACTAAGATGTACCTTGGTGTGAAAGTTCAGTTTGTCCTCAACCCAAGTCTTACTTCTTTCCTGATTTGAAGATTGTGTTTGTATTCTAATTGTCTGCTTTGAAATCTTCTCCCTCACCCCACAGAAGGTTTTAAATTTAGGGACACACTTGCCACCATCAGGTCCTGAATTCCCTCCTCAGCTTTCAATTCTTTCCTTAGAGCAAGGGCTGATGGAAAGGAAGTGGCCCCCATTTTTCTAGCTCTAGGCAGAAGCTAACACCAAGGCCTATCTATGACTTTCAAACTTTACCCAACACTTCTTTTTAAAAATGTTTTCTTTGAGAACTTTATACAACATAATTTGATTGTATTCTCCTCCCAGCTCCCCCAAAGCTTTCCTTCATCTCCCTATTCACCCAACTTCAGGTTCTTTCTCTCTTTTAAAATACCCGCCCCCCCAGTAAAAGCCCACCAGAAACACAGGAGTCTGATGACGTGCTTTGTGATGTGTGTTCAACATTTCTATCGAAAGGTCAGAGTATGAGTTAGTATGTGCACGTGGGTAGTAGAGACAGACCCACAGACAGATGAACTGACAGAGACACAGAAAGCAGCTGAGGTGGGAATGGCTCCGTGGAGGGGCTTTTCCATGACTGGGGGTGACTGGCCACTGAGGATGAAGCAAACCTATCTCCAGACAAGATTGGGAGTGGGATCTGCAGTCTGGGTGTGCAACCTCAGTGCCTGGAAGTCTCTCTGCCTCCTGCTAACCCACAGCAGCTCAGGCTCAAATTTGCATTTAAATAGAGATTTTTTTTTTTTTTTTTTAATGAGAAGGACCCAAGGGAGCCCCCAGACTATTAAGTTTTCTTCTGGGGGCTGTATGAGCCTTCTTCATTCTCCCCTCCACCCCAGCCTCCCATACACCCCCCACCTCCAGCTGTCATATTATTCTGTGGCCATATATTCTGAGGGCCAGATGAGGCCCTGGCTCTGACAATCTGAGGGCACTTGTGGGGACAATAGGCCCAGAGCTCCTGGGAGGATAGGGACCGCCAAGTCCTCGACCCCAGTGCTCCTCCCTCTTTGTCTGCTAGTGGTCTGAGTGCTCCGCCCTAGACTCCTTTCATCTCTTTCTGCTTGGCCTGGGGTGGCAGAACTGTTGCTGGCTCCTGGCCACAAGCCAGAGTACAGAACCCATATCATCCAACAGGTCAAAGAGTGAGTGAGGATGAGTCTGGAGGCAGTGTTCGTCTTGGGTCTTCCTCACCCAGGCTGTGTGTCTTGGACAAATTACTCAACCTCTGTGAGTCTCAATTTCCCCATCAGTGGAAATCGTCCTCCTGGGTAGGTGTGAGGCTGGATGAGATAAAGCATGGTGTGGGGGCAGCCAGCTACAGAACCACAGACAGACATGTCCTCAGAGTCCAGATGGAGAGGGTTGGTTAGGGTGAAATGTCAAGGGGGAGAGTATACAGCAGTGGGGAGCATGGGGTGTGAGGTTAAGGTTGGGGTTACCTTTCTTGTGTCTTCAAGATAAACCAGAGGCTGTCTTCTCTACAGTTTTCCACACCTGACAGTCGGCGATTCAGAGTTCAAACTCACCTTAGCTTGGGCAGCTGGGATAGAGGGCTCAAGGGCAGCTTGGTTGGGATAAACACTGAGATCCTTTCATAGCACAAAACAATTTACCTCAAAGGATTCTTGTGAGTACGAGGAACCCAGAGGCTTCCTTTTTGGCAGGCAGACATCTTGGAAAGGTGTTCCGGGACCTGGAGGATGTGTAGGGAGGACAGGAGCTGGGGGAAGCCCTTGGGACTTAGAAGCTCCAGGGGTGGTGTGGCGGGTCCTAGGGCCCCACCTGGAGGAACTGGAGGGTCTGGCAGCCTTAGACAGAAAATGAGGTAGCAGCACTCTGTTCTTTGTCTTCCACACTGTATAGGACATGGTACTATGTTGGAAGGTCACGGTGATGCAGATTCGAGTACACCATAACTGATGACTGACAGAGCCTGGGAGGGAAACTGAGGGAGAAAAGTGGGCTCAGGTGGTCTCCGCCTTACCCCGCCCTATCACTGGTGTTAGGAGGAATAGATAAGACATGACAGGTCCTTGGCCACCTGGGATGGGACAGGACGTGGGACACATTAGTGGGATGTGTAAATGAAGGGAACACACATACACACGCATGCATGTACACACACATGAATGTACGTCACACATGTTCCCACACATGCATGCAAACACATGTCTCCACCTCCAGGCTGTAAGCCCAGATTAGTCTTGGCATCTCAGTTCTTGGAACATGGTTCAAGAATGGAGTTGAGTAAAATTTTTGAGTGTTTATAAGAAAACTCCTACAAACAAACAGTCTTATAACTTCTCTTCAAAAACAGACTTGTTCTTTAGAATGTGCTTTCAAGCCCCTCTCTGGTGTATCAGATAGAAGTGAGTCTGTTTTAGGTAATTCATTACAGCTGGTTACTGGTATTTGTTTAAATGGGAAAGGCACAGGGTTTTACCACGGGCAGCTTATCCTTGTGGTTGGACACTTTCTGAGTATAAAGTATCTGGCACTCTGAATTAAGTTGGCTGCATGAGACTTTGTTTATTTAATTTATTTCGTGTATATGAGTACACTGTTGCTGTCTTCAGACACACCAGAAGAAGGCACCGGATCCCATTACAGATGGTTGTGAGCCACCATGTGGTGGCTGGGAATTGAACTCAGGACCTCTGGAAGGGCAGTCAGTGCTCTTAACCGCTGAGCCATCTCTCCAGCCCTGCATGAGACTTTAATCTGTTTCTTTTTTAGGCTCCACTCTCCCGGGTTCATTGCCAACAAGAGCAGGGAACACTCAACCGGCAGCAACAGTGACGGGCTCTTTAACTAGAAGTCTGGGAGCTTGATTCCGCCCTTCCTTCCTCTCCCTTTTCCATTTCCCTCCCTTGTTTTCTTTCTCCATTTCTTCTTTCTTACTTGGTTTGTTGGCAGAGGCTGGCATTAAACTTCTGCCCCATCTGCCTCTGTTTCCCAGGTACTGGGAGTTATGTCCCAGCACATCGGGCACTTTTTTTTTTTTTTTTTAATTTTCGAAGGAAATACAGTTTTAAATTTATATTTATTTATATTTATATTTATTTATTTGCACATGGGTAAGTTTGTAGGACTTGGTGCTTTCTATCATGTGGGTCTCAGGGCTTGAACTCAGGTGGTCAGGCTTGGCAGCAAGTGCTTTTAACCCCTGTGCCATCTCGCTGGCCCTCTAAGGAAACTATGTCTTATAGACACAGCTGTTTGTTCGGGGTCATTCAAAAGGAACCAGGGAAAAAGAAACCTTCAGAAGAGATTCAGCCGTGTGGGGTGCTGCTTTCTATGAACACGGCCTCTTACCAGGGCAGAGCTTGGTCAGATCAACAAGGAATGGACTTTGGCCTCCTCTTACCCTTCGTGTGGTGAACGCTGAACCTCCACATGGAGCCATCACCCCCCCCCCCCATCCTCACTCCGGTGCCACTTTGCTCTTCACATAGACCTTTCCCAGCTCCCCCTCTGCTTTCTCTTGTTCTCTTCAGAGCGTTCACTGTTGTTAAGTCTTTGCACGCCTGAATGTGTCTCTATAGCAGCTGTCATGTGTGTGGTGCCTGTGTGGAACTGTGCACTGCCGTGTCTTTGGTGGATGTGTTTTCCTACCTTTCTCTTGGGGCTTGGCCCATTATAGGAGCGCAAAGTTGTGTGACATGGGCTGTGTGCAGTCATGTGCCTGTGTCCCCAGTGTCTCAGCTCTCCAGACCCCTAAACTCCCTCCATATCTAGATTGGAAGGTAGGCTAGACGAGACCCTGTAAGGCTGGCCTCTCCTGAGGCCTGGAAGCCTCTGTGAGCCAACCTTCCTTGTACTGGGGCAACCTAGGACCTGCCTCAGTCTGCCCAGTTGGCTTCAGCCATTTCTTCTGCTTTCTCCTGAGGTCTCCTCAGGGCTCTTGGACTAGAGTTGGCAGGTCCTGAAGGGGGAGGGGTGGCTGGGAAGAGGCACAGGAGCCTGAAGAAGCTGGCAGGGGCTGGTGGCCCCTGGGACCTCTTCCCACAAGGGCAGAGGCGGCACCAGCTGCGCCACAGAAGAAATATTCCCCAAAGTCAGAGTGGCCGTCTCATATTTTAAGTGGCCCTTATTTATCACCGTCCTCCTGGGCTTCCTTTCTCAGCAAAGGGTGATAAAAGACAGTGGGGGGGGGCATGGGGGACTGGCCTGACGGTGGGCGGTGGTGGCAGCACCAGAAGGCACAATCACACAGCAACATGCAGCAGAGCAATCTGTGCACATGGAGCTGTACTCACACACACATACACACACACACACACACACACACACACACACACACACACACACACCATAGACACAGACACTGTACACAGACTCAGCCATGAAGGCTGACCGCAACCAAAGATACCTGGAGACACCACACCATGATCACACACACACACACACACACACACACACACGCAGCCTGACACATGCCCAGGGACATGTCCCCACTCAGACACAGAGGTCAACATGCATGCACAGTTGCATACGTGTTGGCGCACACATGTGTGACATGCATACATACACAGATGCCCACTCCTACCAGCAGGTGACACTCACCCCTTCTGTCCACCGTGCCACTGCATGTCCCTTCCCCTTCAGGATGACTCTGAACTCCTCCTGCCTTTGAGACTATGCCACTGTAAGGCCTCTCTGGACGGCAGCCAGCATGTGTGTGCTCCTCGCTCCAGTCTCACACATGGCCGTGCGAGCGTCTGTCTTAACTGAAAACCACGAAAGCCAAGCCTCCTACCACACACAGAGCAAAGGATAAAAAACGGACCTGAGACCATAAAACGAAACCACGGAACTTCAGAAGGAAGACAGGAGAAGACCTCTGGGTGGAGAGGCGGTACGTTATAGGCAGAAGACAGTCAGAGCTCCAGTTTTACACAAAGCCACAGGCACAGACTTTGAGTGAAAAATCGACAGCCCTCCGCAACTCCACCCATCTTCACCTTCTTACTCCCGGTCCCACCCTGCTTTCTAAGATACAACCAGCTGAGTTACCCTGGGTAAGTCACATGCGTTCCTCCGAGCTCAGGTACCTTATGAAGTGGAGTGTCATTTTCCCTGCCTCTTGGAATGCCTGTGAAGTCCCGTCCCAGGGCCTGCTGCATGTGAAATGCCCTCTGCACGCTGTATGCTGCACAAAGGCTGGCTGTGTCTGGGGTCTTGCATGGCATAATTGCTGCCCGCACACCTAGGCATGGTTCTAAGAGGCAATTCAGACCCACGTCTCAACCTCCTCTTCTACCCCCACCCTAACCCGTACCCTGTTCCCCATCAGCTTCTCAGTTGCCAATCAACCTCTCTCCCCAGCCTCAGCCCATTAGTACGGCTCCCTGGGGGAATCTATTTTTTAAAGGTTATTAGCAGATTATTGGTTCTTTATCAACCCTGGGCCTCAATCTCCAATCTCCCAATGAAGCTATTGTGTCCCTAATAAGATGCACTTGATAATCTTGGTGTGAGGGTGGTGGAGGACTTGGTGGGGGCGGGGCAGCGGGGAAGAGGAAAGGGTTAACTGCACAGGGCCCCAGCCCCCACCCCATCGGTCCTCAAATAGCTGAACTACTGTATATTGTAGTTTTCAACTGCAAATCATCTTTAATAGCAGACATCACGGGATGGCTCATTACATTAAGCTATTTTTCATGCTATCTCCTGTAATATCCTCTAATCCAATGCGTTTCAAATCACCTCGGGCTAAAATAAGAGACATAGCGATGTAATAGCCTAGTGTATTAGTGGGTTAATTGCCCTGTTGTACTCTTTCTAGTAGCTATCTCTGGAATGACTTCTATATTAATTGTAAATTGCTTAATACATTTAACTCCTTGCCACCGCCCCATCCCCTAACGAAGGAGGCCACTATCCAGTGGCTTGATGGGAATGAGAGGGGTAGATTATAGGCGCTCCTTTCTGACTCCCCTCTGTCTCCTTGGTCCAAGCTGGAAGAGAAGTCTTACAAGATACTTCTGTTTCACAAGAGGAAGATCAGTGTTTATTGAGCACTTACTATATCCCACTATTATAACCCAGGCCCATGACTAACTAGGCCTTTTCTCTACATGCCACCTCAGTGGGGCCTCACAAGACCTTGAACAGTACACCCAGAGGTCAGGTAGCTTGTCCAAAGAGCTGTGAATCCTAGAGTTGTACCCGAACCCAAGGGCTTGCAGATCCACAATGGCTAGGAGTGAGTAGACAGGATCTGCAGCTATGAGGAAAATCACCGGTGTGGTCAGCAGGTTTTGTGTCTGGCTCCTGGTCTGGAAGTGAGAGGCTTGTCTTGACACCCACCCCACCCCCCAGTCCGACGAGAGAGACAAGCATTGAAGAACTGCTCTCAAGATGGAGCTTCTTAACCCCAATCTGAAAGGAAGGAGACATCTGCTTCAAGGGGTTCTGACCTTCAAGGGGCGGACCCTCAGTCACGTGGAGAGACACTGGCCCCCACGGGGGACACAGAAATAAAAGATGGGGAGGGTGTGCAGTGTTCAGAGCCTTGATGCCCACCTCAGGTTTCCTCTCTCACTCCCTTTCACACTTCTGCCTGGTGACTTTCTGCAGGCAAAAGTCAACAACTTCCGGTGGGGACAGTGTTAGGGTACCGTCTTGTCACAGCTCTTGGTCCCAGGACCATCAGCTCCGCTGGTTTCTAAAGAGACCCTGGTGGATATGGAACCGGGGTCGGGACTGTCTCTGGATGGAAGTGACCAGTGGGGGTCCCTGAGGGAGAAGCCAGAAAAGAGCAGGGGGGAAGGGAGCTAAAAGGGAATCAGGCCACTGAAGAAACACGGAAACAGGGTGGCAAGAACCAGTCAGTCTGCAAATTAGCACTTTTAAACGCACACAGCCATGCATTGTGAGCGGAAGCCCCAGGGGAGTCACTTGGTTAGAAACACCACGCGGGGTACAATGTTCTTCTCGTAGTTTGGCACAGGCCCCAAGTCTGAAATGGCCCAGTGGATATCTCTCTCAGAGGGACCCCAGAACCTCTTCTAGAGATCCTGGGCCTCCTCTTCACAGCAAGGAGGCCTTGGGGCAAAAGAAGGAAGCCGGAGGGAGGGAAAGGAGGGGCCACAGTCGTGCAGCTCGTGGCTGGCTAGGTCCTCTGGCCTCCTGGGGCGGTGGCAGCCGCTTTGTCGCCTGCTGGCTGGAGAGCAACCTTGAGCGCGGGCGTGCAGACAGTGATTTAGGTGCCCGCACTGGAGCGTGAAGGTAAATGACCACATTTCACCGTCAGGAGGTGAGCCCGAGGCGCCTGCCCAGCCCTCCCCCCCAAGGCCTGGGGCTGGCGAGGACAGAACTCCTGCTATAGCCCGGTACAGTGGGTAGGCTCCCTCCAACCCCATCCCCACCCAGTCTAGTCTGGGGTTGCAGCTCCCCTCACTGAGAGACCCCGAGGGGTTAAAATTTAAGCCTTGGAAGGGTGGCGGCGGGAACCTTCTGGTCTTGTAGACAGATCTCATACTATATACAGGAGTCCACAAAGCAGGGTCTGCCTCATTTTCACAGTGCAGATGTAGAAACCGAGGCTCAAGAAGTTCAGTGATCTGCTGAAGGCCACAAAGGCTGGGGGTGGTGGGTGGAGTGGGGGAGGCTGAGAACTCTTGGTCATTAAGCCCCCAAGAGCTTGGATCTGATGGGGTGGAATGAGAAATGTCAGCATACAGTAAACCTTTGTTTTGTGTCCAGAGTCCTGGGTTTAGCTGTGGATGTTTGTTCTTTGTGTTTAAAAAAACTACAGACCTTCTGGACCTGCAGGAATGGCTCAGCAGGTGAAGGTGCTCAAGTCTGACAGCCCAGAGTTTCCATCCCCCCAAACCACATGATGGAAGGCGTGGAAACTTCTTGGAAGATTGTTCTTTGGCCTCCGTGGTCACACTGTGATGAGTGCACACCACACACATGCACAAAACAAATAAATGAAAATTAAAAGTACAGGTCTGTGGGTTTGGTTTGATGTTCTTTGGGTCGAAATTTCTTCCGGAGAGCCCTGTTGGCTGTTGAACCCCTGGGGCACCCTGATGAGCAATTCCTTTATTTTTGCTGAAAAAGCTAGGGAGAGATGGGGAGCCAGGCTGTGTGCGCAGGAGTTGGTGATAGCAGACTTTCTAAGCTATGGGTGGGGGGTGGAGGGTGGGGGAGGGGGGGTGGGGGGTGGGAGGGTAGGGGGGTGGGAGGGATGGGGGGCAGGCTGTGGGGAGTTGAGGGAAGATGGTCCCGAGGCTGTGGCCCAGGGAGCTTTCAGTCCCTGCCAAGGTATCTTTGGTCATCATTATTATTATTTTTATGTTTGTGAAACAGGGTATCATGTAGTCTAGTCTTGTCTCTAATTCCTTGGCTCAAATGGGGCTCCTGTCTTAGCCTCCCAAATGATGGATGGGATTTCAGGGAAGGGTAACTCAGCCTGTCTCAGTATTGTTTATATTATTATTAACTATTATGGTTATACGTCCTCTTATTGTTCATACTGGATGCCTTTGTTGTATGTCCTTCATGTGTGAGGTGTGGTGACTCTGGCCACGCCTACAATCCATTGAAATAGGGATTGTTAGTTCTGGTTTTTTATAGATAAGGACCCTGATGCTAAATCCTTGGCTTTAGGCCTTGTGGCTGAGAGGTAATGCAGTTGGCCTTGGCTTCATGTTCTGCTGGCCGGGGGCTGTCTTCTTTGTGTGGCCCACTGCCTCTCCAGTTCACTGTGTCTGGAGGGAACAAGGAGCGTGATGAGGCTTTGGGTATCAACCCAGTGCTTGAGAGTAAAGGAGACCCAGATCTCTCTGTCTGGAGTAGATTTCCTGGAATGGGTCTCCGAACTCCAGGTCAGCCTGGGGAGTAGGGGAATCAAAATGGGTCAAAGTTCCCAGCTGACCTCATGGTATTGGGGCTCTTGTGAACTTGTAGCTGAGGATCACCTTCCTTAGGCAGGTAAGAACTGAAGGCAGGGGAGGAAGATCATCCTCCGTGGTGGAAAGCATTCGGAGGGGGCCAAAGAACCCAGCAGAGACCATCCAGAGGGCTTGGAGTCAGGTATAGACATGGCAGAAATTTGGCTCGCCCTAGGGAAGGCCTAAATGGAGCTCTAAGACCTTGACACACAGCAGCTTGAGGTAGCAGGGACCTTCCCAATCAGCCCAAAGTCCTTGTTCTTTAGACTCCCTAGTTACCATGACAACTCAATAGTTGATATTTATTGAATGCCTACTGTATGCCCCGGACTGTGCCAAACCTTTTTAAAATCCTGACAGTCATCACACATGCTAAGAAACACACAGATGAATTGTACCTTTGAAGCATAGGCTCCCTCAGCAGAAGGTCGAGGTTACCTAGAGACGGGACCTGCCCTTTTGATCTCAGTGCACATGTGACATCTGCAGGCCTTCCGTGGACAGACCCAGGATGGACTGTCACTCTTTGTGTTTAGTGGATGGAAGTTTCAGGCTGGGCCACTCTTGCTTTTCTTCCCATTGTTTCTGTGCTTGGCTCTTTGGCACTTCTCCCGCCCCTGGCTTCGGAATCTGTTCCTGTACCTGAGTCCTGGCCCCTGCTCTGTGCACATCACATGGATGAACAGCAACGTGATGGAAGGGAACAGGTGGCTGCAATAGTGTTGAACTACTGTGAGGGAATAAATCTGAGGTCTGTGGGGGGAGCCTGATGACCCCACTCCAAGCCCTGCCATTTCTTTATCTATCTAGACCAACTTCTTCATCTGTGTTCACAGTGTTGAAAAGATCAGGGGACGGTCCACTTTGTGGGCCCTTTACTACCCCCCTCCCCACTTCAGTTTAGAATTTCTGAGTCACACAGTGCCCTGTTTGGTAAAGCATCCATTGCTGCCTGACCCAACCCCATTATCTAACGAATGAGGAAAGGGATGCACAGACAGGGGGAGTGACTTACACAGGTCACACAGCAAGTTAGCAAGCAGCTGCCTATCTTAACTTGAGGATGCTAGAAAGGTGGGCTGCTGAGAACTTCATAGGAGCTCTATGATATTGAAGGGGTTCTGAGAAGGGAGGGCTACCCTCTCCTTCGTTTTTTTTTTTTTTTTTTCCTGAGGCATTGTCAGCTGGATCCCTGGCCATCCCCCGACACCCCCCTCTCCCCACCGCCATCCTCATGCACCGGGTGGAATTGTCTTAACGCAGCAAATTGTTCATACACATGTAAGCAAATATCTTCTCAAATTATCTCTTATCACCAAACAGGCTGCGATGCTCACCGGCTGGAGGGCCGAGGTTGTCTTTCAATCCACTGGTGATGGGGAGGGGGGCAGGGAGGGGAGAGGCTGACACCAAAAATAAACCAGCAGAGTGGGGATGGTTGTCGCAAGGGGCAGAGCGAAGTTGTCAGGCAGCGAGAGCGTGTGAGGCGGCAGGACAATAATGTGCCATGACACTTCTGAAATGAGCGGCCCGTTGCCATGGTGAGCAGCCAGGAGGGACCGGCTCTCCCGAGGCTGAAATAAAACACGCTTTAAATGATGTTTGATTAGAATTTAGATCATGTAACCGAATACCTCAGTCCTCTTCCCTTCTTTTCTCCTTTTCTTCTTCAGCCTCTTTTCTCCCTTTCCATCCATGCCCTCCATGGATACACACACCCTCATATGCAATGTAATTCATACACACACGTGCGCACACACACACACACACACAGATATATATCCACAAACACGTATGGAAATAGGTGTACACAGATATGTAAATGTACAAATGTCAGCGAGCAACATATACACTGCAAAGTACACACAGGCATACAAACTTGCAGGCTCAGATGTGTAAATGTACAAATGTCAGCGAGCAACATATACACAAGTACACACAGGCATACAAACTCACAGGCTCATGTGCACACGTATCTGCACGCACATACTCTTCTCTCTTCTCCCCAACTGTTCTGCTGGATCTTGGGTCAGAGAATCCAGCTCATCAGATGCCGGAGAACTCTTATATGGTCACCGTTTCAACCCAGCGGAGAAGAGCTTGAATCCTACTGTCAGTATGACAAACCGAAACGTCTCACACACCTTGGTCGGGTGGCTCCTCATGGTTCACAAAGCGGCTCTAATTTCAAGTTTGTGCTTTGTTCTCACTGAAGACTAGTCATGACCACATCCATTTTCTAGAGGCAGCACTGAGGCCCACAGAGTCCAAATGTCTTGTCCAAGATCAAGCCCACATAGGGCTGGACCCATTGGCTCAACGGTTCAGAACATTTGTTGCTCTTGCAAAGGACCTGAGTTTGGGTCCCAGGACTCACAGTGAGTGGCCCATGACTGTCTGCAACTTCAGCTGCAGGGGATCTGACTCCCTCTCTGGGCATCCTCAGGCACCTGCACACATGTGACATATACTCACACAAATGCATACACATGAATAAAGAGAGAATTCTTTTGTTTTTAAAAGATCCAGTGCCAGCCAGAAGTATATCCAGGGCTGCCCTTTGGGTCCTTGGAAGGAGCCACTTAGGAGAGAGCACAGCCAGTTTTGCTTATCCAACATGCTTTGGAAGCTGGTTTTGCTGTTGGCTTTGGCATGAACCATCCAGAAGTGAGCAGGACAGCCCTGGCCTGCTTCGGAAGGCTTTTGCATAGACTTATTTTCTGCCCTCTTTTTGTTTTGGTAACAGACTTGTATTATATTTGTGGTGATTTTCCAGGGCATGCTGCCTGGGGTTGGGAAGACAGCCAGTCCTGGCTGAAGGCGCTGTGTTGGTGGTATGAGGGAGTGATGGAAGGCAGGCACTATGGACAGAGCCAGCTGGGGACTTGTGCAGTTTCACTACTCTCACTGTCCTGGTCCCTGGTGCCTATCTTCCTGCTAGGCAGGGCTTTCAGATTGTTAGCCAATCTACCCATTCATATTCATTCCATTGTAGCATCGTAGCGTGTGTGTGTGTGTGTGTGTGTGTGTGTGTGTGTATGTTATGGCCTTTGCTGGGATTCAAGCAAGCAGACAAATAGATAGGCAGGCAGATACATATACACACACAGGGACACACACACAGGGATAGACAGAGAGGAGAGACAGAGAGAAGAGAGACAGACAGACAGAGATGGAGAAGGGGGGGGGAAGGAGGGGGGAGAGGCACAGGCATAGGCTCCTTTTGTACCATGTAGTCTGATGGAGGTGGAGAAACTGTGTGTGAAGGGGAGATGCACTGTGTCTAGCAAGACCATGGAAGTCTTCTCTGAGGAGGTGATGCTTCAGTAAAGGGTAGTTCTCCAGGGAGACACAGGCCAGTCTGTGATTGCAAGGGTCCAACCTTACCCAGTATGCTAGATGCTCCCTAGAAAGGCAGCCAGTGATTCTCCATCGAGAGTCTATCTGTGTTTTGTTTTGTACATGCCAAGACAGGGCTTCATCTCTAAGTCCTACCCCATCTCAAACTAAGCTTTTTGAAACAGAGACTAAGCCCTGGGTGCCACACTCGCCCTCGATTGGGGGTTCACCCAGAGTGGCCCTTTCTTTTGTCCTTTGCTCCAAGTATGAAGCCATTTCTTTCCTTTCTTAGCATATTAATTCTGTGAAGGCAGAGACCCCACCTTGTGTCTCTGTGCTTGTCTAGTGCGTGACACAGGACTTCCCATTGGAAAACGAGCCAACGTTAGCTGGAGGTGACCCAGCGATAGAGCATTTGCCTGGATTTCATGAGGCTATGGGTTGGATCCCCAGCACCAAAAGAAGAGTCAGCACGTATTGAGTACTTGCTGTATGCCTGGCGCTGTACTTGGTGCCCTTTGTGTTATTATGTCCTTTAGTCCTTATGGCTCTAGGTCAGTGACTCTCAACCCTTCCAATGCTGTGACCCTTTAATACATTTCCTCATGTTGAGGAGATCCCCCAGCCATAGTTATTTTTGTTGTTACTTCATAACTGTAATTTTGCTACTGTTGTGAATCATAATGTAAATACATGTGTTTTCCAAAGATATCAGGCAACCCTGTGAAAGGATTGTTCAACCCCTAAAGGGGTCCCGACCCACAGGTCGAGAACCACTGCTTTTGAGGCCGGTGCAACACTGTTTCCATTTCATAACCAAGGGAGCTACATAGCTGGGAGGTTAATGAATTTATCCCAACTCATATAAAGTAACAGATGTTAGAATCAGGACCTGACTCCAAAGTCCCTGACCTCTGACTCTTGACTTTCAACTCCTGACCTTTTGAAATGCACTTCATTTGCCTGTGAGGCCACTGGAGTCCGCTTCTCCGTGCAGACGGGACGTGGAGTCCCCGATCATCATCAGTTTCAGAAGTCCGTGGCTTTGGAGACTCTCTGCTGCTTTATAAAGTGGGGGATAGCAAGGAGGGTTAGTCTAGGAAGGAGCTTCAGACTGATGTCCAGGGCTTCAAGGGAGTTTTAGAGGGTGAGAGCAACCACAGCCACAGGTCAAGGCTGGGAAAGGGCAGATCAAGTAAGGCCACCACAGGTGACAGGGTATGTGATCAGGGGCTGAGGAATCCAGCTGTCACTCAGAACCAGGTCCACCCTTTCTGTCCACTCCTATGTCTGTTCGGTATGGCATTGCATGGTTTTTGTTTATGTCAGCACAGGGTCTCATGTGTTCTAGACTGACCTCAAACTCCATATATGGACAAGGATGAGGATGGCCTTAAACTTCTGATCCCTCTCCCAAATGCTGAGAATATAGGCATATACAGCCATGTTTGGTTTATATAGTAGGAGGGAATGAACTGAGGGCTTTGTGCATGCTAGGCAAGTGTTCTGCCAACTAAGCTACCCATCACGCCAGTGTGTGTGTATGTGTGTGGACATGTGTGGGGGATGCACTTTCTGTAGGAGTGCGCGTCAAGAGCAGAGATTGATGTCAGGATATTCCCCCAATTGCTTCCCCACCTTCTTTGCGAGACAGCATCTCTCACTGAATCTGGAGATGCCTGTTTCAGCTAGACTAGAAAGCCAACACGCCCCTAGGACCCACCTGTTTCTGCCCACCAGCACTGGGCTCACACATGTATGCTGACGTGCTTGCCTTTCTACATGGGCGTCATGGATCTGAACCCAGGCCTACATACTTGCACAGCAAGCCCTTCAACCAATGGACTCTCTCCTCAGCCCTCACCATGCCAGGTTTTAATGTAACCTTCCTCTTGTAGCTCCATAGGACCTGCCCGTGCTTAGTCCCTGAAGGCCCCTCTCTCCACCTTCCTCCTCCTCACTTTCTTCTACTGGCCACTGATTAGAATCTTCATGCTTCCTCAGGCCCTAGGGTGCAGTTTAGATTCACCCAGTATGCTCTTAAGCCCCAAGGCTCTCTGGCCCAAAGCCTGCCTTTCTGGCCTGGTACCTCATGTCTGCTCCAGGCACCCGAGGCAGCTCTCAGTGTCTTGTTTACCTGTAGCTCTGCAGCTGAGTGTCCACCCCTCACCCCCCCCCCCCCCGCCCCAGTCAAATGGCTGCTGTGCTGACAGTTCTGGCGCCTCCCTCTCTGGAGCAGCTTCTCTGATTACCCCTTCACTTCAGACTGGGGCAGTCGGTTTGTTTCCGTTATTTCTCTGACCTAACTGCAGGCTTCTGGGAGAGCAGACTGCGGCACAATCACTGTGTCACTACACCTTCTAATCAAGACTGTCTGTCACAGCACCAAGATGCCCTGCCCAGGACACCCAGCCTCGTCTAGAATACAGCTGTGTTCGGTCTTTGGTCCTCAGCGCTTCGGTAGGGTGGGGAGTAGGAAGCAGAAGGAAAAACGGGAGGATATATATCCTACAACTTTCTGGTTAACTTCCTTCCTCACAGGTAGTGTCCATCCTGAGGCAGGGCTGCAAACATTCCAGAGTGGAGCAGAAGCAAGGGGAGTCAGGTATCTGCAGGGACTGCATGGGGAAGCAGTGTGGAGACTGAGTGCAGTGGAGATGAAGAGAGGGTTGGAGGAGTTGACAGGGGTGTTGGTGCTGTGGAGAGGCCTTAGGGAAATCTAGAACTGACTCCTAATGTCCCCTGTGGCAGTCTGAAAGAAAATGGCCACCTGAAAGAAAATGGCTGTCATACGCTCATAGGGAGTGGCACTATTAGGAGGTGTGGCCTTGTTAGAGTGGCTTTGTTGGAGAAAGTGTGTCACTTGGGGGTAGGTGGTGAGGTTTCAGATGCTCAAGCCAGGCCTAGTATTGCTCTTTCTCCCTGCTGTCTGCTGATCCAGATGTAGAACTCTCAGCTACCTCTTCACCACAATATCTGCCTGCATCCTGTGAGATGCTTCCCACCATGATGTCAATAAACTGACCCTCTGAACTGTAAGCCAGTTCCAATTAAATGTTTTCTTTTATAAGAGTTGTCATGGTCATGGTATCTCTTCATAGCAATAAACCCTAGGACATTTCCCCAAGCAGCACCACATGGAGACAGCCACGGGATGATCCAAGTCATAGGATTATACTTCAGTCCTAGCCAGGAGCTACTTTCTTTTGCAAGCTCTATTTGTGGTACTGGGACCTGAACCTTGTACACACTGGGCAAGTGTGCTACCACAGAGCCACATTCTTAGGGCAGGAGCTACTTTTATTCTCTTCTAAACAGAACAGCACAGCACAGCCATGTTCCAGAAGGCTGCATGTCAGTGAGAAGTAAGCTTTAGAGAATACAGGAGCCAGGAACATGAGCACTGCAGTGTAGCTCAGCGGATAGACTATTTGCCTAGCATATGTGAGGCCACAGGTTCAGATCCCAGCACCACGTAAAACTGGGTATGATTTACTACCTCTGTAATTCAGTCATCCTTGGCTACATACTGAGTTCTAGGCCAACTGGGTTACAGGTGCTGGAAGAAGGTTTATTGGTTAGGAGTCCTTGCTGCTCTTGCAGTTCCTCACATGGGGTGGTTTCTCTAGGTACCTGCATGCATGTGCACACACAAACACACACACAGAAATAAATCTGAGAGAGAGAGAGAGAGAGAGAGAGAGAGAGAGAGAGAGAGAGAGAGAGAGAGCAAACCCAAGAACCCAGAAACCCTGAAGCGAGAGAGGATGTGGAAAAGAAAGGGAAGCTCTGACTCTATCTCTGAGTGGTTCCTGTGGCTACTGAGTTTCATACATGGAGATGGTGACAGCTCAAAAAGCTAGGTAGTGATGAACAAGCAGCCTCATCTCTGCCCCTGAAGTCAGAAGTGGCCCAGGCCATGGCCTTTAGAGGCACTAGAACCTAGATGGTAGTTTGGTTTTAAGTTTTTAGCTTAAGATCTACCCCCACCCCCTGCCAAAGCCTAAAACAGGGGAAATGGGGTAGTGCCAAGAGACAGGAGGGGGGTGGGTGGCCAGGGCACTTGGACTATTGATCCTGAAGCCTTGATCAAGGAGAGTGTTCACCATCTGCCTTGCTCTCCGACTTTTATGCAGCAGCGTGGGTGGCCCATGGCTAAGGGACAACCTTACAACAGAGACTAAAGTTATTTAGATGCTAAGAGGTGAGGCTTGGCCCAACCCAGAAGAAGCAAGCCACTATAGAAGTCAGGAGGCTGTCCCTATGCTCATTTGGTGGTTGGCAAGCTCCTCAAACTTCATTGTGTCCCTCAGGTTCTGCATTGATAATGTGAGGGTGTAAGGTTCTGCTCAGAAGGTGCCGTGTGACTGATCAGGGGCTTAAATCAAGTGTGATCTGGTGATCAGAATGGGGTCAGCATCCATCTGGTGAGGACGGTCTGCCAGGCTCCTTCCTCCTTTGCCTCAGATGTTAGGGTGCTCAGTCAAGGTTGGGGTTATTGGAGGGATAGAGTGGGGAGAGGGCCTCCTGGTAGCCAGAGCTATCAAACTTGCTTTTCAGGACCGTTTGGGAGAAGGAAGCCTTTGCATCTTCAGTTAGAACTTTCTTTCTTGGCACCCAGCAAAGAACATGGTAATAGTAATAAAATTAACGAGTATGGCTCAGTTGGTAGAAGGCTTGCCTAGTATGCAGGAAACCCTGCGTCTGATACTGCGGGAGTGCATAAAACCAGTTTTGGTGGTTTGGGTGGTGGTATGAAGCTAGAGACAGGAAGACTAGACCTGTGAGGTCATCTTCTACCAGAGAGCCTGGTTAAAGCCAGCGGAGACAACATGAGAACCCGTCTCAAAAGCCAAAGCCAAACGTTGCCCTCCTTTTCTTGAGACTTTAGTTCACACCAAGCTCTAGTCCTGGCACTTGGGCTACAGCACTCCTGCCCTACAGTGTGCAGGGCACTGGCACTGTTTGGGTTTACACACCACAGGTGTGTGAATCAGAGCTCACAGAGGCAGAGTCGTACCTCTCAGACTTGGGTGGTTCAGGGCTTTAGCTGTGCCATGTCTCAGGCACTAACCCTGAAACTCCAGATGGGGACATCTTTGGATAAAGAATGTGCCAGTTAGTTGGTTTTGTTTCAGTTTCTCTCCTCCTTCCTCTCCTCCTCCCTCTCCTCCTCCCTCTCCTCCTCCTCTTCCTCTTCATCCTTCTCCTCCTCCCTCTCCTCCTCCTTTCTCTTCTTCCCTTCTCCTCCTCCTCTTCTTCTTTGTCAATTTGACACAAGCTAGAATCATCTAAGAAAATGGAAGCTTAACTGAGGGATTGTTAGCATCCGATTACCTATAGGCAAGTCTGTGGTGCGGTTTCTTGGTTAATGACTGACATGGGAGGGCCCAGCCCACTTGGTGGTGCTGCTCCTGGGTAGGTAGACCTGGGTGGTGTAAGAAGCAGGCTGAGCAAGCCGAAGGGAGCAAGCTGGTGACCAAAGTTTTGCCATGGTCTCTACCCTGTGCCTTCTTCAATATGTACTGTAAGCTATAAGATGAAATGAACCCTTTCCTCCATAAATGCTTCTGATCTTCTTGTATTTACCCTGCCATCTTCCCGGACTCTGCCGTGACCTGAGTTTTGCCTCAGTGGTGACTCTGTTTCTGTTCGTGTCATACTTTGGATCTAGAATGTTCCAAGGGCTCCTGTGTTAAAACTAAGTCCCCACAGGAATGTCCCTGAAGTGTGAAGGAAGGGGTAGCCTGTCACTAAATTCCCCCTTTAAAAGGCAGCCTGTTGAGTTACAGTTTGCGTACCATAAAAGCTACTGACCATGGTCATTTGAAAGCAGGATATCATAATTCATTTTTTAACCTAAGTAACAAAAATGAATGCATGGAGAGACAAAATTCCACAAAGTGAAATCCTCATGGTTGTCAGTAGCACAGGACAGCATTTCCCAGTCCCCTCGAAAGCTTCTCAGGTGTCTTCTCATTCCCTTCCAGCCTAAACCCTTCCCTGGCTTCTCCTTACCAAGACAAGCACGTCCTCCCTTTCCCTTTCTCTTCCCTTCTTTCTTCCTTCCTTCCTTCACCCTCCCTCCTTTCTCTATCCCCTTCTCCTTTCTTTCCTATTGCAAGACTGAACAAAAGGTCTTTAAGATTGTGTTCTACAAGGTACCAGAAGATGGGTTGTCCCAGATGCCTGCTGCCTGGGGCTCAGGTTTTTTATTTATTTATTTATTTATTTTATCTGAGAAACACAAATAATGCTGGGCTGACTTCCGATGAGAAAGGTGGGGCTGGAGAGATAGCTCAGCAGTTAAGAGAGCTTGTCACTCTTACAGAGGACCCGAGTTTAGTTCCTATCACCTATGTCCAGTGGCTCCCAACCTCCTGTGACACCATCACACACACACACACACACACAGAGAGAGAGAGAGAGAGAGAGAGAGAGAGAGAGAGAGAGAGACAGCTATATACAGCCATATATATATATATATATATATATATATATATATATATATATATATATATATATATATATTGTCTAAAAAGAAAGGGGTTAGGTAGATTAGGCTTTAAAAAATTAATTTTGGGACTGGAGAGATGGCTCAGTGGTTAAGAGCACTGGCTGCTCTTCCAGAGGTCTTGAGTTCAATTCCCAGCAACAACATGGTGGCTCACAACCATCTGTAATGGGATCTGATGCCCTCTTCTGGTGTGTCTGAGGACAGTTACAGTGTACTTATATATAACAAATAAATAAATCTTTTCTAAAACGTTTATTTTGAGACTGGGTCTTATGTGTTTCGGGATGGTCCAACCTGTCTCCATCTCCCCAGTGTTGTGGCAGTGGCAGCCATTGCACTCAGCATATTAGCTACTTTCCTTTTTTAATATTTATTTATTTTATTTAATGTATATGAGTGCTCTGTCTTTACATACACCAGAAGAAAGCATCAGATCCCATTACAGATGGTTGTGAGTCATCACGGGGTTGCTGGGATTTGAACTCAGGACCGCTGGAAGAGGAGTCAGTACTCTTAACACTTAGCCATCTCTCTAGCCCCATTAGCTGCTTTCCTTTTGCTGGGATAAAACCTGATGAAGGAAACTTAAGGAAGGAAGAGTTTATTTGGGCTTATGGTTCCAGAGGGATGAGAGTCCACCATAGTGGGGAGGATTAGCCTCAATCAGCAAGCATTTGGTAGGAGAGAAAAGCTAAAAGATCACATCATAACTGGAAGCACAAAGTAAGGAGAGAAAGAAACCTGGAAATTGTACATGAATATATACTCTCAAAGGCTACCTACCCCCTGGGGCTGGAGAGATGGCTCAGTGGTTAAGAGCACTGACTACTCTTCAGGAGGTCTTGAGTTCAATTCCCAGAAACCACATGGTGGCTCACAACAATCTATAATGGGATCTGATGCCCTCTTCTGGTGTGTCTGAAGACAGCAACAAAGTAGTCACATACATTAAATAAATAAATATTTGAGGAAAAAAAAAGGTTACCCCCAGTGAGGGACTTCCTCTAGCAATATAATTGCTAAACCAAAACCACAGCAACACCAGCGCCACCAAGTGGTGACTAAGTGTTCAAATGCCTGAGCCTATGGGGGACATATCCTGGTTTATGTGGGGCTGAGGATCAATCAGTTAACCAAGTTGGTGAATGCTCCCTAAGCACTTTACTATCTGAGCTGTGTCTCAGCCATTTTTCTTGTATCAGGCATCTTTACTTTGTCTATGGAAGTGCTTGCTGAATTTCTGTAATGTGCACTTTTCTCTTAGAGGAGACATGGACAAGGCATGGGAATTGATGCCATTTCTTGGGCAGAGGATGTGCCTATTCCTGTGACGATGGTCTTTCAGGACAGGTGATTAACTACATGTCACATAGAGGGAGAGGGCTGAGGCTCAGTGGAGACAGACTGGAGCTGGAACCGGAGCTGGAAGCTGAGGAGTTCAGACTCAGCTTCTGAGTAGCCTTATACCTGCATCTCCCAGACTTTCTTAGCTCTGCTAGAGCTGGGAGAAGCCGCCAGTGTGATGGGGAGCACACTTCCTCACAGACAGGACTGAGTGGGTGTGGTTTGTCTCTGTTCCTGCTGAGTGCCCAGTAAGTTTCCAGTCATAGAGTGAGGACTCCCAGGGGTGAGGTCTATGGAGGAAGCCAGGGGCACCCTACATCCTGTGCCTCAGTCAGCACCTCCCTTCTTGCTGGTCTCTGGCAGGGGTGTAAGTATCATCTGCTCTCTCTTTGGCTTCAACTGCCCCTGCCCTGACCTCCAGGTTTCCTGGGGCCAACCAGAACATCTGTTTCCATCTTGCCCCAAACTCTCAAGATTCTGACAGATTTCCTTTTGTCGCTCCTAGCCATGTTATTTAAAGTAATTAACCTTAATTTATAAATTTTTATATCAAACTGCCTTTTAACTTTTAGAACTGGCAGGATCAGCCTTATCCCTGGGCTCCTAATAGTTCTCCATTTAATCAAAATTCATCCATCAGGTTCCAGTGTTAAATCATCTTTTAATTGGGAGTTACATTCTGGTTAATAGTTTTATAATTCGCCTCCTCTAATAGTTTTTACCACAGGGATCTTGACTCCATTTTTCCTCAGTCTATTATTGCCAAGCATGGTTCTGCAGGGAAGGCTTAACGCGGCCCTGCCTCTCTGGCCCCTGCTGGTCGTCTCTTTTGTTCTTGGTGGTCTCATTAATCCCTCACAAGAGTCCTCCTTCCTCCTCATTACAGGGCAGAGCAATTCTACTTGCGAGGTACAAGTGTGGCCTTCTCATTGCCACAGCCTTCCCAACTGTGGCCCAGGCCCTGTGCTCTTAGAAAGAATGTGGAGGATGGAGACAGGAAGATGGAGGGTTACAGAGAGTGTGGGGAGGAGGAGAGAAAGCTGGGTTGGGCTGTTGGCTGGGGGAACAGCCAAAGAGTTTGAAGATGGCTTCGGGTCTAGGTGACACAGTAAAGGGTTCCTGTCTGACACTCAGAATGGTCTGGGGACACTGGCTAGAGCTAGATGTGAGGCCTGGGCATTGCTGGAGGTCAGCAGGCAGAGTCCTGGTCCTTCTCTGGAAAGCTTTTATACTTGGTGCTCTATCCAAATGTTCACAGGTGAGCCAGATGGAGTCCATGGGTCCAGAGATGGGGTTGGCCAGAGAGTGGGGACATGCACTTACACAAAGATGTACATGAGGATTCATGGACACCTGAGAAACGTCCCCACCATCAACAGCCCCCACCATGAGCAGCTCCCACCCACAACAAACAGCCCTTCCCACCAATGGCCTCTGCCCATCAACGGCATTACCTATCAACAGCCTCCACCACCAAGAGCCCCCACCCACAACAGCCCCCACCCACAACAGCCCCCACCACCAACAGCCCCACCATTAACAGCCCCCACCATCAACAACTCTCACCTATCAACAGTCTCCACTATCAACAGCCCCTGCCTATCAACAGCCTATGTGTGTTCGAGTGCACATGTGCATGTGTGCCCCACTCAAAGTAAGTCTACATGTGTGCTCCAGGGTCTTGTGTCAGGGCCGGGTGTGTTAGTTATTTTTCTTGTTGCTATGATAACATACTCTGTTAAAAGCAACTTAAAGGAGAAAGGATTGATCCTGGTTCATGTCTGAAGGGCAAGCCCATCATGGAAGGGAAACCACGACAGCAGGGGCTTGAAGTAGCCGGTCTTACCGAATTCACAATAAGGTGGCAGAGAGTTGTCTGGATACTACTGCTCCTCTCTCCCTTCTCCACACACACAGGCCAGGATCCCAGTCAGGCAACTGTGCTACCCACAGTAGGTGTGTCTCACATCTAATTAACATCATCAAGAGAAGCCCCCATAGGTTTGCTCAGAGGCCTGTCTCCAGATACTTGTAGATTCTGTCAGACTGACAGTACCCATACATAGCTTCTGAAAGTCTGGAGAACAGGAGCCTTGTACATTTTGTGGCCACACACCCCTGAACTGCTCACCACTTCCTTTCTGAGTCTTAGCCTCTCTGCTTGTGAAATTCGGGACATCAGGTCCCTAATATTGCTGAAGACAGCTTTGGAGCTGGCTGTGTGCCCCTGGGCTGGTTTTTGGCAACAGTATATCTCGGTGTTATGTGATTTAGTCTGGAGCTGGACAGACACATAAGCAAAATGTTATCCTTGTCCTGGCGGAGGGCCAATTTTAGTCTCTGCTACCTTAGGGTTTGGCCTTCAATTGCCAGGTGGCTCAGACGGGCAGAACTCGGAGTCTTCACAGGCTGAGGGTAGTGATGCAGTGACACCGTCGCTCTGCGATTGGAAGCAGAATGCCCCCTCTTCTGACCAGGATGGGCTGGAGGGTCCAGGTAGGTTGAGACCCCGCCCGGCTGTGCTGTTGGCTGAACCTCTCATGTTTGTTGGTTCTCAGTTTTCTCACCGGGTAGAGAAGAAATGGCTTACTCATCCTGAACATGTCATATAGGGTATGTCCCCAACACAGAGCCTGGCAGGTCAGGTTCTCTGAGTAGCCTGGCATCCTCAGTGACAGCTCACTGCAGGGAAAGTGAGAGGCAAGAAGTGCTCCTCTGTGGGAGCACTCATGGAGGACATGAGGAGGAGGAGGAGGAGGAAGAGGAGAAAGAGAAGGAGGAGGGTTAAAACCCTTTAAGACCTGGGAAGAAAAGGCAGAGAGGAAGGCAGTGTTGGTGGGAGCACACTATGTTGCCACAGGAGCATTGTGCTTGGACCTTGTAGGCCATTGTAACAGCTAAACCTCATGACTACCAGGATAATCTGGACCCATTTGACAGAGAAGGAAACTGAGCTTCCATGTTCAGTATTACATGGAATGGCCCAGGAATATAGGAGTAGGTCAGAGGCTTGGGTCTGGTGGCTACAAGGCCTGGGCTTGTCTAGAGGATGTGGGGAGCCCCAGACCTAGGCTCCATCTGCTCCAATGGGGCCACTGACCTTATTTGTGGCTCCTCCAGAGGAATTAAGAGGTGTGAAAGATACAGGTTGCTTTGTGGGGAAGGATGCTGTAGCTGAAAGCCCAGGTGGCGGGATGCAGGGAGCCTGTGATGGCTTCTTCTCTGAGACATTCCGGGGCTGATCCAGAGCTCAGATCCCTTAGTTCTGTCTGAGCACGGCATGGTGGTCCACTGGAGACCTAGGTCCTGCTAGTGTACCCAGAGGTCACGTTCACAGGCCCCCAGATTCTAGAACTCATATTCTGACTCACAAGAGGTGTAGCAAAGGTAACTTCAGGTATGCCACTGAACACCCTGGGCTTCGGTTTCTGCAGAGTGGAAGCAAGGAGAAATCTGTGTCATAGGGTGCTGAGAACCACATTAGCATATAGCCTAGCACCTGGCTTTGGCCTCCGTGAGGCAGCTGTAGTAATGGTGACTTCAGAGTTGTCCAAGAAGGCAGAAGAAGCAGTTAACCCCTTGAGGCTGGCCTCCTGTCTCCTCCTGCCTCTCCCTTTCTGGGAGACTGTGGTAATTTGAATGAGGTGTCCTCTGAAAGCCTCAGGCATCTGCACATTTGGTCCCCAGTTGGTAGCCCTGTGTGAGGAGGCTCAGGAGGTGTGGCCTTGCTTGAGGAAGGTGTCACTGGGTTTATTTGGCTTGTAATTCCAGACCAAAGCCTGTCATTGTGGATAGAAGTTAAGGCAAAAAGGAAGGAATTGCTAGGCAGTTAGTCACATGACTTCTAAGAGCCAAGAGAGAATAAATGTGTGCACACCCATCTCTGCTTACTTCTTCTCTCCTTACAAACTCCAGGACCCAAATCCAGGGAACAGCACCATCAACTTTTGGCTGGGTCTTTCTACCTCAGTTAAGGCAGTTAAGCCAGTGCCTGCAGGGCAGTCCACAGACGAACCTGACCTGGGCAATCTCTCGGTGAGACAGGCGTCCAGGTGTGTCAAGTAGACAATTAAAACCAACCATCCCAGGCTCAAGTCACAGCAGAAACAAGTACGTGGGGCCCAAGCTGAACCCTGACCTTTCATCGGGTGCCTGGAACAGAGTCTCAGGGCTGCTCTTGGGCCTGGCCAGCCTTGCCTTCAGTTTATCAGATCCGAGTCCACAAGCAGAGAAGGGGAACAGCCTGTGTGGAGGTGGTAGGGCTGAAGGCAGAGCCAGCGGAGGGTTAGAGGGGCCTGAATGTATCTGCGGGTCTGAAGAAGACGGGAGAGGAGTTGGCTTGCTGCCTCTAGTTCCCGGTCCTGCTGGGGGCACGTGCTTAGCTCTTGGCTTGGATTTGCCACTGAGAAGCTCCTGTCCCACTTTGGGAGTAGGGGTGGGGGTGGGACAGGGGAAGGGGACTGGCAGTGGAAAGGGAAGCAAAAGAAAGATGGTCCCCCCCCCCCCGAAATCTCAAGGCTGTCAGCACCCCTCCTGTTCTCAGGATGATGAGTTTATTCTTCTAAGGGTGGGGCCGTGGAGGGGAAGAGAGAAGATAGAAGCAGGAGGTAAAGGAAGGAGAGAGAACAGGGGGCTTGAGCAAGGGGACAGACAGGCAAAGCTAGCATCTTGGGAGTGCTGGTTGGGCATTTCTTCCAGGGAGCAGGAGGGGCTCTTGAACCAATGCCTTTTCCCACCCTCCACCTCCATCTAGACCCCCTGTCCTTACACAGACTTTCTAATCTCTGTCTCCAGGTCTGAGTCTTAGAATCTCCTTCCTAGAGTAGAAAACTGTCAGGCTTCTGCCACAGAGGAACTAACTAGTCTCTGTCCCACAGAAAGGGAAACTGAGGCATGGGCAGCCGCAATGGGCAGATTTACCTGAATGAGGCTGGGCTAATTTCCTTCAATCATAGCTCCATTGATAGCAGCTTAGACCTGCCCTGGAGCAGAGTTCTGGTTGGTTTTCTGATTATTAGGAGGAGGAAGACAGACCCAAGAATATTTTATTCCCAAAACTATATAGATGACTCTCAAGGAGGTGTGAGCTTGGAGGTTATATGGGGCTGAAAGTGTTTACCATGGGCCCCCTGGGCTGCTACTGTAAGGATGAAAGGTTAAGGTAGTATTTTAAGGTAGTCCAGGCAGTGAGTGGAAGGAATCAAGGTTTGAACCCAGATCTGACCCCCCAAAGCCTGATTTCTTTCCATTCCACTGTGCTTAGAGGCAAAGAGTGACATTGGAGAGAGAGAGAGAGAGAGAGAGAGAGAGAGAGAGAGAGAGAGAGAGAGAGAGAGTTTATTTGGCTAGGGCATGTTTGGATAGGGCAGTTGGTCACCTGTACCATCTACTGGGAGAACCTGGGATCCTGGCTTTGCCACCCTTCCCCTGTGATGCTGAGCAAGTCCCTTCTCCCTGATCACGTGCAAGTTTGTGGCTCTAGCTATCTTCTGGATGTTTGTTGAATGAATATAAGAAAAAGAAATGAAGATGTGAGGAGTCATTGTTTCTACTAGTTGGCCAGCTGGGATCAGGATCAAGTACCACGGGGCACCCAGTCCCCAATTCTCCACCTCTGTCAAGCCAATGAAGCAAAGCCCCCAGCCTTACTCAGACACCACATGGAAGTCAAGAAACTCCGGGATGTGGGTGAGCAGGGCACAAATCCCAATGCCCCCAATTGTCTGTGCATTGCTCAAGAGAAGCCCCCTCCCTTGTGACTTTGTCGAGCTGAGATCTCTCTATCCCTGCTAGGTTAGTTACTGTTAATTAAACCAATTGTTGGACTTTATACTCATCCCATTAACATGTCTCCTAGACCTATTAATCACACCCTGTGGGGGAGGGTACGAGAGCCACCAGTGGGGCAGGTCCTGAAATTCCAGCCAAGAAGAGATGGGACCTGAGACATTAGCGTCTTTGAAGCTTCCATCCCTGCCTCGGGGTCCCTGGAGGCCTGCTCTGAGGTTCCATGACTCATTAGGGCTCCCCTCTTCATTTAAGGTCCCAGGAGCTTCTGGGACTGGGCTGAGAGTGTGCATGGGGTGTGCACACCGTGCGTGAGGGAGAACTCAGGATGGTCAGACCTGAGGCTGAATGAGAACGGGGATCGCTCCTGCCCTGCCCCCATCTACCCCAGTCCCGTTTCCTCTGTGTCTCTCTGGACCCACGGAAGGCTTCCCCAAACCTCAGCTCATAACTCAGGACTCGATGGATGGTGGGTGGACCTAGGGACAGCTGCCAGGCCAGACAGGGATGGCAGACGACCAGCAGGCTGTCCCCTGTGACTTCTTCCCTCTCCTCAGCATCAGGGGCCAGTCGGGGGACGGCAGGGCACTAGGGTGGAGCCACCCGAAGGGGCATAAATCATTATTGGCGAGGACCTCGGCCCCGAGCTGAGGGTGGAGGCTGCTGCCCACGGTTCAGGCCGGGGCATAAATCATAATTCCCCGACAATAGATCCTTTTGCAGCTGCCATCAGGAAAACTATGTTGGTTTTATCGATTTTTTGACACGGGGCCTAGGCAGCGGGCGGCCCCTGAATCATTATGAAATGAAACTGATTAGGAATTCATGGAATACTAAATAAACTTTACGAGCCCGTTGTAAGTTTTTTGATGCATGGGGAGCGGAAAATGAAAACTAATGATATAAAAATTACACAGCGTGCTGAGTATTATTATACCGCTATTGATTTGTTTCAAACTGTACATCAAAATCGAAGAGGGCTGGGGTAGCTCCTGCAGCCATGCCGGGAGGTTTGGGCCGGCCAGAGCTGCGAGCCTAGCTTTTCCTTCTTTCTTTTTCTTTCTGTTTCCTTTAGCCTCCTGATCCCTGTAGCCTCTTCTCCACGGCCCTTCTATTTCTCCCATTCCTAGGGAGTTACTTCTTTATCCACCCAGAGGGCAGCCTGGGCTCCTTGTGGAGGCTGGACCCTGCTCAGCCGGAAGCATTGCTGGCGTTTCCCTGGAGATGCAGCCTCTGTGAGTTTGGCTTTGGGCACGTTCCGTGTCCTTATATCTCAGCATAATAAGCTGAGCTTCTGAGGAAAGGGTTGAAGATAGGTTGCCATCTTGCTGGGTTACTTTGCCAGGTTGGTTTGCCTCTCTGGATATCATTCTGGATAACACAAAGGTTAGACTTATCAGATCAGGATTCCCCAAGAAGTGGTCTGTCCACAGTCAGCTGTCAATTCGGAGACTGCTAAAAGTGCCCTCTGGGGACTGTCAGGATGGCTGTCCATAAAGTGCTTGCTGCTCAAGCTGAGCATTAAGTTCAGACCCAGCATCCATGTAAATAAAGTTAGATGCAGCTGCCTGTGGTGCTGGGTGTGGACAGGCAGCCTGGCTAAGTCCAAAAGCTTCAGGTTTATTGTGAAACCCTCCTGTCCCATAAGGAAAAAAGCAACTGGGGAAGATACCTGAAGTCAATTCCTGTACTGGCACACACACACACACATACACACACACTGGCATACACATGTGCACTGGCATACAAACATATATGCATACACATACACACACACATGTACTGGCACACATGTGTGCACTGACACATATACACATACATGCACGTGAACACATATATGTACTGACACACACATATACATGCATGCACATGCACAAACATACACTGGCACACATATATGTACTGACACACATATACATGCATACACATGCACAAACATACACTGGCACACACATGTATACTGGCACACACATATACATACATATATGCACATGCACACACATGTGCACAGACACACCTAGACACACATGCACAGGCACACACACACATGTGCATGTACATACTTGAGTGCACATATATATGCACTGGTACACACATACACAAGCAGTACACACATGTGCACTGGTGAACACACACACTATCCCTTTGGGGCTCCGAATGTAGCTTAAAGGTAGAATGCTTGCTCAGCATATGTGAGACCCTGGTTTGATTTCCAGCAGTACGCACCAAGCCAGATCTCCAAATGCAATCCTTAGATGACCTCGCTCCAAACCTCCAGAGAAGGTTCTGGGCATCTGTGTTTCAGAAGCTCCTATAGAACTCCTCACATGGGATTCCCAGACACTATGTTTGTTCATCTGAAAACAATCATGCAGCTTTCCCCCTTGGGTGACCAGTGCACCCTTGCAGCTATGAACATCCTGTGCAGTAACAAATATCCCCCAACCCAGTGCTCACAACCACAGCAGTTTGTTTTTCTTATTTTTGCTTTTGTTCTTGGTTCTTGTCTATAGTGGGACACGGTGGCTCTATGTCTCCTCATTCTGGGATCCAGTCTGAGGGCAGGAGAAAGAGCAAGAGAGGTGGTGGGGACAGGATGCTCCTGAAGTTTTTGTGTATACACAGACTATGTCCTCCGGCTCCCACCCATCCAATGAAACGTGCTCCTTCAGCACAGGGATAACGGTGGACACTATTCCTCCCCACAGGCTGTGAGTACTGTTGACTCTGGTCCTGTCTCTCCGTGTTCAGGCTGCCCCAGGGCTTGGAGATCAGAAGCTCGTTTATCCCCTCTGTTAGAAACCAGATTGCAGCATCCCACAGGTGTGTCTGCTTTCTGCCTCTGCAGCAGCCATCTGCTGACTCCTCCAGCACACACCCCAGGCTTCCCGTGGCTTTGGTCCTGTAGCCTGCTCCCTTTATTCTGATTCTTTGCTGGGGCCGGTAGACACCAACCACTCTGACTGTCAGGGGAACTATGTCACAAAAAGATACGGTAAATCTGTCCTTGACACTCTGCCTGGAGAAAACAGATTCAGAGCCCAGAACCTGGATAGTCTTACAACAAGACATGCTTCATGGTGTTCTCAGTTGGTGTGATTTGCACAAGCACATGCCTGTCAACGTCCAGGAAGACACAGACGTTTTTGAGTTTAACTTCACCTTGCCTGCATCTCAGAGGTTACAGTCTTCCCCCAGAGACACAGCATGTCCACACCCAGGGCTGCATTACTGTCAGGCTTACCTATGCAGGGGGAAACCCGGGAATTCCACTGGTCCATGAGTCCTGGGATCACTTGTAGGAGATCCTTCCATTCATTAGGTCTGGGAGCTATCAGATATAACACTAGCATATATATGAACCTTGCAGATAATAGCATCTCTCTAGGTACATACAGACAGACACTTCTGATATACACCAGATACAAATCATTTCAGATTTGGAGAAATGGGTTCATGTCCAGAGGAGTTTTAGGGATTTTCTGTTCTTTCTTCTTTGAAACACGAGGGTCCTGCTGTTTAGCCTCGGCTGGGCTTGAACTCATGATTCTCCTGCCTTAGCTTCTCTGGTGCTAGGTTTACATGTATGTACCATGTGCTTGACCTAGGAGTTTTTTTTTTTTTTTTTTTTTTTTTTGTTTTTTTTTGTTTTGTTTTTTTTTTTTTTTTAATTCCTGGGAATTGAATCCAGGACCTTATACCTGGTAGGTAAGTGCTCGGAGCTCTACCCTGGCGCACCTAGTAAGGGTCTTACAGCTTTATTTCAAATTTCACTCTTTTCCCTAGCCAGTTAAGTAGCCTTGGATAAACTATTACTTTTACTCAGGACTCAGTTTTTACACACACACACACACACACACACACACACACACACACACACACGAATGTGGGCTGGAGAGATGGCTCAGTGTTTAGGAGCACTGACTGCTCTTCCGGAGGTCCTGAGTTCAATTCAACTACATGATGACTCACAACCATCTGTGATGGGATCTGATGCCCTCTTCTGGTGTGCCTGAAGACAGTGACAGTGTACTCATACACATAAAATAAATAAATAAACAAATAAATCTTTTAAAAAAGGAATGCATTGTTACTTCCCTTGAGCTCCTCCTTGGGGACCCAAGCAGGCAGGAACTAAACACAGTTCCCACCAGACATCTGTAACTGTATCAGCCGAGTTTCTAGGCAGAAGGAGGAAAGCTAATAGAAGCCCAAACTGGAACTGGCTTTTAAGTCCAAAGGAAAACTGTCTGATTGCTGAAGAGGCCAAGTGAGTTCCTCGCTTCAGTTCAGAAAATCTTCCCACTGCTGTCTTTATTCCGATGTTTTTTTGGCCTCCCTTTTGACCAACTTTTCTGACACACCATTGCTCCTCACAGTGACAGGATGGCTGCTGGTAACAGTAGGCCCCCGTCTTTAGAGTTTAACAATGAAAGAAAAGGAGAGAGGGCTCCTCCTTTCCAATAGCAACAGAGAAATCCCCAAGACTGAAATTCATTGATCCAATTTCGGTCACATGTTTTCTTCAAAGTCACAGACAAAGGTGGGCTCACGTCCATTCCGACCCTTTTCTAGCATTTCACCCTGGGCCTATCCCCTTCTCTCTCTTGTATTAGACTCTTTTGCCCTCTGAGTCCAGAACTTTGCTTTGACACAAAGAATTCCTTTTTTGCTCTGAACCAATCTCCCTGGCCTTTGACAGAAGGCCAGATTACATATTTGTGTTCCTTTGAGCTTCTGAACTGTGCCTGCCTGCTGTGTGGTCCTGTGTGCCTTGAGGGGTGGTGGGACGGGGTAAGGAGAAGCCATTGTGGGACCCATGCCCACTGTGTAGCTACACATCACACTCATGCCTGGGTTCCACCGTGTAGATGAGGCATGGGTGTCCCCAGAATCTCTGTGAAAAGACAGGAGATGTTCATGTCTGGCTACTCTCCAAACCGGCCCCGGTGCCTACTTGCTTACTCTTCTGTCTTCTTTGCTGTCTCTCTTTCTCTGCACTCACAAGGTTTTGAAAGAAACCTAAATCAGGGCCTGGAGTGATGGCTCAACATTGGCTCTTCTTTCAGAGGACCTGGGTTCAATTTCTAGTACCCACATGGCAGCTCACAACTGTCCAAGATCTGACACCCTCATACAGACATATATACAGGCAAAACACCAATGCATATGAATATATGTATGTATGTATGTATATATACACACATATATACATATATACATATATACATATATACACACACACACACATAATCAAACCCAGTACCCATTCTTCATTCCCTATTCAGAAAAGCAAAGTCCAGTTGGGGCAGACTGCCAGGGTCCCACTCACTTACCTGATGCATAGCTATTTTTGTGCCTAAGGGGTCATTAATCTCCTCCCACAGATGACACAGCCCTTCATGCTGCCCTGACTGAGGATATCATAAGGCACAGAGTGGGGTGTTCCTTGCTTCTATCACCCAGGCAGGCTCCTCTTTCTGTGCCACCTCCTATGCCATGTGGCTGTGCGTGAGATATACAATATGGACAAGGGTGTCACTTTTGGAGTTTGGGAGTAGGAAGGCTACATGCTCTGAGCTTGTATGGCAGCTGTTCATTCATTCATCCCTAAGTACTGACTGCTACAGGACTTGTAGGACACCTGGTATCATTAGTTTGTGGTCCACACCCCTCTGTCAAAGGCTTCCTGGTCAACCAAAGTAGGCTGTAGTTGGAGGACAGGAGGCTTCAGCAGAAACCTGTGGGTTGCAGAGTCTGATGCTGTGCTTGGAGCTAGGGTTCCCAGAGGCAGCTTGGCTCTGGGGAGGAGGGTGAGCCCCTGCTGGGGTGTGAACAAAGTATATGGAGGTTAGCTTGCTCTGGTGCTCCCCTCAGCCCAGCTCCTCACTCACATCAGCCAAAAGTCAGGAGCCTACATATATTAGATGCCTTCTGTGTGCCAACCCTATGTATTTAGGACTTAGATTCAAGCTCCTTAAAGACTGAGATATGCACTTAATTCCCCCTTAGATTCTCAATGCCCTGTGCATGCATCTCGGAGTAAACCAGAATAACAGGAAATGCAGCTCCTTTGGGGGGTTGTTTTGAGACACAGTCTCACTAAGTAACCCTGGCTGACCTGGAATTTGCTGTACAAAGCAGGCTGACCTCTAACCTGCAGTGTTTCCCCTGCCTGGGATTACAGGTGTGTACCACTACACTTCACTTCATAGTTAATGCTAGTGTCATTGTATGTGGGAGTAGGTACCAGTCTCTCCATTTTACAGATGACAAAATTGAGGTTGTATGATGTTTTAAATGTTAAGTCAGAATTTGAATTCTGGGCTATCTGCCTTCCCAAATCCTTGATGACACCTCCCCACCCCAGTTGGGAGGGAGGTTAGATTATAGATGTCCTCGGGAATTTCTTTTGCTTCTAAGGCTCTCTGTCTTGTTAGCTGATACCTTGTCCTGCTTGGCTCCACCCCCAGTTGAAAAAAAAAAAAGGAAATAGAGAGAAAGAGAGAAGAAAAAGTCCTGTCCTTCCTCAGGTGGCTTGTGGCAGATTACTTAGCGTTTGACACGGCGTGTCTCTGTGTCACTGTTCCCGGGTGGAATTAAATCAGGACAGGAAAATATTAATTTGGAGTTGGGGACGGAGGCCGCTCATTTCCAATTATTCTCCACCCCGACAGGCTTATCCTGGCGCAAACAAGGAAGGAGGCTGGATTAATTGCTTTGGACTCTGCCCCACTCCAGCCCCAATTACTGGGCCGGCTTGGCTCCCAGCATTATGAAGCCCACTGCTGTGCAGGAAATTGTGTGAAATTTTCACAGATTTGCAGACACAATCACAGAGCATCAGATCCAGGGCCAGTGACTGTAAGGTGGTGGCTGGGCTCTCCACATCTCCTTGGCCAGCCAAGGTTAAGCTCTTTGTGTACTGGAAGACCATTTGGTTAACCTCAAAGACCAGGGAGCCATTCAGACCCTCAGGGGTAGGTTGGCCACAGGAGACAGAAAAACCAACTTCTGGGGGGCTATGCCTGCACCACCTTCTGTGCCTCCGCAGATGAGCTAGGAGTTTACCTGCAGTGTATTAAACATGGTCCATTAAAGCTACTTTTCTTTTTTTCCCCCATCTTATGAAAGAGAGGGGGCACAAGGCTGAGCAGTGGTGGTACATACTTTTACTCCCAGCCCTTGGGAGGCAGAAGTAGGTGGATCTCTGTGAGTTTGAGGAGGCTAGCCTGGTCTACAGAGTGAGAGAGAGAGAGAGAGAGAGAGAGAGAGAGAGAGAGAGAGAGAGAGAGGAGAGAGAGAGAGAGAGAGAGAGAGAGAGAGAGAGAGAGAGAGAGAGATCCGTGGACCTTTTAAAGCCAGTCGGACTCCTTGCCAGTTAATATATCTGTCTGGTGCCCATGGAGATGATTGCACATTGGGATCCTGATCCTTAAGCACTCGTCTACTTCCAGAATGGCTTTCTAGGAAGCTCTCACAAACCACTAGGTTCTTCAGAACAGGCTCTCAGAGGGTTTGGTACAACCCTACCCATTCCAATTTTATGCACAAGAAAACCAAGGCCCAGAGAGGGGACGTGATTTGTCCCAAATTACACAACCAAAAATTCTCAGTTGTGCTTACTCAAGGAGAGTGACAGGGGAGCCTTGGCCCTGAATTGTGGCCTAAAAATACATTTCCAGACACTCAATCCTTAGATGGCCTGGTTGTCCGTTACATAGGACTCAAGTCTGAAGCAAAGGCCAGGAGACCCCAGGAGACCCCTGGAGACCCCTGAAAGTGCAGCTGACTAGGGAAGGTGACCAGCTGGGGCTTCTGATTAGGTCTGTGTGTCTCTTCCTTCTCCAGGGTCCCTCCTTCATGGACTGTCAGTGTCTCAGGGTCCTTCCTCCAGTATGTCTTGGTGTCTGGCCACTTCAGACTGGGGTTCTCTGGCAGTAGGGGGCAGTTTTCTGTATACTCCCTTCCTTCCCCCAGACCCTTAGCATCCATAGAGACCAAGATGGCTTGGACCTCTCCTTGTCTCTAACCCTGGTGTAGAGTCAGGAAAATAAGTTTTAAAAAGTAATAATAAAGACAAAGCTCTGGTGGTGAATGTACTTGTGATTAGATGCAAAACCTAGTCCTGGTCTCCTTGGTGGTCTAAGCAAGAGCAAAGCACTGTGGTTTTACAGGCTCATATGAGAGGCTCCATATACGTCTTACATTCTGAGAGTTTACTCCTGGTGACTCTATAGCCAACAAGCCCTAGGCAGACATAAGGAGTAAGTTTCCATTTTTACAGAATAGCTTCCCCGTTTTCCCCACAAAAACCACTTACGTATGTGTACATTATATGGAAGAGGGCTTCTAAGAGGTGAGACCTCTCCTGTTGCCAAAGTAAAAGGAGACTGACTGCTCATGCTGTGGATTGTGGGGGCTCCGATTACGTGGGTGCCAGTTCTGAGGCTGTGACTTGACTTAAAAGATATGTTAAAAAAATTCTGTAGCTTTCTCCCCAGCACTGGCGGCCTGACTGGGAGGCCATAGCCACGAAGAAGCATGGTGAATATCAGTCTAGGGACATACGGCATCGAGAGTGATGTGTAAGGGGACAAGCTGGGCTGTTAGGGAAGGACCTAGAAAACAGGTTGGATTCCCACCCTGGCTTCAGTTCAACTCCAGAAGGAATTCCTTGGGAGGAATGGTGGGCTCATTGGTGGGGTTTAGAACAGCACATTTCCAGGCAGGTCTGAGATCTTCTCGATGAGGTTAATAGAGGTGAGGAGACCCATCTTACTTAGCAAGCAGAACGAAGACAGGAGACAGAGCCGATACTCGGGTATTCTTTGCTTTCTGCTTCCTGGTTGAGACTATAATGTGGTCGGTCAGCTCCCTCTAGTTCCTGCTGTCATGACATCCTCCTTGAGCCGTGAGCCAAAATAAGCCCTTCCTCCCTTAAGCGACCTTTGCCTGGCTTTTATAGTGGGGAGACAAGTCACTAATGCAGCCTTCCAGGCCCCAATATTGCAATGGTTATTTCTTGCAAGACTTGGCTTTGACATGAGACTAGTTCGACTGCGGAGGAGTTGAGGGATGGGGACATAGCCAGCAGGCAACTATGACAGTCATAGTGGCCCTTGGGGAAGCCAGTGCCTCAGTCTGTGGAGGGACCACCATGTGAAAAGTGGGGTAAGGCTTTTGGTGTGGGGCCCAGAGAAGGACCTTGGGCTTTGCAAAAATGATGGAGGATTGAGGAAGAGGCATGTAGTGGGTACCACTGGCTGTCCATTGTTGTCCTTCCTCTTTTAACAAAAGGAACATTAATTATATAGAAAGGGGTGCCCCTTCAATGGCCAGCATTTAGTTTAATTTAAGAAACAGGTCCTTGAGCACAGCCTTTAGCTAGCTTTAGCTTCAGCTCCAGTGGCAGCCAGTTGATGATTTCCTTCTGGGATCCTCCAGCCTGGAGTTGCCTCAGAGTCACCTGGTAGGCTGTCAGGACACAGGTGTTCTTGGTTCTTCCTTGGCGGTATTCCATAATTTGATTTCTAGCAAGTTTTCAGTGATGTTAGTGCTATTGAACTGGACAATGCACTTTAGAAGTCACCTTTACTTAGGACTCCTGTGACACTGGGGATACTCTGTCCCCTGGGGATGGGGGCCCAGCCAGCTTTGATACATTGATGCCTCCACATGGCTATCCCTACAGCATTGGGTTAGATCATGCCTAACTCTCTGCAGCTGAAGGCCTGAGTCTTTGCACTTACTTCTGTTTGCAGATGCATGCAACTTTCTGACTTTGTAACACAATGTTGCACAATGAAGCCACCAAATATATATATATATATATATATAGTGAGTTTGTTGTTCTTAAATTACTGTTCATCTTATGTGTTTGTGTGTGGGTGTGTATGTGTGAGGTCACAGGAAAACATGTTGGTTCTCTCCTTCCACCGTGTGGTTTCTGGGGACTGAACTCTGGTCCCCAGGCTTGGCCGTAAGAACCTTTACCAACTGAGCCACTCAGGTCTCCAGGCTTGGCCGTAAGAACCTTTACCAGCTGAGCCATCTCGTTGATCCACGAGATCACACAATTTTGTGTTGGGTTACATATGGGTACCAGATTGGACAGACATGGTACATGAAGATCTTCCTGAGCTGGACTTGGGGACACCCACTTGCTGTGATCCTAGGTCCAAGTCCACGGGGACCCATGAGAAGCCAAGCAAGCCCCTGTTCTCTGGGTCCTTCTGCAACCCCTCCATCCGTGAGAGAGGTCCCAGGGAGCACCATCTGCAGTGGCAGGGCCAGGAGGAGGTCTATAATTACAGGCCTAATTGTGTGGCCACTGGTAGGTTCCACCCCCACTGATTGGGAGCTGGCTCCCCGGCTCTGCCACGGCCACCATTCAGAGAGCCTGTTTGCACCTGTGTCAAGGCAAGCTCGGGAAACCTAATTAGCTAGTTCGGTGTTTTATAATTAGATCCTTTAAAAGAACTCATAGGTGGTGATAATAAGCCTTTTAGAAATCTATTAAGCTTTGTGGGAAGTTGAGCAGAAACCTTGTAACTTCATGCTTGCTTCCCTTTCCGTTTCTCTCTCCACCCCACCTTTCCAGCTGCATCCGAAGAATATCCTGACTCCTGCGTCAGTCCTAAGTGCTGACATCATTTTTGCACTGCTTACTGTCCATCAGTGAGAGGTACCACTCAAGTGTGGATGTATCCCATCCTCTCCATAGCCGTGAGATGTGGGTACCATTGTGATACTGATTTACTCTGGTGACTGTCATCAGCGGGGCTTAGACTTTGAACCTAGACAATCTGGCTCTTGAGCCCCTGCTAGACTCTCTTTGCTTAGCGCATGCTCCTCACCCACTTCCAGCCCAGGACTCCCTGCTGGCTGAGGTGTTTTTTTTTTTTTGTCTGAGCATTTGTGCCAAGGCTTTGCAGAGCCAACTCAGATGGGTGGCTGGGGGGCAATGATTTTTAATTCACTTTGTTTCTCTGAAACTCTTTCCACCTGGATAGCTTCCAGGATAGCACAGTAGGCACATACTGAATGCATTCCTCCATCAATTCATTTCTGTGTTTTCTTCCCTGCTCCGGGGCTGAGGAACCAGGTAGGAAGTGTGTGAGTGTTTAGCTGAGGGGCCCTCAAGCCTCCACATCTGCATTGAACGGTAACATTTGACCTCAGCAAGGTCTTTACCTGCTTGTCCATTCACTTGTTTAAATCCCATTACTCCTCATTAAGACACATGTGTCACCTTTGATACCAGCACTTGGGAGGCAGAGACAGGCGGACCTCCGAGTTTGAGACCAGCCTGGTCTACAGAGTGAATTCCAGGACAGGCAGGACTGCACAGAGAGACCTTGTCTCAAACAAACAACAACAGAAAGAAAATCACAAGGGCTGTGGGAGTGAGGACTTGGCATGTAGCTGGTTACTTGGTGCTTGCACTGGTTCCGGCATAACCAGGGATTCAGCAAGTAGCCCCTTGAAATGGGTGCAGTAATCTTTCTTCTTCCGGCCACGAAGTGGCTGGTATCAGAATGAGACCCACAAGCACTGGGACCCTCCTTCCCTCTCACCTTCTCTCTCTCTTAGTTATGTGACAGGTGCCCAGAATTCTGTCTCTGTCTCTGTGTCTCTCTGTGTCTCTCTCTCTTCCTGGATTTATCTACTTAGGAATCAGGTGTCTGAGCTTGTACGTGGATGTCTTACAGTGGGCTGGCTGTGTATAACCGTAGAGACAGATATATCAGCACCTGGGATGATAGCTCATGATTATGCAGATTCTAAGAGAGGGGGTTCAAATTATGCCTCCTTGAAGCATAGCGGTGCCTGCAGAGATCCAAAAGCCACACACCGGGGCTGTTGTTCCTCAGCATGGCTGGCAGGGAACATGCACTTTAGTGGCACAGTGGGACTTGGATCATAGGCCCTCTGCTTAACTGCATGGCTAGCAGGCAAGTTACCCAATCTCCCCAAGGCTAAGTTTTCTCTTCTGTGAAGTGAGTGGCATTGGTAGTAAATATTTATGCCTGTGGTACAGCGTGACATCTATATTAAATGAGATCATTGGTCCAGCCATTGGTTCCACAAATGCTTGTTGAACATCTACTAGGTATAAACCCCTTCTCTCAGTTATGATCTCAGGGGTGAGACACTCTGTATAGTTCATGGGTCCCGTGTCCTAGTGGGTGGCCATGTGGACTCCTTTCTCTCTCTAAACAGTATTCAGTGAGTGCCTACCAGAAGGGTGACTGTGCGCAGGACGTACAGTTATGTATGGGATCAGGTCTCTGCCTTTGCAGCCTCTCCAGTTTTGCAATTCACCAAAGGGGCAGAACCACAGGGAGGGAGGGTGGGAATATGGGGACAACTGGCATTTTAAACATGTTGTTCCTTTTTTTCTTGCACAAGTCATTGCTCTACATCCTCTGAGTACTGTGCCTTCCATGATCTGCTGCTGAACTGCTTGTTCCCTGCTCCTGGGCCAGTGTCTTTCCACCTCTCCAAATGTCACCCATCCTTCAAGATTCTCAGCATGAAGTCATCCCTGAAGCTCTCCTTGACTGTCCAGATCCCTCTTCTCTGAGGTTCCTGTCCCTTGCTCTGCCCATCCCTTTCGATTCCCCTGGGGGAGCTATAGACTCCTCCCGGGTGGCATCCTGCACTGACCATCATGATTTTCAGCATTCTATCTCTGGACTTGAAATAGATTGTCAAAAAACTTTTCTTAGGCACTTAAACAAATGTGTGTGGCTCCGAGGATTTCTTTTGGGTGGTTTCTCCAGCACTCAGAGCTGAGATGGGTCCTCTGTTGGGGCACCGATGGTCTTTTGTATATTGGCTGCTTGGTGGCATGTGTGCCTATGTGTTTCAGCATATACACCAAGCCTGTCTCTCTGTGCCTCTCACATGCATCTGAAGGGCTGGTGATTGTCTTGGGTGTATGTTGGGGGGTGTATAATGGCAGCCTAGTGCCCAGTGATGGATGAGGGGGGTGGAGGTGACTTTCCCAGGGGAAGATTAGCGCCTGGCAGCTATGATTTGTCTCATGCCCTCCTGTCCTTTTGCTAGGCCCCACTGCAGAGTCATTCATTACAGAGGCTGCTGTCACAGGCTGGGGGCAGGGGCTGAGCAGTGTGCGTGTGTTGGGGGGGGTGTAGCAGACAGACCCCTTCCTTAGGAGAGACACTCATGCTAGGGACCAGAGCTCACTCAGTGGCCATTCAATGGCCCCCTGAATCCCTGAGAGGAGAGGACCAGGTTTCGGTTCACCATCCACGACACAGCCCTGCCCCCAGGCCCAGCTCTGTGTGGTGAGGTAGGGAGGGTCATTTATTCATTGAGTCTGTCCCTTCAGAATGCCAGTGGAGGATTAGCCTGAGGGAGGGAGAAAGGGATGGGCACCCTCCATGTTGTGGTCAAAAGAACACCGGAGTTGGAGGCTGCAAACTTAAGGTGGAAGTTCTGGCTGCGCTGCTAACACTGCAGCCTTGGGCAGTGACTTCTCTCCAGGGGGCAGATCTATAAGGTGAGTGGGGCGGACCAATCTCTCCATCTATAGGACAGTGGTAGAGTGGAGAGGCCATTGCTGTGTTTTGGATATTGGAAGATGCTTAATGTTGTGTGGGGAGGCTGTTCCTCCATCCTGCTGGGAGTGGGGGCAAATGAAACCCTAGAAAAGATAGTACCCCACCCCATAATTAAAGATGGCTCTATGGTGTATGGTACTCTTTCACAGTCCTTATTTTTTTCTTTTTTTTTTTTTTTTTTTTACTTTCTTTCTCCCTATGGCTTTTCAAAACAGGCTTTCTCTGTGTAGCCCTGTCTATCCTGGAACTCGCTCTGTAGACCAGGCTGTCTTAAAATGCAGACATTCACCTGCTCCTGCCTCCAGAGTGCTGGGATTAAAGGAGTGTGCCACCACATCTGGCTCTCTCTCTTTGTACTGACTTTTCCAATGATTTTACAAGCCAGGCCAAGGCGCGCTGTCTGGAATCCTGTGCTCCAGGGGGTGGAAAAGTTCAAAGAGGATCGGTTACTTCTGGTGTTGTATGCTCACCTCCTGCTTCCTCACACAGAAGTTCTTGTTGAGTTCTTTCTACTTCGGTCTGGGTAACCTTATCCCACTCTCTGGGGTTCACATTCCGAGAGAGAGAGAGAGAGAGAGAGAGAGAGAGAGAGAGAGAGAGAGAGAGAGAGAGAGGAAGAACAGTTCTGATGTCTCAAGTGCTCTAAACCCAAATCTGGCCAGCCTGGGTTCAGTGTGGTAAAGACAGCAGAAGGCAGCTGAGGCAAGTAATGAAGGAGAGGAGGAAGTGAACGCTGGGGTGAAGAGCAGGATAAGAATGGAAAGGGAAGGGAAGCAGAAGATCACAGTGGATAGGCAGAAAGGACTGCAGGAGACGTGAGGGAGGAAGGGGAAGGAGGGAAGCCACGGAGACTGGGGAAGGCATAGGGGAGGGCATGGGGAGGGCACAGAGCGGGAGGGCCAGCTTTGCTCTGGCAAGGAGTGGGAGATTGAAGGCTGAATCACAGCAGGCAGTGGAGGAGAGGAATAAGTCATAAACGCGGTAGGGGCAAAGGTCAAATATAGACTGATGGCTCCATTGTTTCCTGAGGAGGACCCTGGTGGAGGTTGCAGAGATGTTAACCCTTTCCTGCCCAGCTCTCTGCCGGTGAGGCGGGTTACAGATGCATAGTGAGAAAAGCACCTGTGTGTGAGGTTGGTGAGGCACTGAGGCTGGAGATGGAACTGACCGGTGGGGCTATAAGGTTAGGACTGAGTCTTGAGAGAAAGGACTCAAGAGTCCATTTGACTTAATGCATAAGAGATAATAAGTTGGAGCCAGATGAAAGCACACCACCTCTATTTTCTCCTGATGGTTGTCCATGTTTGCATCCCTGTGTAGGGAGATACCCTATGGATGGTATATTTTTGTAACACCTGTCAGCAACAAAAATAAGGAGCATTGTCAGAATACAGTAAATACTTAATAACAGGAGCAAAGTCAACACCACTAACACTTATTAACAACACAGCAATCCATATCAATGTATGTGCAGTGTTCACAGTTTGAAAACAACTTACACACAGCATCGCTGAACCCAAACATTATTGTATGATCAGTGGTTTCGGTGCTGATTAACAAAGAAACTGATTATCAGACTTGTTCAAATTGTGCTGGCTAGCAGCTTTCTGAATCCTAACCCTCGAATCCACAGATCTTGGGCCCGGGGATCTTAGTGGTGCAGCATTATCTAGAATGTCTAAGGCCCTACCTATGCTTGATTTGAGTCACACACACACACACACACACACACACACACACACACACACACACCACCCAAACAATAACAATATCTATAGTTCCTGTAGCTGTCATACCTACTTTAGAATAAGAGGGGGTAGGGAAGGAGGGGGAGGACTTTAAGGAACTGATTATCAAACAATTGCCATTTGAGACCGAATAGGCTAAAACACAAAGGACATGAGTTGGGTAGGCAAGTCTTCAGCACTGTGGACAGATCCCAGGTTTCTTGCCTCATTCCGGGACATCAGCTCACTCCTTCAGTCCTCCCCTGGGGACTGATCCAGTGCCAACTCCTTGTGGGCTGTAACTCCACCCCTCATGATGTATAGACTGACAAGGACTTAATGCTCTGAATACATAAAGCCTTGGAGGCCTGGGCGGTGGAGGGTGACAGCTGCCCTTTAATGCTTGGCTTTTTAAAGATCATGGTAGAGTTCAGAAAGTATAGTCATGAGGTTTAATGATTTAATGGGGACAACTGGGGAGCAAAAATAGTTACTGCACCCTGGGGAAAAGTGACTGCTCATACATATTACTTTAGCCTAATGGCCTATAACGCCCCCCCATACCCACGGGGGGAGTCACGCTACATAGCCGCTGTAATACCGAATGGCCTGATTAAATGCATATTAAACAATACTAAATTGGGAAAAAAAGGGTGGGGGCGGTGCTAAATGTATTTATTCAGTTTTGTAAGAGAACATAGGGTTTCTCTTCTAGTATGGAAGGGAGAGGTGCACCAAACGAAGCTTGCTTCCTAGGGAGATAAGAAGCCCAATGCATCTGGAGAAATTTATGGGAGAAGACACTTTCAAAATGAGGGAGGGATGTTGAATGTAAAGGGGCCTGAGATGCTAGGTCATTTACACCTCTGGTCCCAAAAGGCTCTGCGTAGTTGCCAACTTGGAGACTGGTCCACACATGTGATTTGATTCTAGGCAGTCAATTTTGAGAACATGCTTTTCTGTCTACATGAGGGATTCTCTGGGAATCTTAGTCATACTAAAAAAGTCCCTGTGTAAATATGTCCTCCACTTCTTATTTAGCCACGATTACTGGGTTTTAAGATCTTTGATTGGATTATGCAGAGAGTATAGCCTCAGGTCTGTGGGGCACCTGGGGAGGATTATTAAATGCTGGTGTTTGGGTTATACCCCTAGGGGGTTTTGGTTCCATTGGTCCAGCCAAAGAGCTAGTGTTTCTGTTTTGGTTTGGTTGTTTTGTTTTGTTTTAGCTACTCAAAGGTGGTTCCAGTGTACCCTGCAAGTTGACAATCACTTCAATACAGTGTCAGATTGGAAAATACCTTACACTTCTGACTCAAAGTCCTTATTTCACAGGTGAAGAGTGGAGACTCAGCAGGGTAGTAGTGGCCCATGCCTTTAATCTCATCCTGAGGGAGGCAGAGGCAGGCAGATCTCTTAGTTCAAGGACAAACCAGTCTATAGAGTGAGTTCCAGGACAGCCAGGGTTACACAGAAAAACTCTGTCTCAGAAAAAACCAAACCAAACCAAACAAAACAAAACCAGTAACAACAAAATGAGACTCAGAGAGGCCATACATCCTCTGAGATCCAAAGTGAGCAACCAGGATCTCAACTCCCAACCTAACATTCTTCCCACCACACCCTTCCCTACCCCCAGGCAACTAGTGACTAAGGGTCAATGTCTGGGCCCAGTTGCCATTTACCCCAAGGCTAAGAATGAACAAGGCTAACTTATGACAGCATCTCCTCCCTTGAACTTGGGGAAAACAGTTTGTTTAATCCTTGACTCAGATGCCAATGTCTGTAGTTTTCTGATCCCCAGAAGCTTCCAGACCATCTCTCTGGCCCTGTGCGGCCTGGGCTCTAGCTGGTTGTGGCATCATCAAATAAGCTTTTAAAGAGAGTAGGCTCGGAAGCCAGGCTCTCGGACTTAAATCCTAGACTGGCTACTTATTATCTATATAACTTTGGGCAAAATAATTAACCCCTGTGTGCTTCCATTTTCTCTCTTGTAAAAGGTGGGTAATAACTGCACCGGCTCCGAAGGTTGCTGGAAAGATAGGATGAGTTAACATGTGTAAATGTACTTAGAACAGGAGCTGGCAAACCATAATTGTTACGGAAGTGATAGCTGATGTTGATCTGCTGTCTTAAAATCTCTCCCTATCATAGACGATATTGCTGAAGTTCCTTTTGTATTTATATCTGCTACCAAAGTCATGTGCTTTAAGGGTGGCTTCTAGGATCTAGCTCAGGTCCTGCCTGATTGGCTTCAGGTCCTGGACAGATCATAGGTAAGTTCAGATAGTACCCTCCTCAAGGTGGGGAAGGGACAGAGAGACATCCTGAAGGACAGATACTTGATTATATAGACACTTAGTTCCACAGTGGTGCTGAGATGAGTCTCCTGCCTATTCTTCAAGATGCCTGGCACATTCCAGGGCACCTACTTATGTGCTGATGGGTACTATAGCAGCAATGTCTCTGGCAGGTGAATATGGAATGGAAAAGAGCCCTGCTTCTGGCTTGCTTCTGGGAATAGTGGAGGTGTGGTCAGCATGTTCATTTGAGTGGACATTTGCCTTTTTACAACGACCTGGCTTTGTTGAAGCAGTGTGATTTCTGACAATGCTGCTGGTTTGTTTGTTCAGTCACTGACTGGGATGCAGGACCATTTGAGGCATGGGCTTGCTCTTCCCTGCTCCTGGCAAGCACCTGCCCATGTGTCTTGGAGGGAATGAGGCAAAGGATGTTCTTTAGGGAAGGCACCATCTCTCAAATCTAGCTTTTAAGGTGCCTAACACAGAGGGCTGTCTGGCCTTTCTGCAGGTAACACTGTTCCCAAGTTTTCTGTTCAATAGTCCTCTTGGCCCCACCCACTCCAATCTTCCAATCCAATAAAAGCCAATACCCCTAGCAAGTGGCCCTTAATGCATGTAGTGGGAAAGCATCTCTGGCTTGAACAATTCATCCCCTTTTATATTCCTCCTTCCCAAATCACAAACCCCATTGAACCACTGGACCCCAGAGAGTGCAGGTTTTACTCCACCACGTACGTACTCCATAATCTAGAATCTAATGTCACATTTGTCTCAGAACTGACCAGTGATGTTGGGTAGAGGGGGAGTGAGCGAGTGTCCTCATATACCTTGAAGACCAAACCTCATGTTGAATATAAAAGGCAGGAGTTAGCGTTCCACATGGCCAGAGACACTGCAGAGGAAAACATCCTACTGAGTGAGTCACAGGCAGGAAGCCCTTAGCTCCATCCGGGAGCTCATTCCCGGATAGGGGGAGCTGTGTGATTGATCCCTCCTCTCCGTCCCAGCAAACACCCCTCCACACACTCACAATGTCACACGCTCTGCCTACACTGCCTACCTTCCTCCTCCCTCAGCTGCATTTAAAATAAATGGCCATTAAAAAAAAAAAAAAAAAAAAAAAAAAAAAACCCTCCTCTCCCTGTCACCACGCAGGCCAGACCCTCCCACCCCCAGGTCTCTGGCGCTCTTAGATTTTCCCGCTGCCACGTTCCACCCTGAGCCATGTCTTCTAGTATTTTGCTTTCAAATTGTGTCTCCTGCCATTTGTGCCACATTTAAAATGCTAACAGTACAGAATGTCATTTACAGAACCGGGGCGTTTGCTCCGGAAAATTAATTTGACTTATTCCTTCTGCCTGCTCCTATCTTCAGGCCAATATTATGCTACTCATTCTACAAGAGTAATACTTAATGAATAGGACTATTAATAATGTCAAGGTCCGCGGGGGCCTGGCGGCTAACGGATAGGCGTAGACGGAAGGAACCCATCACCTGACTCCTGGTTTAATGTCCCATGAAAATATCAGGCACTGCAGTGTAATTATGGAGCAGGGAGAGGCGAGTGGATGACGACCCAGAGTTTCTTAAATATTTTTCAAATTAGTTGATGCTTTTCCTTTTGGGGGAGGAGGATATTTATTCCCCTCCCCAATTTTAGTTCTGGTTTAAAAAGAGGCTGTGGACCTGTTTTTTAATACACACACACACACACACACACACACACACACACACACACACCAGTGATGTCTTCACCCCTGCCATTATGAGATACTACTGAATTGGGAATGAAAAGAGAAAAAAGGAGGGTTTAGAGTTTCATTTAACAAAAACGAAACCAAAAGAGAAAATGTAATAAACAAATCTGATTTCCCCAGTGACCCTCCCTTTCTGTGTTCCCCCTCCCTCTTTTAGGCACACAGAATCACAGATCTACCACCTGGGTAGAAAGGGTGCACTGACCCTGGTAGGCTTGTCCTGCTCGCCTGTGTCCAAGGTTGGGGAGAGCCTCCTCTGGCATGGCTGTTTCTTTGATTGAAGCATATGATTGTGACCTGAGATGGTCCATGTGGCTGCTTTTCATAGAAATGGATCGGTACAGTGAGACAAGAGGGGTGAAGAGGCAGGAGAGGCCGGGGCCAGGCTGAGGGATTTGGAGCAGGAGACCTGAGTGTCATGTCTCAGCAGGGCCAGTCTCACGTGCAAAGAGGGGATAAGGATCTCTGCCTTGTGAAATGGTGCTGGGGCCATGGGATAATACATATGAAGGTTTGTGGCTGGCACTGGCAGGGGCTGATAATGCCGCTCCCCTTTGTCCAGTTCACAGATGGTGCAGTCAGACTCAACTGTAGCAGGAACTGAGTATGTCTCCCTGTTTCACAGATACACAAAGGATACACACACAGCTCTTGCCTCAGGGAAGCCTGAGCTGTGAAGTTTCCAGTCTTCAAAGGCCCCCACACTCCTGTTTAGGGATTGTTTTATTTTTTTTAAACTTCTGCCTGCTCCCATCTTCTGGAGAAACCATAATAATACCTTTAACCAGGGTCCAGAACTTATGAAAGAGGCCCAAGCTCTGGGTTGGTAGGTGTTCTAGCCTGATGGGAAAACCCTGTTTCTCATCAAGGTGAAGGGTATCTTCTCTGCTTGGGGAAGCTGAGCCCCTGTATGGGAGGAAACCTCAGTCTGGCAAAGGAGCTGCTGGCTCTGTTCTAGAACATTAGTGTGTTCTAGGGTAGCATTAGATATGGGGCAAGATTGGCATAATCAAACCCAAGTTGGGTGGAGGACAGAAAGTTCTTTGTCAACATTTCTGTATGGTGTCATGAGGAGGACTTTTCTAATGGGAAAACCAGAATGCCCCCAGGGAGCCCCCACACTGCTGGGGTGACAGGTCCTTTGCCATCAGAGAGATCTTGTATGAGCGGAGGAGAGCTCTTCTCATCGTTTTTGTCTTATTAAGGAAATGGGGTGCCTTTCTGGGGATACCTGCTACCTCTGCAGGAAGGCAGAGCAAGCAAAGGTAGGAAAATGCAGAAACCCAGAGGAGGCTCCAAGACTCTGTCTTCTCAGTTTATCAGCCTAAGTCCATCTAAGCGAGATGGCACATCCAGGGAGGCTGGGCACAGGACTGTCCAGCGTTGTTCACCTAAGAGCCTGGAAATCTCCATTTCAGTACCATGGACAACGACACACTCTGTTCGGTTCTTCAGGCAGCTTTCCTTTGCAGGGCAGATGGGGCTCTCGCCCCATCTCTCTGTGAGTGTCTGTCTCCCCCATGCGTCCGCAGCTCCTCACCAGAGGCGAAGCGACTGCGTAGCTCCCTTGAGTGGCTGTGTCCCCATGGTTTCCCTCAGAGGGGGAATTCTGTCCTCACTGCTTCCTCCGGTCCAGGGTCCAGCTGATCATCGCTTCCTCTTGGGTGGGGTCAGAGGGAAAAAGACAGGTCTCTGAAGGTGTGTGCAAGTGTATACGGCAGGAATTGGGTCATTTTACTATTTATGTTTTTGGAAGCCACTCAAGGCCGAGCAGAAAAGGGACACCCTTTGTGTTCCAGCTGTCCTGCTCACCTCCTGGGCTGGCCAGGCCTGGGCCTGTGCTTGATTTTAAATGCCTCCTCTCTGGTCTGAGTACCCTGCATGCATCTGACCTCAACTTAAACCGGGGAGATCAGGGGCTAGGCCACATAGCCTATTCTCATAGCCTATTCTCTGTGCTCCTCAATCGCTTAGTCTGGAGCCTTTAACATCTGCCATAAAAGACCCGCTCAGGGCCTCGGATACTTTGTAACAAACAGAGCCCTAACAGACTCAGCCGAGTACCCAGCTGTTTCCTGTGCCACTTCTCACACCCCAGCCTCCCCAAAGAAAAGGAAGGAATGAAGGGTCTGACAGAGGCATACCCCACCCCACTCTACCCCCACCTCCATCCTCATAAAAGACAGCCATGGAATCAGAGGGGGAAAAAAAAGCCAAATACAAAGTAGTAAAATCGTCCAATTAATAATTATTCTGATGGACTCATCAGAATTCACAGCTGGGCCAAGATAAAGGTGGCTGGAAGGGGTCATGTAGGACAGACGTGGGGGTCTCCTCCTTGTCACAAACCCTCAGGTGAGAGTGAAAGCACCTCCTGCCAACTTCTCGTTTTCTAGCTCCATCTTTTTTTTTTTTTTTTTTTTTTTTTTTATGGGGCATCCTGAGTGTAAAAAATATGACTTGTCTTTATGGTGCTCCAACAGGAATGAAGCTATAAAATTATGAACAGTTTTTATGATGGCTATTCGGGGGATGCTTTTATATTGATGGTATACAGCCCGAATCTGTCTTTTTTTTTTTTTTTTTTTTTTTTTTGCATTCCACCCCCTTCTCAGGGTGGGGAGGGGGGGGTAAGTCTGTGTAACTATTTTTCATGCATTTAATATATTAATTATCCGGTAAATACTCCCCAGGCTGTGCTCGGGACATTGGAGACTGACAGGTTCTCAGTGAGCCTCCGAAGGCAGCGCATCAGCCTGCAGTGTATTATGTCAGTGAGGTCAGGGTGGGGTTAATGTAACTTTTTATTTGCTGATTTTTCATAGGCAGGAGCAAAGCTGGGATGGAGAGGAGGGCGGGGGAGGAAGGGATGGAGGGAAGGGGGAGCAGAAGGTACCACAAGAGCAGAGATAATGGTGAGGCAGAGCCCTCCGCCCCTAGTTCACCTCTGTCAGTGCTGGGGGGTTTGATTAGGTAAGAAAGGAACAGTGTGGTCTTTCTCTCTGGCTCCAGCATCCCATGCCATGCATCCCCGGTGACACACCTGGGCAGGAGGCGTTCCATGGCTAGCTGCAGCTTCATCATCTGACCTCTTCTTATTGTCTGAGAAGGAGCTCAGGGTTTGGGGCTGGAGGAGAAAACCCACATGGTCACCTGGGGAGGAGCTCGGGCCAATGTTTTTTTTTTTCCTGCATCCCCAGTGGGCACAAGCATCATGAGTGTGCAGCTTTGTGGGCAGGTGCACATGTGATCTGGTCTTGTTCCGGCTCCCACACATCGCATCCTCAGGGAGACCCCTGGCCCACTCACAAAGCACAGTTTCTGGCAGCAGTGAGGGGAATGGTGACTGGGTCTCGCTGGCTCCGATTTCCCTTCTCTGTCAATGGTCTTTACCTAGAGCTGGGTAAAAAGAGAAAGAAGGGGGGGGGAGAAAGAAAGAAAAGAACGATGGAAGGAAAGAAAGAGAAAAAAGAAAGGAAGGAAGGAAGGAAGAAAAAGAAAGAAAGAAAATCCATCAAACTACCTCTCATGGAAAGCCTAGGAGGAGACAGGGTGCTCCGTGTACCACTGGGTGATCACTGGGCCTGAATGAGCTCCAAGTCTGGCCTCCTGCCCCCACCCTGCCATCTGGTGGTCCCAGGAGGGCAGCACAGGTGTGTCTTCTCACTGACCTAGGCGTCTAAATGGTGAATCCCTTTGGAGATTTTAGTTTTGTTTTGTATGGTTCTGTATGTATGTGCATATGTATGTGTGTTTTAAGGACAGAAATCCTTACTAGTACAGAAAAGTAGAAATATTTTTATTGCTTTTTGATGACGAAGACATAGTGTGTGTGCATGTTTTAAAACTTGTGTCCATATGTGTATGCACTTGTGTGATGCTGGGGATTGAACCCAGGGCCTTACACAAGCATCCTATCACCAAGTACATAGAGACAGGACAAGGGTTATACACACTGAACCAGGATCCTGCACAGGTTTAGGGCCTTGGGTCTGCCCAGGACTGCTGTGAAATGACCCTCTTTTCCCTTCATTTAACAAAATTAAGTGTGTGTGTGTGTGTGTGTGTGTGTGAAGGTGGAAATCTGAGGCCTTGCAGACCTATGCACGTTGCTCATAGATGATACTGGGGCCTTCATAAAGCATGTGCACACACATACACATGGGGGTGAGGGGAGAGGGAGAGGGACCTTCATGCTGCTCCAAGAACAATGAACAGCTTGTATCCAAGAATAAAACAAGCCTGGCCTCATGTCCTTGCTTTGCCATTTTCTGCTCTATGACCTTAGGAGAGTTCCTTTCCTGCTTTCAGACTCAGTTTCCCCATCTGTGAACTATGGCTAATTACATGGGGGAAAGAAACAAACATGATTATAAAGGATAAAAATGTGGAACATGTAGGAAAGAGTCTGAGGGCAGCACCTGACATAGGTTTCATGGCGAGACTCAGTGGGCATTTTCCATTACCATCTCTGCTGAGCCAGCAGGGGGAGGCATCCAGGATCACTGGAGTCTGGTGTTCCCACCTGCTGCCTTGTTGTTTAATCTTGTCAATGTCCTTATGAGGTTCCTAAGTGCTATCAGATTGTCATACTAGTGAGGAAGCTAAGGCTCAGAGGTCTCAGTAGATGATATCCCAGCCTGAGATCAATTGAGGAGTAAGAGCCAAAATTTGGATTCAAGGTCATGACATTCAAAAACTCTTCTTCTCCTTCTCCCTCTCCTTCTTCTCCTCCTCCTTCTCCTCTTCCTCCTCCTTCTTCCTCCTCCTTCTTCTTCTCTTCCTCTCTCTCTTTTCCTTTTTTTTTTTCTTCTTTGGACAGGGTCGCATGTATTACAGGTTAGCCTCAAACTTCATGTGTTTCCTAGGATGCCCATGATCTCCTGAGTCTTCTGCCTCCCCCTTCTGCGTGCTGGGATTATAACTATGCTCTACCACACCTGGTGCTGGGGATCAAACCCAGGGCTTTGTGTGTTGTAAGCAAGCGGTGATGCAGTGTGGCAATTACCCTGTGCTAGGCCCTGGGGAGGGACTCTCATTGGTCACAGAGGGCATAGCTGCTGCCTTTGAGGAGAGTGGAACCCACTTAAAGGAGACCAGATGCTTCAGAGGGTTTAGAGTGGTTGCAGGAGAAGGGACCACTACTGATTAGCAATATTAATCATCCCCTCTTCATCCCTTCTTTCCTCCCTCCCTCCCTCCCTCCTTCTCCCTCCATTTCTCTCCTCCTCTCATCTTCTCTCCTCTCTCTCTCTCACTCTGTCTGTCTTATTTCCTTTTTTTTTTTTCTTTTTTGATAGGGTCTCCTGGAACTCACCGAAATCTGCCTGTCTTATCCTCTGGAGTTCTGGGCTTATAAGTGTGAGCCACCAGGCCTAGAAGTCCTAGTTCATGCTTTCTCTGTGCCAGGCACTCTACCTGAAACACTGCTACAGAGTCAGGTCTCACCAACCAGCCTGCTGCTGAGGGGCAGACAACTCACACAAGCAGCTAGTGGAGATTCTGCCCTTGAAGCAAGGTGACTGCAGGGGGCAGGGGGCCATATTCAGGGCTGTAGGAGCCCTTCAGTAGGCACCCACCCCTGCTGTTTCCTTCCTGTTGGACTCACTTGCCAATTTACATGTCAGATCTTTTTGTTTTGATTTGGTTTTCTAGACAGAGTTTCTGTGTAGCCCTGGCTGTCCTGGAACAATCTCTGAAGAACAGGCTGGCCTTGAACTCAGAGATCTGCCTGCCTCTGCCTCCCAAGTGCTGAAATTAAAAGTGTGCACCACCACTGTCTGGCTATGTGTCTATTCTTTTACATGCATTATTTATTATTTTGCACAGCTGTTAACAAGAGTCTTTATGTGTGGAGTTATGTATCGCCGTAACAAGAGAAGTAGCATTTGAAGGCCTACTGTGTGCTGGACTCAGAGTGAAGGGATTTCTTTGCATAACTACTGCAGATCTTCTCAACAACCTAATGAGGTATGCAGAGTTAGCTCTGTTTAATAGATGAGAAAACAGAGATTTGGAAGAGTTTAGCAACTTACTCAAAGTTACACAGTATCTTAGGGTTTTATTGCTGTGAAGAGACATCATGACCAAGGCAACTCTTATAAGGGAAACCATTTAATCGGGGCTGGTTTACAGTTTCAGAGGTTCAGTTCGTTATCATCATGGTGGGAAGCAGGGTGGCACCCCAGGCAGACATGGCGCTGGAAAAGGAGCTGAGAGTTCTGCATCTGGATCAGAAGGCAGGAAGAGACTGAGACACACTTCCTCCAACAAGGCCACACCTCCTCCAATAAAAAGTCACCTCCTAATAGTACCACGCCTTGTGAGCTAATGGGGGCCACTTTCAAAACCACCACACGCAGTAAGCACCCGAGCCTCCTCTTAGTTTGAACTCTTTTTAACTTTACTTTTTTCTTTTTTATTAACATGTGTGTGTGTGTGTGTGTGTGTGTGTGTGTGTGTGTGTGTGTGTGTGTGTGTGCTCTGGGTCATCATGTCACAAGGCTTGGTGGCAAGTGCTATTATTAACCACTGAGCCCCAAGTTTAAACTCTTAATAACAAAGAATCCACGGGATAAATCCCCTGCCGCCCCCTTCCACTCCAGTCCCTCAGAGACCTGTGAGGTGAAAATTTCCCAATCCACATATATAAGCACACACACACATAGACTGAGACTTTTTTCTATAATTTGACCATCCTGCCGCGCTGGTCTGACTATTCCTCTCTCTCACTTTATGGCAGAAAATACAGTTCTATTCCATTCTCGTATCTGTTACCTAATACTCCACAGCATGAATTCACTGATGGACATTTGGCTTGTTTCCAATATTTTGATATTAAACGCAATAAGCAAGGCTTCTCCTAAGCACGCTAATACAGGCCTCTTGAGCGTGCGAGCTCAGACCTAAAAGCTGAATTACCAAATGGTGGAAAGTGTACCTAACACTTAACGGTTTCACAGTCGCCTGACTGTCCTCCCCAAAGCACTGGAGACATCTCCGTTTCATTACTTCTTTGACATTGCATATTCTCTCTCTCAGCTAAACTGGTATATCAGTAAAAAAATCTCTTTGTTATTTTAATTTCCCTGATTACTATTGAGACTGGGGATTTTTATATTTATAGCCCATCTTTCTTCTGTATTCATCATTTTTTCTGTATCATACATGCATGTGCTTTGTTTGTTTTGTTTATTTTTATTGTATCCGAGAGTTTAAGTTTTGTACAATATTAATTTTCTCATTATAAAAGTAATGCATGCTAAATTAAGAACAGTAGAAAACAGAAGATAGTAAAGAAAGTGTATATTGTGTATAATCTCATACAAAGAAAAACATTTAGCAGCATATTTTTGCATTTTTACTTTTTTGTGCAAATCTACGTGTGTCCCATGCCATTCATTGCATAACATGAAATACACTTTCCTGGGTGCTTTTCCCACTGGACATTATAAAAAGCACATTAACCTTTGTTATTTAAGATCTTAAACACAATTTTTACATTTAGCATGATCAAATTGGTTTGTAAAAATTTATTTGAACATTACTCTAATTGCTAGGTATATTTCACTATTATAAACAATACCATACCTTTTTGTACAAAAATCTCCACCCATGACAGGCATAAAGGTGCACATCTTTGATTCTAGTGCTCAGGAGGCAGATTTCTGAGTTCAAGGCCATCCTGACCCACATGGCGAGTTCCACGCTACCCATAGCTATACAGTGATATCCTGTCTTAAAAAAAAAAAAAAAAATCCTGTCTGCATTGTTGATTATTTCCTTAGGAGAAAATTTCTTCACATATAGGTAAAAGGATATACAGTTTCAAGAAAATTTAAAATCTCACTGGGCAGTTGTGGTACGTACCTTTAATCCCAGCACTTGGGAGGCTTAGATGGATCTCTGAGTTCAAGGCCAGCCTGGTCTACAGAATGAGTCCCAGGTCAGCCAGGGCCACACAGAGAAACTCTTGAAACATTCCCACCAATACTGCATGACGCACATTTAAATCTTTAATAATTAAAAAACAAACAAACAAACAAGGGGCCAGCAAGATGTCTCAACAGGTCTTACTGAACATGAGGGCCTTTGTTCCATTCCCAGAGACCACATGGTGGGAAAAGAGAACCAACTCTCACACAGTGTCTTCTGATCTTCCAGTGTGTGCCTGCACACATGCACATGAAATAAACAATAAAATAAATTTTAAAAAAGGACGAAAGGCCCTTGCCTCCAAGCTTGGAAAACTGTACTGGAGCCCTGGGAGCCACAGGATGGGGAAAGAGAGCTCACTACCCTCTGATCTTCACACAGGTTGTGGCACACCTGCATTTCTGCCCAAGTAAATAAATAAAATACAAATACAAAATAAAGAAATGTTTGCTTTTTAAGATAGAAAACAAACGAGGGGTTAAGCATGTAACTCAGAGGCAGATGTATGTTTAACATGTTGTGGGGCTGTGAGGTTGGTCTAAAAGGTGTGCCAAGAACAAGTAATATATTTTAATCAGGGCATATGCATTTGTTTGCTTGTTTGTTTGTTTAGATACAGGGTATTATGTATTCCAGGCTGACTTTGAACTCCCTGTGTAGCCTCGAGTAAGTGGTTTGGCAGAACCAACAGAGGCCATGCCTCAACAGGTAGAAAGAGAAAATTCACTCCCCCACGGTGTCATCTGACCTTTGCAGATGTGCCCTGACATGTTTATGTGTGCACTTACACACACACACACACACACACACACACACACACACACACACACACACCAGTAATAAAAAGTAATGCCAGTGATGATAAAATAATAATAATAATAACAATTATTATTATTATTATTGTTTTGAGACTGGGTTTTTCTGTGTAACCCTGGCTGTCTTGGAACTTATTCTATAAACAAGGTTGGTCTCAAACTTGGAGATCCACATGGCTTTGTCTCCTAATTGCTGGAATTAGGACTGCTTGGCTAATAATAATAATTTTTAAAGAATGTATTTTAGTTGACTCAGTAGAACTAAAACATTATCATCTCAACATGTTATCAATAGAAGATGAATGAGGCAGTTTTCATTCTTTGTATATTTTATTCTTACAGGACACATCTTAATTTGTACTAAGACCATAAGGGACAGAGGAGCTGAAGAGCGCTAATGTTGCCATCTGGGACATGGAGACTGTGCTACGTTGTTTCCTTCACAGGCTGATCCAAGAATGGAACAGAGGTTATCCTGTCTGTAGTTTGTAAAGTGGTGGATCCATGTAATTGCAAAGGAGCTAGGATGCAATATGACCTGGCTTATACAGTGAGGCCAAGTAACAATAGGATGGATTGTTGTTGCCAAGGGTAACTGATCCCACCAGGTTGGCTCAGTGTCTCCTAAATAGTACCCAAGCTCTGAGCACTCACAGGGTGCTCTTTCTCCCTTGGTCCAGAAGAAACTCACCATAGCTGGGAGGCTGAATGACCCCAAAGGGTGGTGCTGTCTGGGGCTGGGAAAGCCTTTAAGACATGCAGCCTAGGGAGAGGTCCTCAGGTCATGGAGGTTGTGTCCAGGAAAAGGATTGTGATGGCTCAGCCTTTTCCTTTTCTTCAATTTGATTCCTGGCTGTAGACTGAGCACATTTACTCTGCCACATGATCCTGTCTTGATTTTAAACCTTGCCCAAAATTATGAAGCCAGTTGATCTTAGACTAGAACCACCAACTATAAGCTAAAAAGAATCGATGTTTTGTATAGTGGGGTATGGTGACTGTGCATGTCTTGTGTGCAGTAACTGCTGTGTGAAGACCAAAGGATGACTTTATAGAGTCAGTTTTCTTCTTTCACCTTTAAATGGAGTCTGAGGATTGTACTTGGGCTATCAGCCTTCCGAAATAATTGCCTTCACCCTCCTTGCAGACCCCCCAAAACCTTTTTCCTTGATAAATAAGTTGCCTTAGGTATTTCATCATAGCAACGCTAATACAAGTCTATTCTGATTATCTTAGTCAGGGTTTCTATTCCTGCACAAACATCATGACCAAGAAGCAAGTTAGGGGAGGAAGAAGTTTATTCAGCTTCCACTTCCACATGCTGTTCATCACCAAAGGAAGTCAGGACTGGAACTCAAGCAGGTCAGGAAGCAGGAGCTGATGCAGAGGCCATGGAGGGATGTTACTTACTGGCTTGCTTCCCCTGGCTTGCTCAGCCTGTTTTCTTATAGAACCCAGGTCTACCAGCCCAGGGATGGCACCGCCCACAATGGGCCCTCCCTCTAGATCACTAGTTAAGAAAATGCCTTACAGCTGGATCTCATAGAGGCATTTCCTCAACTGAGGCTCCTTTCTCTGTGATAACTCCAGCTTGAGTCAAACTGACACAAAACCAGCCAGTACACTGATCATTCCTTACCTGTCCCATATTGGGCTGGGGGTGTGGCTCACTTGGTAGAGTGCTTGTGAGTATCATGCACAAAGCTTTCGGTTCCATCTCTATCATGGCATGAAAGTGGGAATAATGATGTCACACAACTATACTCTGGGAGTGAATTGTTGAGGATTGAGAGTTCAAGGCCAGCCTTCTTGGCTGCATGAGACCCTATCACAAAAAAAAAAAAAAAAAAAAAAGAATCCCCATTCATTGTTTTGTGGGTTGTACCCTGGCACTAGTGATGTCTGCCATACCTGGCTGCCAACCAGAATTAAAATTTGGCTTATCAATTTACTACTTCATTCATTCACCAAGTACTTATTGAATACCTTCTGTACACCAGCCTCTGAGATGGGAATTCTTTTCATAAAAGCTTTTCTCAAAGGACACATTTACAAGAGTTATTGAAATTAAAATGGAGAAGCAGTGAGAAGGAGGAACGTGTGTTCAGGCAGAGAGCCGACGCAACGTGAAATGAGGAGCTATGAGCTTCAGGGCAACCGGGGTAAAAAGGGAAATATATTGGACTGCAGGATTTCCACTATCAGGGAGAAAAAGCATGTCACTTCCCCCTTCACCCCTAATAGAAACAGACCTTTCTACGGTCTGCGGTGCTTTGTCCAATCAGACAGGCGTCACACAAGGCATTGCTCGGGGGCTCCGAGGCATAATGGACAAAGCCTCCAGCTGCAGGTTTATAGCCGGTGTAGCCGTGATCTTCCTGTGGCCGTTTCATGTGTCTGCCCTCAATAAAGGCCGAGGGCACGGTGATAAAGCCCAGACTCAATGAAGGCGACCCTGCAACAGTCTAACCTGTGTAGCGCAGCCAGGAGGCTTTCCAGGGATTTAGCTTGAAGCCAGGAGAGAGATTAAAATGCAGCTGGGAAGGTTTGCCCTAGTGGTCTCTCAAGTCCCGCCCGCCCCACCCTCTTCTCTCCTATTGGCACCACCATTAGCATGAGCCCAAGTCTTCCCTGATCACTGAGTAGCCAGTGATCTTTCAGATATATGAACCCCCATCAACCACCCCACCCTCAATCCATCAGGCGTCTAAGTAGCATTTAGGGTGATTTGTTCTCAGCTTGGAGTGGTAACCCTTCCTTGAATTCTTTATAACATGTATGGAGCACACCTGCCACAAACAAACAAAAGTAACCAGTGATTTTACTTAAGGGGGAAAAAAAGGCTGGGCTAAGATGCAGAGATGTGTTAAGATCCTTAGTGGTGGTTGATCCTGGCTGGTGGATCTAGGGCTCATTGTGGCTTTACTTCTTTCTTTCTTGCAAGCATGTTTTTAAATGAAATGACAAGCAAAGAGAGAAAGAACAAATGAAAGGAAGGAAGGAAGGAAGAGAAGGAGAAAGAGAAAGAAAAAGAGAAAAAGGATAGAAAAGGAAAAAAAGGCTCAAAAATTAAAAAAAAAAAAAAAAAAAAAACTTCCTTGTAGCCCATCCAGTCTCCTCTGAGCTCTCTTAGCTTCCTTTGCTGGAGAACACACTTATCAGGATCTGTGTCAGGCATTGTGCTAGACATTGTAAAAAAGAACATACATTAAGCAGTGTGTCTAATCTATTCTACTGTTGAAGAAACTAAAGTTAGAGAGATTGTAGAACTTGCCCAGGGTCTTAGGGCCAGACAGACCTGTAGTCAGAACTACAACAGAGTTCTGTGGATTTCTTGGTTTAGTGTCTCTTCTCTCTCTTCCTTTCCCCCTTTCCTTCCTTTCCTCTTTCCTTGTTTCTTTCCTTATTTCTGCCACCCTATTTTATTTTGAGACAAGAGCTCACTATATAGCCCAGGCTAGCCTCAAATTCTCAATCCCTCTGCCTCAGTCTCCTGAGTGCTGGAACCACAAATGTGCACCATCGCTCCCAGGAATCATTTAGTTCTTTTTCTAGCTTGATTCTTACTATAGTCTGGGTGTTCGATAAATGTTCATTACCAAGTAAAAGCGCCTTTGTTGTAGAATTGTCTTGAAATGTACATTGATTCCCCCATCCTTCCTACTTCCCTTCCATCTCTGAACCCCCTGCCTTGATAGAGTAACAGAGTGAATGGGAAGTAAGAATCTTGATGTTTGGGGGTTTTGGTCTTCAGAAGCCAGGGCCTCAGTGGAGCCTAGAGCCAGGCTGGAGAGTAGGGAAGGCATGGTTGAACAGTGCATGCATATAGCTGGCTTCCCAGAGACACTCAGAGGGAGAAGGAACAGTTACCAGTGAGCCCTCCATCAGGTCCCGAAAGCAGAAGCTGCAGGTGCTACATAGGCAAGAATGAGGTGAACAGAGTGTGAAGAATCCTTGGCACTCCGCCCAAGCCCCAGATGTACCTTGAAGTAGATACAAATTTGGGGACAGGGCAAGAACTTGGAGGAATTTCAGCAATGATTGGGTTGGGACTTTCCCCCACGTCCAGCCTGCATGTGCATCCAGAATGGAAATTAAGTAACGTTACAGAATAAAGTGTTACCTTGTTCCTGGAGTCTTCCAGGGGAGACTCTTGCTACATTGCTCTTGGCTGGGTGTTTGCTCTGGATGTCAAGGCTCATCTCAAAGCTTCACTGTCTTTTAAGCAAACAGAGTTCCAAGCCACTGGCTGAGGACAGGAGATCCCTAGACTTTGGGTGGACCTCTTCTGAGGCAGGAGTTACAGCTTGATAAATGGCATCCCCTGTCGGGAAATCCTCCCCACTGTGTGAGCGGGTAGAGTATAGGGGTTCTATCAACAAATGTGGGGCTCCCTCAAAGCCTTTGGGACACATTGTGATCTCAAGTAGGCACTTGATTTAGACCCACAATTCCACACCGTCGACCACGACAAGAATGATCATGGCCCAAAAAACTTTCAGAGCAGTGATGACTGGTGGTTCCGTAGACTGGCTCCTTCTAAGTAGCATTGTTCCCTAGGGGATCCTCAAGGGGAGTGAGCCATGAAATAAATGGTCCCCCCTCTGGGGGTGGGAGGTTAAAGAAGAGAAGCTCTACCAAGGGAAGTTGTTTACCAGGGGCTTTGCTGGTCTGTGCCCATACCTGCTGACTCTGGTAGCCACAGTTTTGCCATGCCAGATGCCATCAGGACCAGCAGGGTAGCTGCAGCATGTTAAAAATGGCTTGAACTCAGGGCAGGCTGAGCTCTCTCTAAGCTCTGGGGTCTCAGAATGTCCACTTCACAGGGTTGTAAGAAGGGCACTTGGGAAACCCTCTGTGGCTTCCCTTGAGCGCCTTTCATCCCGACTTACCAGCCGTGGCCTCGTCTAGTCTTAGTTACAACTCTGTGTCACCCGTGGAAATCCCATTATCCCGTGAAAATGATGTGATTCAAAGCAATTAGAATAAAAAGGGACTCAGGGACGGTCACCAGTGGTAATATGGCAGCTGGAAGCAAGAGGCTCTTTTACTAGTGGGGAACACTGCGTCCCCCAGCCTTGTTGATTCTGAGGCTGGTCAAAAGCCTTCCCGGTCAGTCCTGAAGCTTTTGTAAAATCATGGGGTACATCCTGCAGTCAAACATTTACTTTGCTCTCCCCTGGTGCTGGGAGGAGTCAGTTTTAGCTGTTGGGCTATATCTCAACTCTTTTTGTTTCCCTTGCGTACACAGAAGAAAGCCACCGTGGAGGAGGGTGCTCTTCTTTCCTATTCCCCATCTTATTCAGTCCCTGGGACACTGACTGGGAGGATGTCCACATCTGTGTCCTCTCACATCAAAGCAAGGCAGAAAAACTCTAGCCTTCCTGCAGGCTCCCGTTCCTTACTCAGCGCTGTGCTCCGATCTGGGATTCATAGGGATTTCTCTTGCCTGTTCCTTTGTTTGCTTATTTGAGTTAGAGTCTCGTGGAACCCAGACTGATCTCAAGCTATGAAACCAGAGCATGTGTAACCCTGCTTTGGTCCCCCTGCCTCCACTTCCTGTGACCTGGGATCACAGACCAGCCAATGCTACACTCTCCTCTTACATAGTCCTGGGGATTGAACTTGGGGCTTTAAGCACACTAGGCCACTAACTGTGCTACGTCTTGCCTGTTTCTGAACTTAGAGTGAAAAGAACCATAGAACATGTCCCCTTCTGGTGTGAGATCTATGCATGCACCGTGTACCTGAAGCCTGTTCTTTTCTAATGGCCGAATGTTGTTTCGTGATATGGATAGAGCATTACTTGTTTGCCAACTCTACAATTATTGAATGTTTTCCCACAGACCTGGAAGCTGGATTTCCTGACTATGTTATGATCTTTCTACCTTATCCCAATGCCTCTCTTGTAAAAGAGAAAAAAGATGATGCCAGCCCCGGGCCTGTAGCACAATCCGGGTGTTAGCATTGCTGGGGTGGATATTTGCTGGCTTCTGGCTTGGTCTATAATAAATAAGGTTCATGTCTTTTGGGCGAAACTCAGGCTAGGTCATAAGATGCACTTACTCTTAGCTTCAATAGAACTACCAACCCTGCCCCAACTCCATCCTGCCCCCACTCAAAGTGTTTGTACGAATTCACATTCCTCCAGCACCATGCCAGAACACCCACCTCTCTCTCCAGTCTGTCGATTACTTAGTCTCTTGCATTTCTACCACTCTTTGGGGCACAGTGTGGAGTGGCGTGGCGGCAGGACTTTCTGATGACAAATGATGTCAAGTGTCCTTTCAATTTGCTTACTGTAAACCACTGCATGCTTTCATTGAACACTGTGAAGGACTCCCAGCTGACCTCCCTGTTTCTGCATTGAGCCGCTCTGATCCGGTCTGCCTTCAAGTAGGATTCCTAATGTGAAATTGGGTCCTCCTGTTACAAGCCCTCTCTGGCTTTAGCTTGCAAGCTCTGATCAAGGGCCGACTCCTGGAATGTCCCTAGCTACCCAGGATCCTTGTCCACCTCTGCATCTCTATTTGAGGCCACTGGACTCCAGCGTTCTGGCCCCTTTGGTGCATGGGAGTTGGTTCAGGTTGTTATTATGAATAAGCACATGTCTTCCCTTTTTCTGACATTTATCACATTCTGTAATTACACACTGCTGGGGTTATTCCATGTCTGTCTCCTCAACTGGACTGGAAGCTCCATCCACATGAGCTCTGTGCTCACGCCCGTTGTTGCTTCTCAGTGCCTACTGAGGTAGGTGTCCAACACATACTAGGACTCTGGTATATAGTTTTAGCATGAATAAATATGTCCTTCAGTTACATACTCAACTGGGACTCTATGGGAGAAAGTACCTTCAGTGTGGGCCTGGAAGCCAAGTTTCCAGACCATCTCATGCTCTTCCTCCCATCATCAGCTCCCAGCAGGACATCAGCTCCATAAGGGCAGACACGGTGCGTGTTTCACTGATTGAGGTCCTTAGCACAGTGCTTGGAATCTTAGGGATAATTCACACCAGGTAAACCGACAATTACAGGGCTGAGAGTTTGCCTGTCTGGCTGAGTTCTTGCTTAACGTACACAAGGCCTTGGGTGAAACCTCCTTCGGGTGCCTAGTGCTGGGGAGGAAGGGGGAGGGGGAGAGGGAGGGAGGTTGGAAAGTGAATGAATAAACTCCTGGTTGAGTTGAAGCCTGCTCAGCTCCTACTGAAAGTCATATTATAAGCTCATCTGCATAGATGCCTTATTCTAGGTTTTAGTGCTCAAACAGTCCCTGGAAATCTGTCCCAGGTTAGGGGCAAGCCCTGGAACCCCCAGTCACCCAAACTTCTCTGTGCACCTGAGCAAACCGACTTTCACGCGCCCTTTTCAGATAAAGTGAGCTTGCTCATGAAGGATGGAAACGGGAGGATGCTTGCAGAACCTACCAGAGCGAATTAGAACTTTGCTCATGGTTGGCAAGCAAATCGATGCTGCTCACTGCAAACGAGTCCTATTTGTCCACCATCAAGTCTTATCTGCTCTCCAAGCAGCTTCTGCTTCCATACTGCTTGGCAGCAGATGGGTTCCAGGGATGGCGGCTCCGTGGGAAGTAATAAAGTGGCGTTTCTTTTCCAATTGTCTCTGGTTGAGACCTCTTGGTAATTCAGATTGATGGTCCTGCAGCCCAGTGCAGGGACTGACTGAGTGAGTGAGGCTCGTCCAGGCCGGGAGCGTTTATTGCTGTTACAGGGGCTGAGTGATGGACACAGTAAGAAGGGTCCCTGGATGCCCAAGGACTCTGTCCTTCTCAGCTAGGGCCCAAGGCCTGAGGGCAGGCAAGTGGAGGAACCAAGCTCTGGACAACCGGTAAGTCCCAGGAATAGGCCTGCGGTGGATCTTTCTGGCCTCTGCAGAGAACATGGTGCCTCAGAAGTTCCTGTGGATTCAGTCTTCCCTGCAGTGGGGAATGAGTTGTCTGTCCCCTCTGGCTCTTCCACCTGAGAGTCACAAGGTGTTCCCGGGTCTGAAGGTCCTACAGCTTTCCTATGGGTGGGTGGGGGATTGTTGAGATCAATATCTCCTGGGCTGGAGAGATGGCCCAGTGGTTAAGAGCACTGACTGCTCTTCCAGAGGTCCTGAGTTCAATTCCCAGCAACCACATGGTGGCTCACAACCATCTGAAATGGGATCTGATGCCCTCTTCTGATGTGTCTGAAGACAGCTACAGTGTAGTCACATACATAACAATAAATAAATCTTAAAAAAAAAAAAAAAGATCAATACCTCCTCGGTTCTGAGATAATTATTAGTTTGTTTCAATGAGTAAGGCAAGTCAGATATTCTGGAATACCTAGACCTGATAGGACAGCGTTTCCCCTCCCCCAGCCAGCAGTTCACTCTGTCTAAAGTCCAATGTTTAAAGGGCCAAACTCCTACCCCTGGGAACTAAGGCCAGTCTGCTACTCCCTCGTTCCCTTCCCTTTCTGTTGATGTGAATTTTTAAAAACCTCTCCTGGCTCTGGCTCGTCTCTCGCCACTTTCCCCATCCCCATCCCTTCAGACCCATCTACCCCGCAACCCCATCTGACTGCCAATTGAAAAGGCCGGAAAATAATGTGAAATAATATAGTTTATCACCCAGAGGCTGCTGACAGGCAGTGGCGGCCACCTCTGAAAACAGGCAGGGAGGCAGGGTGGGCGAGGAAATTATAGGCTGCACAAAGGAGAAAAAGTTAAAGTGAGCGCTCCATAAAAGAAAGTGGAACTATTATGCCGCAAAATGCCAACTCATTACAAAGCGCCCAAATAAGAGAGAAATACGGTGCTGCCCGTAATAGCAGTTTACAAGGCAACATTGTACAGCAACAGAAGAAACGCTGCTATAATTTGCTCTAACAACTCCAATTATCCCTTTTATTGATTTGGCAACACATTTAATAGGAGTAGCCACACCTCTTCTGTTACAAATCATTAAAGGTGTTGAACGGTGTAATTTTAAAATTGTCCTCCTACAGTTGTCAGTATGACAGCATAATTCTCCCCGATTTCGGCTATGTAAACACCCAGCCACAGTCCTTTCCCCCTTACAAGGCCAGAGATGTTGTCAGCCTGGGGTTTTTGTGCAGAAACATCCATTTAATGTGTGTCTTTTTCCCCCCAGCTGTAATTGCACTATAGTTTGGTTTAGTGCAGGTTTTTTTTTTTCTTTCTCTTTCTCCCTTCCTCTCCTTCACTCTCCCTCGTTTCTTGCAGCTAGGAGGTATGTGGTGTTGTGGTATTGGGGAGAGATGGAAATAAACAGGCTGTTTGGCCTTCTCTTTCTTCCTCTGTAACATTAATTGCTACTTAAGCCTGGGCCCTGCACTTAACATCCTGGGGGCAGACCAGGAACGCCCCCACAGTGACTCGGTGAGCTGGTGAGCGCAGGCGCTTGATGCTGTGGAGCTCAGCAGAGCCAGGCACTCCTGCTGGTTATGGTGGGACTGGGTCAGATGGAACCGGCAGGGGACAGCCAGGCAGGCACCAGGCATAGGCTCAGGTGAGCAGAGACCTTCTGTGAGGTATGCTTTGGATCAGCCTTCCCTGACACATTCCTATCCTCCACAGCCTGCCGGCTCCTTAAGGGTTTTTTGTTTTTACTTTGTTTTGTTTTTGTCCTGGCTGTGGACAGAAACGTCTAGACTGGAGGGAAATGATATGGGAGGATGCTGAGGAAAGTCCATGACCCTGGGTCACTTAGGTGAAAGGGCCCAGCATAGCAGGGGACAGATGTGTTGTGATGGGACCTGGGTGTCTGGCCCTGGGTCGTTAAGTGGGGATCCGGTTGTGTGGCATGCCAGAGGCAAGTTCATATCCCTCTACCCGTGCCTTCAAGACACAAATCCTGAACTCCAGTTAGAAATTTTGGGGGGTCCCACACCTAGACTCTTCCTCTGTGTGATGTGGAGCAAGGAGGCTCCTTTAGCTGACCAGGCAGCTGAGCCGGGAATCTGAATGAAGCTGGCATCCTGCAACACCTGTTCTTGCTTCTTTGGTCTACCCGACTGACCACCGAATTAGATTTAAGCTGCAGTAGAAGGGATTTAAACTAGACCCAATGTTCTGGGGACTGCAAGACTCCCAATTAACCCGCTGAGGACTCTCCCAAGATCATCAGAGAGCCTTACTGTGCTCTGGTTGGGGCGGAGGCTACTGACCTGCATAGCTGTCCTGGTGGCACCTGCCTCTGCACAGTGCTATGCCCGGCTACAGTGGTTGAACTCTTGTCCTTTGCTTCCAGGGCCGGTACTCTGATACACCTGCAGACCCTTTTGCCTTTGGCAGAGTCTAGAGCTCTTTCTTACTTAAGCCTGTGGTGCCCCATAAGGAGAAAGTGCTTAGCTTCTGCATTTCTACAGAGGAAAGCTGGGGTCTGCCTCCAGCCCCTCCAGTGTTCATGCATAGCAGGGGTGTTGGATGTCCTGTGCCTCAGCCACTGGGGGTAGGGGTGGGGGCAGCACCTAATGAAAGGGCCTCCACTGGAGAGTAGCCAAGCACACTGCCACAGAGCTCAAGCCTGTTTTCTTGCTTTGTCTGGCTGTCTGTGCAGTCCTGCATGCCTCTCCGGGCCTGCTGGTCTCAGATAGGGAGCAGAAAGGGTACAGTGTCCAGATTAGTGTCATAGGGTGGTGGTTGCAAGCTGCCTTCAAAACCTGCCCCTCTCCCCACATGGGCAACCTTCTCCCAGACTTCATTACAGGCTGTGAGTGCCTGAGACAGATCACCTCTTTCTCAGCTGAGGCTGGAGGTGAGCTGTGGCCCTCTTCATCTCTTCCTCTCACTGTGACCCCAATCACAGCACCTGCCCTTGTCTAATTGGCCAATGTCAGTGGACAGGGGGGCGGGGGAAGGGAAGGCTGATGTCCAAGGAGGAAATCCCATTAGGGGAGCGTGAGCCAAGTTATTAGTGGTGAAGATGTAATTGGGGTTGGTGAATAATCTCAGCAGATCCATCACCTATTTATGGTACACCCAGCTGTGTGACCTTGGCTGAAGTGCTTCACCCCTCTAGTGAAATAGGACCTCCGTGATTGCCAAGGAGCTCTACATTTGGGGAATTGGAATCGCACAAACTTTGAGTCGCCCCCAGCTCCATCCCCATCCCCAGAGGTGCACAGTCAGGTTTTTGTCCCTGAGTCATTCGTACAACTGCATGGATCCCTCCCAAGTCCTATATTCCTTGAAGTCAGCTCTTAGCTGCTTGCCACCCCCAGCTGAGTATCTTGCATATAGTAGGTCATAGATCAGTTTTATGAATGGCCTGTTGAATGATGATTGGATGTGATTAATGACAGGCACATAGAATTCCAAGTTCTTTTTGCTTAGGCAGTGCATAATTTCTTGGGAGAGAAGCCCTAACCACCTGCTAGGTTATGAGCTGCAGAGAGCACCTACCTGCATGTCCCCAGTAGCAATACGCAAAGCAAAGGCTACCACAGACACATCTGGAGAAGATTGGAGCCATCCGGACATCAGGTCTTTGCTGCAGAGCAGGATGCCTAGTTAAATCTTAATATGCGTGGTTTGTCTTTGTTTCGTTTTGACACAGGGTCTCACTGTGCTTTCCAGACTGGTATGGAACTCACTATGTAGACCAGGCTGGCCTCTGTCTCTCAGAGATCCACCTGCCTCTGCCTCTTGCGTTCTGGGAATAAAACTGTATGCCACTATGCCTGGACTTAATATTAATTCTGTCCTTAACTAGAGAAACAACACCCAGTCCCTTGGGTCTCAGAGGGAACAAGGTTGGGGTTGAAGCAGGGAGTGGGGATCAGTATAGGATTGGGGTGAACCTTATGCATTCTTTCTTGTGGTATATGGGTTTTCAGCCCTTCCTCTTCTGAAATCTTCCCAGAACATATCCCAGAGCAAATCTCAGGCACTTGGGAAGTATTTGTTGATTCAATGAATGAATGAAACCTCTTGGAAGTGAAAGACTGAAGACACCAAACCAGGCTACCCAGTCTAGTCTTCTACCCCTCATGTCCAGAGTCCATTTTTGCTCACACACATACTGATTTAGAAATTCATGCTTTGGCTCAGGGCTAAGTCTTAAAGCTTACCCATTCAGTTCTGGCATGTGGACAAGTTGGGATGCCTTGGCTCAGAATGTGCCCAAGATGATATATGTTTAAGGTATATATTTGGAGGGATTGGGGAGATAGAGTTTAATGGGTAGAGTGCTTACCTATTGTGCTTGGTACTTTGGGTTTGATACCCAATACCACATCAAAACCAAACCAAAATTTGGGTATAGTGGCACATGATTGTAATCGGGTGATAGAAGGAAGCTGGGAGATCAAAAGTCCAAGCCATCCTTGATATGGTAGTTTGAATAAAAATGATCCCTTTAGGCTCATATATTTAAATGCTTTGTTCCCATTTGGTGGACCTGTTTGGGAAGGATTAGGAGGTTTGGCCTTGTTGGAGGAGGTGTGTAACTGAGCGTGGGCCTTGAGGTTTCAAAAGCCTACACCATTTCCAGTTAGCTCTCTCTGGCTAGAACTTACAAATGTAGATGTGCTGCTCTGGCACCATGCCCACTTGCCTGCTGCCATGCTCCTCACCATGATGGTCACGGACTCTAACCCTTTGAAACTGTAAGCTCCTAATAAACTCTTCTATAGGTTGCCTTGATCATGATGTCTTGCCACAGAAGTAGAAAAGTAGCTAAGATACTTGACTATCTAGAAATCTGATACAGCTTAGGTTACATTAGAACCTGCACTGTAACCACATGCCTTTGATTTTGGTACTTGGAAGTCTTTCTGTGACTTTGAGGCTAGCTTTGTCTATATAATGAGTTTCAGGTCAGACAGGGGTACACAGAGAAACTGTTTTATGTTTTTGTTTTAAATATACATTTGATTAAGAGTGCAAGGGCATGAAAGACTACACAGTGAGTTCAATACCAGCCTGGCCTAAATGAGAATACCCTTCCCCCCAAAAGTAGAAACTGAAGCTGGATGTGGTAGCACACACCTTTATGCCCACACCTCTGGAGGTGGAGGCAGGTGGATCTCTGAGTTCAAGTCCAGCCTGGTCTACAGTCAGGGTTACATAGGAAAACCCTGTGTTGAAGAACAAAACAACCCCATGGGAAGAACAAAATTATTAACTAACCAAGCCCACCACAGCTCCCAGGGACTAAAACACCAACCAATAAGTTCTCATGGAGAGACCCATGGCTCCAGGTGCATATGCAGCAGAGGATAGCGTTTTCTGACATCAATGGGAGGAGAGGACTTTGATCCAGGAAGGCTTGTTTTCCGGTGTAGGGGAATGCCAAGGCGCTGGTGTTGGAGAGGGAGCACCTGGAGGCAATGGGCGGGGAAGGAGGGATGGGATTAGTGGAAAGGGGATAACACCTGAGTTGTAAATACAGAGAATATACAATAAAAATAAAGAAGAAAACAAAACAAAACAACAATGAAACAACCGAAAACCAAAGAGGGGTGACTGGTATCTGGTTACAAACACCAAACTGTAAACTCAGTACCAACTATGAAAATCCATGTTCATACCTTGCTTCCCTCCTATGTGTCTTGGAACACACAGGGGCTGTTTTCAGAGGAACGTCAGAGTGGGAGGTGAAAAGGACAGAGGTGGGCAAGCCTGGGAAGGGGAGGTGGGAGAGGGTGCGACCCCATTGTAGGTGTAAGCATAGAGCCTCTGAACACACTTATAGAAACATCCAGCTGCACCTCTTCCTTTGATAGAACTCTACCTCCGTGGGGGTCTCTAAACTCCCCACTCTACAGTGTGAGGGGATCCAGGGGAGGTGGGGGAAGCAGCTGGTTCCCTCGTGAGATGGTCAGTCCAACTTCTCTTTACCATGGAGACAAGGGTGGAAGGATGGGTAACTAAGGAAATAATAAGTTGAAGCTTCCGGGAGCATCCTTGGCTCATCACACCTGCGGTTCCTGTCACCACAAGGCATTCCCTCTATCTACCAGCAATCTGCCAGATCCCTACTATGTGCTAACACAAACTTCTCAGTCATTTATCATTTTTATTTTTCAGAGGACCTGGTAGTCAGAAAACATGGACCTGCTCAAATTTATACAGCCAACAAGAGAGAGATGGCAGGTGAGCCTGGTTCCCATAGCTCCAGGCTCACGGGTTCCCCTTGTACCTTCCTGGAAAGGATGCCATGCCTAGGGCTTGAAGGTTTCATTGTGATGTGGTTATGGCTGTGCCTCAGCTGACATGCAGCTAGTCAAGCTTTGATCTCTGCTGTGATCCCCCCACCACCACATTAACTCAGGTCTCCAGCTGGTGGAGCTAGCAGAGGGAAGGGCCAACTCTGGACCATTCTCCATCCTTCTGAGCTCCCATCCCTTCTTCATACCGCATCTTCCTCTTCATCCCTTTTTCTCCGTGAGTCTCTCTCACACCTGCCTTCTTCCCTGGCCTTGATTTCATTTATTCATTCAGATTCTCATCTACCAACCCACCCAGCCAGCAGCCAGCAGGCTTTCTATTGGGCCTGGTCCTCCACAAGTGAGGAGGACTGTTGGGAGTCCCCAAGCAAGAAAGGACAGTAAACTCAAGGCTAATACTCAGCAGCCATCACTGCAGACAATACCAGGGAGAAGAGACATGTCTGCTTCCAACGTGGCCCTAAAACGAACTAGTGTTTCTATGCCATTGCAAGTATCGAGGGCCAGAGGGATGGCTACAGATGACCACAGTGGGGGTAGAGTGAACACTTAGGGACACTGGCTGCTCTGAGCATGCCCGGGCTTGAGGGTCTCCTCTTTAACTCTATTGCTCAGGGTCCCTAGGCAGGCTTCTTTAATCTGGTAAATTTTTAGTTTTGTTAATGATCTGATCTTTTGGAAGGGCTCTCTTTCTAGGCAGTGTTATTCCCTTCATTGAGAAAGCGAGAGGGAGAGAGAGAGAGATCTTACACATATGCCTTACTCTGGCTGCTGTCCGCCAGCAGCTGCTAGGCTGGTAGCCCTTTCCTTGCCCCTAAGCACAGAGATGGCCACCCCACCCTGGAAACTTGCTGTCTGGTAGGAAATAAACGCTGTGCTTCTTTTATATGACTTGAGCCCTACTCTCAGGAGAAGAAGGAACAAGCAGAAGAGGGAAGAGGAGGAGTGCGACCAGGCCTTGAAACACATTCCCTAGGAAAGAGGCTTCCTATGAGCAGGCAACTGCAGACTCCCAGGAACAGGAACAAAACCCTGACTCCAGTGGCTACACCTTTAGTACTTAGGTAGGCTGGGACAAATGGGGTCTGTGGTGTGTGTGTTCCCTACTAGGCTGGTAAGGGGAACAACTATTAAGATCTCAAGGGTCAAGAGACTAAGCCAACAGCAAAGTTGGTGTTAGCCCTTCTGTCTCATTCTCTCTCTCTCTCTCTCTCTCTCTCTCTCTCTCTCTCTCTCTCTCTCTCTCTCTCTCTCTCCCTCCCTCCCTCCCTTCCCCCCCCACAGTCACCCCCACTCCCAGCCCCCAGCCCCATCCTCTTCTCATCCCGCACCTCCTCCCTTTTCCATTTGGAAGGAGGCTTGCTGCCTTTGTATTTTAACTGTAGCAAAAAGATTAAATTGTTTACGAGCCGGGAGCCTCGGCTGGCTGGATGAGCCGGAAGAGACAAAGATAGACATTCTAATTCTCCCCTGTTCTCTGGGCCTCCGTCCCCCTGGCTGCTGCTAATTCTTTTATCTGCCCCCAACACTCCAGGCATTATGTGCATTCATAAAAAAAGGTGGTGGTGGGGGGGATGGAGAGAGCCCTCGCCGAAGCCAGCAAAATTACTGTTCTCTGCGCAGCTTCTCCGATAGCAATCTCTTGAATGCTGATTACTTCGCCCCCTCTCCGGTGCCCCCTCCCCCCTTCCCCAGCACCCAACATAAGTTGGTCTTTAACCCTTTATCTTTAGCAAGCAGAAAGATACGGAAAACATCTCACTCAGTGGGTGGAAAAAAAAGCACGCGTGCGGGGGGGGGGGGTGTGTGTGGATGGGGGGAAAAAAACTAGCACAGAGAAGAATTACTGTTATCTTCCCACCAGAAGAGGGACAGCAGAGATAAGGGAAGCCTGAAGAATTAAAAGAAACGTAGCGTTGGGGGCTCTAAATTCACGCCGAAGCTGGTTGTATTTGTCTGTCACGGGGGTTCATAATTTTCCGAGGTTGTTTTGATAGACTTATTGTGCGGACTGCATAGAAAACTCATCAGCATTTGTTGCCTGTGAGCATTATTGTCAGAGGTAACTGCGTGTCTATAGACTGGGGGAGATAATGGCTGAAGTCGAAAGCAGATAAAGCCGGGCTCTTCTCATTAAGGACTATCTCGGCCTCCGCAGACCGGCTGGGATTGAGTGACTGGGGCCCGGTGCGGGGCATACATTATGCCCGCCGAAGCAGGAGCAGAAGGCAGCTTCATTCCGCCGGCAGCCTGCTGCATGGTGGCCCCTGATGAATGGCCCGAGAAGGGCTGTGTGGTCAGGGCACCCTGGCTAGGCTTTTGGTAGGAGCCCGCAGCAGTGTGTTCAGCGTGAGGATGGGACCTGGGGCTTCCCTTGGGTTTGCTGAGCTCCAGGGGCTTGTGACAAAGACACTTGGGGAAGTGGGGACAGTGAGGGCAAGTTTTTGGATCCATTCTGACCTTGTTACAGATGGGAAAAACTGAGGTTCAAAGAAAGGACTGGTATGCCCAGTAAGAGAGGTCAGAGTGGGGTCCTGTGGTCCTGGGGTCCTTAGTAGGGTATTCCAGATGTGTCTTACTGGAGATGCTGAGAGATGCTAGCACACCATGTTCTGGGATAAGGTCCATGTAGGGGTGGGTGTAAGAGGGATCACAGGACACCTGGGACCCATGTGTCCTGCCTCTCTCCCTTCCTTTAGCATTCTTCAAAACTTTTTATAACCCTTATTGATTTGTGTGTACACAAGCGGGCATGTGATAGAACAGATACCAGCTTGTTTGGGGATTTGTTATTGTTGTTGGGGTTGTTTGTTTTTCCTAGAGCGGACAGGGGAAGGCGGTATTCCAGGAGGGCTGAGACAGGGTTTTACAGTGTAGCTGGGGCGGCCCTTTAATTTGCTGTGTAACAGTTGTCAGCCTCAAGCTTCCAGTCCTGTCTCAGCTTCCTGACTGCTAGGGTTACTGGTGTGGACCTTGGTCCTCAGTCACCAATTCTTTGAGTGTCCATGGAGAGTCTCTGGACCACTATAATCACTCAAGTGAGAACGACTGAGCCAACTCTCTGGCTGGCTTCCTCTCTCTGTTGCCCAGGGCACTCCCTCCTCCTTCTGTCCTACTTCCCACCCTAAACAAAGGAAGTGGGTAAACAGAGGCAGAGAGGCTCACTGAATTCCGAAGACAGGGGCCAGGCCATTGAGTCGTAGCACAGTCAGGCTTTGGGCTCTCGGGCAGCTTGGGAAGACGGTCTTCTCTGGCCCTCTGTGAAATGGGGCTGATACTCCGGTTCATTAAAAGGCTACAAAACCTCATGTGATGGTTTACCTGGGAATTTTGTAAGCACAAGGTCTGCACAATCTAAGTGTTCGGCATTCCTATCACCTTCTTCACAGTGGCTATTTCTTAGGGCCTTTTAGGGTCAGTGTTCCTTGTTTATCTAACTTAGCAGTTCTGAACCTTCCTGATGCTGCAACCCTTTTAATACAGTTTCTCAGGTTATGATGATCATCCCCCCAACCGCAAAATAATTTTCACTGCTACTTCATAACTGTAATTTTGCTACTGTTATGAATTGTAACAAATATTTTTGGAGACAGAGGTTTGCCAACCTGGTTGCAACCCAGAGGTCGTTAAACTGCTGATCTAATTTAAGGTGGGGAGGGGGAGTGCTCCGGGGAATGGTGTCTAAGTTATAAATGGATGTTTTAGTTTGGACTTTGCTTCCATAGGATGAGTCCTTGGCACTGCTGGGACACCCTCTTGGTTGCCTTGCAAGAAACTGAGGCCCAAGAAAGGAGCCTGCCCAGGTCTATCTGGACTTTAAAAGTTGTCTATCCAGCTGCAGGGAGGTGCTTTCCTTCACAGCACCCTGCCTTCCAGGTTACCAGACAAGAGAAAGCACTGGTGTGTGCAGCACAGGGGACAGAGAAGTCCCCAAGCCCTGCCACTGGGCTAGGAGGCCCTGAGCTCATAGCTGAGCCATTCTGGTCTACAGCTTCCTCAAAACTGCCTTAGGAAGGAAGCCTGGGCAATGAGAGCGCTTTTTGCTAGTGACGGATTTCCTCGATTTGGATTGATGGAAGGATCCCCAGCACAGAGACATATTGATGGGGAGGGAATCAGGGTGGAAGAACACCCCAGGCATATTAGGGACTATGGAGGGTCTCCCTGGGAGGGTCACTGGCTTCAACGCTTGGGAGCAACCCTGGCCCTTGAGGGCTAGTGAGGGGAGTCAGCTCAATGTAAATGCTGGCAAACAAATAGGTGGAAGGAGAGAAGGACAGAAGGCTAGAGTGCAGAGGAGGGGACATTTGAGTCAAGCCTTGGAGCTCAGCAAGCAGATGGAGTGGGGAAGAACATTCCAAGGGGAGAGGACACCTGGATAAAGACCTAGAGACCTGCAGGGTGGTGTTTGTGCAGGAACAGTCAGGCAGTGGCTGAAGGACTAAGATTGGGTTGGGACCATCTTAGGAGGGTCTTTCTTAAAGGGCAGAAATTGATGGCGGGACTGTGACCAGTGTACCACTAGGGATCCCCAAGAGTTCTGAGAAACCCACTTCCTAGAAAATCCCTCTATGTTTATCAACTCAGAAGACCCCCTGCCCCCACCCATTTCTCCCTCCTGTCATCAGCACTGTGCGGTGACACTGGATGGCAGGATCAGTTAGAAGCAGCAGAAGAAAGAGCACAGACTCTGGAAAGCCTGTAACCTGTGGTTTTAGGATTAAAGCGCCCTAGCAAGATGTGTGGCTCTGGTGACCAGGTCATGATTCCTCAACTTGTTTCAAAGTAAGGACTACTTTAGCTTCAGAATTCCAGAAAGAATTTCCCAAGTTTGGGGCAGAAAACCTGGCAAGCTGGAGTCTTTCTCTGTTCCTATACCTCAGGTCTGGTCATGATGGCCCTAGTTATTCATCATCTTTTAAAGTAACGTCTGTCCTTCTCTTTGTGTCAGATGACATGGGTCCTGAATGCCCTCCTTGGAGAAACACTTGACATTTGCCCTTACCCTGCTCTTGACCACTAATTGGCGTCAGCTTGGCCTTGCTTTGGCCAATCTTTCTTGACATCACCTATCCTAGACCGTGACAGTCTGTCTTCTTGGTCCTCTGGTTTTCCAGGCCACTCTATAGCTGGTCTATACTTCAGTCCTCTGTCACAAAGCTAAGGGGATGAGAGGCTGGTCCTGGGAGGCCCCAGGCTCACTTTGCAGTAGTCAGACCCTCCAGAAGGCCAGTTGTCCCTGTATGGGGCTTATAGCAAGAACAGCTCAGCCAGTGGGGAAAAGGATATGGCAGAGAGCAGAAAGGCTTAGCTGAGCCCTGGCTAATTGGCTGTGTGGCTGTGTACAGGGTACTGTCCCCCCTGTGCCTCAGATGATTAACTGATCATGAGAGAAGATCCATAAGAGAGGCCTGTGCTAGTCCTTACCAAGGGTTTGTCCAATGCAAAGGTCTGAGATGTTGCTTTGCTGGCAATGAAGGGGGAATCAGGGAAGCCATTCTTTGTCAACTCCACCCCCAAGGTTCAGGACACTCACTGCCCCTTCTGAAGGATTTACAATGGGCTGATTTCATTTGCATGACAAAATTGGCTCGGGCATCCAAGTGTTGCAGGACTAGTGTAACATTGCAAAGAACAAGCAAGCCAGGAGGAAGGTTACAGCTGACAAAGGAGCAGATCACCAACCCGCCCACCCACCCACCCGATGCCTCTGCCAACCACCCCTCTGGGGAGTGTGTGTTGGGGTTGGGGGCAGCAATGGGGGCAGCACCTAGGAAGTGGCAGCCTGCCAGAGATGTAGGTGGGACCTGCTTCTGCTACCTTTTCTCCATGGGGGTTAGAAGTCCTTCACTATTTCAGAACACCTCCCTGCTTGCCTTACTCTGTCCATAGGTTACTCTCTACTTACTCTCGGGACTTGGTAACACAGGAGTTCCAGAGCTACTTACTGTCTGTACGGCCGTCTATTCACTCACCTAGCCCCAGATCTATCATCAATCTACAGACCTGACATCCATCCATCCACTCGCCCACTCGCTCATCAGACCGCTCATCCACCAGTCCACTCACACACTCAATCTGTCTACCTGCCCACCCACCCCACCTACTCGCCATCCACTTACCACACTATCTGCCCACCCATGCACTCATTCATTCTCCCATATACCCACCCATCCAGCAGTCTGCTCATTAATCTGTCCAGTTACCCTTCCGTCTAGCTAGCAGAAACACGCTGGACACTTTTGATGTACTGGTGCAGAGCCAGGCGTGTCTCTGCGTGGCAGCTCTGTTTTCTATAAGGATCACAGGGTGTATCTCCCAGGATTGACTCTGGTGCAGAGAAAGTGCTGTGAGAGTGTTTTCTGCAGTTTATTCTATTAGGCAGCAGGGAGTGTGAGGGTCAATAAAGCAGAGTTATTGCCCCCAAAGAAATCACAGTTGTAAGAGGACTGGTGCTGTGGTGCTGTGGAGCCCGTGCCATGTTCTGGGAAAGTGTGTAGAGGCTCTGCTTGAGAGCGAGTAGAGTTTGGTCTCTCATCTCTCTCCCTGGGCCTTACACTGAAGAAGCTGAGGCCTGGGGAGGTTAGAGGATTGCCCAAGGCCACGTTGTAGTACAGAGAGGACTGAGGGCTGAGCCTTCCAATATGGGAAGTTTCCAAAGGCTTGGAACTCGATTTCTTACCTTCTCCCTGCCACCATAGGCAAGGCTCCTTACTGCCTAGCTCCATGTGTGCATGAGGCCAAGGTACACAGCTCTTGGAGGGAGATGGGCTCAACTTCACGGTGCCTCCCCAGAGCCTTGGGCTGTTCTGACTCCCTCATTCAAGGTCACTGGTGAGTAGACACAGGCCCAGAGATACAGGACAGCTCAGAGGATGGCATAGCGAAGAGATACCCATGTGTCTTTGGACAGAAGCCTGAGCAGAGCATTCCTGGCTATGCTATGGGAGGCACTAAGGGTGTTTGGCTTCAGAACAGAAGAATAGCTCCTCTGGATGCACCAGGAGTCTACTGGAGCCCAGGATAGAAATGGCTTAATGTGGTCCTGTGTGGTTGGGCAGGAGTCAAGATCTACCACTATGCAATGGGGATGCACAGTTGGTCACTTCTGATTATGGTAACCAGTTCCGTAGTCTAAGTGCTTTTCCTGGTGGCAATCCATGCTATTAAATGTACTACAAGCCTAGTGTGGTTGGCATAGGGGGAGAGGATAAAAGGTTCAGAAGATCTGTTAGGAGAAGGGTGAGAGATTGGAGCAAGCCTTGTACAATGGGGGTCTTTGGAACATTTCAGGGCTGTGTCTGAACCCAGGTGCTGACTATTCTGCTCCACATGACCGCAGGCGAGTCACTGGACATCTCAGAGACTGGCCTGAAAATACACAGGCACAGAAACCTCCTTTACAATGTCTTCATTGATTTTTTCCCCCTTTCATAATGGTTTTGACTGTGAAATCAAGGCCAGCCTGGGCTACATAATAGGACCTTCTCAAATTGAAACAAATCCAGGAAGAAGTTTGATTTTAAATTGAAAATTAAATTATCATCACCAATACCTATCACATGACTGGTAAATGTTCCTTACGGCAAACTCATGAGGCAGGCTCTTTCATTTTTTAAAATAATCTTTTATCTTGGAATGATTTTAGATTTCAGGAAAGATGCAAAGATAGCCAAGCTCTCCCATTCCCATATGTTACCTTGGGTTACCAAGGTGATATCGCCAAAGGTATGTACATTTGTCAAATCCAACACCAACCCAGACTCACTAGGTCTTTTAACTCATTGACACCCCCACCTCCCAGATGAGGCTTTGAAGGACCTTAATTCAACTCCCAGCACCCACATCTGGCAGCTCACAACTGCCCGTAACTCCAGCTGCAGGGGACCTGACATTCCTGTCTTCCTCATTCACACTTAGACATATGCTTGTATCTGTAAGTAAATAAAAATAAAATATTTTTTAAAAGAATGCTGTCTTGGAATATGAATGCTTAACTCATTCCAGAAAACCTGGGCAGGACCTAAGCCACAGCCTCTGACCTGTGTCCTATTGCCTGGCAGTGTATTAGCTGGAAGTGACATTAAAGGGCAAAGACAGCTTCTCGTCAATGCTTACCAGCTACGCACAGTAGATGATCAACGAAGCACCCTGCTTTGTGTAAGAGCTTTTCTAAATCTAGAACTCTGGGACTCTAAGGGGAATAGCCTTTCACCAGGCTTCCTGCTTCTACCGAGAAACCAGTCTATGTCCTGCGTTTAGTAGGTCCTCAGCGGATGATGCTTGAGTTGATATCTCTACCCACATTCCCCCTGTCCCTATTTTACTTCTGTTTATTAAACTTTTACTTTGCTATGTAGTGTTATTTTCTAGTTGTCTCATATCCTTGAGGGGTGTATGCATATGCGTATGTACATGTATTTGTGTGATGCATGAATATACATGTATGTGTGTGTATGTATGTTAGTGTATGTGTTCATGTGTGTGTGTGTGTGTGTTGTGTGTGTGCACTGTATATATATGGGTGTGTGAATGGTGATCCTTATGTTCCTTCACTGATAGTGTTGTGATTTAGGGAGTGGTCCTTACTCTCTGGTTGCCTGGGGACCTCCCTTGGTCTTCCCCTTTTAGAGAAGTCCTTTGTTCCTTTCTTTGTTTAGTTGACAAGAGGCAGAGTACTTACAGGATGCTGGGCCCCTTCTGGGCATGTGCTGGTTTGAATACCGAGTTTACGAGCTTACGTGTCAGACAGGCTGAAGGCTTGACCAAGTACGCAGCCTGAGGCCTTAGGTTGGTTGTAAGAGTGTCCTGGGGCCAGACCCAGAATCTCCTCCCTAATTCTTTCCACTAAATTTTCATACTGCCAAGTTAGCACCTGCCAGGCAGGCCTCTGTGGATGCAGGTATGGCCCCTTGGAGACATCAAGGGCTTTCTGAATCAGAAACTCAGTTCCTCATCTGGCTCCTTGCCAGCCTTGAACACAGCGACTTCAACCTGGGAAAACCCACAGAACTGCTACAGGACCCGGCATTCTCTTCCACATCTGGCTTAGCTCCTGATGGCCACCAGCAAGTGTGGGACCTGAATCTGCTTACCTGAAGAGTGGGGAATGGCTAAGGAGGGCACACTCGAGTCTGTTCCAAGGACGGTCACACCCAGGGCTGACCCAAAAAGTTCTTGTAAACATTTGAACTGTGGTTCTTAAAAGATATGTCCAAAATTCAGTGCCTGCAAATGAGGCCTTGTATGGATAACAGTCTCTGTGAATGTTGTTAAGACCCTTGAGATGACATCATGCTGAACTCTGAATCCAGTCGCTTCCTTTGTAGGAGATATGGGAGAAGGAAGCATGTGACACTTCAGAGTGGGGGTATACAGCTATAAGTTAGGGACACTGAATTCAGACTTCAGTTATGATAGAAGCCATGTCTGCCCCACACTTGTGAAAATTTGGCATAGTAGCCCCAGGACATCTATATTTGTCAGTTTTTGTCACTGTGATAAAATATCTTTGAGAAGACAGCTTAAGGTGGAAGGATCTATTTTAGCCTATGGTTCTAGCAGCTTCAGTCCGTGGTCATATAGTCAATGCTTCTGGGCCCACATGTAGTGAGGCAGAATATAGTTGAGAGCACAGCTGACCTTTGACCTTTAGCCTTTCAGTTGACACTTTTGTTTAACCACAGTGCCACCATACAGTGCCTTTCTCCATGTCTTCATCTCCTGCCACCAGCAGGAGTTTTGGCAACCTCATAGAACAAGACACCATTCAGTCCTGCACCTCTACCCAGAGAAACCTTACTGGTACACTGCCACTTAGATGCTAGCCAGTCTAGCTGACTTCGCGATTCTTCCATCCTTGGTCCTCAGGTTTCTGGTTTTTTGTTTTGTTTTTGAGGCAAAGCCTCATTAAGTAGCTCTGGCTGGAACTCTCTATGTAGAGCAGGCTGACCCCAAACTCACAGAGATCTGCCTGACTTTGCCTCCTCCCAAGTGCTAGGATCAAAAGTGTTCACCACCAGGATGCCTGGCTTTGCAAAGCTTACATTGAAGGTTCCAGGAATGCGGAATGTAGCTCAGTTAGAGTGCCTGTCTAGCATACACAAAACCCCATGTCAGATCTTCAGCACCTCATAACCGGGTATGTTGGGATCCCCCGGCACCTCTACACCGGCACTCCAGGGTTGGAGCTCTGGCAGGCGTGTGCTTTTAAGTCCTTTGTGGCTGAGAATCACATGTTCCTTCCGTAAGAAGGTCTAAAATTCAAAATTATCCTCAGTTACGCAGTGAGTTTGAAGCCAGCCTGGGCTACATCAGATACTGTTTTAATACAGTAACAACACTCTCTTCAAACCTTTCAGGCTCCTAGTCTGAGGCTGTGGAAGAATGTGACCCTTCCCAATAGTATTCTGGGCTCCACCTCCTCAAAGAGACCTGGACTATGAACAGGAACCCTACGGGACTCTGGGGTCCTTCTTCACCCCATCAAGATGCCATTTCCTCAGATACTTGATTGTATGGATGGGGTACACTTGGGGACATTCCTTGGCGTCAACAGACCAGGAATGCTTGCAGGAGGTTCTTGGCTATGCAGAGCTCTGACCTTTCCCCTCCTCTCAGCCCCACATCCTTCACATCCTCTCATCCAGTCCTTTCCTTCTTCGTGTGGTGGGAATGGGGTTGATTGGACTCAGGCTGTACACAGTAGGCTGTCCTACTGTGGTCTGCCTTGGGAGCCTTGGACCTCACTCAAGTTCAGGCAACAATGTTTATCCCAAGACATTCTGGTACAGTAGAGCTGGGAAAACCTTTGAGCTGTCTATGAGGCCCTCCGTGTATCACTCTTTCCCATTCTGGGATGCTTGCTTTATGTTCTTGTCCAGTGAGATGTCTTCTTGGAGGGCAGGTAGGTCTCAACACTTCAGCCCTGACAGCCAGCCAAGCCTCCACACGCTCTCAAGGTCCCTCTCAGCTTTCAGAAGAGGAAAGCAAAGAGAGAGCCAGAGGGCAGAGGCAGGATGTACTGCAGGCTGCCCCAGGTGACTTTGGGAGACAGGTGATTTTGATGGTAAAAGTCAGGAGCTTCAGGCAGCAACTGAGATCTCCCTAAATTCTGCCTAAGCCTCTCCACTATGCTGCTGAAACCAAATGGAGGCCACCGAGAGGGAAAAGGCAAGGCATAGTCTTGTCAGTGAGAGGTTAATCACAAGGTACTGGAATTTGAACTGGCTCAAACTTTTATTTATCTATTTATCATCTATCTATCCATCTATCTATCAATCATACATGTATCTATAAAGTCAGGATATTGTGACTTTTTTAGTAATTTTGTATATATCTATCTATAGTATATATACATATATATACACATACACACATATACACACACATATATGTATATGTATCACATACACACACATATATGTGTATATATGTATATGTATGTGTATGTATATGCATGTATAGCAGATGGCTACATGTCTGGAGGTTAGAGGGTAACTTTTAAGAGTAGGTTCTTTTCACTGTTTGGATTCTGGGGCTCAGACTCAGGTCTTAGCTTTTTGTGGCTGGTACATTTACTGGCTAAGCCCTCAAAGACTGGTTTATCTGGAAGTTTCATCTCCTTCATAACTGAGCACATGCCTTAAGAGAGCTGGGCTGGAGAGAGGGCTCAGCAATTAAGAGCACTGGCTGCTGTCAGAGAGGACTTGGGGTCGATTTCCAGCACCCACGTGACAGCATACAACTGTAACTCCAGTTCTAGGGAATTCAATGCTCTTTTCTGACTCCCACAGGTACCATGAATTTATGCGATGTGCACACACACACACCACCAGCGAAACTCCTCCCCTGATTGACTACAGCAGTAGCAAGAAGTGCTGTTAGTGCTCTGGCTGACTCCCACAGTCACCCAGACACGAGAGAGCAGCACTGTGTTATTCCCTCCCACACCAACCTCACCAGAGCTCAGCCACTGCACTGGCTTCCAGCGGTACACCTTGTCTGTGTGTGTGTGGGTTGGGGGTGGGAGAGAGAAGTATGTGTGAGAACAGTATATAAAAGATGTCTGTGTATGTGTGTATGTGAAAGGGGGGATAGGCCTTTGTCCCCTGAGCTTCAGAGGAGAGTGTTTGGGGGGGGAGTGGATGGTAGTCCTCAGGAGGCCTGGGGGCTGCAGCAGGGAGGGGGACAGGGCCCATTAATGCTGCCCTCCTGGGAGGTGCAGATAAGTGGCCCCAGGGGGCTGTGCTGAGGACCCTCTAACTAGCTTGTTGCCATGGGGATGCTGGCTGTGACTATAGGCCTAGAAGTCCAGCATGGGCCTGCTCCCCCTGGCAGGTGGAGCCCTCCAACTGGGGCATAGTCATTAATATGGGAAGGGAACTGAGAGGCCACTACTATCTGTCTGTCTGTGAGTCTGTCTGTTGTTGTTTAAAGCAAAGTCCTTGCTTTCTTTCTCATCCTTTCAGAAAGGCTCTGCAGGTGAATGAAAACAATGTCTGCATTTCTAGACACTAGAGGGGACAGTGGGTCTCTGCCAGAAGGTACCTAGACCAAGTGAGAAACACACATGGCCACAGAGCCTGTTCCAGACAACACAGTCACCTTCACCTAGAGGACACCCAGGAGTCAGGATACTGGAGATTTGAGCTTATATTTTATTGGGAAACTTTTTATTTTTCAAACATTACCTCCTAAGGAGAGGCCTGAACAAACCCCAGGGACTTCATCACCCAGTAGCAATCCTTTGCCATTTTGTCAACATTGTTTCTTCTGTCCCCACCCCATCCCCCACCTCCCCATTTGCTGAGCTCCGTGGGAAGCTCTCCTCAGGCAATTTCATCTGGAAACACCTTGACACAGACCTGTCACCTTCACCCAGCAAAGAGTGACAGAATCCCAGTGACCTCTGTCATCCTCACCTCTTCCTGCCCCATCATTAAACTGGTGAATGTGGAAAAGTATACCCCAGGAGAACAGAGGCAGCACAGCAGGGGCTTTGGGGGGGGGGTTATAGCTTTAGAGCCACAGGAGTGATGGTTGTTGAACACCTTTGGTCTGGGGTAAGTTATTTTACTCAGTTGACCTCAGTTTCCTTCTATACCAGGGTATTCACCTCTCCCAAGGCTGTTGGAAGGTTGACTGAAATTCTAGCAGTCAGTATTGGGTTCCTAGTAGGGGACTCAGGAAGCAGTGACAAAGGGGTGAGGTATTCCCTTTTGTGTATGAAGAAACTGAAGGTCAGAGAGAGAAAGGGACTTACTTGCCTAAAGTCACAGCTCAAGAGTAGTGAAGCGGAGGGACAGGAATGTAAACATTGGAATGAACTCCCACCTTCTCTTCCTCATCACTACAGACAGAGCAGTTGGAAACCACACAGTGGGGCACTACAGCCAACACAACTGGTTCCTGGAAACCTGACTGGGGTGACAGGGCATGAACACAGACCACATATGGGAAGGTTGGCATCCGGTGGGTAGGCTATGCTTGCCCTGGTGGAGAAGGGGAGTCTCTGCAGGAGGTCTCTGTAGGCATGGGAGCCTCAGGCTGTAAACAACCAGAACCAGAAGAAGCTTTGTCAGTTCCCATGGGTCTGGGATGTTGGTCCTTGTCAATAATACACATGCTCTCAGGACTTCGTCCACTCTTAATACATGCACTCAAGGCTCCCTCTGCTCCTACAGTAGTGGGGGTAACAGACACCCACTAGCCTTGAAACCAGAGGTTGAGTCATGACGCCATGGGCTCAACACACCCTAGGACAAGAACCCTGGGAAGGTCTTGAATCTGAGGGACCCTTGAGTCTGATAAGACATCATTGAGCTTGAGATCCCAGGCTTCAGAGTAAGGGGTGAGGAGACCAGATTGTGTCAGGATATAAATTAGATGCTAATAAATCCATCCATCCATCCATCCATCCATCCATCCATCTATCTATCTATCTATCTATCTATCTATCTATCTATCTATCTATCTATCTATTGTCTGTTTGTCTTTCGAGGCAAGGTTTTTCCGTGTAGCCCTGGCTGTCCTAGAACTTACTCTATAGACCAAGCTGGCTTTAAGCTCCCAGATTTGCCTGCCTCTGCCTCCTGAGGGCTGGGATTAAAGGTGGATGCCACCATCGCCTGATGCTAATGAATTTTAAAACATTGAAATCCTATAAGGCAAGTCTCTGATGGCAGCATAGAATGAAACCAGTCATCAAAAGCAGAAAGAAATTTGGAAAATTATAAATATGTGAAAATTAAACAGCACAAAACCAATGGGCCAAGCAATCAGGTGCAAGAGACATGATAGACTACATTGAGATAAATGTGAAATGCAGCTCGCAGGGTGTGTGGCGTGCAGCCAAAGAAGCCTTCCGAGGCGCACTCATAGCTGTGAGTGTTCAGATCAAACCAGATGTCTAGTCAGAACCCAGCTGTACACTCTACAAGGCAGAAAAAGAGTGAATTAAGTCCAAAGCAAGAAAAGAAAAAAAGAAAGCAAACAGGGTATGGCTGGAGGCATAGCTCCAGGACAGAACAATTGCCCAGCATATGTAAGGCCCAGAGGTCTAGCCCCAATACTGTGAGGAAGCAAAAAGAAAAAAAAAAACAGCATGGAATAACAAAACAGCCGCTGTTATATACAATAATGTTAGTTATATACAATAATGCCTTTGGTTCACATACACGCATACAGTGTCTGTATGCATTTCATCTGAGTATGTGTCGTACATCATGGGTCTGGCCTCTTACCTTTCTTTCTTTCCTTCTTTTTTCTTTTTCATTCTGTTCTTTAAATAGTATTTTTTAAAAAGATTTATTTCATTTTATGAGTATGAATGTTTTGCCTGTATGTGTGCATGAGTACCACGTGTGCACCCATGAAAATCAAAAAAGGATGTTTGTTCCCCTGGAATTGGATTAACAGACAGTTGTATGAGCTGCTACATGGGAGCTAGGAATCAGTCCAAGTCCTCCGCAAGAGCAGGGAATGCTCTCAACTGCTGAGCCACGTTTATGGCCCAATAACATCTACTTTTATTATATTTATTTATTTGTTTATTTATTGTGCTCATGTGTGTGTGCTATGGAGCCGGTGGAAAGGTCAGAGGACAGCTTGCAGGAGTTGGTTCTCTCCTTCCACCATGTGGTTCCCAGGTTTGAACTCAGATTGTCAGGCTTGATGGCAGGTGTCTTTACCCACTGAGACAGCTTGTCAGCCCTCATTTAAACCCAGAGACTGTATGTGTTGTGAAGGCATTCTCCTCCGGTGCTGCATCCCATCCCCATTTCACCGTACTATGTGGGATTCCCCCATGTTGTTTCACATAGCAAAAACTGGTTCAGTTGCTTTGCTGTATTGCATTCTGTTTTGTTCACCACAATGTATGTGTCCATTTGCTTAATGACTGGATGCGTATTTTATAAGAAGCAATATACATAGAGATAAAATGATAAACTTAAATACAGAATAAAAAGGCAACTCAGCACATTTATTTTCCCCTCATACCCGAACGGGAAGCCAGTCTGAGTCCCAGGCTATTTTGGCTGAATCCCAAAGGAACTGAACCTGAGAGATGATTCCTTACTGGGTCTCCACATTGGTGCTTCTTTCATATGCTCAGACTCCAATGGGAAAGGTCACCCTGAGGGAGGACATCCACTCTGTCTTTTCCATCCAAGGTCTGGAGTCTCTTAGCACACAGATGTGCGCACACACGGGTGGGTAGCTGGGCAGATTGTGTGCCTCAGCCACTCAGGCACCTGTGCATGTCCTCGAGGTGGCAATACCTACAGAGCTGACCAACAGACAAGGTCTGTGCCAGAGAAGTTGGTGGGAAAATGGGAGGGGAAGGAGGGGGGAAGTCCCCTCATTTCTGAAGAAATGTCCCAGATTAGATTTGTAAATCAAAAACCAATATATAACATGCAAGAATTGATCTGTTTTATATTCCTCAGTTACATTTTTGTGAAGCACATTTAGAAGATTTAGAACGCATTTGCGCCTGCTGGTTGGGCCATTATATGCTTGAGTTCATACATCTATTTGTGAGGCTATAAAACAGGCATCGACTACCATGTAAATTGTGTTCTCCACAATAAATTATATGCATACTTGCAAAAATACATAACTACCGTGGCTGGGCCCACGCGGCCAGAATACTAATAAGGGCGAAAGTTGCTTTGTCCCTCTTCTCTGGCCTAATTTAGCCTCTACATCAAAAATTATGTAGGAAAAATCACTTTATCCTCTCACTGAGAAATAAAATAGCACTCATGGGCACCCTCATCTCTTCCCACCCCCCTTCCTTTTAACCGAACATGACCATTTTCATACTAATTTTAGCGGCTCCAGGTTTCCAGGGAAGAAACCTGACTGAGCTGAAGCTGAAGAGTCGCTGGGCTGTGTGCATGCATGACAGGGTGGCTGGAGCTGCTGCGTGCACACACATGCACACACATCCCTTTCTAGTGGCAGGAATGAGCTTATGCCAGGGCATGTCTACATGCACAGACACGTATGTAAATAGAGACTTGCCCCAGTCATGTATGCATGGACCTTCCATGAGCTTTGAGATTCCTTGCCTCCCCTGCTGTGTTTGTTGAGACACATCAGAAAAATGAAGTCAATTCAGTCCGGCAAACATTGACCGAGCACCTATTGTATGCCATGGGCTATACTTGGCAATATTGGAGGTTTTTTTTTTTTCAAAAAAAAAAAGGACAAAAATTTCTACTCACAGTTGAGGGAAGGAAGCTCTAAGCTCTATATTCATAAACATGGGTGAGTTAGGGTGCTGAGGGCTGTGGCAGAGATAGGGAGCATGTGACAGGTACTCACACCCTACAGGGTATTGTGAGCAAAAATGTTCTCCAATGTTCACACATACACATGCAGATACAATTGATCCTAGTGAGCTTCATCTGTCAACCTGACACAGCTTAGAATCATTTGAAAAGAAAGTCTCAGTGGAGGGACTGCCCATATCAGGTTGACTTGTGTGTGTCTTGATTGTTAATTGATGTAGGAGGGTCCAGCCCACTGTGGGAGGTACTATTCCCTAGGCAGGTGGTCCTGGGCCGTGTAATAATGAGAGCTAGCTAAGCATGCTCTAGAGTGAAGGAGGAAGAAGGGTTCCTTCAAAGTTTCTGCTTCAAGTTCCTCCTTGAGTTCCTGCCCTGACTTCCCTCGATGATGGATTGTGACCAAGAAGTGTAAGTCAAGTAAACTCCTCCCCTAAGTGGCTTTGGTCACAGTGTTTGTCACAGTGACAGAATAAACACTAGAACAACATCTGTGTGGATATTCATGCAAACATCATCATACTGGTTCATGTATTCTTGCATAACTCGCACACTTGCATGTACATATACACAGCACACACACACACACTTGCTTGTGAACACACACTTGCATACAAACAGCACACATACACACTTTCATGCACACACACACTTTCATGCTCACACATCCATCAGTAAATTATTTTTTTTATTCTTACAACCACATTGCATGCTGAGGTTGCCCCACCCCTGTCTGTTCTGCAAGTTGTCCTCATTCCTGCCTGTCCTGCCCAACTCACAGGCTTTTGCTCTCCAACCATTCTGCTAGCATTCCCAAAGCCAATGCCTAGAGCCGCTTCATCTATGCTCAATGTTCTCCCACAAATGTCCTATTTCACTGTGAGCTCTGAGAGTAGGGAGACATACACTAGAGGACCATCTTATTCCCACAACCTCAGGCCAGTCTGTCTCTCCTTGGGGCTCAGCTTACTCATCTGAACAAGCTGTAAGATGGTGTTTACAGGTCCAGGCCTCAGTCCAAGTTGGAAGACAGCAACATGGATGCAGACATAGCTTATAATGGGGGAAGCATTGCATGGTCCTAAGTGTGAGGAAGCCAGAGGGTGGAGCTTGAGAGAGCAGGAAGAACCACACCCCCGGGGCACAGGAGAGAAGGCTGGGTGGGCAGCAGCATAAACTCAGTATGATCCAGCTCTGAAATAAATTTGCTAGTCAGAGGTCTAGTTGAGTTTTGTGCTATCTTTAAATGCCTGAAGAGCAGCCATGGGCACAGGGAGGGGACTTCCTCTGTGTGACCCAGTTGGTAGAACTAGGTAGTAACAAAGTGAGCAGGAACTCCAATGGGGCACAGTTTTGGCTCAGTGTATAGATCCACAGGATTCTATCATGTGCACATGAATGTGCAGGGCTGTGAATTCTGCTCATGCATGTGTCTGTCTCTGTGTGCCTTTCCCTATCAGTCCCTGCAGTCCCCTCCTATTGTTCTTCATGCCAAACCATGTCTTCTTTATCTTAACCTGTTCTTTGGCTAGAAGACATTTTATTTTATTTTATTTTATTTTTTTAAAGAAGAAAGTCTGGCTAAGGTGGCACATCTTTGTAATGCTAGAACTCAGGAGACAGAGGCAAGAGGAAACAGTTTAAAACCTAGCTGGGGTATGTAATGAGTCTTTATCTTTAAAAGAAAAAAACCCAAATAAACAAATAACAGAAACAAGACAAACAACAACAAAATCCCCAAACAAACAAACAAACAAAAACCCCAACCAAAACAAAACAAAACAAAAACAAAAAAAAAAAAAAACAAAAAAACAAAAAAACAGGTGAAGCCAGTTGTGGTGGGAGGCATGGTAGCACACATCTGTGTCCATCCCATCAATTAGGAAGCTGACCTGAAGGATCAGAAGGTCAAGGCCTGGGCAGTGGAGTGAGTTCAAGATCAATGTGTGCAGCCCAGTAAGAACCTGTCTCGAAAATAAACAGTAGAAAGAGGGTCGGAGATATAGCTCAGTGGTAGGATACTTTCCAGACTTGTTTAAGGCTCTGGGTTCAATTCTGAAAACCATCATTGCCACTGAGCAAGCCAAACCAAACCAAACCCAGCCAAATCCAACCCAACCCAACCCAACCCAACTCAACCTAACCAAACCAAACCAAACCAAACCCAACCCAACCCAACACACCCAAACCCAACCCAACCCAACCCAACCTAACCTAACCAAACCAAACTCAACCCAACCCAACCCAACCCAACCAAACCGCAGCAACAACAACAAAGCCAGTACTTGTACACAATGAAAGACGCAAACTGGACAAAGTTGAGATCAAACAGCTCTTACTTTCTTCCAGACTTCCTGGGTTCCTGAGTTCCTAGATCTAGACACACCACATCTACTGATGTTCACTGTGTGTGGAAATATCCACCTTATGCCTTTTATCTATAAATTGCTGTGTTTATGTTCAGACTTTATTATGTTTATGTGCTTGCTTATTTGTTAGTGTCTGTTTCACGGGGCCAGTGTGGAAGTCATGGGATAGCTTCTAGGAGTCACTTCTCTCCTTGAACATGCAGGGCCCTTGGCAGCAGGTACCTTTATCCATTAAGCCATTTTGTAGGCTCTGTTTGCCTTTGAGACAAGGTTTCATTGTATAGATTAAGCTGTCCTGGAACTTGAGGTGATCTTCCTACCTCAGCATCCCCTGTAATGGGATTATAGGCCTGTCCCTTCTGTCTCTCCTCCTTCCTCTCTAGGCCCTTTTTTTGAGCACACGTGCAAGCCTCCTGTTTGACCTGATCCTCGTCTCCTCTCTATCCAGTCTATGCAGCACAGACACTGTAAGGAGCTTCCTATCAGCCAGTGTCTGACTTGGAGTAGGCTGTGCTTTCGCTATGGAAGTGCGGACCGGCTGACACGGGGAGGAAAGGAGATGGAGAAGTTTGCCCTGGCTGATGGAAGCAGGCTAACCTGTGCTAACCTGTGCTAACCTGTGCCTTCTAAGGCTCTTTCCACCCATCAGATTTTTACCTACAGAGACATCGTTTTCCTTTCACATTCCTCCTGTCTCTTCTCACACCACCTTACCCCGAAGCCACTGCTGCCTCAAGCTGCTCAACTTTGACTCTGAGCCCCAGCATAATTGACACTAACCCCAGAGATGGCCACTCTTGGTACCAGCCACATGCCACTAAACTCCAAATTAAGAGGCCCAGCCGAGATTTCCGTCTTATTTCCCCCCCGGTGCCCCTGGGGCCAATCCTGTCTCATTTCAGGAGGGGAATGGAACTAGAAGTTTGGATTTGGGAAGGGGGGTAGAGGGGACTCGCCACCAAAGCTGGTGCTGCTATGCTCCAGAGAGATGTGCGTGCCCTACCATGCAGCTTAAGACTTCTCCAAAACACCGTCCCCCCAAATCCAATAAAATTGCAAATTTCACTGTATTTCACAATATCCTAAATAAACATGAACAGCATGCGTTTCTCTTCCTTGCATCAAATATTAATCTGCCGGTGGCCAGCACCCGCTCCCTGGCGTGCGTGCGCACGCTGGGTAAACACAGGGAGATTGCAATGCCGGATTTTCCCTTCACTCCCCCAAGTCGAGAGCAGGACAAATTTTTCTCCTAATTACACCTGCCACTGTTTGCCTTCTAATACTGTAAAGCCTCCATCACATAGTAGTTCAGATTTGGGATTAGGTTCTCTTCCTGTAGTACAAATGACTGATGGGGGGGCAGGGACGAGGGAGCTCAAGTGTGTGTGTGTGTGTGTGTGTGTGTGTGTGTGTGTGTGTGTGTGTGTGCACTGTTTCTCACAGCTTTCCTCTAAGATTCTCTGGATTGGGCTCATCAATGTCCTCAGGCTGCTGACCATCCTTGAGGGAGGAGATTTCAAAAGGTGGTGTGGGGTAGGAGCAGGTATTAACTGACAGTGAGGTGTGTGTGTGTGTGTGTGTGTGTGTGTGTGTGGTACTGAATCAGCTCCAAGTCACCCAGGAATTCAGGGGAAAGAGCAGATGAGCTGGGTGTGTTCAGTGCCATGTCCCAGAGTCCCTTGCCCTGTGCCCTGTGTTTTGGCTGACACCACAATCATCTCTCTCATACCATAAAAATATCTCCTCACTAGTTTTCCATCTACCCCCACCCTCAGCAAATCCATGATCCTCAGCTGTCAGGGTACACTTGCAAAAGCCCAGAGATCTCCAGTCGTGACAGGCCAGGATACAAATCCCAGACGGCTCCAGTGTGGGGGCCGGGTCCAGTCCCCGCCTCTCAGGCCCTCTGCTACCAGTTCATTCCACTGATCTAACCCGGCATTCCCTGTGTCTGCCATTGTTCACTGTACTGTGGTACTGCTCAGCATCTCAGCAAGTGTTCTGTGCCAGGTGCTACCTCTGTTCCTTTGCTCAGGCTGTATGGCATGCCCACAGACAGGACACCACCTCCTTGAAGCCTTTCTGGATCCCTGGCGCTTTGAGCTGTCATGGGGTTTTTCTCCCATTTGTGGATGTTGGCGGGGAAAATAATCAGGGGTTTCCAACCTTTTGATACTGTGATACAGTGCAGTCATCTTTAATTCCCATCCAAGAGCCATGCAATTGAGTTACCAAAACAAATAAGCAACACCAAACACACACACACAAATATTTTGAGTAAGTTTATGGTTTTGTGTTGTAGTGTACTTGTGGCTATCACATGCTCCCTGTAGGCTGCAGGTTGGACATGTCTACACAGGTGGAAACCTTCCAGATGGAGCTTAGCAACAGGGATTTCCTGACTCCTATAATCTCATGACCAAGCTGCCTGTCTGGCTATGGGTGAGAATGGGCAGCCCCCTTAACACCTCTCTGATGACTGCCTAGCCTGGAAGATCACTTGGAGTCCCAGGAGGACCACTTTCCCAACCTCCACCCAAGGCCACAACGGCATAGGAGAACAGGGGACTGTAGAAACCAAAGATGCTCATCACTGCTTTCAACATTTCCCTCCCTGAGCCGGTGCTGCTCTGATACAGTTCCTCCTTGGGTACCTGCATACCTGACATCAGAGTTGGGCAGATACCACAGTGACTCCCACAGGGCTGGGGCGCATGCTCTCTGACTGGCCACTTTAATTTGAGGAGGGGATGCAGGCATCAGCTTTGCCCTTCTGACTCCTTTGGGCTCATAGAGATCTGTCTAGGTGAGCCCCAACCACTGTAAAGTAGGGAGGCCAGGAATAGGGCTCAGGAATGCAGCCTTGGGCATGCTCGGAGATAGACCCTGGTAAGGCCTCCACCATTCCTAAACTGTCCTGCATGCCTCTTGACATCTTCTCTAGGACTCAGCCTGCTCAGCTTGACTAATAACTGTCCCTGGCCCCATCCCCTCCCCACACATTTCACCTTCAAAGGACTGGGAGAAATTTCCCTAATTAATTAACTCCTCTGCAGCCTGCCCTCCATGTCATCAGGTGATTAATGTCACTGTGACTTTAAATACAGGGGCGGAGTGAAGTTGGCAGTGGTGGAGGACAGCAGCCAGAATCTGGGGACAGGCACAGCCTGAGGGCCTTTTCTGGGGTTGGAAACCCCCCACCCCGTCCCCATCCCTGCCCTTGCCCAGACATCTCTGCCCTTGCCCAGGGCCTGACTGAGTGGCACCAGGGCCAGACTGCAGATTCATCCATCAATAATCAATCAATGAGTCTCAAATCCCAGACTGTGAGAACTGGGGTGTTGGGGAGCGGTGGGTGGCTTATGCCAGCCAGTCTTAAAATCTACAGAATAGGGCAGTAGACAGACTTATGTAAACCTGGCAATAAGGCCTCGACAAAGAACAGATTCTAATCTTGACCCAGTCTCTTAGCAACCGTGTGACTGTGGCTGGTCCTTATACCTTTCTGGGTCTCAGTATACCCCCTATAAGGTAGGGCTGGTGATAGAACCTGTCCCACCAACCTGGGAGGATGTCTTGGTACGGGTAGGGTACATAGCAAGTGCTTAGGGGTGGTGGTGACTGCTGCCGCTGCTGCTGCTAAACCAGGAAGAGACTGGACGTGCCCAGCTGTGACCCTGGTCTCCTAATGCTACACAGGCCAGGCCAGCAGCAACTCTCCAGGCAGCACGGCTCCAGGCAATGTATAGTATTTTTCTCCCATTTATCTCACTGCCTGGCCCGAAAAGCAGGGATCAACCCCCTCATGTCTCTATCTCTGGGGTGAAAGAGGCAAGCGGGCTCAGGCCTTCCTCCAGAATCCCAGCAGCAAGAAAGCCAGGTGGGAAGTACCTGCAACCCCAGGAGCCACAACGGATGTGCAGGGCAGGCATGACCTCGCAGGCCTGAGACTACAGTGTGGAGGGGTTTCAAAAGGAACTAACTCTTCTTACTACAGATACATACGTAAGAAATACCCATTTTCTTCTCCAGCTTCTCCTTCTCCACATGACCTAACTTTAGACAGGATTGTGCTCCAATTCTAAACCCAGGTCTGTTCCTTCTGATAAGTCTGCTAGATCTGGGGAAAGGGAGAAAAGACAGGTGCCTTTTAAAAGTCACTTCCCGGCATCATGTGCCCATCCTCTCCCATCACTAAGGTTCCTGGCAAAAGCTACAAGTGAGGAAACGGAATCCAAACCTCCCAACAGCCCACGTGACAGAGAAGCTTAAGGGAAACAGTTGAAGAGACACGTCATTGACTGGCTTTGACTCTGGGTACTGAACCCCAAGGGTGGGTGGGCCACCGACGAGCGGTCCATTCTGAGAAGGCAGGGGACTTCAGGAGGGAAGAGTTGGTTTTGGCTCCCAGTTGGATGGTACAGACCGGAAGTCACCATGAAGGGAGCTTGAAGCAGATGGCCACACTCCCTCCGGAGTCAGGAAGCAGTGAATGGTGGCGCAGACCTCAGTCTCTCCTTTATGTTCAACCCAGGACCTCAGGCCAGGGAATGGAAGCATCCACAGTTAAGGAGTATCTCAGGACCTCAATTAGTCTAATCTGGTTGATCCTTCCAAGACACACCCTTGAGAGAGGCTGTCTCTTTATAGACTCTAGACTCGGTAAAGTTGACAGGTAGAATGTCTGTTCTGAGGAAGCCGGGAAGGAGGTGAGATTTCAAGAGAACTAAAGGTGGGGATAGGAGCGTGGAGGCGGCTGGTATAGAGGTGTGAGAGGTGGTTCTGGGGTGTGCAGATGGTAGGGCACAGCAGGGGCGCTCCATCACCCCTAGAGAGAGCTGGGGGTGGGAAGATGGAGGTATTGACTAAGTGCTGACGGACAGGTGCTGAGTGCTGCAGAGTATGTGCTGGGTGAGGTACACAGAGCCTTCTAGAGCCTTCTCTGATGGCTCCCTTCTCTTCGCCCACCCCAGAGCCTTTGCACACCGGTCCTTACGCACTTCACTTACTCTGTTCACTGTGTTTATTCTTCCATTAGAACCCATTCTCCATAAGGGTGGGGGATTCCCGTGGTGAGACAGAGTTACTGTTTCAGTAAGCGTACAGCTCAGTGACATGAAGCTTGTTTGCAGGCTGGAAACATAGCTCAGTGGTTAAGTACTTGCCTAGTATGTGCAAGGTTATGGGTTCAATTCCCTTCACTGTGGAGAAGAAGGGAGAGAAAGGAGAAAATGTTTTTCTTTTTTCTTTTCTTTTCTTTTCTTTTTTTTTTTTTTGTAATGAAGGGCAAGGTATAATATAATAGCTCATATCTATTTGGGAGGAGGCAAGAGTTTGTGGCCAGCCTGGGCTAACAAAGTAAGTTCCAGACAGTGTGGCTACACAGAAAGACCCTATTCACAGAACCAACCAAAACAGCAAATACTCCCAATGGTGTGACAGTCACCACTGTCCATGATCTATACTTTTCATTGTCCTCTGAATAAACTTCTGACTCATTAAACAATAGCTTCCCACCATACCTGCCCTGGCCCCTGGTAACCTCTGTTCCACTTCCTGTCTCTGAATTTGTTACTCTAGGTGCCTTATGGAAATCAAAGCACATGATATCTGTCCTTTCGTGTATGGCTTATTTTACCTAGATTTCAAATTCCATATTGTGGTATATATCAAAACTCCATCCCTTTTTATGGCCAGATAGTATTTCTTTTTATGTAGATGCCTCATTCTGGTGACAGCTGCATGCCCTGTGTCCAGTGCCTAACACAACGCCTGAAGTCAGAGCCCCAGGAACATGTTTGCTGAATGAATGAGTGTGATGGAAATACATCTTTCTGATCTTGCCTTGTAAGAGCATTTGCCTTTGAGATCCTGCAGAACATTCATGTAGAGAGTGGGGAGGGGGCAGTGTGGGAGAGTGGTTAGAAGATGGGTGAAGGTAGGTAGCAAGCAGGGGTTCCTTCCTGCCCCGGGCATAAGACTCTGTCCTCCAATCTTGTTACAGGGGAGACTGGGTGGGAGGAAGTCTTCTGTGGGAGTACAGTTTAAGGGTCCGGAGTCTGTCTCCTGGTCTGACTTCTTACCCTTTAGGGTCCTCAGAATATGTGTGGGGGATGCTGTACACTGATGAAAGTGTCCAGGTCCGGATGGATGGAGATGCCCCTTTGGGCACCTGTTCTCATGCTGTGAGTCTTGAGGGTCTAGGCTCCCCTGTAGGAGGGTCCAGATGTTCAGCTTCATCCTTGCTAATTAGCACAATTAATTAGCAAGTGGCTTTGTGGCTCTGGGAGTCCTGGGCTCCCTTGGTGGGCTAGGCAGCACTGTGAACAGGTGTTTTGTGTGTGTGTGTGGGGGGGTAATATCAAGGACGGTGAAGAAGGTGGGCTTAAGTTGACCCTTCCCTAGTCAGAGAGCCCCCTCCCCAAGAGTGATTGTAGTAACTTCTTTCTTCTGTCTAGCTTAGCCCAGGAGAATGCAACAAAGAAAGAAGGACTTTCTTTCACAAACCTATAGAAGGACCAGAAAACTCAGTGTTATCTACTTCAGGATGGAGACATGGGGTATCCAAAGAGAATACTATGAACTGAAACAGCCCCTAGCTGGAGGTCCCCCTGGTCTGACACGGAATGTAGTCATAGGGCTCTGAGCTTCCCTGAGTCTAAACCCAAGTGTGATGGTCAGGGTGCTGTGTCTTGGAATTGGAATACCATCCACAGGTCCATCTGTTTCCATCTGTAATCTTCATGTTACTGGGAGCAGATCCCCAAAACAAACTGTGAGACACCAGTTCCTCATCCCCTCTCTCTCCCCTTCCATCAGTAGGATGTATTTTGTTCGGTCACACACTTCCCCTTGCTGTCTCAATAAAGGCCTAAAGTAATTGTTCTTAGCCAGTGGGATGCAAAGCTCGGTGGAAGAGGCATCAAATGACCTTTCCACGGGGGTCGCCTAAGACTAAGAAAACACAGTTACTTACATTAAAATTCATAACAGTAGTACAATTACAGTTATGAAGTAGCAACAAACATGATTCTATGGTTGGAGGTCACCACAACATGAGGAACTGTATTAAAGGGTCTCGCAATAGGACCAGTCACGGCCTGGAACCATCAAACTAAACCAACGTGAAGCTTTCTCCATATATTGTTCCCATCCAGCATGTGTTATACCGGGATATATAAAAACTCAATGGCAAGTGTGGAAGAGTGTCCTCGGGGTGTGGATATGAGTGTGTGTAGAGAGATGCTGAGTGTATGTATGGGAGCAGGACAGTGTGGGTGACCCAATGTGGATATGAGGGTGTGGTTGTGTCTCAGCCCCGTGTGCGCTTCAGGTTGTGAGCACACGGTACACTGCACACAAGTGCCCACAGAGTGGTGACGTGTGGAGGGCGTGCACACCAGCAGAAGAGGCGTGACAGCACAGTGATGTCTGTCTGTCCTTCTGCCTCCCCAACTTCCCTGCTCTGTGGTCTCTGCAGCCCTACTACTTCACCACAGGCCAGGATGCCCTCCAGTCAGGCTCTGGTGGCCGAAGCTCCTCTAAAGGGCTGGATTAGCCAGGGAGTGACACAATGGACACATATGGCCTGAGTCTGGGGTGGCCCCGGGCCCCTTACTCAGTGCTGCTGGGATTAGACCTAATGAATTGGAAGGAGTTAACAATGCTTAGAGCCCAGCGGAGACCCAAGAGGCTGCACAGGCCCCACGTGTCCGCCTTTCGCAGAGAGGTGTAATCCGCTTTGAAATCAAAGGTGGTACAAAGTATGAATTTAAATTCGACACTTAGGGCTCCTGTGAGATGACAGATTCTGGAAGGGTCTCTTCTCCTTCAAGGGGCCTGGAGTGAGTGAGGACCCAGAGGGAAAGAGCAAAACCATCTGCTCTAGAGGAAGGCCCTGGCAGGCCTGGGCTGGCCACTTTTGCTCAATGGCTGGAAGGCGGTTTGGGGTAGCTGGGCTGAAGGGGTTGGGGAGAGGCAGTGGGTGGGAATGCAACTGGAGGTGGTGTCCCCAGGGCAGGACTCCTTGATCACCTGGAAAGTATCCCCTCTTGCTAACTTTTCCAATAGGAGTATATGACATTAAATTTCCATCTGGCCGTTTTGAATTATATTAGTCAGTTGCCACAAATGCCATGCAACCTGACCACACTGCATTTCCACAACTTTTCCAATATTCTAAACACTCTGCATACTAAGAGCCAACTCTCACTCTCTCTCGGAAACCTCTAGACACTTCCAGTCTGCTTTCTGCCTCCATGACTTTGCCTCGTTCATAGGTCTAACACATTTGGAATCAACACAATAGCTGTGATTTGGTGTCTGGCTTATTTTGCTTCACATAATGCTTATAAGGTTTGCCCATGTGGAGGCATATGCCATAACCTCATCCCTGTTGGTGGCTAGATAATATTCCATCATGTGTATAGACTGTTTTTGTTTTGTGTGTATGTCCATTTATTTTTGTTGATGGCCACTTGGATTATTCCCATCTTTTAGTTATTATAAATAATGTTTTATTTTATAAATAATATTATAAATAAACAATGGATGTTGGGGTACAAACTTCTGTTGGAGTCTGATTTCAGTTGTTTTCTTTGTTCTTTTGAGATGGTGTCTCATGTAGTCCAGGTTGGCCCTGAACTCATTATGTAACTGATGCTGGTCTTGAACTCCTGATCTCCCAGATGCTGGTCTTTTAAGCATGTTTCACCACACCTGGCTTTGTTTGTTAGTGCAGGTTGCTCAAACTGGAAATCCTCCAGCCTCTGGAGTGCTGGGACTCCACGTTTGCATCACTTTCTGAGGGACTTCTAGACTGTCCTCTTTCACAGATACACTTTTTATACTTCAGCCAGAGTACCCAGGAGAATTTCAAGGAGGTATCCTTCCTCTGGAAACTGAACTCAGCTCGCTCACCAGGCTCTCCCAGAGAGCCCTCTAACTGACCCTGGTTTCAGACCTTTAGCTCTCACAAATCCGGTTCTTTCCTTCTTTCATCTGCCATAGCAGGCATAAAACAACAGTTCCAATGTTAGCCAACATTAAGCCGACTGCTTGATTGTCTCATCTCTAAGGCGAGAAAATAAGAAATCTACCTTGCACGCTTGCCACCAGGTCTGTAAAGCGTGAGGAACATCCAGCACCATGTCTGCGCATAGTAGGTCGTCCTGAAAGCACTTTTCTTACACTCTGCGGGAGCAAACCTCAGCCTTTTCTCTCGAGGGTCTGCCACAGTGGGAAATGAGAATTTCTAGCCCGGAAGGATGTCGATGGCCTTTGAAGTGACAGAGACAGATGAGGGCGGTGGCTCTCCCAGGCGCTGGGCCAGCCCCACGGTGCGTGTCCACCAGTCCCCGGACATTTCCTCCCTCCTCTTGGCCCACGATGAGGTGTCATTTGCTGCCTGTCCCTCCTCGTCATCGATTTCCAAGTCGTTAATTAACGGGGCTTGTCAGTTGGGAAGATGAATTCTGTCCTCAGCTCTCAGGGGCTTTTGTTTGGGGATTGTAAATGTTATAGATCCCCCATGATGGAAGGCCAAGGGGTCAGGGGGCTCTGGGCTGCCCAGTGGGGGTGGCAGTCAGGGGGAGGAAGACTGTGGACCTTGCTGGTCTGAGACAGGCCCCCACTTGGAGATGGGGTGAAGGGTAGAGTGAGTTCCCGTCACCCAAAGCTTCGTTCTATGAGATGGGTTGAATCAGCTGTACCCAGGATATGCGCAGGCTGGATGGGGACATGGGAGCCCAACTCAGTATGAAGGGGAGACATGTCTGAGGGAGCTAGTCCTTAAGAGGAGTATTCTTAGAAATAGCTAACTTCCTAACAGTCACTCTTCCCCACTGGTTCTGGGGAACCCCAGTCACATGAAAGAAACACGGTTCCCATATTAGGAGAATTTATATCCAGGTGAGAGTGACCAGCTCCAGCCTGGGAGAACCTTCCAGACTAATGGAAGAAACTAGACCCAGTCCTGGAGCGTATAGATTTTAAAAGACAAAGTATCGTCTGCAGGTGGAAAGCCACTTGCGGCTTGAGGGAGTGAATGTGGTTTGAGTCCTATTTGTTTTCTAGGATTCAGAACATTGAAAACCCCAGCTCACTATTACTGACCTGCTGGAACCTAGACCTCTGGCCCCTAGTCCAGGAACTGTTTCCTAGAGTGTGGTAGTCCTGGCTTCACCCAGGCAGAGTCGAGATCAAGGTGGGGAGAAGGGCAAGCCCCCTCTTCTGCCTTGTGTCTCTGCAGGGAATGGCTGCATTAATTTTAGAGCCCAGGAGAGCCCCCAGGAAACCCAACTGGAGCAACAAAATGGCTTCCATCTTGCTGGGTAACCCTGGGAGCAGGGGGCTGTGTCTCCTCTCTGTCTCTGGGGCCCCTCTTTCATGTGAGCAGTGGAACAAAGATACAACCCCTTCTAATTGCAAGAACCATCGTGGATAGAGGCTGAAAGCTACACCCTTTCTCTTGGCTAAGCCTTTCAGCCCCTCTGAACTGCCCTTCCTTCTCTGTGGGCCTGAGGGAGGGCCACAGCTCTGAGAGCTGGTGTGGGGGGAACCAAAGGGCTATGGGAAGAATGCTTGGCTTGGACAGGGCCTGGCTTAACAGCTAAGCCTTCATGATTATCTCATGATGAAATCACTAGAAAAACAGAGGCCTTGGGACTCCTGGAGAAAAGCCGTACTTGGCACGGGAAGATGCACAGGCCACAGTGTGCTGCCCACAGCTGTGGCCCACATCTGTCCAGCCAGGCAGAACTGCTTCAGCTCCTGAGACAATTTCTTGGAGCTGTGACAGCTGTTTCCTTTAGTTCCAGTGTTTCTGCATCCTTCTCACTGTATGAGAGGGCAACCCGACGCTTACACACTACCCGGGGGGCAAAAAAGAGCACAGCCCCTCTCGGAAGCTGCTGGCTCCTCAGTCCTGCTGGAGCTGAGGTTGCAGGCTGAACTGGGCAACTGGATCAGGGAGGCTCTGGGTGTAAAAAAAACCCCTGTCAGTGAATTCCTGAATCTCTGGGGACAATGAGTCAGAAAGAAGGAGTCTCCACACTACTAATAGTAATGCTGGGGTCCTTTGCATGGGTGACAGCCCTGAGATGAGGTGACTGCAGAAACAGCAGCTGTACCCCTTCATGAACTAGGGCCTTACATGGCCTCTCTTTTGGAATGGGCTTGCTGGGGTGGGGGTGGAGGCAGCGTAACTTTAGTGCAGAGGGTGGTGGGGCCAGTTCTATGAGCATTATCTTGGGATCTGAAAGTGATTCCTAGCTTCATGCTCCCCCAAAGCCTTAGATGCCCCTGATACAGCCCCCTTATTTTACAAGGGAACTGTATAAAGGGCCAGATCCTCCTCTGAGGGACTGTCTGGAACCAGCAGGGCAGCAGGGTCAAGTCCAATCGGTGACAACTTATGAGCTCCGGGCTGTTTTCCAGCTCTGTCTGGTGGCCTGCCTGAAGCCAGGAAGTGCATCTGGAATTTCCAGATCATTCCATAGGAGCCTCCCATGGATGCCCTCTGTGCAGTCTGAGGAGCTGCTGGTTGTGGATGAATGAGTGAATGAGCACTCAGCCCAGTGGGAAAATGCAGGCTGGATTGTTCTCCTCAGTTCTGGTGGGCCCTGGAAGGATGGTCCTTCCTCCATCAGCGCCCCTCACCCCTGCGTCATCTCACCCAGACAGATGGAAAAGCAGTGTCCTGAATGTCTATGGGAGCCTACACTTCCTGGTCTTGTCCCCTGGAGTGTCCGGATGCAGAAAACCTGAGGGGCTGGGGCAGGTGGAGGACCACAGTGTGCCATGGGCTAGGTAATCCAGGAGATGGAAGAGCCATGCTTACACAGAGGAGTGGATGCCCTGGGTAGAACATCTGCTCTGTGATGCAGCTTCCAACCCCCAAAGCTGAGCTTTTCTGCCCCTGTAAATCACCAGCTAAGGGCCTGGAATCTGTATGGAAAAGTGGAGTGGGGCTCTGGTAGGGTAATTAACAACATCCTAGGAGCTTGGGAGGAGGTGCTGTAGGAACTTCACAGTGGTTCTTAGTAAATATCACCCCCCTCCTCAACACAATCTGTCACTCCATTGGCAGAACAAGGAGGATACAAGGCTAGACTCAAGCAAGAACTTCCCAGACACTGGGATGGTCCAAGTACACAGGAACAGAGTCGGCGAAGTAGCAGTGTGCAGAGATTACCTTTCAGTAACCTCTACCTGGGCACATATTCAATGGCCAGCTTGCATCTGCTGGTATCTACCTGAACCAGGTGCTACTGAGTATGACTGATGTTTATTGAGCCCTTTGGAGTCTGAGGAGGCTGGTTAGACTGGAGTATCCCACAATCCCATCTTTCCTGGGGTTGGAGCCTCTGTGCTGAAGTCTCTAGAGCCAGAGGAGTGTGAGGACTAGAACTGAGAACTCAGAAGCATTCCACATTTTTAACTAGCATCTGTATGCACCTTCAAAAGGTGAAGGTGACTAACAGTGGAGAGGTAAGGGACCCCCTACCTCTGTGCTCAGCCCCTATGGCTTCTATGAGAGCAATGACCAGGGGGTTGTCTTACCACGGAGCCTTCCAGAAAGTGCATGTCTATACATTATATACATTTGCATATGTTTAGATAAACTGGTATAAGAAAATTTTAATGTTCTATTTATTTATTCATTTATTCATTCATTTATTTATTTGTGTGTGTGTGTGTGTGTGTGTGTGTGTCCATGTGTCCACATGTTCATATGTGTACCATGGCTCACTTGTACAGATCAGAGAACAAACTAGTATGAGTTTGTTCTCTTCTACCATGTGCATCCCCCTCCCAAAAAAAAGAATCATGGGGGAATTGCACTGTCCTAGACATCTGAGTCCCTCCCCTCTGCTTTCGGTGACAGTGCTGGCTTGGAACCTAGGCTCTCTCATGTGCTAAGCAAGTACCCTGCTGTTCAGAGATGCTCTACCCTCTCTTTCTAACATCAATGACATAAACTCCCCATTACAGGAGGGTTTTGGATAAAGGTTACTCGTGGGTGTGTCAAGGCAGACAACTCCTCTGCTTTGCAGAGGTGGGGATGAGTTGTAGAGGTGTGAAAAGATGGTGTCTGTACCAATAAATGTGTTGACAAGTCAGTGAGGATCAAATGGCTGATGATAAACGAGGGGATACCCAGAAGAAAATTCACCATGGGGGTGTGGGAGGTGAGCAGGCAGGGGCAGGCCACACATGTACCCTGTGGCTTCCTTAAGCCTTGCCTCCTGTTTGTTTGTAGACTCAGGCAGGAATCTCCCCTTCTGACCCTGTGGCCTCAGGTTGCAGGGCTCAGAGCTACCCTGGGGACATGGAGGGAGCATCTGGTAACTGACCTCCTAAGCCTGATGTCCCCTGATCCTAAGGCCAGATAAGGGTAGGTCACCAGCTGACCTTGGGGCTTCAGGCCATTGGTGGTGGGAAGGTGATAACAATCAGGAGCCCACCTCTCGGGCAGGAGACCCTGGAAAGAGCCTCCTACCTGCCAGTGGAACTCATTGCCTCTCATTTCCACAATGTTGGCCAAACCTACATTACTTTTTTTGTTGTTGTTGTTGATGTTGTTTGATTGTTTGTTTGTTTCCCAGACAGAATCTCACTGTGTAGCCCAGGCTGACCTAGAACTCATAATTCTCCTGCCCCAGTCTCTGGAGATCTGGGATTTCAGATGGTACCACCAAGCCCAGGGACCCTTGTATTTCAAAACTTTGAAGTATGTGCATCTTAAGAATGCAGCCTAATAGATTTTCATGAGCACACTTACCCATATGGTCACACCACTCTACACACATATTCACCCGTGGGTCCCTGAATGCACATTAACCCATGTGGACACTCTCCTCCCATGCACATTCATCCATGGGTCACCCAACAGCATCTGCACACTCACCTATGTGATCATACCTCCACACACACACACCTACACCCATGCTCACATTCACCCTCCCCACTGTGGAAGCCTCTTTGCAGCATGAAATGTTGCTGGCATCAGACTTCTTCATAACGCTTTCCCTGGCACCCCTCAAATGTGACTGCAAACTCATCTTATGAACTATTGCAGGGGGGGACCCCTCTATGTCTCGAACCCTTCACATCAGGTTGTATCTGTAAATCCCACTGTGCTGGTGGATAAAGCCGTGGTTTGCTATCTTGACGTGCTGCATAGGTTTGAACTGTATGATTAGACTCAATGTATGTGCACCAACATCCCTGCTTTATGCAGAGCTGGAGATGGAACCCAGGCCTCATGCGTGCCAGGCAAGTGCTCCGCTGACTGAACCACACCCCCTGCCCAAGACCTGCTCTCATACAAAAATGTATTCTACACACAGAGAAAAGTACACAGGGGTTAGCATCCAGATGAGGCTTCACAACAGGAACGCACTGCCCGTCCTGCGTGAAGAAGAGGAAACAACATTACCTGAAGCCCCCACATCCCCTATGACATGTCAACCTGACTTCACAGATAACCTTCCTGATTCTCAGAAGCGTAGTTCAATCCTGAGTTTTTACAAACTTGAAAAACACGGAACTGTATCGGATTAGCTTGCACGTGTTGCATTCAGCATGAGGCTTGTGAGATGCGTTCAAAGTGTGTGTACCCCAGTGTGTGCTTTAACAGTGCTGCATAGTATTCTATGACTATGTGAATGAGTCTATCTGCTTTTCTACTGGTGTCTGTTACCCACAGTGCTTTTCTGAAGTTTTCGAGTGTGTCTTTGACATACATAACATGTCAGTGCTTCTTGTTAAAGTATCATTAACAGGAGACAAGCGTCTTAAAGTACATTAAGTCGGTTGTTAACATCAAGTCGGTTGGTACATCAAGTCGGTTTCAAAAGAGGCGGTTTGCATACATTGCTGGACTCCACCCAGTTTGTCCACATTACTCAAGTCTTGCATTGGTGTGGTACATCTGCTGCAACAGCGAGTCAATGTTGAAATGCTAGTAGAAACTCAAGCCAGTTTACTGGGAAGTCTTATGAGTTTTGATAAAAGTATTATTTCATGGTTACCATTACGCAGAATTATTTCATTGCTATAAAAACTCCTGGCCCCAACTCTTCATTCTTCTTCTGCTACCCTAATTTCCACCTTTTTAAGGTTTTTTATTTTTAAAGATATATTTATTTTATGTGAGTACACTGTAACTGTTTTCAGACAGACCAGAAGATTCCATTACAGATGGTTGTGAGCCACCATGCGGTTGCTGAGAATTGAACTCAGGACCTCAGGAAGAGCAGTCAGTGCTCTTAACCACTGAGCCATCTCTCCAGCTCAAGGTTTGTTTTTTTTTTTTATGTTTTCTTTTATTTTTTTTTTGAGACAGGGTTTGTGTGTGTGTGTGTGTGTGTGTGTGTGTGTGTGTGTGTGTGTAGTCTTGACTGTCCTGGAACTTACTCTATAGGTCAGGATGGATTTGAACTGAGATTTACCTGCCTCTACCTCCCAAGTGGTGGGATTAAATGTGTCTGCCACCACTGCCTGGCTTTGTGCTTTGTGTTTTATGTTGTGTGTGTGTATGTGTGCTCATAGTTTTGCTTTTTTTCTGAATGCTGTCTAGTTGAAATCAGACAGTAAAGCTTTATTATTATCATTAGTATCATTATTCTTTTTGCTTGGCAGTATGCATTTAAACTTGTTGACAACCCCCCTCCCATAGAATCTCTCTATGTAGTTTAGAACTATATGTGTAGATCAGGCTGGCCTTGAACTCACAAAAACCTGCTTGCCTCTGCCGCCTGAGTGCTGGAATCAAAGGCATGTGCCACCATACCTGTCCTTCCTATTTCTTCTTAACCCCGAATAATATCCTACCATATGGATTTACCATAGTTTATGCATTTCCTGGGTGCAGGGCATCTGGTTGCTTTTGAGTTTGGTCAGCGTTGAATACAGCTGCTATGAATTTCCATGTATGGTGCTTTTAGTATGAACACAGGTCTCCCCTGTTTTGGGTAAGCACCCCAGGGTGCCCTTTCTAGGTATATAGTGTGTTGAGTTTGTCTTTGTAAGACAGTGCCAAACTGCTCCAAGCAGAGGTACCACTTCCTTTCCCCAACCAGCAATGAGGAAAGACTCTCACTGCTTTCTGCCTTCATTTGCATTAGCATGGCCATTGGTTTTGTTTTGTTCACACTGGGGTGTGTGGTGTCTCATGGTGGCCTTTGGTTTGCAGGTCTTTAATGACATAAGAGGTGGGGCCTCTTTCCATATGTGGGTTTTCCATCTGCATAGACTGTAATGAGAAGATTGTTCAAATCTTTTGCTCACTCTTTCACCAGGTTGTTTTTCTTGTTGTTGACTTTTAGAGTTCTTTATTATTTGGATATAGGTCTTTTACTAGATTAGTATTTTACAAACTCGGTAATTCACTTGGGAGTGGGGAAAGGCAGGAAGGTCAGGAGTTCAAGGCCAGTCTTAGCTATATAATGAGTTCAAGATCAGTCTGAGCTACACAGACTTCATTTTAAAAGAGAAAAGAGGGGCTGGTAGTGGTAGTGGTGCATGCCTTTAATCCCAGCACTCGGGAGGCAGAGGCAGGCAGATCTCTGCAAGTTTGAGGCCAGGCATGTACATGATTCACAGAGAGAGTTCCACTACACTCAGGACCACACAGAGACATCCTGTCTCAAAACAAAACAACAACAAAATGAAAAACAAAAAAGGGGGGAAGCATATTAAACCAAAATGTCACATTACACAGCAATAGGAAAACCAGATTAATTTGTCATAATAGAAGGTAACCATAAAAATAAATGCAACAGCTGAGTATGGCGGCACAGAATCATAATTCCAGGTCTCAAGACACTGAAGCAGGAAGATTAGGAGTTCAAGGTCAGCCTGGATTACATAATGACCCTGTTTCATAAAGACAAATGCATTCACAGACACACACAGGCAAGAGGCCTCACGTTATTCTGTCTCTGCTGAGCCTTGTCCCCTGCTTCTTGGTCTAAGCACAAGGCGTAATCTCCCCTATTAAATGGGCACTTTCCACCAGGACCTGAGTTCTGTCTCCAGGACCCACACAATAAAAGGAGAGAAGCCACTCCTATTAGTAGTCCTTTGACCCCCAGACCAGCACCAGAATGAGACTTCTAATTAAACATATGAAATATAAATAGTAACACTCTGTTTCTCTCTCTGTTGAGTAGATGCATCTCCTAAAGGAATCTCTGAGCATCACTGATGTGGTTCACCTACTGGACCGACCTTTACTCACTCACCATTAAAACCCTTTGATCATCCACCCAGTATGAGCTCCAGCCCAAATCTCCTGAGAACTGCTTCCTTCTCTGCTCCCACTTCCGCACTTTGGGACTCCTAGGATCAAAGAGAATCCATCTGTCCCACATGGTCATCCACCTCAGCTGTTTCTTCATCTTAAAAAAAGTAAGGAAGAAGCCATATAAGGTGGTACATGTCTTTAGCAGGCAGATCTGTGAGCGAGATCAGCCTGGTCTACAAAGTGAGTTCTAGGACAATCAGGGCTATATAGAGAAACTGTAAACAAATGAATGAATGAATGAATGAATGAATGAGTGAATTAATGACAATGAGGAGGGGCTCAGAGATGGCTTGTTGTTCTTGCAGAGAAACTGGGTTTAATTTCCAGCACTCACACAGCAGTTTAAATCTGCCTCTAACTTCAGTTCCAGGGGATTCAACAACCCTCTCTGACCTCTGATGGCACCAGGCATACACATGATTCACAGATATACGTGCAAGTAAAACACTTATACACATAAAATATAATAAATAAAATTTTCTTGTTTTTGTTTTTGACACTGGGTTTCTCTGTGTAACAACAGCTCTAGCTCTTTGTGAGCAGGCTGGCCTTGAACTCATAGAGATCTGCCTGCCTTTGTCTCTCCAGTGCTGGGATTATAGGCACTTGCTTGCCATCATGCTCAGCCAAAGAATTCTTTATTTTTAAAAGTAAAGGGAATAATGCCACCTTCTCGGTCTTAGATCATCTGGTGTCTTATGATAAAGAGAGGCTGTTGTAGTCAGGGTAACCATTGCTATGATGAAACACCATGAGTTGGGGAGGAAAGGATATGTTTGTCTTACACTTCCACAGTACTGTTCATCACCGAAGGAAGTCAGGAGAGGGACTCACACAGGACAGGAACCTGAAGTAAGGAGTTGATGCAGAAGCCATGGAGGGTGCTGCTTACTGCTGTCCTCTTCTGACCTGTTCAGCTTGCTTTCTTATAGAACCCAGGACCACTAGCTCAGGAATGGTATTGCCCAGAGTGGGTTGAGCCCATCCCAATCAATCACTAATTAAGAAAATGTCCTACAAGCTTGCTGATGGCTTGCAGACCTAATCGAGGTTCCCATCTCTCAAATGACTTTAGTTTTTGTGAAGTTGACATAAAACTATCCAGCACAGAGGCAGAACAGGGTGAGGAATCAGCACCATACCTTGTCCCCAGGGAAGTATGTATAAGGAAGAGAGAGCTCTAAAAAATACCCGTGAATCCCCCCATGGGAAGGAGCAGGAAACTCTGAGGTGCTGTCTAACATCTCAGCATTATTGAAGAAGGGCCTTGGTCTGAGAGGCTGGAAGGCTCTGCCATAAATAAGCTAAGTTTACATCCAGAGACTTGGAATAATTCTTTTTGTAAACAGTATCTCACGTGGCCCAAGCTAGCTTTAGATTCACTATGTATTTGAGACTGGCCTTGAACTCTGATTGTTCTGCCTATACCTTTCAAGTGTTGTGATTATAGGTATGTACTACCACACATACTGCCTTAGGTTACTGTCTTAGGGTTTTATTGATGTGAACAGACACTGTGACCAAGGCAACTCTTATTTTTTAAAAAATTTATTTATTTATTATATATAAGTACACTGTAGCTGTCCTCAGACACACCAGAAGAGGGCATCAGATCTCATTCCAGATGGTTGTGAGCCACCATGTGGTTGCTGGGAATTGAACTCGGGATCTGTGGAAGAGCAGTCAGTGCTTTTAACCACTGAGCTAATTCTCCAGCCCAAGGCAACTCTTATAAGGACAACATTTAGTTGGGGCTGGTTTATATGTTCAGAGGTCCAGTCCATTATCATCAAGGAGGGAACATGATGGCATCCAGGCAGACATGGTGCAGGCAGAACTGAGAGTTCTATATCTTCAGCTGAAGGCTGCTAGCAGAATACTGGCTTCCAGGCAGCTAGGGTGAGGGTCTAAAGCCCACATCCACAGTGACACGCCTACTCCAACAAGGCCACACCTTTTTCAACAGGTGCCACTCCCTGGGCTGAGCAGGGATACTCTGACCCAACCTCTTAATTTCATAGACTAAGAATTCAGAGACTGGAATTGTCAGAGACAGTAGAAACCTGTGGGACAGGCAGGGATTTCTTGGTGCTATGACTGAGCATTAGGCATATATCCCTAATATCTGAGCTATGGGCTATCTGACTAAGGAGAAACCTTACTGTATGACCCGCATCTTTCTCACTCTGGGCTTTAGCTCCCAGGAGTGATTAGCCTCCATGACTTCTTTGGGGGCTCATTTGGCTCCAAAGCTTGACAATCAAGGAGATGGTTCTTGAGCTCGAAGGTAATGTAAGTCTGACTCTGTCCAAAGGCCTAAGGTGCTTCAGAGAGTAGAAGGGCAGAGGCAGAGAGTGGGAAGAGACTGAGCAGGGACAGATGAGACCCCAGGGTGTTTGCAGTACACAGGGAAGCACTTTGCTTGGGCCCAACCATATTCCCTCCCCTTGGAAAAATCTCCCATTTCTGTTCTGCACACTATACAGTAAATGGAGAATGGCATTCATGGTGGGCTTGTTGAACCCAAGGCTTCTCTCCTATCAGTACAGTTAGGACCAGCAAGTGGTCTGTGGGTGCAAGTGTTTGCTTGACAGGCCGACAGCCTGGTTCGGTCCTAGAACCAATCTTTGGCAGAAGGGAAGGAACCAACTAAAGAATCAACTTACGAACATTGTCCTCTGACCTCCATGCATGGGCCAGCATCACCTCTCTCCTTTCTTCTGCTACAGAAATAAAAACTTTATTTCAAAATGTGAGCGCAGCCCAGCCAGGAGTGAATATTTGACTCAGTCGGTAGAGTGCTTTGCTGAGCATGCACAAAGTCTTGGGTTCAGTGCCTAGCATCACATGAAGTCTCAGGATTCAGAAAGTAAAGGCAGGAGGACCAGGAGCTCAAGGTCATCATTGGCTCTTTAGCAAGACTGATGCCAGCCTGGGCTACATGAGTCACATAGAATGGTATACTTTTACTTCTGGATTTTGTACTTTAAATATTCCTTATGTGTTCCTGCTAACTTTTGGCCCTTCCTGGAAAGGTTATGTGTGTAGGTTCATCTGTGATGCTGTGCCATGTTTGGGGGACATGGTAGCAAGGCTCTTGGATGGTGCTTATACAGTTCCAAAGAGCAAGGCGGCCATCTTCCCCATCATGAAAGATTCCAGACTCCTAGCTACATCAGCTCAGCCTTGTGCCAGCTCCTATTCAATAACTCTAGGTAGCCAGAGACATTGGGGCAGGTCAGGTGACTACTCAGAGTCAGGTTCCTATAGTTTCTGGGCTATTTGCTCTTCCTTTTACTAGAAACTTGGTCTTTGGAAGTTCCTTATCAAGAAAGGAAACAAAGGAGGTAGGAAGAGATAAAAAAGGGGGGGGGGAAGCAAAGGAAGGAGAACTTAAAACAAAATCATGAGCTGTAAGAGCTCTCAAAGTCGGCCTGGTTCACCTCTAGTCTGCTCAGCCATTTCCTTCTCCTCATAGAAGTGAAGCTACAAGGTTCAGAAAGCTGTGGGTGTCGCTGTCCCCAGTGCTGAAACATGTCAGCCGGGACATGGTCCTTTATCTCCGAGATACTGAAGATTTCCTGTTTGTTCTCTTCCGGGAACTCTTAGCCAAGGAAAAGAAAAAGCAGACCCTGAACCAGAAGAGAGGTCACCGAAGGAGAAGGACACCGGGATAGAGGCTTCAGAGAGGGATGGCAGCGGCAGCCTGATAGAGAGAAGAGACTCTTTGACATTGTCTTCAAACAAAGGCAGTTATCTGGAAAAGAACCAACCACCATACAACTCTAGCCTAAATACAAAATGACTGAAGAGGAATAAAAAATGTGTGTCTCGAGCCAGGCAAGGCTGAACATGTGTCAACACGAGCAAACTAATTCAGACGGGCATACAAACACAAAGGGAGGAGTTGATGGGTTGAGGATCGTTATAACCTCTTTGTTTTTCTTTTCTTGCCTGATGAAAAATTTGCAAATTTTTTACACCGCCACAAAGCAATCAAAACTGTGATTATGTTTCACAATTCTGACAGCTAGTTTCATGTACTTTAAGTAGTTCTCTTCTGTGTTAGACAATTCGAACAATTTGCCTTTCCTCGGGAAGCTGAGGAAGGACCACACGTACCTTCCTTCCCACTAAGCCTGTAAGTATAGCATGCATAAAAACTTGTTTTTCCCCTCTCAGAATGACCCTGGAGGTGGGTATTGCTTGAATTGATGAGCAAATGAAGTGTCAGACTGGTGGGTGCCTGTCAGAGAATAGGATTGCAGTGGGAATTCTGGTTCTGTATCTGGCATTCTAAGCCCCCCCACAAGGGGGGGGGTCTACCTCTTGATATCTTCCTTGACCACAGCACAACTAGACCCAGGCTTCCTGATTCGTGTGTGGATCCCTCCCTTCCCATCATCACCATGAGGTCCAGTGCATTTGTTAAAGGGATGGAGGAGAGAAAGTGAGTCCCTGCTAACACCCAGGCTCCCGCCTCCTTCATGCTCCATAGTTCTGATGGGGGAGAAAGATCCAGTTTCCAGGCCTGACTGAAATCTGAGCCCGGTGCCCCTCCTGCTTGCCCCCTGTGTTTCTCTGCCCAGTGTGGGGAGATGGAAGGGCTGAGGGCACAAGGAAAAGCATTGTTCTCTCCTTTGCCTTGTGTAGCCATGGTGGCCCAGCTGTCAGCAGAGCGTGGAAGAGTTTGTGTAACTTTGCTGGGGGTTAAGAGCAGGTCAGTGTGGGGCTGCAACCCAGGTCATTCTCCCAAGCCAGCAGCCCCGTGGGAACATGAATGCATACCTGCTGCCCATGCCCTGAAACTCAGAGGGCAGCCTGAGCCCCAGGGCATGAAGACACAGACCCCAAGTTCTCCACTACCCTCCTCTAATCTCAGTTTTGGTACAGGCAGATCAGAGAAGCTTGACTGGACAGAGGGTCAAGAACCAGGCTCTCTGGAACATACACTTGACAGAAAATACACTCAGTCCCAGAGAGAAGAGAGGAGCTAACATGAATTTGTGGGTCTCACTGAATATCATCCATCCATCCATCCATCCATCCATTCATCCATCCATCCGTTCGTCCATCCATCCAAGAAACAGAATGCTATTCATGGACAGACATTATAATTGAAGTTTATGATCATTTTTATTCAGATTGCTATTCAGGAGGTAAATGAGAGGCTCAGAGAGGGCATGAAAGACATTTCCTCATCAGCTCAAACGGTGCCTAACTCCAAGGTGGCATAGCTGGTTTGAAGTGGTATATACCTACTCTAGGCCCTGTCCCCTACACCAAAGGTGACAGTCTGTATGTATGAAGTGTAGGAAGTCAGAGGGATGAGGGTATCCTAGTAAGTCATCAGATCCTTTCCCCTGTCTCCTGACACATTGTATGACAGAGTCTTATCAATTCCATGCAACAATGTATTTGAGCAAAACCCTTAATGGATAATCTTCTGGGAAGATTTCCAGGAGCCTACGAGCTACGACTTGGGAAGTTAGTCGTGATAAATTCCTTCCTCCTTTGATTCATTTCCCCATTGGTCACATAGAGGATGTGGATGTAGCTTGTGCTTCCGGCAAAACCTTTTCCATTGCAGAATGTGAGAGGCCTGGGAATAGGGTCACAGATGTGGGAGTCCAGAGGTGTGTTTACACTCAAGGATTTTGTCAGAACTCCACAAAGCTAGGTGGGTGAAGAAAAATGTACACAGTTTAAGCAGTACTTCAAAGGCTTACAGACATTCTTATATACTGTCTAGTTCATTCCTGGGGTGGGGGTGGGGCAAGCAGTTTATCCTCAGTTTACCCAGGAGAGAGCTGAAGCTCTGAAGACATAGGTTGCTTAGGGCTACCCAGTCTGTGAGTAGCAGAAGCTGAAGTGATACTCAGGACTCTGGTCTCCTATCAGAGCCTTTCTTAAAAAGGTCATGCTGTCTGGTGCCTGGGTTTGTGCTGGAGTCTGAGGCCTAGAATGGCAGTGGTGTGTGTGTTCCTTCAAGGGAGAGAAATGCTTCGCTGGGCAGAGGCCCAGAGGCTGGGGAGTGGAAGTGGAGGAGGGGCTTCTATCCGGCCAGATGTATGGGAGGCAGTGTGAGTTCATGGCTTGAGTTAATGATCCCTGCTGCTCATATCACCCATTGGTGGGAACAGGTGGCCAGCGAGGAGCTGACCATCTGAGGAAGGAGGCTGGCTGAGTGGGGAGGCACCGTCTGAAGTTCATGCAGAGACAACTTTTTAGATACTTTATCCCTAGGGAGACAGAGTCATGAACATATCCCACGGTCCCCATGGTCTTTCTGATTTTCCTTCAGATCCCAGTGGATACTCCCTCACACCGTTGCACCTGCCAAAGGTCTCCCCTCCTAGCTTCCTCAGCCCTGGCAGAGTTCTTCTGCTCTATACAAAAGCCTGCTTCTGCCACTTCTCCCCTCCTCCCCTCCCCTCCCTCAGCCTGAGCCTGACCTCTACACAGGCTTTTCCTACAGCCTGATTCACAGTTCTAATCCTAACCACAGACTCTTTATGCAATTCCCAGGGGTCTGCACCTCAGTCCTTGTGGTTCTTTCCTTGGGACACACCCCCACACTCTCTGACATTGATCTTCCCTTCTCAAGACACAGCTGGTTTTCTCTCCAGCACTCATTTCCTTTGCACCTGACAAGGGTGAGCTCCACGTCTGAGGCCCACAGTGGGCAGGCTGGGATCTTGGCCAAGAGATGAAACTGGCTGTTGTTTCCTGATGCATGCTGGCCTCCGGCCACTCGGTACCTGGTGCACACCTGCACTGGCAGAGTTAACTGACCCTCGGTGGGAATCCGGGCTAGACAGGGCCTGGGCTTCTGTGTGTTTCTCCTGCTGAGAAACACAAACTCCTCTTACTTCTCACCACTTCCCTCTAGCCCCAGGCTGACACTTGCTCCTGAGTGAGGCACAGAAGCCAGCAGTGGCTTAGGAAGAGGACAGGACAGAGGCAAAAGGCTCCTAGTCCCCCAAAATGCCCCCTCAGAGGGGTGGGCTGAGCCCTGAGATTTGCTTTGCAGACTTTGTGCACTGAGGTTCCTGAAAGATGACATATTTTGTCCATACTATGGATGGAAAGCTGGCACCCCAGAAAGTCGAAGATAAAGGCCACCCAGTGGCAAATATCAAGATTCCTTTTTTCAAGGCCTGAATTCCCACCCACCCTCCAACCCCCAAGGAACAGCAAAGCAAAATAGATGTAGACTTGAGATGGTCCTGTTCCTTCTGCCCTAGAATAGATGCCCTGTGCTCCAGCCCAGAGAAAAGAAATGAATTCCTCGGGGCTGCAAAGTGTTAAGAATATCTGACGAGCTCAGAAAACTGGCCACTGAACCAGATGTTCACAGCAGCATGATTTTGTCCCCATAGTGACCACCTCATTCTGGCAGAGTCCACTGGTGACAGGGCATAACTGGGCAGTACCTAGCACAGCAGTAGAGAGGACAGAGTGGGATACACTTTGGCTGTGACTGAGGCAGGCTTTCTGGGCTCCTCCAGGTCTTCATGCAAACCACTGACCTCATACCACACATGTCTGCTAAGACTCATGGAACTCATGAAGGGCTGGAAAGGCCTCTTCAAACTGTTTTCAGAAAACAACGAATCTGCTGGTTCTGCTCATGTGCTAGCTCAGGTGTCAGTCAGTCCAGTTTGATTCAGGCCCAGATGTTAGCAGCATCCTCTTCTTAGTCCAGCTGCCCATTGAAGACAAAAAACAGCTGTGATGCCCTAATTGCCCACCTGCTTGGTGGGGGAAAATATCAGCTTCCCTTCCCAGCAGCCCTAGTATTTTATTAGCTCTGATTGAACTCTATATCTTTGTGGTGGTTTGAATGAGAATGGCCTTCATAGACTCATAGGTTTGAACAGTTGGTCCCCTGTTGATGGAACTGTTTGGGAAGGATTAAGAGGTGTGTTCTTGTTGGAGGAGGTCTGTCACTGTAGGGGTGAGATTTGAGGTTTCAAAAGCAAGACCAAGATGTAAACTCTCAGCTGGTTTTTCTTCCATACCTTTGTTTGGCCAACATGGACTCTGACCCTCTGGAACTGTAAGCTCAATTAAACACTTTCTTTTACAAGCTTCTTTGTTCATTGTGTTTTGTCATAGCAATAGAACTTACTAAGACAACCGTGAATCAGTCATTATGGCAACAATGGGTGACAAGGAACAGATTAAATAAATCCATCACTCAGAGAACATGAGAGAAGTATCCTTAGGAAATAGGGGTGCCAGTTTGTGGTAGAAGGACAGCCAAGAGTAACATTCCATCCCATCTCCCTCAGCAGAGAGAACACGGTCCTCATTCACATCTTGGCTTTAGAGGGAACCATCTTCCCTTCTTGCCCCTTTGTCTCTCCCCATCCTGTTCCTGGCTGTACAGCTCTGACTTCTTACATAAGGTTTGCAGAAGCAAAATTTGGGGATCAAAAGAATGGTTTCTTCTACAGAGTGGGATATACTTCTGGCTATGACTGGGGCAGGCTTCCTGGGCTCCTCCAGGTTTCCATGAAAACCACTGAATCAGAAGAGATAAGCAAGGGTAGGGTGACCTCTGGGGCACCCAGCAAAGTCTCAGGGAGCCACGAGAGCACCCCCTGCACCTGGGTGTTCCATCTTGTCTTGAGTTGAGGGGCTGGGCTTTTTATTCCCTCCTACCACTTAGCCATTGGTGTCAGGCCTCCTAGGAGTGTGTAACCTCCCGGGAAAGATAGCTTCTGCTCCACAAGCACAATTCTCCAGAGATAAGGCTGCTGGGAGGCATTCTCACCTGCCATTCATAGCCTCTTCCCGCTATGAGTTTTGTTGGCCTCTCTATTCTCTCATGTCTGGGCTCTCTCTGTGTAGCTACTCTAGTTAAATTGTAATAAAATTTTTTTGCCAGGTGCCTCTTGCCTTTGAGGGCTCACATGGTGCCTTCTTGAGGACTTTGCTCATCTGATTTGAGTGTCCCCTATGTAAACTTAGATACAAAAGATGTTTGTAAGATGTATGACCAACAAAGGATTAGCCCTCTCATATATAAAGGATTTCATAGATCAATAATAAAATATACAAATGCTGCAATATAAAAATTGGTCAAAGGGTATGATTAGGCAATATTGCCAAAAATAAAGGAGAAAGAAATAGCGATGGTCGATACAGATATGAGAAGGTTCCTGACCCCACTAGTAATCAAAGAAATTCAAATTAAAGCAGTAACTGGAAATCATTTTTTCACCTTGTAGTTTGTAACTGTTCCATGCTGATGACAGTGAAGAAAGGGCTGCTCTGTGCACTCTGGACAGACGGCAGGAATCTAAAGAAGTTTCTGGAAGGTAATTTTTAAAAGCTCAGTAAGCCTTATTATAAATGTACACGACCTTAAGTATTGCATACAGTCCAGCCTCCTAATAGTTATCCAAGAAAGGAAAACATGAAGCTGAAGAGATGGCTCTGTGGGTAATGTGCTTGCTATACAAGCATGAGTTCAGTCATCTACATAAAAGCCAGGCACAGCAACACAGGCCTGGGAAAGAAGAGAGAAACTTGCTGACCAACCAATCTATCCAATCGGCAAGCTCCAGCCAGGCTCAATGAGATTAAAAATATATGGTAGTGTTAGGGTTTTATTGTCGTGAAAAGACTCCACAACCATGGCAATTCTTATAAAGGAAAACATTTCACTGGGGCTGGCTAACAGTTCAGAGGTTTAGTCCATTATTGTCATGGCAGGAATATGATGGGATTCTGGTGGACATGGTGTTGGAGAAAGAGCTAAGAGTTCTCCATCCAGAGTAAACAGAGCTGAGGAATGTGTTCTTTTTATCATGATGGGTCTTGTTAAGACCCCGAATGCCGTAATTTGGGACTTTCCAGTCTATGGTTTGTTTGTACTACTTTCTTTATGACTTAGGACTGACCACTTTCTTTGTCTTTACCAAGAATGATATAAAAGCAGTCTGGAAAAAAATAAACCCATTTCAGCCTCAGCACTGACTGGAGGCCCTCCCTTGAGATCCGGTTGACTGACCGGTCACACCACCAGAAGGATGGAACTGTTAGCCACAGCATATAGACACACAGGTTGTGTGGTGCAAGCTTTTGCCAGGTAGCAGCTAGGTTCTCAGGAGCAGGGTTACCAAAAGGAAGAACCTGGAGAGACACTATGCAGGAGACCATGATGGAAGCTACATGGCTTCACGTGACTGAGCCTCCGGAGGCCCTACTTCTAATGGGTACAATGGATAAAATTGGTCACTAACAGCAGCTCAGACCCAGGGAAGGGGAGTGAGACTCTACCTTTTGAGGCAGTGACAAGATCTCATGGCAGAAGGACAAGCGGGGTGGGAGCTACTGATGCTGCCTTCTGTGGAAGAAAGTCTGCCACAGTCTCCCACGCTGAACTAGAATCTGGGAGGAGAGAAACTTAGAAATGCTAGTCCTGCCTTGAAGTCTTGAAGATACCTATACATAAAACTACTTAGAAGAGAGCCAAGAGACAAAATGAGGGGGAAACAAAAGAAAGTGGAAAAGAAGGGGAGGGGAAGGGAGGGAAAGAAGAGAGGCCCACTCTAGATTATATTATTTGAGCCTGACCTGGCGTCCTCCCTTGAAACCAACTTCACCCCTTCCCTATCTGTCCTAATAGCCAACAATCTCCCTTAGCTTAAGCTAGTTCGTTCTGTTTTGTTTGGTCTCTTGAGGCAGGGTCTCCAGGCTGGTCTAGACCTTGCCTTATAGCCAAGGCTGACCTTGAATTCCTGATCTTTCTGCTTCTGCCTCTCAAGCACCATGACTGAAGATATATGCCATGATTCCTGGCTCCTGCTTTCACTTTTCAGTCACTCGAAGAAATACCCTAACCAATACAAAAGATTTCCATAAGGAGTTTCCTCCTTTTAACATACTCTGCCATATTGCTTGAATGTTTCTGCAATGAATTTGTTACATTTTCAGTGTTTAAAAATGCTAAGCAGTGGCTAGAGAGATGGCTCAGTGGTTAAGAGTACTAACTGCTCTTTCAGAGGTCCTGAGTTCAAATCCCAGCAACCACATGGTGGCTCACAACCATCTGTAATGAGATCTGATGCCCTCTTCTGGTATGTCTGAAGATAGCTATCGTGTGTGTGTGTGTGTGTGTGTGTGTGTGTGTGTGTGTGTGTGTGTTTGTGTGTGCGCACACACATGCATATGTAATAAATATATATTAAACAATAATAATAAATGTATATTTAAAATGCTAAGCAGCCTAAATCCCATAAACTGGACATGGTGATATACTTCTGTGGTCCTAGTGCTTGAGAGGCAGAGAGAGGAGGAAGTCCAAAGTCACCCACAGCTATGTAACAAGTTCCAGACCAGTCTGAAAGGTAGGAAAACCTGTCTCAGTCATCATCATCATCATCATCATCATCATCATCATCATCATCATCATCATCTAACCAGGCTTGGTGACTCAGACCATAGTCCTGCCTGGTGGATCAGGTATTTTGTTGTTGTTGATTTGACAAAACACCTCCAAAAAGAACCTAAGGAGAGAAAGGTTATTTTGACACAGCTTGCTGATACAGCCCATTACAGTGAGAAGGTATAGTGTAAGGAGCTTGAGACAGTTTATCAATTTGTATTCATAGTCAGAAAACAGGGAGATGAATGTTGGTTTATTCAATCAGGGACTCCATCCCATGTGATATTAGTGCCCACATTCAGGGTGAAACTTCCCTCTTCAGTTAAACCTTTCTGGAAACATCTGGGCAGTGGTGGTGCATGCCTTTAATCCCAGCACTTGGGAGGCAGATGCAGGTGAATTTCTGAGTTTGAGGCCAGCCTGGTCTATTGAGTGAGTTCCAGAACAGCCAAGGCTACACCGAGAAACCCTGTTTCAAAAACCAAACCAACTAATCTTTCTGGAAACATCTTCATAACACACCCAGATATGGGCTTCCATTGATTCCAGATCTAGTAAAGCTGCCAATGAAAATTAACCATCACAGATCTATCCCTTATCAGACATGTCCCTTTAATTGTCACCCTCCACCACTCTCCCATAAAGGCTCATATTCACCTCATAATGAAAAATGCACTTAGGCCATCTCTAAAAGGCTTCATAACCTTAACGTTCTGCAAAACCTGAGAGTCCAGAAGACCTTCGTAGACTCATGGCAATCTTTGATCTGTGTGCCTCTATAAAATCAAAACACAGGTCTCATATGTCTAGTACCATGGTGTAGACCAAACACTCCTACTCCAAAAGGGAGTAATGGGTACGCAGCAAGAAAAAATTGACAAAGCAACTCCCAAATAAGCAAGGCAAAGCTCACTGTCCATACCCAGCAGCTCCACGGCCCCGCTGGCTCCACCCCACAGCTGCAGCTTTCCTTGGTGTACATCCCACTGTCCTGGCATTTCCCAGCATACAAGGCTCTTCATTGCAACCTAGGCTTCACCTTCTCAGCCTTTCTAGAACCTTGGTGCAAGCATTCATCTACTTGCTCTCATATCTGTCATGCTTACAAAGCCGGTATCATGTGGATGGTGCCAAGTTCTGCTACCAGCTCAAGATGTAGCCTAAAGTTCCCTGAGACCACAGTTATAGAGGTGTGATGGTTTGTATATGCTTGGCCCAGGGAGTGTAGCCTTGTTGGAGTAGGTGTGTCACTGTGGGCATGGGCTTAAGGCCCTCATCCTAGCTACCTGGAAGTCAGTCTTCTGCTAGCAGCCTTCAGATGAAGATGTAGAACTCTCAGTTCCTTCTGCACCATGGATGCCGCCATGTTCCTGCTTTGATGATAATGGACTGAACCTCTAAACCTGTAAGCCAGCCCCAATTAAATAGTGTCTGTTATAAGACTTGCCTTGGTCATGGTGTCTGTTCACAGCAGTAAAACCCTAAGATAAGAGGTTTTCATGTACCTTTGAGATTATTCCTCAGAAAACACTTTCCAGAGGGCAGTTTTTAAGTGAGAAACTTTTCCAACTGCATTCTTAATTCAAACTCTCTCCTTTCAAACAAATTTGGACTTTCAAAATTGGCTGGGGTCTTGCCCTCAGAGTACCTTTCCTATTGCCCCAGTAAAGAGTCAAAAGTTTCTCTTTGGGCTGGAGAGATGTCTCAGAGGTTAAGAGCACTGACTACTCTTTCAAAGGTCCTGAGTTCAATTCCAAGCAACCACATGGTGGCTCACAACCATCTGTAATGAGATCTGATGCCCTCTTCTGGTGTGTCTGAAGACAGCTACAGAGTACTCACATATAAATTAAATTAAATTAATCTTTAAAAAGAAGGAAGGAAAGAAGGAAGGAAGAAAGAAAGGTTGGCATTTGATTCAATCATAAGTGGTTGAGTGGCATAGGTATAACCCCATGTTCAGAAACAGTAATATTAGTCACAGGCACAAGAGATAGGGCTTTAATAACCTTTATTCATATGTATGTATGCATGCATGTATGTATGTGTGTATGTATGTATGTATGTATGTATGTATGTATGTATAGACAGGGTTTCACTGTATAGCCCTGGCTGTGCTAGAACTCACTCTGCAGACCAGGTTGGCCTTGAAATCAGAGGTCCACCTGCCTCTGCCTCCCAAGTGCTGGGATTAAGGGCGTGATCTACCAGCATGCAGCTTTGATTAGTTACCTTTCATTTGGTTGTCAGTGGGGTACCTCCACCCGGATGCAGCATCTTCACTAGTTCCCAAGCTTTCTATAAAGTTCAAGCACTCTCCAACCACGGTAATCATTACCCTGGTGTCTCTAGCACAGTGTGGTTTCTGCACCGGAAGACAGCAATGCAGGTAGAAGAGAGGTGTGGGCAGAATCGTTCTGTAGGAAGCACAGCTGGCAGGCCAGGGGTTGGGAAATGGAGTGAGAGTTATTACTAAAATGGAAGTAAAGGGGTTTCTAGGCAAGAATCCACACAGATGTGCTCGCCATGATCCAAAGGAGGTGATTACAAGACAGGGACCATGGTCTGAGGGATAATGGGGTACTGAGGTGACAGGCAAGAGCCTACCTGGGAGGGCTGGAGTGCCAGGATAAGGAGTTAGGCTTTATCCTTAAGACAGAGAGGAGCCATAATGCTAGGGATCCAAATAGAGACATCAGGGCAGATTTGAGATGAGAAGGGATCTCTGGCGAGGATGAGGAGGATAGATGGGAGAAACCTGAGTCAGACCGGTAGCTATGCAATGGTCCAAGTAACCAGCAGTAAGGACCTAAATACCTCGTATCCGATATCACTGAAGAGCGGGCATTCCTGCTGCCTATGCAGAGGACCCGTGTTTGGACAGAGAGGACATCATCCTGCCAGAGCTCCCCTCGTTCAGTTCTGTGACCATCACCACACCCAGGTCCTGGCTTGGGTGGGTGTGTCTCTATTCGTCCACGTGTCATCGATATGCTGGGAGGTCTTCAGGAGAGTATCAAGTCTTCAAATAGTAGCGGTTAAAGTAATCTTAAAACCGAGACTTGACCTCACATGCCACAAGAGAGTCAAAACAATTTATCTGAATTATCCAAATGAGTCTTAGCACTTTGTGAGGGTGAGTTCATTGAATAGCCCTCTCACAGATGGGGAAACTGAGTCTCTGCATCATACCTGCAAATCCGCTTGCCCTCTGGCTTCAGAATCATCTGAAGACTTCGTTCCTAGGAAGGCCCTTGGCTTCTGTCCATACTCAAAATATGCACCTCCACAATTAGCAGCTTCAACCAACCCTCCCCCATAACCCCCAATCTGGGCAAGTTAACCTAAAATCTCTCTGCCCCAGAGCATCCTGAGATACATGCCCTCTTACTGGAAGCTGAGCTTCCCAAGGACTGGCAACTGGTTTTGCTCTTGGCGAATATGTCTCTTTTTAAAATACAAATCCTAAGTCCAAAGGATGTTTATATCTCCAACCACAGGCTTGGTGGTTCAGGGCCACAGGCTAGGTTTCCAGTCCATGCTTAACCAGGGAAAGAAGAGGAAGGGGTTGAGAGGCAGAAATTGTTCCTAAGCTGAAGGTAGATGGGGAGGAAAGAGAGGCACAAAGCTTTTTCTGGAGCCCTCGAGTCTTGGCTGCTGGGAATGGATAAGAAATTGGTCCAGCCGTTGGCAGACCAAATTGAGCAGTTGTGGTGTGCAGGGCCTGCAGTGCTTAAAGGCAATAGCTGATCTAATCACCAGTCTTGTTCTCTGGGTGGCTTTTTGCTGCGTTTTAGCACAGAAAAGTGTTGTCTTTCTCTTTTGTGGTCGAGCTGCTATTTAAGAAAGCAAAAAAAAAAAAAAAAAATCAATATGCCTTCTCTGGCTTTCAGTCTTTCTTCCCCAAAAGGTGTTTCTTTGGGGAGGGGAGAAAGGTGGAGTGGGGGGTCGAGGAACGTTTTTGTCATTCATAAGCCACGGTGACAAATCCTTGACATCATTCGCGGGTTCTATCGATCAGCTCCATCCGCGGCACCAGAGGACAAATAGAAATCATTTGTCTGTCCAGGCTCCCAAACAGCTCGAGACAAAGAGCTGCAGCAGCAATCAGCAGCTGGAGGTATTAGCAGAGGGTCAAGTTCGGAGGTCAGAGGTCAAACAGGTTGTCATCAGTTTCTCACCGCTATCAGAGCAAGGGCAGGGGAGGGGTGGGGTGAAACCCACCACCATCACAGCTGGTTCTTATTAGCCCAATCCTGCCTCTTTGTAAAGAGAGATGGGCCACCCTCCCCCGGGGACACCCCGAGGTGCTGGGTTTCATGGGATGGCTGCAGGGCTGGGGTTGGTGAGGGGACAGAGAGAAAAGGAGCAAGATGGGAGCTCTGTCTCTTGCTATCTGTCCCATGCTCTCCCACAGGGAAACTGAGTTATTCTGTCTCTGAAGGAGAAAGGGAGAGGGAAAGGAAGGGGGAGGGGCAGGGAGAGCACTTGCTCTGAGGTTTCTTTAGAAGTCCAAGCAGTGATTTAATCCTGTAAAACTGGAAATGGCTTAGATGACCTGGGACACTCAGGTTACAGCCAGTGGACAGTTGAGTTATTTTAAGTCAGTAGGTACACACCACCTGTTTTGGCTTTACCTTCCACTCTCAGGATAAGACCAACACGGGAACAATGAATCTAGAGAAAGATCTGGAAGGGTGGGTGGCACACTAAACAGATCAACAGCATGGCAAAGCTGTAATGACATCCAAGTCTTGGGGGAACACTTAGCGTATAAGTCAAGTACTGGAGCAGAGGTGAGCTCACCTGCTCATTCTCCAGGGCCCTGGGAGGCCCAATTATCCCATTTTCAGATAGAAAGACAAGACTCGAATATAAGATCACCATATCACTCGTGTGTATAAAGCATATGGGGCTGGAGAGATGGTTTGGTGGTTAAGAGCACACACTGCTCTTACAGAGGATCTGCAGTCCTTCCCCAGCATCCACATCCGGCATCTCACAACCACCTGCAACTCCAGCTCCAGGGAAATATGACATGTCTGGTCTCCACGGGCACCACACTCATGTGCACATACCTCCACACAGACACACATGATTTAAAATAATAAAGATAAATATTTTAAAATTAAACACACTGTAAATTAAACACAATGTAGCAAGGTCCTTGTCCCAATAACATGAGTCTGTGGTTATGCTAAGAGGAAAATGGCTGAAAGTAGGAACGGTGCAGGGTTTCCAAGGACAGAGCTCTAAGATGAAGAACAGAGGGCCTTTTGGAAGACCAAAGGGGGAAATGGTCTCTCCTCTTCCTCCTCCCCCTCCTCTTCCTCCTCCCCCTAATCTTCCTCCTCCCCCTAATCTTCCTCCTCCTCCCCTCTTCTTTCTTCTTCTCCCCTCTTGTTCTCTTCCTTCTCTCCTCTTTTCCTTCTTCTCCTCCTCTTGTTCTCCTTTTTGTCTACTCCCCTTCCCCTTCCTCTTCCTCTTTCTCCTCCCCTTCCTCTTCCTTTGCCTCCTTTTGGTTTTTGAAACAGGATCTCACTGTGTAGCACTTAAACCCACTGTGTAGACCACTCTGATAGAGCTTTAATCAAAGGCAAGTGCCACAATGTTTTTACCTTTTTGTTGCTTGTTAATTTTCTTAAGATAGTCTTCCTATGTAGCCTTGACTGGCCTTGAAGTCATGATCAGGACCTCTGCCTTAGCCTTCTGAGTGCTGGGATCACTTTTTTAGGGGGTGCAGTGGAACTTCATTGATGGTATTCAAGAGAGTATGGAGGGTTCCCTAGGCCCCTCTTATTATTATGGGGGTCTGGGATGGAAATTGTGAGGGAGATGCTCAGTGTTGGGTGCTGAGTTGGGATGGGGACTCCTCAGCAACTGAGGGCCTCTCTCTTGCTCTCAGTGTCCTTGCTGGGGAGTGGGTGGTCCAGAGTTTCTTACTCCTTAGAGGCCACGTAGGTCATGAGCTGTAGCCATATTCATTGTCATACCAGGAAATGAGCTTCACAAAGTTGTCATCAAGAGCAATGCCAGCTCCAGCATCAAAGATGGAAGAGTAGGAGTTGCTGTTGAAGTCACAGGAGACAACCTGGTCCTCAGTATAGCCCAGGATACCCTTTAGTGGGCCCTCAGGGGCTGCTTCACCATCTTCTTGATGTCATTATACTTCGCAGGCTTCTCCAGGTGGCATGTCAGACCCACAACAGATACATTGGGGGCAGGAACATGGAAGACCATGCCAGTGAGCTTCCCGTTCAGCTCTGGGATGACCTTGCCCACAGCTTTGGTAGCACCAGTGGATATAAAAATGGTGTTCTGGGCTGTCCCATGGCCATCATGCCACAGCTTTCCAGAGGGGCCACCCACAGTCTTCTGAGTGACAGTGATGGCATGGACTGTGATTATGAGCCCTTCCACAATGCCAAAGTTGTCATGGATGACCTCAGTGCGGGGGGTGGGGGGTAGGTGGTATAGGATGCATTGCTGACAATCTTGAGTGAGTTTTTATATTTCTCATGGTTCACATTCATCACAAACATGGGGGCATCAGCCAAAGGAGCAGAAATGATGATTCTTTTGGCCCCACCCTCCAAGTGGGCCCCAGTCTTCTCCATGGTGGTGAAGACGCCAGTAGACTCCACAACATACTCAGCACCAGCATCAGCCCATTTGATGTTAGCGGGATCTCGCTCCTGGAAGATGGTGATAGGCTTCCCATTGATGACAAGCTTCCCATTCTCAGCCTTGACTGTGCCATTGAATTTGCCATTGATAAAGTCACACTGGAACATGTAGACCATATAGTTGAGGTCATTGATGACAACAATCTCCACTTTGCCAGATCCTGAGCAGAAGGCAGCCCTGGTAACCAGGCGCCCAATACGGCCAAATCTGTTCACACCAACCTTCACCATCTTGTCTGAGGGCCAAGGCTGGTACTGCATGAGATGAGCTGTCTCTTTCTTTTTACTCTGCATGTGACACATTCTTTCCATTCGTATTGGTCACTTTTGTTGCTGCTGTGACAAAATAGCATGACCAATGCAACCTAAGGAAGGAAGAACATGTTTTGACTTCTGAGGGTGTTGTCCCGAAGTCCTGGTGGCAGGCACTGCATCCACAGACAGGGAGCAGCAGGTGATGAATGTTACCACTCAGCTCCTGTCTCCTTCTTGTCCAAAGAACAGTGACACCCACAGTTAAAGTGGATCTTCCCACTTCAACTAACCCACACTAGACAAAATTCTCTCTCAGGCAGGCCGGGCTATAGTGGCCCATGCTTTTCACCCCAGCACTCAGGAGGCAGAGGCAGCTCTGTAGGTTTGAGGCCAGCCAGTTCTACCGAGTGAGTTCTAGGACTATACAGAGAAACCAAAAAGAAGGAGGAGGACCAGGAAGAAGGAGGAGGAGGAAATTGTTTTCTTTGATTAGTCTGTAAATACTGCTTTAAATGAGCAATATGTACACATAATTCAAAATTTATAAAATTCAATACTAGGCTCTACAGAAGCCTCCCTCATATCTATTCCCAGGTTCCTACTTCACCTCTCTAGAAGCATTTCTATACTATAGGATTTTGCTTATTCTCAAGAGAAATTTGAAGGTCAGATAAGGACATGGATCTATTACAAGAATTTTAACGGGAATAGATAAAAGAAAGAGCAGGAAGGAGCCAATAATCATGGAAGATACTCATACCTGTAAATTTTACATCTCTTTATCTTAGGATAATTCTTACAAGCTGAACATAATTTTAGTTTTAATTTTAAGTCTTTGGTTTTTCAATAAATAGATTTTACCCATTTACGTTTTTTGTTTAACTGACTTGGTCTTCTTATAGAGAGAATCCACTGTCAGTTTTAATTCATAATAGACTCTTAGTTCCTTCTGTCATAGACTCTGTTCTCTAATCTTCAGTGTCTCTTTTCCTTTGCTTTCCTAGTGCTCAAGAAGAAATTTTCATTCCAGGATGACAAACTTATTTTTTTTTAAATTCTGTATATTGTAATCATTCTTCATTTTGAGATTTTTGAGGCATAAATGATAATATAAGCAACTCCAATCTCCCTGCGACCCATGGTTAATGTGCCAACAATCAATTTACTGCCCTTTAGCTTCAAATTCACTTTCACTGTAGGTCTTAAAGTTATATGGTTTTGCCATACCAAACCCATCCCCAACCTGTAAATGCATCTCCTTTACCCGCTGTGTTAGGCTTTGAAGTTGGAGGTCGTCAGAGGAAGACTGCCTTGCTTCCATAATATCTCTGACTGCAGCACATGGACGAGCCCCTGGTGTTGTCTCTATAGTAGCTTACACTAATCCCATGGGTGTCTATGGAGAAACATCTGTGGCGAAGTCTGACTGTCTCTTTTCAGATGAGGGTTTTATCTAAGTAAGAGTATTCTTAGCCCTGGAAGTGGTAACTATTTCCCAATCTTATTTCCTGTCTCACTTCCTTCCACCCTTCTTTTCTTCCCTGTGAGATCCCATGTGTCCCTTAATCACCTTTTATTAGTTAACCCCTATACACCACACTCATAGCCTGGTAAAGGGTCTTTAGCCCAGGGTTCTGTACACACAAGAGAAGAGTTCTACACCGAGCAACACTGGTGGCCTCCTACTTAACTTCTTGTGTGTGTTAGTGTTTTCCAGGTTTTGTTTTGTTTTGAGACAGACTGTCTTAGAACTCACTCAGTAGACCAGGTTGTCCTTGAATTTACAGAGATCTGCCTGCCTCTGCCTCCCAAGTGTTGGGATTAAAGGAGTGTGCTACCACAGCCTGTTTTTTTTTTTTTTTTTTCCAGTTTTTTTGTCTCTTGACTGAATCCTGGATGATAAATTTGTTAAAGTTGGTATTTCTGTGGGTGGGGCAAGGTGTGGAAATTCCCCTGGAAGAATTAAAAGGTGACATGTCCACATTTTAATCTTGTTTATGGTATATTTTGCTTTTTATAAGATATCATTTTAGGGGCTAGAGAGATAGATGGCTCAGCAGTTATGATCACTGACTGCTCTTCCAGAGTTCCTGAGTTCAATTCCCAACGACCACATTGGTGGCTCACAACCATCTGTAGTGGGATCTGATGTCCCCTTCTGGTGTGTCTAAAGAGAGTGACTCACATAAATTAAATAGATAAATCTTTTAAATACATGTATATATATAATTTTAGTAATGTTAAGCATATATTTTTTATTTTAAAGGGTCTTACTATGTTTTTCTTTTGAATATGAAATAATCACCTTGGGCTGTGAGCAATCTTTTCCAATATTTCTTCTAATTGCTTTTTGTGTTGAAGACACTAAAACCTCTGTATTTTATTTTTTTGTGACTGATGTGCCACAGCTCTATTATTTAAGTAGTATTTCTTTCCCCCAGTGATGAGTAGCGACATCTCTAACATATGTTGTGGTCCCCTATATAAATATAAACGTGTTCCTGGGCTCCTGGTTCTTTCGGTGTATTTATCTGCACCTTGATGAATTAGGACTGAAATTTTCCAACAGGAGTTTCAACATTCTTGTGACTTCAAAATGAAAGCTTATGTTTATGCCCATATTTCCTGAGGCAATCCCTCCCCCAGGGAAGCATTCAAGGACTCCTGTTTCTTTCATTCTCAGGCTCAATCATCCCTCGAAACCCACGCACTGAAACCTTTGAGTTCAGACTGCCGGCAGAGAGAGGAATGAACTCTGAAGGTGGCAATCTTGCTGCTTCAAGGATGTAACTCAGAAGGGAGATTTCCCACGTTTGCTCAGATTCTATTAGCAAGAACATATTCTCATAGCTTCACCCCCTCCCCCCCAGAAAAGCCTTGGAAGTGAGTGCCCGGCTTGGCTGCCAAGCAGTGCCCGGCTAAGCTGCCATGCACCGGGCCATCGCTCTATTCCGAGGAGACGCTAGATTTAGGTAGATGGGTGGTATCTTCACGATGCACCATGGCCAAAGTCACACTGTTTCAACGATTATCTCCATTTACCAGCCAGCTCCCTCCCCATCAGCAAAGAGCTCCAATGGCTCAAGTATCCTGCCTTACACAGCTTTAGTTATTCGTTGCTGACTTATAAACCACCCCAGGACTTAGTGCCTTAAACAATGAGCGAAGATAGCAAAGGCCAAAGATGACATCATTGAGCCCAAGTTGCTACACATATGATTCCAACTTTGGCAACATGTAGCTCCACCAGTTGGCTTCCAAATCTCTCCTACTCCTTGTATATTTCAGCACTTGTAATTTTGGGCACCATAGGATACTCCAGACTCCGAATACTTCCCACTTTTGTTCTAGAATCCATCATTTCTCCACAGACCTTTGAGAGCTCTCTGGGGGGAGGAGTGGTATTGAAAACAGAGCTACAAGTGCTAGCTGGAGTCACTGATGCTGGAAGTCACTACTTTTAAGTACCAAATGCTCACGTCCCTAGAACATTCCATATGCAAACATCTGCACATTAAAGGCATCACCACATAATGAATTACCCTGCCTATGTGCAACTTAGTGCTAGAGTGAAGACCTTAACCCCCATCTCATAATGCACATGTCCAACCACAGTAGACATTTTCATAATTGTTACTACTTAGGTCAGTATGCAAAGTAGCGGATGGCACTGTGACATCTGCACATGCATGTGTCACACTTGGCTTTTATTAGTCCCACTGGTCATATCGTCACTACCTCCCTCCTTCCCTCTCCCAGCTGGCTCCCTTCCTTCCTCCAGTCAGTTCTCCTCCATCGTTCTCTACTCTCTCTACCTCCCTCAAGATCTCCCCTTTCCCTCCCCATCCTCTTTCCAGCTTCTTGACCTATAAAGGGTAATACGCACTAAGATGCACACACACAAACCTCAGCTTCACATAGGAGAGGAACCGTGCAGTGTTAATCTTCCTGAGTCCAGCTTATTTCGCTTAACAAAGTGAGTTCCCGTTGTATGCGTTTTTGAGGAAACATGCTTTCATTTTCCTCTGTAGCTGCATACATTTACAGTGTGCATATGTGGCACATTTTTTCACCCATCTAGGCTGGTTCAATTTCCTAACAGTGGCAAATAAAGCAGATGTGCAAGACCCCTTATGGTATGTCAACTTACAGTCTTTTGGGTAAATACCCAAGAGTGCTATAGCTGGGTCATTTACCCTTTCATGCCATTCTAAATATTTAATTAATTAGCACTGATTTACTCATTAGCCATGAATTATTTAGAAATCTGATTTTTAATTTTAAGAAATGGAGAGGAGAGGTTTGTTAGCTCTCTCTCTCTCCCCCCCCCCCCATTGTAATCTGAGAATATCTTCTATCTAAGCCTAGATATGGTGGTACACACTTGTAATCCCAGTACTTGTAAAGCCAGGGCAGGGGGATCCTGAGTTCTAAGCCAGTCTAGGTTATAGAGCAATGCTCTGTCAAAAGCAACAACAGGAGCTGGAGAGATGGTTTAATTGTTAAGAGCCCTGGCTGCTCTTGAAGAGAACCAAGGTTTGATTCCCAGTGCCCATATGGTGGTCACAACCCTCTGTAACTCTAGTCCCAGATAACTCCTGCCCTCTTCTGGCCTCCATCAGCACTACATGAATGTGCAGTATAGACACACATGCTGGCATGATACTCATACATAAAATAAAATACTATTTCTTAATGTGCATTGGTATTCTGCCTGCATTTGTGTTTGTGTGAGGGTGTTGGATCCCCTGAAACTGGAGTTACAGTTGTGAGCTACCATGTGGGTGCTGGCATTTGAACCCGGGTTCTTTGGAAGAACAGCTAGTACTCTGAACGGCTGAGCCAACTCTCCAGTCCCCATATAAATATAATAATAATAATAATAATAATAATAATAATAACAAAACTAAACAATGACCTTCCAGTGTTCTCTGTGCTTTCTCTGGGATACTTTGGGGTTTTCTCTATGTCTAATAAGCAGATATATTTCTTGCAAGTGTTCCAAATGTAACTGGAGAAATTAAGAATTTAGGTACAACAGTGGTCACCTTTAAAAATCACTCTGAAAATGTGCAAAGTGTTCAAATATTGGAGGCAACACAGAATGAAGAAAACACTAAATTCATGCTGTTCTTCTGCAATGTAAACTCCTCACACATCCACTCAGACAAAGACTGAAAAAAAAATAAACAAAAATGAAAACAAATATTGACTACTAGTGGTGGCAATATAGGCGATTTTTCTTCTTCTCAAAATAGTGCATGGGGGCTGGAGAGATGTCCTGCTGGCTAAGAGAACTTGCTGCTCTTCCAGAGGCTCCAGGTTCAGTTCCCAGCACTCACCTCAGGTGGCTGACAACTGCAATCATCTTCAGTTCCTTGGAGTTTAAGGTCCTCTGCCAGACTTCACAGCAACCAGGCACACATGCAGTGCACATACACATAAAATAAAAAGAAACAAAAATCTTAAAATAGTATTTAATGTTTCTTTAATTTATGGAACAACAAAAAGCCCTGGAAAGATTGGTTTGATAAATCAACAATGCACCAAAATCTTTAACTCAACAGACAGCTTTGGAGCTCCCGTTGTGGTTGGGAGTGTGCAAGGATCTGTGGATCCAAGGTTGAGAAATCAAGGTCACATTCTCCAGGGACTGACTCTCACTTAGGAGGGGCAGGGCCAGCACAGGAACCTTACAGCACAGTAGGTTGTGAGGGCTTCATGGATTTCCACTCATGGTAAGGCTAGGGTGCTTGAGTGGGAGGAATCAATTTAAACTTAGCGAGGAGCAGGACAGTGCAAGGTTCCTTGATGGGCCTGGAGAAGATCCTCAGGAGCAGACTCAGGGAAGAAGAATGCCAGTAAGGAGACCGGTAATACTAAAAATTGACGTTCATGATTTTATAATCGACCGATCTTTAAGCTTGCAATCTCATTGCTGTTTACCTACATCTATACAATGTGCACTGTGAGGAAGATATTGCTCCTTTCATATCCACATTTAGGAGGCGGGAACTAGGCTAGTGAGATGGCTCAGTAGCTAAAGGTGTTGGCCCCACAGCCTGGAAACTTGAGTTTAATCCCCAGAGCCCATGTAAAGGTAGAGAGGAAGCCAACTCCACAAAGTTATCTTATGACTTCTGTATAAGTGCTATGGTATGCAACCCTCCCCAACACATATGTCAAAGCCACACATGTGGTATGCATGAATACATACAGGTAAAAACCTCATACACAGAAAACAAGATAAATCCTGTAAAATGTCATTGTGCATATATAGTGTATTTTTCTTATCCATGCATCTGTAGATTGACATCTGGGTTAATTCCTCTTCCTTGCTATTATGAACAGAACAGCAGTGAACATGGATGTGCAAATATCTGAATAGCTGCAGAGTCCTTGGGGCACCTCCACACTGATTTTCATAGTGTTGTCTCCAGTTTCCGCTGTATCCGTTGTGATTAAGTATTCTCTCCCACCCCCTCACCAGCATGTGTTGTCTTCTGTTGTTGCTGTCTGTGATAGCTATTCTGACTAGGGTGTAATAGACTCTCAAAACAGGTTCAATTTGCATGTCTGTGATAGTTAAGGATGTTGAGTTTTATGAAAAATATATACATTCATCAGCCATTTGTGTTATTCCTTTTGAGAACTGCCTGCTGTGTTCTTTTGCCCATTTGTTAGTTGGAAGTTTGGGGGTTTTATTTAATTCTTGTAGGAAATAATTCTTTTTAAATGCAATCAGAAAGAGCCATGAAATAGCTCAGTGAGGTTGTCTAATTCAGCAAGAAGGATATTATAAGTGTCCTTTCAAAGAGGAATGAGGGGGCTGGAAGTATGTATGGTCAGCGAGCGACAATCTCATCATAGGTCTCAGGGGCTGAGGGGCATGGACTAACCTGGAAGTAGAAAGTTAAATTAGATGCACAGCTAAGACCCTAAACCCTTACTGGGCTTTCGTAGATCAGATCTCTAGCTCTTTGCTGACCATGGTAGTGCATCCAGCTATCCCAGGTCACAGCAGACTTCAGCATGGGGGGGTGAGAGCTCAGGGCCACCACAGTCTGTGCTGGCATTCAGCTCTCTAGGTTTCACTTAGAGTTCATCAGACTTGCAGAATGAATTTACGGACACATTTCTGCCTGCCTCTTACCTACACCTACTTGCCACAAAAGCCCTGTTCTCCATTCCCAAGGTCCAAACCCAGACCTCATTCCTCCAGCGCCTGCAGGATACCCACTCCATCAGCCCGAGAAGAACGGAGACCACTGGGTTCCCAACCTCATGTGTTGCTACCCCATCCCACCTTAAGTCAATACTGACCCTCCCTGGGGTTTCTCATCTCTCTGCTAAGCTGCACTTTTAACCAGCATGCTGTCTGATCACAGAGCATCTCAGATCTTTTTTGAAAGAGGATAGGAAGGCACTGGAGAGATAGTTCATCAGTTTGGAGCACTTGTTGCTTGTGGTGTCTCACAACCATCTGTAACTCCAGTTCTGGGGGAATCCAATGTCCTCTTTTGGCTTTCAGGGGCACCGAGCACATACCTGATACATGTACATAAAAGCAGACAAAACACCCAAATAAAACAAATACTTTTCCTTAGAAAAGAAAGAGGGTCGGGTGTGACTTCATCAAGGATGTAGCTGCTGTCTCAACAATTAGGTACTGAGACCTCCTAACCCAGTGTGCCAAATGTTGTGTTAGAAACAGGCTATACAACGGATAGTGGAGACAGCATGTAGCTCCTGTCCTTATGTGGTATATGTTGGGCAGATACTAAGAAGTATACTCAGGGTTGGGAAGCTACTCAGCAGGAGAGCATGTGTCTAGCATGCTCACAGACCTGTGTTTGATCCCCAGGACTACATTTTAAAAGTATAAAAACTGTACGAGTGTCTGCACACACACACACACACAGGATGAGTACATCGAAAGATGAGAACACAATACTAGGGGCCTATTCTAGCTCTGCACAGAAGGCAGGATAGGCACATGTGGTGAACAGTTCTAATGGTGCTGACACCTATTTCAGCCTATAAAATTTTCCCTCAAGCTCCATTTTATCCACATCCCACCAATTCCAATATGAAGCACGTTCATTTCATTCAGTCCTAAACAGTCGATAATTCCTGTTGGTTTTCTTTTAACCCACAGAGAGTGCAGGAGTGAAGTTCTCCAGTTCAAAGCATGTGGGGCTTTTGTTAGCTCTCTTCCTGTGGTTGATTCCTAATTTTATTGCTTTGTGATCTGAACACATGTTCTGTGCAATGGCAATTCCCTGGAATGTTTTTAAGACTTCCCTTGTGACCTAGTAAGTGTTTACACTGGGTTGCTCTAATTGTCTAATTGAAAGAAAATACACCACATTTTTGGGTATGTCAATGCCATTAAAAGGATTACAGAAAAGATCATGAGACTTGAGATATGGAAAGGTTGCCCAGAAGAGCATTAGAAGCTGAGGGAAGAAATGCATGAAGGCCTTGGGTAGAAAGGAGCAGGGGGTTTGGAGACATCCCTGGAGAGAGCTAGAAGAAGGCAGGCAGTGATGGGCGAGGTAGGAAGACAGATTATAAGTAAATTAAATACAAAGTAATATAAACAACCAAACAGCTTTGCAAGTCACAGAGCATTCACGTGAACGCGCGCGCGCGCGCACACACACACACACACACACACACACACACACACACACACACACACACACACCATGCCTGCTAGCGTCTATCCAGAACTGCCTGGAGCTGGGAGTTTTAGGGTCAGAAAGGCAACTCCGGAGGCCAGTGCATCCTGAATCTTTGATTCCTAGCTGTGAGAAGCCTTTGCTTTTCTGCTTTTTCTTGGCCCAGGCTCCTGAGGATACCAACTTCTTACAGAGATGTTGAGCTTCAGCAGGGGTTGGGGGACAGACAGTACAGGTGCACAGAACTGCCAGAGCCCATCTAAGTCGTGCTTGAATCCTTTGTGGTCAATTTTCCCCCCACCCCATTGGTGTAGGTTGAACTGCTTTAGCTACAGTGCACTGGGGGCTCATGGAGAGAGTAGTTGTCCAGGGTCAGCTGCGACTTTGGACGGCTCGGCTTCTGCACCAGTAAAAATGGGCACAATAACTCGACCCACCGCCTGTTAGAGGAAGGGTTGGATGAGACAATAATTCACTTTAAGCACCTGGCCCGGAGCCTGGCATACGAGCGAGCGCTCAATAAGCCTGAGTGTTATACGGTGCGGGGATCCAGCCTCCCACCTCCATCTCCGTCCCACTACCGTTGCTGGCTAAATGGTCGCCAGAACCGGGACAGCACAGGAGATGGCCGCTGGCTAAGGGCCCGAGCGGGCCGATCCGTTCTCCCCGTCTCGCGCTTCGTCGCTCTGGCCCAGCCAAGGGCAGCGCCAAGGGCGACCGCGGAGGGCGCAGCTGCCCACGGCGGGCGCAGCGCCGCCCCCACCCCAACCCTGCGAGGACGCTTCGGACCATCCAACTTCATTTCCACTTCAATTTTATCAGCGGCTGGGGAGCCAGGCTAGAGATAGGAGACCAGCCTTGACACGAATTAGCCCGCAGATTGCTCGATACGGCCAGGGCCGGCTCCCGCGCGCGCCGCCCTAGCCTCTCCTTTGTGTCCGCCTGGCCTCGCAGCCTTGGCTTCCCGCGGCGCTCGCCCGGCAGGCGAGATATTTTGCTTCTGGCGTCTCCATCAAACGGAGACCGGGCGTGCTCCCCGGGTGGGCACCCCAGCAAGAGCGAGCGAGGGGTCGGGCAGGGCACCTGGCATCGGTGTATGTGTGTACCCGCGGGCGGCAGGGAGTGTCTCACTGCTCCCTCCCCGCAGCGCTTCTGGCTGCCCAAGGACAGGCTGCTACCAGCTGGGAAGAGTATCCCAGGAGAAGTCTCACTGGGCTTTTACGCGCCATTCTTCTTAATCCTCACAAGAACCTTGGAGATAGTTAGAGAAGGGAACTGTGAAGGGTCCAAGACAAGGTCACACTGCTCGGGAGCCTAGGTGATCAGTCAGGATCCAGAGGCTGAACTCTCTTCAGTCCCCAGAACCTTGGTGGAGATGGTATTTATGCAATTGGTGTGTCACTCTTTTACTTACAACAGGAGTTGAGCACTTGATTACTCCTTAAATGTGTTGCAATAGCCGGAGGCATGTATAGTGAAGGCACTGGAGACTCCAGGACCTCAAAAGATGAGGGCATCAACTCCTTTCCCTCCCGTGTGCCTTCCACCACAATACCCCTCCTCTCAGTCCTCTCCACTTGCCCCTGTTTCCACACCCTTTCTCCACGTTTGATCCAAAGCAAGGGCCCTTTATCTGTCCCTGCTAGACTAGCTAGACTGATGGTGGAGGCCCAGGACTCCTGGCTGTGATGCTGGGGACGGGGTGAGAAGGTGTCCATCCTTGAGTCAGTGGTAGCTTGCCTGGCTCCCTACCTCTATTTCCGGGGTGCTGCTGGGGGGAAATTTATGTCCCTCTCAGGTTTGGGAACCAATCCCACACTAAAAAGAAAGAAGAAAGAGAAAAAGAAATGATTTTAATTTTTTTTTAGGTCCAGAAATGAAGCAGAAGTGAGTAAATTTTAATGAAACGGTGCAAAAATGACATCATTTACTCAGAAATCATTAATTTGTCAGCATTAATATTTCAGCTACAACATTGCCTGTCATTTTGTGCCTGCAATGACTGATAAATCTATAAAAGCGTGCTGCTAATTTACTGAATATTTATGTGCAGTGTCATTGGCAGAGTAAGAATGGAATTTATTTCATGCCGAGTTCTGCGGGAGAACATTCCCCACAAACCTTGATCCTGGTGGGTGGGGGAGAACAGGGGGAGCCTCCAGACTTCCTGGAAAACTGATGACAGGGTAGAGAGAGTCCCAAGCTTGGCAGCCAGTGCCCACAGGAGGGACCCCCCCCCTTGGCTCTAGTGGCACAAAGGTATCCCTCTGCCAATTAAAACAAAGGTTCCCACCCTCAGGAAAAGTCCTGAGTTCTGTTTTCCTTACTTCATCATCAGGAAAGGGGACAGCAGGCCCCAGGTGGGAAAGATCTGGGAAAAGATGGAATCAGACACCCGAGTTACTCTTGTGGCTCTAAGAATGCCCCCTCTGGATCCCAGGACACTCCCAGTCACTGCCCAAGTGACTGGGCAAGCAAGAAAGCAGCAAAGCACCCCAAGGAGGACCAGCAGAGAGAAATGCAGAGATCATGGTTGATGCTACTTGCCTGTTGAAGTTGTCATGAGTCACACTTCCTGGTGACTCCCTAGCTCTAGCTAGGGGTGGGGGTGGGAGATCATTGTTCTTTGAAATGCCTCCACTTTTCAGAAAGCAAAGTTAAGGATCTGAGATGGGTACCAGCTTCCCACTGAGCTGAGCTCTTCCCCATCCCCCAGCTCAACCAAGGACAAATCAGGAGTTCTGTACAATTTTGCTCAATTTCCTGCCTGAATGGCATGGGTCTGACCCTCTGCAGGTGCTCAGGAAATATTCTTGGAATCAATAAAGGATGCTAAATCTCCCATCTTCTGAAGGTTCTATGTCTGCCCTTCCTGCCTCCCCACACTCCACTGGAGCTGCCTCAGTGGCCTCCTGTCATCTTCCTGATGCTTCTCCTGTGGCTTTTTTCTCTTTCCCTCTCTCTGGGGGGAGATTCTCCAGAATGGTTACCCAAGACTACTGCAGTAGCATACAAGTACTCCAAGTCTTTCTTGCCTGGTCAGTGATAGCTCATTCCTTTAATTCCTTTAACTCGGGAGGCAGAGTCAGGCAGATCTCTATGAGTTCAAGGACAGCCTGGTCTACAGAATGAGTTACGAATAGCTGGGGCTACATAAGAAACCATGTGTCAAAAACAACAACAACCAAAACCAAAAACAAAACCATGTATCAAAAACAACAATAACAACAACAATCAAAACCAAAAACAAGTCTTTCTGCTTCAGTTCAGACTTTAGGTACTGATTCCCTGGCTCAGAAAGCTTCAGAGACCCTTTGAGGTCATCAGCCAGCCTTACCCTTACCCTTGTCTCTCGAAAACTCACACTATTTAACACACACACACACACACACACACACACACACACACACAAACACACACACACCATGTCCAAGCCTCCGCTCTCCCGTCCATCTGGTGTTCCCTACCCTCCATGCTACACAGTGACATCCCCTCTACCCTTCCAGCCTACTGAGCTCTCCTAACCCCTTTTTTTGGCAGGGCCATTTGTCAGGGAGTCACCTATTCCTCCATCCAGTGCTTGGCAGGAGAGCCTGACCATGTGAAGAAGTCAGGGGTGCCCATTGCCTTCACCTTCAGGACTACCCTGGCTAGGGATCGGCACTGTGTGGCCTTCATCATTCCTATCTATGAAATGGCCCGATGCGGTTCTACCCAAGTCTGTCCCGTGCATATTTGAATGACAGCGCCAGCTGTGTAGGAACTTCTCAATAAATAGTCATCGAATGACAGAGTTCTAATGGTCTGCTTCACGACAAGGGTCTGAGGCTCTATAATTTGGTGTTGTTTATAGGGAGTTTGGGAGGCCACAGGGTGTTGCTGGGGTCTGGGGAGCTGCTTTGCCACCTACATGGAGGAATGACACATGGGTTGAACTCCTCTCTCGGTGGTTCATATCTGAGGAAGGTGAGGCTAAGATATTGAATGATTTTAAACTCATACCCAAGTTTGCCTCTCTAAATCTAGGGCTCTCCCACTGGGACAGAATGCTTTCTTGTACCATTAACATAAGCTCCAAGCCTGCAAGGACCCATGGGATTAAGATCTTCAGTTCCTCCCAAATTCAGTGTCCCAAAATTAAAGCCACATGCCTTCTGACTGTCCCTTCAACACTCTAAACTCCCTGACATGTCTTTATTCCCCTTAAGTACTAGAGGTTGAGCCTAAGCCCTTCCTACATGCTAAGCAAGTGCTCTACCACAGTGATACACCCACAATCCTTTTTAATTTCTGTTTTAAAATTTGAGACAGGGTTGCATTAGGTTGCCTAGGTTGGCCTCAAACTCTCTATATGGTCCTAGTTAGCCTGAGATCTTCCAGAACTCTTGCTTAAGCCTCCTGGGTAGCTGGAATTACAGGCCAGTACCACCTCCATTCTGACTTCTTGACCCTTCAACTTGTTCCCTGTAGGAACAAGGGTTCCTCCTTCTCATAAAGATTCTCCTTGTCCATCAAAGCTTGAATAGAGGTATTTTGTGTCCCACATAAGTCATCTCTCCTGGTTTTATACAGCATTGGCCTTACATCATGAAGGTGGGGTATCTGTCCTGCTTTCCCGTGTCAGGCCTTTGGAACAACACAGAATGGCTGTTGGCCAGATGGATCTGGACCCTACAATTCTGCTTAGACATCGGAAAAACGAAAGGACCAACTCCCCACTCTCTAGAGGACGTGGCCCTCCTGGCTGGCGCTGGTGAGGAGGCAAAAGTGGTCCGGGATGGGGCACCAAGAATTGAAGGAGCTCAATCCAAGAGAGGCCAAGCTGGAAGTCACTGCCCACCCTTTGCCCTCACTCCCACCCCACCCCCTGCAGCCTCACACTCATTTCCTTCCCCCAGCCAGTCTCATTTACTTTCCCTAAAAGCCGCTGGAGGAGCCAATATGTACGTGATGAATATTTCATCTCCTGCGTGTGGGTTGGCGGGAGAGCTGTGATCACCCGGGGAGGGAGCGCTGCCCAGCCATGCCTGGGAAGGAGGGGCCGAGAAGGACCTGGCAATTGGATCTCAGGGAAGGTTCACTCACCCTCCGGCTGACCTTGGTATGGGAGCCTTGGGAAGGGTCGGGCTGGGTACCAATACTTCCTACACCTTAGGACCTTTCGGTTTTTCTCTGAGTTTCATCAGCAGCCAGGGGAGGACTCTGCCTTGGGATCAGGTGTTCAGGCTGTGGACACCAAAGCTGCATCCAGCATAGGTGTAAGCATGTCCTGATCCTCATCTGCAGTGGTTTCAAACTAGGAATGCTGTGAGCTGTCACCCAGGGACTCTGGTGGGGAGCCACAATCTGAGGAAAGAAGGGAAGAACAGCTAGGGCCTTCAGAAGAAGGGAAGGTAAGGGGTGTACCAATTCTTCATGCTAACAAGGGCCAAAGGACTGTTCGGCTCTGGCAGTTCCTTCACTAGTTGAGCAACAGTTAAACCACCTTAAGCCCCAGTTTCCCTGCCTGGAAACATATGGGTCACGTTACCTGTAGAGGTAATTCTGAGGTGGCAGCATGATGCCTAACAGGTCAGGTGGCCAGAACTCACGGGTTTGAGTGTCACTACCACACACATACACCTTTTACCTTCACCATAAATAGCACAATTACCACCATCGCCACCACCGCCACCACCACCACCATCAACACCACTACCATCACAACCACCACCATCACAACCACCACCATCACAACCACCACCATCATCACCATCACAACCACCACCATCACAACCACCACCATCACAACCACCACCATCACCACCACCACCATCACCACCACCACCACCATCACCACCACCACCACTACCATCACAACCACCACCACCACTGCTACAAACAGTTCATCCACCTCTGGTTAGAAAACAGAGGTTTACAGTCACCTCTATCCACTCTCTACCTCTCGCATGCTCTTGTCTTTCTTACACCTTATACCTTGCACCTCTGCTCCCTGATGAATGGGGTAGAGGGGAGGTTCCTCTTGGGTCTCAGGCTGAGGAAAAAAAGACCCCTCTTGTGTCCCCTTCACCACTACCCCCTGGCCCTTGCAGCCAGATCTTGCCCTTCCCCCACTGGTCAGGAGCAATCCCCTCTTGTCTCCACCCACCACATTACCCTCTGAATACTCTCATTATACCATTACTAATTAGGGCTGCTCGGCAAATTGGCGGCTGCATTAGAGGGAGACAGTGTGCGGGAGCATATGGCATAATATCGTATTAATGAACACTCTAAATTCAAACCCGGGTCAGCTGCTCGTTTCTTGCCAGTGTCACCCACACTGCAGGGAAGGAGGGGGCGGAAAAAGCAGTCAACCTTTCCCTGGCTTTCCTTGCCTGTTTCCAAAGGTGCATTCCCCAGTATGGGCTGGTAGGCCTGGCAGGGTGGAGAGTGTTCATTTCTGTGGGGACAGGAACTGGAGTCTGGACCTAAGCACGGGCTGCAGGAGGGCCTCTCCTCACTGAAGACAGTGGACATATATAATTATAACTAACAATAACCCAGGGCCCAGGTCACACTGGCCACCTAGATTACCTTGATGTCCCCCCACCCCATGCACCTGTGGAGGGAGCTTGGCACAAGAGTTGGAATAAAGGACACGGAAGTCAGGGCGCTTTTCTCAAGGTCATGGTGGCTAAGCTGGAACCCCAAAGCCTTGCTTTTCCTGCTCTGTTCAAACCTGTAGGTGTAGCGTGGTGTTGGCAGTAATCACAAATATACCAAGAGTGACAACAGTCTTCCGCACCTTTCCCATGATGCACAGAAAACATGCAGTGTGCCAAATTCAGGGGACAGTCTATGTGTCCTGGGGGAAGAGATATTCAGTGTGGGTCAGTGGGACCACACTGTGTAGAGATGCTCCCCAAATGAAGAATGGAAATAGTTGGGTCAAAGATGATAGCTGTCTCTTTTCTCCCAGGTCAAATAGAACAGTGTCCACCAATGTCTGGGTGCCCAGGACTGTACCTATCTGAGGTGTCCTGATTGCTGGTTCTGAGCAAGTGTGGGGGTTGTTCCTGGGAGAACCTCCTCTCCCATCTGTCTTACTGTCTGCAGGCTGGTGTCAGTGATCCTGACAGGATGATTGGTCCTCATTTTCCTTCAAGGCTAAGAGCTGGTTGTTCCATGCCTGCTAAGCCCAGAGAGTGAGGGACTGGTCCTTTCCACAGCTTCCGTCTGTCCAGACTCATCTTTGCTCTACACAAAGCCTCCCTCAACATGGTCTCCCTAGGACACCTTCCTTTGATGACTATAGAGCTCTTAGTGTCTGAGAATGTCTTAGAGACCCCTTTCCTAAAGTCTTCCCACCTTGAAGACTGGGTCTGTCTACCAAAGGGAGGTGTGGAAGAGCTTGGACATGTTCACTCCCAATCAGCCCAAAAGGAATTCCCCCTTCTCTGTCTTGTCTGCCCAGCCTACACCCCAGGCTCTGGGAGCTGAACTGGACTTCCAGAATGAGGAATCTTTGGGATGAGTCAAGTATGTGTGTGTCTGTGTGTGTCTGTGTGTGTGTGTGTGTGTGTGTGTGTGTGTGTCTGTGTGTGTGTGTCTGTGTGTCTGTGTGTGTGTCTGTGTGTCTGTGTGTCTGTCTGTGTGTGTGTGTGTCTGTGTGTGTGTTTCTGTGTGTCTGTGTGTCTGTGTGTGTGTGTGTGTGTGTGTGTGTGTGTGTGTGGTGGGTGGGGGTTGAGGAGTTACTTTGGACTAAGATGAAAGGTGGAGTAGATTTCCAGATGAACCTGTAGGTAGACTCTTTACAGGCTTTTCTCTAGCTTCATCTTTGAGAATTGAGTCCCCAGTACCTCCTACCCCTGCTGCCCCTTAGGTCTGACAGGGATGTGGAATTGTGGTCTGCCTTGGGAGGGGCATGTGATGCAGACCGGATGTGGGCAGGGATAAGAGTGGTGTCGAGGTAACAGAGATTTGACCTCTACCTGTGGTCTGCAAAATTACTATATCTGTGCTACCTTAGATTGTGGGGTATCGTTGTGAAAGACCCACTGGTAGGGAATCACTGACCCCTTTATAGTCCCCAGTCTTGCTTTGGGGTTTGAAGCCCTTTCCTTCTCCAAAACACCCTGCTGGACCTTCTGAGGCAACAGAGGAGGGCAGGGTGAAATTCCAGGGCCCTGTCCCGGATCCCTAGAGTCTCAGTTAAGGTAACCTAGCTTACCTAGACCTAGTGGTGTAGGGTTGAAGGATCCAGCCTCTCTCTAGTGCCTTGACCGGCTTCTGAATCCCTGGCTTTCTGTCTACCACTACTCACCCCACGGTCACAGGATCATCTTCCTTTGTCTCCAGGACCTGCAGATCATTGCCTAGCTCCCTACAGGTCTCCCAGCAGGGAAACCCAGGAGAAGTAAATAATTGTCACCCTTCCCAGCCTGGACCAGCAGGGCAGAAGGCGGGGTGACATCAAACCGCGGATGCCAATTACTTTGTCTGCCCTTACCAAACCAACCCTCTCCGCTTCCCACAGCTGGAGCTCCCACCTCCTGGCAGGGGAGTAAACATGCCAGAGAGGTGTTGGCTGAGCTCTTGAGTTTAGAGGTAAGTGTCCAGGCTTGTCCATGGAGTGGGATGCCCATCCCCCCACTCCATCTCCTGGAGGCAGTGTTGCAACTTTGCCATGGTACACTAGGTGGAGCGTGCACGAGTGCATGTGCATGCTTGTGTGTGTGTGTGTGTGTGTGTACTCGTGACACGCTGTGGCTGAGCTAGCAGCCTGAAACTCAATAAGGAAGGTAAGTTTCTCAGGTGGCAAGACCAGCTTAGCAGAGCTCCAAGTCTGCTCACCTGTTTTTTCCATATGTGACACCCTCCCCCACCCCTGCCACCCGTGGCTAGATACGCAGTTCAAGGATACGCTGATACCAGAACCCGAAACTAACCTTTTATATGTACATCTCACTGACTGGGTGTGAAGCACAAGAATGAGACCAGCTACACAATCTGCAGTTCCCAGTGCAAAACAGAAGTGTAGGGTCCTTTGTTCAGAAAGCATTGAGAAGAGCATTAAAGCAGAAGACCCTTTAAACCCAGGGCTCAGGGCTCTGACAGGTCTGTGTCTGTGAGTCCAGCCCTGGTTATAAGGCCATGCCTGCTTCCTCAGCAGCCAGGAAGCCTCACGTATATTCTACAAGTCTTCCTGCCTGGAGTCAAGATACCATTGCCACAGACATTCCCTCCACATCCCCTACTACGAGCAGTCAGAATTTCTTCAGCTTGGAGAAGGAAAACCAGCTTGACATTGTGTGCACAGGCTCGCCCTAGGATCGGTGGGGAGCTGCAGGAATCCAGTTGCAGACAGACAGACAGACAGATTTTTCTTTACGGTTGTTTATAGGGGGCTCTGGCATCCAAGGGAGAAGCTGCCCAGAGCCAAGGATCCGTCCTGTGTGCTTTCTCCCTCTCTCCTTCCCTGCTTTCTTCCCCCCACCCCACCTCTTTCCCTTCTCTCCTCTCATTTATTTGAGGCCAGATCTTCAATAGTTCAAGTTGACCTCAAGCTCACTACATAGCTTCAAGTCCTCCCTTCTCCTGCCTCAGCCTTCTGAGGGATGGAATGACAGGCATAAGCCACCCACCATGCCCAGCAAGCTCTATAGGTTTCAGAAGAAACCAGGATCCAGGCTTTTCTGGGTGCTGTGTTTGCTCAGTGCTTCCAGGAAAAAGGCTCACTTGAGTGACTTGCAATGCTGTGTGTGCGGGGACCCCTGTGGTGAGTGTTCCCATGTTCACAGCTCCACACACATGAGTGTGTTCCAGCAGAGCCCAAGTGCACAGCTGGAAGGCTTACCCACCCACCTCACACCAGCTCTGCCCTAGTTGGTGCCCTGGCCTCCAAGATGAAGGGCATGTTCCTATCCTCAGGCATCTGCATTGGAATTCAAGCCCTTGCCAACCTGTTTCCTACTTGCTAACTATAAACTATCTGATTTATATTCATTAACCAGTACTAGACAGCAGCAGGCACGGCAAACTTCAGTGGGGGACATGCCTCCATCGACAGCCAACTACATTCAGTTAATTAAGGGGCTGTAATTGTTGTACAGGACAAGGGTCCCCAGGGCACAGGCTTTGTAAATAACTACCCTCTACTGCCCCCATCCCTCACCCCTCCCTCCCTGCCCACTCTCCTTCCCACATCTTAAAAACCAGGTAAAGGAGCTGAGGTTAGACTATGGGAAGAGGCAGTGAGGGCTTAGGGTGTGGTGAGAATGTACATGATGCCTGACCTAAGGTGGGCTGGGGGAGGGGTGGTCAGGGCAGAGGAACCTGGATTTTACTGCTCACACTGACCAAGGCCAGATAGGAGAGTCTGCCTCATGTGTACATTGGAGCATACATGTGCTCACGCATGCACTTGTAACTTACACAGGCCAGGTGGCTCATGCTATTAGCTTCTCGCCCACTTGCATATCCAGCCTCAGAGCTCAGCCTAGTCGGATAGGGTCAGGCACAGAACTGAACAAGGAGTCATCTCACCAACTCAAAAACTGGAAGGATGTGGCTTTTAAAGGCTTCTGATAAAGGGCCAGGCATGGTTGCACTTGTAACCCCAGCCCCTTAGGCCAGCCTAGGTAACTCAGTGAGACCCTATCTCAAAATTTAAAATAAGGATAAAAAGGGGGTCTGAGAATGTAACTAGCTCAGTGACCAAGTTCTTATCTAATGGATTCAAGGCCATGAGTTCAGCATGGGGGGGGGGGGGAAGTGTGCTTCCATGACAGGCAGACTACATTCAGTTAATTAAGGGGCTATAATTGTTGTTCAGGACAAGGGTCCCTAGGGCACAGGCTGTGTAAATAACTACCCTCTACTACCCCCTGTACAGCATGGGGGGAGGTGTTAAAAAGAAGGAAGAGTCAGAGGGAGGAGGTAGTTGTAATGAGCAAGGTTCATCCCCTTTGGAACTCTTGGACTACTGGGTAACTTCCAGTTCATTAGTGGAGGGGACACTGATTCTTCCATCTGAACTTAGAGGGGGATAGGGTATGGTCTGGAAAGACTGATGAGGAACATGTACCCATAGAAAACAGTGACAAATAGATGTCACACAAGGTAGTTAAGGTCCCAAAAAAGAGCCACAGACAGATGAGGCTGGAGACCAGAGCTTTGACTCAAGGGAAAATCCTACCTCAGAAGCAAACGAATTTGACTGGAGGCTACACCTACTTGTCCAAGTGCCTACTTGTGTCAGGAACAGAATAACAGATAAGACTGCGGTGTGGGTGGAGGCAGGATATGGATGTAGTTCAGATGTAGGAGCACTTGCCACAAGTGTACAAGGCCTTGGGTTGGATTCCCCGGCACCAAAAAAAAGAAAGAAAGAAAGAAAGAAAGAAAGAAAGGAAGGAAGGAAGGAAGGAAGGAAGGAAGGAAGGAAGGAAGAAAGAAAGAAAGGAAGGAAGGAAGAAAAAAAGAAAGAAAGAGGGGGGGAGAAAGAAAGAGAAATTACCGTGGCCCTTGCCTCTCAGAAAATAAAATGAGATAGTGTTTTCAAGAGTACATGTCTATGCCCTGTGTCCACACGCCTGTGTGTGTACACCCTGAGAGCATATGCCTTCATCCTGTCCAGGTGAAGAGAGGCATGGTGTCCTCTTGAAACTGGTAACTGGCACACTCCTGACCTCAACCTCTTGCTATGGGAACAGGGAACCTACATGGGTTTTCTTTTCAACCTGAAGAGGGATCAGCTGCTCTCTGGTCCCTGAATAATCACCCTGAGCCAAATCCTTCGCCTTGCTGTCGAGGCTGGAATCATCTGTGGATCTTCCAGCTCCTACCCCATTCCACCCAGGTCAGCTGCAACCCTCTGAGTGGCTTTTGACAAGATGTTCCAGAAGTGGGTCTTTCACTTGAATCTGATGGAGTCTAGCAAAGGAGAGAAAATAAGTTTCTCTGTCCTTCCTCCCCGCCTCCCACCCCCCCGCCCATTCCCACCTATCAGCCCTTATCTGAAAGAAAAATTAGAGCGTTATTAGGAGTTTCATTAGGGGTGAGCAGGTGGAGAATGAAATTACATCTCGGCTCCTTCTCAGCCCCTGTAAGTATTAAGTGGTTTGATCAATGGTGTTCACACAATTAATTCTGCCTGATTGCAGAGTGGCTCTATCGACAGTTAGGTTTCCCCAACTTTGTCTAGCATCTGGACGTGCCTCTGGGATGCATGGAGAGTGGAGCTGATGCTGGCTGTAAAGTCCTTTGCTGAGTGCCACACTCAGCTGACGAGTCGTTTAGGAAATGAAGGTATCATGACAAGATTAAATGGACAGTTCCAGACTAGAGGAGGCAAGGCAGCCCACCTCCTGCCTCTTGTTTATCCACGTGACCAGCGTTCTCACAGAGCAGAACTAGCCTCCTTGTGGCCAGGCAGCACTTTCTCCACCTGGCCTCTCTTGTGGACTGTCCCAGGTAACTCCTGATAGCTCACTCAAATCCCAGCTGCTTTGTTTAACCACAAACGAACTTTGACTGGGTCTCTGAGGATGTGGATGGCTCTTGGGCACAATGTGGAATACACTCTTTGTTTTAGAGTTGCTAGCCTCAGACTCATAGATAACATTGAACCCCACCCCCCATCTCCCTCTGCCACTAAGTTACACCCCCAGCTCCGAAACTTTTCATTTATTTAACTAGTGGTTTGGGGGGGTTGGGTTTTTTTGTTTTTTTTTTTTTTGTTTTTGTTTTTTTGTTTTTGTTTTTTATTTTGAAGACAAATGGCCTCAAAAATTTTTGTCGCTGTTTTGTTTTGAGGCAAGGTCTCTCTGTGATGTAGCTCTGGCTGTCTTGGAACTCTCTAAGTAGACCAGGCTGGCCTTGAACCCCTAGAAAGCCACCTGCCTCTGTCTCCCTAGTGCTTAGATTAAAGGCATGTGCCACTACACCCAGCTCAAAGCTTTTTTCTTAGAGACAAAGTCTCCTGTAGCTAAGGCTAGTCCTTATCCTCCTGCTTCTCTCTCTGCCAAGTGCAGGCTTGTGTTACCACGAGTGCTAAAAGACAGTTTATATTTTCATTTTACATGTGATTAAGATGACCCCCCAAGGTCTTCCTTATGCTAGGCAAATGCTTCGCCAAAAAACCACACCCCCAGCCTGGCCTTGAAATCTGAGTCTCCTGCTTCTCCTGCCAGTGTACTGAAATTATGGAGTATCTACTCAATTCTAGAATCAACCTATATCTTGGGAAGTGGCAGGGAGGGGGTGTCTTGGGCTGTGGGTACAATTAGATACTGGGAAGGGATTGCAGAGCAGAGTAAAGGGAAGGTGAATGAAACTGGAGACTGGGACAGAAGGTTCCAGTTCTATATTCTTTGAGCCTCACCAAGGGGCACAAACCACTTAAGGAGACCTCTAAGCTGGAGAAAATGGGTGTTTTTTAGTCCCTTCAGCAGATGACAAAGCAAGATTTGGAAGTCCCACACCAGGAGGCAGTGACACCTCTGAGAGGAAGAACTCCCCCCTCCTTGAGGGAAGCCCACCTCCAACATTATATATACTCAGCTGCACTTCTCCTATTAGGGTCCTGAGACCCCACCCCACCCCTTCTCACCTGTATCTCCCAGGGGTTCCTGGCAAGACACTTGCCAGTTCAGACAGGGATGGCAGACCTTACCTCCAAGCTCTGAAGTGCCCCAAAGCCCCACAGCAGGAAAAGGACTCTAGGCCTTGCCACCCAAAATGTGTGCTGAGAGGAGAGGCCATTAGGTTGGAGTCTTGTTGACTCTGACTATACCTGGGCCAGCGAGACTTCCCTTCATCTAAAACAGGTGAAAGAGGTTATTGGGCTGTGTAAACCTTTATTTCCAGACCCCAGTCCAACCAGCATAATAACTAACAAGGAATAGTCCATGAGTTTCCTATGTTTATCTGGTAGACTATCATGTGGCCACCAACAGTATAACAGTATTGGGTTGTAATAATTATTAAAGGGGAAAATTCAGATGAAAAAGTATATAAACTTAGTTCGGTACATGTGCGTGTGACTCAGGTGTGTACATCCGGCCTGTGCTGAGTAGGACCCGAAAGCCAACCGTTAGCTTCTCATCGTGAGCCTATAGAAAGAGAATGTTGTTACTCTTTGCTTATGGGTGGGGCTCAGAACACTTAGTGCACTCCAGGCCTCGCAGCTAGCGAGGCGTGGCAAAGCCAGGGTTCTGCTTGACACAGCCACTCCCACACATGGGCTTTTAGCTGTTGCTTTAGTTGTTTTCATCCTTACTTTTTGCTGTGCCAGGGATTGAACATAGAGATTCACACTTCAAGACAAGCCCTCCACAACTTAGCTCTATTTGCAGCCTGTGTGTGTGTGTGTGTGTGTGTGAGAGAGAGAGCATGTGTGTGTTCATGTGTGAGTGTGCATATGATGACGAAGGTTACATCTTGGGTGTTGATCTTTAGGACTTGTCCATCTTGCTTTTTATTTATTTATTTTTAAAACCTTTATTTACTTATTTATTTATTTGGGGTAAGATCTGTACCTACATGTGAATGTCAGAGAACAGCCTGTGGGAATCTGTTCTCTCTGTCTACCTTGTGGATCCTGGGAATTGAACTCACACAGTTCTTAGTCTTGGCAGCAGGTGCCTTTATACACTGAGCTAACCTACCAGCCCCCACTTTGTTCTTTGAGATAGTTTCTCTCCCTAAGAACTGGGACTTTCCAGGTAGCCCTTGATCTTTTTATTTATTTGTTTATTTACTTATTTATTTAGAATAGGGTCTTCCTAAATTGCCCAAGCTGGCCTTGAACATGAGGGCCTCCTCCTCAGCCTCCTGAGTAGCTGGCGTTACAGGCATATGTTATCAGGCCTAGCTTATGCATTGTCCTACAGCAGAGTCAAGATGGACCCAGCAGAGACTCAGAGACATCAGAACCCAGAAGAAACAGTGGGAAAGTCGCTGGCTTTCCTCTGCTGTTTACTCAAGTGGAAATGGGGGAAAATCATTTTAAGCAGGTACCTTGCATTTAAGAAAAATGCATGGAATTACGTTTCTACAAATCCGGGAAAGCTGAACCAAAGCACCATTGGGGCTTGAAATGAGATTTTATGTTTTTCTCATTCTGGGCACAGGGCCATCAATGGTGCCACGTGCCAGGCTGCTGAGGGCCACTTGTTTGTTAGGGACATCAGGGGTTGATGGCTGTCTGCCTAGGCTGGCCCAGCCTAACCCTACCCTGGTGAGTGCCAGCTGCTTGTGGTCTCTCAGTGGGCATCTATCTACCTCCTTGCTGCTTCAGATATAGCCCCTAGATGCTAGCCAGAGCAGCTCTGGGTGCAGAGAGTCCTGTCCACCCAGTGAGCATGTGTGGAGTCTAACCAAAGAAAAATAACTCCCGACTGCTTTCTTTCCCTGTTTTGGCCCCCAAGTCTGCACAGCCATAGGGAGCCTGAGAGCTGAGGCTTGCCTGGTGTGGTGGGTGCAAGGAGTTCGGGTGGGGGCGGGTGAGGACGAAGCCCCAACTGATCTTGAGCAAACTGCCAGCCACAGCCAAAGAAGGTGGGGGTGGGGAATTTTGTCTGTCAGCAGATCTTTCTGGAAGGAGTGTCAAGGTGTCCCTAGCTCCCTCCCCTACCGTGTGCAGAATGCTAGGGCAGGTGGCCAAGGGCACTGGGTTTACCTTCCCTAGAGGAAGAAGCTCACCACTGCGGCCTGCCGGCCTCACAGCCCCAGAGCTGACCCAAAGGACCAGAACAGGTCCTCCCATCTTTTCACCTTAGGAGGTTTGCCTCCCACTTCTGCTGAGACATCTGTTCCTCCTGGGCCTTCTCCTGGCCACCTGGTCCTTAGGACAAGTCCTGCCACAGTCAGACTCTGACTTCTGGCCTTTTGTGACTCCCAGCACACCATCTCCTTAAAGAGACACCTGCTCAGTGTTTGCTCCAGTATAGCGACCTGGAGAACAAACTCAGGCTGCGGCCATTGTGGTGGCCAAGAGCTACGCCTGCCGTCTCCAGCTTTGGCTCATGAGAACTCGGGAGCATCTGGTGCTGAACCCTGCCATGCTTTCAGCAGCCAGGGAGTTTGCAATAGACTGAGGCCTGGGGCCCAGCCTGGGCCAGCTGAGGCAGAGCTTCCCAGTGAGGAGGCCTTAGTTCTTTTTCCTTAAAAAAAAAAGAACAAAACCAAAACCAACTTCTCATGTAGTCTTGGCTGTCATGAAACTTACTCTATAGAGCAGAGGTCCCCCTGCCTCTGCCTCCCAAGAACTGGGATTAGAGGCATGCCCAGTTTAAGACCTTACTGTTGCTTAAACAGCAACTCACAGCACAGACTAGTAATCAGTGAAGCAGTCTGTTCACCTCATTTTGCTGACAGGGAGATAGAATCCATCCAGTAAACAGTAACAACATAGCTGCCCCTCCTGAGAAGTTCTTGCCTCTAGTGGACCGATAGCATAAACTTGGCCACCCACAGGACCCTGGACATTAATAGATGCCTCCCTTCTTAGCTATTGGCTGCTGGTTATAGGTGAGGTGACAAAGTATAATTAATGCAAAGAGCACTGCCCTTTCAGAAGCTGTGTCACCTTGAGCAAGTTGCCCAATCTCTTCACCTTTCCATCAGGGATGATGACGCCTAAATCACAGATTTGAGGGAGAATGTCTAATGCAGATAGAAGGATGCTCAAGAGAGTACTGCTACACGGATGGGTGAGTGGATGGAATGACGGAAGAATGGAGAACTAGAGGGATAAATGGACGAATGGATGACAGGCAGATGGACAGATGGACAAACACTTGAGCTGTTTCCAGGAAGGGCTATGAGCTGCTCCACTTAGAAGTCTGAACACCTACACAACCAATCCTCAAAGAGTTTTGTCCGTCTGAGGTTCCAGGCTTGCAGGGAGCGGTGGAGGCAGGGAGGCTCCTGCCCCTGTCAGAGTCTATCCACACAGGTGAAGCCCAGGCGTTCCGCCATTGTGGAACTAACTTGACAGAAGAATAAGCCATCCATCCATCTTGCTGCTCTGCTGCAGTGACCCTGACCTCACGGAGGGAGGGGCTGGGACACTTATCTTCCCTTTCCCCAACCTTTCCCTCACCGGAGCTAACCATGGCACCCGTGGGGGTCACAGAGATGCTGGCGTGCGTGATGCTGGCGTGTGTGATGCTGGCGTGCGTGTGTACGTACATGCGTGCGTGTGACTCTGTCCAGCAGCGGAAGTGAAGGGAGTGAGAGGAAGTTCCTTTGTGGCTCCAGCAGGCTTCAGCCGGTCTCCTCTCTTACCTGCCCAGCCCATTTCCGGGCTCCTAGCTCTCTACCTGCTCAGATGCAGGGCTTCCCTTCTTATTAGAGCTGCACTTCCTGGCTCTCCTTCTCTGTCCTTCCCACCCATCTATGTCACCCTAGCCTCAGCACAGACTCCTCTCACCCCGCTGTGCCCTGCCATAGGTGGGAGTGAGCAGGATGACTACCAGCTGGCTTTGCCATCCCTGTTCCGAGGAGACTCCCACTGAGACAGACAGAAATGTCTCTTGGGCTCTGAGCTGCCATCCTGGGGCAGGAGGGGTACTGGCTGACTTTTCTTCCTTGAGCAGGTACAAAAGAAGCCACATGAACACAGTCTGCCTTTGAAGCTTGCCTTTGAAACCTGCACTCCTGGGTCAGTGCCAAACACAACCCCTACTCCCCCCCCTGCACCCCCCACTTGAGATCAAAGGGTTCTAACCTCTCCTCTCATAAAATCTTTTTAGTCCTCAAGTTGCAGTGACTCTCAGACCCAGGCCTCAGTCCTCAGCAGAGTGGATGCAAACCAAGACCTCAGTAAAAAGTAATATTCAGGCTCCTAAATCTGCATGGGGTTTCTCTTAATCACCAGCCATGTTCTCCTAGGTAGATGCCTCTTTTCTTCACTGGCATTACTGCATCCAGACTCCCATTTTATAGGTGATGAAACAGAAATAAAATAAAACTGGAAAATAAAAAGCCTACTGGTCCCCAATCAGGGATAAGAGGTCCTTTCTAAAAACTGGACCTGATGGGCCAGCTCTGGAATCTCAACTATTTAGTGGGCTGAGGCAGGAGAATAGGAGGTTTGAGGCTAGCCTGGGCTAAAGAGAGAATTCAATGCTAATTTGAGCACTTCATAGGGATTTGGATATGGTTCAGTGGTAGAGCACTTGCCTAGCATATAGGAGGCCCTAGATTCTACCCCCAATAACACATACACACACACTCACACACACAATCACACACTCTCTCTCTCTCACACACACACACACACACACACACACACACACACACAAAGAGAGTTTTCTTCTTTCCAGTGCCCTTTCCTCCCTTCTTTATGCATCCCCCAAAGGATGAACAGGCAAAAAGGGATCTCCTAGGACCCAGCTTTGTAAGGACTGGAGAGCTGGTTCGTGGAACCGGAATCTAGCAGTCTTCCATAGAACTCCCTCAGATGATGGAGGTAGGAGAGCACACTGCCAGGACACACTCAGCTCCTCCCCTCCCCCACTCCCCTGCCTCTCACCTGACCCCTCACAGACCCTCTGCTTCCTCTCTTCCTCCCACCACCTCACCTCATCTCCTGGCCCCTTACCTCGCTCCAAACTACCTGATCAAAGGCAAGAATCTGGGAGCCATTAATGAGCTCCTTCTCCTCACTCCCTCTCCACCCATCCCTCTGCCCTTCCTGCCAAGCCATAAATAACTCGTTCCCCGGGGAAAGCCAGGATGGATGGGAGATGAAGGTCCTACACCAGTTCCCAGAGGTTACAGGGCAAACTAAGGTCCAGAGAGAGGGTTACAGTGGAGCTGGGGAAAGGCATTCCTTAGACCGTCGCACTCCTAAAAAGTAAAGAGATTTTACTTTCTCCCCCGGCATACGTGTTAAACCAGAGCCCATGCAAATCAGCACTGTTCACTAGAACTTTCTGTATGTTGAACATGCTCTGTGTATGAGTTGTCCACAGGGACCATGGCTGCCAAGGTCCCTGCACAAAGGTCATCATGGTTGTGATCGACGAGATAAACTTTTGGTCCCGTATGCGTATGAGCATCTCCATAGCCGCACGTGGTCAGTGGCTGCTCTGCTTCCCAGCCGAGCGCTCTCAGGTAAAATAGCACAACTTTCTAATTTTTCCACGATCTAATTTCCAAACAAGTTCCCTCAAACTGAGATTTCTGTATCCAGGATCCCAGTTTACCTTCGGCTTTGATTTTATTTTAGGGGTGCCCTATAGCATGGATACTGTGTAAAACTCACCCCACTTGGTGAGTGCTTGCTTGTGTCTGTGAGTAACAGATGGCAGGAAGAGAATTCTGTGCATTTTCGAGATAGGTTGCTTCAAGTATGAGTCTAGAAGGTTAAGCAAGGGAGGCTGTCATGGAGAAACCCTGAGGGATTAGGGAAGGACATCCCATGCAGTGTGACCAGCACAGACAGACACTCAGAGGAGATGTTGGGCCTGATCGGGACCCAAATCTAGGGTACCCCAAGCCTGTGAGCACCCATCTCTTTCTCTCTCTGTCATACTCTGACCGTTGTGTAGCTTTTGCTGGAGGAAGAGGCCTGTCTGGAGTGATGGGAAGAAAGCAAGGGGGGAGGCAAGCAAGGAAGGTGGCCAAGGGCCTCTGAGCTACAAGAACTGAGCAGTGGTTGACCCACCCAGGTTTCTCCATCAGCAACCTCTCTGACAAAGACACCTATAGGGCCTGACAAATGTTCAGGCCATTTATTACCCAAACCCAAAGAAACTTAGTGTCCCAGTCTCCACCAAAAGATGGGCTGAAGGCCTTCCCTCATAGCCCTCCGCCCCGGCAGCTGGAGAGGAAGAAGGTTTCTCCTCTGTGCCCATGTTGAGCATTTAGGGACTAAGAAGACAAAAGATACAAACAGCTGCAGGTTAATATATTGAAGAAAAAATTAATTGGAGGAGCTAGCAAGATGGTTCAGAAAGGCACTTGTCACTAAACCTAACAAAACCCAATCCCTAGGACCCACAGAGTGGAAGGAGAGAACCAGCTCCTAAAAGTTGTCCTCTGACATCCATGTGTGTGACTTAGCATGTGCACACACACACACACACACATACATGCACATACATCTAATAATAAATGCAATCACAATTTTTTTAAAAAGTGAGGAGCGGTGGTGCACACCTTTAATTCTAGCACCCAGAAGGCAGAGGCAGATGATCTCTGAGTTCGAGGCCAGCCTGGTTTACAGAGCGAGATCCAAGATAGCCAGGGCTACACAGAGAAACCCTGTCTTGGAAACAACAACAATAATATTTATTATATAATAATTATCATTATTGTTATTATTTGGGAGTGGAGAGATGGCTCAGTGGTCGATGATACTTGTTACTCTGACACCATATCAGGGTTTGGTTCCCAGCATCCACACTTTGGCTTCCAATAGCCCATAACCCCAGTTCCATGGAGGATTCAATGTCTTCTTCTGACCTCTGCAGGCATCAGACACACATGTGGAACACAAACATACATGCAGGCAAAATACTCATAGACAGGAAACAAAATAAATCCAAGACTATCTCACACTTTAAAATAATAAAAATAACAATAATAATTTAACAGAAAGATGGACAGAAGGTGGGAACAGGTTGTTGACAATAAAAGGAATTCAGGCAAATGATCAAAAAATAGGAAAAGACCATCAACCCTACTAGCAATCAAGATAAGACAATTTAGACAAGGAGACCTCACTGTACACATGTTAGATTGGCAGAAATTAAAATTCTGGTTATAACCAAATATCAAGGGGGGAGCAGAACAACTCGACACGATTAAGAAAGTATCACAGGCAGGGAGAGCACAGACTCAATAGATATGACTATTTATTTATTATTTTTCTCTACCCGAAATTGACTCTAAGCTTTACTATTGGGGGCCATCCCTGGGCCTTCTTTATTTTTTTTGTTTGTTTTCTTGTTTTGCTTTGTTTTAAAATTTTGAGGTAGGCGGTGGTATAGGGTGTAAGAACTTGACAACCTCGGCTGGCTGCTTCACAGATCGAGGAAACTCATGCAGTTTCTGTGCTGTGGAGATGTTTTTCACAGTATGAACAGGTAACCAGCAATGAAGACCCACCAATCTCAGTGGGAAACCCCTATAAGGAGCCTCTTAAGAAATGTGCCTTGTGTGATAAACGTGTAGATGACAAGAATGTGCAGCTTTTGTCCCAGTTTCTTTCTCCATTTACCAGATGCATTTGCAGAAGGCACATAACAGGTCTTTGTGAAAAGAAACGGAGAGAAATAACTAAAGCCATTAAGAGAGCTCAGAGCATTGGGTTTATGCCAGTTGCTTACAAAGATCCTGCATATCTCAAAGACCCTAATGTTTATAACATCAGATACCAAGAATAAATTTTTGTAAAGTTCCTGCTAATAAACCTGCAAGTGTTTATGTGAAAAAAAAACTTTTTGAGGCAGGGTCTCACTAAGTTAGCCGGGTGGCCTTAAACTCTGTAGCCCAGGCTAGCCTTCGAGCTCTTCCTTCCTCAGCTTCCTGAGTGTCAGAGACAACATGCCTATGCCACCAAGGCCAGTTCAATGCTGTTTTTTGGAAGAGACCATTTTCCAATATCTCATACAACTGTTGGCATTACAGACCACTGTGGTAGACATTTCCTCTAGACCTGGCCATGGAGTTTGCTTGGACTAATGGGTTATTAGCAGGAATGAAGCCAGAAGAGAGATTGGTTTTTGGTTTATTTGTTTACTTACTTATTTACATATTTGTGTCTGTGCTTATGAGTGTGTATAGGTGCATCTGAGTGTGCGTGCAAGATGAGGGCAGGGGTCAATGATGACACTAGCTTTTTAGATAGATCTCTCACTGACTCTGGCACTTGCTGACTTGACTCTGGCCAGCAAGCTGCAGGGACCTGCCTATCTCCGCCCTCCTGTTGTTAAGGATTTTGTTTATCTTACAGGGTGCTGCTTTGTAGCCCAGGCTAGCCGAAAACTTTTTGTTTTGTTTACTTTTTTAAGGACAGGGTTTTGCATAGCCTAGGCTAGCCTCACGAATTTGAGGCTACTGGATTGTAAGTAGCCGAGGATGGCTTTGAACTCTCAATCCTTCTGCCTCCACTCCTGGGTGCTTAGGTTTCTTAGATGTGTGCCACCATGCTTAGTGCAAAAAAAGAGGTCTAATAACCACTTGCATAGAGTGACTTGCGCCCTAGAGAACAGGCCATCTCTTAGAAACTGTGTGAGGAAAGCCTGGTCCAGCTCTGTGAGGAGGTCATGGCACAGAAACTGAAGAGAGCTCTGACTCAGACGAGTAAGCTTCTAAGGATATGCCTCAGACTTATAGCAAAGCCACAAGCTGTCCCCACTGCGCCCTGCTTGATATCTTCTGAAATCATTTCGGGTGTATGTTTGCGTTTATGTGTGCACAAGTGTGTATGCATGTGTTCACTATCTTTGCGCATGCACGTGGAGGCTACAAGTTGATACTGGATACATATCTTCTGTCACACCCTGTGTTATTTTCGGAGGCAGAGTTAGTCTCTCACTGAATCTGGAACTCACTGGTCTGTCCCCACCCGCTGGTCATCAGGCCTAGGATGCTCTTGTCTGTGCATCCCTGGTTCTGGGCTCACAGGCACTTGCTTCACTGATGCAATGGGCTTTTCCTAACCTGGTTTCTGGGGATCCCAACTCATAGCTGCAAGCCTGTGTGACAGGCACTTTACCAGCTGAGCCATCTTCCCCAGCCTGCCTGCTTCCATTTTGTTTTTTGGGTTTGGTTTGGTTTGGGTTTTGTTATGGTTTCAGAGAGATCTTCCTGCCTCTGCCTCCTGAGAGCCAGGATGAAAGGTATGTGGCACAATCACCCGGCCTCTTTTCTATTTTTTTAAAAGATTTATTTACATCTGCACAGACATAAAAGATCACAAATAAGAAAGAAGCCACAGGAAACTTAGCCATGTGTTCTAGCCTTTGTTGTTTAAGTGATAGCTTCTTCCTGGATGCTTTTGGATCAAGGTGCAGAACTCTCATGTCCTTGTCTAGCATTTTATGCAAGCCTGCTATATTTCCTACTCTGATCAAAATGGACTAAATCTCTGAAACTGTAAGTCATCCCCATTAAATGTTTGCGTGAAAAAAAAAAGGATTTATTTATTTTTATTTTATATGTATGGGTGTTTTGCTTGCAAGTATGTCTGTGTGCCATGTACTTGCCTGATGCCTCTGGAGGCCAGAAGAGGGTGTTAGATCCCCATGGAACCAGAGTTACAGAGTGTTGTTAACTGTGGGTCTGGGAATTGAACCTGGGCACTCTTGGGGAGCAGCCTGTGCTCTTAACCATTGAGCCATCTCTCTGGCCCTGAATTTCTAACCCACAGAATTGTGAACAAATGAAAAAAAAATGTTATTTTAAGCTGCAGGTTTTGGGGGTGGTTTATGACATTACAAGAGATAACAGATAGGCCTGTCAGCCAGCAATTCCATTCCAAGTTATATGCCCCGAAGAAACCCTCATATGTGTGTGCAAGGAGAAATATACAGGCTGCTCGTAACAGCAAAGGCTAAATGGAGGCATATTTCTCCATTCAATCCATGTGGTACAGAACTCACTCGACAGCACAGGTGAGTCCCAAAACCATACGGATCAAAACGCCTCAGGTGAGGAGGTTTGCAGACAGGATGCCATCCAGATGACACTTACCTGCAAGCCCATAGAACACAGGAATCATGTATTGTAATTTGAAGTTTGCACAGGAAGGCAGGAGAGTGGTTACCCACCAGAGGGAGCGAGGAGGGCGCATCTCTAGAGGAATGGAGTTTTCATTATGCCACGCATGTTGTTTCATTTCCTTAAAATATATGTATCTGAAGCAAATATGGCAAAATGTTCAGATTCAACAAAGCCAAGCGGAAGAGGTAGGGGTATTCATTATATTGTGGTTTATAGTCTTCTCTGTCTGTGAAATATTTCATAATAAAAAATCTAATTTAGAAAAATAAGAATGGGATGGGAGGCTATGAATGGCAAAGGGTAATTTAAGACAAGATAGACACAGAGAGAAGATTCTGGCCCTCTGGGGCCTAGTCCCAGCATCCCCTCCCATTGCCAGCCGCAGTCTGCATGAGGCCCTGACACCCTCGCTCTTGCCTTACTACGGAGGCTCTGTCAGCTGGGGTGGGGAAGACTTCGTATCACACGGTTACTTCATTCTGGTACGGAGTGGGCAGAGAAGTGAGACCTGGTGGAAACATCCGATTGAAAAGCTCAGAAGACTGAGACAGAAGGATCACAAATCTGAGGTGACAGCCACCATGTCTGGTTTAAAACTGTTGGGTTCTCTTGTTGTTTGGTTTTAGTTTTCTAAGCCAGGGCCTTATGGCATAGTCCAGACTGGCTTTGAGTTCACAATCTTCTTGCCTCTAAATGTACAGCAACACACCCTGATTCCAGAGGCATTTGCTGGGGGTATTGTGTGCCACCGAAGAGCCACTCAATGCCACCACGTACTGGAGGAGAGAACATCCTTAAGTCTGTGAGGCTGAAGAGGGCTCCACAGAGAGGAGTTCCATGATTTCTAATGGGCAGAACCCAGTGTGGGAGGAGCCGGAGATGTGTGTGGGAAGTGCGTAGAACAGGACAATGTGAGCCTACAAAGGTCAGATTAACTTCCACTTACTGGGTACCCAGAGTTCTTGAGTCCTGAGGTTATCCTCAGCTACTTAGTAAGCTCAAGGTCAGCCTGGACTACATCAGACCCTCTCTCAAAATCAACCATCAAAGGGACTGGAGTGGTTAAGGGTGTGCACTGCTCCTGCAGGGGACCCAAGCTTGGTTCCTAGGACCCACAAGAGGTATCTCACAACCACCAGTGACTCCAGCTCCAGGAGAATCCAACGCCCTCTTCTGGCCTCTTAAGTTACTACACACAGGTGTACAAGCCCACACAGAGACAGCATACACATACACACAATGAAAATAAGGCTGGGTGTTGTGGCACACACCTTTAATACCAGCACTCAGGAGGTAAAGGCTGGTGAGTTTTAAGCCAGCCTGGTCTACAAAGCAAGTTCCATTACAGTCTGGGATACACAGGGAAAAATCAATCACACAGACGAACTTAAAATAAAACTTTCAACAAATCAAATACTATTTTTTTCCTCTCGCAATTGTATAAGGAGAAAATTACTAGTACAATTTTGTAGAGGAGGAAAGTGAGCTCAGAAAGAACTTGCCTAAGTTCTTAAACCAGCTCTGAATCTAGTGTCTCTTTCCTCTGTCACACAGCCTTTGGTACTGGCTTGTGGAACAGAGTATTGTCTTTGTTACCAAAGACACCCATGGTTCTTGCCTCCTGGACTTGCCTTCTAGCTGGATACATGCTGTCAAGATGTACACAGGAGGGCCAGCAAGATGGCTTAGTGAGTAAAGATATGTCTGGCTATTTTTCTTTTGCTGTCATAATACTCCATGACCAAAGCAACTAATAGAAGGGAGAGTTTATTGGTGCTTACAGATTCAGAGGGTGAGTCTGTGACCATCATGGTGGGGAGCATGGTGGTAGGCAGGCACGGCACTGGAGCAGATATAGCTGAGAGCTCATATCTTGAGATAACCATGAGCCAGAGCAAGCTAACCAGGAATGCTGTGAACATTTAAAACCTCAAAACTCAGTGATATACGTCCTCCAACAATCCTTCCCAAACAGTTCCACCAACTGGAGATCAAGTATTCAAGCATATGAGCTTAGGCGGGCATTCTCTTTCAAATCAGCACAAGGTACTTGCCACCATGCCTGAAGATCAGAGGCCAATCACTGGTATCCAAATTGAAAGGAAAAGCTGATGGTTTCCACGGGTTGTCTATTGACTTCCACATGCACAGCATGATGTGCATGCACACACGCACACAGTAAACAAGCAAATACATGGTTTTAGTTATTTCAAGTCATGACAAGTCATGATTAGGAAGATAATAAAAGCGGGCCATGTGGCTAAGGAATGCCCATTCTTCAGCGATAGGACACGTCAGGCACTCTGCCAAAGGCCTCCCAACATAAAACACCTAGAAATGCTGGAAAAAACAGCATTATGGGCACAGCTAAGTGGGAAAAACAGTGCAAAAAAAGTCCTAGGATCAAAACCAAAGAAAAAGAGTTGGAAGTGTGTAGCTCAGGTATGTGCCTAGCATTGATGCCCAGTACAGAAACAAACAAAAACCAAAAGCCCAGAAGTCTTCACAACCAATCTCAGCAGTGTGACTCTGAGTTGTAAAGGCCTTGGAGGGAGCAGAAGGAAAAAGGAGATGGCCAGACAAACAGACAAATGCATGTGCCAGACACACCCATGCATGCCTGTACCACAAAACCAGGGTCCTTGAGAATTACCACCACTGTGAGAGGGAACACAAAGAATGTACTTATGTAAAGGAAATCAGCAAAGAATTGGGCCTCTCCTGTCTTCATCTGAGCTCCAAGAGGTAGAGGGGAAAAAAAGGCCTTTAGGTCTCTTTGTGAGAAAGCTAGAACCCCAGGGCTTCTTCATCTGAGGCTCGTCATCTATTCCACATTCCACGGGGCTAGACAATGTGAAACCATCCACGAAAGTGGCACTGAGCCAGTACCAACCTTACAGATGAGCCAAACACAGCCTCTGCTAACTAGAGGCATACATCCAATCCAGCCCTCCCAGATCTTCATTGATAAATCTCTTCAAGCACGAGCCCAAATTCTAAAACCACAGAGCATGCATGCCAGGAAACAAGCCACCATGAGTGTCTGCAAAACCAAGTGCCCCAGACTGAGATCAAACAGAGCAAAGCAAATGTATCTGTTTAGCATGCTTAAAGAGGAAATGCTTGTGATTGGATGGTCACCACAGGAAGAGCTTTCTAGGAAAAGGTTTTTGAGCAAGACTTGAATGACAAGATAGAACTGGTTCTTCAAAATAGGGGAAAAGGCAGTGCATGAGCCTGAGTCAGGAAGAACTTATCTGAGGGAACAGAATGAGACATGTTTGTTTGTTTTTGTTGCTTTTTAAAGATTTATTTATTTATCTCACGTATGTGGGCACACTGTCGCTGTCTTCAGAAGAAAATGTTTGATCCAATTACAGATGGTTGTGAGCCACCATGTAGTTGCTGGGAACTGAACTCAGGACCTCTGGAAGAGCAGTCAGTGCTCTTAACTGCTGAGCCATCTCTCCAGCTCAAGACACGGTTTTTAAGGCTAAGCGTGTACAATAAACCCACAGAGAGATGGGGAAGGGGGTTGTGGAACTCATGATGTCCAGTTTTTATTCTAAGTGCTAAGGGAAGCCTGCACAGTATTCAGAAAGAGCAGAATAAAATCTAATTTGCATGTTTTTTTCTCTGTGTGTACTTTTTTGTTTTTGTTGTTGTGGTGGGTTTTTTTTTTTTTTTTTTTTTTTTTTTTGAGACAAGGTCTCTTGTAGTCTACATTGACCCAGAACTTCCTATGTAACCAGTATGTCTTTCAAATGCTGATTCTCTTGACTGTACCTCCTGAGCGCTGGGATTGCCAGTTTGTATCTGCATTCCCAGTTACATGCAGTGCTGGGGACCAAATCCAGGGTTTTCTGTGTGTTAGGCTAACAACTCTATTCAGCCCCTCATCTACATGTGCAAAAGATCCCTTTTGCTCAATGGTCCAGATCACTAGCTGCTCTTGCAGAATTGGGTTTGGTTCTCAGTACTCACATGGTGGCTCACAATTCATAACTCCAGCTCAGGAGACTCAACACCCTCTTCTGGCCTTTAAAGGTACCAAGCACACATGTGGTGCACATACATAGATGCAAGTGAACATTCACATACAGAAATTAAAATCAATCAAAAGGTGGTGGTGGTGTGCATCTTTAATCCCAGCGCTTGGGAGAAGGAGGCAGATGAGATGGCGGCTAGCCTGGTCTACAGAGTGAGGAAGGGAGCAATGACAAAAGCAACTGCCCCTCATCAACTGCTAGGGCAGCTCCCATCTCTACATCTACTGCCACAACTCTCCCATCTCTACCTGAACCTCCTGGTGTGTGCCCTGTGGAAAGTCAAGGAAGGATACAGTCTTGAAAAGGTAGAGGAGGAGAGAGGCTATGTATTTCTCACTAAGAGCCTCAGCTGCAAGGAAATGTCCCTACAGTCCCTGGAGGAGGGACAAGAAGAGAAAGTAGCTTCAGAGAACAGCCAAGGTCTTTGATCTGTTTCAGGTCCAGTGAAGGCACCTCATGTCTCCCTCCTCACGGGCCTCACAGAAAGTGGGTGGCCAAGTCTTCAACTCCAATGCTCTAGAGAGGAACATCTGGGTGCAGCCTTCCTGTCCCGCTTTGAAATTGGCCTCAACCCACCCCACTGGGCCCATCTACACTCAGCTTACCACTAGGAACCTCAGAACAGAAACGGGGACAAGCCAAGGACCAGCCAGAACAGGGGACTCTAATCCCTTAACGTCCCAAGCTGAGCACCCCAACATCTCCACAAGTTTCCTGGGCAGAGTCCCCTGGAATGGGGTGCCTGGAAGGAACTTTATAAAATTCTCCACAACCAGCCAAGCGGAACCCATTTTCCCTCACAATGCAATTAACAGCACCAACATTTACAAAATATGATTACAAGCACTTTGGTTAAGTAGAGGAAAGTATATTAGATAGCAGTGAGGGGTTGATCTTAATGTGCATTTTTTCGAGAGACTTGCATTTTCTTTGTGCAAATAAAGAGGCCCTAAATTCTCCATAGGCACTAAAATCAATGCACTGGAACCATGATAACAAACACAGGCTCCACTTTTTGCTACATCCCCCAATTAATTAAGCCTTTCACGGGCATGTAATTAGGAACATTAGCAAGTCATAAAATTGCCGTGAGTCTTTAAATTATGTGCTGGCCCTCAGCAATTTGTTTTTAATTCCTTCTGAAGACAATGGTACTGCGGGGCCCAATAGATCTTCATAGCAGCCTACCGTGCTTGGCTTTATGGTGCCCGCCTGCCTGCCAGGCCTCCTGCTAGCCTGGTGCCCACTGCAGCTCCCAGGGCCAGGAGGTGCCACAGTATGGCTCCTCCCTTCTGCCTTCTCTCCTCTTCTTCCTCCTCTTCCTCCTTTTTCTTCTGCCCTTTTCTCTCCCTGTTCCACTCTCTTCTCTTTACTCCCATTTCCCAGCTTTAGTCCCTGGCTTGTGCTCATTCCCCTCAATCTTCTCTCCTTCCTCCAGGCCACAAGCTCTTCCCTCTCCCCACACCCTGACAGGGTCATACACTGTAGCCCAGACTGGCCTCGAACTCAAAACAATCCTGCCTGTCTCTGGTTGCTGGTATTACAGATGTGTGCCTCGTCCTCGTTTTTGTATTTATTTTCTTCTCTTGTTTCTCCCGACCCCTCTTCTCTCCTGTCTCTTCCTTTCTTCTCCTTTCCTTTCCTCTTTACTTTCCCTTTTTTCTTCTCTGTAACCTCGGCTGTTTTCCCTCTTCCTCCTCCATATTCTTTCTCCCCCACCTCTGTGTATTTCCCCTGCTTTGCTTTTTTCCTCCCCAACCTTAGGTTCTTCCTTCTTGCCCTTCCTATGACCCCTTAGGACTGAACTAGGCACACACCACATTACCCCTCCTCCACCCTTCCACTGGTCCCAGTTCCTGGTCCCTCCACTCCCCATCTATCCACCTTGTGAAGGACCATGGAGGCATCTATCCTGACCTCTTTGTGAAGGACCATGGAGCCATCTATCCTGGGCTCTTTGATTTGTGGTATCAGTTACACTCACTGGGTGCCAGGCCCTGTGAGCTCCCTAGAGGTGTCAGAGGGAATGAGGGGCAGGGGTTACGACCCTACCCTACTCCCACTACCCAGCCTCTTCTACAGAAAGGACACTGGGGCAAAGCAAAAGGCTGTGTGTTTGCCAACAGGCCAAACATCCTAAAGGGATCTGTAATGGCCTTGTTCTCATCTGCAAGGACCCCCCTGGAACCCAAGAGGGTCCTCAGATCCTGCTCCATACCCCACACTACCCCAGTTGTTGTCCTTGCAAGCTTAAAACTTAGGAGAATTTGGTCTTTGAGTTTAGCCCTATATACCCAGCCCTCCCCCTGCATCTCCAAAACCATTCCTTCCTGCCTGAAGTAGTCTAGCCATCTTCATTTGTTTGTTTGGTAGTTTAGAATAAGTTTTTAACTTCTTGTTTTGGATGCAGGATCCTCTGTGAACCGGCTCCAGCCATTCTTGCGTGCTCCCAACTCATTTCACATCCTCTTCGCTTTGTCATTTTAAGCATAAGCTGTTCTCTTCGCCTAAGATGCTTTTCCACTCACTGCTCCTCCTCAGGAGACTTTACTGAATTTTAACATCTCAGATCCAGTGTAATGTTCATTGGTCAGTCCTGACCTGACATAAATGGTTTCCAGGATTCCCTGAATTTGCCTTCTGGAACTGGAATTACAGGAGGTCTTCCATGCTCTTTTGGAACTTACATGGATCTCTGGGGATCTGAATTCTGGTCCTAATGCTTGCACATCTAGAGCTCTAACTGCTTAGCAACCTCACTACCCCTTGTGAGTGTGAATTTTAACACACACAGAAGCAAGAGGCCCAGACTGATAAAACAGTCACTAGAGATCTATGTCATCCACACTCTGGGCATATAGGCCTCCTCAGACAGCCAGGCATAGAGGCTCATATCTATAACCCCAACACTTGGGGGACAGAGGCAGGAGGATCACAAGTTTGAGGACAGCCTTGGATACAAAATGAGGTCTTGTCTCAAAAAGAAAAGGTTGGGGAATAACAAAATCGGAGTCATCAAGATAGCTCAGCCAGTAAAAGAGCTTGCTGGACAAGTCAGGCACCCAGGAAAAGCAGCTGGATGTGGTAGCATGGATAAGAAGCCCCTAAAGTTTGAGGGCTAGCCTGGAGTACTCAGCTTGTCATAAACATCAAGAAATGACCCTGCCTTAAAACAAAATAGATTGGAAGAACTGACTGCTAAGAAGTTGTCCTTTGACCTCCACAAGCATGAGCACCATGTCTGCACTCTTACATATTGTACACACATGCATTGATAACAACAACAACAATAATAATAACAGTGCGCCCCACTTTAGCCTGTATGCGAGCCTTTTGTTATTTGTATTCTGCAGCCCCTTAGACCTCCTGCCACCGTGAAGACCTCTTGCTGGGGCTCACTGGGCTCATTTTGAGGCTTCGCTATTCCCTCAGGACCTGGAGCTGTGTGACTGGGAGCCCGGAGAGCAAGCAGTCTAACCTTGAGTGAGTGTTTTCATGTCATCTGCAGAGCGCAAAGCCTGCAGAGACGACACGGTGCAGACATATATTACATGTAGAGCTTTTTATCTCTCGCATGCAACCCTGCCTATCATGAGCTGCACGTTTTATTCTCGCTGGTGGGACAAAAACCACCTCCCGCTGCAGCATATATCAAGGGAGAGAGGCTGAACTTTCTTTGCATTAATATAAATAGCTGTTTAGGTCTCATTCCCCAGCCCGGGACCCTCTGCTCACCTGTCCTTCATCTACTTGGCTTGGCATCTGGTTCAAGTTTGGTTTATTTAGAGCCCAGGTTGTCGAGCTTTTTCATATTAAAGGTGCATTTTAAAAGAGCATTTTCTATTCTAATTTGGGGGAGCCAAGCTCTTCAGGGCTTTCGGGAGCGGTGTCCACCTGATTTACATTTCTCCCATTGGAGCAGAGCTACAGACGCACATTAGAATGTAAATAATAGTGATGGATACATGTATCTTTAAAGATCCATTTCCTCTCCATTTTTTCTCTCTTTGAGGGGAGGGGACAGGACAGGACAGGGAGGAGATGGAGTACCCAGGCTGTAGGGCAGAGGAAAGAAAGCAGAGGGAGGATGTGGTAAGGGCCTGGTTGACTATGGGGATAGAGCAGTTCAGAGGGCTGGGCACTTGCTCACGTCTCTGAGCCTAAGCATACCCAGCTGTGGAAAGATCACAGTCCTCCCACCCAGAGCTGTGCAGAGAATAGACCCAGTGTCACACAAGTGAAGCTTGGCACGCAGCAGGTTACCAACAGCACACATCTGCATTATAAGTCTAGTCTTCTGTTCAAGCACCTGCTCGCTGCACACAGTCCTTTGTCAATGTGTATTAGTTGACTCTGTCCATTCAGTACCCTGCTTGTGTGCTGGAGAGAGATGATCCCTGAGGCACGGCTCTTCATCTCTGAAGCATCTAACCTGAGCACCCAACCACTGCTCCTACAAAGGTTCCTGAGAAACCAGTTCCCTGTGGCCTCTGTGTAAGCTGTGTCAGCCATACATCAAAGCTCTAAGTGTAGGACCTTCTTGCCCCTATTCTTCACCTGAATTCATCCCACTTACCTTCTTTCCAAGAAGCTTTTCTGAGTTCCTCCCACTGGATTCAGAGCCTTCTCCTGACCCCAAGGTACACTTACTTGACTTCCCTCCACCTACCGCTGACAGCTTATTTGGGAACTTGTGTTTCCATCTTTCCTACCACAGTGCAGCCCCAGAACAAGAGGCACTGTGTCCATCTTGATCATCATTCTGATCCCCAGCCTGGCACAGAGTAGGTGCTCAGTAGATATCTGTGGAATAAATAGATCCCTATGTAACCAAACTAACACACGGTGCCCAGTAGCTGCACAACCACAACAAATGTTTGTAAAGTACAAGGATGCTGTTGATGCTTTCAGTGAGTCCTGATGTAAGGACGGAGCTTCAGATGAGATATGAGGGTGTTGCCTGCTACTGTGTGCAAAAGAAAATCAGCTTTGCCAAGGCAGCTGGGGGTGGGGAGGAGCACTTTCCAGAGGAAATGTCATTTAATGGGAGCCTTGAAGATTACGGCTGTCCCAGAGGAAGGGGGAGAGACATGGAAGGAGGCAGTAGCTAATGAAAACAGAAAGAGTTGTCTTTCTTTTCTGGAACTTGGATGAAGGTATTTGATGATGGGATAGGGACCCACCTAGGACCTGTTTTTCAAATATGGGCACTAGGCAGTTAAGGACCATAGAGAACAAGGTAAGGGAGGGCAAGGAGCAGGAGACAGGGTATAGAAAGAATGTCCTCTTGTCAGGGAGAGACCAGGCAGGGATGGAACCTGGTTTCTGGACCCTGAAAGAAGCCAAGAGAGCAGGTATAGAGGAGGAGGAGAAGAAGGAGGAGGAGGAGGAGGAGGAGGAGGAGGAGGAGGAAGAGGAGGAAGAGGGGGAGGAGGAGGAGGAGGAAGAGTAGGAAGAGGAGGAGGGGAAGAAGAGATGGGAGAAGAGGACAAGGAGGAGGCAATACAGAAGGGCCCTCGGGACCTCAGTTTCCCCAGTCAAGAAGGCTAGCAAGTGATGTGAAGACCATGGCTGACAGTACAGAGGGGGAAAGACTGGAGGGAGAGGAAAGACATCTTACTGGCAGAAACAGAACATGAGAGAGAGGGAGTGGGAGACAGGAGGTGGACCCTGAGGTACAGCATGGGGTGCAGAGTATCAACAAGAAGCTGACGTTCTAGGCCGGTGCTGGGGCACGGAGGAGACAAAATGAAGATGTTCTTTCATCTTCCCAGACACACAGGGCAGATGCCGTAGAGAGAGTGACGGAAATTCTCATTGGAGCTGTTGGTTTGAAAGAATTTGTCCCTGGAACAAGCTTTTTATCAGTCAGCTTTGAAGACCTGGCTGCCTTAGAAACTGCTCCATCTTCTTCTATTTCTCTCTCCTTCATCTATCTTGTCTCCAACTCCTTTCTTGAACCAGGCTCTCTGTTTGCTTGTTTGTTTGTTTGTTTGTTTGTTTGTTTTTCCCCAATCTGGACCTGGAAGAGGCCTAAGCAAGAGCTGTTGCAGAGGAAACAGGAATTGGGAAGCCAGGAAAGGCTGGTGAGTGAGTGAGTGTGTGAGTGAGTGAGTGAGTGTGTGAGTGAGTGAGTGTGTGAGTGAGTGAGTGTGTGAGTGAGTGAGTGAATGAGTGAGTGAGTGTGTGAGTGAGTGAGTGTGTGAGTGAGTGTGTGAGTGTGTGAGTGAGTGAGTGAGTATGTGAATGAGTGAGTGAGTGAGTGAGTGTTTGAGTGAGTGAGTGAGTGAGTGTTTGAGTGAGTGAGTGTGTGAGTGAGTGAGTGAGTGAGTGAGTGTGTGAGTGAGTGAGTGAGTGTGTGAGTGAGTGAGTGAGTGTGTGAGTGAGTGTTCATAGCAGGCTGGGTGTTTCTCCCAAGGCCAGAATTGAGTCTGGTCTCCTGGTCTCCGTGGTCCAGGCTGAGCTGATACCAGGGATAAGTCTGGCTTGAAGGACACAAGTAAATCTCTTCCACCCAAATAAAAGGCTGAACTTCCTGCCTTTTCTAGGAGTTTCTGTTGTCATGGTAGTGCTTCATGCTCCCCACGTGCAGAAAACTGGGACATCCTCACCTTGTGCCTTGGCTTGGGTGGCCAGCGGGGAAGGTGTTCATTTTTATCGCTACGGGAAGAGCTGAAACAGTGGTAGTTTGTACTGGAGACCGCTTGGGATTAAAATTTTCCTTGGAGCCACTAAGAGCTTTCTTCTCTCTAGTTCTGACTCCAAGCCAACAATCCTGCCTGGGAGAGGCTGTGACCCACAGATAGTAGAGCTATTGGATAGCCCAGGTGTCAGGCCGGATGCTCCAAACTGAACCATCAATTCTAAACCATCTTTGCAGTGCTTTATCTGTACTGCATCCTTCAAAGTTTAGGGGGCAACCTTCTGGGACACCCGGACCCCTTCTTCAAGTCCCAGCCTTGCTTTTCCCTGAACGTCTTGGTGGGAGGGGCCATGCTTGGCAGGAGCAGGGAGCAGGGCCAGGCCTTGTGTACAGAGAGGCCTCAATTTCACAGGGCTTGCTCCTGAGTGAGTTTCACATAAAAGGATTAAGGCAAGAGGAAGTGCAGAGGAAATGGGATGTTGGACACCTTGTTAAACGGGCTGTCAGGGCTCCCGGAGCGTGGGTGCTAACTCTATTCCCTGCCTCCACACAGAGCAGGCCAGACCATTACCTCCGTGATCAAAGATAGGCCAGTAGTCAGGAGCCTTCCCATTCAGCCCCAGAGGCCAAAGAGGGTAGATTTGCAGCAAAGGGCTGCGCTACCCCTCCCCCAGCCTCAGAGTGTTCCTGAGGGCCCAGGAGGGGAAGTTGAGGCTCCCAGCATCTGCTGCCTGCACCTGGAGAGTTCTGAGTCCCCAGGATTAAATCTCAGCACGAGTTGGGTGTGGAGAGGGACGTTTGACCTAATGATTTGAGATTATTGTTTCCTTCCTTATCAGAACACCCGGGACATTCTTTTTCCTGAGCTGGGAATTGGCTCCGTTTGTGAATGAGTCTGATGGGATCAGCACTTTCCTGAAGAGATAAGGGGGTTATCAGTGAGGTGGGGGTGGGGAGACTTCCTCTGGGAAAAGCAGCTGGGAGAAAGGTTGTCTGAGGCCCTTGGTGGGGGATGTGTTAAAAGGGAGGGTCACGGTAGCCTGTAGCAGAGCCCCCCCCACACACACACACGGGGGAGGTTGGGGGGGGGAAGAGAGAGAAGGAGAGGGAGAGGAAACTAGCTTTTTTCCTTGCCTGGCTCTGCCTGGACCACCTCCTGCACATTACAAGGCCAATTCCTGCATATCTCTAAAGGTCTCATAGACATAAGTCACCCACCAGCCAAAAACTTTAAAACTCTAAGGCTAAGACCAGATAAGACCTCTAAGGCAGGGGTTCAGAAAGTCTCTGCAGATTCTATAATCAGTCTCCAGCCCCCTTGTGCCTCCCCCAATATCAGGGCTATCTATACAGCCATACCTCTCACAATACCAAGCCTATCTACACAGCCATACCTCCCACAAGGTTTCTTCAGCTCCTGTTGATCCTTCTGTCTGGATTCCAGTCCAGGCTGTGAATGCCTGGAGCGTAAGGGGCCAAGGGTCTTCACCATTGTCTCCACGGCTTAACCTTACACCTAGTGGGCTGCCCAGAGCCAGAGGAAAGAAGGGTGTGGAACCGAGCAAGGCTTAGTCATCCCTGCATTTCCATTACCTAGCTAAGTGGAGTTGATGTTCACGGATGTAATAAGCATGTATGGAATATATGCTGACAGCATCCCCCTCTGAGATGTAAAGATAAGAAAAGAGTTAATACAAGCCCCCTATACTCTCTCTAGTGTAGGATGACTTCTCCCAGGCCTGCCCATTCACTGCTCACTCTGTCTGTCTGTCTGTTTTATGTGGTTGAGTGTTTTATTTACATATATGTGTGTATAACATGCATGTCCTAAAACTGGAGCTACGGACAGTTTTCATCTGACATGTAGGTGCTGGAATTTGAACCTAGGTCCTCTGTAAGAACAAGAAGTGCTCTTAAGGAGTTAGCTATATCCCCCACCCTACCCCCAGTGCTTTATTCTTGTTTTATTTTAACTAACTAAATTATGAAGGTCACCTCAAACTCAAGGTCTTCCTGCTTCAGCCTTCTGAGTGCTAGGTTACAAGCATGACCCTCTCTATGCCCAGCTCAACCCAATGTTTTAGTTATTTTTATACTTATTGATATTTAATGTATATGTATAAATATTTTGCTTGCATGTACAAAGGAATACCACATGGAGGTCAGAAGAGAGATATCAGGCACCCTAGAAGTAGAGTTACAGATTGTTATGAGCTTCCATGTGGGTGCTAGGAACTGAACATTTTCCTTCGCAAGAGGACCCCTCCAGCCCCCACTGGCTTTTCCAAAGCACGGGTCAAGGCCAGCAAGCTTTTTCTATTCAGGGTCCCATGGCAAATATTTTAGATTTAACAGGCTACTAGATCTCCCTGTACTCAGTCCCACAGTGAAACCTCAGAAGAAGCCAGAGAGGACCCTGAATGATGGCTAAGACTGCACCCCAGGGGCAGGGCACTTGTACTTATAGATGTGGACAGTTCTGTGGTGTGCTGCTTTCACATTGGCTCTCACATTTCTACTTTCTCCCCCCACCTTTTAGAAGAGTTAGTCTTAATCTGTGAACCAAACAAGGGAATCCAGCAGTAGGCTGTCACTTGCGGATTCCTGCTTTGGGTGCAGTTAATGGGAGTTGTCCGGTTCCAAGCATTAGCGGAATATGGCCCTCTGCCTCCACACACTCCTAAGGTCCCCTGACCACACTGCTTCCTTCTATTAGATGGAGGTATGTGGTGTGAGGGGACATGAGCTTTCGAAGCCCTGATCCTGTCACCAAGGGGGCGGGAGCTGGACTCTGATCTGAGAGACACATGATAAGTAACGTGGTTTCACTTCAGGTCATTTCCTGAAAGTCAGATCCACTTTGCACATGGGGACAAGAGCAGGAGCTTCCCAATTCACTCCTGGGGCGCCAAATTAAAAGCCAAATAGGATGTAGCTTTTACCCAGGCTGTGTCTTCATCTGTCAGGAAAGGTTATCTTCAGTGTCACTGCTGGGGCCTGTTCCTGCCACTCTCCCCAGCCAGCACCTGCACTGTGGCTTCTGGAGGACCCCTACTCCCTCTCCACCTCCCCATCCACCCCACCCACACCTCCAAACACAGGCCACCAGGGTGTCCAGAAAAAGGTGAGGGATAAGAGGGGTAGGAGTCCCCACTGAAAGAACTCACTCAGTGGGGTGCTCCCAGGAGCCTGGCAGCTCACTTGCAAAGGCCTGTGCTGTAGACCTCTGCTTGACTCTGTAGGGAAAGGTCAGATTCTCCGAAAAGGACCAGCTACCTAAGAAGAAGCAAAATGGAGTCTGATGTTCAGAAACAGCCAGCTCCAGTCCTAGGAAAGAGGAGTGGGGAGGAAGCTAGGAGGCAGATGGAGACATACAAAGATGGGCTTACAGGGATTGGCCTCCTGAGTGCTGGGTTAGAGGTATGTGCTACCACTGCCCGCCAAACAGAGTTTTAAAAGGAAGAACATTTATCTGTGGATGTATGAGTAGATAAAGAAACAGTTAGGTGCATGTATATATGTGTATAAAATGGAATATTAGCCTTTTTTAAAAGGGAGGGGACTGAGGTCCTGATGTTTACAACAGCACAGATGAACTCAGAAGACACTGCGTGCTGTGCAACAAAAGCAGAAGCCAAAGGCTGAGTGATCTCACTTACATGTGGGACTTAAAAGAGCAAACTCAGCCAGGAGGTGGTGGCTCACACCTTTAATCCCAGCTGGGGAGGCAGAGGCAGGTGGATATCTGTAAGTTGGAGACCAGCCTGGTCTACAGAGTGAGTTCCAGGACAGGGTTAGAGAAGAGAGAGAAGTTAGGAAGCCATGGAAGGAGGGTTAGAGAAGAGAGAGCTGGCTTACCCACTAGATAAAAAGCTGAGGCCTGAGCTTGGCCCCATTGGCGGTGGCCAGTAAGAGAGGCACATTGCCTCTGACTCCTTCTCTGGGCAAAAGGAGCATATGGATGGTGTAGTGGTGGGGTGGGGTGAGGGGATGGGAGGAAGTGGGGTGGAGGGTGTGGGGGGAGCAAACCTCTGTGGCCCTGGAAACCTGTGGGAGAGGAGGTAATATAGCAGAGCCTATAGGAAGGGAAAAATAGGGCAGGGGCAGAGCTTGGTCGCTAAGAGCTCTCAAGTGGAACAGCCCACCAGTCTGGATCTCAGCCAGGAGATCTGAGTACAGACAGGTCCCAGGACTGGGAGATCCTTCAGTGCCTTTGAGACAGCTCTGGATGTTGAAGGGAGCTGTTCTCTTCCCATCCCCAAGGCCAGCTTCTGCAACTCATCTGGTGTTCTCATTCCATCTCTTGTCAGACTCCTTACTCTAGAGCAGTGGTTCACAACCTAAGTGTGGCAGCCTCTCTGGTAGCCCCAGCCTTGTTCATTGACAACAGCAGGTCCCAGGATGCAGAGACAAAACACTCTGCCCCTGTGGAACTCATCAGAGCACAAACAGAATAAAACAGGGCCCCTTGCTGACCTTAAAGGTGATATGGGCTCTGGGCATCTGCAGAAACAGTTCCCTTCACCTGCAGACAGACAGAAAAGGGAGATACCCAGCTAGACAAACGGGAGTTTGCCAAACCAAGAAGTGACTAGAGGGCATTCTCAGCAAGTATGAAGAAGACCAGCTGAGGTGAGGAAAGCTTGGAGTCAGACACTTTCGAAGGCCCTTTGCCAGGTTTCTATGCCAGCTCCACTTCCTGGCTGTGTGACTTTGCTTTCTAAACATTTTAAACGTTTTTTTATGTTTGTTTAATATCATCTGTGAACAGGTGCTAATGACAGTTGCAGTAGACATTAATGTTACTTTCTCAAAGTACAAAGAACCTTCCTGCCTAAAGCCAGGGTCGAACTCAGAAACATTAGTAGGTTTAGGGGAGGGGGTGTTTGTTTGTTTTGGTTTTGGTTTTTCAAGATAGGGTTTCTCTGTCCTGGAATTCACTTTGTAATCTAGATTGGCCCGGAACTCAGAGATCCACCTGCCTCGGCCTCCCTGAGTGCTGAGATTTAGGGCGTGTGCCACCACTACCCGGCTACGTTAAGATTAAGTCGTTTTTAATAAGTAGAATAATGGCATGCTTTACAGAATTTTTGCCAAGACCTGGCAAACAACAGGCATTTAATAAATACTGAATGGATGAGAAGAGATTGAAGGATAAGAGAGCAATCAGGAGTCCATTTCAACGACCCAGGTATCCCGTGGTAAAGGCAGGGGCCATGGCGCTTCCGGTGACGGGGTGTGCACAGCCAGGCACTGGCTTCCTATCGTCCCCACTGTTGCCCCCTTTGCCTATCCTAGCTTCCCTGAGACTGCCCGCCATGGATACTGCTGCTGTTGCAGCACCGACCGCCTCATAACTCACTGTGTTTATGATGAAGCGGAGCGCTTGTTTGGGAAGACAGCCACTCTGATACCCAACAGCCCCCAGGGCCCTTCCTGATGTTTCTCCGCCTAACCTCCGCTGCTTAACAAGCCAGCTCTCCCTCTCCCACACCCTGCTCTCCACACCCCCACCAGTAGCCCCAGTGATTCTGCTCATGCGCACACCCCTCCACCAGCCTCTGCCTCGCTGTAGCCTGGAGGAAATTTATCGCAGGCCCAGACTGCTGTGGGCAAATACTAATAAAATGCTGTTTTGCTGCAATTTGTTTAATTGGCCACAGAAGAGATGTCTTGAGTATGTGCAAGCTCTGCCTGCGCCTGAGCTGCCTGGCTCACTCCTCCCTCTGCCCATCCCCTTCCCTTCACTCTGCCCCCTCCAAGCGGTAAGATGGGAGATCAAAGGAAGTTGTCTGCAGAGGCCAGGAGTAGGACCACCTCCATCCGCTTTGATGGAACTTTATTGAGCCCTTTCACCTGGGACCTTTGGGAACCTGTTACTAGCAAACTGCCCGGTCAGAATCCCAGCACACCTTCTCAGCTGTGTGACTGTAGGCAAGTATACAGCTTCTCTGTGCCTCAGTTCCTCGTTTATGTGAGAGGGATGATGATAATAATAGCATTGTAAGGGTTATATGAACGAATTTATGTTAAATTTAATGAACGATGCCCGGAAGCCCAAAATCAGTCTTCCAGACTTGGACAGCTTAGGTCCTGATTCCAGCTTTGCCACTTGGCAGCTGTGTGGCTGGGAAAATTACCCAAGTACTATGTGGCTCATTTTCCCCATCTGTGAAACGAGTGGAACTGCACCAACCATATAGAGCTGTATGAAGATTAAGCAAGTTAACTGAAGCAATACCGTTAGAGCAGAGTCTGGCATCTAGGCTATGCTGTAGACTTGGGACGCTGAGGCAGAAGGATTGAGAGTTAGAATCAACTGCCATTGCCAAGCCAACAACAGCAGGGTGTGTGGGGGCCGACATGTTCTCTGGCTGTAAATAAATATCTGGGAAACCTGTGTTCTATCCCTGGAACAGTTGTGGGATATGTTGAATCTCCAGAAATGGAAACAAACACCAAAGCTGCTTTTTGAGGTTGCAAGACCAGCCAACATGGATGAAAGACCCTTGCTATATTTCTCTGAGGACAGACAGAGAGGAGCACTCACCGGCTGCAGCTCCACAGATGGGGTCTCTGCTTGTGGGGTCAGCCCAGCCTCCCAACTGCTCCCCTCTTGGCCCCTGGTAGCCACACCCTGGGGGTGGGCACTTTGCCACCTACCAGATGGCCCCAGCAGAGGCTGGGTTCGAGGGGTAGGCTAGGGAAGGTAAAGCCAGGCTGCAGGAGCTAGGCACAGTGGTCTCGGGACAGATGGGAACAGGGTGCCTGGAGCCAGATAAGGATGGCCCACAGGGCTCTGGGGAGCCGCTGGTTGATGCCTATAAGATGTGGCTCTTATGAATGTACTCACACTTCAGAAATGTCCCACATGATCTGAACCAGGAAGCTTTGCCCAGAAAGTTCACCTCTTCTGAAGATCCACCAATGCAAGGGCCTCAGGACATTTGCGCAGAGTCTGAGAGTCACAGAAAAATTTGCTAAAGCCCTCCCACTATACTTCTTCTTCTGTGACTGACCATATTGGGAGCTGATTCCCCAAGGGAAGGAAGAGCCTCTAAAGCTAACTTCAGGTTCTTCTAGAAACTTCCCTAGTGTGCTTGGGCAAGTACCTTCACTTCTTTGTGCCTTACTTTTTTTACCCATAAGTGGGAGTGGTAATGGTAGGGTTGGACACTATGAGGATTGAACATAGTGTTGGCACCTTGGGCTGGGGGTGTAGCTCAGTGAGAGGGTTTGCAGGGCACATCGGAGGTCCTGGGTCCATCTGCAAAACCAGATACAGACAAACAGAACCAATACCTGCCAAACACAGAAAGCAGGGACCAGCCTCCCTCCTGTAGGCACTCACTGTCTCTGGACCACTCCATTTCCCCTTCCTAGGGGTAGTTCCTCAATTTTGAATCTGGACTCTTGGTGACAAGGGCAGACTGGCCTTGTCCCTAGCCTGCAGTGGGCACTCAGTAAATGTGTATTGGTTTGATGACCATGCGATCAGCCCAACCCTAAAGAAAGGTTCTTTATGCTGCAGCAATGGTGGTCACCTGTGACTCCCTCTCTTCTCCACAGCCTCCCTCCCCCCACCCCCACCCCTCTCCCTCTGTTCTCCAGCCATTCAGGGAATTTTGTGTACACTTTCCTCAAGCAGGTTTTGATCCTCCAACCAGAAAATCCCCCATAATGTTTGAGGCTTCTGGAAATTGGACATCCCCTTTGGACCTGTGTAGGGATAAGAGGGGAGCCTCTTGGAAGCAGCCTCTGCACCATTATTCAGAAGGGAACATCGAGTCCACAGAAGAGAGTGTATATCACAAAGCAAAGTCAGCCAGGAAAACCAGAGTACATGAATCCCATGAAGGAAGGATGTGTGTGTGTGTGTGTGTGTGTGTGTGTGTGTGTGTGTGTGTGTGTGTATTGGGGGTGCAGATCTCATTCTCCCATCTTCTCTGAATCTGCTGAGGCCAATGCAGCTCTGGGAAGCAACAGCAGCATATATACCCTGGGATGCACAGTCTCATGCCCTCCACTAGAGCCTACGTCAGAAGGGACCAACAAGCCAGGGTCCAAGGCAGCTGCTCTTTAGGGTTGATGGGAGGATGGAGAGGCTCTCAGGAGGGGCTGGTGGACTGGTGAACAGTGTGGTACAGGATGAGGGGAGAAATAGGCAGGGTAGTCACAGGTTCTGGGAAAATGATGGAACAGCCCAGGGGAGTCAGAGGTAGGGTTGAGCTTGATCCGTGCTGATATCCAGTTGCCTCAGCTTCTCTGCCTCAGCCTCTTTAAGGGAATAAAGAGGAGGAAATGAAATTCTGTCAAGAACCTCCTAAACACTCTGGGAACTGATTCAGGACTTACTTAAGGATGCCCTCCTTGCTTCATGGAACTTGGAGGGAGTCTAGTGGGAAAGACAAACAGGATGGATCCCCAGGAAACTCAGTGCCTGTGTTTTCAGGGCTATAGCAGTTCCAAAGCTTGCTGCACACATGGGCCCTTAGCTCCATAGGAGTCAAGGGGGCCTTCCCAGAGGAAGGGCCACTTAACTATAAACTACAGGATGATGAGACAACACTGAGAGAAACCGTTGATGGCAACTGCCCAGGTGAAGACCTATAGCAGGTGAGGGGAATGTTCTAAGGAGCCCAGAGGACAGGAATGGGGAGGTAAGGCTTAGAGATAGACCAGGGTCACCTCCTAGAGGAACTAAGACACTTAGATTCTATCTTGAAGACCTTGGGAAGTCTGAGAAAGGATGGACAAGTTGGGATCAAGCTCTAGCTTGTGTCTGAAGATCCCTTTTTGGCTGAGCGCTCACCGTGAAAGCTCAAGTTTTGATCCATATGGAGTTTTGATCCTTGGGCCCAAAAGGGGCAGGGGGCAGGGGGCAGGGAACCTGGGCATGGTGGCATATGCTTGTAAACAGTGTTAGGGAGATGGAAGCAGGCAGATTCCCGAAGTTTGCCGCTCAGCTAGTCCGGCCTATTTAGCAAATTCTTGACCAGTGAGAAATTCTGTCTCCCAAAGCAAAGTAGATGACTGCTGAGGAATGGTGCTTAGGTTGTCCTCTGGTCTCCACACACCTGTGCACACATCTGTATACGCATATGCAAGATCCCTCTCATTGCAACTAGAAAGGAGTCTGGAGGAAAGGAGGCAGGTTAAGAGGCTGTTGTCCTAGCTGTTACTAAATTCCTTCCTAGGGGGAGATACCTACCCTAAGGTCCCAGTGACAACAGAGGCAGGGTTTTGTCAAAGTTCACTCTGGAGAATCAATGACCTTTACCGAGCTTCCTTGCAGAACACAGGTAAGGGGCTATTTACAGGAGTGTGGGTGCACTTCCCCCAACAGGTCATGCTTAGGAAATCTTTACCCAGCAGGGATGAGGGCTTCCCTGAAGCATAGTCTGCCCCAGCTTCTATATCCTAGCCTCTCTGAGAGGCCACATGCAGTTAAGGTGGAGTCTTGTGAAACAGGTTTCTATGGACCATCTGGACATGCAGGTGACAGTCTCATGATCCTCTTCACGGCTCCACGAAGGGGTATAAATAGTAAGTCCAGCCTGGATGTTTTGCAAGAGATGTGCATCTGAACTCCCCCAAATGGTGGTTGTTTAACTCAGAAGACAGTCACGTCCCTTCAGAGGCACCTAGGGCTTGGCAGGGGAGAAACTGGGAATTCCAAGGAGGAGCATCTGGTATCTGACTGTATGTAGCCCTCTGCCCACATACAGATACAAGTGAGGTTGAGACACAAGGCAGAAGTAGAGTCTGGATTTCACTTTGGTCCTATGCAGGGTAAGGAGCCAGCTCCTTTGGGTTTCCCTATCCCCCACCCCCATGGCTCTTCCCTAGCTAGTGTTATAAGCACTAAGTCCAAGCATGTGAGCAGTGGAGGGGAGGACAGAGCTCTGCAGACACCTGGCTCTTGCCCTCCAGGTCTTTCCAGTCAGCAGGGGAGATGGCCCATGTGTGCAAACAGCAACAACACAAAGTCTGATGTGTCCAAGGCAGAACTTGATTGTTTTTGACCGAAGGCTGTTTGCAAGGGCAGTAAATGATTAAGGACCACATGAGTGACACAGATGGTGACCCGCCTTCACAAGTTAGATGCCAGGGAAAGCCCTCTTCACTGGGGGCTTTGGAGATGCATAGGGGCAGGGCTGCTGGGAGCCAGGAACCAAGGACCTGGTTCAAAGTCCCAGCTAGGCCATAAGGTAGGGAGACTGTACCCCTTTGAACCTTTATTTCCTCATGTAAAACAATAAGGAAGGGGGACTGGGGAGATGATTTCGTGGGTAAAGCGATTGCTGTGCAGACTGAGGGACTGAGTTTCAATTCCCAGAATCCACTTAAAGACAGGCTTCCCCTAGGAACCAGCGTTCCTATGGCAAGATGGGAGGTAGAGGGAGAAGAATCTGCCACGCTTATGGGCCATCTAGTCTGGCACATGGAGAAGTAAATAAGAACGAAAGGACCCTCAGAAAAGGTATAACTCAAGGAACCATGCTTGTGGCTGTCCTGCGACCTCCACATACACACTGTGGCACCTATGTTCACACACATCAGAGACACACATGATGCATGTGGTCATTCATGTGCACACTCATGCGAGCACACACACACACACACACACACACACACACACACACACACAGGTGCGCACTCACACATTAATGGGACTGAGGCTATGACTGGGCCTGTGAAGGTTTGCTCTGAGTTTGATCCCTAGCACTACATATAAGGTCTATCATTCCAGCACTTGAAGCAGAGGATTCAAAAAGTCAAGGTTATCTTCAACTATGTGTTGAGTTGGAGGCTAACCAGAGCTACTTGAGTCCCTACATTTATAAGGAGGGGGGAGGGGGAAGGGGAAGGGAGAGTCCCTGAGGAGGCAGAGGGAAGATGGAATGAGAAAGTGAATGGACTCTGTTCCTGAGAATGCTGGGAGTCTTCTTCCTTTTCAGGGATTGGGGTACAGTCAGCCATGGTTATAGTTTTTATCTTGTACTCAGTGTTTTGGAGACGGGAGATGCTGACAGTTCCAATCTTGGAATGGTTTGCAGGACAAGACATCTTCGGGCAGTGATACAAGATGTCTATCTAGGACACAGCATCTATAAAATAGGGTAGACACTCCTATCCCCTCCCCCTGTTTATCCTTTGGCAAGGGTTTCCAGGGCCATATCATCACCATTGGAACTGCCCATTCTTTTTTTTTTTTTTCATTAAAAATGATTTTAATTCTTCCTAGAGGAATACAGATTTGATTGAAATACATTCATTCTATAAATACGTTAGCAGCAAAACCTCCCCAGCAGAGTTTTCTATGAGCCTTGAGCAGGAAGGCATGGAACTGCCCATTCTTAACCAGGTAGTTCTTACTAACCTTCCCTGGTGTATGAGAATCCATGTTGCCCAGTTCTTTGGCCATCTGAAGCACCTCCCCCCACAACTCTGCTCAGTGTGGGAGGGGACCCAAGTCCCAGCCCTCCCCCTGTGGTCCAGATAACACCAGGCCAATGGGGACCTGGCCTGGGGAAACGTCCCAGATAAACACCACCTGCCCCAGATAATCAAGGCCTATCAGCTTGGCATCTTGTTCTCCAAACCACAGGCGCTGGTGATAAAGAGATTGCAGGGGGCTGGGCAGGGAAGGGGGATCCTGGGGGGGTGCTATTGCTGAAAGTTTCACAGGGTTTTGTTGCTGTGGCTGTTGTTTGCAACAAATGTTTGGCCCTTTCAGGAACAAACAAGTCCTCTGGTAGTCAGGGCCTGCCCTCGCCTTCCCCTCCCTCTCTCATTTGCATTAAAAGCCAGACAGCCATTTGTCCCCTTTGCTGGGGTTCTACAAGGAGGACATGAAGGCATCAGAGATGAGATTAGGAAGTGGCAGACAGGCAAATTCCACTTAAAAGATGCCTCTGTGTATGTGTAGAGTGTGTGTGTGTGTGTGTGTGTGTGTGTGTGTGTGTGTGTGTGTGTGAGTGAGTGTTTATGTATGTGAGTGTGTGTATGTGTATATGAGTGTGTATATGTGTGTGAGTGTGGGGGTGAGGGTGCGTTCTTATTCAGTAACACCTAATAGTAACCAGTGTTCTCAGCACCAAATGATGTTTTTATAAAAAGATAAAGAAAAGATGTGTCCTGGATTTCAGCACCAATGTTAGAAAAAAGATAAAGGTGTGGGGGGTATGTTCTATAGAGGTGTGGCAAGGTGTGTGGGGGAAAGGAAGGCCTCTGGAGGGCTCATGTTGGGCAGCCCTTCCCCTGAGGAACCAGCCACATGATGGTATAGTACAGAATAGAGTTGGGTGTTGGGAGAGGAGTTAAGAGGGTAGTATAGTAGGGGCAGAGAGAGAGAGAGAGAGAGAGAGAGAGAGAGAGAAGAGGAATAGAGAAGTAGTGGCCGGCCATGAGCATGGGGGTGGGGAGGGAATGGGGAGAGGAGGGACAAGGGGGTAAAAGCAAGAGGGCAAGGGAGCAAGAGAGGCAAGAGAGTGAGGAAGGGACAGCAGCCTCTTTTATAGTACCAGGTAACTGTGGGGCAGAGCATTCCTGGCTGTTGCCAGGTAACTGGGGTGGAGTTGAGAGATAATCCTAACAGGTACTTTCTATGAATTTGATCGAATGCTGCCTTTACTTTCATTCTGCAGGTAGCTGAGTCTGAAGATCAGAAGTCACAACCTGAGTCTAGGCATAAAGGTTCTAAACCCCTGCTTAGAAACCTGTCCCCATATCTGGGTGTTCCTGGGGCCTGAAGACCAGCATCTGCCCTCCTGGCTCCAAGAAAGAACATTTGAACCACTCCTGGAAGCTGTCTTTTGGGCCAAGGTTGGGATGGCTGTTTTCCTGGCTTTCCATCCTTGGTGATCTAGAGCAACAGTCTCATTAGACAAACAGAAATGGAAGGCCGAGTAGAAATGAATCATGCCCAGAATCCAACAGCTAGTGAGTGAGAATGTAAGCTAGAGAATGCTGGGTGATAAAACTGGTACCCAGTTTTGACTGGCCAAAAGACCTCACTGCTAATTAAAGCAGCCACAAGAACAAAACGTAGGCCTCTTAGTTATTCTTGCCACATTAATGTGTGTGCGTATGTGTATAGAAGGTGAGAAGACAGCTTACAGGAGTCAATCCTTTCCTTCTATCATGTGAGCCCCAGGATCGAACTCAGGTAGTCAGATTTGGAGGCAAGCATCTCTACCCACTGAGTCATCCCACCTATCCAAACCGAAGCCTCTTGGTTTGCAGTGTAGGGTCCTTCCCAGTCTTCCAGCTTGAGGACAGGTGCTCAGACACATAGAGAAAAGCTAATAAGATGGACACAAAACATGCCCATTTTCAAGTATACATTCACACTGACACTCCTGTGACGCCATGTGGGACCACTCTGTCCACCTCCCCCAGGCCATGTCAGGAAGCAGTCCCTGCCTGACATGATTTGCTCCCCCCCCCACCTTTGCTTACCCAGGAGGTGGGGGTCCATCTGTAGAACAGCACCAAGCCACAGAGCTTCACACTGTGCTTTAAAAGGCCACTTAATTTTTCATTCTTAAATGCTGAGATGCTCTTGTCTCCAGCTTCACCCAGACCCCTTGGTGGAGATGGATGGGGGCACGGAACACAGTTATCAGAAAGATTAAGCCAGGACTTGTCATTTTTTTATATCAAAGAGCAGTCAACTCGACGAGTGATGTCCTCCACTCCGCCAGGATGAGTCCAGAACCTTTAGTGCCAGTAGTAAAAAAGACTATAAAAAACACCATTGGAGAAAGGGTAATGATGAAATTTAACTGCTCCCGATCACACACCTGGGGTCTGCTTGCCATGGAACCAGGGGGTTCGGCCACATCATCCTTTACTGCTATGTCCTTGTCTGTGCATCTAAGGTCCTTCCATTGAACCAGAACATTGTGTCCACCACTGAGAGCCAGGGCTGCCTGTCTAGCTCTCCCCCCTCCCCACAGCAGGTGCTGAAGGAACGGGACTGACCCCACCCTCAAAGGCTGAGAAGGAGCCTAGGGGCACACAAGGTCCCAGGAATAGAGCCTGAAGCTCAGGGCTGTACAGGAGCCACAGTCAGAGCTGCTACTGAAAACAGGGTAGGACCAGCCTGTTTACTGCTGGCTGCATTGTGATTTCCCTCCTTCAGTTTCCCTCCCTCCTTCCACTTTGCTTTTATGTGTTGGGTACTTTGCTAGATACACAAGTACCACCTGCTCTGCTCTTCTTGTTGATCTTAGACATTCCCTCCTGATTCACGCCCTCTTGACACTGGAGCCCTCTCCACTATACCTCTGCATCTCCCCTAGTGCTCTGGTCTAGCCACAGTGAAGTCCTTCAAGACTGTTAGCTCTCCCCAGCTCCGGGGCTCTTGCACACATCATTGTGCACCTCCCTGCCTGAGACCCTTGTGTGGCTGTCACTTTCCCATTGGCAGGTCAAAGCACCTCCTCCAGGAAGCGCTCCCTGTCATCCCCTGAGCCTGCTTCCTTTTCCAAGCTTCCTGCATTTGCCCTGATGGGTGTGCTTCACCTAAGGGCTCATCACTGGTTATCAAATCTACTGGATGGAGGAGGGCCCAAGTGGAGGACACACTTCTGGGTCATGAGACTTAACTGTATATCAGATAAACTCCCTGGTCTTCTAACGTGTTATATTCCAGTAGAGGTGTGTGGACCAGGATTGGCATTCTTGTATGAATGGAGGGGTAGGTGACATTGTTCTAAACATGCCACCAAGGACTCTTGGTGAAAAACAGAGCTTCCAGATGAGGCCTCATTGCACAATGGTGCCTTCTTTCTCCCCAATTGGTCTCCAGCTTATTGGCCTCTTGCTATGCCCAGTAAGTCCATATGCTCTGTCCACTGATTAAGACCAGGCCCACCTTCCCACCTTCCCATCATTGCTCAGATGCTGTTGTCTCGTACAGGCTTATACCACTATTCTGCATACCCACTGGTCTGCTATGCACCCACGTTCTCTGGCTCATCACATCTACCTTTACCAGAGCTGTTTCCCTACAAGAGCACAGATTTTGCTTTTCCAACTTATTGTCTATCTGCAGGGTCTAGAAGTGGTGCTCAGTTACAGGCTGCATGAATGCACAATAGAAACACAAGGCTGCCCAGAGCTGGCTTCCTAGCTGTAAGAACCTGTTAACCATGCAAAGCCACTGCCCATGGTGTGTGAGCACTTCTGTGTGTACAGAACACTGCAATAAAACCCCGTCAACAGGGATGGACCTGGCTTCCTGAGGGAGAAGCATCTCCTGGAAGGAGTGTACATTAGAAAGAAAGCTCCCCAACAAGGCATATCTCCTCCATACCTCAGCACATGACCCTTTCCCAAGCCTGACCCTGTCACTCAAAGCATGCCTCAACTGTGGGTGAAGGATGACCCAATAGATCGCACAGAGTGCATGCTGGGAGCCAGACATACAATGTTAGACCTTGACCCCACTAGCTATCTGTTCCCAATCAGAGAATGACTCCAATAGAGTTAAGGGTAACATCAGCATGGGAAGAACCACAGGCTGAGACCACAATGACTGCAAGTCCTGTTTCCCAATCCAAGCCTCACCCAGGGACTCTGAGCTAGTGATCTTCCCGCCTTAGCGCCCCCTGAGTTCTCCTGATAAAATGAGAGTAGAGCTTCACAGATGGCTCTCGACCCTCTCAAGTATAAAGAGCCTTTGAAAATTTTTATTGTGGCATCCTGTACACATGGAAGTGTGCACACACCACGGTCAGTGACTCTTCATGGTTAACAGGTTCCTACAGCCAGCATCCTGATCAGGAGATGAACATCCCCAGTTCTCTGGAGCTTCCGTGTGGCTCTTTCCAGCTCCTAACTCCTCTGGAGGAAAGGCTTATTCTAATTCTGAATCCCATAGGTTTACTTTAGTTTTTTTTTTTTTTTTTTTTTTTTTTTTTTTTTTTTTTAATTGAGACAGGTTCACATGTATTTCAAACTGACCTCAAATTCAATAGGGAGTCAAGGATAACCTTGAACTCTGGGGATTTGACTCAGTACTGGGGGTTGAACCCAGTCAGGGCTCTGTGTGTGCTGGGAAACACTAGAGCTGTGTCCCCAGCCCAGTACTACAGATTCTCTTTGGTTTTGTTGTTGTATGACTTGCTGGCTTTTCAAACTCAAGGAATCCTTTTAGCCTCTGCAGCATGCTGTTCTGATTTCGGGATCGATGGCAGTCTTGATGATTTGCTGGTACTCGTAGTTCTGTTTAGTCCTCTCCACACAGAATTAGGTGGTCCCTGTGACTAGTAAAGTGCAGAAGAAGTGACTGTGTGTCTTCTGAGGAAATGGCACGAAGGACATGTGGCTTCTACCCTGCTTTTGGGTCAGCAGCTCTCTGGGTGTGAACCTCAGTGTGATCCCATAAGAAGAAGGGATGTGTACAAAGAACAGCCCTCCCATCAATACTTGCTCCCCATCCCTACACACAGCCTTCCCTAAGGCTCATCTTTTCTCTAAACACAGAGGTTCTCTGCCTATTTGCAGACTTCCCCAGTTGGCCCCACAGATGCCCTGCTCACCTCCCATCAACAGTCAAGTGCATCTTGGAAGCCCCAGTCAACACACACCAGTAAAGTCCTGAGAGACCCCAAGTCAGCCCATTCCAGCCGTTCCTGCATTCTTAACCCACGGAAACCATGAGGGATAATAAATGTTTATTATTGTTTTAAGCTACTAACTTTTCGGATAATTTGTCACACAGTAATAGACAAGAAATACAGTATGCATTGATTGAGCAAATACTCAATGAACTGAACTGCCTGGGCTTTGAGTAACCATTAAAGGAATTCATTAAAAAATTATACATATATATATATATGTATATATGGAAAGAGATGTATGTGTCTTTGCATATATGTATATAAACACACACATCTATATTCAAGCTGGTCTAAAATTTGTGATCTTCATGCCTCAGCCTTTTAAGTGCTAGAATTATTACCACACATGGATTCCTCTAAAAAAAAATCTTTTGGTATCTTTTTAAACTTGAGAAAAAAAAGATCTTTCTCTCTGGTCCTGACAAAGACTCAGTCCAGGCGGAGGCTTGGCCATGGCTTAAAGATGTGAAGTCCCTGTTCCTGGGTCAGGGTGAAGAACTCACGTTGAGTCGGCTGAATGCTCTGGCTCTCTCCATACTCACATTCTGAAACCAGATCCTGTAGCCTGTCTCTCCATCATTGCCTCTCATCACTAGACAATGGAACTCAGTAATGGAGGAGTCTAGTCTTGAGTCTGAGCGGACCTGTGTTCAAATCCTGAATTTTCCCCTTCCAGATCTGCTCAATTCCAGACAAACAGCTTCTCCCCACACCAGTGTTCTCTTCAAAGAAATAAAAGAACAGAGAGTAGATCGCAGGTTGTTGTGTGAGAAGGAAATTGCATGCAGTTCATAATAGGGACTCCAGAAATACTGAGGAGACCAAACAGCTATGATTATCACCCACAGGCTGGCTGGGCACTCTCAGGGTGTCAGGGGACCAATGTTCCCCTCTCACACAGGTCTCACTGGGCTCACCCACATGTGCTGTGGTTCCTCCTAAGTTTTTTCTGCACCGAAACAGCAGCTCTGGAGGGCCAGGTGAGCATATGGCCACATGAAGGCTCTTGGTGGGAGCCAGCCTGCTTCCTCTCCCTCGTTAGCATGGCCCGGGGCTGCTCTCTCCTTAGCAAGGCCTGGATAACGAAGGCCACAGCCTATTAATTGCGGTGACAGTGATAAAGGAAGAGGGGGAGGCTGCTATTTGTCTTGCTTGTAACCTCTCGCATCATTCCAAGATGAATGAAAACTCATTTTCTGCTTTGATTCGGTCTAATTTCTCTGGCCCCCTGGGCCGCGTTGGGGGGAAGGGACTCACAGCCTTCTGTTGAGAAGAAATTGGGGGAGGAGAAGAAGGGGTTAGAGGTCACAGAAGAAGAAGGCCTGCCCCACTATCGAACTAAGGACCTGTCGGGGAGCTGTTGGGACCTCCAGTTATTAATGTGAAAGATACAGGGCTCATGCAGGAGCTGACTGGATTATGAACTAAGCCTGTCAAGGAAAGACTCTCCACCCATTTCACAGATGTGACAATGGAGGTAGAGAGGAATTAATTTGTCCAAGATCACAGAGCCAGTGAGGCCAAAGCCCAGCTTCAGTATGGAGAAGAATTCATCCAGAACTGTCACTAGTTTTTTATCTGTCACCCAAAAAGTTGTCTCTTACCCAGATGAATGGATAAATGATTAATCAACACACAAGTTCCACAGAGAAATGACCATTAAAGAAGGAAGCTCCAACTACTGTCCATCCCTTCCAAGGAACAGGAAAAGAAGATGAGCAAGAGGCTGGGGAATAGAAATGGACTTTTCTTCCCATCATATCCCACACCAACCAGGGAGGACCCACTTAGAATGACCCACTTGTAAGATGGAGCCTTAGGCCTCTGCCTTTCTGGCCATGTGGTGGATGGATGTGAGGTGACACTGTGGAGAAGGACCCCACATGTGGCACATCTTTGTTTGTGGAACTGGGGGGCAAGTCTGCAGCCCTAGCAATCTGAGCTTCTTGGTCCAAGCTTTATCTTTGTCCCGATAAACTAAATATCCAGTCATCTATTTGTGAGTCCTTACACAAACCCTGCCTGGCCATTTGTTGTAAATCTGTGTCTCCTCTGACAGGCAGAGGTCCCATAAGGCTCGGGAAATCAAAAGAGCCTGGGTTTCATGACCTCACTCTTAAGATGACCCCAGAGCAGTCCGTGGAACAGGAAGAGTTGTCCCAGAGACGGGAAGAGAGTAGACGGGTATCAGACAGACTTCACACAGCATCCTTCGGGGCTTCCGGACACAGCTGAGGTGATGGCGTTGGAAAGGGTTTGAATAATGCTCTGGTGCTCAGCATGAATAAAAATGTGTGCTCTGAAGCCAGACAGTGTGGGGTGTGCTGCAGCGCTGCCCTTGGCTACTATGTGACCTTGAGCCAGTAGCTTTGCCTCCCTGGGCCTCCCTGTGTTTTAAGTAGTCTGGCGATCGTGTCTCCTTCCTTACGTAAAGTACTGAGGGTGCGCTCTACGTGGGTTGTGCTCTGAGATAACCTCTGAGGCACCAGGCTGGGAAGGGCTGCTCTAGGGTCAGGATGTCTGTGAGAAGTGAGACAGCTGACTCAAGCGTGTCCCTCATTCCCCTCCCTACAAAGCTCTCCCATCTGCCCCATCTGAATTGCAAATGGCCTTCCCTTTCACTACAGCCTCAGCAGGAGACAGCTGAGGCCAGAGAGGCAGCCCTGCCCCAACAGGGTGCCCATGGCCTTGCTCTGTCTCCAAAGGTCTGCAGGAGGAGCCCTCAGACCAAGACCACAGTCCCGACTCTTGGAGAAGCAGAAGTCCACTCTGCCTGGCATCCCTGGCCTTCCCACCCTAGTTCACCACCCCTCTCCTGACCTGACCCCTTCACCACAGGCCCAGCTTAAGTCTTAAGATTCTCATGAGAAAGGCATGTAACCCTTGGCTCACTCTCAGAACACTTACATGTGCCAGGTCCTGGGTGCCGTGCCATGAACCTCTTCAACTGCACTTTCTGCAGCCCTATCAGGTGCCTGTGTTCACAAGTACTTGCTGTTGACAGTCCCATTCCACAGCCAGAGCTTCAGAGGTCCAGAGCTCCCAAGTGTCAGAACGTCATCTTGCTCCCTCTAGATCTCAGCGCTGAAGCATCACTGTCTCCTTCTCCACTGCAGACCCTGCACACAATCCAGTGGGAAAATGGAGTGGAGGGGCATGAACAATGTGAACAAAAGGAGATGAGGTGATGTGCATAAAGCACCCACTATGTGCTACCTAGAGATAACAACAGAGATGATAAAAAAAAAAAAAAAAAAAAAAAAACAGTGTCCTAGAAAGTGACACTGGACAGCCTTCCTGGTATCAGGCCAGGTGTTCTCATGTAAATCTCTAGTCCTCTCAGGAGCCCCACAAGGTAGTTATTGTTACTACCACTCCAAGGAGGCCCTACTGAAGGTAGGACACCTGAGTGTCTAAAGCCACACAGATATCAAGCATCCAAGCGAGGACCTGGGCCACTCCTGTCTTCCTTTGAATAGCAACATAACAGCAACGACTCTCTCCAGATTTATTGGCTACTTTTCTGCGTTCAGTCTGTTAAGCCCTTAAATGACAAGGTGACCCAGCTGTCAGCATCATTTCCACCGTACCAACAGGGAAAGAGAAGCTTGGAAGTCAAGTAAACCAAGAAATGGGCCCTCACCAGGAGCTGGGATCTGTTGCCTATCTCTAACTAGCTTATCTGCCAGAGAAACAGTCTAAACTCCTCAGGGATCATGAGGCCTTTCGCAGTCTTGGTTCTATGACCCTCCCAAATGTATCTCTCAACACTGTCCCCACCAACTGGAAGATAATCTGTCTAATAAATTTCCTCAATCCCCCAACACAGGTATTGCTCATACATATGTGTGTTCATACTTGTTGCGTCTCTTTAGGAAACTCCCTTTCACCCTTCGAGACCTGTTTCTACATACTATTTCATTGAAACCTTCCTTGACATACCATAGGAGAGGAATCTGTACCCAAAGACACCCTAACCATTGTACATTTCATAGCACACCATAAGTATTTGCTCTTGTGTACAATTCTCTGGTCAGGCCCTGAATTTCTCTAGGAGTGGACTTGTGCTCACCAATTTTTGTATCAACGATGGCTTCCAAGAGCCCTACAACACAGAAGGTTCTCTACAAACAGTGTGGGGTCCAGTTGATGTCCCATTTCAATAATATTTAGCCTCAATTGTAAATCCCCCACAAAGGTGAAGCTGGGATGCCCATTTTCTGTTCTCCCAGAGAAAATGACACAAGCCCAGGGACTTCCTGTGCCCTCTCTGATCCAAAATTCCTGAAAATGCCTCTCCTGGTTGGAACCTGAAGATGCCTTGAGGTTTATTTCTAAGACAGGAAAAATGGCAAGTCTAGATTTAAACTGATTCAGTTACCTGCTTCAAGGTTCATTGGGAGCAGAAAGCCTAGACTCCATCCCTTTCAGGGTAACCTAGGGCTATCTTTAGGGTTAGAAAGGTCCAAGTCCAAACCCTGTCCTAGCTGGGCATGGTGGTGTATGCCTGAAATTCCAGCATTTGTGGGTTTTGGGGGAAAAGGCAGAAGATCAAAGACTCAAGGCCAGTCTGGGATACATGAGACCTAGTTCCCCCAAAAAACCCAAACTAGAGACTGGGGAAATGGCTTGATCAGTAAAGTGCTTTGCTTTCCAAACATGAGGATATAAGCTGGAGTCCAGGCACCCATAGAAAAGCATATAATTCCAGACCTAGGGAGGGAGAAACAGGAAGATACCAGGGTTTGTCTAAGAGCCTGTCTTGCCCGATTAGTGATATATATATATATATGCCAAACCCAAACTAAATCCTGGTCCTACCACTCCCCATGGGACTTGTTCAAGTCTTCTGGGTAAAGTGGGAAAGTACCACTTAACCCAAAGGATTGTTGTGAAAGCTTCAAACATTCCTTACTGGGTCTCTATTCATGGCTCTCTCTGGTCCTGGGGATCAAGCTAGGGCCTCACACATACAAGGAAAGTGTTTTCCTCTGAGTATACCTACAGCCTAGGATTGACATGCTCTAGCATTAAAACAGGCTTCTGGTAAGGGCCTAGTTTTCATTCTTCCTCATCCTTTGGCTATCTTAGTGAGGCGCCCTACCTCCCCAAGAATCTTGACTGCTTTTACAATGAGTTCATACTGGAAATATATATATATATATGTATATATATATGAATTTTTATAATACTTACTGGAATTATATGTATATAATCTGGACAGTTGGGAGAGGAAGCTGCAAAGAGGAAAAAAAAAAAAAAAAAACAGAAGAGAGGAAACCAGACTAAAGCAGAGAGAAAAGAATCCACAACCAGAGACCAAGCCACAAAGGGACACAAGAGAGACAGAAAGCACCAAGACAGGGAAGGAGGGAGAGAGCAGCCAAGAGTATAGGCCCAGTCTCAGGAAGCAGAAGGGGAACCCCTGGGCCAGCCCTGGAAGGACAGAGACTATAGGGATGAAGGCCCCAACCCAGCCCTCAGCTGAGCCTGACTTTAGTCCAACCTCAGAGCTCTGTGGCAGAGAAAAAAGCCCATTCTCCCACAGCCGGGTGAATTTGATATTCAATCAATGAAGATTAACTCGCCCAAGGTAAGGGGGCTTTCACATCCATAAGGAAGTCAAATACGATTATGCAGATGAGAAAATTATCCTAAGATGAGGAGCTCTGCTATATGATAATTATGAGAGAGCTGGACTCCCACACTGATTAGCATATCTCGAAGACCAGACCGATGATGGGGAAGACCGGGAAGAGCAGAGGTGACAGGAATCCCACCCACAGAAGCTGGCCAGGGACATCTGGTCCCTGATACCCTTGTCTAGAGGAGAGGACACTTCCCTTCAGATAGTGAGGACCTAGTGAGAGCCCTGATTCTGATGCACCGTGGCCACTGCCTGGACCAGCTGTCTCATCTCACCCAAGAGTGATTCAGAACCCAGCTCCTTAAATATAAGAATCTAGGTGAAGCAGAGGCTGCTGGCCTCTGTTTGGAGAGGTTCTCAGCCCTCATGAACCTTAGAGTTTTCAAAGAATATTTAAACTTACATGTGCCTGGGCATACAGCTAAATCAGGATCTCTGTAGAAGGACCAGGGTAATGGTTGTTTGTTTGTTTGTAGCTCATTCTAGCTGGGCATCATGGTTTACATCTGTAATTACAGCACTTGTGGAAGCTAAAGCAAGAGGATCCTGAATTAAAGGGCAGGTTTGGTTGTATAGTTAGACCTTATCTTTAAAAGAGGCTTCTAGCCTTCTCTATATGGTGAGTTCCAGGGCAGCCAGGACTGTGAAGAAAACAACCTTGTTTTGTTTTGTTTAAAAAAAAATAAAAATAAAACAAGCCATACACCCCAGAAGATAATTCTAGAATACAAACAATGTTGGAAACTCCCTGAGCATAGCATAGCATCCTAAGTATGTCTCTATCACAAGCCCTCGGAGACCCACAGGTCTCAAGCCTCAAAAAGCCACCCCAAGGTAGGAGTCTTGGGAGAGGTCAGAAGAGAGCTGAGAGTGGAGAGAGAAAGAGAGAGTAACCCAGAGTGGGGCCAGCTCTTGTATACTACATGTACTGTGTCGCCTGCTCTCCTGACCTTTGGTGAAGAGGTCAGAGAGGCAAGTGGGCTCAGAGGCAAAGCGATTTGCTCAAAGCTACTGTCAAAATTTAACCCCAGCACAGGAGATCCCTGGGTCCTCTTCATTTTTAGTCCTCATCTCCTGCCCCTGTAAAGAGTGCCAGGAAGTTCCACACCCAAGAAAAATTACAGCCCAGTTTGGGCTCTCTAGTCTGCCTGACCTGTGGTTTCTCTCTGCTGTGCCTGTACTATACCACCACAGGGTGTTAGGGAGAAGAGAGCAAAGGCTTGGAAGCCGAAACACTGAGTCCTGTCTCCTCTTGAACAAGACATTGCCCTCTTTGGCCAATAGGGACAAGGAGACTAAGTTCAGCCAGCAGATTGAGACAAGGTCGGTGTCTGAAACATGCTGTAGAGTTCAGACAATGCCTGTCTCTCTCCTTTGAGGACCTGGAGTTGACTGAACACAGTGAAGAATAAAGCCTTGGGCTGGGAAGGTGGCTTAGTCAGTGAAATACTTGTTATGGAAGTTTGACAACCTGTAATTCCTGGTGCCAGTGTTCAAAACAGGAGAGGCTATGTACATGTGTGACCCAGTGTTGGGGGAGGCTGAGACAGGCAAATTCCTGGGCTGTGGCCAGCCTAGTCTAGTAGGTGAGCTCCATTTTCAATGAAAGTCCATGTCTCAAAAAAAACAATGGCTCCTGAGGAACAACACATGAGGCTGACCTATGACCTCATGTCCATGTACACACATACACACCTAAATAAAATAATAAAAGAATCTTCAAAAAATAGGATCAAACCCTCCCTAGCTCCCTTCCCTCTCTGTGAACACACAATCACTGTGAACCTCAACCCTACCCACATCCTTTATCTGCCAGTCACAACCAGAAACCTGGGGGTCAGTGTGGTTGGGCACCCAAGGCAAGGGGTCCCTATTCCTTACTCTATTGATATTCTTATTTCAATATCACCTCTTAGGAGCTCCAGTGCACAGCCAATAGAGGATAAGATTGGGGAGACACTGGTAGAAGGGGGATGCCGACATACGTGCTCCAGAATCTCTGTGAATATCTACCCTGTATCTGCAACTCTGGCTTCCCTCTACATCTCTGTGTGTGCTGTTTATGTCTGGACACTGATTGTGTTCATAAGCATAACACTGTGTTTTTGTACCTGTTTTAGAGTTGTGTGTGCATACCTGTGAGATACACATATGGGCCCAAGTGTATGAGTCAGCCAGGGTACCACCTGTGTTCATGAATGTGTAGAGAAGTTTGTGTTAGTGTGGAAGGGTGCGTAGATGGGGATAGAACTATGCATCATTGTGGGTGGGTGTGTCTGTGTTTAGATCGGAATGAAAGTGTCTTTACACATCATTACATGTACCTTTGTAACATGCCAGTGGGTGGTGTGTGAGGCTGTGTGTGTGTGTTGCAATATTAAGTGCAGAAGATAAGTCTCCTATGTGAGAATGTATTAACATGTGGAGAGAGAGAGAGAGAGAGAGAGAGAGAGAGTGTGTGTGTGTGTGTGTGTGTGTGTGTGTGTGTGCGCTCGAGCTGGGTTATCAGTATGAGGAGGAGGGCACTGTATGACTCTGGATCTGGATGAGTATCTTTCATGTGTGTTTCTTAGGACCAGGCAAAGGGAACAAATCTCCAAGAAAGTATCTATTAGCATCTGTGAAGTAGGGCATGTGCCTGTGTGGGGTGTGCCAGTATATATGGGCTGTACCAGCGTGTGTGTGTGTGTGTGTGTGTGTGTGTGTGTGTGTGTGTGTGTGTGTGAAAGTGTGTGTGAGTGTTGTTGTATCTGCAGATCTGCATGTCTGCGAGAGGCTGCACCTCTCTAGCTCGGCTGGGCCCTAGCACTGTAAATCCATCAACTCCACATGATTTTGTCAGTGCTGACAGCTAACTTCAACATGACGACAAATCTGGCCCCAGAGGATATTAAGCAAAGACACATGAGCCTATAATTTTCTGCTTCCACGTGTGAGATGCTATAATAATCAAAAGAAAATGAGTTTCTAACTACCCCAGCTCTTTGTGCTGCTGCCTTCATGCCGGCTGCGCTAATTGAATCACCCAGCACCACTGTATCAATGGTAACTTGGGTATTGGGGGGTAATCAGGCGTGCGGGGGGGACCAGCTTGGAGAGGTGCAAGGGCTTTTGTGAAGGTCCCATCTGCCTCATGCACCAAAGCTGCGGGCCGCCTGCCATTGACTGGACAAGAGTGACTGAAGGGCAGGGGAGGGCCTGGGAGGGGACACTGGGGAAGAAGCACCTGGGTCCAGATGCTGCCGTCTGGCTCCTGGCTCCCACACTCTGTGTGAAATCTGGACTTTGGAGGTAAGTCTACCTGGATTCATCCCCGCTCCATAACCCTTACGACATTCCGCCTCTGGGATGTGTACAAAATTACACAGTTAGCCAACTCACGGGGCATTGAGGATCAGTGGCACAGAGCAATTAAGTTACACACACCCAGGTTGTGCTCCAGAGGGTAGACATGTGGAAGCTGTGATGGTTTTTTTCCCATTGTTGGCATCTTGTTTCATTCGCTGGTCTCTACAGTTTGTGACAGGGCCCGTTATCCCTTTTTCTATCTGAAGAAACTGAGGCTCTGAAGGATTAAGGGATTTGGCCACTTGAGAGACACGGTTGTCTGTATATTCACTAATGTAGGGCATGTTCAGAAAGGAGGAAAATGCCCCTGGTGACTTCTAGGGGTTCTTCCAACAGTTCTGTGGCTCAATAAATATTAGCCATTCACCCTGCATGCCTTTTACCATGGAGCAGCTGGTATGCAGCTGTGTTGCTTTCAAAATAAGTTTATGAGGATTAGGTGCAATTATTTCACAATTGAGGAATCTGAAACCCAACGAGGTTTAGGTAACTTACCTAAAATCATAGCACTGGTAAGTTGTCTACACACACACACACACACACACACACACACACACACACACACCACCACCACCACCACCACCACCACCACCACCATCACCATTTTAAATCCATGTTTATCTATTTTATTTGTTCTTCTTAGAGATTCAGCTCTATCCTATGTCTCTCTTTGCCTCTGAAAAAAGTCTTCTAAACTAAAGCCCTCCTTTGTCTCTGGGAGAAAGCCTCTCTCTGCCTGGATCATGCCCTCTGAAATGAGGTTCCAGAGGAGGATGGAAATCCCTCCCTTCCCAGCCCTACTGTGTATGTGACACTAAGGTTGAGGAGCTTGGTGGACAGCCACCCACAACAGTGAGAGACCCTATCTCACCAAACCAAGTGAAGAATGGTAGAGAAAGATACTGACATCCTCATCTGGACTTCTCATGGATGCTCACACACATGTGTGCTTACAGCACATACACACATACACACACACATACATTCTCTCTCTCTCTCTCTCTCTCTCTCTCTCTCTCTCTCTCTCTCTCTCTCTCTCTCTCTCTCTCTCCCATACCATGCTCTTACTCAGGCCTCCGTTCAGACAGCAAGTCTTCATGGAGCATCTGTCGGATGCCTGGAGCTGAGTGGTGAGCTGTAAGCTTCAAATAAGAAATTACTTGTAACCTCTCGATTTTATGTGGCAAATTTTGGAGTCATACAATACAGCACATACATAATAGGAAGATCTGGGCTCCGATCTTGACATTGTCACTGACCAGCTGGGGACCCTTGAACTTATTGCTGAACAGCTCTGGGATGTTCAGTTTTCAACCCTGTGGAACGGTGTCATCTTTGCCTTAGCAAGAGGAAAAAAGCCAAGGGTACCTGCTGTCACCACTCCTCGTCAGCGTGTGCTAGAGATCCTGGTCAGTTCAATAAGACAGGAAAAAGAAATAAAAGGTGCATATACTGAGAAAGAATAAAAAGCATGATCCTCTTCATAAAAGTAAATTCAGCCCCCCCCCAAAAAAAATTAAGATACCACAGCTGTTAAGTTTAGAAAGATCGCAGGGCCAGAGATCAATACACCAAAACTTTGGTATTAATTTCTACATGCTGACAATAAACAATTGAAAATTGAAATAGGAATGGGGCATTGATCCCATTTGACAAGCTCGATGAAAGGAGTAAAGGGAAGTCATCCTCATCCTTCAGTATGTCAGAAGTTTCAGGCCAGAAGTACTCCCTGCTGTGCCTTCCTGAGAGAGAAAAGAAGGAAAGAGGTGAGAGGAGACCGGCACTTAGCACCCCCTCCCACAGCCACAGAAAGGGAGCCGTTCTGACACGCCCTCCATATTTGTCCTGTTATGGGTCTTAAGAATTTCTCTATGAATTTCTGGGATCCAGAGCTAAGAAAGTAGATCCTCAAATCAGGAGCTCCTTAGAAACAGTGTTGGCATTGGCACATGAATGCTGTGCACCTTGTGAGCTGCCCAGAAATAGAGCTGAGCCATGGCTCATCTGAGCTCCTCCCCACTCCCCCTACTCCCTGTCTTCACATTGCTCTGCACTCCTGCAGATCTTACTCCAGTCACGACCTAGTTCACACCGCCAGAGACCCACACAGCTTCCAAAAGCAACTGACGGATTGGCAATGAAGCCTTTGCCCACCTCTTGAATGAGATTGTACCCTTCAACAGCCAGTGACGCTAAAGCCCTCTTCTGCCTTCTACACATACCCAAAAGTCTCAGAGCTCACTACACCCCACAGCTCCCCTCCCCCATCCCCCTTTATCTTTCCTAAAATTCCATCTCTGCCATCTTGCCTCCGCCACTGGATCAGTCAACTGGACCAGTGGTTTTGCTCTGACTTTGGTTAGGAACTTTGAGCTTTTCCTTGACTGAAGCTTCAACTCCATGTCTGCTATGATCACCTGGTGACGAGGGCATGGGCACATGCAAGAAGAAAGGCCTTCAAGCTCCCCACCTTCGTGTTCCAGGTCCTGCCTTGTCTGCAGCCTTCAAATTGCTCACAGCCTTGCAGGAGGGAAAACAAACGCAGAGGCCACATACACCGCACCACAGTGACACTCCTCAAAGGTGCTCAGATGGAAGGGTGCTGATATAGAACCAGGGTTTGAAGCTCCTGTAGGTAGTAGCTTATGCCACCTGAAAGGGGGCGTGGAGGAAAGAGAAGGAATGAGTACTTGCCCATCGCCTATGGTGTACTGTGTTCATTATTTATCTTATCAACCTCCAACCCCAAAGTCCTGAAAGGTGACTGTCCCCTAGTCTTAGCATTTTGCTGAGTTGCAAGCAAACTGAGGCCCAAGAAGGAAATGAACTTAAAAAGCTCTCTCAAGGGGTGTCCCTCCCTCAGAACCCCTCCCATTCTCGGGAATTCTTTCTCAGTTTTTCTTAGTAAATCTATTTTGTCCTTATCATTGTCTCCTTATTCTTCTTGGGACTGTGAAGATGAATCCCAAACCACTGACTCGGGGCAGCTTCATTGGCCATTGGTCACCTGGGACCTTGAGTTAGGCTCAGATATCATCAGAAAAAGCTCTTTCACACTCAAGAGCCCACATCCTTTGGAGGTACCACTGAGATTGAAGGGGTACCAGCCAAAAACCTAAGCTTGCTTCTCCTGTAACTCTGGCTATCTCTCATGTTCCCTGAAGTTCCCCCAAGCCAACCACCATACAACTACTTGTGGATCTCCATTGCTGTCTTTCTTAGACCCTAACTCAAGAGACATGGCTTTCTCTCTCATCCGAGCAGCTTCTGGGATTTTAGGCTTGCTTCCCATTTCTTTTTCTTTAAAACTCTTATAAAATAGTCCTCATGCTTCTAAAACCTCTCCCAGAGAGTAGCTAGCAAAGGTAGAGCACAAACACTTGCCTATCTGCTTTCGAAACCCTTACAGAGGGCAGAGGGATGGAAGGGGAGAGAGCTTCAAGTGGCCCCACTGGGAGATGGGTGGAATAGGAGAATCTGATTTGTGGAACATCTGAGTAAGTAGAATCAGGCACAGAGCTACAAGGGTACACTTTTTGGACAAGGCACATCTTTTTGGTGATTTCTGCATGAAAGACCTCTCCGGGAAAATGTGATGTGAGTGACGCTTTGGGTTGGTAGAGACATTTCACGCTCCCTTTTCCGCTTCCGGAAATTCCAGTCATGGAAGTGTGCTGCTCATTCATAAAGTAACCAAGCTGTTCTAGAAAGAAAACACATAAACATTATACCCTAACATTAAAACTCAGAATCAGATGGTTCCCAGCCATGACCATATACACTTGAAGTGATCTCAGGGCTCTTGGCTGTGGTTTGTCTTAAGGCTGGGATCTGTGGGAGATGGTCATATGGGGAAATAGACCGAAAACAGCTGAAGCCTCCTGAGCCCGTGGCCACATGCACCCGCCCTCTCTCCTCTGATGGGTGAGGGCTGTTAGAGGAGAGTGGCTTCAGGAGAGATGTCTGAGATGGGACGGGACATTTGGGCAGTTGGGGCCGATTTGTCACCATTTTCACGGACAGACTTGAGAATTAAGTGGCATGAAATTGAGCACAGACCAGGTCTTCCCCCCACCCCAGACCCCCCCAGAGACGGGCCGCCCTGCCCAGAAGGGGAGAATGGGAAAGGGCAGGAGTGGGAGGGGTGGCCAGCCATGCTCAGCTGCTCCTGAGTGCAGATGGGGGAGAATAGAAGGGGGTTGGGCTCAGCTCCTCCTCCCGGAACCTCTGCCCTCTGTTCTCAAACAAGCAGAGGCTCTGTCAGACCCCAGTCCCTGTCAGAGCCAGGACTGACTCCCTCAAGCCTAAGTGCCCTTAGAAGTCAAGGTTAGGGGTAGTGGCTAGACACAGACCTCATTCAGGGAATCCCTTAGACCTTTATTTTTATCTCTGCATCTCTGCTGCTACTTTTGCTGGGTACCCAGGAATAGGGAGAAAATAGACTGAAGGTCTGGCTCTGCTTGGGTACAGGGTTGGGGAAGGGGTAGAGGTAGAAGCTTTCATGCCGGAAAGAGAAGAGTTAAAGTATGTGGGGGTTGCGGGGGTGGGGGGAGAGTTGAAGCCTGGGGTTCCAGTTCGGGTTCCAGTCTGGCCTTACCCTCTTTTGAACCTCCATCTGCTCATCTGTCATAATAATGATGACAGCCACCTGCTGGGGCTGTTCTAAGCACCCTGAGTACTTTGTAGCAATCGAGTGATTGGATGAATGATGCTCTTTCAGAGAGCGCTGTTATCAGTTACATCCCATTCTGCAGATGAAGGAGCAAACCTCAAAGCCCGTGAGTTACCAGGTGAGACTCCCTGCCTCACATTCCTGGCCTTGGGGAGCAGAGAGGACTTGTCGAGACACAGACATGTAAGCTTCTCACATAGTGCATGTGTGACCAGTGTCACCTGCTGCCAGCACTGCTCAACGTGTTCTTTAGTGAGGGGACAGGAAGCTCAACTACAAAAAGGTATGAACTTGAAGGATCCCTTAGTGCATGCACTCTCTCACAGAACTGTCAGAGATGGAAAACAAGCTCAGGAAGAAGAGGGACGTGCACAAGGCCAATCGAAAGTTTGTGTACAAGGACACTTACGTGGGGCCAGGATTCAATGCTCTCCAGACCCCCTCCAGCTTTGGGAAGAGCTTTTTACTTTACTCCTCCAGAAAAAACAATGTACCCCTCCCCCAGCAGAAATGAGACTGAGCCCCAGGCTGGGTGGAGATGACAGGAGAAGACAGCCTCAATCTGCCATCCTGGACACCTCCTCCTGGGCAGAGCTTTGCCCTACAATTAGGAAGGATGTGTCTGCCTCAGCGCCAGGCCTAACCAGCCTATGAGAGCCACGAAGAGCCCCGCAGGTGGCCAGGGGGAGGACAGGCCCCATGGTACTTAATAGGGCCTAATCTCTGCCGGTGTTGTCGGAAATGAAAATGAAAAACAGCCACGATTTTGTGGTTTAAAAATTAGCATGTGTGCCTACATCGTAAGCCCCTGGCCTGAATTACCATACAGATTTATCCCTGGCCCAGCACGCAGCCAAAATATGTAATTACACACAGGCTCAGGGTAGAAAAGTTGCCCTTCTGTTTGCTGTCTATATAATATGGGATTTTAAAAGGAAGAGCTAGACAGGGGCCTTAGTGAGGGACCCACTTCACTTGGGATGCTGCTGGTGGACTCTGAGGGGTGGTTGTCTCAGCCTCATCTGCAGCAAGTGATGGGGCGATTCACACACGTTCTGACTTAAGAGTTGTCTCCTGAGCTGGGAGACGGAGGACCAGGGATGGAAAGTCTTGCCATTGAATATTGTGTTCTCATGTATAGTCACACATCACTTAAGATAATACATATTCTGAGAAGTCTGCTCTTTGGCAACTTTATTGTCATGTGAACATTATAAACTATCCCTACATGAACTAAGTCTGATAGATCACTAGATGATGACTTCTTGTGGGACTGTCCCACAATATGTCTTATTTATTGTATATGTTATTGTATATAGGAAATGTTGTTGACTGAAACATTACTATCCTGTGTGTGACTATATGCTGTCCTTCATTTAAGTAATTATTTATTTATTTTAAAGGATTTAAAAATATTTATTAGATATTCTCTGTATTTACATTTTAAATGTTACCCCCTTCTCTCCACTCCCATTCCCCCTTCCCCCCTCTTCTTGCATCCATGAAGGTGCTCCCTCTCCCAATCACCCTCTTTACCTCAGTGTCTTGGCATTCCTCTATACTGGGAAAACAAGCCTTCACTGAATCAAAGGCCTCTTCTCCCATTTATGCCAGACAATGCTATCCTCTGCTACATATGCAACTGTCGACATGGGGCCTCTCCATGTGTGCTCAATGGTTGGTGCTTTAGTCCCTGGGAGTTCTGGAGGGTTTGGTTGGTTGAAAATGTTCTTCCCATGAGGTTGCAAACATTTTCAGCTTTTTCAGTCCTTTCTCTAGCTTTTTCATTGGGGTCCCCTGTTCAGTCCGATGGTTAGCTGCAAGCATGCTCAGCTGTATCTGTATGACTCTGGCAGAGCCTCTGAGGAGGCATCCATATCTGGTTCCTGCCAGTAAGCACTTTTTGGCATCAGCAACAGTGCTTGGGTTTAGTGGCTGCATATGGGGTGGATCCCCAGGTGAGGCGGTCTCTGAATGATCTTTTCTTCAAACCCTGCTCCTCTAATTGTCTTTGTATTTTCTCCCTATTTTAAATTTTTTTTTATTTTATTTTATGTGTGTGGGTATGTTTTTCTGTGTGTATGTACACCATATTCATGCCTGGTACCTATGGAGGTCATAAGAAGGTGTCTGATCCCCTGAAACTGGCGTTAAATGTAGTTGTGAACAGCCATGTGGGTGCTGGGTGTCAAACCCAAGTCCTCTGGAAAAGCAGCCAGTGCTCTTAACCACTAGGCTCTGTCTCCAGCCCTTGTAATGCTATCTTTGAATCTGCAGTATGAAATCTGAGAAGTAGGTGTCTTATCCCACTTGAAAAGTGAGGAAACTGAAGTTTGTAAGAGGTAGAGCTATGAATTCAAACTCAGGACTCAAAAGTCTATGCTCTTACAAATATTTGTTTGATGTGGCCCCATCCTCAGTAGGCCATTCTCATCCAACTCAGAGATCTCATTTGAAGTCATTGTGAGAGCAAAATGGATGATGGATAGAGTGATTGCATATTAGTATTTAAATGAGAAAAATGAAAGAAAATCCATAGCCAAGTTTGGTGGCACACGGCTGTGATTCCAGTACTAAAAAGGCCGAGGCAAGAGGATTGTCAACAGTTCAAGTCCAGCCTGAGCTATGTAGCAAGCTCCTGCATCAATTGAAAGAAGGAAGGAAGGGAGAAAGGGAAGGAGGGAAGGAGAGAGGGAGGGAAGCAACAACAACAACAAAATGCTCCCATGGGAGTTAAAGGTTCAGAGAAACAGAAAAAGATGTTGCCAGGTGTGGTGGCACAGGCTTTTAATCCCAGGACTCAGAAGCAGGCAGACCCCTGAGTCTGAGGCCAGCCTGGTCTATATAGCTAGTTCCAGGCTAATCAGAGCTATATGATAAGACCCTGTCTCAAAGGGAGGAGCCGGAGAGGAAGAGGGGAGAGAGAGAGAGAAAGAGAGAGAGAGAGAGAGAGAGAGAGAGAGAGAGAGAGAGAACACCTATCAGCACAGACACTCGGAATGAGTGGCCTAAAGCCCAACAATAAAAACCAGTGTCTTCATTCAGGGCTGAGTGGTAGATCATGTCCAGATTACTGAGAGAGATGAATAAATCAATGTCCCAATTCAGAATCAATGTCCCAATCCAGAGGTGGATGGAAAAGGAAGTGAACATTCCCCATATAGGAATCAATACCTCAATGATGATCTGCTTGAGGCCATCAGCATCCCACTTGAGGATCAATGTCCCAATACGGAGTGGCTTGAGAGGAATCAATGTCTCGCCATAAGAATGTGTTAAGAATGCCAGCATCACAGTGTAGAGATCAATGCCCCAATTCAGAGTTGGTTAAGGGAAATTGATGTTCCAGTGTGATGATCAATGCCCCAATATCAGGATCAATGATGATCAATGGCATATAAGGATGAATGCAAAGAGCCAGTGTCCCATGTGAAGTATGATAGCCCAAGTTCTGCCATAGTGTGGATGAGTGTTCTTGACCAACTGTAGACCCTAACTTACCAATATAGCAAACAATAGGACACACTAACCTATCTTCAGGGAATTTCTTTCTACTATTGTTCTAGAGGCATTATTCCCAGGCTTCCTGGCCCTTTTAGGTCTCTGGCTAAGTCCTATACTACAGAGCATTTAGCCAGTATCCTCAACCAGATCATTTATAGTAGGTCCCTGATGCAAGAAGTGCTTCCTAAGCAAATCCAGATGATGCCACCAGCCCAGAAGTGGCAAAAGATAAACAGTCCTTGGGTGGGTGCCTCCAGACTCAACCCAAAGCAGTGGCAGATGACAACTCCACGTCATCAACATCCCATCAACATGATGTGCCTCTCAAGTCCAGATACCCAAGTTACGTAACGGGGCCTCTGTTGTTGAAACAGTTTCCACTTTGTACAGTTGAGAATGAGTGAGCTAGAGGAGGGGCAGATGTAAAACAAGAAGCCTGATCCCCCGCCCCCTGCAGCATGGCTCAACCCACCCCAGCTGGCTCAGGTTGGCATGAAGATTCCACACAACCCCAGCCAACACCTCCCCCCAACACACATGGTTTTTGGAAGTGTGTTATGGGGTTCAAATGTCTAGGCAAAGGGGTTCAAAATGACTTTCCTCCTTTTCTATTACTCCTCTAAGCTTAGAATTCTATGAAGACCCCCCTGTTGCTTTCCAGGGTTAGAGTTGGGAGTTGGAGGGTGAGATGGGAAACCTCCAGCCTCAGCTGCCCCAGGGGCTTAAGAGGAGGGTGTGATTTTTCTCTTGCTCAGACAAAGGCTGAGGCGGAGGCATCTGTCAGCCCACTCTTGTGTCTCACAGCTGCTCTGATAGTCAGACCCAAGGCAGGTGCCAGTTTGGAGAGGGAGGGGAAACCAAGTGCTCATACTCTGATTCTTTCCCTCACCCCTCCCACGCATGCGCATGCACGAGATGCCTCCTGTTGACCAGCCCCGTGTCAATAAACCTTCCCTGTAATATCAGGAACCAGAACCTTGGGGATAACACCTCCCATCGCAACAAACATGGCCCACTGCTCCTCCCCATGTGCTTGTGTCCCTTCAAGCCCTGCTGCCCAGCACCCTTGGACTCCTCCAGCCAAGGAGTAGCTAGGAAGGGAGGAGTTGTCTTAGTGTAGGGGGCCTTACTACCTGATGAGCTTCAGAGCTTCATGGCTCACTCAGAGCCTCTCTTCCTGGGGCCAAGGGCTCAGACTAAGACACAGGCATGTTCCCGTACATTTCTGCCTCCATGCTCCATGTATGCATACACCTCCCAGAGAGCCTCATGACAGATTAGATGTATTTCCAGGTAGAGCAGTTAGAACTCTGCGTTCACCATCTTTCCAAAAATATGTATCAATGTATACATTTAGTTAACTCGTCTTAACACTGCATCCCCCTGCTAAAAGAAGCATGTTTAAGGCTCAGACTTCTCCATTTAGGTGAGCCATTGTAAAATCTACTACTGACCACATATTTTATAGTTAGCTCTATGAGCAGGGGCACATAGTCAAGAGTTGGGGGTGGGGGCTCTGGTGGGCTTCTCTGTTAGCAAGATGACGCAGGAGGAAAAAGAATAGTTCTGGGAAAGATGCTCAGTGGAGGAGATGTATAAATTTCATACAAAGATGCTTCTAGGCCCCTCCCTGGTGTAGTCCTCTTGACCTCCTCCCCACTCCCAATCTCCCAGATGCCTCCTTCTTCGGCTCCCTGCCTGTCCCAGGCCTCACCCCCCCAGTCCCTGCAACCCCCAGCCCCTCCCTAGAGCCCCCTCCTCAGATGCAATCCCCCTGCTGTAATTTCTAGGGGAATTGCTTCATCTCGGGTGCAGATATATTTGTGTCAAGGTGCAGCTGCACAGATAGCCTTCCTCTATGCATAGTAAGAGGGTTGCAGAGAGAGAGGTTGTGCCCAGAGCAAGCCCTTATCAGAGCAAGCTGCCTGCCATTTATCTGATTCCCCATCAAATAGGAAAACGGGCCTCAGGCTGCTGCTTCCACTTTCCTTGGGAAAGCCATGGGGGGAATAATAATTTACTCCAATCTTTTTGTTTCCAGCGCTCACCTTCAGCCTGACACAGCCCTGGATTTCTCCACCCCCCCCCCCTCGCTCCCAGCTACACTGGCCTAAGGGTACTGAGTTGATCTGTAGCCCCTAGGGCTCCACCTCAGGAACAACCCCCCCACAGAAATGCCCTTGCTGGTTGAGTGGGCCTGCATAATGGATTGGCACAGGCTGGAGAAGATAGCCTTTGGCATCAGGAATAGTAGAAATGGAGGAGGGGGAGCAGGGACCCAGGAGGAAGTGAGAGGCGTTGGCCCTGGCTGGGCGTGGGGGGAGACTAGTTTTCTTCCCAGCCCCCACATGTGTATCAGATCCCCATGGACACACAGACACACACACATGTGTTTGTCAGACTTGACCCTGTAAATCTCCTTGTATATGGACTCATCGGCATCCTTTATCTGTGGATGTCTGTCCATCTGTCTATCTATCTGTGTCTAGAATGAAGATGAATGAAGCACAGGAGTGGTTTCTGTTTGATGTCACAGACTTGGACCTCCCATCTCAGTTCACAATCCAAGAACAAGCTCAAGACAAGATGACGGGGACAGGAGGGAGGGAGCCATGGGTGAGGGAGAGGTCCCAGATGGGCCTGGCTGCCGGTTGGTGTCTTGCTTCAGTTTCCCTGACAGCCCATCTGGTACAGAAGCTGCAAGAGGTGGGCCACTGGAAGGGAGCTGATCCCTGTAGACTCACTGTAAATCACAGTTATGTGGCCTGGGGGCAAGGGGTGGGCAGGGGGCAGGAAACAGCCCCTGCTGCACACACACAGGGTAAGGCACAGAGGCCAGGGTCAGGTGCCGCTGTAAATCGTCACCTAAATGTTTCCAAGCAAAGGCTAATCAGGAGAAAGTGACAGAACACACCCAGGCCCAGCCTGACTCCTGTGGGCACACAGCTGTGCAAGTACATGCATGCCCACAAATACAAAACCATGCAGGAACATGTTCTGCATACAGAGCTGTTTGTACAAAGGTGTCACACCCATACCTGGATGCTCTAAGTCATACCTGTTTTGCACACACAGACTCCCAGAGATTTCTACCTGTCATGCTCCTTTAGACCCAGGGCTCAAAGATCTATCAAATAAACTTCAGTGTTTGCACATGTTCATAGGCAGGTGTGCAAATGTTGAACAGACAGAAGGACAAAGCCCCACCTGCTGCATTCCTAAAGATACAGGCATGCTCAGTGGGACTCTTCCCTTAATAGTCCCGAGTGCAGTGCCATGTGTTCACCTTGAAGAACATTTCGTAGAACAGCTCTTTTCAGAATAAAATAGTTTAGTGAAGTGTTTTACCTCTAGCTGCATCCGTGATGAAGTGATGTTCATTCATTTGTTTATTCGCCAGCATTTAGGAGAGACCCAATGTGTGTCACTAGAGTCTAATGAAAGGATGCTCCATTAGAACCTGAGAGGGAGCATGGTTGCTCACAGCCTTAACCTCAGCACTTGGGAGACAAGTGAGACAGGAAGATAACTGGTTCAAGGTTGGTCTGGACCATATAACAAAGCAAAACAAAAGTTAGAGACATGACTCAGAGTGCTAACCAAGTATGCCAAAGCCCTGGGCTTGATCCTCCAACGTGGCACAAAACTGGGCATGGTGGTACATGCCTGAAACCTCAACACTCAGAAATGGGGGGATGAAGGGTCAGGAGTTTGAAGTCATTATTGGCTACTCGAAGAATTCAAGGACAGCCTGAGATACAAGAAACATTTTCCAATGCTGGGTCCTAGCAGCTAAGGTCTATTGGACAACAGATGCTGGGGCCAGCTCACTGGTGCTTAGCTGCTTGGTGTACCAACAGCTTGACTGCTCTTCTTTACCTCAACCCCACAGGAGGCCCTCAGCTTGGCTTTCTCAAGGTTTCCCCAGCTCTCTCCTCACTTTCCACACAATGCAGCTGTGGTCAAGGCAAGATCTAGGCTTTCCAGCAGAGGCCATTGCCAAGTTGTAAACAGAATGAAGTGTCCATGGGAATCTTTTTCCCAGCTCTCCGCTCTCAGGCCTTCTGAGAGGTCAGTAGGAGCCTCTGAGATTCACTGTCACCAGGAGACATTTAGAACTGGTTCAATGTAGCTGGGTGAGTCCTTTGGGGCCTCACTGGACTGGCGTGGTGAAAAGGGATTTGAAGATCAGGACTAGAACCCAACCCCACCCCCACCCCAGGGCTCCATTCCACTCTATGTGCTTACCCCATGAATCTCAGCATTTCATTTGAACAAAGGGCTCCGAGTAGGAACCATCAATCCATACGACAAAGTGCTTGGCTTTGGAACTCTGCCACCTCCCTGCTATGAGCAGCCTGATGTCCTCTCTGCAGCCCTGACACTCCTGACTGTTCTCCTCCCCGAATCTCCACGCATCCCACATTTATTCTGCCTCCACTTACACCCCCCTTCGGCCTCACTCACCCCCTCCTCTGGCCTCACCCTAATTCATCGTTGTTGGTGTTTTCACCCCTCCCATGTCCACCACAGCAATCTCTGCCTTCCAGTTTCTTTACAGAATCCTGGAAAGTGCAATCTCCTTTTTCAGGTAAAGAAACCGAGGCTCAAACAGCTTTGATGATCTGTTGTCCATGGGCACCATCACCTTGACAAAGCCATTCTAGATCCGAGCTGGTCTTCCTGGCACAGAATCTGTCCTCATATAGAAGTGTCAGGAACCTGAGCGTGGCTGCAGGATTAGGCTTTCTCTCTCCTGTATTCTTACACCAAGGTGAGGGAATGGGCATGGGAGTGGGGTTTGGAATGTCCATTGGTAACTAGAAGGAAAGGAAGAAGAAGGGAGCCTGTGCATTCTCAGAAGCAGAATGGGGCAGAGAGGAGCTGTCTGAAGACCAGATGGTACCAGGACAAGAGTGCGTTTGCAAAGCACATGATGGAGGCCTGACCTGCCCACCATGGCTGTTGGTATCTTTAGGTGCAGAGTGTTGGGATTCTGTAAACCCCACCCCACAGTTACCTGGCAACAGCCAGGTATGCTCTGCCCCACAGTTACTATAAATGGGGCTGCTTGCCCCCTCCTCACTTTCTTGTTCTTGTTCTCCTCTCTTGCCTCTTTGCCTCTCCTTTTTCTTTCTTTCTCCACACGCTCATGCTCCTCTACTTCTATACTCCTCTTCTCTCTTCTCTCTTCTCTCTCTTCTCTCTCTCTCTCTCTCTCTCTCTCTCTCTCTCTCTCTGCCCCTACTATCCTCTTAACTCCCCCCCCATGTCCTGAATAAACTCTATTCTACACTATACTGTCATGTGACTGGGATGAGCGATTAGATGCCTCAGCATGGGTCCACCAGAGGCATGCCCCTTGCCCCCATGCCTCACCTCATCTCCATGGAGCATACTCCCCTCCCCCACTCAATCTCTTAAATTTTTTTCCTAACACAGAGGGTCATCGGTATTGGAAGGAGGCAGAATAGGAAGGACGTGGAACTTTGGCTCTCAAACTTGCCTTTGAAAAACCCTTATTTTCTTATCCCCTATGGAGGATTTGGGAAGGGTACAGGAGAACTTTATTGATGGTATTCAAGAGAGTAGGGAGGGCTCCCTAGGCTCCTCCTGTTATTATGGGAGTCTAAGATGGAAATTGTGAGGGAGATGCTCAGTGTTGGGGGCCAAGTCAGGATGGGACTCTTCAGCAACTGAGGGCCTCTCTCTTGCTCTCAGTGTCCTTGCTGGGGGAGTGGGTGGTCCAGGGTTTCTTACTCCTTGGAGGCCATGTAGGCCATGAGGTCCACCACCCTGTTGCTGTAGCCGTATTCATTGTCATATCAGGAAATGAGCTTCACAAAGTTGTCATTGAGAGCAATGCTAGCTCCAGCATCAAAGATGGAAGAGTGGGAGTTGCTATTAAAGTCGCAAGAGACAATCTGGTCTTCAGTGTAGCCCAGGACGCCCTTTAGTGGGCCCTCAGATGCCTGCTTCACCACCTTCTTGATGTCATCATACTTGGCAGGCTTCTCTGGGAAGTATGTCAGATCCACAACAGATTCAGTGGGGGTAGAACACGGAAGGCCATGCCAGTGAGCTTCCCATTCAGCTTTGGGATGACCTTGGCAGCACCAGTGGATGCAGCGATGATGTTCTGGGCTGTCCCATCACCATCACACCACAGCTCTCCAGAGGAGCCACCCACAGTCTTCTGAGTGGCAGTGATGGCATGAACTGTGGTCATGAGCCCTTCCACAATGCCAAATTTGTCATGGATGACCTTAGCCAGGGGGGCTAAGCAGTTGGTGGTGCAGCATGCATTGTAAACAATCTTGAGGGAGTTGTCATATTTCTCATGGTTCACACCCATCACAAACATGGGGGCATCAGCCAAAGGGGCAGAGATGCTGACCCTTTTGTCCCCCCTTCAGGTGGGCCCCAGCCTTCTTCATGGTGACGAAGACGCCAGTAGACTCCACAACATACTCAGCACCAGCATCAGCCCACTTGATGTTAGTGGGATCATGATCCTGGAAGATGGTGATGGGCTTCCTATTGATAACAAGCTTTCCATTCTCAGGCTTGACTGTGACAATGATTTTGCCATGGATAGAGCCACACTGGAACATGTAGACCATGTAGTTGAGGTCAAGGGGTCGTTGATGGCAACAGTCTCTACTTTGCCAGATCCAGAGCAGAAGGCAGCCCTGGTAACCAGATGCCCAATACAGCCAAATTTGTTCACATCGACATTCACCATCTTGTCTGAGGGACAAAGCTGGCACTGTACGAAAAGATTCAGCTGTCTCTGGAACAAGGAGAAGCAGGGCCCTGTGGAGGATTATAAGAGTATGTGCCCAGGACTCTGGAGACACTTAAGTGTCTAGGCCAGCAGCCTTCAGGGCAGACTCTTCTGAGTACTGGGATTCCTCCTGCCCAGAGGCACAGAGCCTCAGGCTCCCAGATATTATCTTGCAGTGGCCAGATCTTCATAAGGCTCTATGCAGGACCCTGTGACTTTAGGTGAACAGAAAAGGTAGACACTGGCTGTTTCCCTCATCAACCATTGCCTATCACACCAGCACTGGGAAAGGACCAGGACTTTCCGAATTTAAGAAGTCAAAAGAATGTTGCCAGGATGCTGGCTCTCCTACTGAAGACCAGTCCTGTGCCCACATCCAGCTCTACAGAGGTCTCAGGTCCCCAGCACAGGTGCCCAAGGGCACCAAAGCTAGAGCCCTATGCTTTGGCTCCCCTGCTAGACAAGTGGCTAGTGAGCACCCACACCAGGGTTCAAGTCTCAGCCACAACTTCATCCCATCCTAGGAGCCTGAAGAGCTGAGGGCTCCCAAAGTGGAACTGTGAGAAGAGAGAGGGTTGGGAAATCAAGGAAGAGAAGGGGAGCAAGCAAACAGACAGCTTGGTCTCAGCCCTAGCCAGCTCCACCCCCACGCCACCCCAGCCCATCCAGTTTTCTTGGCACCAAGAAAATGGTCAACAGCTTGTCACAGCTCACTGACTCCAAACAGCTCTCTGAAAATATTGTTGAATTTAAGTCCAAATGCAAGGACACCCATATACACCCCTGTCACTCCCCCTACCTGTGCCTTAAACAGTTATCACATAGCTGCATATACACCATGTGACTCATTCAGTCCAAAAGCATTCATCGAGTACTGATGTATTCTGGGCACTGCCACCAGAGGCAGCTTCATAGCCTAAGAGGAGACACAGATGTGGGGAACAGTCATCGCAGGGTAAGGAAGTGAGCGTAACTACTCAAGTCCAGCGAGACAGAGGAAGGAGAAACAACTCAGGTCAGGCAGGGGACTTCTCAGAGAAAGCAATATGCCAGCAAGGTTTCTAAGGATACATAGGAGTCTGCCAGGTGGACCCTTCTATCACTGACCTAAATTCCCAGCCCTAAGCCATTTAACTTTAAACTTGGTCTTTTTTGCTTGCTTTTTTTCCCTCCTAGATAGGGTTTCTCTGTGTCGCTTTGAATTTCCTGGAACTCATTCTGTAGACCAGGCTGGTCTTGAACTCGAACTGCATACTTTTAAACTTAGAAAGAGAGAGCCCAGGCCTGAGTCTCAGCTCTGTCTTGCCAGTTCCCTCCTGCTCCCACTTTCCCATCTGTAAAATGGGCTGATCCATCTGTGGAGTTTGCTATACACCAGGAAGCAAAGGGACTGAGAAGATACTCTTGGGGTAGGAGAGGCTCTCCAGGGATGTTCCCTCCTCTAGGGATGCTCCTTCCTGCTCTCTAATGGAGACAACCAGATGTTCTTAGCATACCCAAGGACTTGTGAGCAGAAGCAGCATCTGGCTGACTCTCAGGAAGGCCTGTGCCTGGGTCCTTGTTGCCTGGCTGCTCTCCGCACTGGTGAGAGGACGGAGAGGGGAGTTAATCGATTACAGGGCTGGGCGGGAAGAAGAGAGGATTTTTCATTTTAAAATGTTCTGGAATAATTCATATTTGCTTTGCAGGATGGCATTGTGTGCTGTCAGCTCTGTAATAACTTCTAGACCTTTATTTATTGTTTTGCCTTAATGATTTTATGTTGCTCCAGTGTTGAGATTCCTCGGTGTCTTGTAACACATAATGACAACGAAGGCCCAGGCTGGGGCAGACCCATGGGAGGGAGTCCTGCTCTCCTGATAGACACACCCCCACTCCCCCAGTCTCTGTGGAGGCAGAACCCAGAGCAAGGAGTTGAAGCACCCAAGCTGTGTGCCAAGTGAGGGCAAGTCTCACGTCACCCTCTGCAGCCAGTGTTACTGCCCCAAGACAGAAGTGTACGCTAAGCCTTAGGGGAGACCACAGGCTTGCACCTGATTTTGTGTGACCAAGCCAGGATTTCCACAGGGGCCAGTGGGCTGCAGCCTTCAGTTACCCAGTGGCTCCTTCATTTTACTAGAATAGGGGCTGATTAGGGAAAATTTTAAAGTACAGGTCCCTGGCATGGCGTTTTGTGGGTTCAGAATGAGGCGAGGCTCTTATGTCTAATGGGCTATAGGTTAGTCACAGTCACACGGGACAACTCATCTGTTGGCTGTTCCCTCACTAAAACACACTTGGGTGCACCCAGTTCCTCTGACTGAAGTTCCACAGTTGGAGCAGTCTCACAAATGTCTCATTGGGTGAGGGCACACACACACATACACAGGGGGAGGGGGAGAAAGAAAGAGAGGGAGAGAGAGACCCCTGTACCTCTATCATTCTCCATCTTGGTTCCCTGAGGGTTCTTCTCCTAATTCCATATTCCCAACCCCTTCTGTGAAGCCAGGAACGGAAGGGGAGAGGAAGGGGAGGTTTTTCCCGTTGCCATGGTGATTCTCTACCTCCCAGTCTGTAGGGTGGGGGACAGTTTCAATGTGAGCCTCCCACCAAGTCTGGAGGGAAGCAAGCTGTCCTGGGCAGGGAGGGTAGAGGACCTGGGAAGAGCAAGGGAGATACAATGCAGAGGGAAAAGAGAAAGGTGAACCGCAGGCTAGAGCAGAAAGCCAGCTCCTCCAGGTGCTGGGTTGCCAGACCTTTGGTCCAGGAGCAGAAAGAACTGTGTGAAAGAGTGGGGGAGACTGGACCTGTGATCTCTGTACCTGGAGCCGACAAGAGACCCAGGGACAAGACAGCCAGAGAGGCTGGCTGGGGAATAGAGACAGAACCTCAGGACTAGGAGAGACTGGGGCTCAGAGAGCAGAGCTCTGTTAAAGGAGCACCCAGCAAGGCCTGCACTGTGGTCATTCTTACCACAACCAGGCCAGATCTGGCATGGCCGGGGATCCCTGCCTACCGGGCTCCACCAGGTTGGGCAGGCAGACTGGATAATACAGGCTTCAGCAGGGGCAGATGGAGTGAGGAGGAGCCTGACCCCCAGCCCACTAGGGAATGGCGGATTGTCTGCTTTTTGGAGTGCTCCCACTGCTGTGCCCTCAACCTCCTGCTTCTCCTGCCTCTGGGATCACTGTGAGGGAAACAGAAGGGGGAGGGGAAAGTGACAAGCAAGTTTCACAGCCCACATCTCCACCTCCCCCTGCTCCCCGCTCCTTTTTGGCGGGTTTTCCCTGGCAGCAGCAGGTGCTCCCTGGGCCCAACTGTCTCTGGCAGAGACTAGGATGTTGTTAACTGGGGAAGTGATGCAGGAGAGACTAGGGAGGCAGGGGGGAGGGGAAGGTGCTGAAATGTAACATCTTAAAGGGAGTGAATGCAAGATGAGGAAAGCCCCCTGAGGAAGACCCTTCTCTCCTACTCCTGCAAACACTTCACGAGCATTAGCTCTTTTATTCCTCTGATGGTCCTAATCAATATCTGCTGCTATTCTGATCTCCACTTGGGAGGCGAGAAACTGAAGCAGAGGTGGATGAGGGAACCACCAGAGAGGATTCAAACCTAGGAGAGGGCTGGTGTTTGTGCTCCTGCCACAGTCTACGCACACTGCATCCCTTTGAACCTTTAAATGTGTGGATCGTTTGTGGCCTATCCTTGCTATGTTAACTAGGCTTACCTCGAACTTCTGTGCTCACATGATCCTCCAGCCTCAGCTTCCCAAATAGCTAGGACTCCAGGCGCAGGCACCTTTGTATCTGGCTCCCGCTTTCATTTCTTACACGGTTTATCCCTGGCATTTCTCTAACCAGCCTTTATTTCTTCAAGCAGTTTGTTCCAGTCTGCCCAGTCTCACTGTAACAACATTATCTGAGTGGCTATGTGCAAATACAAATAAGAACGCGCGCGCGCGCGCACACACACACACACACACACATGCAAGTCTGTCTGTACACAACCATGCACATGGAAGCTATCACACCTGCCAAAGCCCAGGCAGGCCTTTGCTTTCACCAGCAGAGCATTAACTGTGGCATAGTAACCTCAAACAATGATCAAGCCAAAAAAAAAAAAAAAAAAAAAAAGTTTGGCTTTGGAACCAAGTGCTGCTTAGCATATGTGATTTTTGGCAATACATCTGCCTTTCTAGGTTAAGCTTGGGCTGATGTGGCTTCCCGTGAATCTGCAGCTTGGCAGCACTGGCTTCCAGGAGAACCGCTTCTAGGTTCCCAGATGCCAGGTCCCCTGCAGGCCTTCCCAGAGCTCCTCTCCAGCCCTGGCAGCCTCCACAGATCCCTTGAGATCCTGAAAGATCTCAAGGGGACAGTGAGGATTCGAACCCCGGGTCACCAAAGAGGGGATTTTATAAAGGTTGAGTGAGCGCAGGTGGGCCTGAGCCAGACTTGTGACCTCCCAGGTGTGCCTCACCTGTCTGGAATGTGGCTGCCTCACTGTCTAGACTCTTCTGTGGCCAGGCTGGTGGGTGTGGATGAGCAATAATGGGCTTGAGCTGAGCTTCCTTCCAGAGGACCCTGCACAAGGCTGTGTGCAGTGATGGGTGACAAAGTCTCTTCCCCAGTGAGGGTAAATGCCCTCACACGGTACAAGGGCCTCATAGATCTGTCGCCCTCCCTAGACCCAGGCATAGCTGTGCTTTCAGCGTTCATGAGTCCCTCCCGTGCCTGACTTTTCAGTGGATCTAGGAGCAATGAGAGCCATTGAAACTGGGATATTGTCATCTTCCTACTGCATGGCAGCTCAGCTCTCTGACATGGAATAGCTTAGCATAAACTTAAAGACTGTCGCAAGTGATAAGAGAAATATAGGTAAGTATGAGAAACAATTTCCAACTGGAGACTTGGAAGAAACCCTCCTGGTTAAAGAAGTAGGACTTGGCTGCCACAAAGATGGAAATGTGCTTGGTTTTCCAGATGGCACCCAGGGGAGACTATTACCTGGGCAGGTACAGGAAGAGCAAGATGCTATTGTCTGTGCCAAGACTGAAAGGAATGGTATGGTTGGGATGTGCTCTTGTGACACAGAACAAAGAATGTGGACTTCATAGACAGGTTAAAGATTGGAGGGTTGTTTTGCTTTGGAATTTTTTTCTTTTGAGACAGTCTCTTGTCGCCCTGGGCAGCTTTATACTCACTACATAACTGGAGTGGGGGACCTTGAACTTGGATCTTCCTGCTTCTTCCCCCACCAAGTGCTAAGGTCACAGGTGTGTGCCACTGCACCTGGTTTATTTGCTGATGGGGATTGAGCACAGGGCTTCTGGTCGGCTAGGCAAACACTCTACCCACTGACCTGCATCCCCCACAACATTGAGGATTTGTTGATCAGGGGAAGATCTCAGAAACCTTTTTATTTAGAAAGATTAGTCTCCAAGTTATATTGGAAACATGCATGCATGTGCATGGGCATTCATGTGTATCTTCAGAAATATACACATGCATGTATACACAGAGGGATAGGCCCAGATTTTAGGGTTAATTTCTGGACCTTGTAGTATTTGCATTGTATTTATTTGGCTAGAAAAACATATTCGCATGATCTAAAGTTCAAACAATGTAAGACAGATGCATTGAAAAGTGAAGCCACTCCACCCTGATCAGACCCTACAGATGACCTGTCTAAAATCGAGCTGGGCCCAGCTGCAAAACTTCCTTCTAGTGGTGCTCTCTGTTTACACAAGCAAATAATCTGACTGTGTTTGCTTCAGTTGTCTTGCTTTTGAGACCTGGCCCTACTTTGTGACCCAAACTATCTTCAAGCTCGAGATCCTCCTTCAAAGCTCTCCAGTCACTAGGATGCTTTTTATTCTTACTTACGTTTTCATTACACATGTTCTTCTGGGCCTTGCTTTTCTCCTTTGATAGCATATCTTACATGCAGATGAGATGGTTCAGCAGGTAAAACCTTGCTGCTAAGCCCTGGACCCCACATAATTAAAGAAGGAATTCAGTTCTTACTTGTTGCCCTCTGACCTTCAGATGAGCACTTAGGCGTGAGTACACGCACGCACGAATGCACATTAAAAACAAAAACAAAAACAAAACACATTGAGCCAGGATCTCACTATGTAGCCCTGGCTAGGTTAGAGCTTATTGTCTTAGTCATGGTTTCTATTGCTGTGATAAAACACCATGACCAAAAGCAACTTGGGGAGGAAAGGGTTTATTTCAGTTTATAGTTCCTCATTAGAGGAAGTCCAGGCAGGAACTCAAGGCAGGAACCAAAGCACAGGCCACAGAGGAGCACTACTTATAGGCTCGCTCCTCATGGCTTACTCAGCTTGCTTTCTTATACAACCCAGGAACACCTGTAGAGGTGAGCTGAACCTTCCTACATCAATAATGAATAAATAAAATGCCCCATAGGCTTACCTTGGTCTATCTTATGGAAGCATTTTCTGGAGATTTCTTCTCAGATATGTCTAAATCTGTGTCATGTTCACAAAAAACAACTAGAACACTTAGACCACGCTAGACTTGAACTCACATAGATCTCCCTGTCTTTGCCTCTTTGTCTTTGTCTTTGAATATTGGGAATAAAAGAATGAGTTGGCATGCCCAGCCACTTTTTTTTTTTTACATTTATCCTTTTACATTTACATTTATTTTTTTACATTTATCATTTACTTTACATTTTTTTTTTTACATTTATCTATTTTGTAGTGTGTGCATATGTGCATGTGTGCATTGCCTTAGAGCAAGTATGGAGGTCAGAGGATGACTTTTAAGAGTTCGTTCTCTCCTTCCACGGTGTGAGTTGTGGGGATTGAAATCAAGGCTTGGTGGCATGTGCCTTTAACAGGTAAGCCATCTTGTGGGTCTTAAATTTTTTTAATTAAAACACACACACACACACACACACACACACACACACACACATGCCTTGGAGGGGTGGAGATGAAGCTCAGATTCTGAGTTTGATCTTGGGTACTGTTAATAATAACAACAATAATAACAACAGCAGTAACAATAACCTTGGAGCTCCTTACAAATCCATAAAGAGTTGTCCAGTTCTCAACAGTAGCGTGTTATTTCATTATAGCTCAACATTTACAGTATTTTTGCTCTTTTTTTCTCATCAAAAATGTCAGGCCTGGAGAGATGACTTTCTTGTTGCTCTTACACATGACCTGAGTCTGATTCTCAGCACCCACATGGTGGCTCACAACCATTCTAACTTCAGTTCCTAGGGTTCCATTGCCCTCTTCTGACCTCCAAGGGCACCAGGCATGCACATGGTACACAGACACATAAAGTTAAATTAAAAAATTTAAAACTGCAGTAAGTGTCATGTGTAGCAGCCCCCACTTTTAACCCCTCCCTCTTGGAGAACCTCTTTTGCCAACTTGCTGGCAAGTGTCAATAATTCTGCTCAATTGTAAATCTTTTCCCTGATGATTTGTGGGTGCTCTTTATATATTAAGGAAAATAACCCTTTGCTTGTGGTATAAAGGAAAATTATTTTTTTTCTTGGTTTGTGACCAGTTTTTGGTTCTTGCTTATGAGTCTTTAAAGGTAGGTTTCTGAAATTGCAAGTAAAAAAAAAAAATTAAAGGAATTCTGATCTTTCTTGGCTTTGCTTCTATATGCTGCTGAACTTAAAAGAGACATAAGTTGAGATCACGTGACCTTGGTTTGCATTAAGAGAAGGCCAAGTTCTGTGGGAAGGAAAATGATAGCTCTGCCCTGTTCTGTCCCCTCCAAGGAGACCTTTGGACAAAAGAGCAGCAAGCACATAGGAGGGTGACCACATGGCAACTGAGCTTCATGTCAAGTTCCACAAGTAATGCCACTGGGCTAGTATCATTGAAATTGAATCAAATCTGTGTGTATGAACATCACCTTAGACAGAGGATGGATTTTATGACACAGACTCTGTGCCTGAGATGTGGTGTGTCAGGGAGTGCGAGTCTTCAAAGCAGAGCTGTCTGAACACAAAGTGGCTTGCTTGGTAAGAAGTGAGCCTCTTAGCATCAGATTGATACAAACCACAACCGGGTGGTCACCTACCAGAGCAGCCAGCTGTGCAACCAGACAACCTCTCAGGACTCCTTCTATCTGTGAGAGCCTGCCATGTTACAGGGCTACAAAGAACCTTTGAAATGAATTTTCACTTTGCAGGAAAAGAACAGGTGATGGAAAACTATTCACTGAGGCCTGCAGGGTCTCAGAGACTTCAACACACAGGACCTATTTAAAAAGATGGAGACCAGAGTAGTAGACTATTCACCTAAGGCTACACAGCAGACTCTAAATCTCAAATTCCTTCCTGCTGAGCCTTCTGCCTCTGTTGAGTGCTTAAATTGATTGTTGTCTGACTCTGAGCAGTCTTCCTGCAGTTGTAGGTCAATAGCATAGCAGGCTATTATAAAGCGGTATGCAAGGCATCATGGGAACACCAGTGGCACACTGGATTCGGCTGGATAGGGGAATCCCTGGGTTGGGGCAGGGGGAACATCTCAGAGGATGTAGCATGTATGCAAGGTCTTGAAGCAGATGCAAAACAAAACACACAAAAAACAAACAAACAAACTGGAATCAGAAGAGAGTGACAGCTGTGCTTAGCCTATGGGGGTGTATTGAGCAGTTAGAGTCACATTAAAGAGACAAGCTCATCACAGCCCAACAAAGGAGACAGAAGAATCCTCATAGATTGTCACAGAATTTGAGAGCCACTATAGCCCACAGGACAGAAGCTCTCCTACAGGAACAAGGTGGCTGTCTGAAAAATCTTCCATTGAAGTGCAGCCTAGAGTTCTAATTTTAATTGCTTTACTAATTGATGTTTGGTTTTTTGAGACTAATCTTTTTCTTTTTTCTTTCTTTCTTTTTTTTCTTTCCTTTTTTTTTTTTTTTTTTTTTTTTTTTTTTTTTTTTTTTTTTTTTTTTCTTTTTAGATACAGGGTTTCTCTGTGTAGCCCTGGATGTCCTGGAACTCACTCTGTAGCCTATGCTGGCATTAAACTCACCAAAATTTCCAGGGTGCTGGGATTAAAAGCATGCTCACCATCACCACACAGTTACAGTTAAAATAAGCTCTTATATTGGTAGATTTTGATTTGATTTGATTTGATTTATTCTGTCTGGCCAGAAATTCTCAATGTTTATCAGGCTGGCCTCAAACTCATAGAAACCTTCCTCCCTTTCTCACCTAAGTGCTAGGATTAAAGGCACGCGCCACATACCTAGGTGGTGACATTTATTTATCTACTTATTTTTTTTTAGTGTGTGTGGATATGTGATGTGGGTGGGTAAGCATGTCACAGTGAATGTGTGGGAGTCATCGGATAATTTCCAGGAACCAGTTCTTTCATTCCACCATGTGGGTTCCGAGAATTAACCTGATATTATCACATTTGGCTTCAAGTACCTTAACATGGCAAACCTTCTCCATAGCCTGACCTTTCCCCCTTGAGAGAGTGTGTCATGTCATCTGGCTGGTCTTTAACTCACTATGTAGCCAAGGATAACCTCGTACCCCAATCCCTCTACTTTCCTAGTACCAGAATAACAGGTCACTATGCCCCATTTATGTGGTGCTGAAGATTGAACTCAGAGATTTGTGTGTGTTCCACAAGAACTCTACCAACCGAGCTCTAGCCCCAGCCCTGAGACAAGTTTCTTGCTATATAGCCCAGGTCCACCATAAACTCGCTCTGAAGCCTAGAGTGGCCTTGAATATGTCTTCTTGATCCAGCCTCCTTGGTGCTGAAATGACAGGTACATCCCACTATGCCTGTCTTAGCCTGAAAATTTCAAATGAGAAACAAAAGACTTCCAGGTTGACCCTAAAGCAGTTGGGAATAGGAGAAAGTGTTCCAAGCTAAGAGAATATTGTGAGCAGTTTCCGAACTGTGCATGGCTGCCCTGTCTTCAGACATCCACAGCAGATGTGAAGGCTCCGGTGTGATGTGTTGGGGGAGGTATCAGGCTGGAGGAGGAGGGACAGACAGGCTTTGGGGCAGGTCCTAGCAGGTTTCCAGATGGAGTGGGAACCAGCCTTGGTGTGCACTGGGACTTAGCAGGCTTGGCGACCTTCCCTTCAAAGCTGGGCCCCAGATTGAGAGCCGGAGGAGAGAAGCGTGAGCCTTCGGCTGCCAGCTCTTCCCGCTGCGCACTGTGCAGGCTGCTGAGCTGGGAGTCTCCTGTGCTCTCTTGTCCATGGCTGCGACCCCGGCTAATCCAGCCTCCTGGCCCATCTGACACACACTTCCACTTAACATTTTGTTAGCGACTCTGTAAACGAGCTCTCCCTGACCTTCAATCCCTGGCTAATTGCTGGTTTCATGTACAAGACTAGCTTAATTTTACGTGATAATTACCTGAGAGGGGTGATACATATGGCATTGCATGTTGGAAATGTCAGGCCTGGAAACCTACCAAGTGGACGCAGTCGGGAGCCATGTGGGGAGAGGAGAATGCCTCAAGCAGACCAAGTTCTGGAGGCTCAGAGTCTTCTGAGAGCCCAGAACATCCAGGGATGCAGGCCAGAGGAACAGTCCACGAGTTTCTCCACCACCCATGCACATCTTAAAGGACCAGGTCGAAGGCATGACTCCAATACATGCTTGGTTACTCTTTATGCCATCAAGCCTCCACTATATGCCAGGCAATGTGCATACGCCTGCACTGCTTGCAGACTCCACCCGACTCAGGAAGTCTGAACATATGTAAAGTGTTTTAGTTGCAGTTATTAAGAGGCATGAATAAGAAAAGCCTTAATGTTTAGTGGTACACAGTTGACGGCCAAGTCCACTTCAATCCTAAAGTACTGCCAAGGAGCTAGGAACACAGTTGAGTTGGTAGGATGCTTGTTTAGCATGCACAATGTCCTGGTGTGGTGGTTTGAATGTGAATGCCCCCCCATTGGCTCAAACACGTGAACACGCTGGTTATCAGTTGGTGAAACTGTTTGGGAAGGATTAGAAGGGGTGGTTTTGTGGCAGGAGGTGTGTTACTAGGGGCAAACTTTGAGGTTTCAAAATACTCATGCCATTTCCATTGTGCTCTCTGCCTCTTGTAGTTTGAGAAGTGAGCTCTCAGTCATTCTTACCATCATGACATAATGAACTCTAAGTCTCTGGAACCAAATGCTTCCTTTCCTAAGATGCCTTGTCATGGTGTTTTACCAAAGCAATAGAAAAGTAACTAATCCACCTGGGTTCAATCCTTAGCACTTGGTAAGCTAAGTTTAGTGGTGCCTACTATTATCCCAGAACTCAAGAGGACCAGAAACTTAAGGTCATCCTTGACTGAACGACTTGTTTAAGGGTAGCCTGAGCTACATGATACCCTGTCTCAAAAGAAGTATCACTGAGCACAGTGATACATGCCTATAATCCTAGCATTCAGAAGACTCGAGACAGGAGTTCAAGTCTAGGCTGAAGAGATGGCTCAGTGGTTAAGAGCACTGATTCCTCTTCCAGAGGTCGTGAGTTCAATTCCCAGCAACCACATGGTGGCTCACAACTATCTGTAATGGGATCTGATGCCCTCTTCTGGTGTCTGAAGACATCTGCAGTGCTCTCATATAAATAAAAATAAATAAATCTAAAAGAAAGAAGAAGTTCAAGACCATGCTGCTAAGCTACACAGAAAGATTCTGTCTCAGAAAAAAAAAAAAAAAAAAAAAAAAAAAAAAAAGAACCACTTCAGAAATCAGACACAAAAGGGCTAATTATCTGTGAAGTCTGGAAGAGTCAGTTCATGGAGACAAAACGTTCATCAGTCACAGAACAAGACAAGCAGGACCAGGTCCTCATGGCAGCAGGACAAGAGAGTTTATATTAAGGAAGCAGGGGACCCATACTCTCTTTCTCTCTGTCTCTGTCTGTCTCTGTCTGTCTCTGACTCTCTCTTTCTCTCTCATGCAAACCAACTACAGGATTAAGTGAGAAACACAATCCCCACACCAAAACAAGTTCCACACGCCCACTTCGCCTCCTCACCCATAGAACGGTGGACTCTCGAGCTGTGTGGAGTAAATTACGGCTTAATGAGATTTCAATTAACAAAAACAAATTAAAATCACTTTGGTAATTAAACTGCTGTGAACCTCGCCAGCAGCTCTCCCTCAGACCTCAAGCTTCAGTGGAGAAGTGGGGATGGAGGACCCAGTGCAGGGCAGGGAGCTCTCTCTCAGGATTGTATCTCAGGAGGCAAGGAGAAGCCTAGAAGCCAGGGCTTCTGGGAGCCAAAAGGGTACACACAGGCAGGAGGTGGCAGTACATAGTCTGCAAAGCAGGCTGGGAACTGAAATTCAAAGAGTTGCCCTGACATTTGGCAGCTTAGTGAAGGCGCACTTATTAACCCGCCTGAACTTCAGAGACTCCATCTGTGAAATGGGGATAATGGTGCCCATGTCACTGAAGGGCATGAACATGAACGCATAGGGCATGTTCAGAAAGATGCCTGTCCCACTGCCAAGGCTTTGCACATAGGCAACTTCCCAGCATCCTCAGTATTGCAGTATTCAGTGTCCAGAATGAACCCTAAGCCTGTCTTGGGCAGTGCTGTCCTTCCAAGTTAGATGAATGAGGATTCCCCTCAGACATCACATGGAAGCAAGGTTTCTCCAAGCTCTCATTTCTTTCCATCAAAGCCTAAGTAGTATTAAACCTTCTTCATCCCATGTCACCTGGAGAACTAATCCCTGGATTCATAAGAATCCGCATCCTCTCTCACACCTGGAAAATTAAGGTGTGCCTGCTATGCTGGTTTCAGTCCACAGAGGAGGAAACACACATCAGGATCTAGCTGGTGGCTGGAAGAGGATGCCTGACCCTGGGCAGCAGAACAGAGGTCTTGTTCGCACTCACTGCTGACAGAACTGTTTCTGAAGGGCAGGTTGGCCACATGCTGCAGCAAAGCTTTCCAGTGACCTATTCCCTTTGCTCTGACAGTTCTCCCTCTGGGAACGACTCCCGAGGGATTGATCCAAGATGTATGCAAGGTTGTAAACACAAGAATGTGCATCCCAGCATTATTTGTTATAGCCACACACTGGAAATGATCTAGAGGTTAAACAGGTTAAGCGCATCTGTGTTTGGGAACACTCTGGAACCTGAGAAAGTATGCACTCAGCATGTCTGCAGGAGGACTGCCAGTGTGTTTGCTGGATGCTCCCAGAGGCTTGATGCTGTCTGCAGCTTTGACAACTTCAGAGGCACACAGGCTACACGCTTTTCAAAATATCCTCTGGTACTGGATATGGTGCTGGATGTCCGTAATCCAAGCAGAGGCAGACAGATTCTGTGAGTTCATGCCCTGTTTGGTCTACATAGCAAGTTCTGAACCAGCTGAAGCTACATCTATTTTTTTTAAAGGAAGAAGAGAAGGAGGAAAAGAAGAATCAGCAGCCCACCATTTGGAGATACCTATGGTGCCTCGTGTTTCTAATCCCTACATTTAGGAGGTGGAGAATGATCACAACCCCCAGAACAGTCTGTTCTACACAGAAAGTTTTAGGCTTGCCAAGGCTAAATAAGGTGACTTTGTCACAAAATCAAGCCAAAACCAAAACAAACAGCAACAAAATCTAACCATACTTACAGGGCTGGAGAGATGGCTCAGTGGTTAAGAGCATTTGTTGTTCTAACAGGGGACCTATATTCTATTCCTAGCACCCACAGTGTAGCTCACAACGTCTTTAACTCCAGTCCTAGGGGATTTGGCACCGTCTTATAACAGTTATATCACATAGTACACACACATACATGCAGGCAAAGCACCATACACATAAAATGTAATGCCTTTTACACATAGTTATTTATCTTTCTCTTACATATTTTATCATGTGTTTTTTTTTTCCATTTTTATTTTATGAGTATGTGTGGGTGTTTTGCCTGCATATGTCTATATAAGGTAAGCATGTCTGGTGCCTGTGGGGTCCAGGAGAGGGCATAGAATTCTCTGGAACTGAAGTTACAGATAGCTGTATGATGCCATGAGGTGGTGGGATCAAACCTGGATCCTTTGGAAGAACAGCCAGTGATCTTAACCTCTAATCCATCTCTCCAGCCCCATAGCTTGTGAATTTTTAAGAATAAAATTTTAAGGGTTAGGAAGGCAGGGTGGTGGTAGCACACAACTTTAATCCCAGCACTCAGGAGGCAGAGGCAGGTGGATCTCTGTGATTTTGAGGCCAGCCTGGTCTACGGAGGGGGTTCCAGGACAGCCAGGACTACACAGAGAAACCCTGTCTTGAAAATTAATTAATTAATTAATTAATTAAAATTAGGAACTAGGGATGTAGCACAGTGATAGAGTGCTTGCCTAAGATGTCCAAAGCACTGGATTTAATGTCCTACACTGTCAAAACAGACAAAAATTAACTCAAATTTTATTCTTTTGTCTTTTTTTCCCCAGTGGTGAGAATCCAGCTCAGAGCCTCACACTTGAAGTTGGACAAGTGCTCTCCCTCAGACCTGGAAACCCAATGCAAGTTACCATTAAAAAAGTTATCTTATTTTTAATCATGTGTATGTGTATATGAGTGTATGAATGCAGGTGCTCTCTGAGGCTAGAAGACAGAGTTGGATCACCAACATTGAAATTCCAGACAGTTGTGAGCTATGCAGTATGGATGCTAGGAATCACTCTCAGGTCTTCTGTGAATGTGGTGTGTGTGCTTTTAACCTCAAAGCCGTTTTCTCCAGCTCCTTGAGTATTAAATCTCGAATCTCTGTTTGCTGCCTCCGTTAGAGAGACTGTCACAGGAACCCGAAGGTTTAACATTTAAAATTCACAAAACTGTATACAGAATACATTTAAAATAAAGTTTTAAAATAATGTCCTTGCTTTTCAAGTTTGTAGCACTTTGACTCTTCAAGTTGTTAAAGTAAAAATGTTAAGGCTCTTGAGACACCTTTCAACCTGTGCTATATGTGTGTTTATAAGTTTTACACGTGTGTAAATGGGTACCACCTGTATTCACATACAACACAGATGTGTACTTCTCCGTAGTGCAAGAGACTAAGGCTTGTTTGTTTGTTTAATGTCCATGTGCCTGTGTCAGAGTCTCTGGAACTGCAGTCACAGACAGTCATAAGCTGCTGTGTGGGTGCTGAAAATTCAACCTGGGTCCTCTGGAAGAGCAACTGGTGCCCTTAACCACTGAGCCATCTCTCTAGCCCTAAGATCAAAACGTTTTAAATCTCAGGCATGCCTTCATTTAGGAAACAAGTGGGGGGGGGGTGTGCCCATGGAAAGCTGAAATAAATAGACAGGTAGACCCCTGCCTCAGGGAACTTGCGGCTGTGTAAAGGTACAAAGTGAGCTCCGGAAGTGAGGCGATTCAGTGTCTGCCATAGAGGCAGGACCCCTGCACTGGGCGCCTGGGAGGAAATCAGGGAGGAAGGCAATAAACATTCATTTCTTTATAATTAGACCAAAACAAAACAATTCATACACTCTTAAATGAATCTCAAGAGTCCCATGGCCACTTAGTAACAGAACCAAAGTAACCCTGGCTTCTTGGCAAATGATTTTTCTTTTAAAAATTTTAATACTAGGGATAAACATAGGGCCTCCCACATGCTAGAAATATGCTGTATTCCTACCTATGCCCTCAGCTCCAATTTTGTTTTAAAGACATAAACTCGATACTTAGATGACCTAGAACTTGCTGTGTAGACCAGGCTGGCCTCAAACTCACAAAGATCTGCATTCCTCTGCTGCCCAAGTGCTAGGATTAAAGGTATGCACCACTACCACACCTAGCTAATTTTTCAGTCCAACACCAATTCCCTGGAGAATCTGAACAGTATCTCAATCTCAAGTAACAATATATCCCCCAATGAGCAAAGAAGATGGCTGATGGGGGTGATAGTATCACCTGCCCACTGGTTGTTACATAGAACGTTCCCCCTTCTGTGCTTGTCTAATGGACCACCCCTTCCCAGTTGGGACAGGATGGATGCTAAACCTACCATCCACCACATCTGGAGGGGATGACCCTCCCCTGCCCACCCTCTTCCTGATAGTAGAGTTTTGGGCTATCCCAGAATGACATCTGCTGTCCAGGAGCTGCTCAAGGGTAGAACAGCTCAACCCAGGAACCTCCCCCATCTTCTACCTGAACAATGCTGATCTTGCGGATGAGGGTGCGTGCTCCCTGCCTCTGCAGAGCCCTTTGCACTGGGCAGGGAAGGGCAGGCAGGAGGATACCACTTCTACACAGCCAGTTTGGGTGAGGGCTGCTGGGGATCTGTGCTTGTGTAGCTGGTGCCCCATGACACGATGTCCTTTCCTCCCCCAGACTCTGTGTATCATGTTTTGTGCTGACTTCAGACAACCCAGGGAGGAGGACACAGAGTTGTACTTTCCAAGTAGCTGGCAACCCTTAATCAATGTTAATTGGCTCTAATTAGCATATGTTAATTAATGATATTTACTACAAATTAAAGGTATGAGTGCTCCCAGAGGGTTTCCTGTTCATCCAATTAGTGCCAATTAGTTGCAATTAACACGTGTAAATGAGATTCCATTGAACCCAAAACAAACAGTACAGAATCTCTGGATTCCCTCTCGCACCTTTTCTCTCTGCCAGGGGAGCTGCAGTGTGGAAGGCCAGGGATGACTGAGCGAGGGCAGAGTGAGCCAACCTTCTGAAGCAAGACTGGGATCTTCCAGAAGCAGGAGCAAAGAGCAAAAGATGTGGTTGCCTAGAGGAAGGTCTCAAGAAAAGGGCCCTGGCTCAGGCAAGCTCTTGAGATCTGGGGACCATCCCATGGGAATTTCTGGGCCTGCCAGGCCTCAGGGAAGTGTATAGTTCTAAAGGTTGGTTCCTGAAGCTGGGGCTGTAAATCATAGGTAGAGCACCCACCTTGTAGATATGAAGTTCTGTTTCTAGCACTACAAGAAATGCCAGAGGAAGTCATGCAGTGCTCCCTAGGTCATTCATTCCAAGAGGTGCTCCAGGGAGCAAGGTAACATCTTTTCAAATGTACCTGAGTTTTGCCACATTTCTTTCTTTCTTTATGGTGACTACTTCCTCCTGTGTTGAGACTAGAGGTCAGAGAACAATGTACAGAGTCAGTTCTCTCCTTCTATTATGTGGATCCTGGGGATCAAACAGAGGTCATCAGACTTGGTAGCAAGCACCTTTACCCAGTTAGCCATCTCAATGGCCCCTTAAAAAACCATTTGACCATATTCTGTATATGTATATACTGGTGAGGGCTCTGCTTCACTGATTGTACTGCCGGTTCCTTTCTTATCTCTCTGCTGTCCTGGGGGGGTGGGGGGGGGCTAAACCTCTGCTGTGGTGCTACCTGGAAAAGGAAACCAGCCAGAGCCAGGCGTGGCAGTGCATGCCTGAAATCCCAGCCCTCCGCGGGCTGAGGCAGAGACTACTTGGTGAGTCCCGGGCAGCAGGGGCTGTATAATGAGACCCTGTGTCAATAAAAGAAGAAAAGAAAAAGAAACAGCCAGATGGGATTGGCATGGATCACAAAGTGCCCCCTGAAACACACAGTGCACAAAACCTGTGACATGTGACAGAAGATCTGGGGCTGATGAAATGGCTCAGTGGGTGAAGACTGATCCCCAGAGTCCCCAGAAGGGGAGAACTGACCCCTACATGTATGCTCTGGCATTGTATGCCTGTGTGTATGCACACCCACATACACAGTTTTTAAGACAACAAACCTTTAAAAGAAAAGAAATGGGGCTGGCTCAGTGGTTAAGAGCACCTTCCAGAGGTCCTGAGTTCAATTCCCAGATGGTGGCTCACAACCATCTGTAACGAGATCTGATGCTCTCTTCTTGTGTGTCTGAAGACAGAGACAGTGTATGCATATACATTAAATAAATAATTAATTCTTAAGAACAAAGAAAAGAAAAAGTGGATGTGGTGGTACATGCCTTTAATCCCAGCACTTGGGAAGCAGATGCAGGAGAATCTTTTAGTTCGAGGCCAGCCTGGTCTACTGAGCTAGTACTAGAACAGCAAGGGCTGCACAGAGAGACCCGATCTCAAAATAGATAGAGAGACAGATAGACCCTGTCTCAAAATAAATAAATAGATATATTATAGAGAGAAAGAGTAGTTCCCAGTTCCTTGTTTACTTCCAGCTCACTTTCCTGTACCAAAATTCCCACTAAGGTTGATATTTGTTATTTTGAAATACTTATTGTTGACTGAGTGCCAGGGGGTGATTTAGGACTATACTTAGGGAGTCTGTGTCCTCGCAGAGGCTCACAATCCAAATGTGTGTTCTTACCATCCTGGATAAAATTTCTGTTCAGAGAGCCCTGGGTTTATATCCCAGTTCTGTGTCTCAACAGCTGTCTTTCTGGACCTCAGTCTATTTATCTGTAACCTGAATATAATACTCAGTGTGTATGTGTGTGTGTGTGTGTGTGTGTGTGTGTGTGTGTGTGTGTGTGTGTATGCATGCACACACACCTGTAGAAATCAGAAGCAGACATCCTGTATTTCCCTCCATTGCTCTCCACCTTTTATTATGTCTGATTTTTATTTTGTTTGTTTGTTTGAGATAATGTCTATCACCTTACCTAACTCTGGCTGTCCTGAAATTCACTGTGTAGACCTCAAACTCAAAGAGATCTGCCTGCCTCTGCCTCTGAGTGCTGGGTTTAAAAGCATACACCAGGGCCTGGAGAGACTGTTCAGTGGTTAAGAACTCCACTCTTGCAACAGACCAGGACTCAATACCCAGTAACTAATAACAGACCAAAACTCCTTTTTCAGCATATCTGAAGCTTTCTTCTGGCCATGAACACCAGAATGTACCCTGGTGCACAGACATACATGCAGGCAAAATATGTGCATAGATGCATGTATATAAATAAAAACAAGTAAAGGTGTGGCCTACCATACTCTGTGTGTGCGCGTGTGTGCCTGCATGTATGCATACATAAGCACAGGTACCTGCAGAGGCAAAAGGCATTGGATTCCCCTGGAGGTGAGATAACAGACTGGATACTAGGAACCAAATTTAGTTCCTCTACATGAGCAGGATATGGTCTTAATTGCTGAGATATCTCTCCAGTCCTCACACATTAGCTTTTCGGGCAACGCTTCTCACTTTCTAAGTTCATCAGCTGACTAGGCTGGTTAGTCAACAAGCTCCTGGAATCACCCTGTCTCTGCCGTCCAGTGTCATCCCATACCCTGCTCTTAAGTGGGCACTGGGGATCTGAACTCAGGTCCTTGTACTTGTGTGCACCTTACCGATTGAACCGCATCTGCAGCCCATAAGGCATGTTATTGGAAAGACTAAGCTTCCTTCCTGTCCCAGTCTTCAGAGGGACAAAAATCTGGAGTCAGAACTGGGGATGCAGCTCAGTGTAGAGAGAGAACTTGTCCTGCACGCACAGGTGCTGGGTTCTATCCCCAGTACAAACAACAAAAAGAAAAAACAGAAAACCACAGAGAGAAAAAAATGGGAAGTAAAGTTTAGCTATAAGAAAGATGGGAAGGAGGGATGCAAACACCAGAAGCTCAGCCTGGGCCCACGGATGAAATCGGACCAGGTTGTCCTTGCTATACCTGCTTTTGCTATCCAGGACCACAACAATTTCACCCATGGGGCAGAACGTCACAGTTTTTGTTTGTTGAAACAGGGTCTTGATGTGTACACTAGGCTGGCCTCAGCTGCCCAGCACCCTGTCTCCCTCAGCCTCCTGAGTGCAGGGATCAAAGGTATGAGTTTCCACAAAGTATCCATCCATTCCAATAGCTTTGTGGCACATCCTTCTTCACTGGAACAGCTTCTTCCTACCTTCCTTCCTACCTTCCTTCCTTTCTTCCTCTTTCTTCCTTTGTTTTCTTCCTTCTTTCTTTTTCTTTTATTAGATACTCTGTATTTACATTTGAGATGTTATCCCTTTACCCCACCTGCTCCCATCCCCCTCCCCCTTTATTTGCCTTCACAAATGAGCACCCTCTTCTGATCCTCCTCTCCACCCCATTGCCTTGGCATTCCCCTACATTGGAAAGAATGTGCCCTCTCTGGAACAAAAGCCTCTTCTCACATTGATGCCAGACACTGCTATCTTCAGCTACATATGCAACTGGATCAATAGGTCTCTCAAAGTACGCACAAAGGTTGGTGTTTTACTCTATGGGAGCTTTGGAGGGTTTGGTTGGTTTATAGTGTTATCTTTCCATGAGGTTGCAACCCCTTTCAGCTCCTTAGGTCCTTTCTTTAGCAACCTCATTGGGATCCCCGAGTTCAGACTGATGGTTAGCGGCAAGCATGCTCAGCTGTATCTGTATGACTCTAGCATAGTCCCTGAGGGGGCATCTCTATCTGGTTTTTGCCAGTAAGTACTTTTTGGGATCAGCTATAGTGTTTGGATTAGGTGACTGCATATGTGGTGGATCCCTAGGTGAGGCGGCTTCTGAGAGATCTTTTTTTCAATCCCTGTTCCTTTATTTGACCTTGCATTTCCTCCCATGAGAGTTTTGTTCTCTTTTCTAAGAAGGACTAAGGCATACCCATTTTGGGCTTCCTTCTTTTTGAGCTTCATAATGTCTGTGAATTGTTTCTTGGGTATTGGGTATTCAGAGCTTTCTAGGACTAGTATCTGCTTATCAGTGAGTGCATACCATGTGTGTTCTTTTGTGACTGGGTTACCTCACTCAGGATGATATTTTCTAGTTCCATCCATTTGCCTACGAATTTCATGAAGTCATTGTTTCTAATTGCTGAGTAGTACTCCATTGTGTAAATGTACCACACTTTCTGTATCCATTCATCTGTTGATGGACATCTGGGTTCCTTCTTCCTTTCCTTTCTTTATTCTTTTTTTGTTTGTTTTTCAAGACTGGTATGTAGCATGGGCTATCCTAGAACTAGAGCTATAGACCAGACTGACCTCAAACTCAGAGATCCATCTGCCTCTGCCTCCTGAACACTGGGATTAAAGATGTGCGCCATCACCACCTGGCTAAAATGGCCTTTCAGAGACACAAAAGACCCAAGTGTAAGTCAGAAAGAATCCTTTCAACTGACCATGGGCTTTCTCTTGCAAAGACCCAAGATGGACATTTGCACAAGTCCTCAGGGCTCCTTCAGACTCAGCCAGGCCACTCCATGTCAGAAAAGACAGCAAGGATAGCCTTCTGCCCAAAGCTACCCCCAATTTCAATGGTCTAAGGTGTGCCCTGTTAAAAGAGGTCACAACCCACAGGTGGAGAATAGCTACCCTAAGCTATGATGGCTTACTGCTCCTACCTGCCTGCAGTCTCTTCCTTCCAATGCTTAACTCAACCTGGCCTTCCTTTCTACAACAATGGTTACTATCTGGGACGAGAAGACATAGTTCTCGAAAGACCAAGTCTTAGAATGTCTCCCTCACTTTGAACACACCACACTTGGAGATCATCAAGAGGAGTAGAGCTGATGGCCCCAAATACACATAACATAGTTCAGTGAGGCTGTCATGGGGGAAGGTGGCATGGGGCTGTGGAATAGACATCCACACTGGAGCCCTTTGGGAAGCAATATTTCTCCTCTACCCTCCCCCATGCCGGTGAGATGGGTTGGAGAAAGCAAATGAAAAGACCCTTGTTCATGCATTTCCTTCCAGCATAAGCAAGACTGTCCTGCAGGATGCCCATCACAACACCCGCTGCAACACCCACCACATGCCAAACACAGCACTCAGGCACCCACTTGCATTATTTTATTGAGAGAAGCTGTTCATGTTCTTCTGCATATGTGTGGATATCTTGGACTGGGCTTAACTAGTTTTGGGGCTGTTAACCAGCCTACGTGGGCCATAGAAGGTGAACCAGAATCCTTGCATTAAAAGGATAAATGCTGGCTTCAAAATCTTGGTCATACACTAATGAGGCCAGAGACAACAGATGAAATATATTCATCCTGGTATTTTTTTTAACTTTCTATTTTATAATAAGGTTTCACAAACTAATTGCTCAGGTTGGCCTTGAACTTGTGATGCTCCTGTCTCAGCCTCCTGAATAGCAGGGATTACAAACTTGTGTTACCAGGACCAACTATATCCTCAGCTTTTAAAGATGAGATTATGCAGCCTCTAAACCAGCAAGTGATTCTGGGCACCCTAGAAAGTCTATGATGGAGAAGCGGGTCACTAGAGAAGTATCTGTTTTTATCCCACTAATGCCTCTTGAGAAGTGATTTCTCTCTAAAGCCAAAGTTCCTGAGATGAGGCATTATGTGGACACTTTGGTGGGGGCAGGAAAGCCCTTGACTCCAGGAATGTAGCAACAGAAAATAATTAAGGTCTAATGAGGTCAGTGTTCCACCTTAACACCTTTTCAGTTCCAGTTAAAACCTCTGCTAATTTGCCAAGAAAAACCAGCCTCACTTGGGTTTTATTATTTGAATCACGTCCTGTCTCTTAATTTAAGCGAGAGACTCACATAAGGACTTTTTTTTTTTTAAATTACAATGCCGACTCTCTTCCAGTTGATTACGGTATATGACTCTCTGTTGGAAGGCCATTATTTTTTGCTATGATTTACAAAGCATTTAAAGCGAAATCAATGTAATAAATATTGAAGTATTGTAATAGATAATTCCATATATTCAGCACAAGACAGAGCACAGCCCTGGCTTCACAGTCAGGAGGCTAGCAGGAAGATGATGGAGTGGGGAGTCCCTTGGTAACCACTTGAGGGGTGATGTCTCCTTCTTTTCCCCTGCGTTCATTTCGCCAAGATTTCCTGAGCTCTCCTGAAGAAGATACTGAACATTGAACTTGGGACTAGGGATATGTAGGTGACAAGGTCTGTCCTCCAAGTGCCAGAGGCTATACAGAAGAATGTCCATGCAACAGCCAGCTAGTAAGTAGCCAGGGCATCCGGGTTCTTGGGATGGAGTAGCAGAGTGGCTTAGCAGGAGGAGGGGTCCTGGCGTGGGAGGTAGTTGTGGGAAGGTCTTCTTCTTCTTCTCTTCCTGCTTCTCTTATCCTTTTCTTTCCCCCTCCCCTGCTTGGCTCTCCTTTCTCTTCCCTCCAGCCCTCTGACTATAACCCACATGTCCTGACCTCTGAGCTGCAGAGTTCATCTCAGGAAGAACACTGGCAGCTATGAAAACTTACAATAGTGATGACAACAAGGACAAGAGGAGAAGGGAGAATGGGAGAGGGTTCCGGGGCTTGCAAGTCTGAGCTGCCACCCACCTGCTTACCTCTGTCATCTCAAAAGGACTGGGGAGTGCTTCCGTTCCAACTCCTGCCCCTGAGAAGTTCCACCTTCTTCAGAGCAATGGCATGAAAGTCTCGCCTCCACCCTCAGACTTCGATTCAGAAACTCACGAATGAAGAGATGGATGCATGTGGACAGCCACTGTGTGCCCCACCCCCAACCCAGTAACACACCTTTGGTGGAGGCAGGAAAGCGGCTGCCTGTGGGGATCCTCAGAAGGACTTTGAAGACTGTGAACCTGGGGCTTGTGATGGAGTGTGGGTAGGCATTGCTCATGTGGGTGTTTAACAGATCCCAGAGGATCCATCGCTCCTTACCTCCCTACCCCAAGCCTGAACTCAAGCCCCAAGTCCCTAGCTCTGAACAAATTTCCCCATAAATTGCTGAAAGGACATGCAGAGGGAAGAGGAGCAGAGGAGAGAGATTTACTGCTAACTTGCTTCCTGACACCTCTTTGGCCCATCCCATAAAATAACAATATCGTCACATAAATCAGATGACATCTCAGGGGACCTTACCCTTGCCCTTTTCAAGGTCTTTATGGGGGAACTGGGGAACATAGTTAGAGGGATCCACCTAGCCAGATTCTCCCTGGCAAACTCTCTGATCTCTCCATGATAGTGGACAAGGACTCTCAGATTTGGCAGGAGAGGAAGGAAAGAGAATGCATTCTCCATCAGACCATAAAACAGAACTTAATAGGCTGAGGTTATACCTCAGTGGTAGAGCCCTTACCTACCATGCCTGGGGCACAGGGAGAGGCATTTACTTTGAGGGAATTCTAGCTCTAATCCCTAGATGTGGGACTTTAAGTTACTTTGCCTCTCTAGGCCTTACTTCATTTTAAAAGCAGGGCAAAGACGTTCTACCTGATAGGGCATGTGCAGAGATTTACTGAGTGTAAGCCATCACAGGGCACAAATGTTTTCCCTCATCTAGGATGCAAAACTCTATGGCACTGTTCCCAGGAGAAGGGCTACTGATTGCTTGGCTCTGGAAAAATGACATCACCCTGTCCCCTTATTCTCTTAGTCTCCACCTCTGAGGGGGGAAAGGCAGGGCTCCTCTCTAGTTTACAAAGTGGCTGTGAGCACAGATCTTTCCTTCTGCAAGCTGAATCCATTGTCATAGAACACCCCACAATCAATCAGAGCCCCACAGAAACCGAGGTGAGTGGACAAGAGAGGTATAAAAGCTCTGGTACCATCTCCTCACAAAGGTGGAAGAGCTCCATCTAGCCCGAGTGACAGACAGGGTCACTCCAGTCCTCTGACTGTAGCCCGACATCCATTCCCAAGGTCTGTGGTATTCCTGGGTGCTAGAGGTAGGAGCAGGGTCTAGGCCCTTGCACCCAGAGAGATACCTTAGGGTGCCCCCTGCAGACCCTTAGCAGTCTTTCTCTTTCCCCCAGTATCTTCAGCCCCTGGGGATACCTTCTCCTTTCCTTACTTTCTGGTCCCTGCCTGCCCTCCCCCACACTTGCATCATATATCCTCTTACATTTCATCTTAGGATGGCTCTCCAGTCCTTTCTCCACATCTCCCTCTTCCCTCTCACAGCCTCTTCCCTCGCTCTGCTGGGAACTGAACTCAGGCTCCCTCATGGTAAACAATCTCTGTCACTAAACCAACCTTCTGGTCCTGCCAGTTTCTTCACAGCCTGCGTTTTCTTCTCTTCAGTCTAATTCAGGGAGGCCCATGTATGAAGACTGGGGGGTGGGGGTGGCTCTGGCCGGAGCCCCTGCCCTGTCTTTAGTGCAGGAGAATCAGGAGTTCACCCACAGGGCAGCTGTCAGTGCTGGGTGAATGGATGGGTAAAAGTGAGGGGGTGGGGGAGGTGAAGGTGTGGGAGGGACCATCTTTTAAGTAAAAAGGAAAGGAAGATGGAGGGTGAATGAGGGGCTGCTTAATGACAGGCCCCACCCAGGTACCTCAGCCCGGGTACCCAGTTCTCCTGCCTCCCTTGCTCCATCCTGAGCTCCAGTGCCATCCCAGGAGCTGTCTTCACCAGCAAGGCCCATTCACTTCTCTGATCTGGGCAAATCAGAGAACAGGAGGTCCCTCAGCTCCTGGACCGCAGGTTCAGCCCTCCTTACCTCCCACCGAGGGGCAGCTGGGATGAGGACCCTGGCAACCTGCTCACAGAGTGACGCCTGGGCAGATTAGAGCCCCAGAGCCAGCAGACCTCTTAGGAGGCCTTTGTGGGGGAGGAGAAGGGGATTTTCCATTCTCTGAGCAACTGGATTACACAGTCAGGGAATCAGGGAGGAACTAGCTGCTTAAGCTGCTGCCTCATGGCCCAGCCTATGCTGTGTCTCTCAACCTCTCATTTCTCAGCAGGGATCTTAACAAGGCTTGCCTTGCCTGCTTTTGAGGTATCTTTTTTGTGATCCAAATCAGGTTTAGAAGCAAAACTAAATCTCATCTCCCAGCCTGGCCCAACAGCTTGGACACAGAATGGGTATAGGTACAAATCAGCTACCAACCCTCACCTTCCACAAAGCTCTGGAAATGGGTCCAGAAACTATGGCTCAAAGAGGTTGAGCGACTTGATCTGAGTCACACAGCTAGGCGAGATGACCAGGATGTTTTCCTGACTGTGTGGGCTTGTAGGAACAAGGTCTCTCTTGCAGAATAAGCCACATCTCTTCCAGAATCAAGAAAGAGTTGGAGACTCTTTTGTTGTCTTGCCCTACACGTTTACCCTAAGCTTCCTGTTTGCCACCATGCGCTTTACAATGAAGGGAACCCTTCCCTGGTTTGGTCTCTGAAGCTACAAGGTGCCATAGTGGATGGGAGAAGATGGCAGAGGTCAAGCAGGTGAGGTTTGAAGAATTCTAAGTTTGGGGGCTTAGTGATATAGTGTGTAGATAGTGTACTAGATGGGGTTCAGTCCCTAGCACAAAGAGAGAGAGAGACAGAGAGACAGAGACACAACAGAGAGAGAGAGACAGAGACAGAGAGATAGAAAGAGACACAGAGACAGAGATGAAAACAGAAACCTAAGTGTAAGGTCTAATCTCACCCTCTCTTGTGTGACTTGTGTGACTTTGTGTGACCTTAAACAAACCATCTCCCCTTTCTTAGCTGGAAACTGAAGATTAAAAACATATTTCCCAAATTATTTTGAAGACTGAGTAAAACAAGGTACTAGAAAAGTGCCAAGTAAAGCACCTGATTTATATTAGTTGTTCAGTAAATAAGAGTAGAGGCAAAATTCTTTACCCAGGAGCTGTGCCCATTCCCCAGAGCAGGAGGCTCTGCTATATAACCTGACAGTTGGTTCTTCGCCCTAGCAGGGCAAATCCATCATGTTTCTCAACCCCTGGCCTCCCCCACCTGGTAGAAGGTTATTGGGGGGTCATGCCCCATACCCTGCATCCATTTTCTAGAAAGATTCTCCACATAAGAGGCCTCAAGCCCCACCCTAGCCCCATGTGGCCCCTAGAGGCCTCTTGATGACATAATGACCATCTCTGACCTTTCTGGTGGCCTGTGTTCCCTCTAGCCAGAAAATTTCTATGATCCTATGACCTCTACAAGCCCTACCCTGCTAATAGCTTTATGATCTTCCCCCATTGATTTCTCTTTGCCCTCCCTGCCCCACAGCCCCCTTTCAGTAGGTTCTCGTCAAAATAAACAACATTTATGACCAGAGCAAGATTCAAGGTCCACACTGCAAACAAACGCTGAGCCCTTTGAAGGTACCTGGGGAATCCATCATGTTCTGGGGCATCCTGGGGTGTGATGCTCCCCAGGCCCAGGGAAAGAAGGCTGAGGAGGGGCTCTATAGCTCAAGAGTTAAGATCCAAGGCTTCTGTACCATATCTGGGCTCCCTCTTCAGTACCAGACCCTGCAGAGGACAGGGCAGGAAGAAAAAAAAAAAAAAGAGGAACTGTGCATTCCTGGAGCTAAGATGTTCCTTTGTCCAAAGCCTGACTCAGAATGTCATCAGGGCAGGAGATAAAATGAAAGGAAGGAAAAAATAAAAGGCAAACAGAGTGGATGGTTACAAAGGAGCACACACAAAAGCATCACAGCCCAGACCTAGTAGGGCCTTCCTCAGGCTGGACCATTAATCCAGTGCTCCACAGCACAAACGAGCCACGTTGACGTATGTTCCTAAAGTGGTCCAGGCTGGGTATGTATCTCAGTGGTAGAACGTTTGCCTGGAATATGCAAGGTATTGGCTTCCATCTCCAATTATGGGGAGGAGGGGGGAGAAAAGGAGAAGGAAGGGAAGAAAAAAGAAAGGAGGAGGAAAAAAAGAAAGAAATGTAATTGCTGTTTTTGTAATGTCTGGAAAGAATGGCCAATGGGAAAGTGTGGGAAAGAGAACCAGTCTTAGAAAACCTGAAATCAACCCAAGTTGGTGCTAACACTGAGGAATCAATGGGCACTCCACACCAGGGTGAACCCCTTTCTCTAAACATCATCCACTGAGTTAGATGGCTGCCTCGAGTCCGGCGGGGGTTTATCGCCAAGCCCAAGCCTGGCTCAGCCTCCCCCAGTGGGTTTGGTTTCAAGGGGGGCAGGAACTGTTGTTAGAGACTATTAATGTGGGATTCCCAAAGGCCTGGATCTGAGAGCAGCTTTCCAGGACACGCTCAATGCTTCCTTCAGCAACAGAACTGGGCCACGGGCCTGGGGGCTGCTGTTTTCTGAATCCCAGCTGGGGGAGGGAAAAGCACTCTACCCAGGATCCGTGTCTTCTCATTTTCTCTGCTAAAAATAGCATGTTATCAAAACAGGTTAGGAGAAGAATCAGACAGGATTGTGCCTAGCCAAAGGCACCTATCCCATTGATCATCAGTAGCAGCTAACATCATTTGCATATGTGGCATATCATTAAAGTTGGATGCAAGAGACAGAGCCGAACAGCCTGCAAGGGATAGCAATGGAGGTGTGTAGGGGTTTGTGTTTGTTTTTTCCCCCAGGCAATTACACTGTTTCCAAAATGATTCTCTTTCTAGATTGAAAGAATACTTTTAATGTCTTTTTATGATGTCCAATGAGTTCAGAATAGCCAGCAGAGGACTCTGGAACTGGGTAGCATACTCTCTATATAAAAAGTCCTCCCAGACACAGTTTTAGGGGTAGAAGGACCTCAGAGAACACCTGGACCAGTGTTCTCAACCTTGGCTGATTATGGAATACCCTGGGAGTGTTCTTTAGTTTTGCTTTTCTGTTGTTGTTGTTGTTGTTTGCTGTTTTTTAATAAGATGCTAGAGATGTTGATTAGATTGTTTGGAGTCTGGGTACCTAATTTGTTTTCTTTTTAAACAAACAACAAACAACTTCCGTGATGATTACACCGTTGCAGCCAGGGAATCGAACCACCCATGTAAGTCAATAGTTCAATTTACTGATAGATGTACACACAGCCGACCCGTAGCAGAAGGACAGAGGGACTGACCTGCTATTCCAATCCTTATACGTTTCTCTAGAATGTTTGAGAAATATATTACCAAGGTGAGCATAGTGGAACAGTACAGGCCTGTAATCTCTGCACTGGGGAACTTTCAGCACGAATTCTAGGTCAGCCTGGTCTACTTAGTAAGACCCTCCTGAGAGAGGAAGGGTAAGGAGAGACTGAGACTTCTTGGCAGTTATGGGGGGAGGCAATCAGTCTATTCACACCAGCCTCCCAACTCCATTTCCCATCCTTGTGCTTTTGTGGCTTTGTCGGAGCCCGGGAAGGCCGGTATTTCTACATTAGTCCTCTAAGTTCTCCATCTTAAAGAATTCTGGATTCCTAGAGGAGAAACATGTCAGACTCCCAGTTCTAAATCCATCAGCCACCATGGGTGCCAGGACAATTCTTGCTTCTGGATTAGATAAGCTAGGGAAGTGAATGTCAGCATAGTGGTGGCAGTGGAGATGGTGATGTGTACATGTATACAGACACATAAAGATGCTTTGGTACCTGCACAGAGCTCATCCGGTATGGGGCACATAACCTGCCTATCAAAACATGGCACTGAGAATATTTACTTATGTAAATGTAAAAAAAGATCCACGTGTGTTTTTAAGACCCATTTATGTTTATGTGACAGGCCAAGTAGGTGTTCAAAAAGTATGCGTAAATGCATTAGAGACTCTGAAATGGTACCTGGACCTGAATGGTACACAAGTACCTAATGCTAAATTCACATTTACATTTCCCCGTGAAAGCACACAGAAGAAGATGTCTATGTGCCAGGCCGTCTGTGTGTATGATGGTGCAGGTTTATGTGTGAGAGAGGTTTGTGCCGTTTCTCTCGGGTTTCGAAGTAATCACTGGGAAATGTATGTGTCGGGAAACAGTATCGTTCATGCTTAAATATGTCTCGGCATATATAAATGAAACATGATATTGTGCTGGGTGAGAGGCTGCATATTAGTGTTGTTTGTCACTGATAGAATTAAATAACCCATGCAAAGCCCTGGTAGCATTTCTTACAGTTTTATTTAACGCTTTTTTAGCTGAGCAGCATTTGGCTAGGGCATACACACTGTAGGTTACTACGATAAATGTAAAATTTGGAGGTTATAACATAGGACGCATGAGAAATATACCAGAAAAGTGTAACCAAAAGTCCCAACTGTCCCCACCTTTCCTTGGGCTCTCCCTTCTTCACTTTTCTTCAGCCCTGGTTAAGGCCCATCTCTTCACACATCACTGGGAGGCCTCTGCATCTGTAGTAAGTGGAAACAAAAGGACCGTGAGGATTTAGGGCTGAGGAGAGATAATACTCCAGGCTCTGGGTCTGGAATGTGTCTGCTCCTCCTAGTCTGTCAGAAGCAGGTCCAAACCCCGGTGTGAGTAAAAGAGGAAGACCATCCCAAGCAACCTTACAGCTTCTGCAGGCCCTTGGCCTGATTACCAAAGCTACTCACTCAGAGGAGGAAATACAGATTGCATTTATCAAATTATTGGCAAATCTTTCCTGGGAAGATGCATCAAACTGGGTCCCTGCTTCCTTTGTTTAAGAAGATACGATATCCTTGCTGTAGCCCAAATGAGAATAAGTGTCCACCCAGGCACAGATCTGCCAGCTCACCTTTAAGAATGAAGGCTGATGGCCCAAAATGCTGGCACACATCTTTAATCCCAGCACTCCAGCAAAGGCAGATTAGATCTCTGAGTATGCAGAGTGGCTTCCATCCAGGACAGCCAGGGCTACATAGAGAAACCCTGTCTTGAAAACAAAACAAAGAATGAAGGCTGGTGAGGGGACTTGGACACAAGCTCTGTTTGCCCGAGGCGAGGCAAAGCTTGCTAGTTGGGAAAGCAGGGTCTCCATTTGAAAGGCTAAACTCAGGTGTGTAAGAAGGTTCAGGAAGAAGGGCTTACCAGCCACTGACACTTAAGGGAAGTCACATTTTATCCCAGAGAAGATAACTAAAGGACACTTGTAGGTTTTTTCCAAATTTGCCCAGGACTCCACATAGAAGCTCAGTGCTGTCCTTCATGCCCTGTTGCTACCATTCCTGGGCTCCATTTGGGCAAGACTGATCCATGGAACCCCTCCCTCTGTCCATCTTCCTGCCCTTGAAGTTTCTCTGCTACCTTCTGTCCTATGCAAACATCCCAACACTATGAGGCCAGGGAGGCTAAACCTAATCTGAGTAGTAATTGGACTCACCCCTACTCTGCAAATACAATTAATACCAGCTAAGTAGTCACTGGCACAATCTTCTCTGATAGCCTCCAGACTCTCTCCATCAGTGGGGATGGCAGCCAGCCCGAGTGGGGACAGCACCACAGAGTACTGTTGTCATCTTCATACCGCTGAAGTCCAGAGATTGGTCCCCCAAGGCCATCTCCTGAGACAATAGAGAAAAGAAGAAAAAGAAGTAAATAAGTCTCGCTAATGTTTGGATTCAAAGTGTGAACAGTACAAAGTAATATACACAGACACACAGACGCGGGGGGGGGACACACACACACACACACACACACACACAAAGACACAGAGAAAGTGACAGACCGACAGACAGGCAGGCAGGCACACTCACACACATGCACAACACCGTAAGACAAAATGATGAATCATCTCTATGACTGAGCATTCCCCAGCACTAGGTAATATTCTCAGAGGCCCAAGGTTTTCAGCCAAATCCCAGGTCTAAGCACAAGGACACTGCATAAATCCCTCCCCTTATGAAAGGCCAGTTTGAGCAGATGGGACCACTCTTAAGTAAACTGAAGAGCCCTCCCTTTGCCTGGCTCAAAAGGAGAGGCAGGGGGCTGGCCCTCCCATCCTGAGAGCAGGAAGCTAGCCTAGCAGCAGAGGTCTGAAGCTGTTAATTCTGCCCCTTGTGCTCACATCTCCAACTTATCTCTCTGGGGGAAGGTATCCATTCCTTTGGCCACACAATCCTACCTCCCCTCCCTAAGGGGAGGCCAGGCTGGAGGAAGCCACAGATGAACAAGTGGTGGCCAAAGGTGAGAAATCAAACAGAGCTTGGAGAGCTGACCCAGCAGGAGAAGGGGAGAAGCCTAGATTCCTCCACCACAGTTTATCTCCAGACTGAATCTGGGGATGTCACCTCACAGCCACCCCACTCACTGATAACCACCTCATTATCATGTATTAAACAAAACATTTTAGCGAAGAAGAAAGAGATAAGGAACTAAGCATTCCGTGGAGATAGAAGGCATCTCAGTTCTCACCCTATCAAGTACCAACTGCCACCCCAGGCCTTGCCCCTTTCCCCAGGTGTGCCAGGAAGATACAAGGCAGGTGGATGGAGAAAGAGACAGACTCAGGCACCCCAGGTGCTCACCAAGAAATGCACAGACTGTGAAATTACACCAGGGCTGGACAACTTACCACCACGCATGAACCCTTGGGGTACTGAAATAATTAACTTGCTAATCAGCTACACCTTGCTCTAGCCGTTCTCCCCGGAAAAACAGAATATGCAAATCGCCTTCCTGTGTCAGTCAGTCGGAAACAAATGCTGCTTTTGAAGAAACACACCCTCTGTTCACTGCACAGACTGAAAGGAGTTCCAGCGGCATCTTTCTGCTCCCCTTGACCCACCACTGCCCACCAGGCTTCCGAGAGCACAGGGACAGAATGTTTCTGGAGATACAGGTTTTTTTTCCTATCCCCAGCAGAGCCTTTCCATCTCAGCTAAGCTTTCTCGCTTGGGCCCTCTTTAGCCTGCTTGCTGACGCTAAAGAGCCAAGATCCGTGTGGAGAAAGGAGGATTGATTAGAATCATAATAATAATCCCTGGCATTCGTCCGGCTTTAGCGGTTGCAAAGTATTTTCACACAGTATCTCATTCGGTCAGAGGAGGTCAGAGCTGAAAGGCACCTCAGCAATCGGTCCCAAACCTCTGCATACAGGCAGGGAAACTGAGGCACAGAAAGGTTAACTAGCTTCTTCAAAGACTGGGAGACAGACAGTGTGGTCAGGTAGCAATGTTCATTTTCTAGAACTCTTGGGCTGCCTGAGATCCTCTGAATAGGGGCGAGAAACAGATACAAACCAACATACCAAACAATTAGCAAGGCATGAAAATGAATTCAAGTTACTACTATAAGCAGTGGCCTCCGAAACAGGGGGATGCTCACAAGGAGAGAAGCTAGTGAGCCCTAGTCCAGAATGGACATGTCAATTCAAAGACTCTACCCTACACCACCACTATCTTTCTTGTGCCCCCCCATCTCCTGGGGTTTAAAGATGTGAACATTATATATATATACATTCTGAGGTTTGGGGATTAACATGGGGCAGGTGGGCAGAAAGGAGCTTTCCCAGGGTTCCCAGCATAATGAGTTTGTGTGTGCACATGTGTGTCCACTCAAGACATGACATGTGGCATTGGAAAACACATACCTCGATTCTGGTACAGATCAGATAATTTGCAAATTAGTAGCTCTTTCCCTCCGAGGCTCTGAAAAGGTTTATATTTTAAAAAGTCTTTCTGAAGAAGGGGACGTGGATAAAAGATTGAAAGCAGAAATATAAATAGGGCAAAAGAAGCCACACAGACACAGTCCTGCCAGGAGCACATTTCCCAGTGAGCGACACCTATGTTCAGCTTTCCTCTGCTTCTCCTGGCTCTTACAGGTAAGACAGGGTGGGTCCTTAGATGCCTAGTCTCTTTACAGATGTATGTATAAATGTACAAGATGCCATTTTTAGGTTCTAGGTTGCTAATTCACCACTTCTCGCCTCTTCATCTGCCTCCTTAAACAAGTCTCCCTTTGACTGTTGATGGAACCTCTGCCTGCCCCATCGCCCAAGCCGCTTGGAAGGTAAGCGGTTCCTTTGTGTGTTCGTTTATTACTAAGCCCAACTCTTTTTCCCTCTAAAACTCCTTCTTCTCCCTGTTGAGCTGACCATGCTTGTGGATTTATGAAGAGAGATGTTTTAGCAGAAATCCCCCAGAGTGTCCCATCAGCCCTAAATCCCAGGCCCGCTCACCCCCCCCAAGACCCCATGACACACAGCATGCCAACACGGCTTCCTCTTGCCTATGCATTAGCCATCCATTGTGGCAACCTGACATCTCTCACACATAAAACCGTAAGAGAGAAATAAAATATCTGTCTCTTGGCGAAAATAAAGCTTTGCCTCCCTCCTGATGTATAGGATATAAAATAAAGCCGCCGCTCCAATAGTGGCTTTTCCTTATGCTGGAGTTGCCTTTGCACACACGGAGACAATGAAGACGGATGGTTTGAGATGAGGCCCAGTCTCCTGGGGCCACCTTCACCCTCTTTTATTATAGTCTCTCTCCACCTCCCTGCCTTTTTTCTTTCTTCTTCACTTTCTTTCCTTTCTGGTTTCTATTTGCCTTTTACATGTCCTTCTCTTTCTCTGTCCTGAAATTTTATTCCTTTCCTCTCTCTCTCCCCCCCACCCCTCCCTCTTCCTGTCACCTTCTCTCTTGGTCTCCCATCACCTTCAACACACTCTCTCTCTCTCTCTCTCTCTCTCTCTCTCTCTCTCTCTCTCTCTCTCTCTCTCTCTCTCTGGACCTCTAGTTCCTATAAGTAATTCTGTTGTTACTTCCCCGGGGGACTTGCTTTGGTCAAATGTACAAATGCCCCCAAGGGTCAATTAAGAATTGTGTTTAGTGGGGCTGATGGTTGGTTTTTGTTTGCTAGTTTTTGTTTTTCCCTAGGAAGCTGTGTCCCCTCCACGCCAGTCTCGGAATATATTTCCTTAGCCTCTGAGGCCAACGGAGCAGTGCTTAGACCTCTCAGAGATGACAGCTGACTTTCATGTCCTAAAGCCTGGATGCTTCATCAGCAGGCTCATAGTGGACCTTGGGTCCCTTCAGCCAACTCAGCCAATGACAGATCAGTCCTCTGTTTCTGTTCCAAAGTCCAGAGACCTGAGGGTGCACATTGAGCCTTTCCCATGCCACATACTGTCACAGTCCAGAAGCTGCCTGCCTTCTTACTCCCTACACACTCTCTCCTTCCAGCAGCAACCATTTTAGTCTCTCTTGGTTCCCAGAGACCCCATAGAGCAGATTACAACTACTCTGTGGGCTTCCATGTCAGAGTGGGTCTATATAACTCTACAAGTTTTTCCTCACCTTTGGTCTAGCCTCATCCCTTCTACCCATGCTTAACCTTTCTAGCTCTGTCAGGGACTGAGGATACATCCATCCCCAGTCCTAGAAGAATAAAAGTGACTTATGACCTCTCCTGGAAGAACAGGAGAGGCAGGGCTGTAGCCAGCCATGTGGGCTACGTCTCCCAGAGGGGATAGTGGGTGGCTACCAGCTGAGACTTGAAGTCCCAGGTGTAGAGCTGTGGAAGGCCCTCAGTGTGTGGGATCTGGCCACCCTAAGCCAAGAAGACCTTTATTAACATTGCCCCAAACCTAGACAGGCAAGCCAGTAACAGCCATTGAATTCTGTCCAAAAAGGAGGGAGGTCCTTAGGAAACCAGCTTAGAGCTGCCAACTTCAGGACAAACCCATTTTCAGTCCCAAAGGCTGTTAGCTTTGGGGTCTCTCCCCCTCCCTCCCCTCCCACCTGATATCTCTCCAGATATCAGCAGTGACCATGGCCATTAGGTAAGGGGAGCGAGTCAATTAGTGACAGGATTAATTACTCTGAGGCAGGAGCCCCGTTTGTCTTCCTTACCGGTGTAAGTGTGCTCAAACAGAGGAACACGGGCGTGCACCCAAATACACACTGTTGTCATGCTGTCTTAGACGTTTTATTTATTTGTTGGATTCCTGCCCAGTGCTGCTCACAAGCTTTCCACAGGCGCTAAGTCTCCCACCAGACTCCAATCTCTTTTACTCTGGCCCAGGAATTCGCCTGTCATATGCACGCAGAGCACCCCAGTGGAAAACCCTGGCTGGGAATTTCAGGATTCTCTGCTTTTAGCTTCTCTCCACCTTTTTTTTTTTTTTTTTTTTTTTTTTTTTAAGCTCAGGCTAGCCTGGACATCGCCCAGCCCATCTCTTTGCTTCACTCTTCCACATGTTTCTCTCGACCCCATCCCCCCACCCTCTTGCTTTTTCTACAAGCCTTCCCTTCTTCCCGCCCTTTCCATTCACTTCTGTCTCCTGCCCTCTCTCCCTGGCGACTACGATAGCTCAGCAGCGACTGAAATCAGTGCGCTCAACCTCGCAGCTCTAACCGCTACACTCCCATGCTCAGAGTTCCCCCCAAACCCTCAAGGGAAGCCCGCATTGTTTACCCAGGTCAGGTGCACACTGTGACACCCTTCGGCGGCCGGCCGGATACTGCCCTTTCTTGCCTTCGAGGTCGCTCCTCTAACACTGTCCCAAGCTCTGCTTGGAAAAAGGCACCAAGCACAAAGCGTGCTCCGGAGAACAGTTGTAAGGCCCACCTCTCCCAACTTCTCACCTTCAGTAAAGCAGTGATGGGGAACAGGCGCCCTTGCTTGGATTGGGATTTCAGTCTGGAAAAGTGTAGAGACTAACAACCTGCCCGCTCTCCTACAACTCCCTTACAATATGTTCAGGGGAGACACAATGATATCAACTGCTTATTAAGAGAGAACCTCAGAAGACGGAGAGGGGAAAAAAGAGGATCAGAGAAGACTCCAGCTGAGCAGTTCCCCGTGTTACATAAACTAGGGCTTCACAGGTCTGTGTAGAGTTTGTGTAGTCTCCAGATGGCAGGGGTCCTGGGTGCATGGAGCTAGCCACTTTCTTACTCCCCTAGACCGGTGGTGCTGGATACACGGGGTTTTATGGCTGGCAGCCTCTGGAGCCTACTGGAGGCCTCCTCGCCCTTTGCTGGTCTGGACTGGAAGAAGAGAGAAGCTTGCTGAGAACGAAGTAGCAGTGACTAAGAAAGAACAGTCCCTGTTTGACGGGAATCATTCAAGATTGTGGGTGGGGTGGAAGAGAGTGGTTCAAGGACTCGTGACCCAGGATTCAAGAAAGATCAGCGGGTGTCTGGGCAGAGAGGACTGGCCAAGTCCCATTTCTGAGACACGGTCTCTCCGTCCTTACAAGCTGATTTTTGAGAATATTCTCAGAAGACAAACCTCGCCCGTGGAAGCCCTCTGGGGCCTTTCCCTAACTGTGTTGGGTGGAAGGGATTCTGTGATAGCTCTGTGGTCCCTGAATGATGGCCAGGCATCCAAACTGGATCTCTGGACACCCGCTGGGTATAAGTGGTGAGAGTCTATATGACTTTGAAGGATGGAAGGTAGGAAAACTGGTGTATTTGAGATCGTGGACTGCTCAGTGCTGTAGGTGAGGAGGGAAGGTTGGGAATCTCGTCTTCAGAGGTCATACATATGCAGAGCAGAACTCAGTGGATTTGGAGATTTAGAAAGCTGTGTCAGTTTTCTCTCCTTGTCTCTACTATTGATTACATTTTAAAATAAGAGTTCAATGGAAGCGGTGGGGTGGGGGACGTTAACTGTGTGTTCTGTCTCTGTGAAAGCATTAAATCTAGATTTTAAACATAGAATCAAGAAACCAAAAGAACACATCTTGCATTGTGCTCTTACATAATGCACGCGCGCGTGAACACACACACACACACACACCAGGACCGGCTCTGAGACCTGTTTTATTCACCAACAGGACCTCAAGACAGGCAGAACAGTCTTGAGACAGACCTAGAACCAGTGTCCTGTCTTCACCACAACTCCCGTTCTCTAAAAGAGACTCAGTCTTCCATATCTGGGTCTTAAAGTCGTCGCACTCTAAATTACTTAAACAATCTCCACTGACTACCAAAAAAACGATGCCAAGTCTGAAAAAGCGGGCAATGGAATACAGTGTCGCCCTACAGGTCCCTGCGACAGCAATTTCCTAGTCCCTCCCTCCCAGACCCCACTGCTTTGCATGTGAAGTAGCTCAGCAGCGCCGGGTGTGAGCCGCTAGTGACCTGGGCGACTCTTGGATTCCCAAGAGGGGCTGTTGAGTCCAGGGAGATAGCAGCTTGTTCTGGAACAGTTGGAAAGTGGAGAGCGTGGGGACCAACAGCCCCTTCTTTTTGGCAGCCGCTTGGGAGTCGTCGGGATAACAGGATCTCGCGCTCCTCACTTGGCTCTTCCTAGGGTATTCGAATGATGGGTTATTAATCGACTCGTTCTAGGAAGTGTTGGGTTCGCGGCAAGATCGCGGTGCTCAGTCCAAACCTGCAGAGCCCGCCCGGCAGGTGGGAAGGCAGCCTTCTTACCCTTCTCAGCCCTGACTCTACACCTAGGAAAGACCAGGAGAGGGACTGATGCTTGAGAACTATTGGCTGCGCTACTCTGGTCCACAACTGCTCCACACGAGTGCGTGTATGGACAAGGGTACCGAGAAAGCTTTAGAGACCCCGCACTCAGAGGTCGGGGGATGGGGGGTGGGGATGGGAGCAGATTTCTAGGGAGGCCTGTGAAGCAGGCCTTGACGAGTTGGATTTACAAAGCAAAGATCATGCGGGTGGGAAGGCCAGAGCTGCTGAAGAGCTTCAGGGTTGCTGGTAGATGCGATTGAGAGCAGAAAAAGGGTCGTTTGGCACAGCGCTAAAACAAAACAAAAACAAACAAACAAACAAACAAACAAAAAACCCCCAGCAACTCCATCAAGCAAAAGCTAGATTCGCGACAACGTCTTCTCTCTTCGTTGGAAGAGGGTATTGTGTTTTTGAATCCCGATTCACCGCCAGTCCAACTGCGTTTCTGCACGCTTTTCTCCTAATTTAGCCCTGTGGAAGATCTGCTGGGCTCATCGATGAAATAACCCAAAAGGCAGATGCTGAAATACCATTTATCTTTGGTTGCAGGGTCATCCTTATTTCCTTCCAAATTTGATCAAATGGGCCTTCCTAGCACCTTCCTCAAATAAGAGCAAAAGTGGCACCACCTTGAGATAAAATTGGGTTAAACTTAGGGGAGAAAATCCGCTTCGGTTAACTTGAGTGCTCCTAGGAACTAGAATACTCTTAAAGTTCAAGCCCTCGGGACCAGCATCGATTCCCACACCTAGGCAGATTCGCCACCGTCCCCCAAAGACGGTGGCCAGGAGTTTACGACGTGGACGGAATGAGGAAAGTATAATATCACTGAGGAATAAACTCTGGTAGATCCGTTGGTGTCTGAAGAAACGAACTTCTTCGAAGCCTGGAAAAGGGACGACCGGTCTGGGAGCCTGGCATTATTCGGTCAGTGCGCCACACGCCTCCCTCCCCTGCAGCCACGGTGCAGTTCCCCGCTGCTACCACCTCCCCCAGCTGCGGGAGCCCCGCGGTTTCCCACCTAGTCATTTGTTTTTGTTTGTAAAAGGTGTCTCCGGATCACAATTTTCTCACAACTTCTCGCCAGAGTTGCATGCAGCTCCTCACCCGAAGCGCTTCCCCACCCACTCCTTCTCCCACCCTGGCGCCGGGCCTCCGGTTTCCCCCGCCCCCATCAGGAAATCACCCGAATCAACTTTAGGAGAGAGCGCAGCGGGAGATCGACACTCGTGTCTCCCAGACTCCCTGCGGGGTGGACTTTGGATGGACTGGGGGGAGGGGGCACCGAAACAGACGGAAGGCAAGATTAAGCTGCCAAGCGCCCCCTACCTCTCCATAGACTCGAGCTATGCCGGGGGCAACTTCCAGGCCAAAAGAGCAAGGGGCGGGCTATCAACACCTAGTGAATTGCAAAGCCGTTGTACTGGGACCTCCTAAGCTTCCAGACCTAGTTGTACTCTCATATCCCAACAAGACTTTTTAAATGTAGAGGATTGCCTTTACCCCCAACCCCCACCCAGAACTCTGATTTACTCCGGGCCTCCTTTCCGCGCTTCCTCCCGCCTACTGTCAATCCCTAAGGCTGAAACCGACGTCTTACCAAACCTGGAAGGAGCCAGGACATCTCGCTGTTAGTCGCCGGCACCGCGCGGGCCCGCCGCCACTGATCCTCTAAACGCGGTCTCCCCGCATTCTCCCCGGCCGGGGGGTACGCAGAATGGTTTACAGAGGGACCGCGAGGCGCTGATTGGTCGCATGCTGCCGTGACGTCGGCGGGCGCTGCATTAAGGCGAGGGGGCTTCCAGGGCTCAGCCAACAGCCAGGAGCAGTGACCAAGCCGCTGGAGCTGGGGAGAGACGCGCCGAAGACTGGGCCAGGAGACCAGGGACCGAGGGACGCGCGCGCGCGCGGGGAGAGCAAACAAGGAACCCGCGGGCGGGACAGCGACACCGGCAATCCGCGCCGGACTGTTCCAGCCGCTGGCCTTCTATAGCTGCAGCGCCAGGACATTCTAAAGCTCTCCAAGACGCCCCCTCCCCCTGGCTTCTTGCGTTGACCAAGGAAAAGAAAAAGGGAGGGAAAAAGAAAGAAAGGAAGGAGACTAGAAGGAAAACCTAGATTTGCCACCGCACAAAAAAAGAGGGGGGACAAGGAAAAAAAAGTCGACCGACTGTGAGGCCGGAACACAGGCAGCGGGAGCGTGGGGCCGAGCGATGCGGGGCTGCGCGCCCAAGCGGCCGCGAGCTGTGACTGAAGCCAGGATGCTTGGCCAGGCGCAGTGAAGAGCCAGATCGTGTTGCCTCCCCTGAAGGAGTCCAAGCGCAGGGAGAGCCGCTCGGAGGACGCGGCTGGCTGCCTGGCAGGCCACGGGCGGAGGTGACAGGGTTGGGGCGGTGGGGAGCGAGCGAGTGCGCCCGGCTGCGTCCGCCCGAAGTTATCCCTTTCCATTTTTGACTGGCGCAAAAGGGGGGGCGCTCTCCGAAAGGGGTGGGGTGCCTAAGCAACAACTACAATCAACAAAATATCCCACCCAACCCGCCATCTCCCCCACCCCTCGGCCTGCCCCAGCCCTCTCCCCAGGCCCAGCGCGGGTGCCCAGAGCGTCCTGACTCGCTGCAAGAAGCCGGCAATGTAGGATCCAAAGCTTTCTACTTCCGAGGTTTTTTTTTTTCTTTCCGTGTTTTTTTTTTTTTTTTGTTTTTTGTTTTTTGTTTTTTAAGGGGAAAACCCGGTGGTGGGCAGTCTGACACTCACACAACCTGCCTTCATACTATGACAAAAGCAGATGCACTTTGACTTCTGACAGCTCTACCTCAAGCTGGAGAGAACCCAGCTTTCCCGAATCCTGAGCTCTTTGCGTCTTCCTTTTCGTCTGTTTCCATTTTATTTATTTACGTCCCGCCGCCTCTCTCGGTGACCTTCACTCCTTCGCGGGCTTTGGGCAGAAGAGCCGCTTTCTTGCCCGCTTGAGACTGATTTTCCTCGCCTGGTGAGCGGAGGTGGCGCTGCTCCACCTCGCTGCCCCGGGACTCCCGGGCTGCCCTCTACCAGCCTGGTTTCTCCCCCTTTTGATTAGCCAGTTCGGGTTTTTGCTTTCCCGACTAGAGCGGGTTTCTTCCTTTTGGAGGAGCTGGTTGTCTTCAGAAGTCATCCCTCGACTCTAATTGCCCTGTCGCTCCGGGCCTCACCGGACCAAACCAAAGACCATGGTGCACTGTGCGGGCTGCAAAAGGCCCATCCTGGACCGTTTCCTCTTGAACGTGCTGGACAGGGCCTGGCACGTCAAGTGCGTCCAGTGCTGTGAATGTAAATGCAACCTGACCGAGAAGTGTTTCTCCCGGGAAGGCAAGCTCTACTGTAAAAACGACTTCTTCCGGTGAGTACTTCTCTCCCGCACCTCTGCTGCTCCCTCCCCACGGGCCCTTCCAGGCCAGCTTTGGATCAGAGGTCTGTGTGGCCTTGGCACCCGCGGTAGGAGCTGCCTTTCCCTAGGGCAGTCAAGTCCTTCCCGCTTCTACCTCTCAGAAAGCTGGTATGGGGAGATAGCTGTAGTACTGGGTTGTGGAAAGTGTGGTTTGGGTTTGACTGCCTGCGGCCCGGGAAGAAAGGGTCTGAGCCGCCTTCAGCTCAGAAACCCTTCCAAGCCAGGGGAGAGGTAGAGCAGCCTCAGGGCTGCAGCTTCCGCTTGTCTTTCCCGAAGCTAAGCTCTCTAGCAACAGAACCTATTTTCCGATCCTCCCAGATTGCTGGTCCTCCAGGTTGAGCTTAGAAGCTCCTGCATTATTCTAAATTACCGCCTTTTACCTCTCTGAGAGATCTTGTCGGAACTATGGAGTCCCTGTGACCCAGAAAGTCAAAATAAAGAGCCCGACCTTGAGGCCAATCCTGTATGCCTAGGGGCTTCCTTAAATGTGGATTGGCCTCTAAGCATAGACCTGGGAAAACCGTACGGTTCAGCTTTGGCCTCAGTCCAATGCCCTGGCTCCTCTTCGTGTCTTTTCAGCCAATATCCCTCCAGGAAGGCCACCTCCTGGCGGACACGCGCGGCTCGGCTTGTTAGAACCGGGAAAATTCTCTTCTATTTACTATTTTACATGCATTTTCTTAAACTCATTGTTTGTCCGGATCACAACTCAACGGAGAATAGCTTCAAATGTAAACTATATTTCCCACTGATTTGAAACCCCACACTTTACTCCGCTATTTTGGTCTTGGTTTCTGAGGCTAGCTCAAATTTGGGAGAGAGTTCGAAGCTACCCGGCCTCCTTTTGCCCAAAGGCCCTGAAAGCCCAGTCCCCAGTAGCGAGTAAGGATGCGCGCGGCTTGGGTTTGCGAAGGAGCCCGGAAGCAAAGATCCGTGCAATCTGCTGCGGAGAAAAGACTGAGTTTTGGAGCTTCCGCAGACTACTAGGATTTTTATTCTGCGAGGCAGAGCCTGAGAGCCTAAGCCACACCGGCTTGGGGGGAGTTGTGGGGGGGGGGACTCGAGGCCTCGCTAGCGGCAACGCTCAGCAGGGCACCTAAAGCCGGCTCAACCCGGCGTCAACTACCGCTTGCGCCAATCTGCCAGGCTTTTGCGCAAGAGCGTGGCAACAGCCCAGCTACAGCCACCAAGGTTCTCCGAGTCGGGGTTTGTTTACTCACCGCCTGATCGGACTTTGCCAACTTCCCGCCTGAGCGCAGGTCCTTTTGTGGTGAAAGAAAGGCAAAGCTAACGGCATAGAACGGGGCGTTTATTTCTACGGAGCTCTTAACTTGGATTTGACTTCTTTGAAGATAACCGGGAAATGTGTGCTCTGTTTCCCTTCAGCCCTTTGTAGCCTTTTCTTGAGACGCCTTTTTCCTGGGGCAATGTGTAGGCATGAGATTAGAGGTAGGGGGCAGCTTGGACCTTAACTCTAACAGAATATTTTCTCCTTTCTCCCCGATGTCCCGCATTCTCTCCGGTTTCCTCACTTGCTTAATAAATTCTTATCTTCCCCACCTCAACTTCTTCCCCGGCTATCTTTATTTCTTCCTTACGGGCGCCTACTTCTTCCTAACCATCGCTCACCCTACGCAGATGTTTCGGTACCAAGTGCGCCGGTTGTGCGCAGGGCATCTCTCCAAGCGACCTGGTTCGGAGAGCGCGAAGCAAAGTGTTTCACCTCAACTGCTTCACCTGCATGATGTGTAACAAGCAGCTTTCCACGGGCGAGGAGCTCTACATCATCGATGAGAACAAGTTCGTTTGTAAAGAGGATTACCTGAGTAACAGCAGTGTCGCCAAAGAGAACAGCCTCCACTCGGGTGAGGCCAGAATTCCCAGCTGGCTAGTGGGCGGGTATCGGGGAGGAAAGCCCGCCACGACCCTTGCTCACCAATCCTTTCCCTCTCCCCAGCCACTACAGGCAGTGACCCTAGTTTATCTCCGGATTCCCAAGATCCATCGCAGGACGATGCCAAGGACTCTGAAAGTGCCAACGTATCGGATAAGGAAGGTGGTAGCAATGAGAATGATGACCAGAACCTAGGTGCCAAACGCAGGGGGCCCCGGACCACGATCAAAGCCAAGCAACTGGAGACGTTGAAGGCTGCCTTTGCAGCTACACCGAAGCCCACTCGCCATATCCGTGAGCAGTTGGCCCAGGAGACTGGCCTCAACATGCGTGTTATCCAGGTCAGAAACCTGGTTTGTCACTCTGTCTCTCAAAAGCTCAAAAGGCCACTGAAGGAACCTAGACTGCACATGGGAGAGCCCAGAGTTCTTACGGTTGGGGGAGAAGTGACTGGGTCTAGGAAAAGACTGGAAAGGGCTAGGAAAATTGGAATGTGGGGGGAAAAAACCCACAGAGGGGGTAGTGGCTAAAGGGGAAGGAGTGGCTTGGGAACTCAGGATAAAGCTGGACGAGGGAACAAGGTCCAACCTAGCATCTTCCTATACACACCCTGTCCCTCTCCCACCCTTTAAGGAGCCGGCTGTGGGCTCCAGAACCATTCAGTTATGGTTTCTGCATAACAAACTTTTAAAAATTCCTCAACCCCAAATTTGTCAATTTTGTGTCCCAGTTAGAAAAGCCCCACAGCAGAGACTTGCTCTCCCCATGTGGTAGGATAGCATAGACTGAAAGAGAAATGGTTTTTCAGCTCTCTGTAGGTGCAGTCTAGAATAAGATGGGAAGGCTAAGCCATTTACAGATAGCTGTGCCTCTGCATTGGGAAGAGGCCAGATAGAGTGTGACTCAGGCACCAGGAGCCTGGCCTTACCTGTACTAGGTGAGGGTGTGGGTGAATATGCCTGGGAGGCTGATTGTACCTGTCCTAGTGCTGGCAAAAGGGCAGTCTCTGGGAGGCTGTGTGAACCTGTGCTGGGGTTGTGTGTCTGTCACTATTGGTGAGAGGCTGTGGCTAACTGGTACTTGGAGATTGTGTGTGGGTGTGAAAAGCGTATTGTGGGTTTTCGTGTCACTACCCTTGGGAAACAAGCAGCAGGAGGCTTTATGTTTCTCTGTTACTATCATGATATGGGGTAGGGGATACAAGAGACCCTGAAATGGGAGCCGTATATGTGACACTATCTTGGAGCGTTTCAGTATCTGTGATTCCTAAGATAATGCAATGCGGAAAAATGTGACTGTTGGAAATAGTGGAACTGCAAAGTCAGACAAGGCAGTAGTCTGCTCAGACCCTTAGGAATCCTTCACATCCTTAGCCTGGTCCTACTCAGAGACCAACAAACACTGGCGCACTTACACACACACACACACACACACACACACACACCAACGTCCCCCTTCCCTCCAGCCAGCGGGACTCCGTTGTACACCGGCTGCCCAGTGGCGTTTTTTTTTTTTTTTTTTTTTTTTTTTTTTGTGGTCTGACTTTGTGCTTGTGTGCTTCAGGTCTGGTTCCAGAACCGACGCTCCAAGGAGCGGAGGATGAAGCAGCTAAGCGCGCTGGGCGCGCGGCGCCACGCCTTTTTCCGCAGTCCTCGCCGGATGCGGCCGCTGGTGGACCGCCTAGAGCCAGGCGAACTCATCCCCAATGGCCCCTTCTCCTTTTACGGAGGTGAGTGTGGCTGAGTGGCAAAGCGGTACCTGGGCCACGCGGGCTTCGCTGGATCCGGGTGGCAGTGCGGGAGGTACCCCCTGCTTTCTGTTGAGTTGTAAGGGCGAAGGCTGTAGAGCAAGTCAAGGGATGTGACCAAAGCACCGACCCCGTTGAGAAGAGGGTCCCGGGTAGGGAGCAGCTCTGAGTTTTGTGTCCTGTCTCCATTCTGCTCCGGTGCCCCACAAAGAGCCAGTTTCCCGAACCGCCGAGCGATGCTCACTGGCAAGCCTGCCTTTCTAGTGGGTGCCACTAGAGCCGGGGTTGCCCCTGATAGCCTTTCCTTCGTTCATAGATTACCAGAGTGAGTACTACGGTCCTGGAGGCAACTACGACTTCTTCCCGCAAGGACCTCCATCCTCCCAGGCCCAGACACCAGTGGACCTACCCTTTGTGCCATCATCTGGGCCTTCGGGGACGCCCCTTGGAGGCCTGGACCACCCGCTGCCTGGCCACCACCCTTCCAGTGAGGCGCAGCGATTCACTGACATCCTGGCACATCCCCCAGGGGACTCGCCTAGTCCTGAGCCCAGCTTGCCCGGGCCTCTCCACTCGATGTCAGCGGAGGTCTTCGGGCCCAGTCCACCTTTCTCATCTCTGTCGGTCAATGGTGGAGCCAGCTACGGGAACCATTTGTCTCACCCCCCTGAAATGAACGAGGCAGCCGTGTGGTAGCGGGGTCTCGCATGGGCCACGGGAGCTCGCGGTTGTACAGAGACAAGCTTTTATTTCAGAAAAATAGGAGATAAAGAAAAAACATTAAAAAAAGCAAGCCTCCTGCTCCACTTCCTTCAGCCTCAGCCTCGGGGACCATTCTGTTTGGGGAGACTGAATGGCAAAGGGGTCCAAAATAGGATCCAAATCCGCCTCATAGTAGAGCTGGCAAAGCGCGCAGAACTGGGGCTCCGGAAGGGGAATTCAGAGCTATCCTTGCCTTCGTTACCTGGATCTGGATCCAAGGACAGATTACACCGCCGTTCCTCTGGCTAAGGAGAAGACCGTCTTGTACAGCTGAAGCCTCGCCTAGCTCAGTCCCGGTCAATGCCAGGAGCCTGGGGAGGGAGACCTGCCTAGGGGCGCTCTGCCAGATGAGGAAGAAAGAGAGGTGTCAGGGGCGCTACAGTCCGGAGGGTTCTAGGTCTAGTTCTGGGAGATCCCTTCTTAGTGTTGTCTCAGAGTTCAGCGACGACAACAAACTCTTAATAGCTTCAGAAACACCGACCTGCTGTGCATCAGGTGGGACTATATATATATATATTTTTTGTCTATCCTGGTTTTTGATTTTTGTTTTCGCCAAAATTGCGAAATTCTAAATGTAAAGCCCTGAGTATCAACTATTCTACCTTCATATCTCCCTCCCTCTCGTCCTACACACACACACACACACACACACACACACTCCACAGGATGGTCTCTAGCCAGACCTCTCAGTAAAATGACTTGAACATCACCTCTACAAAAAAAAAAAAAAAAGTATTCTACCTTCATATGAAAGTTAAAAAAAGAGACTATTGAACTAAAAACAGTCAACTGTTTACGTATAATGTTAAATTCAGGAGTTCAGTGTTTTACTAATATATCCTGTTTTGAAACCTCTTGTTCAAAAACAAAATGTTTTGAGCAGTCAACCAAAATTGTTTCTTTTCTTTTCCTGTAGATGTTCCGACAGATTTGCAGGGCTTGCAGCTCACTGTGCTAGTATGTAAAAAGGTGTTGTTTACACGAGGCAAAGGAAGAACATGATATTCAGACAGTTGCCAAATAGAATAAATTATAGCACAAATACTGTAACGGTGCCTGGCACCAGCAACCTGAGAAAGTGTTTAAAATAAAAGTGTTACAAGGTTTAAAAAAAACATCTTTGCTAACTTTTAGTCCTGTTAAACATTCATGAAATTGTTAATATGACTTATATAGACCCACACAGGTTTTATTTTTGTGTCTTTAAAATAAAAGTCCAAAATATTTAAATTTTATGGTCAAATATGCAGTCAACAGCTGCTACTTCTTTCTTTATATATTAAATTTCTCATATGTCTTTTATTGTTCTAATAAACCTAAGCTTGTGTGACCTCCAGTGCATATTAGACCATTCACTGTATGAAAGAAAACATGTTGAATAAATTTGTGAGTTTTTAATAAAAATAGAAAACCTGATGTTTAGATAATTGGTGTGGTATTCCATGTTTTCAGTGAGTAGAAGGAAGTCCCAATAGGGTGTTGAATAGACCCTCAGACCAGTCGGAAGGGAGACTAGATGAGAGTGATCCATTTTCACCTTGACTCTGGTTCAAGTTCTTTCTCAAAGCCAGCCAAGCATTCTTTGGCTTCCTGCTGCTATTAAATACAGATTTGCATTCTCTGGGTTTAAGTGATATAGTTGAAGAGATATTTGCTGAGAAGTTAATATAGAATTGGAAATAGGAATCAAATCCATGGCTTAAAAAGAAAAAAAAAAAAAAAACCAAACAATTGAATGATGCAGGTCTGTGATTAAGGGAGAGATTCTGAACACCCCCATCCCATCTCTCCCCTGCACTTGCAAAGCCAAGCTTCTGAGTGTCAGATAATTGTAAATACAGTTAGACCTAGTCTTTTACAGCTTCAATTCATTTTCCATAGATAATTCTGCTTTCTAATTTGGTGGGTTAAAGATAACCTAGAATGGATATAAAATATAACTAGAAATGAGAACCTTTAGTCCTTTTCACAGAACTGATATGAAATTGTTATTTTATAGTTTTTGCTACATTTGAAGCTCCCCAGAAGGAAAACTATTTTGTCTGGCATAAGATACACATACACATTAAGTTTCTGCAGAAGATGAACAAACATGACTAATAGAGAAATCAAATGGCAACTGGGAGTTGCCAACAGATAGGGCCTGAGAATAGTTACCTCTCATCCAAATTTCCATTAGAAATGGAAGACATGGTAATGTTCTGTGAAAATAGTGTGTGGGTGTTTGCGTGTTTCAATATCAGGGTCCTAGGATTTCTTTACCGTATTGGCTAGATTTCACTCTGGATTATTTCTTATTAGAAAAAATCAAACATCTTACATTAAATTGTATGCAGTTTCTGGCACTGTTTGCTTATTTTGTTAAGACACAGCCAAGTTCATCTTTCCTCTTTCTGTAGAGAAGGCTTTAGAGTAAGCTATATTTTATTGCCCTCCTACAATGGCTTATCTAACTAATGACTACCAGGGAGGAGTCTGGCAGTGTTCTTTCAGAAACAAAAAATTATGAAATACAAGGGAGACTTCAGACACTCCTAGCTGTGGCGCGCAGTGCATTTTCTTAATATGCAATAACGGTCTTTTTTCTTTCAGCATTTATATATATAGCTAAGGTCCATTATAGCCACCTGGAACCCTCCCCCTTAAAGGCATTCTTTTAGTTGAACCTATGCTCATCGGGAAGTGGCATTTTCCTATCAAGGGTGTTGAATTATTTAGCAGCTTTATTGTGCTATCAGAGTATTTGATAAGAAACGCTTTGAGTTGGGCAGGCAGGCGGCATGGATTCAATTCTAACTCTGTGGTGGTGGGGTGGTCTTTTCCCTCTGTGGGTCCTTGTGGAACCCAGCATATACGGGACAGGTGGTAACCAATCAGCAGGAGCTAGGTTGCATTCACCCATGCTGCACACCTCTGGCCCATCATACTTTTCCCTCTAGGAGCTCCAGGGAGAGAATGACAGGAAGAAGGGAAGTGTCTTTGGTCCCTTGTCACCGGCTCCTATCCTGGAGGGCAGCCTCCCCACAGGATTTGGCAAGCACTTTTTTTTCCCCAAGCTATCTTAAAGCCTCCACTTCTGTGCCTCCAGGCACTTGTAATCAGGGTTCCAACCACAGAGAGCTGCCATCTAAACTGAAGTCTCTAAGCTCAACGACTCAACTTACCCTCCTAGTAGCTTGTTTTGATGCAAAGGCCAATGCAAGAAGGCAGATTAGTGTAGACCCAGGACAAGTCAGGGGTCCGGGCCTGGCCTGAGGTTGATGCTGTTTAGGAAGATAGGTCAGAACCTGGTTTCTCTAAACTCTCTAAACTAGCTGTTTCTGACCTTCAGAGGGAGGTGTCACCTCTGCCCATCCATAGCTATTCCTGCCACTTTGCAGCTCAGGTAGCAAATGGAGGGAGATGAGCCCCAAACTCTTGTCTTTTCTCAGGCAGGGCAGACTGCTCACCTTTATGCATCTCTCTGCTCAGCCCAACATCTCAGAACTCTTAAAGGTCCAAAGTTCTTCAGGAAGCTAGTCTGCTTTTTACCGGTCCCTCCCACAGCCCACCCTCCAAATCCAATCCCACTCCACCCTAATCTGGAGTCCTTTACCTGCCTTTCAAGAAACAGGAATATGACTGGAGAAGGGGCTCCAGAGCATTTGAGTGGCCTCTTCCCCAATCCTGTGTTACCTTCCCTTAACTGCATCTTAAGCTTTACCACTCTTCCTGTTCATTCCCCTCCAGGAGGAAGATTGCTGGGATAGGAAAGCTTCTGAAGCAACTGGGGGAGGGGAGGGGTGGCTGGGATATATATTCCAAGGATAAAGTGCTATTGACTACTTCCACCAAAATAAAAAAAACAAAACAAACAAACAAACAAACAAACAAAAAAAGGGTCCCAAGTCAGGAGCAGGCAAAAGAGGAGAGGGAGTGTTGGTAAGCAGGCTCATGGCACCTTAAGTTCAGCTCTGTCTCAAATAGGTCAATGTCCTGTATGTATAACAGCTTCAAGGTGGTCTCTGCCCTGTTTCCTTTTCTCTTTCCCCTTCTTACCTTTAAGGGCAGGCTTCAAAGCACTCATTAACACCTGAAATATCAAAGGAGGAGGATCTGGGAGAATCTAGTTTACTAAATGTGGGGTGGGAGAACATTTTTGTTCTCTATGCCCAAGGCAACTGTACCTCATGGAGCACTGAGGAGCACATTTTTGCTATGGAGGCTCTAGTAGAGATGCTGCAATCACTGAGAGTACCTTAAAAACAAGCTCTCTGAACTTCTCTCATCCATACATGCATTTTGTTCACCTAAGTCTCTGCCTAGTCTGACATTCTTTGCTCTTCATGTCTGAAAGGCTTTACCCTAAAACAGTATCTCTCTTTGCTCGAGTGCGCCCCCCCCCCCACTCTTTTGTAACCTTGGTCATCTTCACTCAAGGGCCATGCCGCACTAAAATAGTAATCTCTTATTACCCGATTCTGAGGGTCTCTGAACTGTTTTCCAGTGGGTCCCATTGGGGAGTTACCAGTTGCCTACATTGCTTGCTGGCTTTGGGATCCAATTGGCTTGGAGTACACTTAAGAAATGGTACTAGCCTGGAGATTTAGCACTGGAAGAGTTCCTGCTTAGCATACATAGCAATCCATAACAGCCCCTGGCTCCGAATAAACAGGGTATAGTGGCAGACACGTGCTTCTAATCTCAGTGGAGGCAGGGCGACCAAGGAATTCAGGGTCGTCTTCAACTACACGGTGTGTTGGAAGCTAGAGACTGTCTCAACATAGAAACAGGTATGAACAGTGTCTATTACTCAGGTCATTTCTTACTGGATTCTTTTGAGGCAGCTTTCCTGTTTACAGTAGATTCTAGGTCTCCATGGAGGAAGACCTCCAAAAGATCAGTATGGACCACTTTACACTCAAATTTGTCATTCCTCATTGCAGTTCATGTTTCCTGCCCTTCTAGGCTGGTCACTGTGTGAAGAGAATCTAACTTACACATCACACAGTGGGTAGTCAAGGGATGCTCCATGAAGGAAAACAAAGGCAAAGTGATTGCATATCTTCATGTGCTTCGGTGCAATTAAATTTATCTCATTAAGGTCTTTGTATTTTGAGTCTAACCATCTAACACTAGAACTGGGTGAAGGGTTTCTCTGCTCCATGGTTCACTAGTTTCAGGGGTCTGACCGAGTCACTCCATCTTTGAACAGAAAAGCTGTTAATATCATGTAGTGTGTTGTAGAGTAATTCCAACTCCCCACCCCAACTTGTGCTTGCCCAGGCAAGAGGGTACAAGAAACTACAGAAAGAATCTTGATTTTGTGGTACAACCATCGCGACTCCTATTTCTGTCAATAAGGATCGCCCTTCACCGCACACCGGGGCCTCCTGGCCGCTGAGAGGGAGCTGTGTGCTTGGCTCCAGGCTCCTCTACACTGAGAAAAGCCCCGTTTTGAGTCCCGGATCTGTGCTTGCTCGAGTGTGTACCTGAGGTTCGAGGGGCTTATCCTTTACTCCTTTCACAAACCAGCCAGCCACCGCGAGCCACAGCTACTTCACGCTTAATTCCTAAACCAACCTCGCACAAAGCTTGAGGCGTTATTTCGTGCTTAGGGGACCCCGGCAGCTCACGACACAAGCGATATTTCTCGCAAGAAGCGGTCACGTGCCTTTGCGCGCTCCCGCGCCGCGCGCCCCTGGACTCTGGCGCACGCGCGTTAGCCTGCTTGCAATTCCGGGTTTCGGGCGCCTGCGTCTCTGTGGTGACGCGAGGCCCCGCCCCTCCGTCGCGCGCCTCCCGGAAGTTGCCTACTGGGGATTCTGAACGCTGGCTCCGCGAGGTCTCCGCCTGTAGCTGCAGAGTAGAGTCGCGCCGTAACACCGCCGCAGTCGAGGGTGCCGGGCCAGGGACTCGGCCTGCAGGTTCTCGAGTGCAGCGGCTACAGTGACCTGGTGACCATGGCGGAGCCGCAGCCCTTGGCTCTGCAGCTGGAACAGTTGCTGAATCCGAGACCGCGTGAGGCGGATCCTGAGGCGGACCCGGAGGAAGGTGAGGCCTGACTGGGGCTGGCCACGTGCAGAGCTTTGGCCCCCGACTTAAAGTGGGCCCTAGCGGGCCGCTGGTGCTTGGACCTGCTCTCCTTCTCTTTGCGCTGACGAAAACCGTCTCTTGGGAGGGTTGGCCCCTAGAGGGGTGGAGGGAGTTGTAAACGTGCCTTCTGGACTTTGGGGGTAGGCGGGACATAAGGACTCAGGCGGGGAGTTGCTGTAGGGGACCACTGGCGTTACCTTCGAAAGGAGAAAGAAGTCTGATGAGGTTCAGGTTTTTGTGTGTTTGAAACTGACTGCTTCTAAAAACTTGCTTCAAGAATGAAAAAGATTACCCGATGCTGTTTAACCTTGTTTACTTAGGTCTTAAGACATTTGTCCACATACTGATTCTCCATAAACCTAATCTGAGACTGGCCTGGAGTAATTGTGTTTTGTTTTTTTTTTTTTTTTTTTGTTTTTTTTTTTAGCCTTGGGTCAGGGAGGTGTGAAGAAGACAATTAGAGGGGTTTCATGACTCACATATTGAGGAAGAATTAAGGCGCGTAGCTGATATACTTGGTGAACTGGATTTAATCTTCAGAATCTCTGAAAAAGAAAAGAAGAAAAAAAAACACCAAGAAAAGGAAGGAAGAATTATACTAGGTTTATAGGATCCAAGGCATAAAAACATGTCTACTAGTAGATGCAGGGAGTTGGCTTTCTGTTTAGAAACAGAAAGCAGTGTAACAGCTGTCTCCCTAGGAACCAGAAATAAACACCCTATTCCAGTAAGTTAGTGGTGATGTTATAGAGGACATGTAATGAATAGAGGGCTGGGGATGTAGCCCAGTAGTAAGAGTACCAGGAAGGTGGCATGTGGGGTTGAAATGGCTTAATTGGGTTTCTATTAAAGTTTTTTTTTCTAAACTAAGATTCTATTTTCCTCCTTCCCCAACAGCCACTAGTGCCAGAGTGATTGACAGGTTTGATGAAGGGGAAGAGGAGAAAGATGATCTGGCCTTGAGTAGCTTTAGAAAATTGGCACCAGTCTCCCTCTTGGACACTGACAAAAGGTACTCTGGCAAGACCACTTCTAGGAAAGCTTGGAAAGAAGACCATTGGGAGCAGACTCTGCCAAGTTCATCTGGTGAGTAGACCATCAAATTGGTACTAGGAAGGGCCTTAGAGGTCAGCATTTCACTTTAACAAGCCTAACTTTTTATCTTGTTATGTAGTAAGTTTGTTCAGTAGAATAGAGCACAATAACATGTTTGCTTTTTCATATAAGATCCCACAGAATAATTGAAATGAAAGATGTGGCCTGGTATTTTTCTCTAGGTAACTAACTCCCTTCCCCCTTTTTTTCCCTTACAATTTAGATAAGGAAGTATCTGATGAAGGAGGATCTGAAGATGGGGGTTCAGAGGACCTGGGCCTGGAGGAGCTCTCAGATGATGTTGAGGAAGACATGGAAGGTGAGTATTAGGATAGTTTTTTGTTTTTTTTTTGTTTTTTTTTGTTTTTTTTTGTTTTTTTGTTTTTAATTTCAGAGCTAGTGGAGACTGAAGCAGGAGGATCAGGAGTTCAGGGCCAGCCTGAGCTACACAATAAGTTCTATACTAGCACGTGCTACACCTGAGACCCTGTCTTAAGAACAAATAAAAAGAAACCTAAAACTCAAAGATACCAAGTTTAGGTTAATGGCTCACCCTAAAATGAGGGGGAAATGGGCAATGCATAATGGGTATTGGCAGAGCTATGTGGTTAAAAAAAAAAAGTCTACATGTGTGTAGTGCTTTTTATCTTTTGACTCTTTTTGTCTTGTATTGATTTCCTGTGTATTAGTTACTCACGAAACTGATCTTTTGTCATTGTAAATGATAACATAATGCTTCCATCTTTCCTGAGAAAGAATTTGCTTATGGTTTTAAGCAGTAGTACATTTCTCAAGGTGGAAGAAGTCTCTGGATATGGATATTGAGAGGATGCCATTTATTTTAGGGAGGTCAGTGGAGCTGTTAAGAATCCACTGATAATATCCAAGGAACTTCCATTCAGGTTATGATATGTATGATTCAGTCTTTGATGTAGTTTTAGGGGGTTATCAGGCTTTGTCTACACAGTGTGTTTCAGGCTATCGGGACTAGTGTTCTGTCTTTCTCTGTTTCCATTTGTTAGCATTTTAGAGATTTAGAGATGATAGATATGTAGTAAGTTTGTTCAGTTGAATAGAGCACAATAACATATTTGCTCTTGTAAGATTCCACAGACTAATTAAAATGAAAGATGTGGCCTGTTACCTTTTTCTAGGCAACTCCCTTACACCCCCCCCCCCCTTTTTCCCTTATGATTTAGATGAAATATTTGATGGAGGATCTGAAGATAGGGATTCAGAGGGCTTGGAGGAGATCTCAGAAGATGTTGAGGAAGACTTAGAAGATGAAGATGAGGAAGACAGAGAAGAAGACAAGAACAGTGAAGATGACGGTGTGGTGACGGCGTTCTCCAGTGTTAAAGTTTCTGAGGAAGTGGAAAAAGGAAGAGCTGTGAAGAATCAGATAGGTGCGTGTGTGCTTTTGCTACTTGCTTGCTTTTCAGAGTTTCTGCATTAGTCTGCTCTTTAGTTGTTCTGTTTCTCCAGTGTTCTTTCAGTTAGTCTGTGACCTGCCTCACTTAACCAGAGACCTGCATCCTAGTTCCTGTATAGCTGTTTAGCAGGTTCTGTGGAAGATTGAAGAGAGTGTTTTCTCCTTTTGTCAACATTTCCTCTCATAGCAAGTATTTCCATCCAAGAGAGTTTATTTTCTAGAACGAAGAGTGTTTGTATGACATTAAAGTCATAAAGTATGCTGCTTAGAAATTGGTGTTTTTGTCCTTCAGAGCCCAGCCTAGAAAGACTTCCTGACTCTGAGATGGGGTTCTCTTTTACTTTTTCCTTCAGCATTGTGGGACCAGCTCTTGGAAGGAAGGATCAAACTACAAAAAGCTCTCTTGACTACCAATCAGTTGCCTCAACCAGATGTTTTCCCTGTCTTCAAGGACAAAGGTGGCCCAGAATTTGCCAGTGCTCTGAAAAATAGTAAGAATACTCATATCATTTTGGGGTTTACTGGATTGCATGTTAAAAAAAATGTGATGTGATTTTAGTGATATTATACTATAGAATATTGGTTTCAGTTTTTTGGTTACATTTGATCATATCCAAAAAAAACCTGAAAAATCAACTAACAATAGCAATATAATCTATTGTCAGATGAAGACAAATTCAAGGTGGATCAGGTACTTGAGCTATATCTGTTTTATGATATTACTTGCCAGCCTTCCCTTGGCTTTTTAAATTAATTCTTAATTTTTTTATTGTTTTTGTTTTTTTGAGACAAGGTTTCTCTGTGTAGCCCTGGCAGGCCTGGAATTTAATCTGTAGACCAGACTGGCCTTGAACTCTTATCTTTCTGCCTCCTTAGGCTGGAGTGCTAGGACTAAAGGAGTATGCCACCACCCTGGATGAGTTACTTAAATATTAGAGAAAACTTTGAAAACTTACAGATTTAAAACAAAAGGGAGTGAGAGATTGAGTCATTGAACTCAGCCCTTATGCTGGTTGTACCATGTGCTTAAAGGATGCATTCCTTTGTTGGGAAGGGCTTTAGAACAAGTTAAATGATGTTATTCCTATCTTTCCCTTGGGTGACAAAGAGAAGAGAGACTGACTGCATGGGAAGGATCATTTTGGAAGAGAATTACTGAGCTATAAACTCAAAGAGAAAAAGAATTTCGAAGTTACTTGGTTCCTAATTTTTTCACTTTACAGATGAGAAAACCAGAGACAGTGGCTCACTCTAAGAGTTTTTTCATTAATAAAAGGTGTAAAACTCCAGCTTTTCTTCCCTTAAGCCAGGAGTCTCCCTCACACCATGCTGTCTCCTGTGTGTCCAGTGACACCAGAGTACTGGGGGTATAGGGGAATGTGAGCTGTGGGGGGCATGGCTACCTAACTTGTATGCTGAGATGTTGCCATTTGCTTTTTCAAATTTAAAGGCTGGATACATTGCAGTCCTGGTTATTTTGGAAGCTAAGGCAGGAGTAAAATCCTTTAGCCTAGGATTTAAGGGCACGATGAGCAACCCAAACAAAAAAAAAAAAATCCAAAACCATGAAAACCCAATGTAACTCTTTATAGTAGGAGTTAGATTTGGAACAGCATTGAGGACACCTGGTCTGGTAGCGCCTTTAAATTGAATCACTTGAAAACAATTCAGGATACATATGTGCAACTTCAAGGACAGAACTTTTCTTTCTTTTTCAAGACCGGGCCTTACTATGTAGACCTGGCTGGCCTCACAGAGATCTTCTGTTTACTTCCCCAATGCTAGGATTAAAAGGCACAGGCCACCACACCTGGCATAGCATTTCTTTTGTAGGAGAAAATGTGGTTAGAATGACTTTCTGTGGACAGTTTTTAGTTTTGTGGCCTGTCATACTCATAGTTGAAGTTTGTTTTCTGTGAAATTTGGGCAGCCTTTTCAGGATTGGAGTGTGTATTGTGAGCCTGATCTCCTCTCCTGGCTTCTCCTTTTCTTCCCTAAATACATGATATATTCTTTTTAGGTTTCTAGAATACCTCTTTGCTATTTATAGTGCCCTAGTATCCTCATTTCTGAGATGTCTTAGGATGAAACCTAAATTGCTCTAGAGCAAATGTTTTAAACATTTTATAGTAAGATTTTTTCCATTTTGTTACTTATTAATCTTCTTACCTGAATCTTTATAAATATTCATTAACATACAGATATTTTCTGGGTTAGCATTACATACTTAATTTCTTTAGTCACTTGCATGTTACTTTAATTCTGCTTTTTAACACTTCTGGTCTTTCTAATCCTTTGCACTTAACCAGTTGCCTTGTCCTGGTGAACATCAATCACTTTTTTTTTTTAAAACCAGTCTTACAACATTAGGAATTAGACCTTTTATGTTGGTGACAGTGTTGTGTGAGGAAGAAGGCAGGTTATTTAAGAACATGCCAGATAAATTATACATACTACATTATGTACACAGCCTATATTAAAGTAGGAAGGAGAGCACAGTGAGCCCCCATTTAATATCACTAGTTAAACAGTTAACTCATGCTAATTTTGCTGCATCTTTCTTTATACTGGCAAATTCTTTCTTCTGGGCCATGTATGCTCTTTCATTTTTTTTTTTTTTTTTTTTTTTTTTTTTAGTTTTCAGCATGTGTTGCTAAAGAGTAAGGTATTCATTTTTTAAAAGATTTATTTTATGTGTGTTTTGCCTACATGTATTTATATGCACCTCATACATGCTTGGTGCCTTTGGAGGAAAGAAGAGGACGTTGGATTTCCTGGAACTGGATTTATGTACAGTTGTGAACCACTGTGTGGGTGCTGGGAGTCAAACCTAGGTCCTCTGCAAGAGCAACATGTGCTCTTAACTATTGAGCTGCTGCTTCTCTAGCCATAAAAATGTTATTGCTAGCTAAATGTGACCCCTCCTTTAATCATAGTGGATCTCTGAGTTCCAGGTCAGTCTGGTTTACATAGCAAGTTCCAGGATAGTCAGGCCTAATTAGTGAGACCTTGTCTCAGGAAAAAAAATCTTGTATTCATTATTCCACATAAAAATATTACCAAGTTAGGTAATAGTGCTAGGAATGAACCCAGGGCCTTATGCATGCTAACAGGTTCTCTGCCACCAGGCTATACTTTAGCTGGCAGTTTTTATTAAGAGTGGCTGATATGGACAGATGGGACAATTGAGCGCTTTTCTGTAACAGGCACTCTGCTGTCTTCCCAGAGATTGCTGTACAGCTAAATGAACTGATAATAGGAAAACTAAACTTTAACCATAGTAAGCTGACCTTTTAGTTAAATGAATGTTATTAATGTGTTTAATGAGATGCATTACAAACTGCAGTGAGCACCATGTTTCATTACAGGTCTAAAATGCAATATCATTAAAGACCTTTAATAGAAACAATGGTTGACATTTTGATATTTCCCATAAGCAAAACACCCAGGAACACAGTATAATGTACATAAATGTAGAGGAAGTTCAAATTTTTTTTCTTGCCTAACTGTTTAAAAATAAATCTACTGTTAATAACGTGTTTTCTTTGCTCCCTTCATTATCCTGTTTCTGATTTATATTCACCTCGTTGTTCTGTGGCCCTTTTCTCAAGACCTGCAATGATTTTGACTTGATTAGATTTATTGTTGTTTTAGTTTGTATTTGAGACAGGGTCTCACTTTGTAGCTCTGGCTGATTTGCAACTTGCTTTATATACCAATCTGGCCTGGAACTAAAAAAAGGTATCTCTGTCTCTGCCTCCTGGGTCCTGGAGTTAAAGGCAAGAATCACACATCCTGCTGAATAGAGTGGCAGTTTTTGTTTTTAATTTAAATATCTTTTTGAAATCTTATTTTTATTAGATATATTTATTTTATGTCTTTGAGTATGTAGTGCTCACAGAGCTCGAAAGAGGATGTTGGATTCCCTGGAACTAGAGTTACAGATGGTTGTGAGCCATGATATGAGTGTTAGAAACTGAACTCTGGTCTTCTGAAAGACAAACAAGTGTTCTTATGGATGGACCATTGCACCATCCTCATAGACTAACACACTTAATATTAATTTGACCTTGGCACTTAGAGAACGGCATTTTCTGGGGCTGGGCAGATGGCTCAGCAGATACCAGTGTTTACCTGCCACTTCGCTTTCTAACCCGAGGTCAGTCCCTGGAGCTGATAGGGTAGAGAGAACTGATTCTCTCAAGTTGTCCTTGTGACTTTTATCTGTATGCTGTAGTATACATGTACCACCTCAACAATAAATGTTAACAATTTTAATTAAAAAATGAAGTTTCAAATTTGATTAAATCATGGAAAGTAATAGAATTGTATTAAACAATGTTTTTAATTTTTTAGAGTTTTATTATATTTTAGTTTTAGTTTTTCAAGAGTTTCTTTGGGTAGTCCTGGCTGTCTTGTAGACCACACTGAGTAGTCTGTTTTGTTTTTCTTTAGACAGAGTTGCTATGTAGCCCTGGCTGGTCTGGAATTACTGTATAGGCCAGGCTGTTCTTGAGCTGTTAGTGATTCTCTAGCTTCTGCCTCCAAAGTGCTAGCGTAACCAGTCTGTACCATCATGTCCAGCTTTGGCTCCACCGTTGAGTAAAGTGTATAAAAGAATAAAACCAAGGATGAGAGACTAGGACATTTCCAGTAGCAGATACTTTTCTCTTAGCCATTTGTGCAGGCATTATACCCATCACATTATGTGTGTATGGCAAGCCCTCTTTCTTATATTTTTTATGTACATTTTGCCTCCATGTCTGTCTGTCCACACACAGCATCAGATCCCACGGGTCTATAGTAAGCCATCATATGGGTACTGGGAATTGAAGTCCGGAGGACTTCTGGAAGAACAGCTCTTAACCTCGGAGCCATCTTTCTAGCCCCTCCAGTGTTGCCCCCCCCCCCCCCCCCCCGTCTGTCTGTCTTTGTCTTTCTGTTTCTGTCTGTTTCTCCCCCCATCTGTCTCCTGGGTTTCTCTATATAGTCCTGGCTGTCCTAGAACTCACTAGATGACCAGGCTGGCCTTGAAATTCAAAGATTTGCCTGCCTCTGCTTCAGATAAAAGACATGTACCATCATCTCCTAGCTCACTTGCTCATTTTTCCTTCCCTTTTTTTTCTTTCTTTTTTCCTTTCATTTTTTGAGACAGGGCGCTATGTATCCCTGGCTGTCCTGGACTTGCCCTGTACATAGATCCCATCTTAATGGGAGATGGGCAGGTAACTACTATATGGATGGCCTCATCAAACACTTAAGGCCTTGTTTTATAGGAGTGGACCGTTCCAGGTATTTTATAGCACCTGTCTTCTCCATAGATGGGTAGGTTAGGTTGCAGGAGTCAGATTTTGCCTCAGTTTCGTGTCTTTCTCACCCTAAGACCAAGCTTTATTCCTAGTAAAAGGTATTGCAAGAGTGCTGTTGGCACTTCTAAATATCACTTTACATAGACATTTTCTTTTCTTCTGAAACAGTTTCTCTGTGTAGCCTTGGCCCACAGTAACAGAGTTTAAATATGTAATGAGTAGGCTGGGGTTCTTAGCATTCAAAATCTTCTTCCATTCTTTTCCCTTCCTCTACTGTCCACAGGGTCTTACATAGCCAGGCTATCCTCAAACTCTGCTTATAGCTGACAGTAGCTTTGAATTCTTGGCTCTCCTGCTTCTACTTCCCAAATGTTGGGATGATAGGTATGTGCTACAAAGCTTTGATCAAGATTTTACCCCCTTTTCTTTGTGGTGGAATTCAGACCCTTATGCATGTGGTTTAACCTTTATTAAATAGCTAAATCTTGAGCACCTGAGAGTTGCTTTTTTTTTTCCTTTGGGTTTTGGTTTTTCGAGATTGGGTTTCTCTGTGTAGCCCTGGCTGTCCTGGAACTTGCTCTGTAGATCAGGCTGGTCTCAAATTCAGAGGTCTGTCTGCCGTTGCCTTCCAAATGCTGAGATTAAAGGTGTGCGTCACCACTTCCCAGTGGAGTTTATATTCTTTTGTCAGGCTTTAATTTACCATAATTGCTTTGACATTGATCTATATTTTTTCTTTTAAAATATTTACTTTTTTGTTCTTTATTGTGTACATTTATGCATGATGTGTATATAGGTGCCAGAACACCTATAGAGGTCAATTTAGGGAGTCAGTTCTCTCCTTCCTTTTTTTTTTTTTTTTAAGATTTATTTATTTGTTTAATGTAAGTACCCTGTTGCTGTCTTCAGACACACCAGAAGAGAGCGTCGGATCCCATTACAGATGGTTGTGAGCCATCATGTGGTTGCTGGGAATTGAACTCAGGACCTCTGAAAAAGCAGTCAGTGCTTTTAACCACTGAGCCATCTCTCCAGCTCACTCTCCTTCCTTTTTTTTATGTGGTTGAGCTCAGTTTAACAGGCTAGTGTGGCAAGCTCCAACTGATCTGTCTTACCATCACAATCCATATTTTTTTATCAGATCAGTTTTTAGTGCCCTTTACTGTTAAGCAGCATTTACTTAATTGCTTGTATTTTGAGACTGTTACAGATCTGTCACAAACATGTATGTATTATTGTGTAGGCTCAGATTTTTATTTCTCTTTATAACTGAAAATGGAATGGCTAGATTACACATTAAATATGTTTTTAAATAATCTAGCTGTTTATTAAAACAGTCTTATTCTTTTAGAACCTAGAAGAGGGTCCATCTTCCAGAAACACTTAAGTTTGGCCACTGCATGAAGATTTAGACATTCTAATAAATTGTGTAGTTCATTGACTTTTTAGGTTGTGAAATTGAATTGCTATATACTCTTTGTCTTTGCCCATACTCAGTGGGTTTCTTTAAAAAATTTAAGAAGTAGAATATAAGAGTTCAGAAGTGACTTTTTAGAACATACAAGCCTTTACAGTGGCCAAAGAATAGTTTTTAGTAGCTGGAAAGGTGGCTAAGTGGTTAAAAAGCATTGGTTGCTCTTCCAGAAGCCCCAGGTTTGAATCCCCGCACCCATATGGTAGCTAACAACCATCTGTAACTCCAGTTTCAGAGGATCTGATAGCCCTCTTCTGGACTCTGAGGGTATCAGGCAGTTATATGGTATACATACTTATAGACTACACACTCAAAATCAGTCCAAACTAGTTTATAGTAACTTACATGCAAAACATAAAGATTGTGGTATTTTCAAGACCATAATCTTCATGATCTTAGGTTAGGCAGTGATTACTTAGACACTATTACAGAAAATCAGTCTATGGGACTAGAGAGATAGCTTAGTGGTTAAGAGTACTGAATTTTAGAGGATTTAGGTTCAGTTCTCAGACTCTACAAACGGTTTACCCCTTTGTAACTCCAGTCCCAGGGTATCTGGTGCCCCATTCTGGCCTTTGCTGGGGTTGCATACATGTGGTACACAGACACACATGCAGATAAAACACCAAAACATAAAGTCTAAAGAAAAATTAAGGGGAAAAAAAAAGGTACAGTCCATAAAAGAAGAACACAGTGATGTGCTGTCTGAATCAGAACCTTGTGTTCTGTGTTAACAGAGTGAAAAAGCAAGGTACAGATAGAAGGAAACACAAATCATGTTCCAGACAAAAACATGCCTTTAGAATATGTAAAGATTCTCAAAACACAGCATTGAAATCACTCATTTAAAACATGCACAAGTGCCAGCAATTTGGCTCAGAGAGTAAAGATGTTGTTTGTCACCAACACTAAAGGCACACATTCAGTTCCCAGGGATCCAGTGGTGGAAGGAGATGACCAATCCTGAAAGTTTTCCTCTGACCTTTACACATGCACATATATACACAAAGCAATAATGTAAACGATAAATAGACACAGATAAGGATTGGAAAGAACTCTTACCAGAGAAAATGTATGATGGCAAATAAGTAAATGAAAAGACATCTCACCCAGTCATGTTATATAATGGGCACTGGCGATTCCTCTGGATTTCATTAGAGTGTGCAGAAATAAACTTGGAGTTTTTCTAGGTTGTTGTTGTTAGGAATGTAAAACAGTACAGCCATTTTGGAAAAGCAGCTTGGGAAAGTTTCATTTCTAAAAATAAATGTAAGCATGTATTGGCCATAGGATCCAAACACAGCAGTCCTACTGTTAGATCTTACTAGAGAAATGGAAGCATTCACACAAAGACTTGCACACAGACGTTTACAGCAGCATTATTCATAATCAGCATAACTGGAAACAGCCCAAATGTCCTTCAAACAAATTGGACAAATGTATAAACAAATTGTGGTACATTACTCAGCAATAAAAAAGAATCAATCTCAGTAGTATTATGCTAACTGAAAGCCTCAAAAGGTTATTCACTTTAAAACTCCATTTATATGACATTCTGGGGAGTGTGGAACTATGGGGAAGAGAACAGCTCTGCGGCAGCCTGTGGGCTAAGGATGGGGGAAGGGTTTGACTTCAAAGACTCAGTCCAGCTTTTTTCTTTGTCTTGTATGAGTTTCCATTTTCCTCTCCAGTAGCCTCATTTCCTTGAGAGTGTTTCCCACCTGTTTTCCACCCACATGCTGGTGAACCCTTCAGCTTGCCTTGATTGTGAACATTTTGCTTGTATTGGAGCAGGGGGTGTAAATAGTTGTGTGCATATTCCCAGATAACTCAGAAATATTTCTTATAGTAATGGATACACGATACAGTGTTTCTAGGGATAGAGGGATGATCTATATCAACCTATAGTGTCACTTTTGCTTGAAATATATATCTTTGGCACTAAAACCTTACCCAGAAAAGAATAATAGATTATATAAGGCTTCTGGATTTTTATGTGGGTTAAAACTGAAAAATGAGATGTCTTTAAACTATTTTTTCTTCTCTCTTTGATAAGTGATATAATGTGGTTTGGACACTCAGAGATTCCTGAGATTCCAGGTTCTGGTTGATGATTTACTGCAAAATTGCTTATAAATTGAAGTAGAAAATGTTTTGCAGACCTGGCAGCTTTCTGGCTTCACACCCATTTGTCACCCAGCATTTCCCTTTGTGTATAGAACAAGAATTAATTAGGCTGCACTGCAGGAAAAGTTTATGGCTATAATTTATATAGAATGAATTTCTTTTTAAAGAGACAGCATTGTTTTGTTATACCTACACACACACATATTTTATATATATATAAAATGTTTTGGTGGTGGTAGTGTGTTTTGGTTTTGTTTCTGTTTTTCCTTAAGGCTATGTCTGTAAGCTTGAGAAGCACACATTTATCTTTCAGTTTATTGTGATATGGTAGTGGGATAGAAGCTTTTGTAGTCATTGCTTTCTGATTGAACTTGGTTTTTAATTCGTTGTGTACTGGAGAGCACTCAGGTGCAGGTTTGCACTTCAGACGACAGTCAGACTTGTGTGGTTTCCAGAACTTCATATTCTCTTGGTCCTTGGAAGACTTGGGATTCTGTCTTTCATAGGGTCTTGCTCATTCAATTAATGTTTTCATAATCAATGCAAGTCAGAACTTGCAATTTGTTCCTGATTTGCACATTAAAGAGCTCCATTAATTAAGAATCCTGGTGTTTGGCATGTTCCCGAAGGATCTGTGCATTATTTACATGGTGAAAGTGTGAGAAGCGAGTTCTCAGCTGTGCTGCACATGCAGCTAGTCTTGCCTTCCCCCTCTCTCTTCTTTCTTTTCTTTTTGCTTATGAATAACAGTTGTTTCACAACTCATTGAAACTCCTTAGGGATACATTGTACCAAAATAGGAACAAATGATCCAAATGAGAGGGCTGTGGAGGAAGAGTAGGAAGAAAATTCTTTGTTTAATGGAAAAAACAATCCTGAAAAAGTATGTACAATTTATGTGCTTGGTTTTATGTTCTCTTAGTTGATATAAAAGAAGAAAGTGTAATAGAATTGATTGGTAATTCTGTTTTCTCTCAGTTTGCCCCTTTCTTTTAGTAGTAGTAGTTACATTTACAAATGAAGTTGCTTTTTACAACCCAAATAATCCTAGAAATGTAAAACCCAGACAGCCATATGCTGTGTAAAGTGGGCTTTTGCATCACTTTCAAGGGTGGTGGTGGCTTACACCTTTAATCCCAGCTCTTTGAGGCAGAGGCAGGTGAATTTTTGAGTTCAAGACCAGCCTGATCTATAGAGTGAATTCCAAGATAGCCAAGGATACATCTTGAGCCAACTAACTCCACCCAAAAATAAAAGGTTCTCAGCCAGTGGTTTTCTTCATCTTGATGTTTGAAAGGTATATTGATAGGTGGCATGAAATAAGACCCATCCCAGCCAGTTCCTCCTCTCTGTTTTATATGGCTAATGCTTACCTACATCTATCTCAGTTTGCTGATACTAACAGCTGCTATCTTTCTTAGTACAGTAGGAAACTGTGGTTCCCCAAAGAATGCAGGTATTTATTTATTTGAGATGAGATTTTTATGTAGCCTAGGCTGGCTTTGAATGCATAATCCTCCTGCCTCAGCCTCTTACACGTTAAAATTTCATGAGTGTGTCACCATGCCTAGAATTTCTTGGTATTTCTTAGTTCAGTTTGTACTTGTGCTCTTTTTCCCTGCCTCCTCTAGTCTTGAGGAAAGTAGCTCAGTTAAACCTGGAGTTCATTATGAAGACAGAAGGAAAAGACATATTATAGATGAATGTAAGAAATAGTACAGAAGAGTGTAAAAGAAAAGACAAACAGGATTGGAGAGATGGCTCAGTGGTTAAGAATACTGACTGTTCTTCTAGATGTCCTGATTTTAATTCCCAGCAACCACATGGTGGCTCACAACCATCTGTAATGAGATCTGATGCCCTCTTCTGGTGTGTCTGAAAACAGTTACAGTGTACTCACACATAAAATAAAAAGAAATAAATCTTAAAAAAAAAAAAAAAAGAAAAGACAAACATTCAGAGAACTTTGGGATTCAGCTCCTAGTAACCAGGCTATGAACAAGTACCTCTACCTAATCAGTCTCTCCAGTCCTCCCCACTTTAAACATTTGCCATTAAGTCATTGCTTTGCTATTTTGTTTTGTTTCGTTTTTAGTGCTAGAGTTGGAGCCCAGTGCTTTGTACATTGTGCTACCCTTGAGCCACAGTTAACTTCCATTGAATTTTTTTATATACCCTTTATATGTATGGATATTTTGCCTGCATGTGAGTCTGTGTACTGTCATCAGAGACAGAAATGGGCATCAGAATCTCTGGCCTGGAGTTATAGTTATATTAGTGCTGAGAACTTGACCTGGGCACTCTGAGAAAGCTGCCAATAAGTACCCTACGCTCATGGGTCACTTCTCCAGCTCTTTATATTAAGTTTTAATGACAATTTCACCAAAAGAAGTTGAATGGGAATAACCAAACCAGGCTTCAGTGCTACTTACAGATTACCTGGTAACTTTTCAATGTAATTTTCTCTTGATTATTATATTTATAACCTGTCTGGAAACAAGTGTGTATTCTTGAAAGTTTTCTTTTTCTACTCTTTTAAAACAGCCCCAGTGCATCCCCCCAGGCTGGCCTCAAACTTGCTTTGTAGCTGAGGAAGACTGAGTCTGATGCTGCTGTTTCACCACATTGGACTTATGCAGTGCTGGGGGTCAAACCCAGATTTTTGTGCAAGTTAGGCAAGCACTCTGTAAACTGTTATAGGCACATTTGAAAGTTATAGTTGCAATTGCTTGTCTTTAGTTTGTTCTTTCCTTCCTTTTTGAGACAAGTTCTGGTTTTATAGCCAGGGCTACCCTAGAACTTTTCTCTTTCCTCTGCCATTCAAGTGCTGGGATTATTGGTGTGTGTCACCATGCATGGCCTTTTGTCGATTTCTAAATGTCTTTCATGTAGTTGGGTATAGTGGTACACACCTTTAATCTCAGCACTCTAGAGGCAGAGACAGGCAAATCTCTTGAGTTTGAGGACAGCCAAGGATAAATTTAGAGCTAGTTCCAGGACAGCCAGGACTATACAGAAAAAAACCCTATCTCAAAAGGTGTTTCTGTTACATTGCTTGGTATTCTCATACCTACCACTTTCTTCTGTCTCCCCACCCCTTAACAACAAACTGATTCTAGTTTGAGAAGAGTCTTTTCTAACCCCTTATCCTGTTTTATATAAGCAAAAGCTTTATAGGTAGATAGTGTTAGACTTTTGTATTTGAAAATGTCACATCACAATGTATATGCTATCATTGTGAGGTGTTAGCCAGTGGGCCCAACTCAAATCCTTTTTGTTGTTTTCATTAATACTTACAAAATACAACAATATGAGCAAGAAGAAATCAAGTAGGATGTTTTGAGAATGGAGATCATTCAATTTATTTTCATCTTAGTATTTTTATTGTACAAGTGCAATGCTATTCACCACTACATTTAAATGTCATGAAAACAGTCCCATTGGTCCATTGTACTGTACTATTCTATTCTGCCAATTCCTGATGGGAGAGCATGTACACAAGCTTTAGTTACGCCTGTAAAGTAGGTGCTGATGAAGTAGGTACAGATGTGGAAATCAAGTGGTGGCAATAAACCAGAAGCTGATTTTCTTCATTCATCTCAGTCCTTATTCTTGATTACACTATCCAGTCACTGTGCGGATAGTTAATCTTATGAGCTGTTCAAAGAAAAGATGAGAAAATATATAGAAAAAAAAATGCCAAAACTTAAATAATTGAAAACACAAAGAAGAAACATGGAGATGAATGTGTTATTAAGATAGGTTTTGGTAGAGACCAATAATAAAAGGTCTCACTGATTTAAAAGGAGGCCTTGAGTGTGTTGTTCTTGTCTTGATTGATAGCAATGGCTGCAAGCAAACTCTTCCTCCTGCCTGGCATTGAAGACTTGAAAGGAGGAGCAGCAAGTCAATGGACCGAGCTGATTCAACCCCAAGTGTACATCGTCAACATAATACCACCCTGACAAGGCTAGCAGCAAGGGAGGTAATCATTACACTGCTGAGGAGGGTATCATGAAGGACCATGATATGCAGGAGGATATTGCTACACTGAGCATGATTGCTTCTTGCCTAGAGCCCCGGCCTGGAACATTCCTGACAGACAAGTGATATGCTCTGGAAGAGTAGTATTGGAGATGACTGTATTGACCTTAGTGGTGTTGGGGGTGTGGTAGAGATAGGTGTTGCTGTGCTCAGTCAGCATGGTCTGGTGTGTTCTTGGTGCAGCTAGCAAATTACATTGGTAACACTGCTGTGGCAGGGCAAGGACCTGCAAATGCACCTGTTGAGGTACAGCCTCAGCTAGCTGCCAGGGAGCTTTACCCCTAGGCCGTATCACTCCTGACATCCAAATAGCCAACCTGGCGGTGTCTGTGCACCAAATGAGCAAAACACTGCTGTGATTGCACTACTCTTGGTATTCTCAAGAACCCAGGTCTTTTCTACTGTAACCAGCTTTCCTGGTCCTTGCTGTTACCATCATAATGAGTGGAGGGAATGTCACAAATGGCACGGTTTGTAAGATACTAGTGACTGCAACTCCCGAGACTCTAGTTGATACTCTGGACATTACATAGGAGCAAAATACTCCACGGCTAGGACTACTTAACAGCTCACTGGCAACAAAGACAGTGGTCCGGAGCTTACTGTGAAAGAATGTTTGCTTGGATTGGTGAAGCCTTCACCCTCTTGTCTCTCTACCTTGGACTGTTATGCCAACAGAATATCGAATGCTAACAGGGATCATTACAACCTTGTGAGCTATCTGGTGGTTGAGAGGTTTCCCATGGCTTGTGCTCATTGACCTTTTCCATGCTCAAACTGGTTTTGATGAGTATGCAAGGGCTTGCATTTGGACAGTATGTTGCTGGAGGGCAAGCTGCTTGGTGGGCATTGGATGGGGTGAGAGTTTGCTTTCCGTGAACAGCCGTAGATTTTTCAAGATAGCAGAATTTGTTAATCTTTTGTATGCTGCCCTTGAACTAACTGATCATCAGAGTAGGAGGGAATACAACCATGCAGCAATACCAGGGTTGAATAATCATACTGTTCAACTGAAGACGATCACAGACAAGTGGGTACAAGAATATATTGTACAAAAAACTGACTGCTAGGTTTTGTCTCTGGGAGCCATCTGGCACTGGTCCTGACCCAAATTTGGAGGTCATCCACAGTTTCCTGTTGTAATGTAGAAAGGCAGCTACAAGTTACTACTGCCAAAGTTACTACCTTCAAAGCATCGCCATTCATGTAGAAACCACTCAATCTCACTTGGTTTAATTAAAGAGAGTGAGAGAGAGAGTGTGTGTGCGTGTGAGAGAGAGAGAGAGAGAGAGAGAGAGAGAGAGAGAGAGAGAGAGAGAGAAGGGAAGAGAAAAGAAAAGAAAAGAAAAATGTTTGGAGATCTTAATGTTCTCAGAACTAGAGCTTGGAAGACCCTTGGGACATGGGTTGATGTAATCTGTCCATAGACATGTAAGACATTTCCTAGGTGATGAGATAATAGGTAAATAGGTGTGTGTTTTCCTTTTTACATTATTTTATATGTATGAGTGTTCTGCCTGTATTTGTGGGTATGATGTATATATGTATTATACCATGTGTGTGCTTGGTACCTATGGAGGCCAGAAAAGGAAGTTTGATCTCATGAAACTGGAATTACTGATAGTTGTGAGCTACCATGTGAATTCTGAGGATTAAACTCAGGTCCTCTGCAAGACTAACAAGTACTCTAAACTGCTGAGCTCATCTGTCCAATCCCCTGTTTTTTCCTTATAAATACAATATATATTATATGAACTTTGGAAAATGCTAAGCAAAATTAGGCAATAGTCTCCCCTAATTCTAGCCATTAGCTAGGTACTTTTAAGCTAGGCAATATGGTGTAAGCATACAGTTCACACACTTGCAGTAAAGGCAGAAGTAACACAAGTGTGTGTGTGGTGGGGGTAGAGTTAAGTACTTTCAATAGTTTGGTGTGGTTTATCTTTATTCTAGATGTTTCTTCTCTCTATATAGTTAGAAAATAGGCACTTAGTCTAAATTGTTTTGCACTCTGACATTTTTCCATGTAACATGACTTTCTCTGTCATTCCATGTTACACAGCATTATTTCTAACAACAGTGTAGACTTTCATCATATGGGTATTTTGACCCCTTTTTTATTGTTGGACATTCAGATTATTTCCAGGTTTTCATTTTCCCAAATGATAAACAGAAATCTTTGTTACTGAATCTCACAGTCAGGACCATCTTGTTACAGAAAATAAATCTGGATGTGGAATCTGCATTTACAGAATAGTTGAAACTTTATGGGTTTTCATCTCTAACACCAAACTGCCCTCCAAAAAAGTTTTATTAGTGTACACTCTTGCCTTATTTATATTAACATCAGTTTCCTATTCTGTCAACACTGGGTATTATAATTTTGTTTCATCTTTGCTGCTTTGATAAGTGGAAAATGGTGTGCATATTTTAATTTACATTTCTTTTAATTTACATTTCACAGTATTTAATGAGGGCAAGCATTTTCTACCTCTAGTTATTGGTTCTTGTTATTTTCTTTGTGAATCAAATGGGAGGAAATTGAAATTGGTTCTAGGGATGGATGCTTTTCTTGTCTGTCAATCTAAAAACTACCCCTTACTCCTCCTAGTTATTCTTTTCTTCTTTCCCCTCCTCCTCTCCCTCCTCCCCCTTCCTCTTAACCCCCTCTTCTCTCCTTCCTTCCTCACTCCTTTTCTCCCTCTCTCCTTCTCCTCCTCCCTTCCTCTCTTTCTTCCTTCCTTCTTTCTCTTTTTCTCTTATAGAGATGGGCTTTCATTCTGAGGCCAGGTTGACTTTGAACTCATGATTCTCATACATTCGCCTTCCCAAGTACTAAGACTAACATGTATGTTATTACACAGGTTCCTGGTTTGACTTTAACCTGTTCTCTCTCTCTCTATTTATTTTTTGATTAAGATTTATTTATTATATAAGTACAATGTGGCTGTATTCAGACACACCAGAAGAAGGCATCAGATCCCATTACAGATGGTTGTGAGTCACCATGTGGTGGCTGGGAATTGAACTCAGGACCTCTAGAAGAGCAGTCAGTGCTCTTAACCACTGAGCCATCTCTTCAGCCCCATAACCTGCTCCTCCTTTTTGCTAGTTTTTTTTTTTTTTAATTGTTAAAGAGAATTAAAATTACCTTAGAAGACACCCTTCTTAGATAAGTAGATAGGTGTTCTTTTTGTTTGTGTTTTTGTTTTTTGAGACATGGTCTCTGTGTAGTAGCTCTAGCTGTGCGCATTCATTATATAGACCTGGCTGCATCAAACTCACAGAGATCACTCACCTGCCTCTGCCTCTGAAGTGCTGGGATTAAAGGCATACACCACTATATCCAGCCTCCTCCTCCTCTTCTTCTAATTAAATTTTATTTTATGTGTATGGATGTTTGACTGCATGTATGTCTGTGCATCACATGTGTGCCTGGTATCTATAGAAGGTGTTGGATTTTCTAGAACTGAAGTCACAGAAAGTTGTGAGTCACTGTATAGGTGTTGGGAATCAAAGTTGGGTCTTTTGGAACAACAGCCAGGGCTCTTGATCATTGAACCATATCTCCAACCCCATCTCTTTATATTTTTTGGTTTGTTTTAGAGTCTTACTACTTGCTACTTGGCCTCAAACTTATAACCACCACAGCTTCTTGAGTTCTCAGATTATAGGCATGCTTTATTTAATCTTTATTGCCTTTTAAAATAAGCTAGAAGGCTAGAGAAACGGCTCAGCAATGAGAAGAGCTTGCTGCTCTTTCTCAAGACTGGAGTTTGATTCCCAGCTTGCAAACTGGGTAGCCTGTCACTCCAGTTCTAGGTTATCCAATGCCCTCTTGTGGCTTCTGCACATGTGCATGTGGCACATAGCCATACACATAAATTACAAACCTCCTAACAAAGCTGAATATGCTTCCTTTACCTCAAATAACACTGAAATATACACTGTAGAATTTTACAGTTCTTTCTGTTTTCATTACTTTCTCTAGAGATAACTGTTCTTTTTCTAGTTTATTTTATTTTTGAGACAAGGTTTCTCTGTGTAGTATAGTACTGGCTGTCCTGGAATTCACTCTTTAGACAAGGCTGGCTTCGAACTCAGAGATCCGCCTGCCCTCTGCCTCCTGAGTGCTGCGATTAATGGCATGTGTCACCACTGCCTAGTGAGAGCCATTTTTAACAAATCTGTTCATTGTATATTTTTTTCAGATACTTTCTGTCAGTAAAAATGTAAAAACAATGTAAGTTGTAAGTGAGCTCATCCTTGGATGTCCTGTATTTGGTGTGCATACCCAACCCCTCTTTCTTTTCTCTTTTTGAAAAAAAAAAATTAATAACAGTCATAAGACCATGTTACCTGTAAATATTTAAGTATATGACTTTAAACAGTGAGGACATTTTTTATGCATCATCTCACCTAAGCAAGTTAATAGTCCCAGTGATGCTGTAATGCCCATTCCAAATTCACACTGCTTTTTCCTTTCTTATGGCTTAGCTTAAAAACCAAGCTCAATTTATACATACCTTTTTCAGCTGTTACACAAGAACATTTCTGATTAAAATTAAGCAGTTTCTTAGAAATGGGCAACAGAAATTTTTGTAAGTTTTTTTTTTTTTTTCAACTTATTACAAACAATGCTGAAAATACTTTTTGTACCTTTGTCTTTGCTTTAAAATTTGTTTCTTTATGATTAATTTCTAGCTGTGGAAGGAAACACATGTGTATAATTGTGATGCATTTTACCTGACTGCTTTCTGCATGTGCAGAGCTAATTAAACTCTTATCTATTGTGAGCGTAGACTCTTTCCTAAATTCTTGACAGCACTGAGAATTATCAGACGAATGTTTTATATTATTAATATGTATGTTTTTTTTTTATAGTACTAGGGATGGAGCCCAGAGTTTTACATGTTCTAGGATGGTGCTATAACTCTGAGCTTCATCCCCAGGCCAAGAAATTGGCTAAAGAAAGTTTTATGTTAGATGTCATTTATCACGTAAGTTCGGATTTTTTTTTTTTTTTTTTTTTTTTTTTTTTTTTTTTTTTATGTCTCAATAGTTTCACTTTAAGTATAATTTTAAGCATCTTGTTTGTGCTTAGCTATTTGAAATTTTGAGATGTATTATTCCATTACTTAGCACAGCCTTTTCAAAATACAGGTATTCCTTTATCTCTTCCTAGTGAGACTTGGTTTCTGTTTTTGTTTTTGTTTTTGTTTTTGTTTTTGTTTTTTTAGTATTTGGGCTTTTTAATTGTGGAAACCAAATTTGGATAAACATTTTAATAAAGTCTCACTAGTGTTTTTATTAAGTGGTAATACTGAAATGGGAAATTTTGCTATGCTTTAGTAATTAAAGAGAGATTTTGGGAGTTAGGGAAATGGTTCGGTGTTTAAAGATGTTTCCTGTTCTTACAGAGGAACAGAGTTGTGTTTTCAGCTGGCTTACAATTACCTGTAATTCCAGCTTCAGGACCTCTTATGCCCTCTTTCGGCCTCCTACACTCATGTGCACCTCCTCCACATATACATAATTAAACTTATCTTAAAGTATTTCTGTAATAATTATTATTTTAAATTTATGACAAAAATGCTGCAGTAAAGAAATCACACACTGAAATTAATCAGACCAAAAGACTTTACAATTCAGTCAACTTTCGTGTAGTTACGATGGTCATTCAGAGCAAAAGCTAGGGAACTTTGCACTGCATTTTATGTAAAATGAAGTACTAGTTAGCGTTAAATAAGAATTTGGAAGAAAACGGATGTATTTCAAATGTATAATAATATTAAGTGAAGTCACTCAATCTCAGAAAATATTTAAGATGATTCTTTGTTTAGTCTGCTAGAGATTAAACTCAGGGCCTTGTGCATTCTAGACAAATGCTGTACAGCTAAACCATGCTCCCAGCAATTTAGTAACTGAAATTTGATTGCACTTGGTTCCTGAGTAGCTTTGCTTTATTATCCAGAAGGATGTATTAATTTAGAAAACAAAACTTCAGGGGTTAGAGGGGTGACTCAGTGGTTAAGGGTGCTGGATGTTCTTCTGGAGGACCCAGGTTCAGTTCCCAGCACCCACATGGCAGTTCAAAACTGTCTGTAACTTAAGTTCCAGGGAATCTAACAGACATAGATGCAGGCAAAACACCAATGTACATAAGATTAAAGTAAATAAAAAAGAGAAAATAAGGGACTGGAGAGATGGCTCAGTGCTTAAGAGTACTGACTGCTCTTCCAGAGGTCCTAAGTTCAATTCCCATTACAGATGGCTCACAACCATGTGTAATGGGATCTGATGCCCTCTTCTGGTGTGTCTGAAGACAGCTACAGTGTACTCATATAAATAAAATAAATAAAATCTTTTTAAAAAGAGAGAAGGAAAACTTCAGGTTTTTTTAAGCTTAGTAATTTTTTTATATTAAAATGGAGATAGAATAACAGTAACTATCCTAGAAGGGTTACTAGAAGGATTTAAATGAGGTAATGGAGTCTTTTCTTAGGTTATATAGGCCTCTGACCACAGTATTTATTTTTTTTCTGAAAAGATTATGTGAATAAATAATAGCTATTTGAAGTCTTGAAATTAACATATAGCATTTATATATCAAGATTAGGGAGTTTGGGGTATGTAGTACCTGCCCATGGTCCTAGCACTTGTAAAGTAGTCACAAATATCAAGAGTTCAAGATCGCCCTGGCTATATAAAGAATTTGAGGCTAGCCTGGGCTACATGAAACCCTGTGACCAAACATACAAACACAAAATACACATACAATAAAAATAGATTAGATTGTTACTGGAGTGTATATATTCATCAATATAGTATAGATTCACCTCTATTTGTATGTATTCAGCAACACAAACTATTGTTTACCAGTCCTAAGCATAGCAATAGAGGATAGCCTTTGATTTCAGAGTGTTCATAGGAAGATGTGGGTTTTAGTGAACTGCTTTGAATACAGAAAGAATTATTTATATGGTTTTATATGAATACAACCTCTCAAAGTGATTCATTCTGAGTTACTGAATAAATATCCCTTGGTCTCACTAGTACTGAAACACAATTGAGACATTGTTTGAAACTTTATGGCTCAGCTTATTATGTACTAATAATCACTAAGTCTTCATGAGAATGTATTTATTTATGATTTTAAATTCCTAAACCTGGAGCTGGGGTGTAGCCCGGTCAGTACAGTGCTTGCTAGCATAGGTTAGATGTTTTACTGCAGGCCTTCAATCCTAGCACTCTAGAGGTTGGTCAGAAGATCATGGCTATCCTCAAGAGTTCATCTTTTGTTTGCATTTAGGTTTTAGACATAATAGTGTGGTCAGATATTTTGCATTGACTTTTTGAAAGGAAAACATTCATAGGAATTCATTCTGGGGGCTGGAGAGATGGCTCAGTGGTTAAGAGCACTGACTGCTCTTTCGGAGGTCCTGAGTTCAATTCCCAGCAACCACATGGTGGTTCACAAGCATCTGTAATGGGATCTGATGCCCTCTTCTGGTGTGTCTGAAGATAGCTACAGTGTATTCATAATAATAATAAATTTAAAAAAAAATTTTTATTCTGACTCAGGTGATGTGCTAGATGCTAGGGTCTGAGTTCAAGGCCAGTCTGACCTACAGAGTGAGTTCCAGGACAGCCAGGACTACAGAGACCCTGTTTCAAAAAACAAACAAACAAAAAAAAAAAAACAAAACAAAACAAAAAAAAAAAAAACTAGAGGCCCAGGGGATGGGGTGGGGAAGGGATTGGAGAGATGGCTCAGCAGTCAAGAGCTCTTCCAGAGGTTCTGAGTTCCATTCCCAGCAACCAGTGCTGGCTCACAACCATCTGTAATGGGATCTGATGCCTTCTTTTGGTGTTTCTAAAGAAAGTGACAATATATTCCTATACTTTAAAAAAAAAAAAAAAAAAAAAAAAAGCTTAAAACAAAAGGAAGTGGGGGAGGGAGGAAAAGAAAAAGAAATCAGACTCATAGTATAATGTAGTGATTTTGCTAAGAATAAAAGTGACCCTTAGATAAAAGTGACTAATTCCACATGAAATCCTGTTTCAAAAATGCACTTTCTAAACCCCCTTTTCATCGGATTTACTTGTGTGTCGCTTTTTATTGGATTTATTTGTATGCCCATAGGATTTTGAGAATTTTGGTCAGGCTGTTTTTCAATAGGAAAGAATCGTGTTTTTTAGAAATAGAAGTCCTTATATCCATTAGGCTGGCAAGGCGTCTCAGACTTTTTTACATGAATTAAGAGGGAGTTGCTTAGGTTTTGGTTCTAATTCTATTTTTAATAACTTTCCTTACTTCACAGTTTACTTTAAGTTTTAATAAAATTTTAAATAATGAAAGTAATGTATGCTTATAAAATATTCAAACAGTTCAAAAGTATATCAAATACAAATGAAAGTATACCCACTTTTCCTGGATAACTACTGCTTGGCAGTTTAAATAATCACTTATAAATAAACTCGGATTTTAAGTGCCTTGTATCCTGAATATTTACTCTTTCTATTTAAAGGTGGGGGGATGAATTTTCCGTCTTAGGAAAGTATTCAAGAACAGTGGAGGCTGTCTAGGACCTGTGCAGGAAGGTAACTGTCGAGGATATTTGGAAGTACATTGATCAGTTAGATTGTTGTGTCCTATAGGGCTTTTTAAGGATTTATTGACACTTCATCAAGGTGTTTGAGAGAGTATTCAGGGAAACCTAAGAAATTCTGCAGTTCCTTTCTCTTCCTTATAAATTCATTCCCGGTCAGAAATTACAGCTTGCGTGGGGTGTTCCTCCACAGAACTCAAATGTGCTCTATTTATCATGTTACTTAGTGTGGCAGGAATGTAAAATGTTGAGGGTTTTTTCTTTTTTGTTTCTTTCTGTGCAGCAGCTCACTTAGCGTATAATTCACCATATGTCTCTTCATCTCTCCCTCATCTCAACTTCTACTCACTTCCCCAATTCCCCACATCATTCTCTTAAAAGAAAAAAATAAGCTTTGTCCACTGAGTCCTCTTTCTTATTTTATTTAATATATCTTGAATTGAACGTTTCTTCCAAAAACACTTTGCATTCTGAATTAGCCCATCAAGCTGTTTTCTCTGTAGACTCTTCAACGGGCGGTACGTCTTCTAAAGCCATGCCCTCTGAGGTTTGAAAACCCAAGTCTGCTGATGGCTTAGCATTCATGATTTTAGAATATAAGTCCCCATACTCTGCTTGAAAAAGTTATATTCTTGTTATTTCATACCGTTAAGAAAATTGTACTTTTGGTCCACAGTAATAGCCATCACAGGGTGCCTGTCTCCCTCCACTGTCCAGTCAGAGCCACAGTCCCTGCCACAGTTGTCCATTTGTCTAAATTGGTGCATGTAAAAATGCATACACCTGAATGTCTGCATCTTACATGGAAATACACAAATCCTAGTTGGATGTACATTAGAAGTGGTAGCCATTCATCCTAATGGTGGTTGTTGAGGAATTGTAACCTGCAGTCCTCTTTCTTACTGGCAGTGCCATTCTGCTTGGGGAATATAGAACAAGCCAAACAGTAATACTGACAGAATTCAGAATTATGATACAGTGAAGCCTTCACGTAATTCTTTGTTGAAGAAGTTAGGGCCTAAATGTTAAGGCTTATTGTTATTCTGAGTTGATAATCTCTGCCTTGCTTTAATAATTTTTCCTCATGCCTGGGTAGCCCGCGAGTTGCACAATAATCACTCACACAGCTTTGTAATCAATGCCCAAAGTAATAGGATTCCTCTGGCCACCGGCAATTAATAAATTTGTGTCTTTTTTAAAACACTAGCAAGTCGGGCCTGAAATACGACTGACTGGCTCTCCTCATTTGCATATTTATTGCAGTGGAAAAATTCTTACCAGATGATTGATGCTGAGCCTGCCTCTTGAATTCCAAGCAGCACATTATTATGAAATGAAAAATGCCGGCCATACAGTTGATTAAAGTTGAAGACAGTGGAATCGGTGTTTTTTAAGATTGTGGGAGAATTAAAGGCATATTTTAATAGATGTTGACAAGAAGTGAACTAACAAAAGCAAAGCAAAGGATTTGCTTGAAAAGATTTAATCAAATGTCTTTCTTGGGGGATTAATTGCTGGGGATGACTAGTGCAAGTGGCAGGCTTGTGTGGATTTGAATGAAAAGTATTGTTCTTGGCCAGTCTTTCTTGTGTCATTTTGACCTGTACTTTAGCTCTAGTTTCGGAGTTACTTTTGATCAAGAAAAAAAAGAGACACTCTTATAATCTGCAAATTCCGGCTCAGGGCATCCATCTGGGGTGATGAGAGAGAGCTTGTGTGTACTTGGATATAAAAAACTGTGTGTTTGCATATTTATTTACAATAAGTGTATAGACATTTTAAAAAGTGGAAAGGCAAGCTTCATTTTACTCTACACATTCATACACTTCTCATTTCCCCTCCTTCCCTGCCAGAAATTTACATGCTAGTTTATAATTAATTAGCACACATCCAAACTGATTTTGTGCCTCCAATTTTGCTAGTATCGGGAAATATTGTTGGATCAGGAAAAATAAGCTTGTTAGATGAAGATGATTTTTAGACTGATGATATTTTATAGAAATGCTTCCAAATGAGTAGTGTGTAAGTGAATATTGGGATCAGTGAATACCAGTTCAATCCAGTCTAGCTTTGGTGCTTGCTGTAGCTCAGCACATACAGCTCTTAAAAGATTTTGACCATGTATGAGATGATGGTTTCATAGTAACAGACTTTCTCTTTCTAAAGTTTTTAGAATATCCAAAATATATCTATAAACAATGATACAGCTATCTTTTTTTTTACCCCATTTTTATAAGATCAACAAGGAAATAATTGCCTAAATTATATAGGTGAGAAAATAGAGCCTCAAAGAGATTAAATTGGTCCCTTCTGGCTCTGGACTCTGAATAAAGTGCTCTTTCCCCTGTTCTGTACTCAGAATTATTCCTAACACTGGTAGCAGCTTATATTGAGTCTTGGTAGCGTGGGAAAGCATATGTCTTTCTTAATCTTCTCTTAAGAAAAAGGCTTCTGGAAATGGACCATGTAGGGCAAACTAAACACAAATATCCTTGACAGTCTCCATTTGTTTTGTGGCCATATGCCAAGAGTGCTCAAACATTGAGTCTTCATTGCATCTCTTAACTTTTTAACTCTGTAATTGTTAGCAGAAAAATTTGAGGTGAATTAGAAACTGTTGATTTCCGTTTATCTATTATTCATAGTGTTGGACAAATAGAATTCAGTTCTGTATGAATAATAAAGAGGATACTTATTTATTTTGCCTGGGAAGAATTTGAGGAATTCACTGTTGGATTTGAGTATTCTGATTCTTCGTTCTCCATCTGTGGCTTTGTGGAGGCTTTTATCTTCAGCAAAGGATTGCTCCATCGTGTCTGTAGGTTTTACACAGAATCTTTTTATTTATAAGTGGGAGGTGGGGGTTATTGTTGTGGATACCTTGCTCATGTGTGGAGGTCAGAGGTCAGTTCTCTCCACCATATGGATTCTAGGGATTAAACTTGGGTCATTAGGCTCAATAGTAAGCACCTTCACTGTGTGAGGCATCTCCTCACCAACCCAGCTTTTGCACACTAGATGGAAGTGTGGGCTTCATATTTGTAAAGGAGTAAAAATTGAGTCCTGTTTTCTAAATCTGTTTATGGGAAGTTACCCATGTAGTGGCCACTGTGATAATTGATTTGATTTAACTGTGTTATGAGGTGAAGGGGGCTTAAAAACATAAATAATTATAGAGTTCATTTCTGGCCAGTCTCTTGACATGTTGAAAGGAGCTTAGACTTAAGGGCTACTTTCTGAGTGGGTGAATGGGTATAAGAAATGAGAGCATATGAGTGTTGACAGAAAAGCACTTTGATTTACTGATGTAGCTCTTGACTTTCTTGTTAGATTGATAACGTTGAGTTGAATGGATCCATAGTAGATTAAAAAACAAAACAACTGGGACAGAATAAAAAGTGCTTGAGAGTGGCCCTTAAAAGTTGTAGTCTTTCTTTGGGCAGTGGTGGCGCACCCCTTTAATCCCAGCACTCAGGAAGGAGGCGCAGGGAGGCAGATCACTGAGTTTGAGGCCAGCCTGGTCTACCGAGAATTCCAGGATAGCCAGGGCTACACAGATACCATATCTTGAGGGGAAAAGAAAAGAAGAGAAAAGAAGGAAGAAAAAAGTGTTTCATTAGCTCCTTTTGTACTTTTGGTTATGCCACATGGAGTTGGACTGTAACTTGCCAGTTGCCAAGCATCCATGGCACATTGTTTTATAGCTTCTTGCTTTTAAAAAATATTTTTAACCAATTTTTATGTATATGAGTACTTTGCCCACATATACATATGTGCACATACATGCTTTGTGCCTATTGAGGTCAGAAGAGGCCATTGATTCTCCTGGAACTGGAATTATTAATCGTTTTGTTTGTTTCTGATTAGTTGATTCATATAAGGTTATCAGGGGTCATCTGCCATACTGTGCTAAATAATAATACATTTTCCTGATCTTTTTGAATAAACTCAGTTTGAAATATATATTACAGGTATTTTTCTCCCCTATAAAAATTGATTAGAATTATTTAGTATACTGTGGCCTTGGGCTTTAAGTCATTGTTTTTTAGGTTTTTTTTGGTTGATTTTTGGGTAGTGGTGCTGTTTTGAACCCAAGGCCCTTTTCATGCCATGTAACTGCTCAACTGCCGAACTATATTAGTTTCATGTTGTTTTTATTGTGGTGAACTATTACATAAACCTGGCCTTTATTAAACCATTTTAAATGTACAGCTTAGTGTCATTAAGTACAACTTATATAGTAACAATCATTAATACAGTCTGTCTCCAGAACATGTTTGTACCCCAAATTGTACTATTAAATAATAATTTTCCATTTCCTCTCATCTGTGGGTTTTAGTATTTTAGTTCTCTTGTGTTAGTGGAGTTATGTTACTTTTATACAACTGACATTCTTTTTTATTTTTTTTTAGTATAGAATAGAATTTATTTGGAGACATGGCAGAGAAAGAGAGGGATAGAGGACAACGAGAAAAAGAAAAGGGAAGAGACTGACCAAGAAACAGGTGGAGAGGGGAGAGTGGAGGGGGAAGGAGAGAGAGAGGCAGAAAGGGGTCAGAGGGAGAGAAGAGAGTCAGAGACAATTGGCATATTCTTAACCTGAGGTTTAGTCTGGTGATCTGTACATCTGTCTATATGAGAACAGGTTTTGTCATGTAGCCCAGGCTGTTCTTAAATGTGATCCTTCTACTTCAACTTCACAAGTGTTTCTATTATAGGCAGGCACTACTACCCCTGGCTTGTTTCTCATTTTTATTTTTAGTGCTGACTTGGTCCAAGGATTTCCCTCAACCCCCCTTGAGAATGTAATCACATCATTTCTCCTTTCTCTTTTCTCTATCTAAACCCTAACAATACCTACCCCTCCTTCCTCTATTTCAAATTTGTGGCCTCTTTTTTCATTGTTATTTCATGCATGTATGCATGCATATATGAATGTATATATGTATATATAGTTAAATATTAGTTTCTCCGTCTGTATAATAGTACGTGTGTGTCTGTGTGTGTGTGTGTTCAAGGCTAACCATTTGGTATTGGATAATTAGTAGGTGTGCTCTTCCCTGGAGAAGACTATATCTCTTGCTCTCAGCATTCCTCATTTGCCTGTAGTTTTGTTATTTTCTAGGAATGAGGCCTTATGGGCTTTCCCTTGCCTACTTTGACATGTCTGTTGTTAAACTTGTTCATCTCATGGTTAGGCAGTCATGTTTGGTGAGACTTTATGATAGCTTCAGATATTACTAGGAGACATAATTTCACAGCAAACTTCCTGTTCCTATGACTCGAGTCTTAGATTCAGGAATTGTTTTGTAGATGTATCCTTTGGGACTAGTCTCCACAGCTCTGCATTTTGATTGGCTGAGATGTAATGATCTCCATCTGTTGTAAAAAGTTTCCTTGATAAAGGATGAGGAGTACACTTATCTGCGGGGATAAAGACAAATATTTAGAGTGTAGTTTGGGTTTGTGGTTTGTAAAATGGTAGTTGTAGATTCCCCTCCGAAATTCATGCCTTCACTGGGAGTTTGCTAGTTTCTAATACCAGGCATGGTTTCCTTTTTGTTGAATGGATCTTATGTGCACTGAGAAGCTGCAGGTTACTGCCAAGGTATGCCACTAAGGAACCTTTATGGTTGTCACGCCATGCTGGTTGTTGTGGTTCATAGGCATCATAGCTGAGTAGTTGGCTGCTTTTCACCTCTGGAAGTTTGCATGGCACCTTTGGGTACATGAAAGCTACTCTCCAGGGAGGAAGTATTCAGGTCAGTTCCATCTGTAGGGCCTCCAGACCCTGGGTCTGAAGTGCATGATGTCTTCAGCAGTAGGGACTTAACCTTCCACCTTTGAGGGCAGACAAGGGCAATAGCAATAGTCTGTATGTTTTGGGTGTTTCTTAGACAATCCTGACCAACAGCTCAAGGGAAGGCTTCTCATGCCTGGTTATTGTTCTTGGTGGGGAGAGTATGAATTCAGATGAGAAAATTTTATTCAAAATGTATATGTATATTTAGACTAACATTTATTAAACATTTTATTTGTAATAAAAAAATCTCACATTTATTGTCACCTAATTATAACATGCAATTAAAACAAGATGTATAAATGTAGCTCCCAGCAGAAGACACCTTTAAAAACACTGAACTGGGGCTGGAGAGATGGCTCAGCGGTTAAGAGCACTGACTGCTCTTCCAGAGGTCCTGAGTTCAAATCCCAGCAACCACATGGTGGCTCACAACCATCTGTAATGAGACCTGATGTCCTCTTCTGGTGTGTCTGAAGACAGCTACAGTGTACTTATATGTAATAAATAAATAAATTAAAAATAAATAAATAAAATTTGGGTTCGTGGGATTACTAATGTCTGCAAATAGTCAGGTAAATCTTTAAAAAAAAAAAAAAAAAACACTGAACTGGGCTGGAGAGATGATCAGTGGTTAAGAAGAGCACTGACTGCTCTTCCAGAGGTCCTGAGTTCAAATCCCCAGCAACCACATGGTGGCTCACAGCCATCTATCATGGGAGCTGATGTGTGTCTGAAGACAGCTACAGTGTACTTACATATAATAATAAATAAATCTTTTTAAAAAACAAACAAAAAAAAAAAACTCCACTGAACCGCCTTCTCAACTTTTGCATTTCTTGATCATTGCTAGCTGGAAACACTTTGGTGCATAATAATGTCTCCTTTTAGCATGATCCGACCCAGTTGTTTTCTTGATTTTTTTTTTTTCTCTGCATCATCTAATATGAGGTTCATGTACTCATCAAAGCCAATAATCCAACCCTCTGAATTCGAGATCTGTTTTGCAAGTATCTGAAGGTAAGGTTGATAGGCTGCACCATCACCTTCTGCACCTTCTGGCCCAGGCTGCGGTACGCCATGGTGGAAGTCACAAAGACCAAAGGAGTAGGGAGGTCGCATCAGAAAGCAACTTCTGGAAGCAAGACCTGGAAATGGAAATTGTATTAAAGTTTTTAAGTAAATAATTAATGGTATGGTTTCTTATGACTTTATCAGATACTCTTACTATTATTTCGCCCTTTTTTTTTTCTGTGTTTATCTCCTTCCCACTTCCCTAATTTGAGGCTCCCCTTTGTTCTATTTTCCCTGATCAGATCAGTTGTACCCTAGTTTCCTCTGTTTATTGTTTTTCCACTCCCTACCCTGGCAGTATCCCCTTTTTACTTCCCTGATTTTTAGTTATTCTGGGATGTGTACTCCCATCTAAAGATTTGGAGCTAAGAACCTCTGATGAGAGAGAGTATGTGTGATCTTTTCTAGTTCTGTGGTTTCAATTGAATTGGTTTTTCAGAAACAATGGATTTATGGTTTCACTTTGAGAAATAGTCTTTATCTCTTATAAAGTTACTGCACTTACCTAACAACATGTGAAACCGTAGACTTAATCTTTAGCACTGGAAAAAACAAAACTGAGCATACTCCCATGACTGTGTGAGTGCTCACGGTGCATCACCCCACAGAGACAGCAAAGCCTGTCTGCTGGAGAATACTGTAAAGCAGCGGCAGAGCGAGACCGTCTCCCACCTCTGTTGTCCTGGGTTTTCTCAGTGCTTTTCTAGGAAGGCAGTTTTGCCTTTGAAATTATTATATCCTCAGCCTTTTATTTTTATGTTTTTGGCAAGGCAGAGTTTCTTTGTATAACAGGCTGTTCTCAGACTCAGACATCCACCTGCCTCTGCCTCTCAGGCACTGGGATCAAAGGCATGTGACCACGCCCAGCTCCTTATCCCCTTTTATTGTACTATCTATCCATTTTGTAGTAGAATTTGTTTTAGTCTACTCATTTTGTTTATATCCATTTCCCAAAGCTGATTTACAGAGACATACCTCTGTGTAAGAGTTCATATGCTTCTTTTTATGAAGTGCTTTGTTGTGCATTCAGGTCAGTCTTGACTTATGATCCCCCTGCCTCAACCCTGCATGATCTGAGTATATAAGGTACCATTTCTGGCTCTGATTTATATTTGTTCTTCATCTCTATGATGGAAAACTTACATAAACTTACATTTCTGTTTTATTTTTTTTTAGAGATAGAGAATAATTAGTTGATAATCTTGGTCTAGCACACAAGGTATTTGGGATTTTTTAGGAAATATATTGTAAATCCTTTCAGATTGTATGAATGTATACTAGTTATGAAAGGATTATAGAATTTATAAAAGTTATGATTAGGAATCTCATTTAAATAAGAAAATTGTATTTATATAGCTTTATATACAGATAATGTAAAAGTGTGTAAAGTTGTCTTAGGTCATAAAGTTCTTCCTGGCTAGTCTAGGAATGCTTTTTTAGGTAGCTTAGCTTCTTAGCCTTATGTTAAAATAAAATGACATGGATGGAGCTATACCCCATTAATGAACTGGCAAGGATAGAAAATGATTTAAAAAAATAATAAATAAAGACCAGAAAGAAACACTAAGACTCAAAAAAACAAAACAAAGCAAAAATCATTTAGCCAAAGTGTATGTGCTGAAGTTAGTAGGGAGTGAATGCAGAGGTTGTTGAATGAAAATAGGGATGTCTGTGAGATTATAACTTGAAAAGGGGCAAGAAGTGATTGAACTGTGGCCAAAAACGAAGAGTTATTGTTCTTGGTCTCAAGACAGTCCTCAATTAGGTCCTCCTACAGGAGTTGCTTTTACAGCCTTGTTGCCTCCAGTGTTTATGTAAAAGTGACTCCTACAGATTATCAGTAATAATATAAATGAAAAATATGAGAATTCATAACCAATTACATGTATAGCGTTAACAAGTATACAAATGTCAGTGATTTGTGAAAACAGCGCAGAAGAAAAATGTAGTCAAGAGAAGATCAGGTGGAAGGAAGTTCTGTTTTGAGGTGGCAGGTTTAAGTTGTGATAGGGTATTGAGGTAGAGATTGTCTGGCAGTTACTGAAAATGTGGGATTTGATTTTTAGAGCATAATCTATGTGTTCTCAACAAATAAACATTGATTATCAATATTTAGTGAGCTCTTTAGTAGGAGTACTCTAATACAGAAGTCAAGAGTTCAGAGGTCTGGCGGTTTTTGTTTGAGACTGAAACCCCTGGCTGTTCTGGAACTCACTTTGTAGGACCAGGCTGGCCTTGAACTCACAGAGACCCATCCTCCTCTGCCTCCCAAATACTGAAATTAAAGATGTCTGACACCACACCCAGCAGAATTCCAGTTTTTAGTGTTTTGGTTTGCTCTATCTAGCCCAGGCTCACTTTAAATTCCTTTTGTAGCACAGAGGATGACTTTGAACTTCTGATTTCTTACCTCCACCTCCTGAGTCCTGGGATTATAGATGTGCCACCATGCGAAGTTTATGTTGAGTATCAATTCCAAGGCCTTTATGAGTCCTAGGCAAACAGTCTACTGACTGAGTTACAGCCCCAAATTTTTGTTGTTGTTTTTGAAAGTTTGTAGCCATGGAATGTATACTTAATTTTGACCTGTATGTATTACAGATGTAGTCTGTTGGCTGTAAAAACAAAGTGAGAATACTGTCCTATGAGTAAACCCATTATCCTGGCAGGATCTTTCTGTGTAGCCCCAAATGGCCTGGTGCCCAAGCCTCTCAAGTTCTATCCATGTACAAATTAATATACAATTTAGTACTATAAATTGGAAACTATTATTAACTTGTCTGGTTTGGCTCTGGTTTTTCCCTGTGTGTGGTATGCATTTATATTTGTATACATGTTCTTGTGTATATCTGTGCATATGTGTGCTTGTGACTGTGGAGACTAGAGACCAACATCACGGGGATATCTTTGGTGTTCCTCACCTTATTTACAAGAGGCATGCTCTCTTACTTAAGCCTGGAACTTGCTGTTTTGGTCTAGTTAGCCAGCTTGTTCTGGGGATCCCAGCTCATCTTTTCTATGTCTGGAAATCTAAAATCTCCGGTTCTTGTGCTATACAGCAAATGCTTTACTCACTGAGCCATGTCCCTAGCCCTCTAACTTGGGTTTTGTCCATGGACAGAGACTTTTAAAGGATATGTTCGAAAGGTCAAGAGACTAATTTGCAGCTCAGGTCAGAGGCAGATGAGATCTGGCAGGAGAGAGAGGACTGAGCTGCACTCTTTGCAAGGGGAGGGCCTTTCAGGAGGAATTGCTTATTAGACTCATCACCCAGGAGATCTGAGAGTTGCCTCTAGGATATACCCAAGGAACTTAGTATCAGATTTTATTAGTTATGATAACAGGCAAGGAGTTTGCCAAACTTAATGACTTTAACAACTGGCCACTGAAGTCTTTCTATTTGCAGACACATTTCTAAGCATCATCCACATGCTATCTTGCCTATTCCTTAGCACCACATCTCAGAGAGTACTGACAGTCTCCATCCAGAAGTGTCCCCAGTCAGAACGGCTCAGGAGACAGGGAGTGACAGCAATTGTAGAAAGTTGTAAATGACTAATTATCCCTTTTCTGCTTTATTTCTATTCCAGGTCACAAAGCACTGAAAGCATTATTAAGGTCATTAGTGGATCTCCAGGAAGAGTTGCTTTTCCAGTACCCAGATACTAGATATCTAGTAGATGGAACGAAACCCAACACAGAGAGGTAAAGAGGAAGCAGAACCATTGGCTTGCTTATTTTCTTCTCATCTGGACAGATTCCTATTCTGTATGAAAAAGGAAAGCATGTCCTTCTCAGACAAATAGAAATGGGAGTTGATAAAGATAAAATGGAGCTGCTTTTATGTTTAACTGGTAGTTAAAACTGAACAGTGGGGATTAGAGTGCTTGTTCTAGCTTTTTTGTAACTACTTATCTTTGTAGCCCAAGGCAAAATATGTGCTTCTCTTTTGTTCTGTAATAATTAGTAGATTATAATCATGTTTTTAATATTAATGTTTATAAAATACTTTCTTCCTATACTGTGGACTCAGTCACAACCATCTCTCTTAGTACTTTCTAATATTGGGACCTGTAGTACAGTGAGTGCCTCTGCCTGAGTAGTTGGAGGTTGTGATATATTCATTCTCATAGTGGTTTTTATCGTGTGTACAGTTGTCCCTCCCCAAGGGGGAATGGCTCTGGAACCTTTCATGGATACCCACATCTGCAGATACTGAGTCCTGTATGCATCCTTCTGTGAACTTTATGTCATCCCCAAAGTTCTTATAATTAATTACACAACATAGTGCTAGGTAGATAGTTGCTAGGGAATACTGCCCATGTTTGGAATGGCTGTGAATGAACTTCCTCTGCTGGTTTTGATCTGCACTGCATTTCAGGTTAGTGCTGATGTGGGTGCCTATCCCTTGCAGTTTTCTTCACAGTAAGCTTCTCTTCATTAGGTTCAATTAATATTATTCACCTCTTCTTAACAGTTGGCTATGGAAATATGTTTCTCTTATTGATTTTGGGATTTAAGGTCACAGAAATGTGAGTATGTGCTTAATTTTTTAAGTTTTAAAGCTTCTCCTGTAACAGTATGTGCCTGCTTCATACACATTTCAAGTGATATTTTTACAATCTCATTTCTTTTTATGGTGTGCTTACCATTAAAAAAAGTTAAACCTAGGTGTTTTGGATATTCATTTGAAAATTCCCATGAATCTTTGGTTCTCCTTATGAACTCTAAAACATTTTTTAATCATTATTTTTATTTTATGTGTATAGGTGTTTTGTCTGCATGTATGTTTGTGCACCATATATAAGTAGTGCCTGCAGAGGCCAGAAAAAGGTATCATATCCCCCCTGGAACTGGAATTACAAATATTTGTGAGCCATCAAGTAGGTGCTGGGGATTAACTCAAATCCTCTGGAAGGGCAACCAATGCTCTTAACCATTGAAATTCTAGCTCATGAGACTCTTTTCAACCAAACAAAAAGCCATCCTCATATTTCTGATATAATATAGTTATAATGGGCAGGATCTAAATACTTGATGTGAACCTAGTCTGTTATTCAAGTAATATTTACATTAGACTTAATGTTCTTACTGGCTTTTTAGTGAGGAGATTTCCAGTGAAGAAGATGAGCTAGTGGGAGAAAAGAAGAAACAAAGAAAGGCCCCACGAAAGAGGAAACTAGAAATTGAGGACTATCCCAGCTTCATGGCAAAGCGCTGTGCTGACTTTACCATCTACAGGAACCGCACACTACAGAAATGGCATGATAAAACTAAGCTTGCTTCTGGAAAACTGGGCAAGGTGCGTGTGTGTGCATGTGTGCGTCCACTGGCTTCTACCATTCGGTGTTAACTTTATTAGAATATTTTATTCTGGAAAGGGTATCTTGTTCTGTGCTCAAAGTGTGAAATACTTTTAAATAAGCAGACATGAAAACATTATTAAAGGAGCAGAAGAAAATGATGACTGCGTAAGAACTAAGATTGTTCTGAGAGCCATTGTAGGGATGCTCACCTTTTAACAGGAACCTCCCCTGAAAAGACATCTCTTTCTCGGCTGACAGAGAGAAAAGCAGTGTAGCTGCCTTCAGCACTGACCTGCGTCATCTGACATTGTTTAATGCTGTTGTAGGGTTTCGGTGCCTTTGAACGCTCGATCTTGACTCAGATTGATCATATTCTGATGGACAAAGAAAGATTACTTCGAAGGACACAGACCAAGCGTTCTGCCTACCGAGTTCTTGGCAAACCCGAGCCAGTCCCAGAGCCTGTTGCAGAGACTTTGCCAGGAGAACCGGTAAGAACTCAGGGACATGTGGTTATAGGAGCAATCTCTGGGAGGCTAGTTAAATGAATAGCCTGCAGAATGAACTCTCTATTAGAAACGGGTGAGCTGAAGAGAGCAGCACCACATTGCTGGCTGTCAGCAAGAGGCTTTGCTTGTTCACATCTCTCCATTTTTGTGTTTATATAGGAGCTTGACAGGGGCAATGTTGAAAGTCCAGTTTTAAGATTTAGGGGATTTGGATGTTTGTGGTTGCTTCTATGATCTGGAGATCTGACCCAGGGCCTCACATGCTGTGCAAACCCTCTACTATTGTCCTGCACCCTAGACCTTAAGATACAGTTTCAAAGCTACTTTGTAGAAATGGCAGAATAGATATTAAAATTCTTTGTTTAAAATAAAGTATTTTTATTTTGTTTTTTTTTTGGGGGGGGGTATTTCTGAGACAGGGTTTCTTTATATAGCCTTAGCTGTCTTGGAACTCACTTTGTAGGCCAGGCTGGCTTCAGACTCATATTTACACCTGACTTCCAAGTGCTTTAATCCAAGGGGATTAAAGGCATGTGCCACAACCACCGGCTATTTTTTGTTTATTTTATGTGTATGTATGAGTGCTTCACTTCTATATATGGTTGTGCACACACTGAGTGTTCAGTGCTTGTGGATGCCAGAAGACGCTGTTGCTCATCTGGAATTGGGGTTAACACTGTTAGCTATCATGGATGCTGGGAAATGAACCTGGGTCCTCTGTAAGAGCAGCAAGTGCTCTTAACTGCTAAGCCATCTCTCAATACCCCCCCTCCATTTTGATTTTATATTTTATACATTTTTATGTTTATAGATTTTTAAAATTAGAATAATGTCACTTTTCATTTTCCCTTTCCTCTTAGCACTTCCATGCCTTCCAACTCAAATTGATAGCCTCTTTTTCTTTGGTTTATTATTGTTACGTACATGTATAAGTATGTATATGCACACACAAATATCTAAATACAACCTGCTGAGTCTTTTTTGTTGTTTGTATGTGTGGTTTCAGGGCTGTCTACCTCATACTGAATAACCAATAAGGGAGCTCATCCTTGGAGAGGCTAATTTTTCCTTGTCTAGAAGTCATTTATCTATAGGAAAAACTCTTTGAAACTTTTCCCCTTCCATGTTACATATTTTAATTTTTAATTACATATATATATACACACACACACCTAATGCTTTTTAATTTTATTAAATTTTTTCTACTCTGAAAATTCTGATCCTTATATTGTTGCTACTGCATGCTTTATGCATGCATATGACATATGTAACATAGATAAATGTTTTTCTTTTAAAATTATTTTTCAATATTTATTTAATTTTTAATAATGTGTAAGTGCACACACACATGTAGGTATGTGCATGTGAATGCAGGCCAGAGGTATTGGGTCCTCTGGAGCTATAGTTATACATAGGTTGTGAACAACCTGATACGTGTTCTGAGAATTGAACTTTAGTCCTCTAGAAGAGCAATGCATGCTCTTAACCACCAAGCCACCAAGCCCTGAGAGACTCCAGCCCCTTTTAAAATTTTTAAAAAACGGTTTTCAAAGTTTCATCACACACACCCACACACACCCCACACGTGGTATATACTCCAAGAGTACTCTCTCCCATTATCCTCTCTTATCCCCTTACCACTCTACCAGACTCTGTCTTCTTCCCAGTCTTCTCCTACCTTCATGCCTTTTCTGTTGGTTTGTGGCCCACTACTGTTAATTAGGATTTTTTTCATATGTATGGTTGGAGGATTATTTGCTTGAGCAAGGACAACTAGGAATTGAAGAATATGGTTCTCATTCCCCAGCAGCCATTACCTGCTTATAGTACTTCAGGGGGTCATTTTGTAAAATTAAGTCAAATAGATATATATGCATCTATATAAATATGTAAAATGCCATTATATTTTAAAATATTAAAATATTTTAAATATCCTATATTCTAGATACTTTAGCCATGAAAATCTACCTTCATTTTTTCTGTTTGTAAAGAATTCTATTATGTGCTGGGCTGTGGTGGTTGGAGGCAGTGATAGACAAATCTCTTGAGTTTCGGGCCAGCCTTGCTTGTCTACAGAGCAACTTATAGGACAGCCAGGGCTACAGAGAGATCCTGTCTGGAAATCACAAACTTAAAAAAAAAAAAAATTCCATTGAATGACTAAAAGCTATAATTTAGTCAAACTTGATGTTTCTGTTGTAGCCAATTATAAACAAATTGTAGGAAACATTACTAAATATTCCTACTTACTTGTGTAAATATATAGATGAATTTTAAAAAGTGAGAATGTTAAAAAAATTATATTAAATACTGATTGATATTGCCAAATTACCTCCCAAAAGACTCATGTTAATTTCCAGTCCCCCTGGCTCTTTTCTCAGTCCTAGGTATTACCAGTCTGAGAGGTGAAGTATTTTTTGTGTGGATTTTGATAAAAGTGGGCTTAACCATTTTCATGATAATTTATGCCCCTTTATTCTGTCAACCACCTGTTAATATTTCCCTCCTTTCTCACTTTTTTTTTTTTTTTTTGAGACTTAGTCTCACTATAGCATTCAGGTTCTTGAAATTTTTTACTGATTTTATTTAATTAATTTATTTTATTTTAAGAGTTCGTAGCTGGACTTTTTTGCTCACATCTTTTAATCACAGCATTCTCAAGGCCAGCCTGGTCTATAGAAGGAATTCTAGGACAGCCAGAGATACACAGAGAAAACTCTTTCTTGAAACAAACAAACAAGTAAATGAATAAATAAGTAAATGAAGGGTTCTTTTTTTATATCTTAAGGAAAAAGTGCCTTGACCTTTAGGTTTAGTACTTAGAGTAGCAAGGTTGATGGACAGACTTCCTAGGATTCACACTTTCAAACCCTTTTCCTTCCTGTTGACATAGGAGATCCTTCCTCAGGTCCCTGCCAATGCTCACTTGAAGGACTTGGATGAGGAGATTTTTGATGATGATGACTTTTACCACCAGGTATGAATTTTACACATCCTTCTTTTGTTGCAACAAGCCAGGTTTTTGCATTTTAAACCACTGATCAAATTCTCCAAGTTAAAGGAAGGATCAAGACAAGAGTTCAGACTTAAGTGGTGTCATTTTGGATCATGGGTTTCTTTGGCTTTGTATTATCCGTTTTAGGTGAAAACAGCTCAGCTATTTTGTGAATGTTGTTCTGGTCTAAATTACTTGTAAAATAGCTTAAGTTTCTTTTAGTCGGGTATTTACTCTTTGCTGCTGCTGGGTGGTACTTACTTTTGTTTTCAGTTTTAAGAGAGTGTCTCACTGTGTACTAGTCCAGAGCAGCTTCAAACTGGCAGCATTGCTTTAGTCTCTGGAATGCTGGCACAACCGGTGTGCACTACCACATTGGCTATTCAGCCTAACCTATCTTGTCCCACTCCAGGTACTAGCCACCCTGAGACCCAGAGCTTTGTACATGCTAGGCAACAGTCAAGATCCTAGAGTTCTTGAGTTATATTTCTGTTTCTATAACCTAATTTAGTCTTTCTAATGTGACTTGTTAAAAAAATAAAAGATTAACTTATTTTTATTTTCCAGTTTGTATGTATGTGTACCATGACCGTGCTTTGTGCCCAAGGAGGCCAGAAGAAACTATTAGGTCCCTTAGAACTGGAGTTATGAATGGTTGTGAACCTCCAGGTGGGTGCTGGGAACACCGTCGTTCTTTGCAAGAGCAGTAAATGCTGCTAACCACTGAGCCACCTCTTAGTACCTTTAATTTTTTGGTGTGTGTTTAAGTTAGTTTAGTTGTGCATTAAAAATGTAAGCTACTGTTGGTTTTCTCATCTTTCTGTCTAACAGTTTAAAGAGATCATCAGTAAAAGTTGACATGATCGAATCCTCAAGTTTTTATCTTCTCGTTGTTGGTGTTTTGGGGGCGGCATCTCACTGTGTCATTAAGATTAGCCTTGAACTTGCAATTCTTTACTTTCCATGTGCTGAGTGAGAGCCTGCATGTGCCTCCTGTTCTCAGCCTGGTAGTTCTGGTCTCTCAGGAGAGCTCTCCCAGTTCTTTCTGACATTATTTGCTTGCATGTCACTCCTTTTAATAACCCTAGTGCTTGCTTAGATGGGTTAGACATTTGAGATATTTTAAAGGCTACAGTAACTATTTCTGAATCTCTTGATAAGTTATATTAATGAAATGTGCTTTCTTGTCCAATGGAGAATTGAGGATGCTGCTTACTGATGTTGCACTGGTTTTTGTTGAGCTATTGCTTATCAAAATAAGACATTACTCTCAAATTTTAAGTTAGTTTTTCCCAGAGAATTTGCAACAACTTGTTGGAAGATTTAGTCAGAAAAGTTTTAATTGTACTGGAGAAACCTCTTAGGAAAATTATGGCAAGATAAGAATAGGTGATCTGTCTGTGTTGGGAATGCCTCTGATTTTCGGTGGAAAGAGAGACTTGTTTCAATATTTTTATTTAAAATGTTGATTTGTGTGTATATGTGTACACTCACAGTGTGCATGCAGTCCTCGTGTTTAGAAGAGGGTGTTGAATCCTCTGGAGCTAGAGTTACAGGTGGGTGATTGTGGGCTGCCTGATGCAGGTGCTGGGAACCAGACCTCAGTCTGTGCAAAAGCAGTGAATGATTTTATCCTGCTGAGCCAGCCCTCCAGACCCATCTTTTTTCAATATTTGATACAATTACTGCCATAAATAAGTGTAACAAGTATATTAAGGGTAGAGGATAGAGTATTGGCCTCGGCTGCTCCAGTCAGGGGTCTTGATTATTTTCTCTTTCTCCTCTTCTTAAACCCATTTGTCTGAAGGACAGGGAATGTTCTGGAGAGTCTAAGGATGTACTTGACACCGGATATTAATGCTATCTAATTGTGTGGGATCATGGGAGACAATCAAGAATGTTGTAGTTCTCATTAATTGAAGTGTTCATTGCTGGAATAAAAGTGCATTGTGAGTTAAATAGACTGAAGAAGGTAAAGCTGAAATCGCTGCAGAGAAGCCTCCACTGGCAAGACCATGGAGCCTTGAACATTTTTCCTTCCTTATTTCTTTGTCTTCTTTTTATTATTTATTTATTTATTTATTTATTTAGATTCCAAAGGCCTGTTTAAGAAATATCATTACTTGATTGGTCCTTTATCCCAATTAATAATTTTAACTTCAATAAATTCTGATTTCAGAGTTATGACTAGTCACATCTTAGCTTTTCCCCTTGCTGGTTAATTGGGGTGCCGAGGTTAATCTAAATTAAAACTTAAACTAAATAGAGGTCAGTAAGGCAGCTGAAACACCTGAGTGAAACAAATGGGGCTGCCAGGCACAACTTTATCTTGGCTGTTTCCCAAGAGGGAAGTGGCAGCAAATTGGAGTTGTTTCAGCCTTCTGTAAAGGTGAATGATGGGTGACACTTGTTAATGTACAGCGTCTCCGGAAGCATTCCAGATTGCTTTGCTTCTGTACCAACTGCTGCCATCCATGCACACTCAGTAGGAACTGGACCAGTTGCCAACATCTGGTGGCACAGTGAGGCACGGGTGCAAGTCTTGAAACCCCACAGATTCTAAATATGGTGCTTAGAACTGTGCAAGCTTTAATCACTTACCACTCCTTGGCAGCAGGCTACGACAGCTTATCCTAGCCTCGTACATCACGTCCTGACATCTGCTGAGCTGCAAGGCAGCTGCACATTCATTTTCTTTTCTTGCCTTTTCCCATTGCTTTTTAGCCCTCTTCTGCTCACTGCCCCTTTCCTCCCCCATCTCCTCCCTTCAGCTTTCCTCCCCCTCCCCAATATGCCGCTTGGAAGAGATGATCTGTAAAGATTACTGCTTCATTGTGTGCAAGTAATTGTGGTGATGCCAGGCCCTTGACAGACACAGCGTAGCACCTGTTCTGCTGACCTGGTTAATTTCTTCTGTTGAGTGGGATTTGCCAGAGATTGGAACTGAAGCCAATTCAATGATAAGGCTAAAGAAAATGGCTGTATGTTTTCTGTCACCTCCCAATTAAATTGGCTTCATAAAGTGCTTTCCTTATTTGTCAGGGTAGTGAGCCTGAGCTAAGTGTTGCATTCAGAGTGGGTACTATGTGTTACAATAGGCCTGTGAGTTTCTTTTATTTTTTTTTCCTCTTTTGTCTTTTTAAAATATGGTCACGTGGATGAGGTAGATGGTGAATATAATACATTTCACACACACACACCTTTTTAACATACTTGAGGCTAAACTCTTTGGGTCCATGTTTTGTAAGGAAGAGATTATAGCCACATTGAATTTTAATGTTCCATTGTAAGGATTTAAAGGCTTACTTGGTTAATTCAGGTATTATGAGGCTGTGTAAATGGCCTAACTGCTGAGAATGATGTGTAGGGTCAGAGGCCCCCACCTGCTCACACACATTCAGTTTTACTCTCATTCTTTGTTTTTTAATGGTCCTTGAACTTTAAAAGTGTGCCTACTTTATTTAGTAATAGTACAGGTGTGTGTATATTTTATACATGTATGTATATTTTATACATACAAAAATAATGGAACTAAGGGATATCATCATAAATCTCATCCATCCATCCATCCATCCATCCATCCATTGAGACTGGGTTTCTCTATGTAGTTTGTCCTGCCTGTCCTGAGTTCATTATGTAGACCAGGTTGGCCTAGAATTGATAAAAATTTTCTTTTCTCTTCCTTCAGAGTGCTAGGATTTTTTTTTTTTAAGTTTTATTTATTTTATGTATGTGAGCACACTGTACCTGACTTCAGACACACCAGAAGAGGGCATCAGATCTCATTACAGATGGTTGTGAGCCACCATGTGGTTGCTGGGAATTGAACTCGAGACCTTTGGAAAAGCAGTCAGTGCTCTTAACTGCTGAGCCATCTTTCCAACCTCAGAGTGCTAGGATTAAAGGTGTGTTCCACCATTCTGGCTTAATTATTTATTTTTCTAAATGACTTTTTCAAATTATTCTATTTGTATTAATTATATTTTGGTTTTGCCGTGGTAGAACACTCTGACTGAAAGCAACTTATAGAAGAGAGAGTTAATTTGAGTTTCTCTTTCCAGAGGAATTGTCCTTTATACCAAGGAGGCATGTCAGCACTGCTGACAGCAGGAACCCGAGAGATCACATCCTGAGCTGCAAGCATGGAACAGAGCAAACTGGAAATACTGCAAGGCTATATATTTTCAAAGTCCTCCCACAGTGATGTACTTCCTCTAGCAAAAGTGCACCTCCTAAACCCCTTAAACATCAAGTGCCCTTACCTAACACAGAGCCATTTCACTGGCTCTTTCATTTATTTATTTTTTTTAGGCATAGTCTCACTGTGTCGCCCAGGCTGGCCTAGACCTCTTAGGCTTCTTCCTCAGCCTCTCCAGTGTTTCAATTACAATTTAACCCTATGATTTAAATTTCCGTCATGTTTCTCTGTTTTGTATGTGTGTGCAGCTGTGGTGTGAGTTTATATGCATGGTGCACATGTGGAGGTCGGAGGGCAGGAGTCAGTTCTCTCTTCCTTCCCTCATCCCCTTTGGGATAAAATTTTGATCATTAGGCTTGCCTTGGTAGCATACACCTTTACTCCCTGGGCCATCTTGCCAGCCTAATCCTTTAAAAAAAAATTTTATTACATTTATTTGTATGTGTGTGAGGTGAGTATGCACATACTTAGGTGGGTGAGTATATGTTTGTGCACGTGAACTCAGGTTTTTGGGCTTGGTGGCAAGTACCATCACCCACTTAGCCACCTTGCCAGCTTCCAGGCTTAGCAGTTTTAGAGCTGAAAGACTTAAAAAGTTTGAAAACTTAAGTAACGCCCTTTAAAAAAAAAAATCACACAGCAAATGGCAACATTAGTCTCAATCTCTAGTGTGCCTAGACCAAATTTTGTTCTTTCTATGTGCCCTTATTTCTTAAGTATTTTATTCTTTAGCCATAAGAAATTATAGCTTTATGGTTTTCAGTTTGTAAATAAATAAGCTTTGTTTCTTTGGGACGGGAAGAAATATTATGTTGTTAGAAAGTATTTTTTCTTTAGAAGGCAAATGATTTATTGAACTCCTGTTACTTAACAATTCTAATGAAAAAATTAACTTTGTAGTTTTGATACTAGTTTGTGTGGAAGCTGGATTACTGAAGGCATGATAGAGCTGGCAGTGGGGACTTTATGAAAGGCCTTTAGTCTTCTGCAAAAAAGCAGTGTATGTTCTCACTTTTGAATGGAATTGGTTTGCATTCCGTCTAAAGCTCATCCCTAAAGACAATTTCACAAAACATCAATTGAGCGTGAAGCATGGTCCTTCAGTAATGTCTTAAGTACCTATTTTTCATTTTCATGAGCCTATGTACTACTTTGTGACATGTTTTAAAAAGATGGGTTACCTGTATTACCACTACTTGTTTTTGTTTGTTTGTTTGCTTTTTAAAAGCCCAGGTAGATTTTTCTTGGTAAACTCAAATTCTTATGGTTTTAGGAGCAGATATTCTCTGAATACTGGTTATGTACCAGCCACTTAAACTAAGTAGACAGGTAGCTAACAGACATCTTTATTTAATCCTCATAAGAGCTGGTGTGATATGATTGCCCTTAACAGTAAGCAATGTAAAGTGACTGGGCTTTTCATATCCCAGACCTCTCACTAGTTTCTTGTCACCTCAGCAATTGTTTTGTTCAGAAAGCCTGAATTGAACTTAGATGTTGACAGGTCAATGTCTGCATTCCTAAGGGTTCATTAGGATTTTATATGTTGCTTCCAGCTTTGTTTTGCTTTGATCTGGTTTGTCTTGCCACTTTGAATCTTGCCAGGTGTGCCTAGAAAAAGGCATAGCAGGCTTTTCTTTTTTGCTGACCACTTTGATGGGTTAAATTTCTCCTTTTATTTCTATTCAGGACATGTCTGGTACTAACCTTGCTACATGCTAGACATCTGTATTCAAGATATTTGATAATGCCATAAACATGTAATTACTAATCTGGTAAACTATTAAAAGTTGATCATGTTGAGAAAGAAGTAGAGAAGCGGCAGGCTGTTTGACAAGATGGTTTTCTTTAATTAACTCAGTGGGTGATTAATATGGACAGTTGATGTAGAGGCTTTAATTGTATGCATTTAAATGGAAGTGAGACTAAGCAGTGTCTCAAGCCATCGCTGAAGTTAATGGCAGTACAGTGTTCTCTCTGTTGCCATGTAACTTCCCAGTGGCCCAGTTAATGGTTATTAACAAGTTAGGAAATTTGATGTGAATTTCTTACTCCTGCCAATACTAGGAAATAGATTCCTTTTATAATAGCTGTCTTGTATTAAATTTTATTTTTAGATGTTTGTATTTGAGATCTGGATAGTGTTTCTTAAAAGTCTAATGAAATTTATTGTGCATAGGTAGTAGTGGTGGTTTTAGTGAGAAAGCATACATGTAAATAAATTTAAAAATTGACATTATGGCTGAAGATAAAGCAGAGAACTAACCATTTTGGGTTCTGGGAACATAGTAATATGATTTTTAAAAACTAATTTGCAATGTCCAGTTAAATTCTGACAATCTTAATTATTTTGTGTCATATGTATAAGAATTTTATTTGAGATACATGGTAGCTTATATGCTGTCTCTGTAGATATTGCCATTATTGTCAGCATCGAGTATGGTGTCACCACAGCATCTGGTCACTAGCTTGAGGTCATTATCATGGAAACTGCTGCAGAATAGAAGGACACGGAGAATGTGTCTGCATGGTGAGTGTTGTAGGGAGTGGGAAGCCAGTGCACAGGCTCTGAGGCACGAAGGAGCTACCACACAGCATGGAGCCTGTAGTCCTCTGCAACAATAGTAGGCGCTCCTAACCAATAAGTGATCTTTCTAGTTCCTTGTTCTGATTTTTGAAACAAGCTTTTGCAAAGTAACTCTGGCTAGTCTTGAACTCACTATGTAGCTCCAGATTGTCTTGATCACTAATTGATAGAAGAAATGCTCAACCCACTTGGGTGGCACCATCCCTAGACAGTTGGTCCTGGCTGTATTAAAAAGTTAGCTAAGTATGGGCTAGAGAATGAGCCAGCAAGCAGTGTTCCTCCATGGTTCCTGCATCCGGCTCCCGCCTGAGTTCTTGCCCTGACTTTGAACTGTCAACTGGCAGCATAAGATCCATTGACCCTTTCTTCTCTAACTCGATTTTGATCAGAGTGTTGATCATAACAGCAGAGTGAAATTAGAATGCTACATAAAGGTGGAAACAGAGAATTGCTTTCACTAGTGTGCCGTGGCATGTGTGTGCACAAGTGTGCAAATTTAGGGCCAGTAAGATGTCCCAGCAAGTGAAGGCACTTGTTGCCAAGTCTGAAAACCTGGATTCTGTCCTTGGAACCACATGGTAGAAGGAGAGAACCAGTTCCTATATGTTGTTGTTCTCTGACCTGTACCCATCTCCCCACACATGTGCAGATCCACACACAATAGGTTAAATGTAATTTTTTTTCAAGGTAAAAGAGCCAACACTGATGCAGGTTAAAGAAAAGTCATTAGGAGGAAGAAGTCCAGTGTTATTTTAACACCAGTAGCAGATAGAGCATTTCAAACGAAGAAAACAGACCAGTATTTCTTATGCATATAGATATAAAAGCCAGCAAACTTGGGTATGATTGTGTGGTTCAGTGATAAAGACCCTGCCTACCATGTGCAAGGCCCAGGATTTGATTCTTTATTCTGTAAAATCAAAAGTTCAAAAGCTCAATCTCTAAACATGCTGGAGAGAGATTATACTATGACCATGTGATATTTAGCCGATCTATTCAAGCCTGATTGAATTTAAAAAATTAAGTAAATTAATATGACACATTCTGCCAATAGAGCATATTAAAAACAATTAACATTTAACATCTTTTCTTGATTAAAGAAAAAAAAACACTCAGAATACATGTAAGTTCTCAATTGAATGTTCTGTTTTATCTCTAAGGGACTAGGAAAACTAAGTTCCAGAAGACTCTAGAGTTAGGGCTCAGGACACTGGGGCTCATGTTTCTTTTGTAACTATGTGAAGTTGATTGAGTTCAGACACTAGGATTTAATAAGGTTAGTGCCTGCCAAAGGAAATAGACAAAGGATCTTCTCTGTAATTCTGGAATGAAAAAGTTCGCAACAGTTCAGTGTTTGTTTGTGTGGTAAGCTTGCTATGATGCAGGACTTGTCAGAGTGATTCTAAATCTGTAGTCTTTTATCCTACTCCCTCATTCACTGGTGGCAGGATTGTAAATTGGTTCAGCAACCCTGGAAATCGGTATGGAGAATCCTCAGAAAATTAAAAACAAACCTACCATAAGACACAAATACTGCACTCCTCGGCATTCTACTCCACAGATAAGGAGTGACTCAGCCATGTTCATGGCTGCTCTCCTCGTATAGCTAGGACACAAAAAGCATAAATGTCCATTCACCGATGAGTGGAAAAGGAAAATGTGGTGCATGTACACTGTGGAATACTATTCAGCTCTGAAGAAAAATGTAATTATGAAACTTTGAGGTAAATGGATGGAATGAGAAAAGATCAGATGGAGTGAGGTCACACAGACCCAGGAATGCACATGTATTTGACTTTGGTGCTGCCCAGCATATGCACTTTGTTTTCTTCCTTGCTAAAATTTAAAAATTTCTGAATTCCAAGATTCTATCTCTAGTAAGAAGTTGCGGATCTGTATAACAAAGGTACAGCCTGTAGGAGAGTATACAGGAGTGATTGTCCTGAGGAACCATGGGATCATTATCTATCTACCTAATAAAGAAGGTGAGCACTAAAGGAGAGGATGCTGAAAAGATGGCAAAGTCAATAGAGTATTGATCCATGTGGGGCTGAAGAATTATTGGCATCTGAATGCTAAAGGCGGGGTGTGAGAAGAGTTTGTTTCTGCCAGGCTCTTAGTCCTTACAAAACATAATCACAGAATACAGATTAGTTCTCGCCTTCCAGTTTCTTAGCCATAAGTTCTCCAGCCTGGTGGGACTATTTGTTCAACACAAATGATAGATTATATGATACTATTAAAGGAAATATTTCTAAGTGCCCAGAAATAGTTAACACTTGAGCTCTGGTCCATAGGGACCCCCCTCCTCACATTTAGGAGAGAAAAAAAAAAAAAAAAAAAAGCAAAGATTGGAAAGAGTGGTTTAATGGTATACTTAATTCTTATTAAATTATTTTTTATTTGTGGTAAGAAGAAAGGAAAAAACAAATTTGCACCAAGTTCCCTAACATTCAGATTCCTGTGTTCATACATTAGGACCTGATGCTGATAGTGATTTTCTTACAATTTTAGTAAATAATTGGGCACTGCGATACTGTATATTGTATAAAGAAGTGTATGGGTTCTGATGAGAAAATTCATTCTTTTGACTAATAAATTGTATGCCATCTGGCCAAGCTTAGTGAAATATTATGACCTTTGAAAACATTGCCACTTCCTTTGGTATTTAAGCTTGTCATCCTTCCAAATCACAGTCTAGGCATAACACAGCTGAGTCAAAGGTAGGAAAGTAGCTGAGTTTCTAAAAACCCAGACTAGGAGGGGCTTAGGTAGACTTACCCACGGCTTCTAGCTGTACATACTCTGCCCTAGCAACCAAAGGCGAGTCATTTGTAATTTCAGAAGTAAATGTTTCTTAGAATTTATCTATCTACTCATTCTGTTTTCTTTCCATTCTACTCTTTATTAATTTCCTCATAATACTCTACTTTTCTCCCATAAAAGCTGAAAACTTTTTATACTTGTTTCTAAGGTGGCTGTTTTGGCTCAAAAAATAAATTAAGTAATAATTGTGTGGGTGGCATCATTCTTGCAGGGATATATGTAAGAATTTGAATAACTGTATTGCCTGTCCTCAAGAAGCTGGTAGAGGTAAAGAAGATGATATAAACAATAAAAATGCTTACTGTAGGGTTTATTAATGGTTTGGGGAAATTGAAGAAGGAACAAGGTAGAATAGGTTTAACAAGAAGAAGGACTATCAAGCAGTAGTTAGTTGAGGAACAAGTGGACCCTGTGGGAAGAGAATCATCTTATGTTGAACTTACACTGTGTTCAGCAACTTCTTTCCAACAGTTTGAAGTTATGATATATGCAAATCTATTTTTTATAAGCCTCAAGCAAGTAAAAATCACAATGACAGGATTTGAGAGTCTCTAAGGGAAGACTTGGTGGCTGAGGAGTCTACAGAGCCCACACTATCTCTTGAAAACTGAAAAATTATGTAAAAAGATCTTATGGGAAGATGCTTTTTAAAAAGTGGTCTCATGGAATTGGAAGAAAAGGTGGCAGAACAGAGACACATGGTGGTGGAACATGTTGAAGTTGAGAAGGGCTGGTCCCGCCATTGCTGCAGGAGTTGGGGGGTGGAACTTGTGGACACGGTGCTGCCCATGGACTACAAATGCTGTGCTCGTAATGGTGAGCCAGCAGAACAGCCAACACCGAGGGCAGAGAGGTGTGTAATAGCTTTGAGTTCTTGGGAATCCTCCTGGGCACCCTGCCCAGTGCAAGATCACCCTGATTCTGGTCAACATCAGGAAATCTCAGATGAGTTTCAGTGATTTATGGTGCTTCAGAAATGAGAAACCTTGAACTGGACCAATGACTTATAGTATTTGTCTGAAAAGCTGTGTCTCTCTCTGTGTGTAGTTTGCAGTGCTACTTCAATGAATAAATATGGGGTAGAGAAGTGAAAAAGATGGTGGACTGGAGCAGTGGAGAGAGGTGGAGAGGCAGGAACAGTGGAAGCTGCCACGGGAGCACATCATCGCAGAGTAAGGATGCAGGCGCTGCCCCCCAACATGCTGCCCAGCTCTGAGCACTGGAGGAGATGGAGAACAGTTCATTTTCTAGATTGGACCTCCATGAAAGACTTCCATGACTCACTTTGCAGCTGGAGGCCATGTTGGTGTCTGTTTTTTCCTGCTACTGGCAGTTGGGCAGTGATGCCTCTTTTGTAGTGGTATTAATGACTGCAGACTTGTAGTTGAGAATAAGAGACATTGAAGAATTTTGTGACAGCTTCACTCAACCTCAAAGTAATGGTCTAGACAGGAAGCCATTGAAATAGTCCTTAAAAATTGTGACAGGGATGCTGAAGTGTATAGCTCTTCACTGTTGGTGGCTTTGGTGGTGGTGGTAGTGGTTTGCTGAATTCAGTTATCTATGGGGGCCTGGCCACTTGAAGTTTGACCATGCTCTAATGAGTATATGAGCAACACAAATTGGACTTAGTGGGGGGTTTGTTTGATTGATTGGTTGTTTGTTTTTGTTTGTTTGTTTGGTTTTTTTGGCTTTTTTTTTTTTTTTTTTTTTTTTTTTTGAAGGAGGGTACAAGGATGGTAGGGTGGACCTGGGAGGCATGGGAAGTGAGTGTTATGGGGGAGGGATACATTGTGTGAAATTTACAATTATTTAAAATATTCTGTTGGAAAAAAATGGGAAAATCACAGGTGTCTTCTTTTAGGATTAATTTGGTTTACTCTTTCTATCCATCCATCTTTATCTATCATCTTTGAAGCAGGGTCTCACTGTATAGACTTAGTTGTCCTGGAATTTTGCTCTGTAGACCAGGCTGGCCCCAAACTCAGAGATCCACCTGCCTTTATCTCTTGAGTACTGGAATTAAAGGTGTGCACTGCCATCACATTCACTTTATGGTTAATTTGAAAGACTAGGGAGCCAAAAACAGACCATTGGTGGTTAAGTAGGAGACAGAGCAGGGAAAATTCTTTCTGGAGTGAACAGAAGGAAGGGTAAACAAACCTTTTTTTTTTTTTTTTTTTTTTTTTTTTTGGAGACAATCTGTATAATCCAGGGTTGTATAAGGGAGAGTAGCCTAAACTCTTCATTCTCATGTTTACTGGGATTACAGGCCCTGCTTTTGTACCTTATTGTGGGAAAGTCAACACACACACAGGAATACAACCATCCCTGTGTAACTAAGGAAGGAGTTGGTAATCCTGCCTTCAGAAAGGGTTGTCCTAGCATTTTCTCTAGGCTCTGTGTTTGGACTTTAAAAGCCTGAGAATTGGAACTCAGTAACTCTGGATCACAAATTTAGAAAGTCAGGGAAGTGACCAAAAAACCAAGTTCTTTTAAAATGGCTTGGCCTTTTGAAGGAATGCTAAGATCGTTGACTGGAGAAAAGAATAGTCTTTTCAACAAATAACACAATAGGATTCCATGTGTGCAAGAATAAAGATGGACTTCTGCTTTCCCCATACATGGTTAACTGAAAATGCATCACATACATTGGAAAATTCTTAGAGTAACTTATAGTAGTAAATCTCCATGACCTTGGGTTACATAGTGGTTTCCTATATACAACATTAAAAGCACAAATAGAGAAAAGAATAGATTATATCAAAATTAACTGCTTAACTGCTATAAACAATACCGTCAAGAAAGTGGAAGGGCACTTCCCTTGTAAGGGGCCAGTGCACAAAGTACACAAACATGTACTGGATGTGTAAAAATCCACAGGATGTTTAAAAGCAGACACAGCATCACCTTGGTATTTGAGGGGTGGTGGCTCCAGTTGTGTGGCTCTGATTCCCAGTCTTTGTCAAGGCTTGTGATGGGTACTTTCTTCCAGATGAAGCCATGCCTGTTAAGCTGGAGGAGTCTTCCATGAGCGCTTGCTCCCCAGTGATCCAGGCTCAAGGGATCAGTGGTGATTAAAAAACCAGGAATGGTGGTTGTAATCTCTTGTATGGCTAGAACAAGGTAGGGCAGTAAAATTCAGTTGTTTCATTTTTTTTTTCTCTTCATTAAAAATATAATAAAATTTATTATTAACACCTCCCTCACCCTTTCGCCCACCTTGGTTCTCACAGAACACTGACTAGGAAGCAGAGCCCATTTGTGCTCAGCCCTCAGGCAGCTGTGTTACACAGGTTTACTATGTCTTGTGTCTGTGGAGCACTGGATTTGGATCTTGTATTCAGCTGCCAGGAGTGACTGTGATGAAGCGGGAGAGATAAACTGATAGATTGGCTGCCAGAAAGATGTTAGGAATCAATCAGATAAACGGGGGTGGGGGGGTGGGTAGAGAAATTGCTTGCTGTTTTTTAGTGATAATGAACCGGTGGCCTCTGGTCCCTGCATTTTTAACCGTAATTGCTGTGGTAATAATGCCCAAAATAAGCAAATGAGAAAACTTCACAGTAGGGTTTTTAATTGTGATTGAGATATCCTTTCCTATGTAACGCTGCATCTTATGGAAGTGGATGTTCTTATAAATTTTACTTCTTCAGTGCCTACTTATACACATAAATGAAAATTAGAAAGTAAACTACTTTCATATTTTTATCTCTTCTTCATCCCTCCCCCCACAGGCTTCAGCTATTTAATTTAGTGAAATATCTATATAAACACATGCCTTACCTACAAAATAATTGCTTGATTTTTGTGAAGAAACAAATTTTAAAGCCAAACGTGTATAGCTTTAAAATGAATGGCTGATTAGTAGGAACTAATTTATTTTAGATTTCTCTCAGATGTCTGGAAACTTAATTTCTGTTGTCATTTCTCTGCACATAATTTTATTATTGCAAGTTAAAGTTCTCTTCTCCTTTCCTGTTAAATTTCATGAAACCTTTATACAGAGGACACTAAGTCCTATGCAAACTTCTAAGTGTGTAAAAGGTATAGATCAAGATTTCATTGGATGCAGTGGAGTGTCAGAATTAAGAGGAGAATGGGAGAATAACAAGCGAGCCCCATGGAGTTAACCCAGAAGATGGAAGCCCACTCCATTAGGCAATAAGTGAACACAAATGACCTCCTTTGGTTCCTTAGAACTTTGTGGGATGTGATGTTTGTGTCGTGTCTGGTTAAATCAGTTGATAGCACCACATGGCAGAGTACAACTGTGGAAGAAGGTAAGAGGATAAGTCAGCACTCTTCATGATTGGCAGTCAAGGCTCTCACTCAGGGAAGACCTGATTGCAGGGGTTATAGTTCTGAAGTTAACTGTGCACTATTATCCTGTTGTTTGGAAGCTGTTCACAGCCCTTCCCATCTGACCTTTTAAAGACGAAAAGTGGCCATAAAACAATGAAAAGAGAATTGTACATTCTGATGCATTTGAAAGAAACTAGCACCATAAGTCATTACAGTACAGCTATTGTGGTAGCTACTTTTGAAAACTATATAAATACAAAAGGATTAATGGATATTCGTATTGATTGTAGTTTAAAAGTGGTAAATTATGCCGTTCAGAATTTTTTTGTGCCCTTTTAAGCTAGTTGCCACAGGAAGATGATAATAACTCAGTTGCTTTCCTTTTTTCTTAGCTCCTTCGAGAACTCATTGAGCGGAAAACCAGCTCTTTGGATCCAAATGATCAGGTGGCCATGGGAAGGTAACTTAGATATGATTTTTCTGTTCATTAAAGCTGCTTCTATAGTAGTTTCTCCCATTGAATCTCTTTAATTTTGTCTCCGAGGCATAATTATCAGTCATATGATCTTTACCCTTAGTGTGGGTTGTGTTTATATCCATAGCAATCTGCTGACAGTATACAAAGGTTCTGCCTAAGCCTGTGGTCGCAGCTCTCAGAGCAGGTTCCTTGTGCTGTGTACAACAGGCTCCTGACTCAGATGAATCTGCTTTGTTAATCTGCCCTAGTGTAGACCTCTACCCCAGAGAACCTTCAGCTCAACTAGAAATGGAACATGGCAGCATTACCCAGAAGTCAGAATAGAATGCAAAGTAGTGACGGAAAGCTCTGTTTGTTTGCTTATCCTGAGCTTTCAAAATAAGAAGGGCATTTAGAGTGCTACCAATGAGAGGTGTGTATTAAATAACTGTGAGCCATAATTTGAAAAAGCATAAGCTGTGAATGAGATTTTGCGCAGTGCAACATTTTGAGTAGGCAATGAAAAATTATCATTGATGAAGTAACTTTGAGTTGAATTTTAGGGTAGGGCACTGTTGATATTTCCCATGTCTTTGGAATGTTGTAGGGATGTTCACTATATAGTTAATGTGACAGAGCAAATTGTATTTAAGTGATAATTATATTATACATTTATCTGACTTTACAATAAAATAGATTATGGTAATTAAGATTATATTAAGATTACAGTAATTAGATTTTCCTAGATCCCCCCCCCCCCCCCGTTGGGTTTTCCTTGTGCAAGTCAGGTGAGGTGACTAGCTGCTACTGCGGTTTCCCTTCTCATTTGTTCATGGGAACAATCTAAGGGGATTCTTCTAATATGTTTTCAACCCTTATATGAAAAATTAAGTTCCTGAGGGACTCTTAAGATGACCACAGATATATGAATTCTATATGGACCCTGTCCCACTAAACCATCTATGAAAATCCACATCTAGGGGTTTTGGAGACTGATGAATAATTGAGAATAAATATTTATTTATTGTGTCAAGTTTTCTTGTTTGTTTGTTTTTAAGGTGTGATAATGGTGTTAAAATTACATTGAGGCCAGGTGATGGCACACACCTTTAAACTTAGTACCTGGGAGGAAGAGGCAGGTAGATCTTTGTGAGTTTGAGGCCAGTCTAGCTACACAAGGAATTCTAGGACAGCCAAGGATGCATAGTGAGAGTCATCTAAAAATGTAAAACAAAAGAGATAATATTGAGGGAGGGGAAGGAGAGTCTTTATCTTTTATTAACGAATATGGAAATATTACAGATAGCATGTAAAAATACTATATAGAGAATACAAATTAAACAACTATAAGCCTAGTGGATAATTATTAAGTTAAAAGGGAAGGACAGGTGAGATGGCTTAGTGGTTACAAGCACTTGAAGCTTTGGTTTCCAGCACCCAAGCAGTGGGTCACATCCATCTGTATCATACCTGACACCCTCTCTGATCTCCATGAGCAAAGGGCACACAGTTAGTTTACATAAATACATGCAGGTAAAACACTAAGACACATAAAATAAATCTTTAAAAGCAATTAGAAAGGAGAACTGGTAAAATGACTCTGTTGGTAAAGGCACTTGCCACCAAGTCTGATAATCTGAGTTATCAAGCTGCTCTTGCAGATGACCTGTGTTTGGTTCCCAGAATCCACATAGTAAAAGAAGACCCATGAATTGCTCTCTGGCCTTAATACATGTGTCATAATATGTGCAGGCATGCACAAGTGAGGGCACACACATAGATAAGTTAAAAAGTGTAAATGTTTTAATTAGGAGAAGCAAAAGCACTGAGTTTAGAAAATAGCCAGGCATGGTGGTGCATGTCTTTAACCTGAGCACTTGAGAGGTAGAGGTGAGTTCAAGGGCTACATAGAGAGACTCTGTGTCAAAAGAGAGAGGGATGATGAGAATATAAATGAGTCAGTTGATGCTTTCAGACCAAACAAGAGCCGTGTGTATAAGCCAGCACAGGGACCTACAGCATCCATTCAGTGGGCTTTCCTGCAGACTGGCAGACTGAGAGCTTGTCACAGCAACTCTGTACCGAGGAACATTTTAACCAGATTTACTGTAGGATTTCCCAGCTACCATTTGTCCTTTTCCATCGTACAAATCTTCTTCAATTGATTAGTCACTTTGGCCCAAGACTATTTGAGGAATTTGATGTAGGTTGGTGATTTCTTTCTGTAGGGTTGTTAGTAAGAAAAATTCCAATTTGTCAATATTCATAACTGTCTCTGTGGATGGTGATGCATAACATGGCTTGTGGTTTTCCCAGGCAGTGGCTTGCAATCCAGAAACTACGAAGCAAAATCCGCAAGAAGGTAGATAGAAAAGCCAGCAAAGGAAGGAAACTTCGGTAAGTTTGTAGGAAGCAAATAAACAAGAGGCCCTGCTGCTTCTCTTTCGTTTGTTTGTCCCATCTTTCTCCCAATGAATCTAGTTTTGATTTTGGTTTTTGAGACTGCCTGACCTGGAACTTAAAAAACCTCCTGGCTGAGAGTCTCGGTGTTAACAGTATTCTGGTATATGCTGCCACACTCATTGCTCATGATTCTGTTTTTATGGATGATAAAAGTAACAAAATGATGTGCAAATATTTTTATGACCCTGTTTTCATACTCTAAAAGGGAAAATATAGTTTATTGAATTTTTATTCTGCTATTGTCAGTGGATATATAAAATACTGTTAGTGTTTCCCTAAAAGAAATAATTAGAAAACAAACTCAGGATGACTATTTTAGCTTTAAAAAGACAAAAGTGGAGGACTTTAAAAATATTAATAATGAGGAATATGAGTTTTTTCTGTTTTTGTGGGAAAACAGAAGCATTTTTGATACTATGAAAACTCTTCACTACGAACTGATAATATGACTGGAGAAGATGCAGATACTGTTATTGCACAGGACATGAATTGGATTCCCAGCACCCAGGTCAGGTAGCTCACAACTGCCTGTAACTCTAGGTCCCCTGGAGCTAGACATACACATATAGACCTACACAAATATACACAAATAAATAATAAACAACATTTTAAAAAAAGAAACAAAAGACTGAGCAAGAGAGTAGGAACTGAAATTGCTGGACTTAGATTTGCATCCTGGGGCCAGAATAGGACAGTGTTACCTGAGAAAACCTCAGAGTCAAAGAGTCTGAAGTAGTTGATAGTTTAGCAAAAAACATCCTTACATGTTGTATGTAATAGATATATAAATTGTGTGTGTCTGTGTGTTTCCTGCATCATTTAAAAGTTAAAGAACTTCTCTTTTATTGCATTTTCTTTAGACAAATATGGAGCCGTATCACTTTTAAATGCCTTTAAAAAGTGATACTTTAGTTGATGCATGCCTGTAACTTTAGCACTCGGAGATACAGTGAGGAGTATTATAAGTTGGAAGCTCGCCTAGGGAGACAAGGGAGAAAACTTCACAGAAGCAGATTTCATGGTCACTTTTTCTTGTTTGAGGTTTATTAAAACTTAAAGGAAACCCTGGTTCAGCTCTCAGAAGTGCACACGCGCTGCTACTTCTCTTACAGTTCAGCCTACACTGTTAGGATTTTTCTACTTTTTTGTTGAGATGTGCAGCTATGGTGCTTCTCTGGACATTGTTACTGTTGAAATTAAACACACTGCCTGAGTTTGGATTCCAGCTCTGATGGAAACTAACGCTTACTTTAGAGGAAAACTTGAATTCTTTTAAAGATCTGTTTATTATATGTAAGAAGTACATTGTCACTGTCTTCAGACACACCAGAAGAGGACACCAGATCCCATTACAGATGGTTGTGAGCCACCATGTGGTTGCTGAGATTTGAACTCAGGGCCTCTGGAAGAGCAGTCAGTGCTCTTAACCACTGGGCCATCTCTCCAGCCTGAACTTGAACTCATATCTGGTTTCTTCATTTGTAAAATGGTGATGATAATGGCTCAGAACCATTTTGTGAGAGTCAATGAAGATGATGTGTGGAGCTCTCAGAATGCTTAGTCCCTGCCAAGCACTGCTGTAGTATTGGTTGCCATTGCTGTTACAGTCCTGTTGTCCTTCCAAGGCAGTGGGCCACACTAGTGTTCCTTTCCTTGTTCCATTCCCTTTCTGTACCTGTCATCCCTTCTCCACAGGGATTTAATAAAGGATGTTACTGACAGTGTGTATAAATGGCAGCTTCATTCATTACTGTTAGGCTCAGGTTGCACTATGAGGCTGTGTATAAGACTGTAGCACACTAGGATTTCTTCAGAGGGAACTGTTGGGAGATATGGGTTCAAATAATGTGTAGTATAACTCATAAGCTCATCACGTCAGAAGCTAAAGCCAGAGAATCAAAAGCGTGAGGCCAGCTTGGACTATACTGAGGGACCCTGCTTCCTAAAAAGTATAACAAAAGAGAGGAGAATGGAACTTTTCTACATTATTTTATATTACTTTGAATTTTTAAATTGTTAGAGCCAATAGCTGTACATACCCTTTGTGGTCAAGAGTGGTGCTACTTTGTCCTTTCTCAGTTCCAACCCAGCTGCTAGCCATAGAGCCTTGTAGATGCTTGTCAGTCAGAAAGTACTAGGAAAAGAGAGAACAGAGCTTCAGGTACCTGTGAACTTTCCTCCACTCCACTCTAGAGCCAAAGTTCATGGGATCAGTCATGGGATTTAACTGGTCAAATATGGTTCTTTGCTGAGTTAATGGTTACTGATATTGCCGCTTGTTTTCTTGCTCTATTTAGGTTCCATGTCCTTAGCAAGCTCCTGAGTTTCATGGCGCCTATTGACCACACAGCAATGAATGACGAGGCCAGGTAAGCAGATGACTTATATGTCTCAAGTGGCCTTAGGAAAGCCTGAAAGTGACAGTTCCAGCCAGTCACTGGCATCACAGCAAGGTTCTGTCACATGTTGACTGCCGTGGTTACTATGAAGTTCAATCAACATTTCCATAAATTTCAACACTGTCTCTGGTGGTTTGTTTTTCTCAGCATTAGTCCTCCGGCCTGGGTCCTCTGTTCCTCTTCATGGCAGAGGCTGTGTGCTGTGTGCATATGCTTTCTCTGCAGCACTCAGTGCGGGGAGGTGTTGCTTTGGTTATGTTGAGGCTGCTGTTGGGTATTACAGATCCGGGGGGGGGGGGGTTGTTCATAAAGCTGCGATAGGATGTACAGAGGGATCGTATGGATACTCATTGTTATCCAGAGATAGCATTTTATTTTATGTTTATGTACTTATTTATCTTAGGGCACAGTTCCACTGTGTAGCCCAGGCTAGCCTAGAATTCATAGAGTTCTGTGTACCTCTGTCTCCTAAGAGCTAGGAATTAAAAAGATGTGCTGTAATGCCTTGCTTTATTATTATTATTATTATTATTATTATTATTATTATTATTATTATTATTATTATTATTTTAGTTTTTACTTTGTTTTGGTTTCTTGAGACTCTTACCTCAGGATGAATTGAAACTCTTTGGGTGTCTAGACTGACTTGAAATTGAGGACAGTCATTCTGCCTTATTCTCCCAAGTGAGAGTGTTAGAAGTATTTCCCATAACACACAATTTTTTAAAAAAGAATAATTTGCTGGGCATGCAAAATTATATATACCTTTAATTATACCATTAATCCCAGCACTCTGGAGGTGGAGGCAGGCAGATATCTGAGTTTGAGGCCATCCAGAGATATACAAGAGATCTCACTAAACCAAAACAACAACAACAACAACAACAACAATAATAATTTCTTCTGCTGTGTATGGTGACACACATCTTTACTCCCAGCAGCATTTGGAAGGCAGAGGTAAGTGGATCTCTGTGAGTTCAAGAATATCCTGGACTCCATAGCAAATTCTAGACTATCCAGGGCCACTTAGTGAGTTTCTGCTGAAGAAGGTGGAGGAAGGGGAGGAAGAAATTTCTTCTTTATTTATTCATTTTCATTCTACTCTAACGAAGACGTCCTCCTTCCTTCTATTTATTTACCATGGATTGATTGTTTATAGCAACATTAATTTCTGATTTCCTGACTTGATGAAATCATTTATTTTGATATTAATTGTAAAGATTGGTAGAAGTCCCTTCAAGCCTAGTTGCATCATTTTGGTATGATTCTTTATATCCAACATTTTTTATATCCTTATTCTTTGAGCATGATACTTAAAGTGGATCTTTGCTGGTTCATTTTTAGATGGGGTCTCACTACATATCCCTGGTTGGTCTGGAGCAGGATGGTCTCCACCATGTCAGGCCTTTCGAAGCTTTTCCTTATTTCCTTTGTGTTTGCTCTGAAGTTGTTTCTTACTGAAAAAGTCCTTCCTATTAGTGGTGTTTAGATGTGGGTGTAAACTAGTGTTTATTTTTTCTAGCTATTCTTATATGGGGGACTCACAGTGTGTACATGGTGCACAGATGTACATTCACAATGTTTCCATTCAGAGTTTTTTGGTTTTGGCTTTGTTTGTGTGTCAGTTTCAGCTTGTTCTTGCTTTTCTTTTTTATAGAATTAAAATTTCGTTCTACTATAAATATTTTTTATCCTGTGAACATTTTTTGGTCATTAAAACAAATTTTAAAAATCAAATGACTATAATATTTTACATCACTTAGCCCTTCACTGATTAGTAGGCACATTATTTTATCACAAATAATGCAGTGGTAATTTTCTTAATATATCATTTGCCAAGTGAAGTCACTGGTTGGCTGTAGGCTAGTGTTGGCTTTGCCAGGTGTCTCTCAAATCACATGTAGCCTTTCCATTTGCTCCCAAACCTCATGCGATCACTTTATCTCTTGCTTCAAAATAGATCTGTGGGTAAAGGCAACATACTGTTGTTGTCTTTCATTTGGTTTGTGTGAACACAGAGCAGCTTGTCAATAATCCTACATACACGGATCTGCTTTGTAACCACATTTTTCTCAAGTGCTTTGTAAATGGCTGCTAGGTATGGTTGCCTTTTAATTGTCTTTTTTTATCTAGTCATTTGAAAGTTCCAAAGTAAAGCTGAGCATTGTGCACACTGATAATCCCAGCATTAGAGAGTGGTGGTAGAAGGATCGAGAACTCAGGAATGCAGGAGGACCAGTACAGAGATGGCTTAGTCATTGGGAGATGTGCTCCTCCTGAAGGTCTGAGCTCAGTTCCCAGCAGCTGTGTCCGATGACAATTGTCTACAGTTCCAGCTCAAAAGGGAATCCTACTTTTCCCTCTGCAGGAATCTGCTGCACTCACATGCGGATTATCTGCATACAAGGCACACAGCATGTACATCACTTTTAAAAATAAAAGTATTTTAAAATAGGACTCGGAGTAGAGAAATGATGGCTCAGTGGCTTAGAGGACTCAGTTAGATTCTCAGTAGCCACATGCTGGCTTATAACTGTCTATTAGTCCATTTCCAGAGGATCTGACACCCTCTTGTGTCCTCTACAGGCACAGGCAACCACTTGTCCACATAAAATAAAAATAAAATGTTTAAGAACATTTAAGGTAAGGGAGCTAGAAAGATGGCTCAGTGGTTGAGAGTAATTCTTGCAAGGACCTCAATTTGGTTCCTAACATCCACATTGTGTGGCTCACTAACTGACTGAATTCCACTTTTGGGGATCAGATGTCATTTGGCTTCCATTGGCATTTGTGTGGATAAGTGAGTACACATGCACTTTATAAAAATAAAGGGAATTTTGAAGAGGTGGCTCAGCAGTTAGGAACATACATTACCCTTCCAGAGAACCCAAGTGCAGTTCCCAGCACCCCACATCAGGTGGCTCACATTCACCCACAACTCTAACTGAAGCTCCAGTGGTTCTGGATGCCTCCAGGTGCAAGTGTTTATATGTCCACACATGCACACACAGAAGAGGGGGATTTTTAAAGTAAAATAACAAATCCTCCATTACATAGTGAGGTGACATGCCTCAAAGTTAAAAAGTAAATTAAGTGCACCTTCCTGACTAACGTAGGAAAAAAATCTATTAGTAAGAGATGTGTTATTTATTTATTTTTGAAATCATGCTTCCTCTGAGTAGCTTGGGCTAGCCTTGAACTTACAGTCATCCTGCCTCTGCCTCTTGACTACTGGTATTACATGGATATCCCACTGAGGTTATATTATAGCTCAGGCAGTAAATGAATAGTAATGGAATCTTCTGAATACATTACTACAGAACCATTTAGAATCCGGGTTTGCACTCTTTTCTTTTCCTCCCTCCCTCCCTTTCTGCATCCCTCCTCACCCTTCCTTCCTCTCTTCTTCCATTCCTTCCTTCGTTCCCTCCTTTCTTTCTTCCTTTTCTTCCAGGTTCTTAACCTTGCATCACACGCTGGCCTCAACCTTGCTATACAACAGAGGATGAATTTGAATTTCTTACCCTCCACCTCCTGAGTACTGGGATTACACGTGTGCACCAATGTGCAGTTTTCATTCAGTGCAGAAAATTTCGCCTGCTGGGCAAGTGCTATACCACCTGAGCTAAATCTCTAGCCATGAAGTTTTCTTACATTATCTAGTACCCCAAAGGTTCTTTGTTTCTCTGAATCTTATATATATATTCATCCTTTTGGATGATAATATTACATACTACACTTACAAGTTATTTGAAAAGCCAGGCATGGTGGCATTTACCATAATTCTAGCACTTCAGAAGCTGAGACAGGAAGATCAAGAATTCAAGACCAGTCTGTCCCATTTAATGAGACCCTCATTTCAAACCAAAACTAAAAAAGTGTGTTTGAGAGTGAGTGTAACACTCCTAAGAAGCATAGGAACTGATTGCAGAGCAAATCAGCCCGAGTTCTTCCCAGAGCCAGTAATGCTAGGGCTGATGTCTCTCGTCTTTCCCTAATCCTGTTTTCCCAAGCTTTAGTCACCAGCCATATCTGCAGGCCCCAGAATCCCTTGAAGCAGCCCTTTTCTAGTTTTTTTTTGGCCAGGTGTGTGTTGTGTTGCTAGGTTAGATAGAGCAGCAAAGGAGAAGGTGTTAGGATGTGTCATTTGGGCAGAAGATTCTGAATTTATAGGGGGATAAAGACGTTTTGTTGTTAGATAATGGTAACCAAAATCCTTCTCCAGTAGATTAGCTTCAAATAAGGAACTTGATAGTAGTTTTATAGAACTGAGTGTTGGTATTTTGTTATTTTTGAGACAGGCTCTGTATGTAGCCCAGCCTGTCCTGGAAACCACGCTGGCCTCAAACTCAGATCTGCCTGTTTCTGCTGGGATCAGAGGTGTGCACCACCATGCCTGAAACTGAGAATGTGTTTTCTCACAGGACATTCATTCATATTGTGTCTCCTAAGGTGAAGGGTTCATCTGTCTTTCTTGCTCAAGCTTTGTTCTCTGAATGGGTCAGATGAACTATGAATACGATAACTAGGTATCAGCTTTTTCTGCTTGTAGCATCAAAACTTCCAGGACTGGAAGGTATTGGCACTTTATCTTAAGTAAGGAGAGAGTAGTAGTATGGCCTGTTTTGTGAGTTTTGTTTTGTTCTTTCAAGACAGTGTCTTGCTATGTTTCCCAGGCTGGCCTTGAACTCATAATCCTCCTACATCAGCTTCCTGAGAGCTGGGTTGCAGGCGTCTGTATGTTCTTGTTTTGTTTCAGTGGTGGAAATAATGCAGTATAGCCAGTCCTCTGTAACCATAGGTTTTGTATATAGATCAGCCAACCTTTCATTAAAAGTGTTGAGGAAGAGGTTTCTGGGGAGATTGTACAGAGGCACAAGGACCTCAGTTGGAATCCGTATGTGCATCTGTAATCCAGTTCACTTACCATGAGGAGGTTAGGTGAAGGCAGAGAATCTCTACAAGCTCAATGGGCCAGCTAGCCTGAAATAACACAGCAGTGAATAAGAGAACTTATCTACTACAGGGTGGACAGGGCTAGCCAGATGGCTTAGTGGGAGAAGCTTCTTGCTCTCATGATTGATGATCTGAGTTTGATCCCTGTAGTTCACATGGTAGGAGAGAATTGAGTTCTAAAAGTCACCCTCTGACACACACTCCCAGCATACCCAAACATACATACAATAAATACGTATGAAAAATTAAATAAAGCAAGGTGGAAGGCACTGGCTGACATTTAAGGTTGTCTTGTCACCTCCACATGGGTGTTGTGACATGTGCGTGCCTGCACTCACAGACGTGAGTTTTGTGCTCAGGCATACACACATGTGCACCCATATAAGAAAATATTTAAGGAAGGAAAAATTGTGTGTGGCTTTGGAGATGTAGTTCAAATGTACAGCACTTACCCAGCATTCCTGAGGCTGTGGATATAGTCCCAGAACCACGGGGAAAAAAAGGAATGGAAGGGAGGGGAGAGAGTATGTATTTAACTGTATATGTATGTTAAATGCATACATACAGTTATGTATTTAAAATGCTTTTCTGAGGCATTGGCTTTAAACATTATAGTATGTGGTGATTACATAGCTCACACTGAATTCAGAAGTGAATAGAGATGCTAATCTAGTGGTTGACTGAAGTTTATGCAAATGCTATACTGTTTTATATACAGGACTGTCGCCTCTGCAGATGTTGGCATTGCTGCGTTCCCTATGGATGGGTAGGGAGACAGTGTCACTGCAGTGGTAGTTTCTGGTATTGTAGGGAAGAGGCGGGGGTCCAAGAGCCAGCCTGCCATATGTACCGAGAGACCACTGTATGTGACCTTCGTTCGGTAGCATTTGGCTTGTCTCATTTTTATGCCATGATGGGAAATGTTTGTGGTCCATTTTGCCATGTATGTGAGGGTACAGAGATTTAAACAAATTTTTTTTTGTCTCATTTCTGATTTTGAGTTAAAGAAGAATTTTATAAGCATTATACAGGGACCAGAAATCAAAAGGAGAATGATTAATAAACTTGAGCACATACGTACCTCTGAGAAGGACATCAGAAACCAGGTCCATTAGCAAAAGACAAGCTAGACTAAGTCTGATGGTGCTCTGCTGTGAGTAGAGTATCTACAACTTCCTCATATCCCAGCAATCATGGGAAACACAAGTCAGCATTAGGGCTTGAAACCTATACAGTAAAGATGTCAAGAAATGCAAATTAAGGTGAGATTTTCCCCCCCTTTTGCTTGTAACCTTTAGTGATGATGTGAGGGGTGAACGTTCATGTATTGTCATGAATGTGTAACTAGCAAATCCTTTTGGAGAGTTATTGGTTAATGTTTGTGCGTGTGCGCCCGTGCGTGTGCGTGTGTGCTTATTTGTTTGAATAGCTTTTGTTCTAGGATCTTCATTGCAATGTTTATAATTTTGAAAAACGAATAGTCCAAATACCTATTCATAGGGGACTGGTTAGATAAAATTGTTTTGATAAGATTATGAGAAAGAAGCAGAGTTGTGTTACAAAGCGTCAGTGGAAAAGAGCCTGCTAAACACTTAGTATACTGTAATGCCATTTCTGAGTTAATAAAATAAACAAGTTGAGTCTTCATTATTTGAAATGTTCAGAACCAGAAGATTCAGGAGATTTCCAGGTTTGGCAATAATTCTGTTAGTTACCTCCAGAATCAGAAAATCTGAAATCAAAAAGGTGCCACATGACCAACTATTTGAGCAGCGTGTAGGTACTCAAAAACTTCAGCTTTCAGGAGCTGGGTTGCATCGTAATAGTACAGCCTTTGTCTGGCATTCTTGAAGGTTCTGTTCCTAGCACTGTGACAGCAGAACAGAGTACAGGTTTCAGATTTTCATATTGATGCTGCCTAATGTGTATAAGGTAGGGGAAAAAGGCCAAAATAGTTAGTTGTACTGTCATGCATAGATCTCCAGGACCTCATTATAATTTAAAATAAAAACTAAGGGGCTAGAAAGATGGCTCAGTAGTTAAGAACACTTGGTGCTCTTGTGCAGGGCCCAGATTCACCTCCCAGTACCTACTACATGTGGTTGCAACCATTTGTAAATATATTCCAAGAAATCCAATGCCCTCTTCTCAACTCCACAGGTACCAAACATGCAGTGTGAACTTTTATACATGCATGCAGCAAAACACGTGTAAAATGAAATGAATAAGTAGAAATTTAAAGATTACAAACATTAAACAGGTGTATGGTACCCTTGTGTTTCTGTACCATGACTTGTGAACATAGGAGAGTGTCTGCTCAGTGGTTACCAGTGGGGAAGGAACAGGGCAGGACAGTGAGGAGTGAAGAACCTAGTAGTGTTGTAGTTTTCTTGCCTGCCTCTGGGCTAACCTAGTCTATGAGAGTCTGTCTGTCCCTTAGGAGGAGTAAGAAGCCTTTGATTTATCACTGGGGAGTGGGATGAAGTAAAAGATACTTTTACTGTAGTGTGTCTGTAGTACTTGATTTTCTATAGTATGTTTGCACTGCTTTGTATCAACAACAGAAAAGCTACTTTCATTCACTTTTGAAATTATGTATGTGAACTATGGCAGCTTAGGGAAGGTTCTGACATTCCTCTGTTATGTATGTAAAGTAAAGAAACCACCACTCTCCATGGTGGTTTCTGCCCTCAGCTGACTTTGTATCACCTAGCTACTTCTTTCAAGCTCTTCTCCCTGTGGTATCTATCATGTAGGTAGGTCACACAGAACTCCCGGTGCTTTTGTTCCCAGAAGCAGCTCCCCCACAGTTCTGAGTTGACCCAGGGCTGTGGTTGCCTTCATCTTTCTGCAGGTGTTCTTGGCCCCAGGTTATTTGCAAATAGGCCTAAATTAGATTCTACTCAGTGGTTTGAGGGCTCTGAGTGCTCAGCCTTGACTCTCCGGTCCATGTCCAGTTTGAAGTCAATAAATTTGTATTGGTTGGAGTGGACTGAAATGGGAATGTACTCATTAGAAGAAAGAGTAGAGCTCTTTCACACAGGATCTTAACAGGCATCCCCATCTTGTCCCCTGTGGAGTGTACCTTAGTTAGTTAAATTTTGCTGATACAAATTCTTTTCTCACACTAGGAATTTTTGTCTTAAAGTGATCTGTTTTTAAAAAAAAAAAAAACCTTTTAAAATGCAAAGTAGCCCAGCTGAATTCTCCTATCACCATACTTCCCCCTGGGAGAGGTTCACTTTGGATCCTGGTTTAAGTGCTTTCTGGGCACTTTTGTTAGTGAAAGTCTTATGTGACCCTGACACATCCTATGTCCTGTAGTTGTGACTCCAACTCTGAGGGAGATGTGTTTGGTGTGCATTTTCCTGAATTAAAGAATCTTTGTACCTTTGCACAAGGATTACCATGAGCCTGAAAGCAAGTCCTACCTCACCACACTCTGCACCGAGTAACACTGGAAACAGCCAGCAGGGAGTGGACTGAGGAAAAGCAGGCATGGGCTGACACTTTGTGCCAGTCCTGGCTTCTGCCTATAGGTCAGAGGTCTTTCTAAGCTGGCCATGGACTTTGAGTACCAGAGTTTCCTTTACCTGATGTGAACACTGACCAGAGAGTTTACTGTGGTCAGTAAACTCCATAACTAACCTTCCTCTGCGTCAGACAGCAAGGAGCTGAGACCTTCTGCTGTCTCTGCTAGGCCTTTGAAGTCTTCTCATGTGTGGTGCAGGTAGAAGTTGGTCATGTGCCCTCAGGAAGAGTATTGCCAGCCCCTGAGACCTGCTGAGAAGGGGCCCATGGCTGAACTTCACTAACTTCTGCTCTTGTCAAGGACAGAGAGTCTCTACAATGACAGTCACCTGGTACAGGCCCAAGAAAAGTGGCATGGCTGTGTTTGCTGCCACTTCTAGAAGATTCTCCTTCCAGGTTGACTGTGACACTGACCCCTATAAGTGCAGTTTATTGCATTTTTTTCTGTATAGCTTTCTTTTATTACCAAATATGATGGCAACATTAGCATTTAGAATTATTTGATTCCTTTGCAAAAACAAACAAATCCCAACATATTCTTAGTAGGATCAGCAGCCTCATCCTCTCCCCCAGAATAAAACCTCCGTTTTTCTACATGTATAAATAAAGCTGCCGGTATTAAACAGAACAAGAAAGGACCCTTCGATGATAAGTACTGTGTACTGAACGTATTATTGTCTTACATCTGGAGTTTAAGAAACGTACAAATGTAAGCCCATCTTGTAAAGTGCTTTGTCAACATTGCAGCCATGTTGCTCCTGAGGAGCCTTGGTGTAATAGAATTTCTACTGGCAATTTGTCTTGCTTGCCATTTTTTGTGTATGGGCATGCAATCTACATTCTGTGTGCAGGCATGTTCCCCACTGTCCTGATGGCAGTCCTGTCCCCAGCCCATCCCCTACCCCACCCCTACATCTACCCCACTTGCTTTCTTAAAGCTCTCCTGCCTCGTGTGCTGCTTTATTCAGTAGTCTCGGGCCCTGACTTGATGAGATAGTGTGCTGTAGCTTGCACAGCATTGAGAGCCCGTCTGTTCGTGACCCCAGGAAGCTCTGTCCGTGCAGCATTTTCTGTTAGTAAGAACTTTAGGCAAGAACGGTTAAAATACAGATGTTTTCTCTGAGGCTTCTTATCTCCTAAGAAGACACAGGTTATTCTGACAGGTGAAACAAGTCTGGGCAGATATGCAACATTGATCTAATCAGAAGAACAAGAGCCCTGCTCTAACTGGTGCTACCTTTTACCAGCGTCATTAAGGACTCCCATTACTCTTTTATTAGCTGCTCCTTCTCTTCCTTATCAGATTGCAGTGCAAACATACCTCACGGCAGTGATTTGATCTCTGTTAAAGAGGATTACAGCTTTGCATTAACTCGGATTGACATAATTTATAATTCACTTGTTGATACTCAGGAGAGTGTTGCCACGTGCCTGACCTCCAGAGATGGTGCTGAGGGGAAAGGAACCCCATAGATCATTATCAAAGATGGCTCCCAGCACAGACAGGAGATCCACAGCAGAGAGGACAAAGAAACACTCTCAAGTTCAAGCCTAAGAATTGGTCCAGACTCAGACCTGGGTTGAAAATAAAACATTACTGTTGTGTCTTTGTTTTTCCTATTTGGTGCTATTGGCCTCTTACGCTAGAGAATTTGGACTGTCGAATTGTGTTTCCAATTGTGTGTCGAAGTGTGGTTCCAAGCAGGAAAGAGTGATAGAAGTACATCTTCTTAATTGAACTGAAAACGCAGAGCAGAGAAATGGCTTTGCGGCTATGGTTGTCATTTCTGCAGCCAGGTCCTCAGTATTTCCTCATAATTTAAAATTCTCTCTTCCCCCTAAAGGGTTTGCCATGTTTATCAAAGTGGTTCTAGGTTTTTTTCTTAAGGATTTGTTTTAAAATTATTATGAGATTGTAAATGTAGCATCTTATCAGTACTGCTTTATTCTCAGCTAAAGTGGCTTGCAAGTACGTAGCTAAACTTTTGACCTTTCTCTTGATTGGCCATTCACACATATTATTAATGTTCCCATGGTGATCCCCAGCTGACATCAGATCATTTTTGTTTCTCCGTGGTGCCCTTATTTGCTGCTTTTTCCACCTAGTTCTGATTAGCAGGGAAGTGGCAGTGAGAGACATCATCATCTCCACCCCATTGTGAATGGCAGAGAGACAATGTCTTTCCGCTCACTGAGCACACGTCAGACCCACAGCCCTCCCTTACCAGAAGGCAATGGAATGGTTGACATCATCTACAGTTTGTGATTAAAATACTAAGTCACGGAGTAATTAGATAACTTGGTCAAGTTAAAAGTCGTGAAGTAGAGTGTCCCAGAGTATAGCTGTTAACCCCTGCTGCTGCTACCGGAGAGTGGGAATAATGCAGTATTTCAACCAAAGAGAAAATTTGAGCTTGCCTAGAGTAAATCTTTTCTCTTCAGTAAAAAGACATTATCTATGTAGGAAAGCTTTGCTTACTGGCTGGTTTACATTTTGGTATGAATCTCTGAATTTAACCTGCTCTGTGGTTATTCCATCCAGTGCTGGTGTCTAGACCATAATAAGCTTTGACTTGCAGTCCCTCACGTTCTGCCCTTTTGCTTCCATAGTTCTTCTTGCACATTCCAGACCTGTTGCTTTGTCCCCATCCTTAGAGTGCCGTTTCCTCTGTAGTAAAAATAATGCCTGTGTTTGGAAGAAGATTTGGAAAATGAAAAGAGGACAGAAAAGTTCATCTAGCATCCTGTTCTCTCTCTATCTTTCTGTCTGTCTCTCATTTTCTCTTTCATTGCTCTTTTTACTTTGTTTTGTGTGTATTCATGCTCACACCCTGCTATATATGGAGGTCAGAAGACAGTTTATGGGAGTTGGTTCTTTTCTTCCTGTGTGTGGAACCAAACTCAAATCATCGGGTCTGAAGCCAGGTGCCTTTACCAGCTGAGCCATCTTAACCACTCTGCTTTTGTCTTTGCAAAGAATTATTTTATGCAGACAAGTATACACGTGTCTGGATCTTTTTTTTTTTTTTTTTTTTTTTTTTAAAACTTTGTATTGTAAGCACTTTGGTGCCCTTGGTTTTTTTGTTGGTGTTGGTGGTGTTGTTGAACATGCAATAACAAAATTCATTACAAGGCCTTTTTATCATAGGACATGTCCTTTGCTTTCACATACTTTCCGTACTACTGTGTTTGTGTTTGGCAGCCCTCCCTCTGACTTCAGAGCTTTGTTTAATACAGCGTGTTGTTTGGTGCTATCCAGTCTCCCTCATGTGACCTTCCCATGTGACTCCCAGAGGCTGTGTCAGCTCTGCACAGCTTCACACTCACCTTCCTTGATTCCCTGGAAGCGACCCATTCTTCCTTCCCTATAGAATGAACTGTCTGCCTGCACTTCTATATTCTTGGCACCTACAAAAGCAGCATGGTGTCCTCCAGTGTGGGGCTGCCTCCCAGAGCACACTCCCGTGCTCTGCACTGCCCTTCCTCACCGCTTCTAAGTAATGGCTCTTGTCTCTGAACCCCCTTGTCATGTTGGCCCTTCTCTTACTTTATCTATTGCCATTCTGGGCCGCACTTAACTAGAGGCTTTTTCTTGCTAAGAACGTTAACTCCTAAGTGTAAGAGTGGCTGTGTTTGTGCTGTAGTCAAGGCGTTGGCCCCGGGACAGCAGGCATGTTTTGGTCCTGGTTGTATTCTGCCTGTTTTAAAAGCATTTTTGTAATACAGATATCATTTGCCTGACAGTTTATATAAGGCCTTCTGAGTCACTGTCAGCACTCTCAAAGCCAGAGAGGATGTGGCTTGGGACTCCTGATCATGTCCTTGTACTCACCTGTGGTATGGCTCTGAGATGCTCTGTGTGTACCTTAGGGCTTCCTTATAAAGTAAAAACAGTTTTTCTTGTTTATCTTTGCTTCGTTTTAATTTTTTTAAAGGTGTATTTATTTATTGTATGTGAGTACACTGTAGCTGTCTTCAGACACACCAGAAGAGGGCATCAGATCCCATTATAGATGGTTGTGAGCAACCAGTGCTCTTAACCACTGAGCCATCTTTCCAGCCCACTTTGTTTTGATTTTTAGAATGAAATAAAGTGTTCTTTTCTATGTTTGTTTCTAGGAAGGACTGTTTTAGATATTTAAATAAATGGAGTTTGTGTTGTCACACATCTGTATGTGTCCTTGTTGCTTTGCCTGGGCATATTCATTCCTCTCTTTGTGCCAACTTAAAGGTAGTATAACTTTCCTTTCCACAGTGCTGTGATGCCTGCTCTTGCAAGTTTGTGCACAAGGCCAGTAGGTAATTTTTGAAAACAGCCCTATAAGATGGACTTTATGGAAATCTCTCTGGCTCTGACACCGTTTCTCTTCTCCCACAGCACCCTACTCATCTGTATCTCAGATTGGTCCACTGCCATGTCACTTTCTAAATGTGTGCCCATTCTAGAATGTTGCACTGCTGCCCACCACCTGGCCACATTATTCATATCTTACAGCATGATGCAGAAAATGTTCAGAGATGAGGGGTACAATGCTGGGGATCTTTGATATCCAGCCTTTGTTTAGAGAGTGTTTTGAGTCATTTTTACTTGTAAGAACCTAGGGGAAAGATCCAAAACCACTAATTTCCTACTACTTCTTGAATTTTGTATTCTTCTGTTGGTTTTTCTCTTGACTGTCTTGGCTGTGGTTTTTATACCAGGTTAGGTTCCACGTGGCCTCCTACAAACTGCTGGTTATTGTAGAAGCAGGCGCTGGTGACTAGTTAAAGCTATGGCTGCTTTTAGAGAATTGTCTCACGTAGGAGGAAAACAGATCACAGTTGTTTATTTATCACTGAAGGCATAATAGGCCTGGTCAGGTCCTATTATTTTTATGTTAGCATGAAAAGAAAGCTCAAGAAGAGGGGCGTCCATGTCTAGAAAGGTATCACTGAGCATTCCTGAGGTGAGGCCCTGAATGAACCACAGCCACACCTTGTGTTCTATCCATGGCTCCCTCTGGGAAGAGAGCACTTTGTAAACATAAACTCATTTTACCCTCTGGGTACCTCCACTTAAGAGGTAAATAAGGCTGAAGGTTCTTTCTTCTCCAATATAGATGAGGAACACCAGCCAGGGAGGGAAATGACTTGAAGAGAGGCTTTCTGCAGGGTCTAGATGGGGCCATGGTGCTGTCCTGGACAGTTCTCCTTTCTGCTTAGGGCTGTGGGGGCCTTTGTGTGGAGTGTGAAATGCTGCAAAGACGAGCAGTTGTTCTTCAGTGCTTTGTGCTCTTTTCTAAGAAAGGAGAAATCAATACACATTTTCTCATACACACACGGCAGCTGCCTGCCTCTCCTGCAGCTATGCAAGCCAGCAGGACACACCAGCTTTCAAGGGAAGACATGACAATTCCTCATTCTACATTTAGCACTCAAGCTCCCTAAAGCTAGTCATAAAACCAGCTGAGGCTAGCACGTTGTTGACTGCAGGACCTGGAGTGGAAGACGGCGTGCTGTAGGGTGGAGGATTCTGTGAATGTGCTCTGACAGGAACTGTTCCTAGCATAGATTCTGTTCAGAATCTGGTTTGTTCTTGAGGGATACCGTTTGGAAATAAACAGATGAAGTCAGCAGTGTTTATCTTTCCATGTGTATCCATGTCACACAGATAGCCATAGATCCAGGCGGGGCAGTTCATGCCCATAGTGTCAGTAGTGTTCTCAGGGCTGAGGCATGAAACCACTCTGAATCCAGTGAATTTATAGTAAAGGCCAGTCTGAACTACATAATGAGTTCCAGCACAGTTTGGACTACACAGTGTGGTGGTCCCGTCTCAGGTTAGTCTTATCGTTTTAAAAGATGTCATTGATATCTGGAATTCAGGTGCAGTTGCTGCCACTGAACAGTTTGGTGTAGGACATGAGTGGTGGAAGTTTGTAGACAAATGCTTCGGTCAGTTAACAGTAGCTTTGCATGGCAGGAGGAGCACAGTTGATTCTCTCCAGGTTCATGGCTCTGCAGGAGCTCAGTTATCCAGATGCAAGAGGAAGGCTGAGAAGAGGAACCAAAAGGCAAGCAGAGCAAGAAGTTAATTTGTGGATCCTGGCCCAGTGGTGGTCCCTGGGCATCATGACAGCAACTCAGCATGCTGGCTCATCCAAAGGGAAGAGCAGCATGGCTGACCCTCTGGCTGACATGAACTTCCTGGCCAGTTTCAACATGTTCCCACCCCTTGGAAATTGAGTTTCAATGGAGTAAGAACTGTATCCTGTGCCTTGGGCCCTAGTGTTGATGTGAACACCCTGGTGTGAATGCCAGTGTGCCTGGGGCACCGGCTTCACCTTCCCTGCCACTGAAGAAGTGAGTCACATCTAAGTGGTGAAGCATTCCTATCTTATCATAGAATCCATCGAGGGGGCAGATGTTTGAACGGGAGCTTCATTTTCCTGAAGCCAGCAGTCATGAAACCATAAACAGAACAGTGGCCAACTCTATTGCCCAGATCGTGGTGGCCTGACGTTAATATTGAACATTTTCAGCAAGGCAGAGTGCCCTGTGCTCAGCTCCAGAATAAAAATAAAAATAAGAGAAAACCCTGATTGAAAAAAACAGTGAGGTAATTTGTCGTCTTTCCTTTGTGAGGCCATTTGTCTTCTCTCACATCAAATCTGTTATAAAACAGTCAAACTGTGAAAGTAGAACTCATCCCAGGAATATAGAATATTAACACACAGGAGCAGCAAGGAGCAGGTCTCCTTTTGCCTGAAAACACCCCCACCCCTGCAAATCTAATAAGGTAGATTATTTTTCTTTAAAAGGATATGAAAGACTTCAGGCTAGTTGGAGGAGTAGTAGGAGTTTTTGAGTATTTTGTCTTTGTTAATGTGAAGTGAATTTACAAATGGCATGTAAGGAGAAATCCTTTACAAATTTCCACCTTGTCCCTCTTCCCTCCTTTCCTTTCTCTATCTTTTCAGTTCCTTTGTTTGGGACCTGAACCTGCTTCTTTAAACATTTATAAATCCTGAGTCTGTCTGATCTTTAGGTGACAGGCCAGAGGCCGCGTCACCAACTGTAATTTAGAGCTGTGGGGCTAAAGGCATCTGCAGGGTTTGAAGGACCCAGTTCTGACCTGACTGAGGGAGCACTTTGGAATAGCCCTCCTCAAGTCTCCTTCAAGCTCTGGGAGATGGTGATGAGAGCTGACAGCCTGGGTAATTTATGGGCTCCTGGTTCCCTTTGAAATGAGTCGTATACTGCCACCTTGTGGTGGATTGATACATCTGGAGTTTGCTGTCTGGGATCATGTTGTATCCAGACCCTGTCTGGGTCACCTAGTACTTTGTGAGCTTGTTCCCATCAAATAGTTCTTAGGAATTTTTTTAAGGGAAAAAAAAAAAAGACACACACAGAAGTTGGTCTTCTGTGGGAGGCCGTCCCATTTTTATTTATTTATTTATTTGCTAAGTCCCTTTGTTTTATGATGTGTGGGACTCTGTATGCCTTCATTTCTGGTTTGGGTTTGGCTTGCTGCAAAACTTGGGGAGATGAGAAAGGAAGTCTTCGGGCCACTTTTTTTAGTAGGAGAAAAGGGGAGTCTGTATTGATTTCCTTAGCCATACGCAGGAGTCACACATAAGCTTTCTGCCCTGTGAGTTGTATTATTGAGAGCCAACTATGAGGCCAGTTGTTCCTCATACCTGTGAGGAAGAACATCGCTTTGTGCTCTAGAGATAGCATTCATGGAGGATGCAGTAGTTTCACTACTGAGAAAGCTGCCATTTTCTCAGGCCAAGATGGGAACTCACTCTGACAACAGGTTGCACCCCCTGTACACCATTATAATTGCTACTACCATGCTTGCTTTTCCTCTTCGAATATATTTTTTAAATGATTTAACTTATATTTTTATGTATACAAGTACATGGTTGCTGTCTTCAGACACACCAGAAGAGGGCAACAGATCACATTCCAGATGGTTGTGAGCCACCATGTGGTTGCTGGGAATTGAACTCTGGGCCTCTGAAAGAGCAGTCAGTGCTCTTAACCGCTGAGCCATTTTTCTAGCCCCCTGTTCAAATATTTAAGACACTGAGTTGTTGTCTTTTGATTTTATCTATCTCTAGAAAAGAAGAAGCCATGCATATCTGTTGCCCCTGACTCGTCTGCTTTCTGATAGAATGCAGGCGATTTATTGGATTTAGTTCCATTGGCACATGCCAGGTGCTGATTGTAAAGCATCTTCCGGCAGGTATTTAGAATGCCAGAGCCTGTTGATAGATAGAGCAGAAGAGAGTGGAACTCTGAAGGTAGGGAATGTCTGTGTTCAGAATGTAGGAGGCTGTCCAGGATGTGGCTCAGTGTTACAACACTTGCCTGAGGTGCAGAAGGCCCTGGATGTGCTCCTGGCACATTTACAGTGACCTGTCTGAACCACACCAGCACTGCTATAATTGGCACAGAAGGTCTGAGGGCCTTACCTTGGGAGGCAAATTGGAGGCCTTGGGTTCAGCAGATTGCCAAGAAGATTTGCAGAGGCAGTGGAGAGAACAGAGGATCTGAAGCTAGTTAGTTAGCCTGCCATGGGACACAGGCATCCACCTTGCTTCTGCCCTGGCTCTGGGGATGAGGCCAGTGGGTTAGTCATAGAATGGCAGAGTTCAGTCCCTATGGGTCTCTGTCTCTTAGGCGGAATAGTTGTCTGGACAGGTGACTGAACATGGTCGCCTTTCTAATCTGACTTCTGATATTCCCTGGTGTTGTTGGTGTTGTTATTTGCTTTCTTTAGGATTTAAAAATGTGTATGAAACAAAAAGTGTGAATCTGTACATGTGAGTGCAGGTTCCTGTAGAGGCCAGGAGAAAGTGTCAGAGTTACTGAAGCTAGGTTTATAGGCAGTTGTGAGCCACCCAAAGTGTGTGCTGGAAACGAAGGTTGGATTGTCTGCCAGAGACATAGGCACTCTTAAGAGCCCACCCATCTCTCCAGCCTCTTGTTGTGTTTTTGTCGTCCTCAACAGTGGGTAGTGGAGCTCAGGCTGGCATTCAAACACTTACAAATTTATCATGCTGTGTGCTGTATTTGAGGCCAAAGATTATCCATGTCTGTATGTGTTTATAAGCTTCCAAAAGTAAGTACTAAGTAAACTGTGTTCAGAACACAAAAATGATGTGATCAGTGACACCAAGTTTAGTAAGAGTGCTGCAGGCACAGTATGCTTGCTTGTCTACACAAGCAGTCCTCACTTTGTCTACTTGGAGCAGGATATTAAACTTGACCTGGACTTTGCTCAGCATGATACTGGTAGAGTTAAAATTGTTCGTCTTCTGCCTGTGTGTGCTATCACTGTCCTTGCTTTTTAAATGTATGTAGAGGGTCACAGGCTGTCAAACGGTAGTGTGTAGTGTAGGGTCTGCAGTGTGCAGAGAAGGTAGAGAGCAGAGAGGAAAGGTGTTCAGCACGCTTTCTAAATGTGTCACGGGTTTTTAGGATGGTCTGGCCCTGGAGAAGTAACGAATGAACAACTTTCACATTAATCTAAGGCAGTTATGTATATAGGCTTGAAACCTTCCTCCTACCCTCCCTCCTTCCCTTCCTTCCTAGCTTCTTTCCTATTTTAAACAAGCTCTTATTTCCTATTTATAGCCCAGGCTGGTCTTGAACTTGTGGGCCTCCCAAGTGCTGAGATCACAGGCATATGCCACTGTGCCTGTCTTACATTATGTCCTTACTCAGACTACTTTGTTGGAGGGTGCATTTGGAAGACATGAGGCTCTCACTTACAGAGATCTTGATGTAATTTTAAATGGTAGACAGGTTTTTCTGGGGAACTGTGGGTCAGCTGTGTGTTGTTTTTTGTTTTTGTTTTGTACTGTCCACAAGAGCAGCTAGGTACAGCATGTGGGGCGTTGTGGTGCCTTGGAGCTTGGTGGTTCCAGGCCAGAGTGGGAGGAGCATGTTCTTCCAGAAAGCACATAGAATTCAGAGCCAGATGCCGCAAGCTACTGACCTAGCAAATTGAAAGCCCCGTACAGGCCATTTGCAGGTTTAATAAGCTGCGTTCTACTATTTGCCCAAATAGCATGAAAGACAATGATGTGTGCTGCGGTCCTGTGCGGAGTGCACACCATGCACTAAAGGCCATGTAAATCCTCACTCACCAGTGCTGCTTCCATGTCTCACCACGCTGAGTGTCTTCTTTTAGAATGCACACAGTAAGACACACCCTTGCTCACACATGCACATGCACTCTGTCTTTATGGAAAATGGCTGCTACTGCATGATCATTTTTTCCCCCAGAAATGGGGTTTATGATAATACTGTAAAAATATTAAATTAGAAAATGCTTCACTAAGGGTTATAAAACCTTACTACACTAGAGGTAGGTAATTATTCCTTCTGTAGCCTAAATGACAGTTTAAAAGAGATAAAGATGTTCGTGCTCACTACTTGCTTTTGTGCATTGTAATAAAGTGTGAGTTACATTCTAATTCAAGGAGAAGCTCCTGCCATTGACCCTGTGCCCTGGGTCCACATCCCAGTAATTACTCTGTGCTTCATTCTGTGCCATTTCAAAATTCATATGTACTGTACAGTGGGCATTGCCACTGGCCATTGAGAGCAAGGGTATGGAGGGAGGCAGGGAGGTGATTCAGACCACAGACCCTTGTCTGTGATGGGAGCAGGAGTCTGTATTTGAAACAATAGCTCGCCGGGTTCACTGTGCAGAGCACACTGGAGGACTAGAGGGGAGAGGGTGGCCGACTCCACTGTCTCACTTCTGTTGTCTTTTCTTTGCAACTCCCACAAGTTGTCCTCTGTCCTCCACATGTGACCAGGCATGAGCACACAGTAATAAAACAAATAAATAGAAATGCACCCCCAGAATATATTATATGACAACTTAAAATGTGTGATAGATGCAGGGCTTGTGTTGCTCTTCTGGCTTTACCACAGTCATTGACTGTTCAAGGTCCAGTATAATTGGAGCCCTGAGGAATTTTTTTGGGGGGGGGGTTTCCTGCTCTGGGCAAGGAGGGGCCTGACCCTGTGGTGCTCTGGGATCTCCAGGAAGGGTGTCTGTAGTGCTGGAGTGAAGGGCAAGGGGGAATCACCCTGTGTTCCCTGAGAGGTAATTCCAGCTGCCGTAGCAGAGGGCTGGACTTGCTTGTAGATGTTTATATTGGAATCATCCTTTCTTCACTCACCCTGTCTCCCTCTCTATTATAGTTTAAGAACAGAGGTGACTCAATTTCCCAGGCTACTTTGCTACAAGCAGCTACATCTGTTTGTCAGTTTTGTGCACTGGTGTGAAATGATGGTCTCTTAAAATATAGGTTCAGCATTTCACCCTGCGCCTGACATGTAAACCCTCAGTGGACGGTAACTGCTGCCTTTGGCTCATGCACTGTGCTGCCATTGCGGAGCACAATGGAACCATTTGCTTGGGGGCAGTGATAGCTCTTGGTGTAGGCCAGCAGGGGTGAGGCTAGTGTCTACTCTGCGTCTCTCCTCAGCCAACATCACCTTAAAGTTGCACTGTCCTCTTTATCATGGCAGCTCTCTCTTTGTTTAAATTGTTAGTTGAAATGGCCTGAGAAGGGTGTGTTGGGAAACAGGGTACAGTTCGAGGAGTGAAGGTGGGCAGCCTGGTATTCATTTGCATCTGGGGTGAGGCTGTCCACCTCTGTAGGGCTGGGCTGATGCTTGGAGCTAGGGAGCGGTGGGAAGTGGGCTCAGGGCTAGTTGGCAGTTTAGGGTGAGGATTCCAGCAAATTTTGAGTATAAAATACTTATAATAAAGTTAGAGACCCTCTGGTTTTTGTCCACAGTTTCTCTGCCTGTGCATTAGTCCCCACATTACAGTGCTAACTTATGCCATTTATGGTTTCCCCTCCCTGCCTGCCGTTGCTTTGACATGTCCGAAGAGCTGGGGTTCCCATTTTAGTGTCTCTTACTTACTCCATAGCTACAGCAGGATTCTCATGGAAAGATGAGCCGCCATCGTGGCACGTGCCTGTAATCCCAACACTGATGAGGCTCTTAAGTTAAAGCCAAATACCACATTAGAGCAAGGCAAGTCAAGAACAGTTACAAAGATGGCTTCTGTTGCATCAGGGTGGCTGATGAGAGTTCTCAGACAGCAAGAACACCTTCAGAAACCCATTCAGAAACATGACAGCAGGCTAAGGGCTCGATCTGAAGGTGTCAGTCTGTGGCATTCCTCTGGGATGTGGACCCTTGCCTTAGGTTTGGCCCCAGGGCTGTCTCCTGGATCTCAGGGACTCTTACCTTGTGGGTCTGGCCTTTGGAACTGTGAGCCTCCTCCTACTGCAAGGCAGCTCTGCTTCCCATCCATGGAAGACTGTGTTCTAGAGCCTGGTTCCCCTGCCGAGGCGGCTCCCCATCTGACTCACTCTCTGCCATCTCCTAGGCTGAGCTAATGTGTCACACAGACATAACAGCAATGTAAGTTGTAGTGGTTGTTTGCTGTATTCTTTTTTAAAAAGATATTTTATTTTTACTTACGTGTATGTGAGTTCATGCCTGAGAAGGGCATCAGATCCCTAGAGCTAGAATCACAGGTGGTTGTGAGCTGCCTGATATAGCTTCGGGAAAACAAACCCTGTTTTCTTGTTTTTATTTTGTTTTGGTTTTTGAAGAGCAGCAAGTGATCTTAACCCTAAACCATCTCTCCAGTCTCCATCATTGTATTTTTAATGTCCAAATTCAGCTGTAGAGTTGGGCATAGTGGTGCGTGCTTGTAATCCCAACACTCGAAGGGCAGAAGCAGCAGGATCCAGCATATGAGGCCAGTGTCAAAAATAGGGAGACCAGGTAAGGGTATACACTTATAACCCAGTGCTGGGGAAGTGGATCCCTAGAGTGTATTGACCAGCTAGCCATAGCCAGAGAGAAGCCCTGTCTCAGGACACAAAGTGGGCAGCTCCCAAGGAAAGCTCCCCCACCCCACACGACTCATTTTATTTCATTGCTGTGTGGTGTATGAATCATATACTTGTGCACACTTATGTATACAGGTTCATGCAGAGGTCTCAGGAGGATACCAGAGTGCAAGTGACCCTCCTGTTTCCATGCTCGCCCCCCAACACTGAGGCTCTGCATGAGTGTACTTAGCTTTTCACATGGGCACTGGATATCTGAATTCAGGCTTATATAGAAAGCATTTTGCCCAGTGAACGATCTCCTCAGCCCAATAATGTTAATTTTTAAAATCCAACTTTAAAAATAAATTAGCCAATTAAATTATTTCTCAGACTGAGATTAGAGCAAGAGTGTGGGGGAGGGGAAGAGCCCTGGCTCTGCTCTGAAGCTCTGCATACATGATCGTAATTGGGATCTTGTTGCTGGGTCATTTTCATTGTTTTTCAAGTACTGCCAAGTCCCAGAATATGTATGAAAACTAAATTATATCCCCTACATCCCATGTCTGATTGAATCCTCTCGTTGCTTGCCAGTCTCATATATCCTATTAAAATATTCAATCTTGTTTTCTTACTTGAAGAGCCTGTCTGTAAAGGGCAAACTTATAGAAAACTCATTCCCTGGAGACAGGGTATCCAGCCACACTGGATTATTTACATATTTCACGATGTGATTGGCTGCTTCTGGGTTTCTTCCTTCCCTTGTATTTGTGAATAAGTGCTCCGAGATGTAGTTCTTAATTACATGGCTGTGTTTTCAATTGAAGAAACAGATGAAGGTATTTCCCAGTTTCTTGGTTCCTTTTTAACCTTGAAAAGTTAAGCAGTGTGTTAACCAGTTTGCTTTATTTCCTAGGACCGAGTTGTATCGATCTCTTTTCGGCCAGCTCAACCGTCCTGACACTGACCATGGGGAGTGACAGTAGCATCCTCTCTCCCGACCCAGCACAGGACCCACCTGCTGCTTCCAGTTAAACAACAATAAATCTTTTTTTTTTAAAAAAAAAAACTGTTGTCACTGTCATCACTGTGAGTTCTTGAGCTAGAGGAGGTGGGTTGGAGTCAAAGTGCTGAAAGGATTTGTATTTTTCTACTTATAGTCTCCTCATGCACTGTAAAACTTACTTATTGTCCATTCATCCCTGAAAGCACACTCAGGTTGTTTTCACATCTGGATTGTTGTGAGGGAGTTAACTGTGGGATCAGCTGACCTATACCTGCTGATCTTCACTCCCTTTGGTACTTTCAGAACTTGGACTGCTATGGCAGGCCTGCCCGTCCTCCCTCTTGAGTGTAAGTGTGCGCATGCGCAGTGCTGGGTACCCAGAACCTCACAGGCTCTCAGTACATGCTCTGCTTTCCAGCTCTTCTTTGGTGTTTGGAGGTCTCCGTACTGCCCTCTGTAATGGTCACTCTAACTTCTGTTCCCCAGATAGTGTTGAAGGGCTCACCTTGCTACTTTGCCAACATTTGCCATGACGTAAATTTGGTAAAAAGCCATTTCACCAGGTGTTGCCTCCATGTGGTTTTAATTGCACTTCTCTGTATCAGTAATGTCCTCCATCCTCTAGTGAACTTCTCAGTCATTTGTACATCTTATTTTGAGAAACCTGTTTTCAGTATAGATATTTGTTCTAAATATGGATAGATAGAGAAATGTGGTGTGTGTGCACAGAGGAATGGTATTCAGCCTTAAGCCAAGAAAGGATTCTGTCTTTGGTGACTATACGGATAAGCCCAGAGGACACTGCTAAGTGAAATAAACCAGGAACAGAAAGAAAAGAAACCTCACTTGTAAGCAAAGTCGCAAACAGTCTACTCCCAAGTGAAGAGAAAGATGTAGCTACCAGCAGATGGGTGGGAAAGGAAGAGGGTGGGGAGTTGCTGCCCATGGGGTGTAGAGAGTTGTCTAGGCTGGACGAGTGAGCTTTGAGGACCAGAATAATGTCTGGAATACATCCCAGAAGTCTCAACATAAAAGCATGACTGGTGTGGTACTGCATCTGTTCAAAGGCCCAGTTCAGCTATTCCATGCTGCACACATCTAGAATGTTGTTCTTTAGATCATGAATATATACAGTTAGCATTGTCAATGGAATCTGATGGTTTGTGGTAGAGGATGTGGCTCATTGGTAGAACACTTGCCCAGCATGCAGAGGCCCCAGTTCCATTTCTAGCACCGAAAGCAAAATGCTAATTGTTAAATCCATGAAAGAAATACCTATACTACTTTGGGTAGTTGAAGACTAACTTGTCAAGACCACAGCCCTCTGATGGGCTAGGGTCCTAACCCTGACTTCTCCCAGCAGATACAGGTGACTTCGATCAAGTGAGTTCCAGAACAGCCAGGGCTTTTTAGAAAGGCCATATCTCGAAAGATTGCCCAGGCCTGCCTTAGCTGGTGTAATCCAGCAGGAGGGGGTGGTGCACTTGTTTTTCATCCAAAGGTCAAATGATGAAAATTAAATCCCGTGAGGGAGATTCATTGGCTTTCTGTGGTCAATACGCATTGGATTATCCTACATACGAGGGTGGGAATCTCAGACCAGCACATGCTGCTCCTTTGCTCCAGTTTTTCATACAGAGCAGTGGAGTGACAGCAGAGAGAAGGGTAGCAGAAAGCTAGGTGCAGCTTTAACTCCAAACCAGACACTCTTAAAGTTAGATCTTGGTAGTGTTTTGTTAAAACTCAGTAACATTTTTTGTCCAGGAATCTGGTGTGTGTTGGGGGCATGGGCACCACAATGGAATTTTCCAGTTGAATGGGCTACTGGAGAGCAGCGCTCTCCCTCTCTTCTCTGCACATCGATCCCAAGCTACCTCTTAGGCTTGCCTGTCATGGACATGCTTTCATTACACTGTTCCTGGTCATTCAAAAGACAAGTCAGCGGAAACCAGTGCATCCCACACACAGGCCTCTTCCCAAATGATCACTTGAAAATAGGAATCATCCCAGGGTCGAAGAACGGTGTGGTGATGAGTGTGGGGAGCATCTAGGAGGCTGATGGGACCCAGAAAGACAGGTGACCTGAGGAGGAAAGCTTGAACAGGTAACTCAAAGTATCTATGCTGCAAGTTCAACTAAAATGAGTTACAGACAGGAGAGATGAAAAAGAGGCGCATTCTCACTAACGGGAGATGTACATTTTAAAATGCAGAAGACCACCCTCCCTCCAGCCAGGAATAAATTGGAAACTATTTTAATTGACATGGATCCTGCAATTCCGCTGCTTCTAGAAAGATGGATTAGTTGATAGATTTGCATTTTAATAAAACTAATACTTTACATTTGGTAGCTGATGCTGACTTTGAAATGAGTTGAGAAGTTATGGAGAGTTCCTATCCTGAGCCCTCTGCAGTGGTGACTGGGGTGGCCAGTCCTCACTCTCCAACAGGGTGGTGAGGCGATAACTGCTCACCAGAGGTGGGTGCAACATCTGCCAACACAAGGTGGCATCACCAACAGCTCAGAAGAACATGTCATCGTCGGACAAAGAGGTAGGGCCAGCTTCTTGCCTTATTTTTAGATTAAAAAAAAAAAGGCATTTGTCAACCAATTACCCAAAAGTAACAACTCCAGCCCCATTGGGTGGCACAGGCCAGAGGCAGAGGAATTGCAAGCTTAAGGCTAATCTGGTCTAAACAGATTCAGTGATGATGACTATATGTTATAGTGAATAATTGTTGTTAGAGTCAGTGAAGAGTTTCTCCGGTTTTTCCTTGGGCAGCCATACTTGCCTCCAGTAACCATGACCCTCAGTGGGAAGGATGTAAACCCAGGACTCGGAGCATGCTAGACACTCAATACCACTGAGTTGCTACCATGTGTCCAGTACTTGATTTTTTTTTTTTTTTTTTTACTGGATTGTTTTAAATTTTTTTTTCTTTTACAGCTGGGCAGTGGTGGCACATGCCTTTAATCCCAGCACTTGGGAAGTGGAGCCAGTCTAATCTCTGAGTTCAAGACCAGCCTGGTCTACAGATTAAGTTCCTGGACAGCCAAGGCTACACAGAAAGGCCCTGTCTCCTTTAAAAAAAAAAAAAAAGTTTTTTATTTGCACTTTTTAAAAAAAGAATAAAAACCAAATACTTGGGGCTGGGGTGCAGTTCATGGGCAGGGTTCGTGTGTGCTCAGCATGCATGAGACTCAATCTCTAGCAAGAAGCCATAAAACCAAGCTCCTCCATGGCCACATGTACCTCCTGACACCATGCAACCCCACAAGACACACAGGCACCCCAGTGACAACCACTGGCCTCACGTTTTGCATGTCCTGGAAAAGCTGGTGTCTGTGTTTGTATGAACATCAAGTTGGACCCACTCACTTGTGGAGATATTTCACCAGATCCTCCTGGGACATGTTTCTAGATGACATGTCTACATGTGTCCCTTACTGCACCCACGACAAGGCTCACAACTGTAGCTCTCGTTCCACAGAATCTGATGCCTTCTTCTGACCTCTTAGTACCCAACATGTATATGATGCACAGATTTATTTAGAGGCAAAACACAAAAAATAATTTTAAACGACAACAAAAAAGTACATATGGGGCCAGAGTTTGGTTCCCAGCACCCACCACGAACCACTTACAATTGCCTAGAACTTCCTCCAAGAAGGGGATACAATGTTCCCTTCTTGTCTTTGTGGGCACCTAATAGGTGTGTGCACACAGACAAATAAAAACATTAAAAACAATCATCACTATGGCTGGGACATAGCTCAGTGGTAGGGTGGGTGCTTACAAGGCCCTGAATGTGATTCCCAGTTCCAAGGGGAAAAGGCAGTATGTATGTCCTTTTATTCTGTGTGCACTGTTTATATCCAAGTGTATTTGTCAAAAGAAGATGCATATGGAAAAGGTTCAACTCTAGTCAAGAAAATGCAAGCCACATCAAAAACTACAATGATGCATTCCTGTAATCCCAACACCCAGGAGACTGAGGCAGGAGGATTCCTGGGTGTTTGTGGCCACCCTAGATGACATAGAAAGGCTCTTGTCTCAAAAAAAAAAAAAAAAAACAAGCAAACAAAACCACATAACCAGAGATGGTGGCAAAGGCCTAATCCCAGCCCAGAGGCAGGGGAATCACTACAAATTGGAAAGTAGCCTGCTATACAGAGATAATTCCAGGAAACTAGCAAGACCCTATCTTAAAAAATAAAAATGTGTTGGGAGATGATCATCAGCTGGAGCTTCAAGCCCAGAATTCCTACAGGGACTTAGGATGAGACAGGAGGATGTTCAGATACTTCTAGGCCAGCTAGCCTGGCACACACAGAAAATAACAGAGGTTCTGTCTTAATCAAAGGGGACAGTTGTCTTCTGACGACGACATAGCCATGTGTATGCTGTATCAAGCTTGCACACCTACATTCACCCTTGGGACTGTGTGTTCCCGGTTACAAAGATTAAAATAAAACCCATAAAATAAAAAGGCCACAGTGAGATGCCGCCTGTTCTGTTTAGAAGAATATAAATGAAGAAGAGGTATGTGCTGGTGAGGATGTGGAGGGACCCTCTGTATGGGGAATGGAAGCTAGTCTGGCCATCATGAAAGCACAGCTGCTTGTCTAATGTTTCTCCAACGGTGACGTCATCTCAGGTGACCAGGCACCTGCTCTTCCATGTTATTGTAATATTATTCATAATTGCCAAGACAGAACCAGATGTAACAGTGTGCGCCTATAATTCCAGAACTTGGGAGGCAAAGGCAGGAGAATTGCCACACAGTTTAAGGCCAGGAGTATATAGCAAGAACCTGGAGAGGTGAGCAGAGAACAGGAGGAAGGGAGAGAAAAACTCAACCAAAATGCTCATTAACTGGTAAGTAAAATATGGCACATATACACGGTGGAATAGTATTCAGCAGGGAAAAAGTTCTGTTTTCCGGGACACTGTAGCTGGAGAGCACTAAGTTAAATGAGTCATCATGGCATGGTCTGACTTGAGCAGAGTCTACAGCTGTTGTTCTCACAGAAGCTGAGAGCAGAGCAGTGGTTAGAGGCAGGAGAGTTACAGAGCTGAGGGAGATGGGATGGAGAAAGGGTCCGGTAATTCCTGGGAAGGAGACAATGTGTTCTGGTAATGTTGGGTGTACTTTAAAGAATCTAGGGGCTGGAGAGACGGCTCAGTGGTTATGAGCACTGACTGCTCTTCCAGAGGTTCTGAGTTCAATTCCCAGCAACTACATAGTGGTTCGCAACCATCTGTAATGGGATCTGATGCCCTCTTCTGGTGTCTGAAGACAGCGACAGTGTATTCACATATATGAAATAAATAAATCTTCAAAAGAAGAGGAAAAGGAGAAGCAGAAACTAGAAGAGTGTTCTCACCACAAAGCCCTGCTGCATGTTTGTGATCACTATGCCCAGCTGACTTGAGCATCTCAAACTTAGTGAGACCCTAAGTGTGCAGCGTTCATGTGTTGATTTCTAATCACAATTGTTGCAAGAAAGGGGAAGGAGGAGAGAAGACAGAGACAAGAGGGAGAGGGGGAGAGATGGGGAAACAGAGGAGCAGGGAGGGGGAAAGTCAGGAAAGAGGAGGGGGAGAGGAAGGGAGACAGGGAGGGGAGAGAGAGATGGGGGAGGGAGGGAGAGGAAAAAGAGAGCATGCACCAGACAGCCATCTTATTTGGAGCAGTCACTCTGTATGGAAAGATCTCCCCTGGGTCAGACTCTGATATGAGAGGAGGCAAGGAGGGGGAAGGAGCCTGAGGCTGAGACCTCTGGGGTGTGTGTGCTGCTTCTTGGGATGCTGGGACACCGGGCTGACCCTATGCCTGTGTTGGCCACAGGTTAGGTTCTGAGTGGCCTCTGTGAACTGGATCTTTTGTTTTTAAGTGCACCAACCACATTTTCTCTTTTCTTCCATTCTCCTTCATAACATTAAAAGAGAAAAAAACAGCTGCCTGTCACTTGGTAAGTTCATTAACTAATTCTCTTCAGTCCGAGGGATCCATACGAGCCTGCGATTTGTGTATATTCCATCTGTCGACAGCTCTATTGACGAAGCCTTCATTACCTGTGCCTTTTGCAGGGAGGCTGGAGTAAGCGGCCAGCTGCCTTATCTAACATCTGTTTCCATGTGTGGCTATAGATTTCCTGGTGCCCTGTGGGTCTCTGGAAGGGTCATTTTAGCAACATTTACATTCCTGAGGAGTTCATGGCTTTATTTCCCCTGATTCAGGGTTCTCAGAGTTCATTTGTTGAGGTCAAAGATGCTGAATTCTTAAGACAGGAAATTTAACAGGATATGGAGAGGGGAGAAAGGCTAATTCAAAATCAGTGACAGAGACTAGAAGGCTCCAAGAGACAGCCTGCTCTCGACACAAAGCTTCCTGCTGCCCAACTTCCCCTTAGGGTGGCAGGGAGAAGAGCTTGGTCCCTCCGCTCCCTGGCCACAGTCTGCTGCTGCTTCTGAGCATTTGCCCTTTCGGAGTCAAGGAGACAGTGAGGTTGTCAGGGCTTTAGAGACTGGACACATAGCACACTGCTGTGGATGCAGGACTGTCAGTAACATGAGGTGAAACAGTCTGTGATGCTTTCTGTGGAGGACCAAGGGCTGCAGAGATAGCTAGAGATGGCTCGGTGGTTAGGGACATGTAGCTCTCTTACAGATGGCCTGATTTCAGTTCCCAGCCCCTAGGTCACAGCTGCCTGTCACTTCAGCTCCAGGGGATCTAAACCCCTCTTCTGGATGCTAAAGATACCCTCTCACATATACACAGACACAGACAGACTGACAGTCAGACAAACAGACACAGTCAGTCTCTCTCTCTCTCTCTCTCTCTCTCTCTCTCTCTCTCTCTCTCTCTCTCACTCAAATAAAAATTTTGGAGCTGGAGATGGCTCAGCGCTTAAGAGCACTGGCTGCTCTTCCAGAAGACCAGGGTTCAATTCCCAGCACCCACATGATGACTCACAATCATCTGTAATTCTAGTCCTAGGAGATCAGGCGCCCTCTTCTGACCTCTGTTGTCACCAGGTACATATGTGGCACACAGACCAAACACAATACACAAAGTCAAACAAATATAAAATAACATCTTTCTTTTTTTAGTCGGAGAAGCAAATTAGATGAGTCAGCTAGCCCTGCTTTTTAGAGTCTTTAGTGGGCAGTGGCTGCCTTAGGAAGCCCACAGGATGTGTTTGGGATAATGCTCCTGGCTCCGTTCTCAGCTGGATACTGTGAAGTGGGCTCTGGCTGAGGCCTAGGAGCTATGTTCCAGTAGGTGTCCCCACAATCCCAGCATTCCCAGTAATCCACGACTACTCCTGGAAGCCAGACCCTACTTCCGGGTGTGGCTCACTTTGCCTGTGGTGTTCTGGATGCTTCCCCCTTGGCCAGCAGCTGGAGGGAGGCTGCGTTAGCATGCAGGTGGTGCCATAGGAGGTCAGAGCAATTAACTCAGTTCTGCATTTGCTCTCTACAGAGAGGTCCAGGGCTGCTCCAGGCCTGCAGGTTCTGTGGTGACGTTCAGGCGTGGGTCCTCCCCTGTCCTGTGTTCATGTCTGGAGACCCTAAGAGGTCTGATGAACTTTCTAGGGTAACGTTGATTCTGGCCCTTTCGGCCTGCAGAGTCACTTGCTGGGAGTTGCTTTAGTGAGAGCCCTTAGTGGGGCTACCTGAGGCTGCAGGATAGTTCGGTTTTGTATAACTACTCCCCATCTTTCTGTGAGTTGACAGGCAAGCCGGAGCTCCAGCTGCTCCAGGCAGACAAGCCTGCGATTCCCACACCTGTGCCAGGCTCCCCAGGCCGAACTTGCAGGCCCTGCAGGCCGTGGACGTGTCATGTCTTGGGAGTTCTCAGCCCTAGGATCCGGGGTAAGCAAAAGTGCTGCCTGGGTGATTTGGCATCTAGTGCCCAGAGTGCTTGTGGGAGGGCGAGCCTCTCCTGAGGGATTAGGGTGGGACAGAATCCCTGAAGCTGCACAATTATCTTCTGGTTTGACTCCTGTGTATTTTTTGAGTTGTGGTGCGCTGCACTTGGCTTTAAGAGCCCCACAGAAGCCTAATAGGGAACACTTTTGAGTGTGATAACTCTGGGCTGGTATTGTTTGAGAAGATAAGCAGAAAGGGGCAGGGGATTCTGAATCCACTTAGCAGGAACAGGGACTCTGCACCCCCACCTACAAGCTGCATTGTTTTCCCAGGATTCTGTGGGGCACCTGCCTTGGAAAGATTTGCTCCCAGGAGGCCCAGGCCCAGGGTGTGTGTGTGTGTGTGTGTGTGTGTTTGTGTTTGTGTGTGTGTGTGTGTGCGCGCGCGCGTACACGCGCATGCATGTGAGCGAGTGGTCAGGCCTGTATCTCCTGTACAGGCCTGTACAGAAAGTCCTGCGGTTGGCCCCCAGCCTCTGGAGCCTGGTAGAGACTGTTTTAAGGCCACATCTCAATCCTGGAGGAGGAGGGTGAAAGGGGACAGATGTAAGCCCTAGTTCCTGTTATATAATTAGACAGAACTCTTCCTTTCAGGAGGAGCAAAACGAGGCCAAGGACGGCTAAGCCTTGAGATTGCTTCTTGCGGTGGCCTGGACAAGTAGGCCACGGAGATTTCTGCTCTGGACAGGAGGTCCTGCCTTGGCTTCTGATGGCCAGGAGTGTTTGTTTGGAGAGTGTTTGTACCCTACATTCCTTTTAAGGTAAACCCTTGTTTTCTGTCCCAAGTGGAGGTCAGGGGGAGCTAGCAGCAGCTGTGGGCTCTGTCACTGATGGCTGCAGTGTCATCCTGGTTCTGACAGTCCTTGCGGCCCCTGCCTGTTTTGAATACGATAAACACGTGTGCCTCTTTATTTACAAAGTTGAGTGCGAGGCTGGTCTTTCTGAAGTTCATTACATTTATGACATAGTGAAATGCTGACACTTTATTAACTGCAGATAGGGCTGCTCATTGGAAGCTGGGCTTCTGTGAACCTCTCTGCATTCACACACTCCTTCCACAGTGAGGACTTGGAGTCTCCCCTTGCCTCTTCCCCACCCCCAGAAGAGAATTTCAACTTCAAGACAAACAACTTCATTTACAAGTGTGCCTCTAATTAGCTGCGGAATTAGGAAAGCTGAGTTTTCCCCCATAGATCGGCTAAAGCCTCGGGGGAGACTAGTGGAGAAGAGAGAATCGCATTTCCAATTATTTTGTTGAATTGCTAATTTAGTTATTGTGCCTGGTGTAATTGTGATGGGTATTGGGTGTGCAATTCAATTTGTTTTAAATATTTGTGGGAAGGCTGATCAGTAATGGAGCTGACCTATTTTATGGCCCAAATTGAGGAAAAAAGGCTAAAACATAACAGCCACAAAGATACAGTTTGTTTCCATTTTTATTTGGATATCTCTCAGCCCTCTTAAGACGGTCCGACACAACTAAAGGATTAAATTAAAAGACTACAGCATTTTGCTCCTCTCCCTTTGAAGGCAGCGCTGTGCCTGGTACTTTAATATTGCAGATACTGTGGGGTAGTGCGAACCCCTGAGAAGTCTCCACCCCATTGTCTCTGTGCCTACAAGTGACCTGAGTTTCAGAACAGCCTGAGCTGGGGAAGGAGAGAGAGCCTGCAGCAGAGTGCTCATAGTAGGAGTGCAGTTCCTACTGGCTGATATCCAGAGTGGAGCCCGTGAGCCTGCGAGGAAGGGAAGGGACGTTTGGTCCATGATGCTTTGAGCGCAGGGCTTGGTGACCAGAGTCCCCACCCAGGGGAATGTGCACACACTCATGTGACTCGAGCCTGTGGAGCTGTGTTGAGGGTTAGGAGTTATCTTTACTCCCAACCGAAATGACTTATAGGAACTCCTTGAGGGCTCCTGTCTGCACAGTAGAGGTCACACTGTGGGGTGCTGCTTGGGAGTGGAGTTGTTCCAGTCTGGGCCTGTGGGGAGAGCAAGGCCCGGAGAGTCTCAGAGAATGCCTGGGTGCTGTGAGCTCTGTGTCAGGGCTGCTCACCTGGAGCCCCACCACACACACACCACACACACACACACACACACTCGTGCACACACACACACACACTCGTGCACACACACACACACACACACTTGTGCACGCACACACACCACACACACACACACCACACACACAGACACACACACACACACACACACACACACACACACACAAGCTGAGCCAAATCCACAGTGGCCAGTCCTAGAAGACTTTGATCGAGGAAACATTAAGATGAGGACAGTTGTATGATTTGACCTAAAAGGTTTCATTTTGTACTCCAATTTGCTGATAGAGGAGCCAGTACCTGGCATTCTTCTGGGAGAGTGACAGAGAAGCACGTCCCTTAGCAAGCTTTCCTAGAGGGCCTGGGGGACAGTAGCTGAGGGGTGCAGCCCTACTGCTGAGGAGAAGGGACGAACAGGAAAGAAGAAACCAGCGATCTGAGAGGGTACCTGGGGTGGGTAGCCGAACAGCCTAGAAGCCTGTGCATGATGCCCTGTCATCCTTGCCTCCTGTGGGCTCCTTGTAGCTTTGTTATTGAGGTATAATTGCCCTAGCTCAAAATCCACCTTTTTTTGGGGGGGGGGGATTTTATCTTTTCTTTTGCATGTGGGGCTGCTCTTGCTTGTGTGTCTGTACTATATACATGCCATGTGTCTGCAGAGGCAGAAGGTATCACATCTTTGGATCTGGAGTCACTGATGGCTGCCACGTGAGTGCTAGGAATTGAACCTCTGGAAGAAGAGCCAGGACTTAACTGCTGAGCCATTTCCTGGTGAAAACCCATTTCCCATGAAAACCCAGCCACTGTAAGCATCTAGATCAGTGGTTCTCAGTGAGGCTGTGGTGTGACGCCATTCACCCTCCAATCTGACTGATAGTGCATCTCCAGCCCTCATCCTGGGCCCAGGAATAACTTACTAACTACAGCTGCGGGCGCCATTCCTGGATGGCTTAATGAAAAAGGTCAGACATCAAGAAGCTTTAGGCATGCTTCTTTTACTCAGGGCGAAGGCCATCTCTCATGCGGCATGTTTTGTAGTCCGTACCTTTTCATTAAGGTCAGTGTCACACCGTTTGTCTAATACCACATCTGGGTGTCCACTCAGCTATGTAGGGACAGGGTATGAGGCTGATGTACATGGTCACAAGGCTTTGTGGGCCACGTTCACATCTGTCTTGGGTAGGCACGTTCACGGCTTATGAGGTGACCAAGGTTTTCCACGGTGGTATGTACTCCCCATAGCCAGCCAATGCTTCTTGGCTGTTCTCTGTCTGCAGCCATCCTAGTGAGGAACTCAGTGTGGCTTCTGAGCACCTGCTTGGTGCTTGACTTTATTAACCATCCCCCTATCCATCTATTGTTCGAATTTTGTGCCTTTGGCCCATTTTTAATGGACTTGTCTTATTTTGTTGATTCCCTGTACATTTTGAATGTGAGTCCTTCGTTAGAAAAATGGTTGTCTTATTTTGCTTTTCTTATAAGTCTTTTAAAGAAAATATGTATTTATTTTATGTGAGTACACTGTCACTCTCTTCAGACACACCAGAAGAGGGCATCAGATCCCATTACAGATGGTTGTGAGCCACCATGTGGTTGATGGGAATTGAACTCAGGATCTGTGGAAGAGCAGCCGGTGCTCTTAACCACTGAACCATCTCTCCAACCCAAGATATATCTTTTGAAGCACAAAAACTTTGATAAAATCTGAGCCAGGTGTGGTGGTAAATCCTTTGACTCCAGACCTCAGGAGGCAGACACATGTGGATCTCTGTGAATTTGAAGCCACCCTGGTCTACATAGTTTCAGGACAGCCAGGGCTACATATGAGACCCGAGTTTAAAAATAAAAACCTGATTTCTTTTTTCTCTTACAGTTTTGGTATCACATTTAAGAAGGCTTTGTCTAACCCAAAGTCACAAGCCCATGGATGCTTCCTCTCAGAAATTAGAGCTCTCTGTTATTATTTGGTTGGTTAGTTTTTGAGACAAGGCCTGACTTACTATGTAGTCCAGACTGGCCATGAGCCCAGGATCCTCCTGCCCAAGGCTCCTAATTGCTGGGCTAACTTCAGTCTTGTCTGTGACCACTGTCCACGGGCTAGTTCTTACCTGGATGTGTGCTGTCTATTTGTTTTTGGTCCCGGTATGGAAATATGAGAATACAGTTTTTTTGTCCAGAATCAATTGACCATAAGTGTAAGATTAATTATATGAAATATATATATATAGTTTAAAATATAATATGTATATATATTATATACCTATACTTCACCTGTTTTGAAATCAGCATTAAATCCTATAAATATTTCAGAACTGTCTGGCTGTTTGGTCCCTTGTATTTCCATAAGATTTTAGGATAAATTTGTTAATTCTGTTTTTGAGACAAGGACTCAGGTAGCCTAGGCTGGTCTAAACACAAGACTCCTGGTTTATGCCAGGGATCAAATCCAGAGTTTCATGCATGCTAGGCAATTTCTTTACCAACTAAGTTACATCCCCTGGCACCAAATTCGTTGGTTTCTATAAAGATTTCTATGCTTGCCAAACTGGGCATCAGTACACATACCTTTTTTGGGAGCCTGAGTCCAGGTGTTTGAGGCCCATGTGGGTAACACAGTGGGAGCCTGTGTTTGAAAATATAATAAAAACCAAATAAACTGCTATTTTAGTGGAGACTGCACCAACTTTACAGATCACTGTGAGAGAATTGCCATCTGAGCCCCAAAACTCTGATTCACAAGCGTAGATATCTAGCCTCTCTGAGCTGTGTTTATAATTTCTTGTGTACAAATCTTGGTACTTCTGGTGCTGCAGTGAAACTGTTCATTTCAATGGTTGGGTTCCCCTCGCTAGTGTCGACACACAAATGAGGACCTTACTTATTTTGTGATCATTTTGTTTGAAACAGGGCCTTATTGTGTAGCCCAGGCTGGCCCAGAAGTGCTGAGATTCTTGGTATGAGCCACCATGCCTGGCACAACCGAGTTTCTAAGTATTTTCCAAGATCCTTGACTCCTGTTCTTTAGCCTGAGGCAGTCTCGTGAGTGGAAAGAGTGGGAGTCTGGCCTGCCTTCATCTCAGAGCATCAGCAGCTTCTCTCATGAGGTTTCCGCATAGACTCACTTTCTCGGGATGAGGCCGGTATCAATTTGTTGAGAATTTGTGATGTGAATTGGTGGTGGATTTCCAAATGCATCTGCTGACACCATATGGCCAGTGGGTTCTTTCTGCACTTGATGTGTTACATCGGTTTTGGCTGTTAAACTAATCTTGTACTCCTGAGACAAATGGTAGCTAACTATGGGCTATACCTTTGGAAAATGAACATTACTGGACTATTTGTTCATATTTACTAAGATTTTTGTATTGTTTGAGACTGGGCCTCACCATCTGGCCCTGAGTGGCCTGGGCCAGCCTCAAACTCACAGAGATTTGCCTGCTTCTGCCTCCTGAGTCCTGGGATCAAAGAGTTGCCCCACCATGTCTGGCTGCCAAGGTTTTCACGTCTGTGTTCAGGATGGATGGGGTTTTCCTGTGGCTTTGGTACCAGCACACTGGCCTAATGGGATGAACCAGGTGTCCTCCCTCCTGTGATGTGAGCCCCATGCTCTTCTCTAGGTCTGAGCTGCCAGGTCTGTCTTCCTCTAAAGCTGTCTGACTTACAGTCCTTGCTGTGTGGACGCTGGTCCCCATTTCCCTCTCATTTCAGTTGCTTCTGTATTTTACCCACATGGGTCATTTGTCATCATGTCTAGATATCAGAGGAGGGGACTGGACCTCATCTAGTTAATGGACTTCAAGTTGCAGAAGGCTGCGGGCTGCATGTGAGCCACTGTTCCTAACAGAGAGCCATCTCTCAGGTCTCTCGTTCCTAATTTTGGAAGTCTTTGTTTTTTGTTTTTTGTTTTTCTTTTTCTTTTTTGTTTGTTTTTTAAAGAGCTGACTCATGGCCTTGTAGATTTTTATTTATTGGGACCATTTTCTTCTATTCACATCAACTTTTCTCCTGCCTTCCATTGCTTTTGGCTTTATGTTCTTTTTCCAGGGTAGGGTATTGGTTTTCAACAGGAGTTTAAACTATTGCTCCAGGTCCAGACATGCTATTGTTAAACGACTTTTCCTTCTCTCTTCCTTTTTAAAAATTCACTTTGATTTTTTTCTGTGTATGGGAGTTTTATCAGCATATATGTCTATGCACTAAGTGCATGCACTACACACAAAGGCCATAAGAGGGCATCTGATCCCCAGAAACTGGAGTTACAGATGGTTGTGCCTCATTGTGTGGGTACTAGGAACTAAGCCCAGCTCCTCTATGAGAACAGCAAGAGCTTGATCACTGAGCCATCTCTCCATCCCCTGTGGTTCATTTTTAATAGACAGCAGCTCTCTTTGTAGCATGGGGTAGACTTCAGTTCTCTCTCCATCCTGTCCCCGACCTCACATGACCAGATCATGGGCACCCACCATCACATGTCTGTTTCTCCATCATTTCTTTTGTCTTTTCTATTTTGGGACTGTGCTGATAGATGTGATTAGTATAGCTCCAGGATGGACAGGTGTTTGTTATAAATGTCCATTTGTCTTGTCTGTCCCTCTCCCTCCCCCACTCCAAGGTTTCTCAAGATACCACTGTCCTGTAAGTTATTATGTAGTCCATGCTAGCCCCAAGCTCTCTTAGAGACTTTGGACTTTCCCAGTGTTGAGACTATTTTATAGGTTGGAACTTTTGAAGTTGGACTAAATGTATTTTGCATTATGATATACCTACAAGCAAGCCTGTGGGGACGAGAAGTGAAATGTGATATTTTGAATAAAAATGATCCTCACAAGCTCACAGGGAATGTCACTATTAGGAGGTGTGGCCTTGTTGCTGCATTTGAATCAAGAGGTAGAATTCTCAACTTCTCTATCATCAAATCTGAGGGCTGCCATGTTCCCACCATAATCTTTGAAGCTGTAACCCAGCCCCAATTAAATGTTATGGTCATAGTGTCTTTTCACAGCACTAGATGCCCTAAGACAGAAGTCAACACTAGGGTCTGGGGTATTGCTGTCATAGGCCTGATTATGCTTTTTTTTTTTTTTTTTTTTTTTTTGGTTTTTGGGAGGAATGTGAACTGTGGAACTTTTGGGTTAGAAAAACAGTTGAACACCTTAAGCAGGGTTAATGGGCCATACTCGTAGACCCATGGAAGACAGTGGAATGAGGGTGATTTGAACTGGGAGGGGGGCTAGCCCAAGAGGTTTCAGAGGAGAATGTCAGTGGCCTTGAGTATGCACTCAGCCACTAGAACCTGTAAATAAGGTCTCAAATTTGATATAACTTTTCAGAGTTTTGATCTTCCCTTAATGCTTTATGTGTTATGTAGCATGTCCTTTTTATAGCACACTATAGTATATATGTCCTAGATAGAGTGGTTAAGATATGAAGTGGTATACTGAATTATGCATTTTGAAATGGTAAAGTATATATTACTTTATAACATCTCCAAACCTTTTTATTCCAGCCAGCCCTGGGCTACTTTATTTCATGTGTGTGTGTGTGTGTGTGTGTGTGTGTGTGTGTGTGTGTGTGTGTAGGGCCCCATTTCACTCTCTATCTCACTCTATATAGTTCTTGGGGAGATGTATGAGGAGTGGACTCTGGATCATATGAAGTGCTATTTAAAAGGTTCTGATGGGAGCTGAAGGGGTAGCTCAGTGGCTGAGAGTGCTTTGCTCTTCCAGAGGACCACAGTCGGTTCCCAGCACTCAGGGTGAATAGTTCACTGCTTGAGGTGGGAATCCAATGCTCATTTCTGGCCTCCACAGACACGTGCATACATGTGGTATACGTGTGACAAACACACAAGTAAATAAAGCAGGGGAAAGGTTTTGTGGAACTATTTTTACAGCAGCCCCTTTCACACCTGGCACTGTGCAGGAAGCTCTACCCCCACAACAGTCCTGTCACTTTATGTGCCATCCTGATGTGCCTGTGGCTTTGTTATTCTTCATGAAGTGATGCCGGCCACCCGAGTGTATTCTCTGATAGATGTTTAAGTATTTCACATTAAAGTGTCACCAGGCTTTGTTGCTACAGTTGGGCTCTTTGTATATTTTAGATATCGATCCCTCACTGGACATAAAATGTGCTTTTGTGACTTACATTAGCTTAGATTCATGGTTGTCTTACAGATAGTCTGCTGGCTAGAAATCGGTACAATTCTGGAAAAGTCTAGTAGCGTGGTTCAAGTGCAGCTTTCCTCTTCCTCTTCTGTGTGATTGTCATGTGTATTATGTTATGAAGTATAATTAAAAACCCTGTTTTTGCATTTGTGGGGTGTGGGGAGCATGTGCCATGGACATGTGTGACAATCAGAGGACAACTTGCTAGTGTTGGTTCTCTCCTTCTACCATGTGGGTTCTGTGGAACCATCTCGCTGGCCCAATCTTTTACTGATTATGTATGTATGTATGTATGTACGTATTTTTGAGACAAAGTCTCAATATGCAGTCTAAGTTGCTTTGAACTTGAGATCTCCCTGGCCAGGCAGGTACACCCAGCATAACTGTGGGTCTGCTGGTGGTTCCAAAAGAGAGCATACGTGATTTTTGCATTGCCCATGTTATTTCTCTTTCCTGGGGCACATCTCTGTGTAGATTTGTATTGCTACTTGGAGTCATCTTTTCCTGATTGACTGTAATAACTTCTGCAGGCTGGCCTGCTGGTGTAGATTATTATTTTTAGCCTTCACTTATTTTAGAGATAGTTTTGCTATCCTTATGGCTCTTTTTCTTTTAAAAATGATTTCTTTCTTAAATTTCTATGTGTATGTATCACACGTATGCACCAGGTGCCTGTGGAGGCCGAAAGAAGCTGTCAGGTCCCCAGGAGCTTGAATTGTAGTCAGTTGTGACTTGCTCTATGAGGATGCTGGGAACTAAACTCAGGTCCTTGGAAGAATAGCAACTGCTCAGTGCTGTGCCATCTCTCCAGCCCCGCCACATCCCTAGGATTCTGAGCTGCCTACCTGCATAGTATCAGCTTATTGCATCCTGGTGAAGGGGGCGGGTGCTTTGCCGTCCCTTGTATGATTCTTAGGGCCTCATCTTTTGGAACTTCCTGACTATGGAAGTTAATTTCTTCTGATTGGAAAGCTTGATTCAAATCCCCCTCTGCTCCTCCCTTTCTTGTCTCTGGCCCAGTGGCATGCTCAGGCCGCTGCATTAGGATCCGAGGCTGTTTGCTCTTTTATTCACCATTTTCCCTGTTCTTCACACTGATGGTTCTACCACTCTCTTCAGTTGACACTCTTTGGCTCTCAGTGGTCTGCCCACATCATAGCACACCAGCACTGTAGTGACTTATTTTTGTTTAAGACAGGGCCTCTGTGAAGAGTCACAGTGCAGTGACTCTTCTGCCCCTGCCTCCTGGGTGCTCAATTGCAGGTGCAAACCCAGCTACTAGGGTGTACTTTAAAAATGTGCAAATCAACTGAGATTTTCCAATGACTAATGCACTGCCACACATTCTTTTTACTGGTTTTCAGCTGCATGTATACCAACCATGTGTCCTTGGTGCCCATGGAGACTAGAATAGGGTGTCAGAGACCCTGGGCATAGTTAGCAGATGGTGGCTGTAAGCCACCATGTGGGTGCTGGGTATTGAACCCGGGACCACTGTAAGAACAATCGGTGCTCTTAGTTACTAAGCCACCTCTAATTCTTAACATGTGGTTTTCTTTCATTGATTTTCTGTGTGTGTGACCATGGGTTGAACATTGCAGCACCTTGTGTGGGTTAAACATCTGCTGTCATTGAGCTTATTTCCAAGACCCTGGTCATATTTTAATAGATTTGATGTCTCTGGTAGGTCCAACATCTGTGCCCACATAGATTTCTTTTGATTTTTTCCCCCTTTGAGGATGAGTTTTTCTTTGAATGTATCAGTTTTAGTTGAAAAAAAGGGGAAGGGCATTAATATTAGTAATTAGAGGTTTTCAATTTTCCCTTAGTTACGTGGTTTATTATTATTAATTGGTTAAGACCAACTCTTAAATTGCTCAGGCTGCCCTTGAATTTGCCATGAAACCAAAGTAGCCTTGAATTCCTTATCTTTCTGTTCCTACTTCCCAGGTACTGTATGTCTTTCTTGGCACCTTGACTTAATCTATGGATTCCATTTCCTGCTTGGCACACAACGTTCCCACCCTCTTCCATTTTACAGTAATTTTGAAGTGAAGCTTCCTAAGACCATCCTATGCCTAGTGGCCAGCTGATAATTTGGGATATTCCCTGAGCCAGGTCCTCCTCTGTTGTGTTTCTATGAGGGTTTGAGTCTGCCCTGGATTGTGGTTTTGGAGCCCTCTCGCACTTCCTCACATGCTCAGCTATTCTGGGTACATGTATGCAGAGCATAGCAAGCCTCCTGTGGCTGCCTCATTCCCATTCTGACAACTGTCCTGCTGCTGTTGCCAGGCTAGCTGGAGACTGCTCTTCCTGCATGATTGCCAGTTACTACTGTTACTGCCAATGCCATAGGGCACGGAATGCTATTTGGGCTTCAGCTTTACCCAGGATCCCAGGTTAGAATGCTTTTAGGGCTGGGTGGAATGACGAGGATCTCTTCTATCCCTTCTCTTGCATCCCAAGGAAAGAAGCCTCACTCCAGAAGGCCCTTGAAGGTAGCCAGGCTCAGCGGCACCTTGTGCTGGGACACTGCAGGGCTTAGTCACTTCTACTCAAAGCCTAGAGGATCCCTGCACCCTGAGGAATAATTCTCCCACAGTGTCCTACAAGAAAGGTACTTCTGAGTGATAATGGATCCCTGATTTTCTAGGAAATGAACAGGTAGGGATGGTGAGACGGTTCAGTGGGTAAAAGTACTTGCCACATAGCCCAATGCCCTATGTTTGGTCCCTGAACCCATAGTGTCTTCTCACTGCACCCCGAGCCTTTATTTACACACAGCAAAACAACTGCCCTGAGAACTTGCCAGTAACACCCAGCAATGGAGTCATGATATCTGGATATTGGAAAGCTGTTACAATCTATACTGTGCACGTGATCTTTCCCAAGGATGGGGATGAAGAGCCCAGCTTATACTTACTTACCTGGTCTGGTTCTGAGGCAGGGTCTTGCTATGGCCCGAGGCTGGCCTGGAATTTGCTGTGATCCTCTTGCTATGCCTCCAGATTTCTGGGATTAGAGGTGTGTGCCACCCTGCCCAGTTCTATCTGCACTCTGTGTAGTGGCTACCAAAGAGCCACGTAGTCGGGGCAGAATGCTGTTAGCCTTTTCCTATCTTGAAGCCTGAGCTTTTTGTGTGGTTTCAGTCTCTCATCTCTAGCAACCTTCCTGCTTCCTCTAGGATAATTATTAAGCCATTCAGCCCACTGACTAAGGCCTAGCCTACCTACTTTTAGTTCCCACCCAGTGGAGCCGCTCTGGCTTCAGGGCCTCCTGGGGTGTATGTGCCAGTTACTCTCCTTCCTCACCACCTGCAGGGCACCTTCCTTTGGGAGGCACAGCTTACTAGAGTACTGTGTTTATGAAGCTGTCCTAATACCAGTACTTATTAACTGCCCAATAGGGTCTCCAGCCATGATAAGGCAGCCAGTTATGTCCGGGATCAGAGAAACCCCAGTAGACACAAAGCTTAGATGTCTAAGGCATATGCATTTTTGGAGTATAGGAAATAACTGTCAGCCTAGTATTAGTTTTAGTGTGTGTCCAGGGTGACCCTGCTAACTCATGAACCACACACACAAGGGAGGTGAGCTTGGACCCAGGACAGTGCTCCTCTTTTTTGTTTTTGTTTTTGCTTAGGCCCTAGTCTGAACCTTCTCACACACTGACCCACATTCAGATATCAGAGGCATCTAAGAGCAGGTCTGACACCTGCTTGTTTCTTCTGTCACCACTGACACCAACATTTCTGTTCTGACAAGAGGCTTCCAGTCTTGGTTGTCTGTGTATATGCTCATTGGGGCCTCTGAGCTCTCTGCCTCCCCGTGGGGATGGCAGGCAGTGTGAGCCTATTTCAGAAGCATAGACCAGTGCTAGCCAAGCACAGGGTCTGCTGAGAGCGCATACCCTGGCCCACAGCTGCACACCAGGCTTCTGTGCTGACTCCCTGCTCACAGGATGCAGCTGCAGGCAGGGAAGCAGCTCTCACGGGGATTCTGAGTCTTCAGCTTTTTGTTTTGAGAAAGGCTCATATAGGTGGCCTGTATCTCACAGTCTTCAACCCCTTGAATGTCAAGATGATAAGTGTGGGCCACAAAGCCCGGCTCAAGCCTCCCTTCTTGCTCCTCTTTCTAGAACACCGACTTAGGGTTGTTAATATATCTTAGTACGTTATTCATAAACAGTATCACCCCATGCTTACAAGCAAAACAATTCTCCCAAACAAAACAGCTTAATAATCAGTCAAGACCGCCTCGGGGGCACAGAGCTTGTTCTGAGGAACTGGGGTAGGGGGAGTCAAGGACTCACAACCAGAACTCATAATGCTAAGGACAGTGAAAGTCCTGTATGCTGGCAGGAAGCAGGCTTCAGAGTTTCAAAGATTTTCGGTTTTTCTCTGAGCTGGTACCCACAAACAGGCCAAGTTCTTTCTTCCTAAGGTCTTTCTTGTTCTATCATAAACTGATTCTCTTTTGGGGAAGTGACTTATTAGGACTCCCACCTGGATCTTGGTAGTAAAAATTCTATAGTAGAAGATGCTATGGAAAAACGCCATTAAAGACTTTGTATTTAGCTGGAGGGATCTGGAACACTGGTAGTGCCAGAACATAGGGCAGGCCAAGGTCAGCACTGGACAGCTATCCTGTTCTTAGCCTGTTCATTCTTGGCAATTTCAGGAGGCAAAGGCTAGCTGGTACTGTAGAGCTAAGGAGGAGCTTGTCCCTTCTCGGGCCCCTGCAGTCCTGCTGAAAGTGGGACCAGAAAATGGGTGGCTGGGCATGGATTGAAATGACAAACAGTGGCTCTTCTACAAATGTGGAGGTTTATTTCAACAAAACGTGGAAAGAGTGCATTGGACTGAAGCCCCTGCTCGTTGGCGTGTGTGTCCATCGAATTCTCACTGACACGAGTGAAGGCTGCTTTGTGAACAAGTGGACAGATAATATGGCAATCTCAGTTCAAGCAAGTCTGGGTCAATACATCATTCATCCTCCTCCCTCAGTAACCTTGCATGTGTAATGGGCTGTGGGACCATCAGATTGTTCATGTGCTGTGGCTCTGACTTCTTCACATGAGAAGCCCTGATCCTGGGGATGGGGCAGCAGGGAAAAGGGAGTTATATAAGCCCAACCCACTTCACCTCTGAAGAAATGGCACAACAGGGCTCTGAGTGGTTTTCATTCCATTGGGGTGTGTGGGATTGGATGTGCTGTAGCAAGTGTAGAGGCTGGAGACAAATCCCATCCTTACCTACAAGGTAAGCAGAGAACCAGGGACCAGGGAGCTTCCTTCTGGACTGCTCCCCACTTGATCCGGCCCTGGCCCTCCTGTTCCTTCTACCAGGGCTTGTGGGGGTGGGGCAACTTGCATCTACCGTCCCTTGGATGTCCACTTGAAACGTGGCACCACTGAGAAGGTCCTCTGGAATATCTGCTTGAGGTGCTCCTGAAGGGGGAGGTCAGCTCTTTCGTGGAATTCAGGTTAAGGCTCAGACTGAAGTGCTCACTCGAATGGTTTCTGTGGCAGGCATCTTTTTCCTCCTTGATCTTCAGTGACAGATGTGTTAGTCATAAAGTAGAAACTGGATGTTACACCAGCTCTAATCATCTCCATTGTTGCTTTAGGAACAGCAGTGCTGAACACCAATGCTTTCTTGGGTAAATGGGGTGTTAAACTCTTCAGGCCACCCCTGAGGAGGCCCTGTTGCTGGCCATGGAGGGCATAAAAAGTCTGGAAACACCAGCACCGAGACTGAACTGTAAGGTATCTTAAGGGCAGGTGAATTCTTGTTCCCTGGAAGCCTCCTAACATCAGGAAGGCCAGTTTCTGGTGCTGGAAGCACAAGTGTCATCAGGTGGGTGACCTGCCATACCTTCTGCCAGAAATAGGCATGGCCCCACAGTGACAACATGTCCCCAGAAGAGACTTTTCCTGTCTTGAACTACTCTTTTCCCTATCATCAACAGGAAAGAGCCTCCTCTTAGCTCACCACCTCGGGCTCCTGCACTGTCTGCCTGCCTCCATCCACCCACAGAGGTGAGGGCCCTTACCCACTGGCCTTTAGCTCCTAGGTATAGTCACTATGTAACTACATAGCAATAAGGAATGTGGTGGCAGGCTGACCATTTCCCTAGGGGTACCAAGATGACACTCGAGGTGGTTGAGAGTGTTTGATCAGGAACAATGACATGGTCTGCTTTTGAGCCTGCCTGTTAGATCATGGTTTTGCCCTCATCTCTGTGTTCTCACCGGCCTGCAACAGATTTTCTGCTCTGACATTTCTTGTAAATAGTTATCTTGCTGTGGTTAGATGGGGACTGTCCCTCTCCAGTGCCTGGTATGTGCTTGGCTGTGTGTGGGGTAGTGATCGATGGACCTGAGCCTCCACCTTCCTCAGCCCCAGCCCTCCCCTGCTGCGTGTGGCTGTGGCTCATGGGGCAGGGGCTGCAGACACTTGGATACTGTTCACACGACCCTATGCTGGGGCAGGCAGGACAGGAGGGCAGGCCTGCTTTAGTAAGACCTCATGGTACAGGCATGTACCTTTCATTGCCTTCTCAGTCCTGTGCGTGGAAAGAGGACTGTCACAGCTGGGCTAATAAATACTGAGTTGGGTGTGTGTGACTGGACTTTGTGGTTCAGAGCCCAGGTGTCATGCAGAGCCTGAAACACTCAAGGGGAAGCAAATGCCACTGACTCCAGCCCCAGGCTCCGGTGCCTTCTCCTTACAATGGGTTCAGATGGGAGAGGCAGCCCCAGCTCTCTTCTCCAGAGACAGGGCAGGGATGGGTGGGAAGCTCCTCCTACGTGGAAGGGGAATCCATAGTGGAGAGGATCCTTACAACTTCTGCTCGCTGAGTGGGTGAGATGTGCTGAGTCATGTGGACGATGGAATCCATGGCAACTTCTGGATTGGCCTGTACCAAGCTGGGAAGAAGATTAGGGATGGTGAGGAAAAGACTGCTAGAAGGAAGAATTTAAGAGCTGCCAGCAGACTTGCTAACAGGCCATAACACGCAGTACTCACTGCCTCAGGGATCTTCTTGTGTCAAATGTCCCTGATAGCTAGGGAGTGGTAAAAAGGAACTAGAAAACAGCTGTCTATGTTAGAAAATAAGGGGTAATTAAAAATAACTCCCCAAAGAAACAATGACGGGGACACACTGACAGTGGTGCTGGCACGAAGGGCACTTCCTAGACACATAGAATTATTTTGGTGCCAAATGTCCCAGAAGTAAACTATAAAACAAGGTTAGTAGGAATAGTCTACATCAATAATGAATACAGAAATGTATCAGGGAAGAAAGGAGTGCTTGCTTGCAGAATTTGAGTGGAGCATAATTATGGAAGTCAGAGTCCAGATCAAGGAGCAGCTTGGCAATAAAATTTTAACATCAGATGATCTTTGGGTGCCTTTCAGTGGGGTCCTCTGTGATGGCCAGAATACTGTATGAATCACAAACATCAGATAACCTAAATACAAGACTGTCCTACAAACAAAAGACTGGGGCCTGGAGAGGCGGTTCAGCGGTTAAGAGGCAGTGCCGAGGACTCCCACATGCTCCAGCCCAGAGCCCAACCACACTCATGGGGAAACTCCACAAAAGCATTCAGTCAGTAGCTTACTAAAGGTGATCACTTTACTGTAGCCACAAAATATTTTGTCCTTAGTTGGCATACAGTGTCAATAAGGTAAACATGTAAACAATAGGAGAATTACTAGTACCAGCTTTTACTTTTGTGACCTTTTTTCTAAGTAATATATTTCCAAACAGTTTTGTGGGCATCTCCCAGGAGATGTCAGCTTTCCCTCCTTCTAGAACCACCTACTTGGTTTTAATATCTGTACCTACAGTGAAGGCATGATTGTCCGGAGTCAGCTGTGTCTCAGGGCTGTATCTGTGGGTCAACTACAACAGGTCCAGACAGGGGGACCACAGAGATCAGGTCAGCTTTATCTTGTAGTAGTTATTTTATGTATGTGAATACACTGAGCTGTCTTCAGACACAACAGAAGAGGGCATCAGATCTCATTACAGATGGTTGTGAGCCACCATGTGGTTGCTGGGATTTGAACTCAGGACCTCTGAAGAGCAGTCAGTGTTCTAAACCACAGAGCCATCTCTCTAGCCCCATTCTAAGCTTTTTATTTTAAAGAAATTAGCCCCTTGCCTTGAGGACCCTTCTGGCGGTCTCACCTGCGGATCTGCTTGAGGACATAGTCCCTGCTGATGTACTTTATGTTCTCCTCTATCACAGAGCGGACACCATCTTCTTCTGTCAGTTGTTTCTCCAGCCATTCCACCAGGTCCTTATTATTGTCCCAAACGTAAGCCTGCAAACACGAAAGTCTTTGTCAAACACCAGAGGCCAGGCCTAAACACCCAATTGTCTAGTGTCCTAAAAGCTTTCTTGGTGCAAAAACATTGTTCATAATTCTCCTTTTCTGTTGTGGTTGGATGTAGAGAGGACAGGTTCCCAGCGGAGAAGTGCCCTCAGCTGTCTTCCTTCCCTTTTCAGATGCTCACATGGGAGTCTGTCCATTGAGGCTCTGGTGTGTACTGTTCTGTATCAGTAGGTCTGTGTGGAGCAGGGTACTTAAGAGTGTGACCAGGAGGAAAGGTGTGTATGTGGCTGTTTCTCTTTGGAGGAGCGGAGACACTGATCCCCAAGGGCCATTCCAGTCCCAGCAAGATGTGGCTGACAAGGCTCCACCCTGTGCCTCTCTAGCTGGGGCAGCCTGCTGTGCCTGACAGACACATGCGAGCAGGCTTAGAGGACAGCATCCAGTACAACGTGGCTGCTGATGTGGGGAAGTCTTGGTGCTACAGCGATGCCAGAAAGCCACCCCAGTCTATGAGCTGGGGAGCACCACAGAGGGTCAAGAAGTCTGCAGCCACCAGCACCTCACGGCCCACCTCTCGCCTCCTTTTCGTTCAAGATCATTTTGCTGAGTATTTCCGAGGCAGCTGACTACATAATAACTCAGGAGTGTTAGAAGCCTAATAGCCTTCTCCTTGCTCTCTTCTCTCATTTCTTTACAAATCATTTAGGAATCGTTTTGTTAATGGTTTCCGGAAAACCAAGTACCACCATTAGGGCTCATTCATATTTATGTCATTTTGTTTGGGTAATTAACCACAAAGCTCGTCATTTAAAGGTGCGCTACCCTTTTCTGTTATCACTAACGAAGTCAAAGTCAGAATGACAATGAGTTTGGCGCTGTAATTTAATAGGTGGGCACTGTAGGGAGGCTTGTGTTGTGGCTTCAGGAAACCCAGATACAAGCAATGCCACAAAAGCCACAGCTGCAACCTCATGGCTTAGCAGTGTAGACTGAATGTTCTAAGAAGAAGCATCCAGCATTAGGAAGGACACTGGGTTGTCTTCTGACACCATGCTTAAAAAAATACCATTTGTTGCTAGGTGTGGTGGCTCAAACGATTCCAGCACCTGTAAGGCTGAGGCAGGAGGACAGAGGTTAAGCCCAGCCTGGGCTACACTGAGGCAAGGGTACAGATTGAGACGTGTGGTTTCCATTGAGACTCACACCTTCCCCTGACTTAGCTGGCCGTGCCTGGCTGTTTACTATGGCTGGATTATATGTTCCTAGGCATAAGAAACAGTGAGCCTTTTCTGGTAGCCTATCTACCTCTTTTCCTGGCTCCAGATTTGCTCATTTTGGGCATATCCGATGGAGGTCAGCTCTCCTTACAGAACAAGCTGGGAACTCCCCTCCTCTGTGTAACTTCTCTGAGAGCATGCAACAGGGAAACTGTGGCAGACTCTGCTGACCGGGAGGTGCCTTGCTCATGTGGTCCAGCTTCTAGCTGGCCCCAGATGAATGAACACACCTGGACTCTAGCTACTGCCACCTTTATAAACCTGGCCATTTCCATCATTGGTGATTAAAAGTTCTCTGTGGCTTGAGGACTGCACACCTTCCCCAACTTAGGAGGATTTGGTAGAGAGAGGTGCAAAAAATAAAACAATAGCAGCTTTAGCTTCAGAAGGAAACCAAACAAAACCCAACTAGATTCACTCAGGAGTCGTAACGCCTTTAGTTTAAGAGAATATTTAATACTCTTATTAATCATTTTTAATCCGTTTGCTTTTAATTAAGAAACAGCATGATGCTTTGCTATCAACATATGCCAGGGAGCAGATTAATTGTGGCTTAAGATAACTCTCCTTGATTGGTGTAATGCATTAGCTAACGAGATGCCGGCTTCTAACGATGCTCACACACTACACTGGAGAAAGTCGGCTACCCTCTAGAGTAAACACTCCTGCCTTCCCCTCCTGCAGCCACAAACTATGGTAGGTGTTTAAACATTTTATAACAGTTCCCAGGCAAAACTACAACACCACATTCCAAGCTGTTAGATGCTTAAAAATACGGACCCTGCGTATGAAACATGCTGTTTATTCAGAACATACTGGATGATGCCACTAAGCCCAAAGTACATGAAGACAGAGCCTCTGAGTTCTAACCAACTATGTTTTTAACATAAAGAAACAAATTTGTATATTCTCAATGCCTTTTTGTTTGAATCAGTCTGGGAAGGTTTTTATCATGCCCTCTGCTCTGAGTGATTCTGCTTCACTTAGGAAAAGCAAGCTGCGTAAAGAACAGATATGAGACTCACCATTCCAGCCATGAGGAAGGACAGGCCACCTCTGTTCCATGAGGGAAAAGTCATTATGTTCTTCCTTAGAATTATAAAAATGTAGCTATCTACTATGGATTTTAAACAAGTATGAAATGCTGGCTACTAGCCTCATGACAGCCTTGAACCCGCTTGTGTCTGACATCTCAGCCACAGCACCTTAATATCAGTAAAATATCAATAATTAAACATCACAACACTTGCTTGTCTTACAAAACACGTTCAACAGACACTTTCTTTCTGCATCAATGGATAAGTATCTCAGGCACCACTCAGCTCCACTAATTATTACATATAATTAGTCTAGCTTACAAAATCTAAATGACCTGTTTGAAAAGGTTCGTTTCTAATGCACTGGACAGCTGTTAAGCTCTCCCTAAGCAATGGTAGAACAGGGCCGGGGAGTGACTAGGGCACACCCTGATGGCTGCAAACCCTGGCTACCACACCTACAAATGATTCTACTATGTGGGCTGCTTAAGAGATCCTTCCAGCTGGAGAGATGCCTAGAAGCCATCTGACCTGGTATGTATGGAGGGGTTGGGGGGGTGATGTGGGATATATACACATTCTAGAAAGATTGTTTTTAATGTTTCCAAAGTTATGGTCTTCCAGCACTAAGATGCAAGGTGAGAGGCTTTGGAGCACTAAGATGCTCAGAGGCTTTGGAGACACCACAGAGAGATCATGCAAGCAGTGGCTTGCTAGATTCCATGGCTGGCCAAATAATTCCTGCCATTTTTTTCCTCCCTCATCCCTCCCTGGCATACTGAACTATCTGTGGGTTGCTTGAGGCAGTAGAGACTTTATCACATAAGATCCCATTCCACTTGGAAATCTAGAATAAGAGGAAGTAGGTAATTCTGGACAATTAGAATGAATCAGGATACTAAGCCCTGAGATACTAGTGTGAGCCAAGCAATCCTTCCAGGATTTGTCAGTATGACCAAGTCTCATGCTTTAGCTCTCTCTCCCCGACCCTTTCTCTTCTTGAAACAGGGTATTCCTGTTCCATGTATTCCTGACTAGCCTGAACGTACAGAAATCCCACCCCTGAGTTTTGGGATTAAAGGTATGCCCTACCATGACTGGCTGCTATTTAACTTCTAACATGCTTTGCTGTTGACATTTAACCCACTAAATCCTGTGACATCATAAACATTATCCCCATTTTATACACAAGGGAATGGGGGTGCAAATAATGTTTCCAAGCAAATAAATGTAAGACTGGAAACCTCAAGACCCACTATTTTCCCCATTGTTCCATGGAAGTCTTAACTGTGATTTCTCCTGTCGGACTCTGCAGGCATGAAACCAATCAGCCTGTTGGAAAACTGTATACCTCAAATTGTGGAGGTAGAAAATCAAAACAGAAACCATCCTCATGAAGCAAACATGTGTAATGTTTGCACAACCTAACTCAATCCTAACTCTTGAAGCTTTTCCTTAGGGAGCTGTACTTACAAAGATGTTTCTGACCACAATGAAACCAGAGCCATAAACCCAAGAACTTCCTCCAACAGGATTGTATAGTGGATCCAAGCAGAATCCTAGAGATCATGGAATGAAGGTCTCTAAGGGGACAGAAGTTTCACATCACTCAAAGTCTTGGGCTGAAGAGATGGCTCAGTGGTTAAGAGCACCGACTGTTCTTCCAGAGATCCCGCGTTCAATTCCCAGCAACCACATGGTGGCTCACAACCATCTGCAATGGGACTTGGTGTGTCTGAAGACACAGTGTTCTCACATACATAAATAAATCTTTAACAAAGACCTAACACTCCAAAAGACTCCCCCAGTTTTTGAGCTTGAGGGAAACAGCACATGAAATCTGTCACCATTAGAAGACACACCGAGTGCTTCAGCCATTCCCTAACCTCCGGCAGCTTCCATGGCAGCCCTGCAGAGGCAGCCCTGCAGCACCTTCCTCTCTCAAGGGCGCTGATGGTTAGTGTGGGAAAGGTGATAAAATCAAGTCCTGCTGAGCCTGCAGAATGTGGCAGGAGGTTTCAAAGTAGCATGTCCTGACTTCACAGGCTCAGTTGTCCTTCCTTTCTCTTTCCTGTCCCCTGGCAGGAGAGCTCACAGGAAATGCAATCTTCTGTAAACATGGGCAAAGGAAATAGTATCAACTATTGGGGATCACTGGTATAAGCAGACAGCCTCTTCCAGGGCTGTGTGCCTGCAGCGTCTTCTGCACTCAGTCTGTCCGGGAGCCTGTGCGCATACAGCTTGCACTGATGAGAGAGCAATGGTTGGTTTCTTTAGACATGCTGCCCCCTGGGAGGATGCCGCTAAGGAGCAAGTGAGGGACCTATCTACTCACTTCATGCTTGGAGGGAAGCTATTCCTTCTCCTCATCCTTGTGCCCACCGAGGCTGTGCACGTCCATTAGTGACTAATGTGGTAGGGAGGCGTATGGGCCACACACACACACTCCATTTACCTAGCTGGCCACTCTTAACTGGAGAACAACCTCTTATTTTACACTTGCATGACTTTCAATGCCAACTTCCACTAGAAGCTGCCAGTAGCCACTGACAAAATTGTCTCACTCAATTATGATGCCAGAGACTGACCTTAACCTGAACCAAATGTCAGAGAATGCCCCGCTCCCCTGCTGCACATCTGAAATATTTATCCAAGAAGCTTGCCAGTCATAAAGAAACAGGCAGACTTAACACAAAGGTGAATTTCAGAATACTCCACATCACTGGCTTTAAAACTGATGTTGAGTCTTATGGCTCCTTGATGAGAAAGGCTGTTAGCAAGGACTCCAGGTAGCATTTTCGAGGAGACTGGAGTGACCCTCTGTAGGACAAGGCCACCAGCCACCTTCCATCAATATCTGACAGTCACCGAAGATTTTGATCACACAAGTAATAAATGACAAGGTATGTCTGTCTAATAGCCTGATAAAACAGGACCAGCAAAATGGCTTGGCAGTTAAGGACACTTGCTGCCAAGGCTGAAGACCTGAGTTTGATCTCAGGAACCCACATGGTGAAAGGAAAGAATGAATTCTTCAAGTTGTCCTCTGACTTTTACATGTAAACTGTGGCATGCCTGTGGAGGCAGGAATACTGTCTCTCACTGCTAAGCCCCCAGGGTCTAGTGTGTTGTAAGTGTTACAAATGGTTTGCTAAATGACTCTGTAGCTGCAGATAGGCACTTCTAGCTTTTCTAACAGGTTCTGATAGCTTACCATTTGGCTGTGTGTAAACAGGAGAGGGTTGGGGTATTAGATTCCTCTTTTATGGCCTGATGATTCTTTGACAGGCCTTGTAACTCTCAGGTGCACTGTACAGGTTTGTTGGTAGGGCCTCACGTACCTTCACTGTGCCTTCCACTTCTACAAACCAGCGTCTCAACATGGCCTGGATCTGGCCGTCGGTCAGCTCAGGGTTGGCATTATGGATTTTCTTCTTGACCAGGTCCTCCAGCAGGAGGCGCCTCAGCCGCCAGTAGAAGAAGGTGCGGGATGTTTTCCAATCTAGGATATCCTAGCAGCACGGAGAGCATAGGGCATCAGTCAGTCACTGCAGCACGAGCACTCGGTCTGAAGGAACCCCACAGCATAACCAGCTCCTCTCCAGGAAAGCTCTTGGACACTCTAAAACTGGCCTGAGCTCCCCATCCTCCACTACCTCCCAAGAGCCTGCCAAATGCTACCTAAGACCTCACAGTGGCTTTGAGGAAGAGACTGACTTCCCAGAGACCTAGAAAGGTAATAATCTGTTTTGAGTAGTTAGCTCAACTTTTAGGCAGATCAAAGGTAAATTAGCTGTCACCGTAACCTTGACATTGTAGTAATCCACAGTCTGAGGATCACCTGGATTGATGTCACTAATGAAGGCACACATGACTCAGTTTCTTACTAGAATCCTCAGAGCTGTGTAAGGATCCCAAGGAAACCTTAAATCATTCTGTTTTAGATGTCAGGGGAGACAGAAAAGGGGAAAGATCTCTTAAACAAAACCGGAAATGGTTTGATCTGCATAAGCTGTGCTGATCTGGTCCTCGTAGCTCCCTGCTTGCGCGCCTATGTCACTTAGGAGTCTCTGACAAGTCAGAAATGGCAATTGTGTTACTTACGTTAATGACACCCTTCTCCTGCATCCGGCCTGGTGTGTCGTGCAAGTCAGCAAACTGCACTGCTACCTGATGGTAAATGGGAATTAGGAACTCCTCCCGCTCCTTCAACTTGCTCTCCAGCTCCTTCCGCTCAGTGGGGCTTAGCTCAGGGGTGCCTGCAATTACATAAACCTGTCTGTCACACTCAGCAGTGACCAGAAATCTTGGCACAGATGCAGCCACCGTCCTTCCCTCTAGGGCCTGGCTTTCTACTGCCCCCCCCCCCCCCCAAGTCTCTGATGCAGAACAGACTCTGAGATGGTAGTCCTGTACTTACTTTGTCACAGGGAGCCCACGTGTCTCCTTTGTCCTACTGAGGTCACAAGTATGAAAGCAGTGGTGGCAACTCTGCTCTCCAGGCCTCTTCTGAGCAGGTAAAGTAATAACCACTCAGATGTCTAGACCTCTCTCATCAGTTCCATGCTCTAGAGCAAGGCTCCTCTATCCCCATAAGGCACGACTGGTGCATGGACACCATGTTCATCATTACTGACAAGCATTAGAACAGCTGGACTAGTCCAAGTACAGTATTTTGTAGGAGAGTTTCCCGAGACCAGAGCACAGACCAGCAGCTCTGGTTTTACCATGTCCTCAGCAGGTGCCTGGGAAACTGCTATGCACCAAGTTGCTGTGCTCCATAACCTCTAATGACAGGTTTGGATATGCTTAACCTCAAAGTAGTAAAGCAAAGCAGGTTCTGTGTATTAGTCCCTGGTTTTCCAATCCCTGACCAGGTGACAAAATTTCAGGAGAAGAGAAGAGCAGATGTGTGGATTGCTAAGTGCAGAACACACTGGACTTTATTTGGTCAGAGATTTTAGCTCTGTAGAAAAAGAATGGCTACTCCCCCAGCAGCCAGGTTTCAGTAGTGTTCCTGTGTTGGTGATTCCCTCCCCAGTTACTTTCAGAATGGGGTCTGTAATCAATACTGAAGATGTACCTGCCTGCCAGGAAAGGACGAGGACATCTAGCTGAAGAAACAACAGGTGACAGCTTGGTGCTGGGGACAATCTGATGTGTACTGTCACCAGCACTGACATACAAGAACACAGGTGATGGGATGCAGAAGAAAAGGCTCTGCTTCAAGCGCAGGCCTGCCTGGAAATGGCCTTGTTTCTTATGCCATTGTGAATCACATGCCTATGAACCGTTAGTACCACACAGAAGGACAGGGACGGAACTCTAGCACCTAGCTTCATTTTAAGGGACTTTCTGGATGCCCAGCTCCTCCTGTTTTACACCTGCGAGAAGCAGGTCTAGTCCCATGGCCTTGGGTGCTCACACTGAGGGCAATCACTTTAATCTTTACAACTGCCTAAAGCTGTTCTTAGCATCTTACAGGTAAGGACACTGAGAACTTTTGTAACTTATCAAGGCCACAGAGCAATGGAGCGACAGCCAGGACTTCTCTGAGGCTTTTGATCAGTATTACACTGATGTTTCTACTTGGAGAAGACCAGACCTTCATAGTAGTGGACCCTTTAAGGCACAGTGGAAGACTCCTGAATAAGGAGGCTTAAGTCATCTTAGTCTTACTATTTAGCTAAGACCAGGACAATGTCTGTAGCTTCTAATTTAGTCAAGGATATGAAAGTACAATTTGCTGGGGCCCAAGAGATGTAGAACTGAGAAGACAGTTCAACAGGGAACTCCAAACTCTTCAAGTTTCCTTTGGGTAAACAGCCAACACTGTACTTGAATATACATGTGCATCTATATGGGCCATAAATAATTTATTGAGTATTTATTTTGTGTCAGGCACTGCACTTGAGCTTTTAAAGATCATATCTGCCATAAGTCAACACATATACAACACACATGGTCTCCCTCCCTCCCTCTCCCTCTCTCTGTCTGTCTCCCTTACTTACTCTCCAAATATAGGGCTCTACAGCTGTTAACCTGCTGCTAAGATTTTCCAGGGTGCTTCATATATATTATTTCTGATCCTTATACCTACCTTTCCACTTTAGAAACCAGAAAAAAGAGGCTCTGAAGTGTAAAGTGGCACCTGGCTGTTAAGTAATTCAGTCTGGATTTAGACCGGGTCTGGCCACACCCAGAGCCCACGCTTGTTCTTGGTAATGGTCCTGAAAGTGGCTAAGCAGATGTCCTGGCAGTCACTGGAGAGTTGGCTCCTTGTGTTTGCAAAGAGTTAAAGAGCAGCCTCAACATTTAGAAGCAGTAGGAGAAGGAATTACAGGCTGAGGAGAGCCTTCTGGAAGCAAGCCGAGGGCTTTACCACCTTGGAGCAAAGGGGGAAGTTGAGCCAACTGTAATAGTCTAGGGTTTTGAAAAATAATGAAATAATACTATGGTCCTCTTGTCTTCCCAGGAGTCAGAAGATGAAGCATTACTCCCCAAAGGCCACCTCAGAAAAGAAACAGGGCAAGGAGAGGTGCTGACAAGTCTTAAGCATGTAAAAAGGCCCAGGGTCTGTGCTTTGTTTTGAGGAAAAGTGTCTCTAAATCTTTTCTGTCCTAGGAGCAAAGGCTGCTCTAGAGCGGGCGCCGCCCTTGTGCTATGCACTAAGGCCCCACTTCCCTGTACAGCAGAGCAGCCAGCTCCGGTAATGATTTAGGGGAGATTAACAAATATGTCAATGTCTATTTTCTGCTTAATTTAAAAGCCGCGTCTATAAAGATTTTTGACTTCTGAACCCTGTTCTCCTGAAAGAAAGAAGGTAAGAATGAGGAGGGATAAAGAGTGATTATCCTATCATTGATCGTTTGTCAGGAGCATTTCTTATTCACTGGACTATTGTAAAAAGCTAAGCTCTCGATCAATCCTGTAAGCTCCCTGTACAATTAAATATCTTGGAATGGTTTTCTTTCTTTTCTAGTCAGATTGCAGGGCCTCAGGGTTTTTAGGAAAGTGTGTGTGTGTGTGTGTGTGTGTGTGTGTGTGTGTGTGTGTGTGTGTGTGTGTGTGTATGTTTAAGAATATGCTCTACAGAAGAAAGCCATTCTTTAGAATCCTGCAAAGGCTAAAGTGGAGAAAGGTAGGCTACTCCTATCCCTTCACAAAATCAAAGTTCCCATGAAATCCTAAAAGCCGAACCTATGATTCAAAATTAAAGAGTAAAACACAGATAACCCATCAGTAGCCCAATCAAGTGTCAAGAGTTGATATCACTGAGATGCCATGATGCTTCCATTTCTTCTAACATGTCAGCCCTGAAAGGTCATGACCTGAAAGGTGAGGAGACTAAGAGACAACAAGTAACTTGCCAAATGCTGCAGAACCAAGAGACCAGAGCTGGCACTGGTGGCCTACAGAGTCCAGCCACAGTCTTGGGTCTTACATTTTTTTAAACATTTATTTGTCTTATGTATATTAGTGTTTCATCTGTATGTATGTACACGACACATGAGCCTGGTGCCTACAGAGGTCAGAGATGTCACTGGGGCCTCTGGAACTGGAGTTACATATGGTGTGAGCTGTTCTGTGGGTAGGTGCTGCGAACCAAACTCTGGTCTTCTGGAAGAGCAACAAGTGCTCTTAACTGCTGTGCTATCTCTCTGATCACAAGTCCTGGGTCTTTAAAACTGATCTACAGGTATCCCGGCCCAGCAGCCTGTCAGGCTGAAGCCAGGACAGAGAGTAGCTGGCTTCTGCAGCAGCTGTTTAACACAGAAGATGGTGGAAGAGGGTCAGCCCTACCCCAAGTCAAGCAGATAAGACCCAAGGAGTAGAGTTTGGGGAACTGAGACTTTTAAAGTCTAGAACAATGACCCTCAGAAAGTGCATTCCTCATCCAAGTTTGGCCTCTCACTTATAATCCTAATCTTGGAAAAGGAGATAAAGTTACATATATACATGTATGTGTGTATATATACATATGTATGTATATAAAATATTAAAGTTTTAAAAAACAAAAACAGTTTTAACTTGTTTTTTTTAAGAGACCTATGTAAATCTAAACCCAGACTCTTCTTTTTCTTAAAAAAGCAGTTTGCTTTGATTGGTTAAACATAAGATATACAATAACTAAGAGCTGAATTACCCTCCCCACAGGGCTCCTGAATGACACAGATATCAAGCCTGTTACTGAAAAATCATAAACACTGAACTCTTCTTCTGGTTCAAAGGTAGCACCAGAAGTAGCACTTAGCACTATGCAATCACATTTTCTATGTTGGAAAAAGAAAAAAAAAAAAGAAAAATTACAAAAAAAGTATTTCTATATTCCTATATACATAACTGTGGTGCTTTTTTAAAATGTTTTTTTTTTATGTGCATTGGTGTTTTGCTCGCATGTATATCTGTCTGAGGGTTTTGGAGCCCCTGGAAAAGGAGTGATAGACAGTTGCGCATTCCCATGTGGGTGCTGGGAATTGAACCCTGAACCTCTGGAAGAGTGGCCAGTGCTCTTAACCACTGGGCCATCTCTACAGCCCTATTAGGTATGCTTAAAAAAAAAAAAAAAGCCGCAAAAACATTCTTGAGAAACTGTAAATTAGATCCTGTTTTAAATGCCCCAAGGGAGCTATTTAGTAGGACCCCTGTAGTGAGTCCCTTGGTACAGCACATAATCATTTTGTAATGGGAATACTTTCTCACAATGTATTTTATTTGTTTCTCTCCCCCCAATTCCACAATCCTATTTTCATATGTCTGCTTTTTTTTTTTTCAAGGGGGCCACACCTACTTCAACACAACTGCACTGCATACTGACTCTAAGTGCAATCTTCCCCAGGGATGTCTAATCCAGAAATTCCTTGCAATAGTGTGAATAACATCTTACTCGTATTTTAAACAATCCTTACAGTAGACTGAATAAAAAGAATAGCTCCCTTCAGTGCTACCCCCTGCCTTCATGCAGACATATCCACGAGAAAGTGAGGGAACAACACAGACTTTCCTTAATTCTGGTAGAGAGATTCCTCTCTGGCTTTTGCTATTTTCTCTCCCTAAATCTGACAGGTCAGGATACACGGATCTGGGCCAGTTAAGAACAAGAAGGAAAGAGGACCTTGGATATATTTGACATCAGCTTTCAAATGAAGAGAAGCCTGGGTTTACTCGAACAAAATCCCTGCCCAGTCCTAATTTTAAGTCACAGCTTTCTGGGAAGGGGCAAGGCTGGCATATATACATGCATACATACACACACAATTGAATTGGTCTGAAGTCAAACTAAAATGGCTTCCCCACCACAAATGCCCTGGCCTCATTTACATCAAACTAAATAGGCTGAGAATTAAAGTGAGGAGGTTTGTCTTTAACTACTACCAACTATGTCTTCTCAGCTTCCTTACCACAAAGAACACTCCATGCATTACAAGTGAGATACTACTTTTAAGGTATAAATATTGGGACGTCTTTCCTAGTCTCAACTTCTAGGCAAAGATACCTTTTTCTAGTTGAGACAAGCTGCCCTGACTTTTTTTTTTTCCATAACAGTTTGAAAACATGGGAAAACACTCACTTTTGATAGTAATACCTGAATCTCCATCATCCAAGATAATCCTTTTCAGGTCATCCTTGCCAATAAAGAGGTAGTTGTGGAGAAAAGCATCTAGAAGTTTTTACATGCATACCCTCAACTGCCACAATACTCCAAATGCATCAGGTACTTTGGCCTATTAGGCATACTGGATCCTAGTTAGGCTGAAGACCAGGAGAGGGTCAGCAAGGTACTGAACCTGTCAACCATCAGGGCAGTTTTCTAGAGGTAGAGCTATGGAGCTACCCACCTGTCTGGGAACAGGGCCATGATGGAGAATGAGGGTCCCCATGTGACTCCTTTGCCCAAGTCTCACTGTACTGAGGGAGAGGGACACCTGGGTACTAATAATTGCTTTGTATTTAGGCTGGTTATTTCCTTCTCCATCTAAACTGACTTGACATTTCTCTCTGGTAAAGATCCATGGGAAGACCTCAGCTTACAACACAGGAGAGGCAGGGCTAACCCAGCACTCCTCTCCCAGCCATTCTCCTGCTGTCTTCCGAGAGGCAGCACTAGGATGAGATATTGAGACACAGGAAGCCTTGGAGGACCCGAACTCTGTTTCCAGAGAAGGAATTTGATTTCCTTAAGCCCCAAACGGTAATCCTCCCTTCAGCGACTACCAAGGCCTGCTGCATCTGAGAACATAGGGTCAGAACTGACTCAGTGATGGGAAATTCTGCCATCTGAACTTACTATTAAGCACAATTACTTCATTTCAAACAGAAATCAACATATGCTGTTATTACTGTAGATCTGCAAACCAGCCCGGGGAAAATGGCAAACACTCATTTAAGAATGTAAGCTCCTGGTTTCAATCCTTAGCCCTGTCCCTTGATCTACCTGTCAAATATAGTTTTGGAAGAGATGAAATAAACCATTCAGAAATTATTATTTATATCCTTAGCGAGTAAATTGCAATTTTGTGCAGCCAATCAGTTTGCACAGGTCTGTGGGTGATCCCCAGTACAGAGGCTGATTTGGAAGGAGATCAGAAATACAAGATAACACCCACGCCTATAGGCTTTTGCCTAAATCAGATTTTCTCTGTGCAGCTGGCTTTAGTTCACAATGGGAAAGAATCCCTGTTTGACTTTGCCAGGCTTAGTGTTCAGCTTAGGGACTGAGAATTCTACTCTGTGCTCTCACGTACATTTACTGTTTGTCTTGGAAGCCTTGTTTAATCTTCATTCTTGCTTCAATTTTGCAATCTAGAAAATAAGGTCATTTTTCACTGACTTTGTAAAAGGCATTTGGCAGTGTTTGGTTGTGGGCACTGAGAGAGAAGCCAGAGGACACTGTACCTTTCCCAGCTGCTTTTTTTTTTTTTTTTTTTTAAATGCTATAGCTCATCCAAGCCAATCTGCTGGGTCAGAACTACATGTGAGTAATCTCTGAGAGACTGCAAATATCTGTAAGTAACATACCTTACAGTTGTTTCTAATCCACACCCAGTCATGTTTCCAAGATGCCTGGAGTCAGAGATTGCTTCAGATTTAGCAGACTCATCCATCCATCCACCCATCCATCCACCCATCCATCCATCCATCCATTCTTTGAGACAGGGTTTCTCTGGGTTGCTCTGGCTATCCTGGAACTTATTCTGTAGACCAGGCTGCCCTTTAATTCGGGGATCTGCCTGCCTCTGTCTCCTGAGTGCTGAGTATAGATTCCTTTTTTTAAGTGCCATTATTTGGTCAAGGTTAAATAAATATGATTTTCCTCAGAATGAATAGGAAATTGATAATGAGATGATTCATAACAAATGATTAAGTGGCCATCACTTGGGAATCTCCTCTCTTCCCACTGCACATGTTCCTACAGTTGGAGGTGCTGGATGGGATGGGAGCAGCAGCACTCCTGTGAAGAGAAGGAAGCACTGGCCCCACACCCTCACCACCCAGGCCTTCTGCAGCACATGTGGAGAGGATCCCTCCTTTTACCACCCTGTTACTCAAAAGGATGATAACAGCCATTGGGGGGTTAAAAAGAGGCAGTGAACCCCCAGTTAATGAGTAGGAATTCAGCAGGCAGTGCAAGATAAATGGGGCTCTCTCTGCTTCTGCTAGAGTCAGCATGAACTGCGGCCCTGCGGCTTGTTTGTGGCAAATGGAGTGCGCGAAATATCAAAGGGCAGTGATCCAGAAGAAGACCGACTTTGACAAATTTTAAATTGGCCAGAAAGAAAACCAGGAGAAAAAAGAAGAAAAAAAAAAAGAGAAAAAAATAAATGAAAGAAAATTAGGCAATTGTTTGTGTTCTACAGTTGTGGCATTGCTGCCTTTGTACAGAATTATTGGTTAAAAACAGCAGCGACTGTCACTGGATACTGGAGCAATTATGAACCACCTAAGTGAGATGCTTATCAGCAGCTGAAGCTTTTAGAGCTTCCTGCGTACAGTTGTAAGTAACTTGCTCTTGGGCTGCAGTCACTTTAATTAAAGTGTATGGGGTTGGTCAGAGGTAATTATCCTGTTTGGAAAAGAAAGGGAAAATCACCTCAACAAATCTGGTGGTAGCAGATTTCAGAACAACTCCTGCCAGCTTCCCTTTGTGTGTGTGTTTTCCCCAGAAAGGGTCAGGCTGCGGCTGGGTTAGTTTTTGGTTGCTGTTAGCTGATGGCTAACAATAGGGCACAAACAGGAATTACTGTGGCTCAAGTCACCACTTTTGGCAAGCGACCTGGGCCAGGCTTCACCTGCTACGCTACAGGTGCTCAGGGGAGCTTTTCTGATCCTACATGATGGAGATAATAACATTTTAAAATTCAAAAGGAATTTTATTAAACTGTTTCTTAGAACACGAATGAGCTAGCATCTTTCTGCTTTTCCCATTCATTAGGTTGTACTGCTTTTAAATGTAACCTCTCTATTTCTTTAGAAAAACAAAACAAAACAAATCCCAAGCAATTTTCACTGACATAGCAAGTGGCTCGATGGGAGAAAACTGCTCAGTGTTTTAAAAGAATCAGAGTCATCACGGGGCTCTCACCGTTTAGCCTCATGCTCTAATCACAAGTGCCTTCCAAGAGCTCTGAAACAAATGAGCAACAGGGCTGGAAGCACGGCGAGCAAATGCTGCAGACACTATTTGCAGGCATAGAGTGCATAATCTTTATTCCATTTTCTGTAGTGTACTGACCCCAGAACACTGGGCAGAGACCAGCTTTTCTATAATGTGACACCGATTCACAACCCCATAGAAATGAGACAGGCTGTCCAAAGAGACAGCAGAAATAAGAAATATTTAAGTCACTGACATTCTCCACCTGATTAGCCTGCTTTCCAAACCAACTTCTAGCTAATGATACTCTATGAGAACATCATCCCAGTAAGTGGGCTATCTGCCCTTTAAGGTCGTCATGTGACTTTTCTTTTCAGTGCCCACCTTCTATCCTATCACACTATTTCATTCTATTGGGTTCTTACCATACAGAGGATGGTAAATAAAGATCATCGTGAATTTGATCACATGCTTCAGTGCCTCCTTCCCTGACCTACGAATGCACTCATTACAAATCAGCTGAATGGCTCATTGATTTGCCAGGACAAGCAGACGTACCCAATCGCTCAGCCAAGCGAATGTAGACTGGGTCTACCCGACGCATGGTTTTCACCAGATCCTTTTTGCGGAATTTGATTTCTACTGTCCCTTCTGGTTCCAGGACGGATCCCCTGAAAGCAAGAAAGTAAACAAAACAGTGGACATTCGCAAAAAGAAGACACAGAGTTAGGCCAGTTACAATTTGTGGAACAGGAAATAATAGGTCATTACTGTTTTGGTCACCCGTGGTTCATAAAAGTTACCCTTGGGAAAAAAGCAGGCACCTTAGATGCATCAAAGTGAGGTATAAGAAAGACCTGGCATAAAGCAATTAAAATAATTCTCATTACCACACTGGAAGATCTCCATCTCAAAGAGAGAATACAGATCCCACCACTGATAGCTGGTAAAGGTGACAGCACATTTTTGTTTTTGAGAAAAAAAAACACAATAAAACCAAAAAATCCCAGAGAGAGGCCACCTCCAGTACTCGGGTTGTACAAGTGGGTGTAGGGATAGGTCAGGAGTAGTGTTGGTAATGTACTTCTGGAAGCACACACCAGGCCAGGTTGAGAGGCATTAGATATATATTTCTTAATGAACTTTAAAAAAAGTGTTTATGGCTGGATTTCTGCTGTCAGAATATTGTTAGCATTCACTGTGAGAAATTCCAAGGCCTTCACTTTGCTAACTTCCATAGCACTGGGCAGGATGCTTTAGCCATCTCTCTGATCTGTTATCCAAGAAGGGTGTCAGATCTCATTACAGATGGTTGTGAGCCACCATGTGGTTGCTGGGAATTGAACTCAGGACCTCTGGAAGAGCAAGCAGTCAGTGCTCTTAACCGCTGAGCCATCTCTCCAGCCCTGATGTTTTCAGAAAAGCATTGTAAACACATGAGAGGATGCTTGGATTAATTTTTTTTTTTTTTTTAAATTTCAAGAGCTACTTTCTTACAGATTTGGGCTTCTCTGCAGTTTTTTTCCCTTTTTGGTGGTAGGGTGGTAGGAAGGGGGTAGTTTATAAATATAGTTCTTTAGCCTCTTAGAAAGTCAGAGTGAAACCCTGGACTCCAACAGAAGGGGGCAGCTTTGGTCTGGAGTCACAGGGTGTGGGTGAGCTCATAAACAAGAGAGACAATCCCAGAAGAGCAAAGATCACTCCAAATTTATCTATAATTAATGGATTAAACTGCAGAACTGGGCTAGAGAGATGGCTCAGTGGTTAAGAATGCTTGCTGCTCTTCCAGAGAATCTGTATTTAATTCCCAGCATTCATAGTGGCTTACAATTGCCTAATTCCAGTTTCAGGGATCTGACACCCTCTTCTGACCTCTACAGATAACTCACACACATGGCATATACATATAAGTAAAAACAAATCTTAGTAAATAGAGACATACACACATATCCTTAAAAGTCATGGTTACATTTGAGTCTTCCTTTAAGATCTTTTTTGCCTCAAAAAGAGATTGTTAAGAGGCATATTCAACTAAAGAATGGGAAGTGAGAATCTTTCTGAGTTTGGAAGAGCCTGGAAGAGAGGACTTGGTAGTAAAGCAGTCTGGGATGGGGACTAGACTGAGAAAACCTGACTCCAGCTTGGTTTCTTTTTTATGCCGGCAGACACTATTTAGAAAGCCTTCTTCTCACTTTGGAGTCTTTTAGGAATGGACAGATTAAATAAAATGAAGTTGTCGTGACTATAATGCTCCCGAGGGGTAGGGGGTGGCAACAGCTAAAGGATCCCTGAAAGCATGGAATGCAGTAACGAAGGCATGATACCTGCTCTCCCGGTCAGCATACATTTCCATGTGCCGAGGATTGATGGTAGGGTCAATCACAACCCAAGAACCACCCCGAAGCTCAGCCTGGGGGGGGATGTACACCATAACAGGCTGGGAACATTCTCGCAAGCCATCCACAATGTAAGCACCAAACTTGAGCACTTGGTCATACATATCTATAGAGAATGAAAGAAATTAGAAACAATCAAACTTTTCAAAGCAGAACTTTCATGTTATGGGGCATACAGAAAACACAATTTTTGTCTCCTTGAGGAGGTTGCTCATGGCAGAAGTGACAGCTCTTAGGGTTCCAGCCATCAGAGGTCCTGTGGCCACCCGAAAGGCTACAGTGACCGATAATGCCTCCACACAAAATCCACTCAAGATTTCAGAGGAGCTTCAAAAGCACAAAACAGAAATGCAATCTCTCACAAGGCACAGTATGCAAAGCCCACGATTAAATATCCATTTTATATCCTCCCTGCATTTCGGGATTCAGGTTTCGCCACAT